>NW_027040849.1:4191000-5588000 GCF_037179485.1 Ochlerotatus camptorhynchus
ATTATAAGTCACTAATTGGTCACTTATTTCTTCAACATGGTGACTAAAATCACTATTTTTGACAGCAGTGATTGCTACCAGTCCTGTTAGAGAAATAGGGGGTCTCCTATAACTGAGCAGTTCTACGCCAAATGAAAAGTCAGAAAACCTTGACGTTCTCCAATTTGCATAATTGTTTGTTTTGGAATATGATTCACATTTTTGCTAAAATCCATTTAAGATCTTGTAGAATTTTCAAAAACGTGCCTTTGGAAATTTTCAAAAAATTCTGGCGCGAAAGAATCGACAAGAACATTTTGAGACATTTGAGATTTTATTTAATTTTTAATTTTTACTTAAATAAAAAAAAAATGTTTTGCTTATTTTTCCCAGAAAAAAAAAACATTCATCCATATTCTTGTTTTCGTTCGAACCATTTTTTTCCATACAAAAAACAAGTTGAATATGAGTGATTATTTTTCTCTAAAACTTTGACTCAGACGTCATTTCGATCAGAAATGTCGATTCCGTGCTACATTTGTTTTTGAACAATTTGTATGTAGGATGCCATTTTGAAAATTTTACAAGATTCAAATTGGCCGAATTCTACTTAGCAAAAATGTGAATCATTGTCCATTACAAACAATTACGCAAATTTTCATACAGTTCGGAGAGGGTCGATTCAAAAAGCTACTTACCTACTGTAATCAATCTGATGCTGATCCATGTATGTAGTCAGAGGTAGTAAGTGTAAAGTAACCACTGAAATAGCACCATCAGTGAGAAATATAGCTCCGAGCATTAAGGTGATTCCTTGTAGAGTCCACAAATGGCCGCCACATAGGCTATAAATGCACTTCCACCTCGAATTTTGAATTACACAAAACTCGGAAATTAGAGTTCCATTTAACCTGAAATTGCTACTGCATGTATGCTGCAGTGCAGGAAACGTAGAGTAACAGTTTCATTGTAGTACGTGTCGTGGAAGCTGATATTTGTGCATTTAAATTTTCGAAGTGGTAGTGAGAATAAGGATCTCACAGCGAACCACCTTAAAGTGATTCATTAGCCTGGTATTGTAAGAAATTTCCTCAAGGAAGAACAACTACTTGCATTGCGTATAAAGGTAAATTAGTTTTTGGTATACCTAATATATTTGATACGTGAAAATGTTATGCTTCTTAAAAAATTCTAACATATAACAGATCGAACACTACAATAACTATCGATAAGTAGGTGGTAATAGATTATGCTCAAATAGTTAAGTCACAGACAAACAGACATAACACTCGCAAGTTGTTCATCGAACAAGCATTTAACGATCAATTTAAAAGTATGTTAGTTGGTAGTAGCGCCACCTGTGGCGCGCATAGTCAATTCCCTTGCGTTTGACGTTTGCACACTACCGCCATCTGTTCAGCGTACTGCCGACCACAGTTATGCAACAGATGGCGGCAATGTTTTAGCGACGATGTTTTACAGTGAGAAATAATCAATAAGTTATGTCTGTTTGTCTGTGGTTAAGTGATAGTGAAATAATTTGTATTCTCGCTGCATTCACTGAAAACGATCCGAATCTAACTAACAGTACAAAGCACATCCATTCCTGCATTGTACTCATCCGAAACCAGCAGATACGTCTGTGCTCCAACTCTGACAAGTGCCTAGAAGTAAAACTGGTCATCAACAGCTAGAGAAGAATGGCCACCAAGACAATGACAAGTGCCAGCACTCCAATCACCAGCCAATAGCCACGAGTAGTAGAATCCTGTACCGTGACGACACCGATTTGACGAGTTTCCCGATTTATTCGGGAGTCTGTCGTTTCCATTGTATCTGCTAAGTCGTCCAAAATTTCTACAACGGAAAATGTGAAACTTGAATCTTTTTATCCGTTAAGAATGTTAGCAAATTACCATTGTGTAGATCAACTTCATTGCCAATTTGCGAAGCTAGAACCTTCTGCCTGGAAATAACCTTGGAAAGTGCGTCCAGGCCCTCGTTCTGATCCTCCAGGATTCTAGTCTGCTGTGAGCGCAAGTCTGTGACTGTGTAACTTGATTCCGGCTTGATCAATGCCGCATCGTCATCGTCGTCGTCGAACAGTCGACTGTTTCCGGAAGCAAACAAACTGGCCCGCTCGGCTGACGCCACCACCGTGCTGAATTGCTTCTGCAGCTGGACGTGCTTCGATTGTAGTGCCTCCACCTGCCGCTGGCGGCGTTCTGCCTCGGCCGACGTGAGTGTGCCGGAAATGTACTTCAACTTGTTGCTCAACTGCTCTAGCTCGGAACCGAGCTGCTTCAGCCGTACCCTGACCTGACCGGAAATGGACGAATATTCACGGGACAGTTGACCTTGGCGGTTCCGCGCCACCAGTTGCGATTGGATGTCATTGCTCAGCCGCTCGCAGGCATCCAAATCGCTGAGCCTGGCGAATGGTGCGCAATTTGGGACGCGAGAACGAGGTCAAGTCCAATTAGGTGTGAGGTCGAAATTATAAGGTTTCTTCTACCTACCATGGATCGCCGTCAATGTTGATGAGGGCCATCGTTTGTTGGCTGGATGGTTATTTTTTCCGATGCAAAACCACACTATTGGAAAAACAAATACACTGCGCACAGGATGACTAATCTTATGTTTTTTTTTATCGCTAATAAATTATTGATAAGGAACTAGCAGAACCAACGAACAAAACAGAGAGACAAGCAATTTTTTTGTTTGTTTTTAAATTAAAATTTGACATCACCGTACGAAAAGAGAGTCAGTTCAATGCAAGGTGGTGGCATTTACTTAGGGGATGGTGGGATGAAAGTAGGATCTTGCCTCGAAAGCAGATAACTACACAGCAAAAAAAAAATGTAATATCGATCAATGTAATTCAAGCTGATGTATGAAATAATGATGTAATAGCAAAAAGCAGATACAATATTACATCAATGGATGTAATTTTGTTCGCAAAATCGATGTACATCGTACAACCAACAATCAATACGAAACTATCGATTTGAAATTGGCTCACTACTTGACTACCCTAATAAAAAATTACCACGAGGGGCACGCAATAGCCTTCTTGACTGCGTTGGATTTAAAGTACAAGGTGTTTAACTATGTAATTAAGTAATTAAAAATGAAAATTAAGTATTTCATGTAATTAAATTTAATTTCGCGTAATCAAAGCAGTGCCAGTGTAATTACTGTAATTAAAACACGTACTTCAATTTGATTACGTAATTAATGTAATTAAAAATTAATTTTCTGTAATTAATGTAATTAAAGTTACACAAGTGTAATTAAAAACGTACCAAAATCCTTATTCTTGAAGTATTTAAAAAAAAATAAGAAAACCCTTAACACATACTCGAATGAATTTATCTCTTAACTCTTCTTACACCCTGAAATACGCATATTATACCCCGTTCACATTACAGCCTATATCACGTAATATAGGCTGTCTTGCAATGAGCACTCATACATAAAATTTCCAGTGAAAACTAGATGTATGAGTGCTCATTGCAAGACAGCCTATATCACGTGATATACGCTGTAATGTGAACGGGGTATTAATGTTTTACTAGACTACAAACATGACCAATTCTGCGAATACTTATACTAAATTTCTTGGAGCACCATGCTAGAGTTGGAAACTGAAATAATCCATTCGCGACAATCGATTTCACTTTCGTTTTGTACGTTCAACATAATGTCGTATCTAGTGCACTGTATTCGTTGAATAATGCGCTTTAATGCAGAACTAAAATAAAATCGATTGTCACGAGTGGGTTATATCGGTTTACAACTCTAGCGACAATATATAGTGAAAAGGAAGTGATACTCATAATGAGGGCCGTGATTGCCATACAAATGAAATGGGAATCTCTTAGTTGTGACGACAAGTCTTCAAATTTTACATTTCCTTAAATTCAAGCAATTCCTCGAGCAAATTTCCTCCCGATCAAAAAATGTTCGAATTTTAAGCCATGCTCGCAGCACAGTTCGACAGATGATGATATTAGCTTGTGCCTGAATTAACAGATTCAATGGAAGATGTATATGCATTTGCATTAATTTTCTGATGTTACGCGTGAATTATTCGATTATTTCAATATTTCTTTCAAACTTAATATTATTATACTAATAATAATTAACAGATTTAAGGCAGAGTTCATTAACAAAAAAATTATAATCAGGTTTTGGTTGCATATAATTATTGTGTGCTTTTATTTGTATTATCGCCATCATATGATCACATCCGTATTCAGAATTGACGCGATAGCATTTATGAAATTCGCCTCCTCATTGTTCGTCTTTCCATGGGTCAACTAAACAATACTATGGGCAGAACTCCAAACCGATAGGAAACGATGAGTCCAATGTGCACAGGACACGAAATGATCGTTACCGATCAACTTGACACACTCAAGTTATCCGTGCTGGGAAGACAATTGCATACCAGCTGCGATTTTTTCCCGGAAGTAGCTCAGCGTGTGAATGTCCAAAGTATTCACCAGCTCCAGTGTCCGTTCAGCTGTCTGGGATAGCAAATTTGAACTCTTAATATGGACATTACCGACGGAGTTTCGTAAAATAATGAAGTTTGATATGTCACACGAGGGGTTCCGGTTCTTATTGGGAGTTGGATATTTAACCGGGGGGGGGGGGGGGGGGTAGGGAGACAATTAAATGGGACTGTGGACTGTCTAAGACCATTATTAGCCGTGCAGAATCATGAAGTTTGATATGTCGCACGAAGGATTTTGGTTCTTGTCGATAATTGAAAATTATCAGCAGAATCATAAAGTTTGATATGTCGCATGACGTGTTTTGGTTCTTGTGGAGAATCGGTCACTTGCCCGGGGACACAGGAACATGCCCGAGAGGGCTAGTGTGACCGTCGAGTCTTATTAAGGCCATTACCAGCCAAAATTTGGAAAATCATGAATTTTGATGTGTCGCACGATGGGTTTCGTTCTTGTTGAGAATTGGCCACTTCCCCGGGGGCACCGGAACATTTCCGGAAGGGCTAGTGTGACCATGGACTTTCAATAAGGACATTACTGGCCAAGATTTGTAAAATCATGTTGTTTGATATGCCGCATGATGGGTTTTGGTTCTTGTTGAGAATTGGCCACTTCCCCGGGGGCACCGGAACATGTCTGGGAGGGCTAGTGTGACCATGAACTCTCAATAAGGCCATTACTGGCCAAGATTTGTAAAATCATGAAGTTTGATATGTCGCAAGACAAAATTCAATTTGGTGTAAAGACAAATATTGAGAAATTATGTTTTTATAGCTAATTGAATTTTGAAATCTATGCAAATTTAGACGTTAGGCACGCAAAGGTTAACATAATTTTCTATTGTAATTCTGTTTTCGTTCGCATCCTCCAAATTAAATTCGTTATTTCTTAGGTTGAACCAGGTAGCACAAACAAACATTCCTTTCATTGTCGCATTCTCCGGTGCTTTTACAGGGGCGTGATCCAGGATATAGTTCATTGCCCTGCCAACACCTCGGCAGTATTGAAATCCGACTACATTTCCAATCACGAACCGATCGTTGTATGTGAATTGGCACCAATCACCAACTGAAATTATCCTTAACGTAGCAAAAGGGCCTGTGAAATTTTTGTTTCACGGGCCAATAACGAAAGGGTCTAACGGTACGCTGGGGGAAATTTAAGTACATTTCTCGTTGTACATTAATGGAGTTAATGTACTTAATTTATGCGACTTGTAATTAAAGCTGAAATTTGTTCTTAAAAGTAATTAATTCAAAAAATTTCCGACGCTCGTAATTAAAGTAATTAATCATGTAGTTAACTGTAATTATTGTACTTAAAAAAGGCTTGCGTATGAGTTAAAGGTTATTGCGTGCCCCTCGAATTACCATAAATGAACGATAACCAAAATGATTAAACTATTCCACAAATGGTTTGGATGATACCCTGAACACGTCGTTAAGCAAATTAACCATAAATTTTTTATTAGGGTAGCCTATTGGTCCCAAGCAAATCGATTAACGGACCCCATTCTAGACGAAATTCTATTACTACACAATGTTTGTTTTGATTCGCTATGAAAGTTTGACAGATAAAATGAGGGGATAATGGATTTTCCTATGTTCGAGGGGTGAATCGATTAACTTGGGACCGAAGATAGTACCAGAGCTGAGCCAAAAAGTTGAGCACGGTTCTTCGGGACCTTCTAGTCTTAGAGTTACCTCTATGGTACAACGTTATATTACACAACCGATGGATTGACCTGGTTGCAGCAGTTTGGACATTTTTTTCTGTGTATTCTTAAAGTATGGACGCGACTATAGACGTCAAAATCAAACTTTGTTAATGTAAATTTTTATTCGGGCAGTTTTGACTTTGCTTTGATTCGCCAATTGGCAAAGCCAAAACTGGTCATGCCACACCTAGTTTTAAGATCCGCAATCACAAAAATGATGATGTCAGTGCCAACATTTCAAAGGGGCGTAATTGCTTTTATAAACAATGACTTTAGCCGTCAATTTCTCGCGAATGATCTTACCTCTCCAAAATTACAATGCTAGCTGGTAGAGGAAACATTTCTAACATTATTTTTTATGAGTGAGCTTTTATTCGCGAGAAATCGACGGCTAAAACCATTGTTTAATACCCCAATGGGTCTGGGTTCAATCCCAGCCGAGGTCGGTGGGAATTTTCTGAGATTTTCTTTCTAATTGGGTTCTTTAATTTTGAAAAATGTATCGGTTTTTATACATCATCTTAAAGAGCTTCGTTTTCTGAGTACAGCGATATTTTTTTCGAACCCACACACTCTCATCTTGATGTTTAAATCAAGATTTAAAGCAAAATAATAACTTCACTGTTTGACACTAACTTAACAAACTGACAGCTCGCTCCCATACAAAGTGACACCGAGGGGCGCTAATAAGGTGATTTTTTGCAAATGTAATCGTACTTATTTAAAATAGTTCCAGTGTACCAAAATTGATGAAATTTTGGGTTTGGGTTCCATTTTTAATACAGATTACGAATATGCATTTACCTCAATACCCTTAAAGAACCCAATTAATGGCAATATGTACATACATTTTCGTTTGAAATTGAATTTGTTGCATTTAAAATAATCATCTCTAAAGGAACATTCAGCTCCATTCACACCGTCAGTGCAATAAATAAAAAGTGCGTTCAATGCCGGTCCGTGCACAACGATCATCTGCTGTCATTTCGATTTCTAGGTGTCATTTTTTTACTGTTCTTTTTTTCTCCCGAAGACGTCGCTTTTTTACGATCCGCATCATCCATTCGAGTGCGGGACGTCGTCATCGTCGCATATTCTTTGTCCGTGTGCGAAGAAACAAGTTCGTTTTCCATTTTCCCATTGAACTACAGGTCGGTGCAGAAAAGTGGCGACTTTTCCTGCGTCGCGAGTGCATTCGCAAAAGGTGTGTGAAAGAATTTTCCAGGTGAAAATCTTCTCCGTTGGATGTGGGTAAAGTCTGCTTGCATATTGTTTGTTTGATTGTTGTTTTTTTTATGCAAGTAGAGAAAGTTTGTCAGCAGCAGCAAAGCAGCTGTGGTGAAGAAACAAGATTCTAATTTTTATTCCATTCGAGTGTCTTGCGCGAAGCATTGGTGATGTGTGGTGGTTTTATTATGAGGAGCATAAAAAAAACGGGGCTTACGTCGTCCCATACGGAAGTGAGCATAACTGGAAAATTATGCTGTTAAAAGTAAAATTCGCTGTGCTAATCGAATTTAGCCCCACAAGGGTCCGGAAAATCTAGGAATTTTTCGAAATTTCGGTGCTGCCTGGTGATATTATATCCTTGATGATACGCCGTGAAGATGTCTTCCGTCGCCCACTTGGATCCTGATGGGAATTGTTTTTGACAGCGACGACGAGAGGAGAACGGACAGAGTGAGGGAGTGCGAGAACACAACGTCAAAATCAATAACAAGCAAGGATTTTGCTCAGGATTTTCGCTTCCAGATGGATCAGTTGTTTTAGGCGTCCTGCCGAACTCCGTTTAAATTTAGGTAAGTGGACTAATTGTATCTACTAGTTTGTATACGTAGGTTCGTAGCATAGAGAGGTACGAACGAATCATGCTCGGAACAACTTTTTCTTTCACGCTCTAGAAGCTGTAAGCTCTACTATGCAATACTCTGCAAAAGCTGCTCGAAATCACCTTGAAGGAATTAGTAGCAAACAGCAGCAGAGTGGGGTACGTCTCTTCATTGAGAAAAAATATATAATATGTATATATACGGCAATGACGACAACGATGGTGAGAAATATGTATTACAGTCGTTCAATCTGGTATAAGTGAGCGCTCCTCAGTCAGCCAGTCTGCATAAGGCGAATTGAGAGCGTGCTGGTGCTTTAGCTTGTTACAAAAATGACTACCTTTGCTAATGCTTTCCGATGGCTCATCGAGGAACCATAATAACCTATAATAACCAGTATTTGTGGGGGGAAATATGTGTCTGATCCGACGGTGCCTTCGATCTTGGTACAGCTGACAATGGTGATGCTATAATATGGTGTATACATTATGTTCACTCCTATTATGCATGAAATTTGATACCCTTAAGATTATTTTAAGTCTAATTTATGGTTTTAAATAATACTGGAGTCCTTTTCGATTGGGTCGTATGTAACATTTTTGTCAATCAGAGAGACGGGGTGTTTTGTTCTGGCAAACAAAAAATTGTTTCTATTTTCAATGAGATGGATAATTCTTTCAAAATTCTCATTAACTAACATCTCAGGAGTGTTGCTATCAACTGAGTAAGGTATTGATAGCGTTCCTGTTGAAAAACAAACGTTTTTTAACCAATCAATATTATACGACCTTTTGCATGCCGTGTTTTTTTTCATTCGACCGTGCACTTTTTAGCGGTTTAAAAATATATTATTATGAGTAATTACTCACGAAAAGCGTAGTTATCATTTTATAGCCCACCCTCAACCGTTTAACATTGAATATTTGCTAAATTTGCACTTTTATTAGGAAAAAACAACAGGTCTTATGTACAGTTTTTACGCTTCTGTCAACTTTGTTACATACGACGATTGACACCCCCATAGAAGTTAGGTGTCGTATGTAACATTGAGCTATGTTTTGGTCAGTTGGCACGTACGACGAATAGTATTTTGACGAGAAAATGATACAGAAATGAGGTAGCGGGCCCAAATTTTGCCTTTAGGAAGAGTAAGTAGAGTAGTGTCTGGTAGCATTAAAATGTCAATTTGTTTACGTTTGTTTCATACGACCCAATCAAAAAGGACTCCAGAATTATGTGTTGTTTGAACTGTAAAGCGTCTATATAGACTCTCATGGGGCTGCTAAAATACTTAAAATGATCTATCACAGATCGTATTTTTTCATACTGAATTATAAATAGGGAAAAAAAATCTTTAAAAACTTTCTAACACATGAACTAGCCTCAGGCTAAAAATCTCTAAAATAAAGATTAAAAAAAAAAAAAAAAAATCTAACACATTAGCAATCAAATTTGATCAAACTTCGGAATGTATCTTATTTGAGAAATATTAAAACTGTTGTAAAAATGAAGGAGTTGTGTCTGAGACACGACTGCATTTTTGACGTAGGACCACCGTAGAACTACAGGGTTATGTTTTTTAAGCGTCGTGACTATGTTACAATTGTTATAAATCATTGGAGACGCATGGTAGTCTAGTCACATAGGAGTATTGAGCGAAATCCTAAAGTTGATAACTTCAAGAAAATACAACTTAAAAACGAAAAAAAAAACACATCGCTGATTTTTTTTATATGTTGTGTAAAAAACCTAAATTTTGAGGAAAAAATATAAAAACATATTGCGTCCTCTGTCTACCAACCATGAGAACCGTAAAACATAACATTCAATGTTTTTCAATTATTTTTTTTAATGTCATTATATTTTTCCTTAAAGGTATCTTTAATTACCTTTAATTTGACATTTTGATCTTAAAAATTGGCCTAGTGGTTCAAAACTTACGGTTTTTGAAAAACATTCATTTTAGAAAAAAAAAATCGATATTTTAGACCACCCTTACATGGAAATGGTCACCCTAATGACAAAATAATAAACAATTCCAGAGAACCTCGAGATTAGGGCGTAATTGGTTTTGTAAACAAACACGTCAATCACCGATTTCTCGCGAACTAAAGCTCAATTTTGTGAACAAACTATACCAAATGAAATAAGAATCATTCCTCTACCTGTATTGTATGTGTTATTAGTTAGCAAATCAGTTCCCAGGAATCATAAAAAATGTTTTCCCGAGAAAATTTTCAGATAATCTCGAGCAACCTGATTCTCAATAGGACTAGTAAGGTCAAAACTGAAATTATGGGATCTCTCGAATTGCATAGCATGTTTTTGAGCTTTTTCCAAGAGGTAAGTAACTCAGCACAATGTGCCGAAATTAGATTGGACACAGCTTGGGCACATCCATCGGCACAATCTCGTAGGCATTGGATTGTCGAAAATAAAATGGGAGCACTGTCATTGAAGTTATTCACAACATTAGTGCTGTTTGACTGTATATTCAGGAACATCTTCTCATTGAATATACCAGAAGAACTCAGACCAGCAGTTCACTTATAGATCTACATACGAAATGTAGGTTCTTGAGTGGGCTCAAGAGAAAGATGCAGTTAGTCAGACCCCATTAGTACCCTTAATTCAAATAATGTTGCCACTCTCACAAAACAAACTACAGAAGTCTATTCATCATCCTCTATAGTCGGTCTCCAACAATGTTCCCCACCAGTTCCAACTCTTTCCGACCGCTGATGACCGTTGCTTTCATATCACGAAAGGCTTGGTTTCTGGTCAATATCTGGCCGATATCAACAATAATTGAAATTCAATATCGGTCAGATGTTAATAATCATCGACATGGTTCTATCTCCACACAGTTCGAAAAAGTAGTGTAAATTTCTGTTCAGTATGATGCACATAAATGGAGCGTCACATATCATATAAGTTTACATTATATACCATGTAAAGTTCTGAGACATTTCATGCAATGTAGAAAATATTGTATACAAAAGCCCATTGTTGTAAACAACATTGTTTACAAGTTGCTTGGTTGCGTGAAATGAAATACAAGTTTACGTGAATGAATGTTTGCATCACTATTAAAATTCAGAATTTTTATCTGTGCCGTTGAAGGATCTGGCAACGAAGAATTTGTTCGTGACGAGCTATTCAGAAAGATCTCTACCACTAATTTGGTATGGAGTTATCACGAGGGAATGGTTCAACGCAATAATAACCGAAGTGGACGGCTGACTTCGTACGGAAATTGATGTGTAGGTACGCGAGGAGTGGTATCGAACTAATGACATGTGTTATTTTACGGTCCTTATCTTACTTAGGACAAGTAAGAAGAGTACATTCCCATATTTGTTCCTGGTGGCTCTGAAACTTCTGTCAAATATTACAACGAAAACACGGCGAATTTTGAGCGATGTAGGCTCAAAGAGTGGACAGATGTTTTTGATATTCAAAATGCATTACGAAGTTGGAAGAGAATGAAATATGTTTGATGTATTTTCCATTGAATATTGGATATTGGATCCGATATCGATACTCAAAATCCGGTATAGAACTTGTTACATCCGTAACCAAGGCCAACAAGTAAAACAAGCTGTTGTTAAGAGCTACTATTTATTACGTCTATCTTGGTTGGTGGTCGGATAAAGAATCAATCTCTAACTTATGACAGTCAGGCAAGGCCTACTACATCTAGGTCTACTGCATCTCCCCCTTTTGGAAAATGTCATAGGAAGAGAGCCATCTTGGTATTCTTGATTCTCGTACAGAACGTCGAATAAAGTCTCCAACTGCTTCAGATGACACGGGCTTTTGTGCGGACTGAAGTTCTCCATCTTGAGCAGCAGGTTCATGATCGATTGTCGAAAAAGGATTTTCGCCAGACGTACTTGCCACTTGACCATCAGCTTCGAGTGATACGGAACCAACAGGAATAGGGACATCGTGATTGAATGGCACTTCTGGATCCAACGGTACAGCTTCATGGTAGTTGCTGCGTCGCTTGCTCTGGATCATCAGAAGTGTGACGAGGGCGCATTTGGTTTACATGCGACCTCACCAGCTTCGATCTCCCGTTCATGTCCAGTGCAACGATATAGTTGACGGAACCTTTCCGTTCGATGACTCGACCAGGAATCCAGGACTTGGCGTTTCTGCGATGCTGTTCAACGTAGACCAGGTCATCTTCTTCAAACTCGCGCTTGACTGCTCCATGCCGCCAATTGAACTGTTCGTAATGTTTGTGGTTCTTGACAGCTTCAGTTACAGGAACAAGTTTTTTCAGTAGGTCCAAAGTGGTGCGCACTGGTCTTCCGAGGAATGCTTCTGCTGGAGACGTCGACTGCGGTGTGTTTCGGTTTGGGATTGAACGATACACCGAAAGGAATGGCTATATCCGTAACCAAGGCCAACAAGTAAAACAAGCTGTTGTTAAGAGCTACTATTTATTACGTCTATCTTGGTTGGTGGTCGGATAAAGAAGAATCAATCTCTAATTTATGACAGTCAGGCAAGGCCTACTACATCTAGGCCTACTACAGAACTGATATCGATATTTTCAGAGATCGATATCGATATTATCGATAAATACGCACTAGTTTAATTTCGAAACATTAATTTCAAAAGTTTTGGACCTCAGGGCAGAGAATCGCGTTTTTGCAAATCCCGCCAGATAATTTTCATGGCAGGATCGCGTGTTCTTTGATGTTGCCTCCTACGGATATTTTTCAAACGGATCAAGAGCTGAAGATCGGCGTCAATTCTAATTGAATCGAATTTAACCTCGAATTTTGGTACTAGCTTTTGCTTCAACTATATAGAAGAAGTCAGAAATTCAAGAGCATTTTTAATATCATCTTTGATACGAAAGGGATTATATGGATCAAAGTTATATTCCATAAATGTTCGATATTGCTCCCTATCAGCTCTATCGTAATTGAAAGTAGAGCTGTTGGGATTAGAAATTATTTCTTGGGATATTTCAAAAGTTACTGGAAGGTGATCAGAACCGAAGTCAGCATGGGTAACCAATTGGCTACAAAGTTGACATGAATGAGCTAAGACCAAATAATAGTAGTTGGGTAATTTTTGCTGAAGAAATGCATGTTGAGCTATTTGGATATTTATTGAGCAGAGAGAAATAGGCGAATCCAATAGAAGCTAAACAATTGTTTCAGCCTCTGGCGGTAAAAAGGGGAACCCTCAAAGGAGTGATGAGGGTGGAGAGTTTCACCGTATAGGAAGATGGCAATATTTTCACCTTTCCTTTATCCACCGCAAGTGCTTGAAATCATCATCCACCAGCAATAGAATGTACATTATTTTTAGTATTGAAAATCGTCATTATGATGTATACAAATGGATTGGATGATATTTCTTTTCAAAATCGACTAGCGCACTCTACATTGATGGTGCATTAAAAGAGCCTATAAGAAACACGTTCCTCGTGTGTGAACGGCACTAAAGTGAAATTTATTTTATAAAATCTTACACTACTCAAGAAGTCACAGGTTGCCTCGTTTTTCGCTTCAATACTCCTCCTCAACCTACTACCTGGAGTCCCATTACTATCAATCCTCTGCCATGAAGGAGGGTTGCTGAAGCCACCAACATTGGTGGTGTCAGCACTGTAGCCTACAGTTTTTATGCTATGAATATATGTGCATTAACGACACGTATGCGTGAAAAAATCTTATGTGAATAATCCAGTGGCGTTTCCCTAACCTCAATCTACCTGATGTTAGCACAATATTCCCTGAAGTTCCTCTATTGATGCAGCAATTTTCCTGATATTCTTAAAACATCCCTGGAAATCCCACAATGTCCCTGAGGTTTTCAGAACATTTCTGAAGGGGGGCGACCCTGGCGTAGTGGTTAGCATCCATACCTCTCACGCCAAAGTCACGAGTTCAAATCTCACCCCCGGACAAGTCACGAATGATCCAAGAGCGTTAAAGTGACTATAATTAAAAAAAAAAAAAATACATTTCTGAATTGCACTTTGGAATATCCCATAATTCCTCGGAAGTTCTTGCAATTTTTCTAAAGTTAATGGGTCTGTTTTGACATTCTTTGATCATTCTCGAAGCACTCGGAACTTCCCTGATTATTATGGAACTACCGGAAAATCTCTTATCTTCTTTAAAAGCCCTGGATCTTCTTTAGCGCTTTCAGTTATTTTTTTTTAATTAATGAACATCAGCATTAAAGTTCTATGATCTTCCCGATTTCTTATTTTTTTTTTAATTTCTCGAAAATGCCGATAAAAAACACAGAGCTTCCCTTAAAATGTTCTCACAATTTTCTAATGTTACGTTTCCAAAAATTTTATGAACCTCTCGCAACTTAACTGAAGTTTTCGGAAATTCCCTGAGTTTCTCGGAACTCTTTAAAGGTTCAGAAATTTCCTTGAATTGATATGTCCTGATGTTCTCAGAGCTTCCCTAAATTTATCTCAATACTCCTGAATCAAATGGAACTATCCTGAAAACCATTAAATTTCTTTGAAGTTCTTTATGCTTGTGAAGATTCCAAAATATTTCAGTTTCCTTAAGTTCATTGGAGTTCCTGAGATTCGCGGGTTCTCGGATTTGAATAGAAAATAATTAAACCGCAATAAAACTCTGGAAGCATTTCTGAAGTTCCGGGGAAGTTGAAAAAACTGACGGGAGGAGACGGAAGAACATTTCGAGCGAAGCCAGAAGAAGCTTCCAAGGAAAGTCGAAATAGCTTTCTGTGAGCAATCGGAAAATTACAGGGTAAGGTGGACGGAAATTCCTAGGGAAAGTTGGAAGAAACTTCAAAGGGAAGATTGAAGAAATTTCAGGAAGTTCAAAAATTAACGTGTTATTGGCCTATTTTTCTACTGAATAAAAGTATTTCTCGATTTCCAGAAATTACTGGGAAGAGCCATCAGCTGTTTCTCGACTCCTTGGTAACAAAAACGGCGAGGAAATGGAAGCATTAGTCGAAGAGTATCAAGCATTAGACATTTTTGAAGATGACATTTTTTTAGAGCAGGCTCAAAAATTTTAATTTTCAAGAAGATAGAAGTCTCTCATAATAGTTTCCTCTGATAATTCAGTGCGGGCAGTATAAAGGCAATCGGTATAAATCGGTATTAAAACTCAAAAATCGGTATTCTGAGAAACCTTATCTGTATATCGGTATCAAGTTTGAAAATCGGTATAAATACCGATAAATCGGTACATCTGGCAACGCTGGTTTTGATTCGCTATGAATGTTTGACAGATAAAATGAGGAGTTCGTGTATTTTCCTATGTTTCGAGGGGTGCTCAGCTTGGGACCGAAGAGAGCACCAGAGCTGAGCCAAAAAGTTGAGCACGTTTCTTCGGGACCTTCTAGTCTTAGAGTTACCTCTATGATTGTACCGTAAAACGGGGTATCTTTGATAATGCGGGTAACTTAGATAGTATAATATAAAGAATAAATTTACTCGTTGTGCTTTTTCCAAATAAGAAACATTGGTTCCTTATTGTAGCTTAGGGTATTTCCGTTGATATCGTATTTAATTTTTATATAGTATGTGTTACATATTTTACAAAAATATTAAAAAACCGATTTTTGTGTTTTTTGCCTGTTTGAAAAAGCACTCAAACCCTCACACCATCACTTACAATATAGCCATCACAAATTCAATGTTGTATTCTTATTGCTTATGAAGTTTTCTGATTATATACTCATTCAAAGTTTCATATTTAAAGAACTAAATTGTTTGAGTTTCACTTATTTTTTTCTACATTCATCGAGCATTATCAAAGTAACCCCAAATCAAAATACTGAGGTTCGGTCACAATACAAAAAAAATAGTGCAAATGCTTTAATTTTTGTTCAACATATTACTAACTAATTAACTCTTGAATCCTCAGTACTTGTTTTAAAAATATAAAATTTGAAAAACATTCATTGCTGTAAAAAATATTTACAATATACTTAAAAAAAAACTATAATACCCGTTTTACGGTATTCTGATTGTCGCAATTTATCCACAGCTTCATCGATGTCAAATATGGCCCTCAAACATTTCCACCAAAGAGCCTCTTGGACAGCTGCCGAAAGTGCCATGTATTCGGCTTCATATGTCGGAAGCGCCACGGTCTGCTGACGCTTACAGTACCACGAAATTGCACCACCTTATGCTATGAAGACGAATCCGGTTATGGACTTCCGGTCCTCACTGCTTGTAGCCCAATCTGTATCGCAATGCGATGTGCCTCATAGTTACCTCAGTAGATGCTTGACAGCGTTTCAGTGCTTCTCGCCGGGGTTTTCGTTGAAACGGCACAGAATGTTGATGGCATGACAGATGTCAGGACGTGTACACTGCGCTAGGTACATTAGACATCCTACCGCCTCCTTGTACGGATTTCGCTTAATTTGTTTGGTCTCTTTGTCCATAGTGGGTTCCATCTCCTTGGTCAACTTGTCATTTGGGTTCGGTGGCATTGCTACTGGATTGGAGTTTGACATTTGGAATCGTTCGAGTATGGACTCCACATACGCTTCCTGATCGAGTGAGATCCTCCCTTGGCTTTTCCTGATTTGTATCCCCAGTTATTGGTTCGCTGGACTCCGCGAGAAATTCCTTCGCCAGATTATCCTTTAGCTGCTTTCATCACCACGAACAGAATTTTGTTATTATTATTATTATTATTATTATTATTATTTAATTTTATTCATCGGACTATTGTCTACATGAAACAACCTTAAAGCTAAAACAATTCAAGTGTTTCTAATCCGTGCCAAAAAGCGAGATGAAGATTCCCCAAATTCGAATAATTCTTCGACAGCCGTAAACGTACGCATCATAGTTGTTAGTGGTTCGTTGTAACCGAACGCCGTTCGATGGTTATTCAATACCATTCAATAGCTTGGCAACAAAAACTGCTTCCTGATTTTTCCGTCGGCATTCCAGAGTATCCAAGCTCAGCAGATTGTAGCGATCAGAATACGGCGGGAGATTTTGCGGATCACGCCATGGTAGATTACGTAATGCTATCCTGATAAACTTGCGCTGAACACTTTCGATCCTCAAGCTCCAAGTCAACTGATGAGGAAACCAGACCAAGGAGGCATTTTCCAGGATTGGTCGCACAAGTGAGCAATAGAGAGCTTTCAGGCAGTGTGGGTCAATGAAGTCCTTCGATATTTTCGACACAAAACCTAGCTGGCGATTCGCCTTTGTGATCAGAGCAGAGCGGTGGAGGTTGAACGTCAACTTATGGTCCAGTAGAACACCAAGATCGCTGAACTGGTCGGTTCTTTGAAGAACCACACCGTTGATGGCATAGTCAAAAACAATCGGCTGCCTGATGCGGTAATACGACATTACCATACATTTAGGAATGCTGAGGGTAAGCTTATTCCGACACCAATCAACGAACAGATCCAATACCTATTGAAGACGAATGCAATCCTCAGCAGTCCGCACCACGAAGTATAGCTTTAGGTCATCGGCATACGCAAGCTTACAGCCATCTCCAAGTAGAAGAAGTGCGTCGTTGATGTACAACACAAACAGCAACGGGCCAAGATTGCTACCCTGTGGATGGTACGACAATACACTGCAGAAGGAATGCCATCTGGTCCAGACGAGAAGGTACATTTCATTTTCTTGGCGGCATTAGTTACCATAACGGGCGTTATTTCAAAAGTGTTTATGTCAATAAGGTTTGAAGGCACATCCGAAACAGCCGAGACAAGTTCAGTCGAGGTGATGGATTCTGCGGCAAAAACCGACGAAAAATGAGCAGCAAAAAGCTCACATTTCTCCCCGCCTATCGACGATTCAACGTCATTGAAAAAAAAAACACTTGCAGGCATTGTTGAATTTTTCCTCTTCGAGTTTACATAGCTCCAAAAGCTCTTGGGGTTTCGCCTTAAATTAGTTTGCACTCGTAAAACGTACGATTTGTAGAGCGAAGAGTTTAGATTACGGTACTCGTTATACGCCAAATGAAAACTACGCTTATTTGCCAGGGAACGGTATCGCCGAAGTCTACGTTGCGAAGCATTTCTTTTTCGTTTTAGTTTTCGTAGCAAAGCGGTGCTCCACGCAGGAAAAACAGCAGGCCGACGAATCGGTACGTTTGTATCCATCCAATTATTTAGCACAGCACACAGCGTTTCAGCTATTTCATCAGCATTCAGTCCATCGAAAAGAAGATCCCAGTCAGTGACGGAAAGGAAGTCCATTAGAACATCGAAATCAATCTTGCTATAGTCTAACGCAAGCTCATCACTCGCATTCAGCAGCAGTGCACCGTCATCAACTAGAGATGGTAAGCAGACGACTAGTGGCGGATGATGAAGATCAACTGGCAAGAGTGGTGAAACAGATCTCGAGATTTCCACAGGAAAGTCCGTATGGCAAAAGAACAAATACAGGATGCGTCCTAAGTGGTTGCGCTCGAGATTTCTCTGATGCAGGTTGTGGAAATCCATGCCATCAATCAAGAATGAGCTAGCAACTGGTAAAGGAACAGAGTTCACAGGTCGAATCTCGCCATCAGCCCAACTCCAGGATATCCCAGGTTGATTGTAGTCACCGCATACCAGCAAGCAATCGCTGTCAGAGCCACTGTTACAAAGCTCTTGGATCGATTCAATATGCCCATTCAAAACGCTGAGATCCTTGCTCTTGTCTGGAGGAACGTAAATTGCACACAGCAATAGCCGCTTGGATCCAATCCTCGTCGATACACACACTTGTTCTATCGTTTCTCCGCTCGTTGCAACGACACTGCTACTGATGAAACGATGATGTACGGCAATTAGAACCCCTCCGAAACGAGATTTGCTGTTGTTTATATGGCTTCGGTCACATCGGTACACATTGTAGTTGCTTCCGAAAAGCTGCGTCGAATTGATAGCCTCGTTAAGCCCCGTCTCGATTAAAATGATGACGTCAAAATTGCACTCCAGGACGTTGCAGTAAAAGTCGTCGATCTTGGTGCGCAGTCCACGTACGTTTTGGTAATAAACCCATAAACGACTAGCTTCACGGGTCGTGTTCTGCAACATGGAAATATTTGGCGCGGGAATATTTGGTGAATGGTACAGGGTTTAGGGTTTCCACCGTCCACAGAATGTCGCAAAGAATGATTATTGATAATGGTGCTAACCCTAGGGTTTCCACCGTCCACATGATAGAGCCTTAAGTATTTGTCAGTGGATTGCCGTTGGATCAAGACTGGTTTTTTGAGTAGTCGGTGAATTCACGGAATAATATCCCATCAGGCCACGTAGAAGCGTCGAGAGCTAGTTCTTTCAGCGATGGATCCAAGCCAACTTTGAAGGAAATGAAAGTCAGCTTCGTCATATCCACTTCCTTGGGAACGAGACGCACGACGTCAGCAGGTGTTGTTAGATCCAAGCAGCGAGAAGTAATTTTTTGAATGTCCTCAGCAGTTATTAACGGGTGTAATCCGGACAGGTAGAGCCAGAACTTTGGAGGGGAGATCGGTGGTGTTAGACACGGTACAGACAAGTCACTGAGATCAATTGCATTGGTCCCACGCACAGAAGAAGTGCCAATCGGTCCACCTTCATTACCACGACGACGTTTAAAACCAAGTCTGGGCCAGGCATTTCCCTTCCTTGATCGAGTCGATGGTCGCTCAGCAGGAATATCCATGGAAATGCACTTGTCAACTTTATCACTCAGCGATTCCACCAAGTTGAACAGTTGTTGAACCTGAGCCGTTAAGCCATCAGGTGACGGAGTCGTGTCGTGTGCGAGCTCATCAGTAAAATACTGTTTCACACTTCTGCCATTCATTTTATCCCGGCAATTTGAACAAACAAATACAGCCTTGCCTTGCGAGAATAGGTCTTTGCTCGCACGACTGAGGTTGAAACCACAACATTGCATGCTGATGTGGAAGTAAACCTCACAAAAGCCGCAGCGCAACCGCTCGATTTCGTGGATTTCCAACTGGCATTCTCCGCACTGTTTTTTCTCCATCCTTACAGCGAACAAAACAAAACTCAGTGAACAGCAACAAATGATAGCGTTAGCCCGAATACAGGAATGTGGTTGAAAATTAAATCCTTCGGAATCGTCCAAAACAGCAAATTCACAAATCAACTCCACAATTTAGCGATGAAAGCAGGTCCAGATAATACGTCAACGTTGAAAAAACGATTAAAAACTACAGTCAAACGAATTAAAAATAACTTTTAGCGAACACAATGTTAACGCGAATGTAACACACAATGGAAGCGTTCGTTCAAAAGCCAGTGATCTTGTAGTACACGCAGGGATCGTAATCGATTGAAACCAGTCCAAACTTCTTCAAAGCAGTGTCCAGCTTCTGGTTCCACACGCGACTTGATTGCTTTAATCCATAAAGCGCCTTGTTGAGCCGGTACACTTTGAACTTGTTGTGGGTGTCTTCGAAATAGGCCGGTTGCTCTATATATATATCTCTCCTGGGATAGTTCCACCTGGAGGAAAGCAGTGACCGCATGGATTTGCTCAATGCCGAGATTCAAACGTGCAACCATAGCAAAGAGATATCGCAGGGAACTGTGACATTTCTTCATAGTCTACCACATTTCGCTGCGAATATCATATAATTACCAGCTGGGCCTTGTAACGAGCTGGTCTACCATCCATGTCGAGCTTGGTTTTGTAAACCCTTCTTCTTCTTATTCGCATTTCAAGCTTATTGCTAAGCGCATATTAGCTTATTGCGTGCTCTCAACTTAGTGTTCTAAATGCACTTGCACAGTTATTAATTGAGAGCTTTCGATGCCAATACCAATGCATGAATTTGAATTCGTATATTGTGTGGCAAGCACAATGATACTCTATGCCCAGGGAAGTCGAGAAAATTTCCAACCCGAAAGATTCCCTCGACCGGACCGGGAATCGAATCCGCCGCCTCCGGCTTGGTAATACCGTGCCTTTACTGACTAGGCTATGAGGCCCCATTTGTATCGAATAGCTTCTCGGCCTGCCGGGAGATCCGTCACAGTCCAGGTTCCGTTGCTGATGAGAGCCTCATACTCCTCCTGCATCGCGGAATTTCAGAGTTCGGCGGCGTCTCGAGATAATGCCTCATGGGGAGTGACAGGGTCGTCAGAAATAAACTGTGGGGAATCATAGCCGGTACAACTGATTTCATGATTGTTACGGCAATACTTGCCTTGACGAAGGCGTCCCCTATCGCAAAGCATCAACCCTTGTTGAATATCCTCAACTGGTCTTTGACACACAGAACGTTGGAATAGTCTAGGATTGTCAACAGGATCGTTGATGGCCTTGCCAGTGTAATCGTCAGTTACGTCGTTGCTGGTATGAGATGGACAATCTGGATACACTGGATGTCAACTGGTTTGTACTTGCCTGGTATGAAGTGCTCCCTATTGTTCGCCTCAACGCCTCGGGCGGATATGAAGCTGTTTGCGATGGGAGCTCTGCAGGAATCATAGAGTCGTAATCGTAATTATTTTCAGAGCTTCTATCGTCATCTTGTTCGGGCAGATTCGTACGGTTTACTTCCAGCACTTCATGGTTGACGTCTGGTAAAACGAAATCCTCCAAACCCAGCCGGACCATCGTTATCTGTGGTCGGTTCGCTCTCAGGTTAGCTTTTTCTTCTTCGTGCTTCGTTGGCTCTTGATGCTGATTATTTTTCTTGATCGATAAACGTCACGTCCCTGGATTAGAATACCTTCCTGGTCTTCTAGCGAAAAAGCCGGTATGGTACGCCTTGCTTTCTTCATCAAAGCCGATCAGATTACAATCGTCGGCCTTCGAATCCCATTTATGACCTTTCTATTTCGGAATGTGTGACATCGTTGTTGTTCCGAAAATTCGCAGATTGGACAGATCCGGTTTCGGGGCCTCCCTTAGCTCAGTCGGTAAAGGCGCAGCTACAAAGCAAGACCATGCTGGAGGTGGCTGGGTTCGATTCCCGGTTCGGTCTAGGAATTTTTCGGGTTTGAAAATTTCTCGACTTCCCTGGGCATAGAAGTATGATTGGCTTGCCACACAATCATATCAATGCAAAAATGGTACAGGCATCGAAAGCTCTCAATTAATAACTGTGGAAGTGCATCTAGAAAACTAAGTTGAGAGCACGCAATAAGCTAATATGCGATATGCAATAAGCTTGAAATGCGAAGAAGAAGAAGAAGAAGAAGAAGAAGAAGAAGAAGACGGATCCAGTTTCTGTCTCGACCAAGCTTCTTCGGGGTCAGTCGAATTCCTGCTAATGTTGATCGGTTGATCACATACACAGCGCCAACTGTAGCTTCAGCCCAAAACGTCTCTGGTAAGTAGGCTTCGTACAACATAAAACGGGCTCTCATGTGTTCCTAAGGCTTGTTAGTGTTAGGGATTGTTAGTGTGTTGCATTGTTATTATTCATCCCCTACACTAGAAATATTTATGTAAACCGGGTTGATACCCATCGAACAGGGTAGCCGTGGTCATCTTGCCCGACTTTCCCATATGCAATGTTCAGCCGTTTCACAGCTGCGCCATACTGACCCTTCCGAAAAAAAGGTCCCATCTCTTGAATGACCGACTGCACTCGTAGGCTGCTTATTTGAAGTTGCTGGACACTTATAAGAGGCTGTTCATAAACTATGTAGACAGTTTAGGGGGTGACAATGGACAATGACAATGTATGGACAATTTTCTACGCAAGGGGGGGGAGGGGGGTGTTTCAAGAATCCCAAAAAAACCGTC
Source organism: Ochlerotatus camptorhynchus (assembly GCF_037179485.1). NCBI lineage: Eukaryota > Metazoa > Arthropoda > Insecta > Diptera > Culicidae > Ochlerotatus > Ochlerotatus camptorhynchus. Next base: position 4,213,774 of record NW_027040849.1, read on the forward strand.
TAAGTAGTTAATGAACAGCCCCTAATATAATCATGTGGTTTCATGATCGACCTTCAGTTGAAAAAAATAATGTAATTTACACTCCCTGCTAGCGACCTAACCTTGACTTGACGCTCAATTTCCTCTCAGCAGGTGCCACGAAAACGAAACAAAACACCCATTCAGGAAACCGACAACTTACCAGCAGCGCGCAGTTTAAATTCTTTCCACTTGAAAGCACGACCAAACCACCACCGCAAGATACCATCACACGACCAACCATCATCGTCATCGCAGTAAAAACAACAAAAAACACGCAAGAGCTCTGGCAACAATGAAACGCATTCTGCAGAACTATCAAATCCCAGATCATCGTGGTCGCAACACAAAAATAAAGTAGTAGAAAAGCTCGTTTCGCCACACCACACCGTATAGGAACCTGCAGTCCATGCGGGTCTCGGCGGACCGTCCACGAAACTTCAATTCATAACGGGTCAACATCGCTTTTGTGTAATCAAAAGCGACGCTAACGCGAGCTGCAATTAATGCAGTGTAAAGACACAAAAGCGACCCAACACTGAAGCAAATTTAGATCTATGAGCATTGCTTCAGTGTTCGGTCGGACCGTTTGACGACTGAGACGGTCGGTCACATGACGTGCCTCGCCAGGCATTCTGCACTCAAAAAATTCTACACGTTTGATCGAAGTGTTTGAACACTTGATTTTTTAAATGCACAATCACATTTACTTTAAGTGTATTTCACCTTGGTTCAAAGTGGTATACACGTTAATTTCTAGTGTTTCAAACTTTGAAATGTTGAAAATCTTTCACTATCTATTCATGTGTATTGCACATTGAATCACACTACTGTTCAAAACAGATGGATTTAAAGTGTTTCGCATTTCAATGCGATGTGAATTGCTTGCTCAGAAAGGTAAACATCGAAAACAAGAGTGTAACTTTATCCTATCAACCCGCCTCATATATATGAGAACAACCGTGGCACAGTGGGATCGAACGAAGACTCCGGCAGCAGCACACCCCAACAGTCCATGATCGAATCCCAAATCAGACCAATTAAAAAGATATGTGTAAGCTCTTGGCCTATGGCAGTTTTGTTTATATATTTGTCGATTCATTTTTTAGGGTCGGAAAAGTAGAAGTCGATAAAGTAGAATATTGAACTATGATGTGCAAAGCTATTGATATCACCATATGAGGCACATATAATCCAAGTGTGTCACAATTCAAATCCATAGTGTTCAGGCATGGTTCATAGCATAAGATTCACACATGAAATGAATGTGTTTCACAATAAGCGCAAAATTAAGTGTGAGACACATGATGATGACGTGTAGAATTTTTTGAGTGTGGTTTATCAGGTTGCGTTACACTTCTGAAAATCAGATACATTTATTGAGATTTCTTATTTTAAGAAAACTTCATGGTTATATTTGCCTTATTTTTTTTTAGCTTAAAGGTTAATGGCCAAGCGATACTTTAAATGTATAAGTACTTCGACACTGTTTTAAATGTAAGAATTATAAAGTTGAAGATTGGTAGCGTAAAATGTTCTTCTTGGCTATTACATCTCGACTGGAACTAGCACTAGCAGATAGATCTGAATTACGAAACAAAAATGCGAAAATGTTAACACATTTTTCTTCACTCTATAAATCTGGTACAAGAGAATTAAATGGATGTCATGCTCAAATTGAAATTGATCGAAATTCAAATTGCAGCATCTGTAAAAAAAACATTTCAATAATTACAACATGAGCCACGGTCAACGCACACACGACTATAATTATCCAACCAACAACAACAACAACAACAACAACAGCAACGGGAAAACATAAAACTCCAAAAAAGTGCAAATTTTATCCATCAGTGCCACAGTGACGACGTGATTGCGCGAATTTTTACCACCGAGTACCATCGAAGCGTGAATGTGTTGCTTTTTGTGGGTAAAAAGGCGGCATTCACTACTGAAGCGCTTTTGTTTTCGTTCGAACCCATTTTTTGCTGTAAGTTTATAGGGGTTTTGTAATAGCTTTAAATTATCATGCATTTGTGGTACCTAATAGCGAAAATGAGCTATTTGTGATGCACACAAATATTATAATGATTTTCGACATGCGGAGTTTGTCCTAAAGGCCAGTGGTATTCAATCGGTGGGAAATTCCCTTGCGGGGGGGATTCGGGATGTAATATGTTACTTAAGGCTTCGTAATCAATCATTTGAAGTCTAATCAAAAAGAAGTATTTTGCAAATTTGTAGCTGGTAAATTTTAGTAATTAGAACCAATAGCAAAACTTCTACAGCGAAGGGCTAGAACGATGAGAACAAAAAGTTCACTTTTCCCATAGTAATTCTCAAATAAACTTCCAAGGGTCAGTGCAGTATGAGTTCGCTTCCAAATGAGTTCAAATTTTGAGAGAATTAACAGGAACTGATTAGAAATAAATTGAGCTTGGTGGAGTAAACTCGATATTTTGAACCACCCTATTAGGTAAACGATTCTCAACCAAGGGTTCGCGAACTCCCAGTAAACGAAAATCAAATGAAGCGATGTTGAGCGAGTGGGGGAACGTTGAGAATCGATGCTATAGGCTATACTGCCCATAATCGCAAGTCAGTCCCATCTGTAAAATACTGGAAATGAGAAAACGGCGTTCAAAGATTTTACAAGTTTTCTGATTTGACACTTATTTTGTATGAATACATTTAAAAATAAACGTACAATGTGATAGAATGCATCTATGTTTACCCAAAAATATTGGAAAAATATCGTGAAATTTTTATTTTATGTCCAAAATCTGAGTGGGACTGACTTGCGATTACATTTAACGTCAATGAGAAAAATAACCGCAAGTCAGTCAAAATTCCATGACGATGCTGCATTAGTTTAGCACAGTATTGAACAGTAGAAAGATACCATGGTCCCATAGAACGTTATTGAATGTTTCTGGATTTGTTTCGCTGGTTCCAGAGCAATGGCCGGAACATATTCCGGTGAGTATGGATATTCCAAACCCACCATGCGATACATCAATTCACATGAGAATTCAAAAATAAGATCAATAAGAGTCATTATGAGGGACCAGCATCATGTTGGCCACACCCGGACATATTCCGGGTATCCCCGGAGAAGTGGTAAATCCTTTTTAATTCAAAATCCATCATATCCATTGGCGGTCAAACTGAGTATCTTAAAAACTATATTGGCCACATCCGGACATGTTCCAGATACCCTAGGGGAAGTGGACAAAATCTGTCTTGAGACAAATCTCATTATGCAATGTGTTTTCTAACATTTCTAACATATTTTTTCTAATGGGACTGACTTGCGGTTACTTTTCGCTGTGGGACTGTATTGTTTTTCATTTTTCTTGAACAAACCACCTTTTTTCAATAGACCATCTCAAAAAACATAGAAATATAAACTTAATAATGATGCTAACTCAAAATTGATAAAAAAAAAATGAAGATGGGACTGACTTGCGATTACCGGCAATATAGCTATAGATGAATTTCACACCAACTCGACAAAAGGTTGGCAGCACCCTATCAAATTTCAATTAAACTTTGTGGATGTAAAGATATCTTTTACTTAAGAAACTGCATCGAACAAAAATGTGCTAAGCTCTAAAAGATATATGAAGGTGGCTTTCTTAGGAAATTTTAAATAAAAATGTTTAAGCTCAAAATCACAACTTTGCAGGAATACTCTATGTAAACAAAGATTCAAACGTCAATTTGTCGAAACTATTAGCACTCCCACGCAAACTAATACCACCCTCAGAAAAACAGGGTGGCCACCAGTCTTGTACAGGCATGGAAAATCATTTAAATTCATTTAATGCATTCATTGACATTCATTTGCCTCAAACTTTTCTCATCAACAGCATTCCGCAAAATAATGTATAGAGTTTTTGTAGGTTTTGTTATTAACTACAACTTTTGCCCATAACTCAAATATGTATCTCTTATGCATCACGAACTAGAGCGGGCACAACTTGTTACTGTTTTTCAGTGAATGTGAAATACATTCACTGAAAAACAGAAGTGGCTTCTGTTCGCTCTGGTTCGTCATGAATAAGAAATACGGATTTGAGTTGTAAACAAAAGTTGTAGTTAATAACAAAGCCTACAAAAACTCCATACATCATTTTGTGGAATTCTGTTGATGAAAAAAGTTAGGGATAAATGAATGTAAATGAATGCACGAAATGAATGCAAATGATTTTCCATGCCTGGTCTTGTAAGCGGTCACAGTAGTCGACACATTTTCTTTGACAAGCGACTGCCTTTGCTTTCGACACTTGCAAAACAAGCAATCAAATTAAAGTACCAAACTAAAATGTCATATGACAGGCTCTGTCATACGACACTGTCGCCGAAGACCGAATGTATGTATTTTAGTTTTACTCATAATAAGAGCTGCTGTTCAACATCGCCCTCGAAGGAGCGATTAGGAGAGCTGGCGTGTAGAGGAACGGTACCATCATCACAAAGTCGCACATGCTTCTTGGTTTTGCGGACGACATCGACATCATCAGAATCGACCGTAGAGCAGTGGAAGAGGCGTTCGCGCCTTTTAAGAGGGAGACAGCGAGGATTGGTCTCACGATAAATTCTACCAAAACGAAGTACATGGTCGCCGGTAGAAAGCGTGGGAGCAATAGTGGTGTTGGTAGTGAAGTGGTGCTAGATGACGAAAAATTTGAAGTTGTGGACGAATTTGTTTACCTTGGTACTTTAGTGACGTGCGATAATGATGTTACCCGCGAGGTGAAAAGGCGTATTGCAGCCGCGAACAGGGCTTTCTACGGGTTGCGTAGCCTGCTGAAGTCCCGCAGCTTGCGTACGAAAACGAAATTCGCGCTGTACAAGACGTTGATTCTGCCAGTAGCCCTTTATGGCCACGAATCGTGGGCATTGAAAGAGGCCGATCGGAGAGCTTTCGGTGTCTTCGAGCCTAAAGTGCTGTGAACAATACTCGGCGGTAAACTGGAAAATGGCATCTGGCGGCGTCGCATGAATCACGAGTTGTACCAAGTATATAACGGAATGGATATTGTGAAGCTTATAAAACACGGCAGGCTACAGTGGGCTGGGCATGTGCCACGAATGCCGGAAGAGCGTCAAGCGAAGTCAATATTCAGCAGGGAACCCGGAAGAGGACGTCGGCTTCGGGGTAGGCCACGCACACGTTGGCTTTGTGCAGTTGAGGAGGACATTAGGTCCTTGAACGTCCAAGGCGACTGGAAGCGATTGGCTCAGGACCGAGACCAATGGAGACGGTTACTTCGTTCGGCGCAGGTTTGAATTCAACTAGTCGTCGCCCATCAGGTACTTAGGTAGGTAAGAGCTGCTGATGTTGTGCTTGTGTGAATTCTGAAAATAGCAAGTAACGATGTCCTAGTAATAACATTTCTGATTAGAAATGGTTTAATTTACACTAAATTTAGGAATTAGATCGAAATCACACATGTCATATATAGAGTAACATTTGAAATTGGCCTACGTCCAAACCAGCAAATGAATTTTAATTTGTTCTGCCGCTATTCAATTCATATTTAAGAAAATTAAAGTATTCTAGGCATTTATATTGTTCACAATAACAAAAGTAACTGTATCTCAGTATACAACATCCAAAATATGCGAAAAGCTTTCAAAAATATATGAAAATCTATAACAATTAAATTTCATAAATTAATATGCCTTTTTTTGAATCTTTCAATGGATAGGCCCTTTTTGTTAAGCCGTTGTGCTTGTCATCAGAAATTGTACGCCCTTTGCTAAGCCTTTTCGCAACGTCAAATAAATTCAAAACTGCCTCAAGCAGTAGGGCCTAGCTTTGGTTTAAAACATTACAATCATTGGCCCTTCTACGTCACTAGGCTTATCAATGAAATGAAATAAATTAATGGTTGGCCGTTTTAGCGTGCGGGCCTATTAATGAATCGAAAAATTTCGTTGATCGGCCGTTTCGAAAATCGAGTTATTTTTAATGATTTTTCAAGCGGTGCTAAAGAATGGTTTGCTTACGTTTTGGACATAGGCCCATTTCAAATGTTACTCGAGATATGATAGTATTTGTTATGATTTAATAATTTTCTTTTTGCTCGAATGTTGTTCTACCGTTTGTGTTGCGTAAGAGAGACGACGGTAGAGCAAGAGAGTACGAATACAAACAGACTGCCGCGCACGACAAATGAAGCGAGTGTAGTAAAAAACGTCAGCCGTTTCAACCCCTGGTGGCCACTGAACCGAGAAAACCGGGAATCCTATGTAATCACACCGTTTGAAAAAAATCATGTAAAATTCTGCGATATCTAGCGCACATATAATTAACGCTATAACGCTATAACTACACGATATTTCATGTATATTAAGCGCGATATCGCATGCATCATCAATGTTGCACAGAGGCGTCGCGTGCCTCATTTGTTTACCTGTGCACCAAACTTTGTTCGTTATAGCTTACCACCACATATTAGTTTTTGTATATTTTTCAATAATCCATGAATTCGAGAGACATATTCTCAATTACTATATAAATCACTACCTAACGTAATATTTGAAGGGCCTATCATCTTGTTAAACAAAACATGTATGGCCCTTTTCACACTAACCGATTAGGAGGAATTGCAAAACTTAACTAATTCTCGTTTTTATCACAAGGCTAACTCTTTCGACTGAAGTGTAATCAAGAATATCCGTCAAACACTTCCCAAAGCATTCTTGATACAAAACAGTGTCAAAATCTAGAGAAAATTCATAAAGTCCCCTGGGTAGCAAAGTTGAATTAATCAACTCTTTATTCATCAGAACAACACTATCAGAATGAACCAGGGGAAGCTCATAAGTTTTCACAGGCGCACCGGCGCAACTATCGGTAATTGAGAGATTCACAACTGACAAGAGAGTAAGAGCGGGCTTTTGCGCTCTTTTTCTCCATCACTCTCGTTGTCTGCAATCAGATATCCAAGTGCACAGCGCGAAATGCACACTTTGGGCACCCATACATCACAAATGTTCTTCTAATTTAAACTCACACATTCAAACCGGGTTGCAAGTATGATAACGTCCAAAGCGTACCAGACCTCTGAAAGTTTCAATTACAACTGGTGGTGCAAACCGTATTGTGGAAAATTTGTTGTATTTGCTTCAAGAGGTGATAGAAGGTCTGCTTGGTTTACATCAGGCATTTGATCATTCACAACCTTGCCACCCGCCTCCCAAAAAAGCTCACTTTTAGGTGCACTATTTAACGAGTCATGGTAGTGATGGTCATTTGTGGTCTGGAGTAAAGAAGTACAGCTATAATGTGACCATAAAATCTATAAAAATCTAAACGCATTTTTTTATTATTCATACCTGTGTCGTGCACAGGTTGCACATGTGGACGCGACGCCACTGATGTTGCATACAGGCTTGCATCCAATTTCGAATAAGGACTGTTCATTTTATAAGGTAGACGCCTTTATTTCAATATAGGAAGCTCAATTTTTACCTAATTTTGTCTTATCTTCGATTAGCGTGTAGTTAAGTAAACAACCCCTTGGGTGTGACAGTTGAATCCAACGGCTGTTTTAAAATCTGAAAAATGTCGCGTATTGATTTGGAAACCAGACGCTCTCGTACAGAAAAATAGCGAGTGTCGCGAAATTTTCGAAGACAGCAGTGTACAAAATCATCAAGAAGTTTGGAGAGAAAAGTACACTATTATGGATTTGCCAAAAACTTGACGCAGACAAGGACCATCGCATCCAGATTTGGAGAGAAGAGGTGTACAGCTCCTTACATCACAGCATTCCTACTCCGTGCGGGAAATTGCGCAAAAACTAGGGGTCAGCGTTGGAACGGATCAGAATATGAAGATGACTAACATTCGAACCTACTGGATGCAGAAAGCGCCGAAGAGAACAGAGCGCTTCCAGGACCTCAGTTTAGTTCAAATTGAGAAGTTCGGGGAAAAAGTTCTTGTTTGGCAAGCAATTTGTACGTGTGGTCGTAAAAGCTAGCCGTTTTTTACTAGAGGAACAATATCAGGAGAAGTGTACCGAGATTAATTAATTAGATTAATGGGCACAATTAGCCAGAATATAGTCATGGTTCCTATATATGGAATCTGGAGACAATGGAACGGTCCTTCGGAAGATTCGGAACATCCGTAAAATTGATCAATCCACCAAACTGATCCTAGAGCTCCGCGGTTTTTTTTACTGTGATATAAGAAAGAATTTTGGGTCGTGACATAAACATGGAACCAGATGGCAATGAAACCGTTTTTCGGAAGATTCGGAGCATCGGTATAATTGGTTCATTCATGAAACTGATTCTAGAGCTCAGCAGTTTTTTTTTAAATCTCTTGGAACTGTGATATAAGAAAAAATAGGTCGTGACGTAAACATGGACCTGGATGGGCATGAGACCGTCCTCTGGAAGATCTGGAACATCCTTAAAAGTGGTAAATCCAGGAAACTGATCCCAGAGCTCCGCAGTTTATTTAAAAAATATATATTAGAAACTGTGTTATAAGAATGAATTTAAGGTTGTGACATAAACATGAACCTGGATGGCCTTTGGATCGTCATTCGAAAGATCTGAAACATACGTAAAAGTTTTTCATACATGAAACTGTAAAAAAACCGTGATTTTTTTTTCGGTAACTTCACAGTTCGAAGTGTTTTAGACAAAATCGCGAAGTTCTAGAATCAGTATTATCGATGCACCACTTTTACGGACCTTCCGGAAGACGGTTTCATGGTCATTCGGGTCCATGTCTATGTTACGACCCCAAATTTTCTCTTATATCACAGTTCCACGCGTTTTCGAAAAAAAAAAACCGTAGAACTCATGGATCAGTTTTATGGATTTACCATTTTACGGATGTTCCAGCTCTTCCAGACGACGATTCCATGGCCATGCAGGTACATGTTTATGCCATGACACCAAATTCTTTCTTATAAAGACTGGAACGTTTAAAAATTGGTCGATAAATAAATCGTTTCTTTCAGTTGTTTCACGTTGTTCGCATCGTACCACTCGATTGCCTTTTTCCCATAGTGGCAGCTCGCCAAGTCGGGCCAGAACAGCACAGGTCTATTATGTTGCTTTAGGAATGGTAGCTGCCGCTTTTCCAGGCACTCCTGGACGTAGATCGCTTGATTGATGGCTCCCGTAGTTATGAAAATGCCGCTTTTTAGACCACACGTGCATATGGCCTGCCAGACGAGATATTTTTTCGGGAACTTCGATAGTTTGATGGTTTTGAAAATTTCAGCCACCTTCCCTTTTCCTGATGCGGTATAAAACTCCTGTCCCGGAAGCTGCTTGAAATCGCCCTTCACATAAGTTTCGTCGTCCATGACGACAAAGTCGAACTTTGTGTGCAGATTCGTATACAGCTTTCGGGACCGCTGCTTTGCCGACGTGTTTTGTTTGTAATCTCGGTTCGCCACCTTCATCTTCTTAAACGTCGACAACCTGGCTCGTTTCTTGGCCCGCTGCACAGTAGTATGGGAGACATTGAGCTTGCCAGCGACGCCCCGGATAGAGAGGTTAGGATTCCGCATATATTTCACCGCCACCTTCTTCGTCGTCGCTGTCACGTCCGGATTACGATTGCCGCCGCTTCCAGGCTTCCTGGCGGTCGACAGACGCTCCCCGAACACTTTTAAAACGTTTGTCACGGTTGATTTGGCCACATCCAGCAATTGTGCCAACTTGGCGTGTGAGAACGTCGGATTTTCTTGCTGCGCGAGCAAAATTTTGACACGCTGCTCCTCTTGCTTGGACGTCATTTTGAAAACTGGAGAGCAAACGGTGATATATACACTCAACTTCCAAATGCAGCATTTCAGGTTTTTAATGCATTTTTAACAATTTGAAGTTGACCAATTTTTGCGCGTTCCAGACTTTATCACAGTTCCTAATGTTTTTGAAAAACCTGCGGAGCTCTAGGATTAGTTTCATTGGTTGACCTCTTTTACGGATGTTCCGGACCTACCAGAGGATGGCCCCTTGGCCATCCGGGTTCATGTTTATGTCATGATCCCAAATTCATTATTATATCACAGCTTCAAATGCTTTTGAAAAAAAAAGTGGAACTCTAGAATCAGTTTCGTGGATTGACCACTTTTACGGATGTACCGGATCTTTCGGAGGACAGTCTCATGGCTATCAGGGTCCATGTTTGTCACGACCCCAAATTCATTATATCATAAAAACTCCTAGTGTTTTTCTAAAACTGCGGAGCTCTAGGATCAGTTTCTTGAATTGACCACTTACAGATGTTTCGGATCTTCCGGAGGAGGGTCTTATAGCCATATAGGTCCATGTTTTGTGTCATGACCCCAAATTCTTTCTTATATCACAGTTCAAGGATCAGTTTCATGGATTGACCATTTTCAATGATGTTCCAGATCTACCGGAGGACGGTCCAATGGACTTTTAGGTACATGTTTATGTCATGACCCCTAATTAATTTATGTATGACAGTTCCAAGTGTTTTCGAAAAAAAAAAACCGTGGAGCTCTAGGACCAGTTTCATAGATTGAACAGTTTTACGGATGTTCCGGATCTACCGGAGGACGAACTCCAGAATTTACGTTCGGCGTATAAAAGATTTTTGCAAGTTTGAGATCTCACACATCTCACTGTTACACTTTTCAGACTATCACTCTATCTCACTGTCAACTTTTCGAAAATTTCTAGTCCACAGTTTTCATAGACCAGGATATTGAAAAATTTATAATGTTTGGATTACATTGTCTAGGGGAAATGGCTCTAATGTTGGCCTATGGATCTAAGATTGGGCCCATCGCCAAAAATCTACTAATGGATATTTTTGGTCGCTATTGAAAATTCAGTCGATTGCTGAATTTATGTATGGGCCCAAATTAAGGGAATTTATTTATTTGAAATTTTTCTCTGAATATCTTTGAAATTTTTCTAGGATTTACTTAGGATCGTTCAAAAATATCTTCAGAGTAACTTTCAGGTTTTCCCTCTATAATCTTATGATTCACTTCGGTATTCCCTATAAATTATCTCTATAACAGTTTCGGAATTCTGTGCAGAACACTTTAGGAATTTCCCTCAATAAAACTATTGAAATTCACTATACAATTTTAATTATCTTTGAAATTCATTTGGAATATTGTTCAGAAATCGTGGTTTGTCCATTTGAATTAATTCTCCCAGAATTTCCTTGGAATTTACTTCAGCATTGCAAGGGAACTTTCATGGGAATTCTTCTCAAAATACCCTTAAGAGAATATCTTGAAATTTTCTTGGAATTCACAAGAAACTCTTCTTTGAATTTCCTTGGAAATTTCCGGCACGCTTCGAAGTATCCTGGTGCGCTACTCCGCATATCTTTGGAAATATGCTCAAAATTCACTGTAAACTCAACTAGGGTATATGAAGGCTTCGGTAACCAAAATTTAAACGTTAATTTCGCTGTATTTTCTTACCAAAATTCATCGCTGAATGTATTTAATGTTAGTTTAGGTTATCTTTATTAGCGAGACTTTTAGCCAGAGGCTGGTTCATCTGAATGTATTTAATCGATTCCTTAGTCTTTCAGCTTAAATCCGATTAAATTTTTACGACTTAGCAAACCTGTTATGCCAGATAATTCTTCAAATTAAATATACTCACTACAGATCTTGAAAAGTCAAACAATGTAAAAAACTGACAAAGACTTTTTTTTATTTTTTTTTCCATATAATCTTCAAAAACAATCTTAATCCGAGATCGGAAATGTCATTGCGTTGATCTCATTGTTTTCTAAAATAATTTCAAAGTTCAATCTATCACTTGAATATAGAACTTCTTTCTAGTCGGTCTAATGACCCATACGGCTCTGTAGCATTCGGCCGAGTGGCTTTTCAAACATATTTAGCCGTTTATATGAAACCGGGAAAATATTTTGGACACCCGGGTAAAAACGGGGATTATATTTCTCAAATTCAGTGGTCACCCTGGAAATGGTAATGTTTCCCAAACAAGACGGTGCTATAGTTTGCGTGGGAGTGCTAATAGTATCGACAAATTGACGTTTAAACCTTTGGCTACAAACGCAGATACGTCTCTTTGAAAAAGTAATCAAGACATTAGATTTTATTATACTGACATGCACGTATAGAAACCCTGTTTAAAATACTGAATCGCCAAAGCAGGAACAGTGTAAACACTCTTAGATATGTATCATAACAATTAAGGCTGGTAAGTTACTGAGTAAGTCGATTAAAAAGCAATGTAATTTCATTTGAATTTAGAACAAATAAAGTGTTAAATAAAGACATTATAGGGGAAATGGATGTAATGTCGACTTAAATTCCCGTAATTTGGGCCCATACATAAATTCAGCAATCGATTAAATTTTCAATAGCGACCAAAAATATCCAATAGTACCGTTAAAATGACGCGTTAATCTAGATAAAATTGGCAAACAGCAGATTTTTAGCGATTGGCCCATTCTTAGATCCCTAGGCCAGCTTTAGAGCCATTCCTCCTATTAGATTGTTTTGTTAAAGACACAGTAATCGAGACATGTTTCTTCAACAAAGTAGCTTGAAATCATCTCAACGAAAATGCAACCTTCTTTGCACGGACAAGTTTTGAATTTTTCGAACGGACGTCAAGCGAGGAGAGACTTTAATGTTCAGTTCGATAAATTCAGTCACTTTCGCAAATTATAATTCGGAGCTGTGGTGACACGCTATTGATCGTATGCAATGTACATGTATACTGCTACCCATGTTTTGTAGCACCCTGTTATCAGCCATTGAGCGGGCGGTTTGGTCAGAGGTAGCATATAGCTTTGTTATCAGTTCACTGATATTTACAACTTTGGTTGACTGCGTTGAAAGTACCTGTTCCGATAGCTGATGAGTAATCTGTGCCGGAAATTTTCGTCTTTTTCGTATCTCTATATCTACTGGTTACAACAGTCATTCGCGCAACCCAAACGACGTATAATACAGCAAAAGTAAGTTTAGGTTTCTTGCATCCTCTTAACATGGTTCTTACGAGAAATGTTATTGTGTTACTTACAACATACTACTGACAAATATCGAAGGGACAAAAGTTTGAGTGAACAAAAGGTCGAATTGGACAAAGGGTCGAAGGGACAAAAGTTTGAGTGAACAGAAGGTCGAATTGAACATAGATGGACAAAAGGTCGAATGAACAGAAGGTTGAAGTGGACAAAAGTTTTAAATGGAAAAAAAGGTCGAAATGGATAAACTGGTTAAATTGTTGGAGGATAAAATAGGTGGACAATTCTCAATTCATTTTAACGTAGAACTACGTCTTTGTCGACTATACTGGAGTGCAAATCAAAAAATAAGTGTAGCGATACTGATTTGTTTGTACACTGTGGTCATAAGTTGCTTGATCCTAGTGTGGACGTTCTCTTTATCCTTGACATGCTTGACAATGCTCGTTAATCTCCTTCCTGACCTCCGTCATGTAGGCCCTCCAAAAACCCAATTTCGGTATGAACACAAGACCTAGCTTTCTAATTTGCTGACATCAATTTTATTAAATTATTTGAAAAGTCTTCCGGCGACCAAATTACAAAACCTGCTTATGTTGTAATTGAGTGGAGATTTCGCATATCTTTTATGCAACACTGTAAGACAATTTTACTTTTCTGTAAACTTTTCGGTGAAAACGAATAGAAATCGTGTCGCTATAAGCGGGGAGGCGTTGATACACTCATCCACAAAGACAGTCGAGATGTTGTGATTGCGTTACTAAGTTGAGTCATAATCATTGATACCTGAAAGTCAGCCTATGAGCTTTGGGCTCTGTTTGTAACACTGTACATACCTGCATCTTCCCTTTCAAGCATAAACCACTAACTTAATTCTCCATTCTCTTTCTCGTTCCAGTGACTTGCATCACAGTTTTCACAGCACGCGAAGAGAAAAGTGAAAACTCCGGCGAAGACATTTTTCCCACCATTATTGTCGCGCAACCAAGTGGCGTTTTTCGTCTTATTCGTTTCGCGAGTGGAATCTTCTTTAATACACATTCTCTGCCAGAGCAAACGCTCATCGTTATCGCACTAATAGTGATCTTATTTTTTTCTCGAGCAGATTGTGTAGTATTACAGGGGGTTTATTTTCAATTTGTTTTAGTTTTCAGGTTTGGTAAGGCAATCAACAGTGGAAGCTTAGTGGCAATTGGAGCACCAGTATAATCAAAAGCATTGTGAGGTAGGAGCCGGAGATTAAGAAGAAGAAGAAGCAAAGTGAAAGTGTGTTGCACGGATCTCGTTTCTAAGGAGCAATTGATGGAGAAGTGTGTTCTAAATGTAACAAGTGAGGAAAAGGTGGTTATTCTCTACTGCATTGTGTGAAACTATCCCAAAAAGGAGAAGGAAGCTTATAATAGTCAATTCGTGGTCTTGGGATAGTGGAAGTGAAATAAGGGTGAAGAACCTGTTACTTTGGGAAGTTGTTGCACTGCATCTGGCTCGCTTAACGGTGGCAAAGATCTACAGCAGCGCAGCAGCATGAGCAGCACGGAACATCCACCGGTGATGGCTCCGGCGGATCTGATCAATGGAAGTACCGTCAGTCCGAAGATTATCATTCACCCAACGGAGGCCGCAGCACTAGGCATCGACCCACTGATTAGTCACGTTGGTGACGGTATATTTCTGCAAACAAAAACCGCTCAAGGTCTAGCGGGGATCTTCGTGTGGATTGCATTGTTCATCACATGTCAACAGGTAAGTTCGCGTTTGATATGAATTTAATGGCTGTTATTTTGAAACTTGAATTTCGCTTAATGCAAATCGTGTGATGTAAAGCCTTTGGAAATGAAATGCAGATTGTGACGGTCTGGTAGAACGTTGAACCTCTTGTGGCGCTCCGAAGATGCTTGAACCTGAATTCATTCACGCGTAAATTTCGCACAATCAAGTTTTCTCTCAAACTGGTTATTTTCTTGCAAGTCAAGAGAAGAACAAAGAGAGCCCCAAAGTGGGGCGGGACGCACAAGCACAAGTGCCCCCCAACAGTTCGAACAAGAGCGAAGCCATTATAACCCCCTCTGCTTGCTGGACGCTGTAGAAGGTCAACGGCGCGGAGGCGTGTATGTGTGTATGTACTGCATTTGAAGCTATGTCAGGCCCGTGTAGGGTGGTCCGCATTGTTTTGATTTTGAAGGTTTATAGCATTCGCGAACTGCTACCCCAGCGGATAATAGGCCAACGAGTCGACAGATATCGCGTCCGCGTGCCATTTGGATTTTTGCAAGTTGGATGGCCTTTCGAAGCCACGTTCAGAGCGTGGAGAATGACGAAGAAGAACCCGAAACATGCTATTCATCGTGGAAAATCGTGACGACCGTCAGTCTCATTTTTTGCAGTTGTGCTGTCTTCCTTTTGTCTGCCCCCCGTGTTTGAAGCTTATTCCAAAATGTTAGTGGTAGGTAGGGGCAGTTGTCGATGTTTTGTTGGTTCACTTGGTGACACGTTTTGTTGGATTGCGTTGTTCTTGTTTGTTGCCATGTGATGCATTTACCCAGCGGTAAAATGTCAACTAAATAGGTTGATTGTTACAGTACAAAATACTACTTGCTAATTTTGAAAGTCAACTATGAATTTAACTATGAATTAAAACGACTTCAGCAAACTTTCTGTATTTTCTAAATATATACTGTGATTATGAAAGACTTTTTAGGGCATTGAAACTTAAAAGTTTATAAAAGGCAGTGTAATTTCGGTAAAAATAATAGCAAAGTTGTTGATTAAAGGCCACTAGTTATCAGGTAAATTTTGTTCCCGGAAACATCTACATATCCTGTATCCGTGACCGACATTCACTAGTTCATTGCAACTTTTACCACAAGTTGGACATGCCGTAAAAAACCAGCACTAAGCAACGAACAACGGTGACTATACACGTACTATAACTATACACATCAGCCTCGTGCAATGACTGCGATTCTGCTCTTGTTGTTGTTAGCTTTGCTACTCTTTGTAACTGGCATAGTATGGCTGCTACGGTCACGGTGTGGCATGGCAGTCCGTACCATTTGCTTCATGGTTCATTTTGTTGGCTTTTTCGTGAATAAACGTTACGATGAAACATGTTTTAGCGCCATAACACTCATACACTCGACTGACCAGCACAACCAGTCAGGTACTAGAAGGAACGTGCAGCATGTTGAAAATAAACGATCCATTGGTGATCCAATGCAATGTTGATAACAAAAACAACGACGGGAAGAGCAACACGAGAGAATTATTGTTATTTACTCTCTTTTTAATGCTATAATGTTGTCCTCACGTGTCCCGTGTGCTACACGGACTTAAAAAATAACTCACGGGCTGAGTCAAGTTTACTCACTTTCTATTTTTTCATGCACAATTTTACTCCCTTTCGTCAAAAGTGGATTTACTCACAGCTGTGAATCGAAATGACGTCTGATGGATGCTAATGTCTTCCTAGAATAAAATATACAAAAAAAATGTGGTAGTAATTTTAAGTAAAAAAAAATAAAACCTTAAATATCGCAAAATGTCCTTGTCTGATTTTCATTAAAAGAAAAAGCTAATGGAAAACGTAAAATTTGGAATATTCTAAACCATATACATTTAAAAGTTGACAAAAATCGTGAAACAGGAAGTTTTGTTAAATTTTTGAACTTTTTGTTAAAACGTTTTTTCATGTAATTTATTCTCAGAAAACAATGTTTGAAACATTTTAAATAGTTTACAGAAATACACAAAAAGCGTAGTAACAAAAGGCTCAAAAATTTTATCAAATTTTTATGTTCTACGGTTTTTTTCATTTATCAAGTGTCCATGATTTTGAACATTCCAAAAGTTAAAAAAAAAAATAAATATCAGACAAGGACATTTTGAGATATTTAAGTTTTTAACAGTTTTTGAGAACTTTTACTTAAAATTATTGCAACAATTTTTAGTACATTTTTTTTTCTAGAAAGACATTTTGCATTTTTCATGAGCTTTTTTAAGATTTTTTTTTTCAAGAATCGAACATATATATTTTAAATATTCGGGTTTTTAAACTTTTTTTTAATTTTTACTTAAAAATTCAAAACACTTTTTTTTGCATATTTTTCCAAGAAATATATTTTATATTTTTCTCTAAAACTTTGTCTCAGACGTTATTTCGATCAGAAGTGCCGTTTCCGCGCTCGAGCGAGTGTGAGTGACAGAAGGCAGAAGTTCGGTCTCGCGCGGTTCGCAAAAAAGTGTCCAAATTTCGAGTGAAATCCGTTCCGGCGAGGGCCAAAATTATCCTCATCCGTCGCGGAATCCGGTGGCGAACCGTTTGTGCATATTTTCCGACCCGGAAAGGTACCGCTCGACGGTAAAAAGTGACCACAAAGTTTTTTTTTCGGGCTGAGATCCCTCGCCTCAGAGCAGCAAGAGTGTGTCTCGGTCGCGTTTCGTTTGCGTGCATTGCGAGGAAGGCGAAGGAAAAAGGTCGCCATGGCAGTCGTCGGGTCGGCTCGATCTCAGCTTAGCAGCGGCAACCTCTAGAGAGGAAAAAAAGGAAATTTTCCAACGAAAAGCAGATTGTGCCCTCCGCGTCTCTATTATTTTACGGTCATTTTCCGAGCCGAATTTTTCGCCGAGTGCATACAGAAGCAAGAACAATATTGTACAAAGAAAAAAAAGAGAAAATTGTTTTATTTCAATATAGAAGTAATAATTTAGTGGATAAGTGCGCGAATGAAGTAATTGCGTCGGGTGTGCGGGAAAGGAGTGGAAGATTGTTACACCATTTTTTTTTTCTTTGAATTGGTCGAGAGTGTCCGCACTCCCTCCCGCAGTAACGAGTGATTGGTGTGTCGTGTGTGAGTTAGAGCGAGAGCGACGAATCGAGAAAAAAGTAAGCTCCCCGCACAATGATGATGATGTTCTATATGCGCGCTGTACGGCGGCTGCTCCCCAAAAAGTTCGAATTTATTCAGGCGGCAGCGGCAGCAAAAGTGTGTGAGCGCGCCCGCTTGCATTAGTGTGTGTGGATAATCGTCAGAGAAAAGAAGAGTGAGGAAAAGCATCGGGGCGGACAGAAAAAAAAGTTTGACATTTTCTACGGCCTGCTTGATGAGGGTGCGGCGGCGGTGGCGACTTGCTCGTTGCTCCAGCAGATAGCTAGCAAGTAGAAGCGGTTTTCGGTGGACTTCGTGTCGCTCGTTCGTTCGTTTAGCTGCCCGCTCTTTCTCTCGCACACAATATACGCACACCGAAAAGTGAGGAAGGGAGAAAGATAAGCATCACGAATGCGCTCCCGGATGTATTGATTTGGTGAGTATGTTCCAATTGAAGATTGTTCTTACACATTTCTCGATTGCATTTTCGAGGGGACGTGTCTGCTTTTGTGGGCAGTGCGTTTGGTTGTCGGTTTGGTGTGGTTGGTGGCTCGCCCGCGCGCTGTGGCGCCGCCATCAGGTAGGGGAAAATTTCTCCTATCTGATGGTGGTGTTGGCATGCGTGGGCGGGATGCTGGTTGCGCCGGATTGACGATGGGATGCATTGTTTGCGGGAGTGGATGCGTCCCTTCTGGGGAGTATTCGAGATTTATGTATGTTCATCGTTCATCGTTTCATTTGTCAGAGTGATGACCACGGTCGCATGATGCATGTTCCTCGGCTTTTTACGGTTAGGTGTATACGAATAATTCACTATGATTTTATTTCCATCTTGATATAGTTTGAGTTTGAATACATCCTAGGTCCTATTATATTATTATTAAATATTCATTGATAAATATTTATAACAGGGTCAAAACACAACTGGAAGAAGCAACGTAACATCATTTAATTTTCTCTAATGTATGTTTAACGTTTATATGACAGTGAAATTAACCTTTTAATTTTTCCTTTCCAGGATAGAAAGTTACATAACTTATTGATATATTTATTTGTATAATTGTAAATACTTATTTAATCAAATTCTGAATATGAGTGATGAGGAAGCTTATTGTGTTCGCGAGCCCTCCGTTTAGGCTGGACGCATTGATTTAAATCTTTAAGTTTATTTTCAGCTCTTCGACATTTTTAGATTAATATTATAATGATTCACTATTTTCAGCCTTCGTTCAGGAAAATACAAAAAAAAACATTGGAATGCATGATAACAATTGCATAAAAACTGTAAACTGTCCAAATAACTTCGATTTTTCTGACTATTGATGCATTATGAAAGTTTACCAATATTTTAAAAAAGCATTCCATATTGCGTTAAGAAATTCCATGGTGCATAATAGGGTGTTTGTTTCAATTACAATAAAATATCAGAAGTTGAAATCAGTTGAATGTATTGAGGTTTACTGAAATCGAGCTTATTTGTATTTTGTAATACTTGTTTATTTAACATTATTTTATGTATTGCATGACTAGTAAATTAGTTTTATTTCACATTTTTAAAATCTCATTATATCACTATATAACTATCATTATATAACTATAATTTTCATTTCTAGAAAAAGTTGTCCTGTAGATCCTGAAGGACCAGAAGGTGTATCAAATAGCTTATCATTGTTATTTACTTTTTATTTTATTATAATATTATATGAATTTGGCCGGTTCCTTTTGGTGCAGCTCCACTTGGTTATTTGGCTGAGATCATTCCTTTTTATTTATTTATACAGTAACCCCTCCCTATCGTTTAAACATCAATTCAGCTTATCGTTTACCAAAACGAACCTTGCTGCAAACCCTACCCTCTTACCCAACATCCCAGTGACTCCTCGTAGAAGTGCAGAGGATTTCTCGGCTTCCATCAAAGCGAGTGTCACGTCAACACATTCCTACGCATTCCTTTCTTGACCTGCGTTCAGGCGCGGCTGGCGCTGGTATTGCCTAATTTGAGATCACCAGTTTTTACACATTGAGGATGATTGCTAGTCCCAAGCATCGTCTATTGGTTCTCTGTGTAGCTGATCTGGCAATAACAGAGTAGCAACCGTGGGCGGTCAATCATGCTCATGCATGCTCATAATGCCAGCCAATGTTGCTGCATAAGAGTCACAATGAGCGATTTTGTCATTATCTCACTTACTCTTTGCTCTTCACTCTTCGCGAAGAGGCGATCAGAAAATCGCTCATTGTAGCTCTGTCAAAGCTGAAATTGCAGGTTTTGTGTGTCGGACGCGGGCTTTGGGATCTTTTCTTGTACCTTACGCATGTGGGAAGCCATCGTGTTGTCTTATTGTTCCAGCGCTAGGCGTTGATTTATCTAAACGTTGCTTGATAACAATGCATTTACAGGATGAGAAAAGGAAGGCACCATTTTATTGTTCACTTGATGTATTTTATTGTATTGTATTACTCATATACTTCAAAATTAAGCAGATGACAACAATAATACAACATTATATGCATATAATTATTATACAGGTCCCCTTTTTAGACTAGATGCGATCAATGATTTATAAATAACAAAACTATTTTTTTTTTTTTTTTACATTGCATGATTACTATTACCTTAATATTTCAGTAACCCAAGCAAGTCATCGCAATTAATATGAAGCTGATGAAGCAGAGGAAATAACAACATTAAATAATATTATATGTATATAATTATTAAGCAGGTTATTTCTCGTCATGTTAGTTAATCATCACAATTTTTAGCATTATTGTTAGTATCATTCGAGCAAATAGATTTAATTGCATTATATATCCTATACATTTCAGTGTTGCATCCACCCGCCATTGTGAGCTGAGGAGGTATAGAGCTGCATCTTATTATATGTAAAATACTTCTTCATTGCAGTAGCAACTATATTATCCACATAAATGTATTCATTATGCCATATTTTGATGTTCTGATATATTATTTCTCCATTGCATATATTTTCATTATATAAATAAATACTGGGTTGGGAGGGAGCATCAGGGTATCATTCAAACTGAAACTGGACGATGGTATGATTGACAGCTGGAGTCTAGGAGAGAATAAACACTATCATTTTCTTTATCCTACCGATTAGATTGTGGTGATGTGAATTCTACTCTAACAGTTTCAGGGAGATTGACGCGCCCTTCTTAACAAACCATCCAGTAGGAAGCTTAATAAGTATTGCGAATTGTGTTATTCGATTTGTTGGAGCGTATCGTTGGAAGGAGATTCTTAAATTCCCGTGGATTTCGCGTAAGTGTCTCTGCTTACGGGTCCGCCCTTCCGTTTTTGGCCCTTCATACAGCGATATTGTGAATTCAGATCGGTAGCTCAAATTGATCTTGCTATTAAGTGGAGCTGCATACAAGACAAGTCTTGAAAGGATGGTGGCTACCTTACATACATACACATACATACAGAAGTGCCGTTTCCGCGCTATTTTTTTTTCAGGGTGTCCATCCAACCGGGAAATCCGGGAAAAACCGGGAATTTGGATTTGCCGGGAGAAAAAAAAAACCGGGGAAAATGCGGGTAAACCCAAATCGCACCGGAAAAGATAATGTATACTCATCCTAAGTAACAATTTTGGTTTTATCATAGTCTTGTAGGGCATAATTTGGTTTTCAAGAATCATTTAAACCCTTGCAATTTTACATGGAATCAACCAATTTTTTTTAAATATACATAATTATATTCATTTCTGTTTACAATTTTCATATTATGCTTTCACTGTGGTAAAGTATCAAAATTCCTCAAAATTACAAAACAAATCTGTTCTTTTCTTTCACTTGTTGGAGCATGTGGAGCTACCAAGTTAGATTACAGAGTATTTTTTAGAATTTCTTTTGGTTGTCATGGGATGATTTTTTTTTTTAATTATTTTGCTACAGTTTTCTTAGTAAAGTAGTGTTAATATAAAGCCTAACCGAGACATATCTTGGCACGAAGCTACTTGAAGATAGAGAAGCAAATGCATGTCAATTAAAAAAATGTCCGATCTCAAGCTCCTTGCATACCCGATCATGCTTGGCCTGCAAATGTTCGACAACGAACTTAAAAAAAATCATGAGATGATTGGTCCAGAGATAAATTAAAAATCATTTCTGCACTTTGTGCTAAACAGGTATACAAGATTAGGCAGTTAGCGGCGCCGGTGGTGTAGTGGTAAGCGTGATTGCCTATCACCCCTGCAGGGCTGGGTTCAATCCCAGTCGGCGCCGCCGGGATGTTCTGAGGCATAACATCTCTGATCACGCCTTCCTTTGGAAGGGAAGTAAAGCCGTTGGTCCCCGGTTCATGAGTTGATGGGTCGATAGTTAGGGTCCAGGTGTGGGAGCTGCCTTCCTGGCGTCGGTAGCATTGGTGCTCAGCACGGAAAACAAGATCGACGGAAAACAAACCAAAGGAAAAAAAGATTAGTCAGGGTATCGTAGGATACCTTGATTAGCCTGTAAAATATAAAGATCTAAATCCATACCTCTCACGCTGAAGTCAATGTACTTGATTATCTTAGAGATAAATCATCCAGCTCAAACCTAGGGGTAATCATCATTTTCATGTCAGCGCTGTCGGTGGTGTAGTGGTAAGCATGATTACCTCTCACCCCAGCAGACCTGGGTTCAATCCCAGTCGGCGCCGCCGGGATGTTCTGAGGCATAACATCTCTGATCACGCCTTCCTTCGGGGGAAGTAAAGCCGTTGATCCCCGGTTCATGGGTTGATGGGTTGATAGGTAGGGTCCAGGTGTGGGAGCTGCCTCCCTGGCGTCGGTAGCATTGGTGCTCAGCACGGAAAACAAGATCGACGGAAAACAAATCAAAGGAAAAAAAAATCATTTTCATGAACTTAAATCTAACCGGGATAAGTAACGAATGATCCATGAGTGTTAAAGTTACTATTATATATAGTATAATATATAATAATATAATATATAAAACATATAACATTTAATAATATAATATAAAAATTAATAAAAAGAATAAAGATCTGAACTCCAAGAATTTTGGAAAACTTAATATTTCCAAACCACACAAGCAACATTTTCGATTTCAATGTGGTCTTTAAGTCAATTCTAAACCTAAACCTATAAGGCCTCTTCAAAACCATGATAAAACCAAAATTGTTACCTGGGCAATTTTATTATGGGGCTTCCCGAAGGTTTATCCATTCTATCATTAAGTCGAATCATCGTATTGATATTGATATTGAAAATTATCTTAAATTATAATTCGAACGGAGACTCAAAATGCTCAAAAGTGGAAATCGAAGAAGATATGTATTAACCTGTCAGATATCTCCAATACAATTTAAATATGTTGTTAACACATCTTTGTATCCCACAAAATGTTTTATATGCCTAAAAATTTCAAGATCTAAACTCCTGGAAGATTTTAAGAATTGATTTATGCTTTTTTCAACATACCAAAACAACATGGAGGCTGTGATTTTATACGAAATCATGCTTCCATGAGATTTTGGAGATCTAGATCAACAAACAATCTCATCCCATTCTGCAAAATTGACGTATTGTAGAACAATTCTGCTGAAAAATATGATTATCTATAAACAGTTATTTTTAAATGCCTTTTTTAGGCAGCGGTGATTTTTTGGTTTTTTTGAATAACCGGGAAAAAAACGGGAATTGGAAAATTGGATTTGAATGGACACTCTGTTTTTTATTAAATGTCAAAGATGCCATTTTGAAAGTTTTATAAGATCCAAAATGGCGGAATTTTAGCAAAAATGTGAATTATTGCCCATAACAAACAATTACGCAAAGTTTCATACAAATCGAAGAAGGTAAACTTTTTGTTTTCGCTATTTGCCCTGGAACTGCCGATGAACTAAATGTTTAGAGAATTTTGAAGAGCTTTTGGAATGAATTCTTTGTATAACAGCAATGTATTTCAGAGAAAAATAAATTATTGAAGAACTCTAAGAGAGATGTGATTAGAACTCCAACTGTAGGAGTTCAAAAGTTCAAAGTAGAATCTTTAGAAAGTTCTTTTAGAAAATCCATGACGATTGTGAACAGGATTCAATAAACCAATCAATATTCAAAATAAGTTCTGAGAATAATTTAAAAGAGTTGTTGTGTCAATTCCAATTAAATTCTTAGCAAATTTAAAGATAATTTCAAGTGAATTCTAAAGAGAGTTACAAGAAAATCTCACGATACATACCAAGGGGATCGAATTTTGAGGGAACAAAGAAAGAAACGTATGAGAATTCAGAGATTAATTCCAAGAACATCTCGCGAAGAACTTCTAAAGAATTGTAAGTAGAATTCAGTACCCTACTTACCAATCAGGCTAAGACCGAGTCTACTTGGTCAATCCATCTTTTCCGCTGCGTGCCTCTTCTTCTTGTTCTTAGGTTGCTTTCGAGAACCATTTTCGCTGGGTTGCAGGAGAATTCAGACAAACTTTAAATAAATTATTTAAGAAAGCTTCAGTGAATTCTTTCGAAACGAAGCTCAGCGATGCCGGCGCCGGTGGTGTAGTGGAAAGCGTGACTGCTTTCTAACACCCCGATGGGTCTGGGTTCAATCCCAGCCGAGGTCGGTGGGATTTTTCTGAGGCATAAAAATCTCTGGTCACGTCTTCCTTCGGAAGGGAAGTAAAGCCGTTAGTCCCGGCCCATGTGTGTTGAATGGGTGCGATATCCTACGCAGGTGTGGAAGCTGCCTTCCTGCACATTCGATTGCCGTCAATGGATGGCAATCGATGTCCGTTGGTGATTGGCACTAGATTGCGGAACAGAGACCGACGTTAAATAAAGGAAAAAGAAGAAGAAAGCTCAACGATTCCTCAAAATTTTTAGGAGTGTTCCGAAAAGTTGTAAAGAAATTAATTTTCAAGTGACTCTCAGAGAGAATCTTCAATTAATTTTAGAGAAACTGTGAAAAGATCTCTGAGTAGGGAAACTATTCTAAAAGAAAATTGAGAACATTTCATAGAAAAATCCTGTAAAGAGTTCTGAGCGAACTTTTTTCAAAGTTGTTAAAACATCGAAATATATTGCCGATATATACATATGGGTCATTCCAGCTCAAATGGGTACACCACCTGTGGTCGATGTCACAAATTTGAGCCAAACTTGGTCAAAACGCTTATTTTGGCATTCTGAACAAAAGCCTTTTTTGATTTGGCTCTGAAGTGCCTAGATCCATCTCGGCTACAACCCTGGATTTTCGAGATTTAAAAAAAATCATCTTTCAGAACAGATTACTCCACAACCACATAAGGTATTCGTAATCTTAGACCGTCAATTTGAAGGTTTTTAATGTAGATTCTTATAAGTGTACCCACATTTTGTTTTTATTATAGCAACTACAGTAAACAGGCTGATTACCGGAAGGTATCCAAATTGTCAAAAAATGGCCTATTTTCACCATGGGCGGGATTTTTTATTTCTTAATATTTTGGGCTAAAATTTTCACCACGCTTTAGAAAACTCTCCTACTAGATGTGATTCCAAGCGATGATTTGGACAAATAGTTTTTGAGATATGACCAGATGAGTGAGAGGTAGTTTTGATCTTTTATGGTAAAAATCAAAGCTATTTAATATTTATTTGTTTTTCCTTGAATTCCTTCACGCTGATGACATAATAATATTTTTATGTTATTTTCACATGTTCACATTATATGAGATCATAACTAGCTCATTTATTTACTTCTGTCCATGATTTAATTGAAGTCCTAAAAGTGAAATTTTATTTTAGTTAATTGAAGTCCTGAAAGATGAAATTTTTTAAAATCTCGGAAATCCCAGAAGGATCTAGACACTCTAGAGCAAAATCAAAAAAGGCGTTTGTTCAGAATGCCAAAACAAGCGTTTTGGCCAAGTTTGGCTTAAATCGGTGACATCGATCACAACTTTTTTAAATTCTTTACACACTTGAGCTGGAATTACCCATATACAGCCATTCCATAGCAAAACGATATAGTGGATCTCAGAATTTCGTAAAAATTGGTTGTTTTGTTCCTTATCACAAAATATTATACCCGTATTTTTTTATTTTGTCATTAGGGTGACAATTTCCATGTTAGGGTAGTCGAAAAAAACATTCATTTTTTTCAAAAATGTATAACTTGAAGCATCGGGCTGATTTCAAAGATCAAAGTATCAAATGAATTAAAAAATCTTTTTAGGGAAAATATAATGATATTGAAAAATGGGATTTTGTATTGAAAATTATCTACTCTGATTTTTTTTCGTTCATGTAACTATAAACTCTACCTATTGACAAATTTTCATAAAATTATAGGACCCTTAGGTTCAAACCTATCCGATAATTTAAAAAATCTCCTTCATAATTTTCTCGAGATTGTTTTCAGCAGAGCTGTGGAGTCTAATGAAAATCGATCGACTCCGAATCCAACTCCAACTCCTGTGATTTGAAATTACTGACTCTGACTCGTCGACTCCGACTCCAATTACAATTACTTCAACCTTAGTATTCTAAAAATGCTTGATATTGATTCTCTAGCGGCGCCGGTGGTGTAGTGGTAAGCGTGATTACCTCTCACCCCAGAGATTCAAGCAATTCTTGTGCTTGCACAGAAATCATAACATTCGAATATCTGCATAATGTCTGATAGTCAAGCAGCATTAAATGCTTTAAAATGAGCAACATGCAATTCAAAACTCGTACGGGAATGTGCAATGTCACTTCAGAAATTAGCCTGTAATAACCAATTAAACCTATATTGGGTTCCTGGCCACTGTGAAATTGAAGGGGATGAAAAAACCGACACGTTAGCCAGACTAGGATCATCTCAACAATTCATTGAACCAGAATCATTCTGTGGAGTTTCTGCTTGTTCTCTTAAAATGAAGATCAAGAAATGGAAACAAAATGAAAGTGGAGATCAATTGGGATTACACTTCCATTGCTAGGCAATCCAAACGGTTCATAATTCCGAACATTTCAATTACTAGCAAATTCTTGAATTATCAAAGAAAAATCTCAGTGTCTATACTGGTTTGATAACAGGATTTGTCCATGTAAATATCACTTGAAGTTAATAGGAAAACTTCAAGAGGATATGTGTCGATTCTGTGGCATAGAAAAGAATGACCGGCTATGCTCTTGTGCAGCAATCTTCAATAAAAGGCGTATTTTTCTGGATAAGGGGCTGGCCGAACCCTTTGATATTTGAAATGCAGGTCCCAGTCCAGTAGTACATTTCGTTCGCACGGGTTACTAACATCATCAAAGTGGAGTAAGTCCGTTTCCGATACATCTGCCATGGCATTGTTGGACGTCGAGAAGGCGTTCGACAATATCTGGCAAGATGGTCTAGTGTACAAGCTGCATCGATACAACTTTCCTATCTACCTCGTGAAGATCATCAAAAACTATTTGTCAAGCAGATCATTCCAGGTCTACTTGAACAATGTCCCCTCTGATACGTTCAACGTTGATGCAGGGGTCCCTCAGGCAGGGCTGGTAGCGAGTCACTTTTTAGTGACTTGGTCACTTTTTTCAAGTCAGTCACTAAAAAGTCTCTTTTTTAAGGCCAAGTCACTAAAGTCACTTTTTCTTGCAATAAGTCACTGTTTTCAACTTTTTTAGCGTGAATTTATTTCAAGATTGACTATTCTTTGCGTTGTGACGTTTAATCGTCCTTCACTATATACAGAATGTCTACTCATTTTTCTGGATAAAATTACCTGAGTTTTTCAAGTAAGTAGTTCTTTTAGCATCCGAGACTTTTCAGCGAACTTGACAAATTTAGAAAACCTTAGGGGTATTGTGCAAATTTTTAAGAAGTTCTAAGCACCTCAGAAAAGCTAGAATTATAAGGTATTCTAAGAATTCTATGATTGATCCTAAAACGTCAGAAGCGTCATGGAATTATGCATTCATATCAGAAAATTTGCTAAATTATTAAACAAATTTAGAGAACTTCAGGTAAACATAGATAAGTTATAATACTTGAGAAACATTTTCGAAACTTCAAGGAAAATTAATTAATTTCAGTAAAGTTGCTGGTTCTTAAAAAATACTGATAACTTCAGGGTAGTCTAGACAACTTTTAAGAAATTCAGTAATCGGTGCCTAACCAGGAAAGTTTAGACTATTGAAGAAGTTTTAAATTAGTGCCGATAATTTAAGGGAAGTTTTATGAACTGCAGAAAAATCTTGAGAACTTCAGTGAAAATCATAGGACTTTATTAATTATTTCGTTCTAATTCCATGAAAATTGAGGGAGCATAAAAGTTCCATAAATTCAGAAAAACTTCGGAAACTTCACAAAAGGACAGTGGTCTCCAGAAACCAAAAAAAAATATTTCCTACTGAAGATTAATCCTTTGTGAATCTTTAAAGTTCAAAGTGTGAATGATAATAACGAGAAAAATTAAATGGTTGTATTTTAAAATTTATTATTTTCTTTAAAAGAAACTTAGTAAGATTTTCTTTTTAATTCTTTGAGACTTCCAGGTATTTTAAGGAAACAAAAAAAAAAATCTGAGGATTCCCGATTTTCCAGATTTTTGAAGTTAGTAGACACCGTGACTAATACCGTGAGTTTGATTATAAACTTTCTATTGAATATTTCGTTTTAAAGGTTCATATCGTACAAAAGAGTTTATGAGATAATAATTGAATAAGTCTGAAACATCAAACATTTATTTGATAGGTCACTTTTTAGTCACTATTTTTACAACTATAAGTCACTATTTGGTCACTTATTTATTCAACATGGTCACTAAAATCACTACTTCTGACAGCAGTGATCGCTACCAGCCCTGCTCAGGGTAGCCTGCTTGGGCCTATCCTATTCAACATCTTCACGTTAGACGTTCCTCCCCTGCCGGGTGGTGGTATCCTGTCTATGTTCGCAGATGACACCTCCATCATCTATAAGGGCCGAGTGATCCGTGCTCTGGCGAGTAAACTACAATCAGGCCTGGATGTTCTGTCCGACTATTTCAAGAGCTGGAAGATTTGTATCAATGCAGCTAAAACACAAACCATTCTGCTTCCACACTCGAATTCACCTCGGCTTGTTCCGTCTGCTAACGTCAAGATCCATCTTGATAGCACTCCCATTGAATGGTCCAGTGAAGTAGTCTACCTTGGTCTCACCCTCGATAGCAAATTGCTATTCCGATTCCATGTGGAACAGACATCCACCAAGTGTAACATTTTGATCATGTCGCTCTACCCTCTGATAAATAGGAAGTTCATCCTGTCCCTTAAAACCCAGCTTGCTGTCCACAAGTATATCATTCTGCCGGATATTGAGTATGGTATGACAAGTGTGCTAAGTGCCACCACCTAAAACTTCAGAGGATCCAGAACAAGATTCTCAGAATGATCCTTAACAGTCCAACTCGTAATTCTGAGATTCCCCACCAGGCCGGTCTTCAAACACTCGAGGAGCGAAAGACTTCCACGCTGGAAGGGTTCAGAGTCGCCTGTCTGCAATCAAACTACCAGATCATTCGCGTCTTTCACTCAAATCTTTAACCATGACACCAGGATGATTAGAAATGACTTAAAAAGCATCAGTGATCTCCATGAAATTCTTAAGATATTTTTTTTCAAGGCACGAGGTTGATCAGTTACCATTCTGAATATCTCAAACAGACCAATAATTCAAATCACGTCTCTAAGATGAAACCAGATATTTCTCGATTACTTTTTCAAAGGGACGTATCAGCTTTCGTAAACAATGCATTTGATCGTCGATTTGTCGTAACTGGTAGCTCGCTCACGCATGCTAACACTACCATCAGATAGGGGAAATTTTCCCCTACCTGCTGGTGGTGTTAGTAAGCGTGTGCGAGCTACCAGTTACGCCATATCGATAATCAAATGCAATTTTTACAAAAGCTGATACGTCCCTTTGAAAAATTAATCAAGATTTGATGATCAGAAATCTCCAAAGCCTTTTCTGGATATTTGTTTCAATACTTCAGGTTGTTTCTGAAGATATTTAACTGTCCAACAAAAAGTCATGCTGAGGTTGTTGCATCATAGAGATCCAAGCACCACGTGCGGCCCGCGGGTCACACTTTGGTCATCATTGCTTGAAAGCATCGAAACGATTAAAAATTCATTTCCCATGTTAAGTAAATGCCCATTTAGTTAGCTTCAACAACGGAGAAGATACAATTGGAGGATTGATTCTTTGGAATAGTATTAAAAAATATAATACCTGAAAAAATCTAGTATTACGAAGCTTTCTAATCCACAGTGAAATCAAGCAACTTTCGTATTAAGAGCTAGTTATTTTAGTTTTAGTTTAAAGAGACTTTACCCTTCAAGGGCATCCGTCTAAGCTACAGTTATTCAATAGACCTGGATTGGTTCCCATTCCGATAAAAAGGTCTCGTTTGCTACATATTTACATACCGACACGTTGATTTATCGTAGGCAAACATTCGTTTGCATCGAACTTTGGCTTTTTGTGCCACGAAGCGTATCGAGTGGGGATTCTCACAGTCGTCAGTCTATTTGTCCATATGCTGCTGCTGTTGCTGTTACTTGAACAACTTGAATCCATGTGCAGTGCAAATTCGTAGCCATAGGATAGCTACAGCACACCATCGTATATTTACAACTGTCAAAGTTCAGTCGGAAAATTGCGATTGTAGCTAATGCAGCCCACACACACACACACACACACACACGTAACTGCACGTTTCGTAATTCGATTGGTTGTGTTCATCAAGATGATACGACCACACACCATCCTGTCGGTGTCGTGGGTATCCTAAAGATAAAAGTTTTCCTAACCGTCGTCGTCGTTGTTGAATCCGGATGTTTGGAGAATTCACTACCAACCGTAATACGTCTAATTGCAGTAGTTTAATTGGTTTTCTGTGTGGGATGGGCAATGGAAGATCAACCCAGCTTTTGCAGCAAACTTCTTTAAACTAGTTTCACGAACTGAAAAAGCACTGATCAACGCACGTGGAAACAGTCGGAGGACTAAACAAGGCATTTTGGGTGCTAGCTGGTCCGGAACTGCCCCGACTAAAGCGTAAGCGTAAACCTCACCGATGTTGATGGTAAGATGTGCTGTTCACAAATTTAGCACAGAGCACGGTGAAATTTGTATGTGCACGGATAATTTACACACTGCCAAGTTTGAATCATCTTTGTTCGGTTCGAGCTCGTACATGTTGGCTAAGCTTTCTAAAATTATTGATTGTTTGTGTTTTTTGATTAGTTTTTTATCAATATTTTTTCGCTATGGAAGTGGCACGGTGGGCTTTTTTAGGAGCAGAATTCATGAAAATGTTGTGTATGCTAACTTTTAGGAACATTTAATGATGTTTTGTAGGGACAAATCTCAGTTTGAATTTTTCGCGTCGATCAAATAATTGATTAAATAAATTCATACTTAAGTCCACGAGGCACGGATCTAACGAGTTTAGAGCTGACTAGATTTACATTGCTAAATGCATACTCAGCCAACGATGGATAATTTAGCTGATTATTGAATGGCGAAGCGCAGATGAAGAGATGAAGAGAAATGTTGATCACATAATAATTACGTTTTTGGCTGAACCCCATAACTCTCATCCGAGGGATTTTGCACCAGCCAGACAGTGTTGTGCAATTTTTGTTCGGATGTACATGCATTTAATTTTCGTGCTCTTCAAGGCTATTCCAATCAGAGGTTCATTAATCTTTCATCGCCTCAAAAGTAGCCAACAGGTGTTTTTATCTTTCTTTTGGCTTCGAGCACTTTGTGCCGGTTTTGTTAGCAATCTTCATCTCCGTTACCTTCGGAATAATTCAATAGCTTATGCTTTTTACCGGAGTTTGTACATTTTTGTCTCTTAAGCTTTCCTCATTTCCACAAGAGCAACACAGATCGTGACAAACGAATAACAAAGTTCCGTGAAATTTAGATCAGATTTCAACCACAAAATAACACACATAAAACCTTTGATTGGGAAAAAAAAACTTCTACACTTCGGTCCCGTTCCACCCATTCAGTTGCGTGTCCACAACAAATGTCATCGAATCAGATTGATATAAATTGCACTAACGGAATGATCCGGCAATCGCGCGGTCTTTCGCGAGAGGAAGTGATATGGCAAAGTTTTTGGGCCAAAACTTTGAGTTTTGGATTCGCGTGCCTTCCGTGAAAAAAAAAACGATATCCAATCCATAGGGTTTTTGATCTAATTTCCGTCCTACTAAGCACAACCTGCTTTACCGCTCTCTTTTCTGAACCAGTTTAAACAAAACCAAAAAATGAATATTTCTGTCAAAGATGACATCTAAATTTATTCACCTTTCCATAAGTAGCGTTGCATTTGATAAAGAGTCACAAATTGTTGAGATATTGTTTAAAATCTAATACTGCTTCTTGATTCTAAATTTGTTCTACGAGTTTTAATTCCGTCCTAACGCATTGAAACGCAAAAAGATTTTCTTCGTCCTATGGATAAACGTAGAAGAAGGGGATTCGCTAGGAGCGCTTCTTTTGTTTTGAGAACAATGGACGTAAATACTCATACCATGCGCTCTAACAGGATTTATGTTGTTATTAACTAATTATTGATTTGTGCACGGTAAAATTGTTGATATTATTGATCTTTTCTGAACGATAGAACGGAAGAAATGAAGTAGCGCTCCCCCCTACCACATTTCTGTTTAACCGTGCTATGTGAGACGAAAACAGCAGGCATTAATTGGAAGATTGCCGTAAACGCTCGACGTAGATGTCGCCACTGCATGATGATGATAATGTTGACAGACTGCATATAAAATTCGTGAAAATTAGCGTTGAATCATAATTTTCATCAAGCCTGTGTAAAATCCTTCCAATATAACATTCGAATTGAAGAAGAAAATGTTTTTACGATCAGACTGATGTGCATCTTTGACTTTTCCAGTTGAACTTTCATTAGATATATTCATTTCATTTCGCGGCTCCATCAATGCTGCATCGTAAATATGATGTAAACAGAAGTAAATTGCTCAATTACTCAAAATAAAGATGATTTGTCATGTTGTTATCACTTTCAAAACCATCCGGCACCATTTTATAGTATGGTGCGTGTTGATTAAAGCAAGTTCCGTTGCGTTTTCCGTCGAAAATTGTGAGTATCAATATGTTTGCTTAGAAAAGGCCAAAATGAACATTTATTGAATATTGGCGTCCTATACAACCAATTCTCCATTACCACCAGCATGATACAACCTTTCCTAAGTAAATTCACTTAATTTCCACTTTCATCTTAGTGGAAATCGCACATATTCACAATTTTCCGAAAAATGCAGCTGCGCAGGAGGTAACCTCTCGCTGTGGGTGCAAACTTGTTATGCATTATTTTCCATGAAAACATCTCCGATCCATACCGAAACAATAACAATTAGTTTTCAAACACATTTTCTTACACGATTCAAGCAAAAGTTTCCACGGGAAATTATTAGTTTTTCTTTATGGACCGATTTGCCCCAAAAATCGTCTGTTTTACTTTGAAAATTTGGAAACTATCCTCCTTCTAGTAGTTCTCACTTCGAAATGTAGGAGGCGGAAGCTTGGAAAAGTTTCACTGCAAGACGCCAATAAAGTATGCCAACTTACTTGACAGGTTTCTTCTTCATCATAACAACAAAAGTTTTTTTTCCCTTAATTTGTTTTCCTTACCGAGTACCAATCCTACCGACGCCTCGGAAGTAGTCCCCACACCTGGACTCTACCTCTCGACCCATCAACTCCATGAACCGGGGACCAACGGTTTTTCTTCCCTTCTAAAGATGGACGTGAGCAGAGATTTTATGCCTCAGAAAATCCCGACGGTGCCGACTGGGATTGAACCCAGCCCTTTGGAGTGAGAGGCAGTCACGCTTATCGCTAACACTCACCGGCGGCTCTAGTGTGACATTTTTTTTTTAATTATTTGCCTTAATTTGACATCTTGAATAGATAGAAGGTTCCCGTCTTTGACATAATTGATCAGATGGCCAAGACCTATGTTATGGTAAAGAGTTTCGATCAGATTTCACTCACCAGGTGGCACTAGTGTGACATTGATTGTTTGTCCTAACTTAACATCTTGACTACATAGAAGGTTCCCGTCTTGCGCAAAGTTGTTCAGATGAACAAGACCTACTTTATGGTAAAGAGTTTAGTTCATAATTCACACACCAGGCAGCGTTAGTGTGACATTCATGTTTTGTTGATTTCCCTAACTTAACATATGGACTAGATATAAGCTATCAGTCTTCGGTAAAGTTGTTTATACGGACAAGGCCTATCATAAGGCAAATAGTTTAGTTTAGGATTCACTCACCAGGTTGCGCTAGTGTGACATTAATTTTCCATTGTTTGCCCTAACTTAATATATGGATGAAATAGAAGATTTCCGTCTTCAATAAAGTTGTACAAATGGACAAGACTTATCCTAAGGTAAAGAGTTTAGTTCAGAATTCACTTACCAGGCAGCGCTAGTATGATTTTCATTATTAACAGGAACTTAATATCTTGACTAGATAGAAGGATCCTGTCTTCGGCAAAGTTCTTCGGATGGTCAAGACCTATATCATGGTAAAGAGTTCAACTAAGAATTAACTCACCAGGTGACGCTAGTATGACATTATTTTTTAATTATTTGCAATAATTTAACATATGGACTAGACATTAGGTTTCCATCTTCGGTAAAGTTGTTCAGATGAAAAAGAATCATCCTAAGGTAACGAGTTTAGTTCAGAATTCACTCACAATGTAGTGCTAGTGTGACATTAATTGTTCATTGTTTGACCTAATTTGACATTTTGACTAGATCGAAGGTTCCCGTCTTGGGAAAAATTGTTCAGATGGACAAGACCTATTTTATGGCAAAGAGTTCCGATCAGATTTCACTCACTAGGTGGCACTAGTGTGACGTTAATTTTTGAATTGTTTGCCTTAACTCAACATATGGAACAAAGTTGTTCAGATGGACAGGATCTTTCTTAGGGAACAAAGTTTAGTTCAGAATTCACTCACCGGCGGCTCTAGTGTGACACTAATTTTTAATTATTTGCCTTAATTTAACATCTTGACTAGATCGAAGGTTCCCGTCTTCGGCATAATTGGTCAGATGGCCAAGGCCTATTTTATGGTAAAGAGTTTAGATCAGATTTCACTCACCGGGTGGCACTAGCGTGACATTAATTGTTTGTCCTAACTTAACATCTTGACTAGATAGAAGGTTTCCATCTTCAGTAAAGTTGCTCAGATGGACAAGACTATTGATGCACAAAAATGACTGATATGAACCGTATCTTATTTTTAAGAAAACAGGAATCTTCTGAATAGAGTTCGCATGGATTTTTATTTTCTGACCCAAATTGCTGAAGAGAGCGAAACATTATTGTCACACTAGCACCGCCTGGTGAGTTAATTCTGAGCTGAACTCTTTACCATAAAATAGGTCTTGTTCATCTGAACAACTTTGCTGAAGACAGGAACCTTCTATCTAGTCAAAATGTTCAGTTAGGACAAACAACGGAAAATTAATGTCACACTACTGACACCTGGTGAGTGAAATCTGATCTAAACTCTGTTCCTTAAGATAGATCCTGTCTATCTGAACAACTTTGTACATATTCATATGAGCAAAATCTGTATATTACGTTATATACAGAAAGGCGAATAGAGAATAGTACAGAATTTTCTCAAAATCATTAGCGCCGCATTTTGAGAAAATTCTGCTCTGCTAGTCAATTTCCTTTATAAAAAAATATCTTGAGATCGTTACTATCTAGAATGTTTCCGTCTTCGGGAAAGTTGTTCAGGTGATCAATATCTTCAAATTTGTGGGTTAGTTAGTTCAGAATTCTATCACTACGTGACACTAGCCTACGTGTGTATTTCACGTAGATGTCCTGACTTCCTAGATGGTGAGAATTTCACGATATAGCTTATAGATACAAAAGGTTCACATGTACACTAGCACCGCGTACTGAGGGAATTCCTAATTTACTTGTGCACCATCAACATTTGCCAAGTGCCACGCCGTCCGAAGCGACAATGAGCAAACGTATGATAGCAGCGCTGTTTTATATCTTTTCAGGTTCAGAACCTGATAGGATTTCCCGCCGTTTTTTATGAATGGGGCGGAGCAAAAAGTTTCTTTTGTGCAGAATATGTAAAAAATTATGGACTTTGGATGTTAATATAATTGCATTTATAGAGGTACCAGATATGTTTTACAGTCAGTTGTTGATAATTCATCGAGTGTATGTCTCCTATTAAGCAATATTTTTTTTGAAAATGTTGGCTCTGCATGTAAAAAATTAATTGTTTATACATTATTAGGGTTTGCTTAAAATTTTTTTCCCGAAAAAAATGATCGTCAAAGTCCATGTCTTTTTCGGGTTATTGTTAAGGGGAGAGGGAGGGGTTGTTAAGCGGGAGGGGGTTTTACATGCACTTTTTTTCAAGTCTCAACCCTCATTGTGGTGGACACGCCGTGATCCACCTTTAGCCGCTGACCTACACTAATAGAATTCCACACATTTTTATTGTCGAGTTTCCATGTAAAATTCCACATGATTTTCATGTGATCATACATAAACAGAATCCATCCAGAAGCACACATGGAATTTATGAGTCAAATAAATAGTATATGTGGTTGCACATGGCTTTTATGTGTACACATATAAAGTATGTGTCCGACATATAGATATCATTTGTTGATCACATTGCAAAAATCATGTGTGGGACACATAAAAACAATCTTTGAAATTTTATCAGTGTAGTCCTGCTTGATGCAGGACCTAGTGCCACGCCGTCCGAAGTGGTAATGAGCAGAGGCATGAGAGCAGCGCTGATTTATATCTTTTCAGGTTCAAGCAGAATGATGTGCAACCAAGTGGTATTCGTTTGTGATGACTGGGAAAAAGGCTTATTTCATGAAATCAGTGATAAAATTATCATTTGTACATTTTCAATAGTAAGGTGATACTCTAAGCAAGCCTTAGCGTGAAACTTCGAAAGCACAAATGTCAGCTTCCACAAAACATACAAATTTGAAATTGCTACTCTCTGTTTGTAGTAGCACAGCAAACAAGGAGTAGCAATTTCAAATTTGTATGTTTTGTGGAAGCTGACATTTGTGCCTTTAAAGTTTCACACTAAGGCTTCATTAGAGTATCACCTTAATTGGAAAAAAATATTTATTTCAACAGGTTCGTAATGTAATATCCTATCGATTGGCGTATTTGGATTTTAATTTCATCTATAAATGACAAAGTTACAAGCGTTCAAAACCTAACACTCCTTCACCACACATATTTTTTGATTTGTACCCCAGTATAGTCGACAAAGACGTAGTTCTACGTCAAAACCTGATATATTTCAGAAACGAAATATTGTTATTTACGCATTCAGTTTCAACCAACCAAAGGTGGCCGTCTTACCCCGACACATGTCAAACTGTAACAGTTTCTGTAATATCTAATAAATCAATGCAAACTGTCTATTTTTCCCTATAAATACATCGAACAAACAGATGAAGAACAGATGTGTTTTCCTTATAGTAACGTTACTTTTACATGATAAATTATATGATAGCTCTAAGGCAATAAATTCCGTAAACAAATATTAACAAATGCAAGCCGCCGTCACACGCAATGTTTGTTTTTGTTGTTGTCTAATTGACGTTTCACTTGTTATCAAGCTAGAATGGGTTTTACAATACTACAACAGCAAGGAACTCTGCATCATTAATTTTTTTCAAGAGTTGATTGTTTCAATAATCTAAAGGGTGGCCGTCTTACCCCAGGAAGAACGTGACGAAAAAACTGCCTTATTTTTTCCCTTATTATCTCATGACATATGTAATAGATGCTCCCTTAGTAGAACAACGTAAACCTGTTACTTAAAAAATATCTATAGGTGAAAACAGGGTGGCAAGTGAACCAGGAAAACCAGGAAAACCGGGAAAAAGTCGGGAATTTATTTTCACCAGGAAAAACCGGGAAAAAACCAGGAATTTCATAAGTCCACCAGGAAAATAATCTTGTTTGTATAATTTAAATAGGTTTTAAATTTTATGTAGGGTCAAAGTTTCTTTTTATATTCAGGTCAAAACTAACCATTTTGTTAAAGCTAAATCATTCACACAACTAAACATTGATGAACAAAATTTACCCTGAGAATTAAGTAAATATATTTAGTATTTATTTTTAACTTAATTTTTTTCTCGAAACTTTTGGAAAACCCTTCGATATTTAAAGCCTTATGCACTTCAGGGAAGCTCTTCTAAATTTAGGGTTCTCATATATTCAGTTAAGTCCTTCAAACTTCAGGGAAGTCCTCAGATCTTCGAGAAAGTTCTTCAAACCAAGGTTGCAAAGACTCATTTCAGCTAAAATAATGTTTTTGGGAATAATAAAACCAAAAGATGGTATGATGGCATGTTTTACTTGTAACTTACAAGAAGAGGTTACAAAGTATGCGTTGGAAACATAAAACCTGTAAATTTTGCTTTCTATGAGTCACAATCAGCGATTTGCTGATCGCTGAGTGAGTGAGTGAGTGAGTGAGTGAGTTTGTGAAAAATCGCTGATTGTGACTCTCATGAAGTGAAATAAACAGGTTTAATATGTCAAACACATTCTTTGCAACCTCTTCTTGTATCCTACCAATTCAAAATTTGATCATGGCATTTAATTATTTCATAATTTAGAAAAACATTGTTTTAGCTGAAATGAGTCTTTGCAACCTTGCTTCAAACTTGAAGGAAGTCTTACGAACTTCTGAGAATTTCTACGAACTTCGTGGTACTTCCACGATATTTAAGAAATTCCTATGAATTTATTTAAAACTCCGAACTTCAAGGAAGTCTTAAGATCTTAAAAAAAAAGTCCTTCGAACTTCGGGGAAGTCCCATGAAATTCAGGCAATACAAACTTCAATGAACCCTTCAAGAAAGACCTTAACGCTTCAGGGAAGTTCTACGAACTTTAGAGAGTATCTATGAACTTCAGCAGTCAGTCTTTTAGATATTAAACCAGCGTTCCTTATGAAATATTTTAATCATATGATTTTGAAATCATGTTGTAATCAAAATTCCGCTAAATAAGATCCTTAATCGTTGATAATTTGCGGAAAATTTAAACAAACTGGAAATCCGTAAAATTGTTAGAAGCAAAGGTTTGTTTAAAGAGTCCTCATTCATATCACACTTCGCAATTTCACCTTGAGATAAATTGGCTAAAAATCTCAATAATAAAGTTAAAAAAATCGCAGTTTCAAAAACAGAAATCTCAAGATTTAGGGGCTTATAGATCTCTAAATTGCAGACATTAGATAGGGCTCCGCGCTAGTCCGTCGTATCTTAGCTTTTCTTCGTCATACACCCCTAAAACCGCTTATTTTACGGGTTATCGCAAATGTTTCAGTGTCAATCGTAATTAATCTTGTAAGCAAAGATGTTTTTGCAAAAACATGAGTGAAAACGCTTTGCTATTATAGTTTTAGTACATAGAACGGAAATAGGCGCCATGATACAACGAAGTAGCGCGGCTCCCTACTAGCTTCTTTACAGCAAACAATCAGATAAAGATTTCACAGACATTCACAAGAACCTTAATACCTATTTAGTTTGTGAAATTCCGCATTGCGTGAAGAATGATGGTACAGATTTCACTTTTTTTTATTGTAAATTGTTTTTTAAATACATGGTTTTTAAAACCAGGAATTTTTTAAATCATTGACCAGGAAAACCAGGAATTTTTTAAATCGTTGACCAGGAAAACCAGGAAAAAACCAAGAATTTCAAAATGGAAATTCACTTGCCACCCTGTGAAAAGGACAAAAGGTCGACACATAAAAATTCGAAAAGGACAAAAGTTCGAAGGGACATAAGATCGAAAGGATGAAAAACCAAATAGCCAAATGCTGATATATATATTCTGAACTGATTTTTTATAATATTAATCTATTCTCAAAAAATAAATATGATTTTATACTGTTTCCCTTCTTTGAAATCTGTTCGTTCTTTAAATTTAGTTTTCAGATGAATTGTCAGAACATTAATTTGACTTAATGTTGAATGAAGTAATACGAGTTACTTCTATTCAGTATTCCACTGTTAGAAAGACGTTCATTCTAATAAATGGATGAGGTTTTGGATTTCGACTTTTTGTCCATTAGCCCCTTTTGACCGTCCGTCCTTTCGACAAGTACTCACGATATCCCATATTTTAGATAAACCGGTTAAATTAAAAATCATCGATATTATAAAAATATATATTAGCGGAAAAGTCCGTTCACTACGATGACTCATAGGGATAAAATATACTTCGCCTTCTTTCTAAGAACAAATGATATCGAACCTTGGAAACATCCTAGGAATTTGAACTTATTTTATTTAAAGCATTTGTTGAGAATTCTGAGGGGAATTCCAAGTGATTTTTGACATTATTCGTAGCAGAGATTTAGATGCATTTGAGCAATATTTCAATATTTTTCTAGGGGTGAGTTGCACTGGAATTCTAAGGAATGTTCATGTGAATTTTAAATAGAATTATGGAAGAAACCTTAAGAGAACTCTCGGGACTATGATAAAAAAACGAAAAAATATGTTAAGATGAATTTAGAGAAATCATAAAAGCAGTGCTACGTGATCTGAGGATTTTCGTGGCTGATAAATGATTCTATTTTTTTATTTATTGATTTATTTGATAAGGTTCAACCGAATTAACTTTACAGAGCTGAGGATTTTTGTTCACTATACAATACATCTTAAAACTATAGTCAAACGATACAACACAATAAACATTTTATCTTCCGCTATCCAATAAGCTTCCTCCACCAAAACAGGAGCCGCTTTCAGTGGTTTCATTGTATGGCAGATTCACCAACGGGTCAGAGCGCTTCCATTGCAGCAATGGACGCAAAACGTGGACATCACTCACACACTCATCTCAAAACGGTTGCTTTCCAAAGTCGACGCACATCGACTGAAAGAACTGCTGAGGGGGATCACACAATGGTTGCTGCCGGGTAAACAGATGATCGCGTGACACATATTGAGAGTGGTCTGCTTCTGTTGACAGCCGAGTGAACACTGGCTGCTGAATGATTATTGATTGGTTAGTTCATTTCCACTGATTATTATTAGTGAATAGTGATTAAATTATGTTAGGCATATGACTAAAATTAATGATTAAACTCTAAAAAATCATGATTAATTTTATAAATCATGACTAACGCTCCTCGGATCGCGTCATACAGGTCGAGAGATACTGCTAACTGCTGCCGGTTTCGGCAACAGCCATGAGAGAACTGACCTTTTGAAATGTTCTTCTAGATTTTGCTTTATCGGAACGTTCCTGTTATTGAATCCAATGTAACTTCTCCGAAGAACAACTTGAATGCACAAAATGCCCTAAGTGACTGATCTTTTTATTTTCACCCCAATTTCAAAGTAAAAATGTGACTTTATATTTTCTTCTAAACGTTCACCATTTGTATTTGTATTAGAACTACTATTATTATTTCAAAACAATTAAAAAAATAATCTGTCAACCTTCAACTTCAAATTTCTCAAAATGGCGGAATTTTCAGTTCTTCCTTCGCGAGAAATAATGTGATCGACTTCTTCTCCTGCTAAATACCCTTCGGGGCGAGTGCTTTTCTGGGCTTCTAAATTTGAGCGAATTTAATATTTTATAACCCGGTCGGTGCAATATCGTACGCGTTTGGCAACCTTCCGGCACGAAGGTGAAGTGGCCCATTCACATGAACCGCTGAACGAAAGAAAACCAATCGTAAAAAAAAAACACTCTTTCGCGGTCGCGGTACGTGTGATTACCGATAGGCGGGGATTGAAGCCGGTCATCTAGCATCATCGCCAACCAAGACCAACACCAACCGGGGTTGAATTGTAATTGTTGTTGATGATGCACAGAGACGTCGTTGTAAACATTTCTCGTGGTTGTTGTTAATAAATTTCGTTAAGTTGAGCCTTTCGACTAGATTGTTGACCTTTGAATGGACGGTGAATGTGATGGTTGGGTGGCGTTGAAAGTGACAATGTCGATGCCGGATTTCATTCATTATTCGACGGTATGTGAAACTCAAGGTAGGACTCTTTAAGGTTGCAATGATGAAACAAATGATCAATTGTTATGTTTGGTTAGTATTGAACAATTTAATGGCGTTCGAATAACTTGAAGGACGCCATTTTACTTGATGTTCATCATTCATTTTCCCAAGAAACAACTCTAGAATATTATTGAACCCTAAGGAATTTCTTGTGCTAATAGCATTGCACTGGCTATTGAAACCTCAGCAATGTGGCTATAAATAACAAGCCATTGACGAAGAATGCATCGAAGAATAGCTGTCCTGCACGGAGCAATGTGTAGCTACATTGCGAAATCAACTTGCAGTCGTTCGTCGTTCACATGTATGTGTGTGTGTGAATGGACGCCCAAACAAACCAAGAAGTTATGCAAAACTATGAACTATTGGAAACACATCTCTATCATAGCAAAATGCTCACACAACAACCCTATTTCCGTCACAGCTCAGTCATACCGGATTATGGATCCGTTATGACGAACGCCGTCTTGTATGCTCGGTGTGATTGTGTATTTCCCCTTTTCACTTCTCCTCGTCTGTTGTTGGGAAAAAACTGGAAGCAATTCAAAAACAGATTTTTCCTCTTATTTCCATCGTACTCCGAAAATATTACACATGCTACGACCGAATGACGCAGGGAGTTATATCTAGGCCATTACCACAGGCACGCAGAGCATCGTACATCATTCATTCATCTATCCTGGCCATCCATCCATCCAGAGCGGAATCGAGCACCACCCTGACGGGCACCCACACTATTTGGGTATTACGGAACTGTACAGAGTTGGCAAAATAAACTATATTTCCCTGTGGCGGTGATAGTCGAAGTACAAAGACGTTTGTTTATCATGTTTGAGCTTTCCGTGACGGCTGACTGAATTGACACGTTTCCTTTCGCATTGGATCGTATAATATTTGATCTTTGTTTTTTATTAATAACCAAATGGATCGTTTCCATGCAATGACGAATTGGTAAATGTAGGTTATGTTTACCACAAAATTAATCAAAGTTATAGTTTCCTAGCGCAACATTACAGTTCAATTTGTTTACCTTGTATTTAAACGTAATTGGGTAGCTTTTTTATCACATACAATACAAGTAACTATGAATCTTAGCCGTGATATTTTATATACGTAGACTGGTATAATCTCGATTTTTTCTATTGGGTCTAATATTAAACTTGTGATGTTTATGACGCCTTCTTCAGGGAATTCTACTTATGAGACACTATAAATACAAATTTGATTACTTATTAATTAGAATAAGATAATTCTTACAGAATCGTTTATTATTCTCGTTCAAAGAGCGTCTGTTTGGTTGATTTGGCTTGACTCTATTTCCGTAGTCAACGTTTTCCAGCAGAGATTCCATCACTAGGTCTGATCCCGGGAGTTGATGAACCTGCAGAACGAAAACAAATTCTTGATATTGTAGCGGCACATTTTAAGATCTGTTCAAGTCTTAAGTTACGACTCTTAACAACTAAAGAACACATGTACATTTGCATACATTTATTTACGTGATTGCATTGAACCACATCAACATAGTAGCTACGTACCGTGGTTAATGTCACTTTGAGAAACAATGTTGCTTCTTCATTGCATTAATAACTCCACCACCTCCATAATTGCGAATTCGCATTCGAGTGGTGGTATGAACGATAAAGGCAAAACAAAACTCTACCGCAAACGATGCCCCGTCGACTTCCTAGGAACGGTGCACGTAGCACGTAATTATAAGGAAGGCTTCAAATGCTCATTACTGCTCGTTCCCAGAGCACCTTGCAAAAGAACAGTGAAACTAAAGAAAAATCTTCTTCTGGTTTGATAATTTAATCGAATGCAGTGTTTTTAATACGCCTTGGTATGAAGATCTGCTTATTAATTGATATGGCATAATTCTATTTGAGAATTTCATTGCTCTCATCAGCTTACACACGGTATGTTTCAGCCGGTTAGAATTCCAGCACTTGAGATAATAGTAATAAACATTTACTACACCTACACCGAACTAGTCAACAAGTGCTTTTGCAAATTTAACAACTCGTTTGTAGGTATGAGCTCACATATACATTGGCATATTAACTGTGCTTAGAGAAAATTGCTGTTTGCTGCCGGCAGATATAATGATATCCCTTGCGAGATGAATTATGTGGTTCATCTTCGCTGGTTGATGTGAATCTGTAGGTACTTGTTTCTTGAATTAGTCTGTTCATAGACACTGTTGTGGAAGCATTCGTTTTACCATTAGCCAACGTGCTAGATTGCTTACATTAGGGAGCAAGCATTACGTCACGCGAAATTTAGAGAAAATCAACCCTCCTCCCCTCTAAGAGCCTAATGCAACACGACCTTCTTGGACAGAAATTTTTACCAGCTCCTATATCCAGTTTTGTGGGGTGTCTACTGTCTGGAAAACCCTGGGAAGCCTGGAATATTCAGGGATTTTTTTTTAATAAATATAGACCTAGAACTCTCAGGAACTTTTCAAATGCCAAATGTTTAAGAATAGAATATATTAAAGTACGCCAGAGATCTTCCTCAGTAATTTAAAAATATTTTATAATACAACCATTGTTGCCGTACAAGCTGGCAACGCTGGTTAGTATCATAGTACCAACTCTGCAGAATTAATTCCAAACGGTGATGACGGGCGAACATCAGAAACTCAGGAAATACAGAACAAAGCCCTATTAAATGCGTGATAGATAGTGCGTGGAAGGCAGATGAAATTAAATAATACAGTGAATTTATTAATATTCCTAACACTATATACGTAATCGTATTACTACAGTAAGCTGAGGCTATTTCCGTACGTCAAAGTGATTTCAGCTGGATAACGTAAGAACGTAACTTAAAATTA
This sequence comes from Ochlerotatus camptorhynchus, assembly GCF_037179485.1. NCBI lineage: Eukaryota > Metazoa > Arthropoda > Insecta > Diptera > Culicidae > Ochlerotatus > Ochlerotatus camptorhynchus. Next base: position 4,258,597 of record NW_027040849.1, read on the forward strand.
CTATATATTCTTACATAAACAATTTAATTATAATTTATCATAGGTGCGAACTAATCGCGCTAGAAATCGCAGTACCAAATACCTAAAATTTGATTAATTAAATTGACGTATAATTGTGAGTAAAACTTAAAGAAAAACAATATGCAGATGAAAATGTAAAATTTATAAAAGTTATGTACTTACAGCCCATAGTACGATATTGAATTCTATTGTTAGCGAGCCTAACCTAAAATACGAAGCCTACACTGAATTGTAAGTCTACACTACACAATATTAACCGAATATCTAAACTAATAAAAATAAATAATTCCAGCTTAAGCTCATTTGCTAAAAGACCGTGTTTCGTGTTTAGTTTATTCGTTGGAATAAACTTAAGAATTCAAGGCACGATGGCCAATAACAACAACACTGCCTCGAACAATTATGATAGTGCCTGCATGGCCTGTGATCATCCGGACTGGGTTGACGACATGGTACAATGCGAAGAATGCGAAGGTTGGTACCATTTTAGATGCGTCAGTGTAACCCGGTCTGTCGAACTCCGCCACTGGGTGTGTAGCAATTGTTTACCAATCAGTGTCAGCAGCCAGTCATCCCGAGCAATCAACAGTAAGTCGCTGGCGCAGCAGCGATTGGAGGACGAACAGCAAATCCACCGTAATCGATTCCAGAAAGAAATGGATCTTGAGAAGGAGCTGATTGACCGAGAGAAAAGGCGGATAGTGGAAGAAGAAGAGATGGAGATGACCTTCCTTCTTGAGAAGTACGCTTTGTTGGCGGAACAAGATGCAGACGATGAAAAGAGCGTTGCAAGTAATAGGAGTCGCTGTCGTGTTAGCCGGGAGAAAATTATCGACTGGATGAGGAATGACGGATCAAAGGAGGCTAAAGCCAGTACACCAAATGAAACCGGGACGGCACCAAATCCGGAAATCACTCTTCTGGGCGAACACTCTAGCAACAGAAATTTAGTTTCACCACGTTCAGCAGTCAACCAATCTATGACACTACAACAGTATATTGCTTCGAGTAGCCGTATGTATTCTCAAAATCCTGCATCCGCTCCGGTAAATCAGAAACTCGTACCGTACAAATCATCAGCGACACTTCTTCGTCGACAATCACGTGTAAGGTTAACTACCCCAGCAGTGCCTCCAGTTCCCCCCAGCAACGCTACGGATGAGGACGCCAGTATCATTATTCCGCCAATGTCTTTCGAGTACGTTCCTTCTGACGTGGAAGCTGACCTTCCCCCTCGTATTAACCGCAGAGTTAGAGGTGCACAGCCATCAGTACGAAATTCCCAGACTCTGGATATTGTTGGCCAAAGAACCTCTGCGTCGCAAATGCCGCCACGGGCGAACGTGAGATACACAAATCCCCAAGCTAGTCCAGCACCCAATACCGAAGATGAAATCATAGCGCCGGGACAGGGACCCTCTTCAGTGCAAATTGCAGCTCGTCGGGTGATGTCACGGGATCTCCCTGAATTTGATGGGAAACCTGAAGACTGGCCCATATTTATTAGTCAGTACAACATCACAACGCAATGTTGTGGGTTCAGTGATGCAGAAAACCTTGTCAGACTACAACGATGCCTGAAAGGACATGCTCGAGAATCGGTTCGCAGCCGGTTACTTCTTCCCGCATCCGTTCCTCAAGTTATAGAGACGCTCAAGATGCTCTACGGGCGACCCGGGTTACTTATCACTGCTCTGTTGAACAGATTGCGCTCAGCACCCGCACCGAAGATGGAACGCCTCGAGACGCTAATCGAGTTCGGGATGGAACTTCAAGGGCTATGCGATCACCTAGTAGCTGCGGGAGAAATCGCTCATTTAAACAATCCCTCGTTGTTGCAGGAACTAGAAGACAAACTGCCTTCACAACTGAAGCTTCAATGGGCGATGCACAAACAAACCGTGACAGGTGTTACATTGCAGACATTCGCAACGTACATGTCACAAATGGTTACTGCGGCAAGTCAAGTGACTAAGTTAGTTAATTGCTTTAGTGACCGTCGGGCAGGTGATCACAAAAAAGGTGGAAATCAAAAGGAGAAAGCACAGGTGTATACGCACAGCTCGAACAGTGGAGGAAGTGCACCTGGTGGCAGTGCGAATTTAGCAGCTTCCACAGGACGGAATTGCGCAGTCTGTAGTCAACCGGATCATCGAGTCAAGGAGTGCAAGCAATTTTTAGATCTCGACGTAGAAAATCGTTGGCGCAGAATACACAGCTTGAACCTGTGCCGGACTTGTCTCAACCAGCACGGGAGGAATCGTTGTCGATTGTCTACGAAGTGCGGGATTGATGGGTGTGAGTTCAAGCACCATCCGCTGTTACACTCCAAAACGGAAAACAAGGTCAAGCCAGCTACTGCCGAAAACCATTCGCATCGAGATAATGGATCGAAAACATTGTTCCGAGTCGTTCCTGTAACGCTGACGGGGAGAAGTGGAACCGTTAACACATTCGCTTTCTTAGACGATGGTTCCTCTCTAACGTTGGTGGAGAAATCGGTAGCAGAGCAATTGGGAGAGTCCGGACCAAAAGGAGCACTGTACCTGAATTGGACCAGCAATGTAACCCGTTGCGAAGCTGACTCCCAAGAAATATCTTTCAAAATTTCGGGAATATCTAGTGGAAAATCATTCCAAGTCAAGTCAGCCAGAACTGTGTCAGAGCTGAACCTTCCAATACAATCGTTGAATCCGGAACAACTTTCCTTTCAATACACCCACCTCACAGGACTACCGATAGCGAAATACGAAAACGCTGTGCCACGCGTGCTTATTGGCTTGGACCAATTGAACCTGTCAATGCCGCTGAAATGCCGGGAAGGGCACAAAGGAGAACCAGTAGCCACAAAAACGCGACTCGGGTGGTGTGTATACGGCGGGGGTAATGCGAAAACCGTAGGGGTCAGTTGCCATATCTCGGAAGTCCAGCCAGAAACGGATCTTCACGAGGTAGTCAAGCGATACTTCGAGCAGGAAGATACAGGAACTAAACCTGTCGTGGAATTGGAATCAGTAGAAGACACGAGAGCGAAAAAGATTCTGGTCGACACCACGGTTCGTGTAGACGGTCGGTTTGAAACTGGGCTCCTCTGGAGATATGATCACTTCGAATTTCCAGAAAGCTACCACATGGCTCTTCGTCGATTGGAGTGCTTAGAACGGAGAATGTCTCGTGAACCTGCACTAAAGGAGAACGTCCTCCAACAGATTGAGGACTACCAAGCGAAAGGTTATGCTCATCTTGCTACTGAGGAGGATCTGGCAAATGCTGACCCACGCAGAACATGGTATTTACCACTCGGCGTTGTGACCAATCCCAAAAAACCTGGCAAAGTGCGATTGATTTGGGATGCTGCGGCCAAAGTGGACGGCATCTCTCTCAACATGGTTCTCCTAAAAGGACCAGATCTGCTGACCTGTCTTCCAGGGGTTCTTTGCCGTTTTCGAGAGAAGCCCGTGGGGGTAAGCGGAGACATACGTGAAATGTTTCACCAGTTCCGTATACGACGTGCAGATCGCCCCGCTCAAAGCTTTCTGATGCGGAAGGATTCTAATAAAAAACCCGATGTGTATTTCATGGACGTAGCCACCTTTGGCTCCAGCTGCTCACCGTGTAGTGCGCAGTACATCAAGAACCGGAACGCTGAAGAATTTGCTGTCGACTATCCCAGGGCAGCGGAGGCGATAATCAAGTGCCACTATGTGGACGACTATCTGGATAGCTTCGACCACATCGAGGATGCTCAACGAGTTGCTGCTGAGGTGAGAATGATCCATGGAAAGGGTGGTTTCGAAATCCGTCGTTGGCGGTCCAATTCCCAGGATGTACTCAACCATCTAGGCGAAACGGTGTTTCCGGTAGTGAAGGACCTGAACTTGGATAAAAGCGACGGGGTGGAAAGAGTTCTCGGTATGCTATGGTTCCCAATAGAGGATGAATTGGGATTCTCAACTCAAGTGCGCAATGATATTGCTGCAATCATCGACGAAGGCAGACGACCAACCAAGCGCCAAGTTCTACGGTGTGTCATGTCATTATTTGACCCCCTCGGATTGTTGGCCGTGTACACAGTGCATGGAAAGATTTTGATTCAATCGATATGGCGCTCGGGATCAGACTGGGACGAGGAAGTTGGAGAGGAAGCATTCAACCGTTGGCTAAAATGGATTGGAATCTTAAATCAGGTGGATGGTATTCGCATTCCTCGTTGTTACATTGGTCAAACTGCTTCCACTTCATTGCACTCCGTAGAGCTACACGTATTTGTAGATGCCAGCGAAGAAGCATACAGTGCAGCAACTTATTTCCGTTTTATTCTTGTCGACGGGACCGTCATCTGCAACCTAATTTCGGCGAAGACGAAAGTGGCACCTCTCAAAACGTTATCGATACCTCGCCTGGAACTTCAAGCGGCCGTCCTTGGGGCTCGACTTGCGTCCTTCGTCAAAGACAGCCACACTCGAACCATAAATAAAAGGGTTTTTTGGTCGGATTCTAGCACCGTCTTAGCCTGGATTCGGTCGGACGCCCGAAGATACCGACAATATGTCGCGTGCCGCATCGGTGAGATTCTCACGCTATCGGAAAGCAGCGAGTGGAGATGGGTGCCTACCAAAATGAACAGCGCCGACGAGGCGACGAAGTGGGGGCACGGACCTTGCTTATCGTCGGAAGGAAAATGGTTCCGCGGCCCAGAGTTTCTACAACAACCGGAGCAGCAGTGGCCACAACAGAATTTCAAGCAGAAAGTCTGTACAGAGGAGGAGCTTCGACCATGTTTCGTGCACGGAGTCTTGACGTTGGAGCCTCTAGTGAAGTTTGAACGATTTTCCCTATGGATGCGTCTTCTCCGAACAATAGGCTACATACTACGGTTCATTCAAAATGCTCGTAGAACTAAAGAACAGCGAGACGTAACACCGTTGAACTCCGACGAAATTCAAAGAGCGGAAAACATTCTTTGGCGTCGCTGTCAGGAAGAATCCTATCCGGACGAGATCGCCCAACTGAAGGCGGATAAGAAAAATGTTGACAAATCATCACCAATTTATAAACTGTCTCCGTACATCGATGAGTGTGGAGTCCTAAGGCAGGATGGGCGAATTGGAGCGGTAGCAAACACAGGGTTCAACGTGAAGTTTCCGATAATCTTGCCGAAGTTACACCGAGTGACAACTCTGCTTCTGGATTACTATCATCGTAAAAACCATCATGCGAATCCCGAAACGGTGGTGAATGAGGTAAGACAAAATTTCTACATTCCTCACCTTCGAGCAGCAGTACGGAAGACGTCACGAATTTGTCAAAAGTGTAAGATCTATAAATCACAGCCGTCCACACCAAAAATGGCACCCCTGCCAACCGCCAGATTAGCATCTTTTGAACGCCCTTTCTCATACGTTGGAGTGGACTATTTCGGTCCGATGTTAGTGAAGGTTGGGCGCAGTCACGCAAAGCGTTGGGTGGCACTGTTTACGTGTCTCACCACTCGCGGAGTTCATCTCGAAGTCGCGCATAGTTTGAGTTCCGAGAGCTGCATCACGTGCTTTCGCCGATTCGTTGGGCGTCGAGGGGCCCCCGTGGAAGTATATAGTGACAATGGAACCAACTTCCAAGGTGCTGAGAGGGAGCTTCGAAAACAGATCGGCAACGGTCTGGCGGAAACATTTACCAATGCCAATACCAAATGGTTCTTCAACCCACCCTCAGCTCCGCATATGGGTGGAGCTTGGGAGAGGCTGGTTCGTTCTATAAAAACCGCCATAGAAAGTATCGACACCGGAAGAAAGCTTAACGACGAAGGGTTTCAGACATTACTAGTCGAAGCGGAAAGTATCGTCAATTCTAGACCGTTGACTTATCTGCCTTTGGAGTCAGAAGAGCAGGAGGCCCTAACGCCGAATCATTTTCTGCTTGGAAGCTCCAGTGGGGTCAAGCAACCAGTTGCGAACCCCACGGATCAGCGGGAGGCAGTCCTAAACAGCTGGAAGCAGATCCAACATCAGCTAGACATTTTCTGGCGTCGTTGGTTGAGGGAGTATCTGCCAACGATTTGTAGGCGTACGAAATGGTTCAGCGATACCAAGAGATCTGAAGTAGGTGACCTAGTGCTCATTGCGGATAGTAGCAAACGGAACAACTGGATACGGGGACGAATAATGGAAGTACAGCCGGGGCCCGATGGTCGGGTACGACGAGCTACAGTTCAGACGAGCACGGGATTCTTAAGAAGACCAGTCAGCAAGTTGGCCGTGTTAGACGTCAGCGATCCAAGTAAAACTGCTCCGGATACGCAGTGTTACGGGGGCGGGAATGTTGCCGTACAAGCTGGCAACGCTGGTTAGTATCATAGTACCAACTCTGCAGAATTAATTCCAAACGGTGATGACGGGCGAACATCAGAAACTCAGGAAATACAGAACAAAGCCCTATTAAATGCGTGATAGATAGTGCGTGGAAGGCAGATGAAATTAAATAATACAGTGAATTTATTTATATTCCTAACACTATATACGTAATCGTATTACTACAGTAAGCTGAGGCTATTTCCGTACGTCAAAGTGATTTCAGCTGGATAACGTAAGAACGTAACTTAAAATTACTATATATTCTTACATAAACAATTTAATTATAATTTATCATAGGTGCGAACTAATCGCGCTAGAAATCGCAGTACCAAATACCTAAAATTTGATTAATTAAATTGACGTATAATTGTGAGTAAAACTTAAAGAAAAACAATATGCAGATGAAAATGTAAAATTTATAAAAGTTATGTACTTACAGCCCATAGTACGATATTGAATTCTATTGTTAGCGAGCCTAACCTAAAATACGAAGCCTACACTGAATTGTAAGTCTACACTACACAATATTAACCGAATATCTAAACTAATAAAAATAAATAATTCCAGCTTAAGCTCATTTGCTAAAAGACCGTGTTTCGTGTTTAGTTTATTCGTTGGAATAACCATCTTTATCTTTCTCGTTAGTTTCTTTTACTCTTCTTAGCTTAACCTAACTCCTTTTACTCTTTGAACATAATAATTCTGGTGTGGATTAACCCCTCCCCTTGGCTAGTTTTTTAACCTGGACGTTGGTGGGCGGGCCTAATCTTATGCTTCATAGTGGAGCGTTGGAGACGGTTGGTTTAGGTCCGGCATCGTTGGCTCATGCCGTGACAGAATAGCGTCATGAGCATGCGATGAGGATTACTGAGCTTCATGCTTGGCAAGCACAGTTTTGGTCACAAACTGCTCATTTGCTAGTGAATTTGCACACAGTTGACAAAACGTAGTTCTGTTTGAAGCAGTAGATAGAGTAAAGTTCAAGCTTGTAATAGGTACGTAAGAGAAGGTAGATTTTAATTCTAGTAATAAACTGCATTTGTTTTTGCGTTGTAAAAATGAAGTGAGAAATGCTCGCTGCACATCTCGGACTTTAAGTGTAAAAATTTATTGGTGTTGATTCAAATGTTAAGATTTACCTACTCTTTGTATATCTATAGTAGGCTATGATTCTGGTCTATCAATTACTTTAAGGAAAATCAATTTTCAACAACTGAGTGAGGGGTTGTTGGCAGATGAGCGGTTGGTGTGTACGACTGTGCATGCCAAGCATGTTGAGCTTCCCCTCTCTGATGAACCATTGCATAAGAGAACCAAAGTTCTAGCCTGAAGTGATAGTATCACACTTGTTACTCCTTTATTTGAAAGTCGCGTTGTAGTACGCTTACGTATAGGCACTGACGTTGGGTGCGATACTGGCGGGTTTTGCCGCAAATCACTTTTATTTTATTTATTTTTACGCAGATAGATTTATTTGGGTTTGCAAGGGAATTATACTATTGAAATATTTCAGAAAGTGCCCAACAGTGCTCCTTCTACTTGCGTGACAAGCTTTCGTTGTTGTTTTCATTGAGGTATTACTCAGGGAACAATGTTAAACACCATTTTTGTACATGGCATTGCAACTAATCTTATATGTGCTTCATTTTGATTTGGGATAAGTGTTTGAACTATGGCTCGGGATTTCCACTGTGGCATGCTTCTATTGTGACATAACCATACGTATTTTTGTGGTGCGACATAGTGGAAACGTGTGAGCGTAGTTGAAGCATATACCCTATGTAATTTAAAAATCAGCTAGGAAACTAACTTGTGAAGCATTTTAGTCACTTGAAGGTGTCACCTGGGACGAACTAATATATATTAAATATAGGTCAAAGTCAAAAACAACTTGAAACACGTTAAATTTTAGATAAAATTCACAAGTGCAGGTACTTAATAAAGCATGGCATTATAGATTTCAATTATTTATTAAATTAGACTAGAGATATCATAATCATCAAACGAACTTAAATAAGAAAATTTAGACAGCCTAGTAGCATTAAGTGGATTAACAGAAGAGTTAGGATGCGGAGGGTCCGCTTAGGGAGGCAACTAGCCTTTAAAGCAACTGGCAATTAGCCTTTTCATGTATTGTCTGTTTATTTTGATTATTGCTTTAAAATATCGATTTGCTATATATGTGAAAGGATGAATCAGTGGGAGATGGATTTTCGGTTTCTTTACATTTAGCATCACTATGTGTCATTTCCTCAAAACCCTTCAATAACCGGCCTCTTCAATCCCTTTCTTTTCCCATGGCGTTCAAGTGGTCCGCATAGACTATTCAGCCATTACCCGTCCTTTATCCTCGGCTTTGGATTGACTTGCGCTCCCATTGCCCCACCAAATGCTGCAAAATGAAAATGAAATAATTCTGGTGTGGATTAACCTTTAGTAACAACATATATTCTTACGCTTGATTTGTGTTTGTGAAGGTTCTGGAGAAGAAGAAGAAGAAGAAGAACTATAAAACAACATTCAGAAAAGCCTGTTCAAGGCTATTTTGTCATTAATGCATCGACCAAAACCTCATTAAGACTAGAATATGTCTAGTTGGCCCAATCTGGAGAAGGTTCTCAAGGGTGTATTCTCGAAGCTCTTCAAGATTGATTTACTGCAAAAGGTTGTATGACGAACGCATTGAGAACCACTACACTACAATAAAAGCAACAATAAAAACCCTTTCCGAGCCATTTTCCCTAGCCGCTTGCTAAATCCACTAGGAAAGCATCAATCAAGATAGAAAAGGATTTATGAATCCGAGCTTATCAAAATAATTAAAATAGAAACTGAAACTGATTACAATAGTTCTAATTAAGTAGCCTAGTTTTGAGTGCCTTATCAAATGTTATGTGAAAACATCGAAAAAATAAGTGCGCCCTCGTAAAACGTCGATTTGACTAATTATTTTACATAAAAAAAAATTATGCTACAGATCGAGCTTAGCCGAGATGTTTTTATGATTTTCGCATTTAAATAAAATCGCTGCTATGGATTGGAAACCAGCTTATCTCCTCTAACTAACAGTTTCAGTGGTTTTCTGTCGGTTGTTATTCGATTGTCATCTATTCGCAAGATCTGGAGAAAGTTGGTATGTTTTTAAACTTTCGACAATGTTTTATGAATTCAAGGACCACGCTCACTTTATTCTTCTCCGCCAGATGGTCAGTCGGTGATGGTGTGCTGGTTCTTCTAAAGAAGTAACTTTTGCTGAAATCGACTTGAATTTTTCATCCTACTTCGTCTATCCTTCGAGAGTGAGTTCCTTGGCTTTTATTAACTATGAGGAACCATCCTTTAAGCTCAATTTGTAAATAGAGTAATTGGGGAGTTTATGATGCACTTTAAAAGCCTAAAAAGCAACAATAAATGCTTTTTGCTCTAATGCAAAACCTAATGGTTTTATGGTTGCTTTTATAATGATAGAACACGTTTATACAGTATTTTATCGAAACATTAATAAACAATGACGCTTGAATTGCAGAACAGTTTTAAGGAGGGATTGAAAAATGTTTTAAATTTATTTTTAAAACAAGACAGTTTTTGACTTTCTTGCCAGGATATAAAAGGTTTTTAAAACAGCAAAAAGCTGAATTACTAAGCAGGAATATTTACCACTTTGAAATTTTGTATTTAAACTAAATGTTCATTGTCGTTATAAAATCATCATAAATCAGAGTGGATGACAAATGGTTACGGAATTGTTACTTGGAATATGAACGCCAATGAATAAATTTGATCAGAATTTCCAAGGATCTTTATGAATAATTTCAAGGAAATTCAGAGGAAAATAACAAAGGATGAATTTTTAGTGAAGTGAGATTTGAGGATTCATTTCAAATTAGTTCCGAGGAACTCCAGACACGTAAGGAGAATTCCAAGGTAGTTCTGAGTAGAATTCCAAGCAATGGCGTTGCGTCCGTCAAATAATGTGAAATTATTAATTTAGATTTTTATAGATTTTCTGGTCACATTATAGCTATACTTATATACTTCAGATCACAAGTTACCATTTATACACAATTTTTTAATATGGCTCAATCAAATCTTCGATCTTGGTTTGCTTCAAGAAGGATTAAATTTAATTCCGGTGGTCTGTCTAATGTATTGATTTCTAAACATGTCGATATCACTACCATTACAAAACTCGTTAAATAGTGCACCTAAAAGCGAGCTTTTTTGGTGGCGGGTGACATCGTTTGTTAATGGTCAAATACCTGATGTAAGCTAAGTGATTGCCAGAGCTTCTATCACATGAAGATAAAATTAAATCATGTTTGAAACATACCACCAATTGTCCACAATACATGGTGCTTTGCGCCAGTAATCTTATCGAACTGCACGTATTAATCCCAATCCACACTTCTTGCATCGGATACTGTCTCATGGCACAACCCATTATGTGTGGCAGGAACTATCACCATCAATCTTTATCATTCGGTCCAACCAGCAAAGTGTCACAACCGAAAACTGCGTCCTTAAAAATTCGGCTAGACGGCATTTGATCAAACAATCTATTAACACGACAGTATGGTCTATTGTTTTACCTCACCCTGTTGAAAATTTTTGGGCGACAATCTTTACCTTTTATCCATGTGATGCACTCTAGCCATCACTTGTCACTTGTCACTGTTAAAGAGATGACATTTTTATCAAACAGCTTTAGATACTACCTTCAATCATTTATTCAATAACTTTTTTTTTATTGGATCGAACGTGCAAGTTTTCGCTGATTGACATACTTGCACGTTCGTTCCAATAAAAAATAAATTATTTTAGTCATACATCACGTGTGCCTGACCCTAATTCTACAAAACAAATACGTAGTGCTCGCATTCTGCCGGCACCGAAAATCGTCAAGACGGATTAATTTGTTTACTTTGAAATTTATGGCCCTCAATCTAGAGACTGGATACTTTCGACTAATCACTTTCCAGCACGCACAGTTCGTATAACTGCCTATGTATACTACTATCATGAAATACATGTACATTGTAGAACAAGACGTTTTCGGAGGCGGTGGGGTCGCATCAGTGAAATTGCGCCTGACTTCTCTTATTGCATGATGCGGCAAAAAGTTCGGTGTTAAAGTTATTGCGTTTCGATGTGGCTGTAGCTCTTTTCGACATTGTAATAAATGATTTAGATATCAATTGTGCATTCAACGGATGAACTTGAAGCAAGGGTGATTGTTTTTATGGAATCTATGAGTTATAGTTCATTCTATTCTATAGAGTATGGTGGGGGAAAAGTTCGCTTTGAGGTTATATAATTTCTTTTTTTTTTCAATTTCCTATGATCTCGAAATAGTCATTGACTGACTAACCACAAATTTTCTGAGGTGTCATGCTTTTTTTCAAGTTTTTCAGGACTAAGATGTTGGTTTAAGAAAGTTTTCAAGCTCTAGAGATTTTATCAAAGACCAGCATTTTGAAAAATCTTTGATGGTAGCTTTAGTATCTGTCCAAACATCGGAACAAAAATCATGTTGCAGAATCTTGAGTCCTTTTCTAAGTTTTTCCGAGTAATTGTTTTTTTTACAAGTCCGGAATAAAAAATATCCTAGTCCACATTTTAGAAGGAAAAAATCTACAATGTTCACTACGGAAAAAGTTGAAAATCGAGCGTTTTACTAAAATTACTCAAATTTCATTCATAAAGTCCAAAACTATACCGATAAGTCAAATAATATTTGTTCAACTATTAGCCAAGCTTTCAAAAATATACCTAGTAGGTCAAAAAATTATCCATTCAGGTGTTCGTTCAATTTTGAGATACACTGTATGCCCAAGATCATCAAAAGTTTTTCTATGTTTCAGAAGTATTTGTATTTTCCTAGGACTGTGAACTTACTTCCTATTGAAAACTATTCCAGTTCGGACAACTTTCTTAATTTGTTTGTCTTAGAGATCGCGAATTTCTAAGTCCTAGCAATTGATCTGTTCGTAATCTTGGAAAATTTTCTTCATTCCAGAATAATGAAATTTTTTCTTAGATTGCGATCTAGAAAAGTTCTCTATGTCGCAGAGTTATGAAAATTGAAAAACTCAATGGCACAACATTATTTGAGTCTGTTTTGGATTTGAATTAATGGATTTGAAAACTGTTTTCACTCAAGTACATACTACAGGGCTGATAGCGAGTCACTTTTTAGTGACTTAGTCACTTTTTTCAAGCCAGTCACTAAAAAGTCTCTTTTTTTAAGGCCAAGTCACTAAAGTCACTATTTCTTGTAATCAGTCACTATTTTCAACTTTTTTAGCGTGAATTTATTTCTAGATCGATCATTCTTTGCTTTAGGCGTTTAATCGTCTTTCTCTATCTACAGGGTGTCTATTCATTTTTGTAAATAAAATTATCTGACTTATCCAGGTTTTCCCAGTATTTTAACGGATAAATTCCAGGTTTATAATAAAGCTAAATTTTTAAATATTCGGGTATCATTTGGGTATCAAAAACAACAGCAATTTACCCAAACGTTTTTAAGACATGTCAATCAGTTTTAAAGAAACAGCTTTACAATCAAATCCATTGAATGTTGAAGTTTATCACTTACTTAATTTCTCACTTAATACAGTTATAAAGAACTTACACAATTTAAGTAATTCCAAGATCTAAAATTATTCAATACCTTGAAGTTTCGTATTCCATGTACAAGTTCAAGATATTGAAAATTTTCAAAGTGCAAGAATCAAGGAAAAAAAATAAATGATTTATTGCAAGTTCGTAGGAACTTTGGCGAAGTAGTGAGTAATGAAAAGAAATGATGAGAATTTCAGTGAAGCTCCATAAACAAACTGCGGGAACTTAAGGGAAGTTAATACGCTAAAAATATGGGGAACTTACTGGAAGCTTTAAGAACCACAAAGCGGTTCTTTTAGCATCCGAAAATTTTCGGGAACTTTTATGAAGTTCCTAGAATTTCAGAGAACTTCACAGGTGTCAAGCGAACTTGAGAAATATAGAAAACATGACGGGGATGGTGCATTTTTTTAAGAAGCTCTAAGTACCTCAGAAAAGCTAGATCTAGAGATTTTTTGGGGAATTTCAGACCTTAAGAGCAGTTTCCGGAGCTTTACTCCAGACTTTGGAGCAGTTTAAATATCTATGATCATAAATATAGAAAAATTCAGGTTAGTTCCATGATGTGCTGAAAAAAAATCGAGAACCCTTAAGATGTTCCGAGAATTTCAGGGAAGTACAGAATCCTTTAGAGAATTTATGAAAAATTCAGAAATATTTCATAAACTTCGCAGAAATCCAGAGAATTTCAGGGAAATTTAAAGGTTTTTACGGAAATTTCATTTATTTCCGAGCAGCAGAACCGAGATCTTCAATAGAATTGAAAGATTTAGGGAAGCTTCGAGAACATCAAGACAGATAGAATCAAAGGGCAGTTCAAACCATTTCAAGGAAATTGTAGAAACCTTAAAGAAGTTGCGAGAATCTCAGGGAATTTAGAAGCGTCCGGGAATTATGAATATATATCAAACAAATTGCCGGATTATTAAACAAATTAAGAGAACTTCAGGTAACCACTGATAAGTTCAGGGAAAATTGGGGTTATAATAAGGGAAATTGTCGAAACTTTAAGGCAAATAATTGAATTTCAGTAAAGTTGTGGGTTCTTAAAAAATACTGAAAATTCCGGGCAGTACTTTAAAGAATTTCAATAATCGTTTAGGCAGTTTGAATACCATCAGAAAAGTCTAGACTATTGAAGAAGTTTCAATTAAGTGTCGATAATTTAAGGGAAGTGAACTTCTAAAAAAAATCTTGAGAACTTAAATGAAAATCATAGAACTATATTAATTATTTCGTTCTAATTCCATGAAAATTGCGGTACCATAGAACTTCCAGAAATTTAGAAAAACTTCAAAAACTTCACAGAAGGACTGTGGTCTTCACAAACATTTCGAATACTTTATAGAAATCTATGGAGCTTAAGGAGAGATCCGCAAACTTCAGTATTTTTTATGAACATTGTGGATGCCAGTTCCTTTAGTTTCAAAAAATTAGTGGGAAGTTTAATGCAGTTCCCAGATTTTCAGATAACTTCAGAGACGTTATAAAGTTAATTGAGGTCTTCGCATACGTTCAGAAGCTCACTGAAGCTTAAACATTTTTAGGGCGGTTCAATTAAATTCAGCGCAATACAACAAGATTCATGAGAACTGCTAAAACTTTAGAGAAGTTTTGAGAATTTCAGAAAAGAACAAAGAACCTCAGAGCAGTTCCGTTAACATTAGAGAAATCACATGAATTTTAAAGAAGTTTAGAGAACTTCAGAGAATTGTTAAATGTTTAAAGGAGATCCATGATCATTGAAGAAATTTAGGAAACTTTAGGAAGTCCTAAAAAGTTCAGGGAAGTTTAAGAATTTGATGAGAAGTATTGTGAGTCTCACGCTAGTTTCTCAAACTACAAAAGAATTTCAGGAAAAAATTGGGAACTTTCAAGTAGTTCTGAAAACATCAGATTAGTCCATTCCATATTCTACGGAGATTTCCATTGAAATATTCCTCAAAATTTTGGTGAAGCTATCCTCCGAATTCAATTTTCTTTTAGTTTTCCTTGGAATTCTCCACAATAAGAAACCCTTTCGAAAGATTCTCCGAATATTCATTGAATTCATTTCAGATTTCATTTTCAATCTCACTCCGTCCCTTGGAATTCTACTCACATTGAAAGTCTCCTAAGAATTCATTGGCATTTCTCCTCACAAATTACTTAGATTTCTTCTCATAATTTGTTTGGCAAACTCTCCTGAATTCATTTTCCGAATTCCTTTGAAGATGTCCTGGAGTTATTTTCAGATTTAATTATAATCCTCCTTATGGATTTTCAAAAAAATTCCAAGGACTTATGCTCCGGATTCGTTTTCTCCCACAAACTTTATGAAATTATGCTCAGAATGCCCTTGGAATTTTCCTCTAAAACTCCTCAGAAATACCTAAGAGTTTTCATTAAAATTTACTTTTAGGTCACTTTTTAGTCACTATTTGTACAACTATAAGTCACTATTTGGTCACTTATTTCATCAAAATGGTCACTAAAATCACTATTTTTAACAGCAGTGATTGCTACCAGCCCTGATACTATTCCTTATATTTTAAGAAAAAAAAAATACGAAACGAATTGTTCGTCGCGGTTTCGAAGGAATTCTCGAACTTTTTCCTTAATAGGGTACATGTCCCCAACCTCGGTCTAATATCACGCCTTCAATCACATTTTATGCCGTATCTTCTGTAATAATTGAGCTGCAGTCGTTATTTCACTGCCAAGCTTACATATTCTTATTATTTGGATATTAATTAAGCACGACTGAAAATTCTAAAACTCACCATTTTAATATGAAAACTTTCGAGGTACGTGGATGTAATGTCGGTCTACTGTACCCAAATTGGGCTTATAAATGGATGCAACATCGGCCTATCGAAGATGACCATCGATCTACAAAGGTCCGGCATGTGAAATCGCGTTTCTTTTTCACTCCTTATCATTCATACAAGGCTGGTAGCGAGTCACTTTTTAGTGACTTGGTCACTATTTTGAAGCCAGTCACTAAAAAGTCACTTTTTACACCAAAAAGTCACTTAAGTCACTATTTCCCTAAAAATAGTCACTAAAGTCACTTTTTCACTACTAAAATCGAGTGAAATTTTAAAATATCAACAAAATGTTTAAATTGAGTACTTGGATCTAAGAAAGTCTACAGTAGTTTTAACAAAATATACATAGGGGAAATGGATGTAATGTCGGCCTAAATGCCCCTAAATAAATAAAATATACCTACTTTCCCAAAAAATAAATTGTAAATCTTGGAAACTGTCCAAAGGTATTTGTCTGTGATAGATTTTCAAAAGTCTTTCAAGGATGATTAAGAACTTTGAAAAATCCAAAGTAAATTTTAAGAGAATTTTAAAGGATTCTAGGGATGACACCAAAATAAATCAGGGAAGAATACCAAAGTTCGGACTACGAAAGTCTCATGTAAAATTAAGTGCTCTGAGGACCGATTTCTTCTTCTCCGTTTAAATCTTAAGCCAGGTTTACCTATATAGTTAAACTTGGCTTAACACATACGAGTGTTTTTGATTATTGTTTAAATTATTAGAGACGCAGCCCCGAAACAATTTTGAAAAGAATTCTAATATAATTGAGAGTGCATTTTAACGATAGTTCTGAAAAGAATTCTATGATGATTGGATAAAGATTCGTGGTCCAACTCTAATAAGAATTCAAAATTAGTTATGAAATTTTGGTTAAGGGGGCTCTGATGAAAATTCCATGAAAATCCCGTGAACTCCAAAGATGGTCTCTGTGGATAGTTCTAAAAGGATTCTGGGGTGATTTCTGACGATACTTCCAAGAGAATTCTAAAGAATTTGAAATAAATTCCGAGAAGACTTTCAATGGAATCGAATTTTGAGGGTTGAATCTCAAAGGAATTCTGAGAAGAGTTTCAAAGTTTGTGATGGATTTTTGTTTTGAAAATTCTGAAGAAATACTATGGGGAATCTAAAGAGAATATGAATTGAATTTCCAATTGAATGCAAGGGAGAAGTCTAAGATTATTCAAAGCAGAAATTTATGAAATTTTTGAGGTTAATTGCATGGAAATTCTAAGGATGAATTTATGGAAGCAGCCTACAGGAAGTTCCTAGAAGAATCAATAAAAAACTAAAATAATCTACTTTAACTAATCATCTGTTATTACTTCATTCGTGAATTTAACGATTTACATAGTCGGAGATGCTTAACGTCAAATATCAGACTTAAAGTGGAGATTTTATACGATAGATGAGAAGATTAAATTATAGAGTTGATAGTTCAGTTATAGTATGGCAGTGTGAAAATTGTATATAGAAAGTAGAAAGCGAGCAAAGGACAAATTTGAGGAAGGTACGAATCGGGTAGTTGTTTACGTCAGATGGCGACTTGAGTGTGAAACAATCGATAGAACTGTTTCCACACATCAGAGGTACATGAGCAAATCGGCGATCATCCCTTTTGCCAGTGGTGGTAGGGGGAAACACCTTTCACTATCCCTCATTAAAGGATGAGCTTGGT
Source organism: Ochlerotatus camptorhynchus (assembly GCF_037179485.1). Taxonomy (NCBI): domain Eukaryota; kingdom Metazoa; phylum Arthropoda; class Insecta; order Diptera; family Culicidae; genus Ochlerotatus; species Ochlerotatus camptorhynchus. The sequence continues at coordinate 4,276,083 of NW_027040849.1, forward strand.
AAAGGAGAAGCTCTCCCCTATTCGTACCTTCCTCAAAATTGTCCTTTGTTCGCTTTCTACTTTCTATATACAAATTTCACATATCCGTACTATAACGGAACTATCAACTCTTTACTTTCATCTCCTCATCTATCGTATAAAATGTCCACTTTAATTCTGATATTTGATGTTAAGCATTTCCAACTACGAAAATAATCTATTTTCAATAATTTTTTTGATTGTTCTGCAAAGAATTTCAAGAACGCAATATTATTTTTGTAAAAGTTTATTTGGCTCTTAGTTTAAGAGAGGGAGAATTATTTAAAAAAAAGTTCTTGAGATCATTCTGAAGAAATTCTGTGAAATGTTTTTAGCGAATAACCAAAGTTATCTACCTAGATATATCAAAATTGTAAACATTTCGAACGCAGAATCAAATTCAAGATTATAAAAAATGGGAATTGCTATTTGCTAGTCATCATGTATAACGTAAACAAAAGTAAATTATTCAAATCACTTCAAATGCTCTTCACAGAAGATTCCGTTGTGAGATTCGATTAAATTAGAGGAATTTATGAAATTTTATTTTAAGTTCCATGACATAATAAGTTTATTTCAATATCAAACCGTATTTGAATTTCTAAGTTACCATATAAATGGTTACTTATTAAGTATTTACAAGTCACTATTTGGTCACTATTTCCGTAATTTTAGTCACTAAAGTCACTACTATTATATCGCATCAGCACTACCAGCCCTGTTCATACGTAGCCACATTGTTGACGTCACTTACACTTCTTGCGTAAGTGCTGATGAGTAAGAAAGAGACAGTGTTTTCTTTCCGGTTGATCCAAATATCATAACTCGCGATGCTTTTATAATCAACATAAAAGCCAAATAGATCATCTCACGACCACACATATAACGAACTTTCAAGTCCAGTGTAGATCAATATGTAAAATGGACCTATGTTCAAAATGTAAACAATGACTTTAAACGTCGATTTCTCGCGGATTAAGACTCATTCAGGCAAACCAACTGCAGCATCTGGTAGAGTAAGTTTGTTCTATCAAATGGTGTTGTTAGTTTGCGCAGACGTGTTGAGCAATCGTGTAAATAGCTCCGGACGGAAGATTAGATCAGCTGCATGCATGCATACATGACGAATGTAAACATTCGTGATAGCTTTAAATGGCAGAGTTATTTACTCACTGGCTGTTTTGCATTTCTTAACATGAGAAACATTTCTAAATACCCATAGAAAATAACTTAACTATTGGGTAGTTGTGTTTTTTCGTGTACGGGTATACGCCCTTTTAGAAAACTAGTTCGCAGACGGACATAGAATTTTCACGCAAAGATTGACACTTGGCTACGGGATTTTTCGGTAGAGCTACGTTTCCTTATCGGATTTCCCCATATAAAGAGTTATAGAAGCTTTGTAGACGCGAATTGACGTACAGTTTGACCGTTGTGACTTTTCAGTGGAGTGAAAAGGTAAATAAATCATCCGCTATGTTTCTCGAAACTGACATTTGCAGGGTGGCCAGCAAACCGGGAAAACCGGGAATACCGGGAAATATCCGGGAATTTGAAAAGTAACCGGGAAAACCGGGAAAAAACCCGGGAATTCGGTGAGAGAACCGGGAAAATAAATTAACCATACCATAGGATAAATTTTTAAACCAGAATTTCAAAATAAATCATTGAAACAGAGTTATCCTTTGAATGTCTTGCTCTATATGCTGCATAATTTTTTTCAGTTTCCCGTGTTATTGTTTTTAGAATTTAATCACTCAGCAAAATTGAAAATTGATTTTTGTCGTCTTAATTTCAGATGTCAAGTGCATGGTCCTTAAAAGAAAATATTGAAGATGCTGAACTTTCAAAACAAAGATTTGTAATAGAATTCCCTTAAGCCTATTCGGAGACTTTGATTCCTTTGAAAACATTTTCAAAAATTTCTTTTAACTCTATTCAAAACAGCAGAAATCTTTCGAAATTTTATTTAGAAACCCTTTGGAATATTTTAAAGAATTTCTTTCTAATTCTCAGAATTTTTTGCAATAAATTTTGTTGGAGCTCTGTGATGAATCTTTCGCACTAGGGTTGAAATTATTGCCAGCACAATCTAAGAACTCTGTTTCTTGTTGAATTCTGATCATAATTCTCTTGGAATTCTTCTTAAAATTCATCTCTAATTTTCTTCACGATACCCATACAAATCTCATCAGAATCACGTAGGAATTTTCCGCAATGTTTTGTTTTTGACAACTGCTTTTGAAATCTTCTAAAATTATCTAACAATTTAATTTAGAATTTGCATTCTTCTCCACAGAAATCCTTCCAAATTGATCTAACAATTATTAGGGTTTTCATGTCAGAATAATTCTAGAAATCTGCTCAAAACTTTTCCTTCGAAAACTGTGTGGGAATCTTTCTCAATATTTGTTTGAAATCAAAACTTTGAATTCTTTTAAAATTTACTAAAAATTCCAGGGTTTGTCCGCTAGATTCTATAGATTTTTATGTAATTTGTTATAACCCTTAAAATGCTTCCAAGTCTCAGAGCGTGACAATTATGACTCCACGACTCATAAGTATTATATTTATTTAATTTTTCATATCTGTGATCTTGAATTTTTTTCCAAAATCTCACATTTTAATTATTTTTACTCCAAATCTTGCATCACAAAGATTGTTAGTAATCACAAATTTTGAAAAAAAGTTCTAGTTTCAGACACTGCTCAAATTTTAATGCTCCAGAATCTTGGGAATCTTCTTAAATCACATTTTTTGTCCTTTTATGGTGGTAAGCTCCAACCGGTATTATCCTCGGATTAAATCCCGATTAAGAATGTCCGGCTGGTTTGATGTCGACATCAGAGTTAATCAACAGAACTCTGAGCAAACATTTTTCAGATCATACAAATAGGGACGGTATTAAAAGTTAATCCGAGTTGGAGCTTACCGCCATTAGTAAATTCCTTTCAGAGCGTTCTTAAAAATGCGTTCAATTTGGTTTTTTTTTTGTTTAATATTTACAGCCGGGAATTTTTTAAGATTTAAACCGGGAAAACCGGGAAAAAACCGGGAATTTCAAAATGAAAATTCACTGGCCACCCTGCATTTGATTATGGGATTTTCCTACAGGAGTAAAGAATTGTAGACTCATCGTCTAAGCAAATGGTTTCACCAATTCCAATATAAATTCATCATATAAATTCCGTAGGCCATAATTAAAAACACGTCCCTAAAGTTCGGCCCATAGTTTTAAAGCGCAAATTGCGTTAAATCTATTGAATCAACGACACAAGTGAAAACTGTGATATTGATTTATTAGGCTACCATGTTATAAAAAGGTAAGTCCTTTCTATTAATGAAATTAACTGGTTTTTGGATGACCATCGCAGTGTAGATTTTCGTTAGTGAAATAATACGGCAAGATCATGGCGCCTAGAAATCGAAAAAAATGAAAATTTCACTCAACTTTTTCTTTAAAAAAAGAGCAATAAATGTACTAAATTTGTCCCGAAAATAGGCAATTAATTTACGGATTACAACTTCACAGCAGATGTGATATTAGTTGTTCATTACTATTATGTATTATTGCTTCAAATAACCGAAATGAGGGGCTAGGCTGACATTACATCCCGTAACCCTGCGATTGAAGGTTTTCGGAACAAACTGGACTCCGTTGCCATTGTGCCATTGTTGTACTTCCCGGCTGTAGTGACAACTCGCAAGATCCGGCCAAAATGTCACCGGACAAGATGTGACTGAATGAAAGGCAGAAATCGCTTCTGGAGGCATTCGGTTTTGTAAACCTCCGAGTTCATAATTTTCTCAGTGACAAAACCTTTGTCTTTTGGTCGCAGCTGCAAATTCTCTACCAGATCATATAGGTATTTGCGTGCGAATTTATCCGCAAAAACAAATTTGAATCTGCCAGGGACACCTTCTCGAGCCTTCGCCTTGTAAATTTTTTTTCCTGGAAGCTTTCCCAAGTCAGCCTTTACATAGGTTTCATCATCCATAAGTATGCACCCACCGGACTTGGTCAGCAGGTTGTCATACAGCTTTCGAGCACGGGTTCTAGCTACGGTATTCTGCTCGAGTGATCGATATGCCTGTAAGCCTTCGCGGTAGCGAATTCGCTGCACTGTACTACTGGCGGCATCATACTTTTTACTCAAATTGCGATCGGACATACCTGGGTTGCTTCTGATTTCTGATGGACCTCTCAACATTTACATTGAGCTGACGGTTGGTAGTTGCACTCCGGCGTTTACTTCGAGGCTTCCGATTCGTCGTCAAAGTTTCCCTGTACGTTTTGAGCACGCGCCATACGGTGTTTCTAGGAAAATTCAACAATTTAGCAAGCTTGGACGCGGTCCACGATGGATTTCCAGGTCACTGTGCACGATTTTTTTTTCTACACTCCTCTTGCATGGTGAATGTCTCCAAAACCTGGGTGGCGTCAGCTCATGTTAAATTTGGAGACCAATTTGGTGTCAAACGGAGACCGCTTTCTGATTGGCTGAAAATAACACAAGCAATTAATGTTTTTTTGAAATTACTACAGGAGGGTTGTTTGTAATTGTTTTGGCCGTGTTGCTAGAAGATTGGTATGATACACATAATTGGCATAGCAACAACAGCGACTACATTCAGTCATTTTCATTTGGTTCAAATCTACTCTATTTTAGTTCGTTTGAAATTTCAATATGAAGTGCAAGGTGATCGGATGTGGATGAAGCAATAAAGTGAATCCAGGGCTTCATTTCTACCCTTTTTCAAAGGACCCAATCATCCGCCGGGAGTGGATACGTGCGTGTATTTTTAATGAGGAAGAAGTGTCGTGATTTTACGAAATTTCAAATTTTCAAATAGATTAAATAATGTAAATTTTTAAAACAAAAAATCAAATTAAAAATGGAGACCGATTTTGGCATTTCGCTTTTTAAATACTGCAACAAAAAGAAGTTTTTTGTTCTCTTTCGAAACAAACCATAACTTTGACAACACTTGACGGGACTACGTGCCACAAAACGTTAAATTACAACAGGGATGTTACATTTGAGTTGACTAGTCCAAAACAAGAGCGTTTCATGAACTGAAAAAAATACACTGCTATTGTTATTGTTGTTGTCAACAAATAGACGTCAAAAGCTTCCGAAAACTTCCACTAGGAGCGCTGTAATAAGCAAAAGAGTTTGTTCCATTTTTCAGTTTTTTGGGCCATGGTTTAAATGGCTAGTTTAAAAAAAAATCAAATAGAAAATCGAGAGATGAGCCGTGTTCTGGCTCACTAAGTTTTCAGGAGCAAATGTATGGGATAATACAACCATTTGTTTTATTTAAATAAACTTGAAATATGCTCAATGGGTGTGAGTTTACAATATTTTTAAAAGTGAATCGCAATCAACGAAAAATTGGAACCATATCTTTTCACCATTGTACTGTGGTCCAAAGCGGCAAAAAGCGGAACTTTATTTCTAGAGCCTAGCCTTTACATTTCAGCCATATAGTGTCTTCGGAAAAAAATGTTTGTATGAATATCTTACATAATATAAAACTGTCAAAAATTAGTCATGTCTTACTATGCAAAAAAAAAATAACTTTTTTCTTTGAGGATATCGGGGAACGATGTCTTGAGCAAAGTTGTAGACAATGTAAAAACAAGCAACTTCATTCAAGACGTCAAAATTCTCAATCCTGTATTTTCAGAGCTATGGAGCTTTTTCTATGGAAGTTCCCTTAAATTTAGTTTTTCATACTTAACTTCTTTAAAGTTCATTTTTCAAGCGTACAATGTTCTAAACAATTATTCAAACAATCAAAACACACGTTTTTGCTGGAAATACTGAATTGTTACAATTACTCCTTGTAAAGTTATAACAACTTTTATATTTATTTTTCCATTACTTCATAAGCTTTTAGGAGAGAATGGGGCAAGTGAGGACACAAAACCAACTTTTTTTATTGAAGCTTAGCTCAAGTACTATAAAGTTGAGAAGGTTTCATTTGTCGCTCTCTTCCCAAATTTGAGTACAATAGCCTTATTATTTATGGTTTTTCATATATTTTTTACTTGTTTTTTGGTTTTTTATACATAATTTTTTACTCTTTTGTATTTGAAGTATATAATGTTCTAAATAATCTTAAAACAGTAAAAACACATGTATTTGTAGAAGACCGTTAGTCTCTACAATAATGTATTGTAAAGTTATAGCATATTTAGCTTTATTTTGCTTTAATTTTTTTGTTTATATGGGAGAATGTGGCAATGGGAACACAACATCATCTAGCCTTCTTGAAGCCCAAGTACCAAAAAGCTTCACCACAGTGCATTGGTCACATTTGTATTGTTTTAAAGTCATTATTTAGTCACTATTTTCGTTATTTTAGTCACTTAAGTCACTACTGTTATAGCGAAGACAACAAATCAAGAAGACTGGCAACTCTTCCATTTTCTCATACGAACGCTATGAGACAGGTACAATCGCGTCATCTGCCGCTCAAAGGTAAATGCTTCGAACGAATTTGATAGCAAAGATTACATCCTCAGAAGAAGGGTTTGCGTATTTGCTAATTTTTCTATGCGTTGCTTCCACCTTCACTCAAGCGCAGCGCCATTGTATCTGTCGCTTGGACTCTGGCAAAGTTGCCAGTCTTCTTGATTTGTTGTCTTTGGTTATAGCCAATACCCACTACCACTATTCACAATTGTCTAAAACGCATTTATTTACTCAAAACAATCATAAATGGAGCAGAATGTGACAAAAACCATTGCATTGCAAAGTTCTTACAATAGCTGGGCATAAACACGTGGTTTCTTTATGTCTATCACACCAGCATGGACCTTTAAAGATTTGTGGTGACCAAACCTCTCATTCTGTCATTAACTTTACAAACTTTTGTCCCATTGCAGAAATGAACTTTTGCCACTCTTCCGAAAAAAATCGTTCTAGCTACGAACGGATTGAAAACTCATCAAATTTTAATATGAAAACTTTGTAAACCTTGAATGAGGGATCCTGTGTATGGAATTAGTTTGATTCTAAATGCTTGGAAAAATGGTAAGCGTGACTGCTTTCTAACACCCCAATGGGTCTGGGTTCAATCCCAGTCGAGATCGGTGGGATTTTTCTGAGGCATAAAAATCTCTGGTCACGTCTTCCTTCGGAAGGGATGTAAAGCCGTTGGTCCCGGCCCATGTGTGTTGAATGGGTGCGATATCCTACGCAGGTGTGGAAGCTGCCTTCCTGCACATTCGATTGCCGTCAATGGATAGCAATCGATGTCCGTCGGTGATTGGCACTAGATTGCGGAACAGAGACCGACGTTAAATAAAGGAAAGAAGATAAATGCTTGGAATTGTCAGAAATTTTAAATGTTAAAACTTTTGCCCCACCTTACTCTACTTGCAACAGTGATGAAACTGTTGGATTTACTTGGTGAATTGAATAATTGCTCGAGGTTGACGTAGTCTATCTTTTTTATTATAGTAAGTTCAACGCCCTTGGGTCATCCGTGACTGGTACGAGGTGAGATTTGAACTCGTGCCTTTGGCGTGAGAGGTTGCCACCCCAGTCTATATTGATTCAAAGTTGTTTACTCGTAAGCTAAATATTCCCAGTTTAACTCCATTAGCTCTAAAAGCAATTCAACGTTAAGTGGGTTCCAGAGAATAATCTGCAGGTCTCTTTCGTTGGATTAGCTATCAAAAGCGTACATACATATTTAAGATTGTGACGTTAGAAGCTTGAGCGAAATGCTTCGCACCGAATACGTGTTGGTGAGCTGTCGACTAAATTGTTCTTCATCACCCATCCCTTCTGTTGACTGGTGTCCGATCAATATTATTGATTCCATATAATTAAACTTCAACGGTGCTTCAGGGTGGCCGCGTGTGACACAGTTATTATAGCGAGGAAATTGGTAGCTTGTCTATTTGTGTAATACGTATTAGGCAACAAAAGTAAAAGTTATTAAGACTTTGAGTGCATTCAGAAAACTTCTCAATAAAACAAAAACTCCACATTTTATTGCCTCAATTTACGATTAGTTCAAATTGTTGCCATAGCGAACCAAAAGCGTACTTAATAAAACTCAGATTTATGATACGCAGTTAGACGAACGTTCGAAGGCTTCAACCGCTACTGCTGCCATGCGGTGACTAATGAAGGTCTGATTTTCCCACAATAACAATAACCAACAGACACCTTGCGTTATTGAAACTTAGTAGCAGGTGTATCAATGGTTTCGCACTGTTGTGTTCGCGAGCGCACGGGCCAACAGCCGTTTGTTTTGTTTAGGTTTACATAAATTGCGAATTTGCTCCACGGTGAGAGTTGGCGTTGAGTTGGAGGCGTAAGTTGGAAGGGCAATCAATAACAACAACCCCTCCTCTGAATGGAAATCACAAGTTGGGGTGGCGGCAACATTTTCATATTTGCTCGTTTCAGGTTCACTGTGTGTGGTTGAATCTGCAATTGATTGAGTTGGATTATTTGTATGTTGTACTCTGTACTCTAAAAATATAATGTTCCACTATAGGGTACTGTGATTTCCAAAATATAATGTGCCCGGCATACTTCATGGCCTAAAATGAATTTATAAAAAACGGAAATTTTGTGCCACTGGACTTGGTCCTCTCGTTCCTGGGCCAATCGCTTGCAGTCGTCATGGACGTTGATGGGCCATAATGGCCATGGAGTAAATATAAAATAAATAAGGGTTGTGTCCCAAGCTTCTTCTTCTTCCTCGCATTTCAAGCTTATTGCTTATCGCATATTAGCTTATTGCGTGCTCTCAACTTAGAGTTCTAGATGCACTTCCACAGTTATTAATTGAGAGCTTTCGATACCTGTAACATTTTTGCATTAATATTATTGTGTGGCAAGTACAATCATACTCTATGTCCAGGGAAGTCGAGTTTTCCAAACCGAAAAATTCTTAGATCGGACCGAGAATAGAACCCAGTTTTACTCATCCCAGATCCGATCACTAGGAGTATTGCAGTAAAATAAACAGTGCATCCAAATATTAAATGACTCAAGCTTAACAACTACTTTTTCGGGTCCCTTCTTCTTTAAAAAAGGTATGAGCAATTAGTCGAGTTTAATTTTTACTCGGCCTGAAATGATAAGACAAGCAACTGCCTTCCACTTCAATGCTCTAATCTTTACCGAACGAGTCCAAGACGTTCTACCGTTATTGTCGCGATCGGTAGAGTCCCAATGGTTCCACTTCAACATCGTTCATCAGCAGCTTTTCCACGTCGTCCATCTCGTTACAACGAGTTACTAATCCCCCTGGTGCGACCAGTCACTTAATAACTACGACACCACTCCTCGCTCTGTTGAATATTTTACGATCAGTGCAGGAAAGAAGCAACTACCTGTAGATACTTTCTGCCTTGTGTTTCCGATAACAGCGTAGATTTCCCATCGTAACAACCGAAAGTCCACCCAGAGCACAGAGGTCATTGTCATTCGAATACGCTTCTGTTACAGTTCTTGGACCTGTTTGCTGTTGGAGGCACGAGAAACGAACATCATTCGCTTTTCAATCAACATTCATTTAGCCCGGTTTCCGTCCGCTTCAACAGGCCTTTGGTGAGTTGGCGTTGATGACGACAATCTGACTGTGTATATCGACATATCTACACCCCGCCCTCGTTGTTGTTTTTGTCCACCATTTAACGGAGTCGAAGCAGAAAATATCAAACAATAACAAAGCGAAGGACTGTCCCATGGCTCGTTCAACTTCTGTGTCGCCATTTATTGAATGGCATCGATAAATAGTGATTAATATTAATATGGCTTTCGTTATCATTGGCGATTCCTGTGTGCGAGTAGATGTTTGACGAAGCATTTACTAGTTCGGCTCTAATTTGAATGCAAAACCAAACTTAATCAATCGCCGTGGGTGAAGGTTGATGAATCACCACTTTCCTCAGTGTTTATGCTATTCATGAACTACGTTCATCAGTAGCATAAATTTTCCGCAATGGAACCTCCATAAATTGTACTGAGTTTCCAATTTTCCCACGCCGCTGCCGAGTTGCTTCCATTTCTTGGAGCTAGGGAAGGACTAATTTCACAGCCGTTTCACACGTGGCGAACGGTGAAGCACATGAATCTTTGCTTTGCATACCTACCCGGGAAAAGTACTTACCTTTTTGAACGTGACCCTCCGTCCAACTGTGTGTATGGAATGTAATATATTCTTGAAACTACTTCGACTTGAGCTTCTCTTATTAATATCACTGCATAGAGGTTGAGCAGGACCAATGTTTGGTTTAGTTCGTTGGGGTTTCCTTACTAATAGCAATATTACGCTCGAGTTCGGAAAAACTCTCCAGACGCCATTTGTTTGCGGTTTATCTTTTCATAGGTAGATACGTTTGCTTTCGTAGCCTGTAATCACAGACAAACAGATGTAATTCTTTAAATAAATGTTCTTCAAACATATCGTAAAAGAACTCACGGAACATATCTCGTGAGCTATTCGCGGAAAAAAGCTTGTTTGCCAAGTCTCATACAATTTTGCATACAAGTTCAATAGAATGTATAGAAACGCCAAACTCGTTTTTTACCCTTTACCTATGTAATTTTTCCAGGAGTAATCCAAGGATTATTCTCAGACAAATTGAAAACAAGGAGAATGAGGATATTCCAAGGATCATTCATAACATAATTTACAGTCCAAAATTCTGTTAACACATGATAAAAAAAACTGATCTTTGTATAGATCACTGGACGTTAATGGGTAAAGCTGAACGGTAAATGCATGTACGACGATTGAGGAGACAGTTTCGTCTGTTTGTCTGTGCTTTAACATTCCGTTTGTAAAGGTCCAGTAGAGATGGGGAAAGCATGTACAGTGCTGTTCGAGATAAAAGCAGCGAAGCCGATTTTCATGCAAAATGGTCAACTGTGACATGTTTCAAATTTGTTCTCAATTGAGCTACAGTTTTCTCGATAAATCTACAAATATACTGAATTTTAAGGTGCTTTAACAAAATTGACAAATCGCACTCGAAACATTCGGCATATTTGTCGTTCCGTAGCGATCATAAGAGAACAAAGTTGACAATGTTGTATGAAAATTGGCCTGTGCTGCTATTATATCGAGCAGCAATATATTTTCTCCACGACGATCTCTGCTGGTCGTTAGTTGCTTCGAAGCACTCTCCCAGAAGGATGCGATTAAACAGAAGTATAATGCATGCCTGAATAATTTCATACGTATTACTTCAGGTGCGGAGTGTCCCATCCCAATAGACGATTGACACCTGGAATGGGAATTAGGTACTCGGGAAAGGAACCTGTTTTACAAGGACTCAATTCCTATTTATATAATATCAAAATGACTTAAAAACTGATTGTGAATATAATGAAAATTGTTTCAGAAAATTTCAAAATCTTAATGACCAGGGCATATTTTAAAATTAGTTGTAATATTTAGAGAAAAACCGAAATTTCAAACGTCTTTTTGATTTTGGATGGAATATTTTTGATTGCTTGGAGTAGCACTTTTATGATTGAATAATTGATGAATGCAAGAATGGATTTGAGTTAATGCACTGATGAAATAAGACAGGAGAGCGGGGCAATGTTTACTAAAAATTAACACTTAATGTTCATTAATGAACATTTAGTGTTCATGATTAGTAAATATTGCCCGGTCTCCTGTTAATTTTTCGTCAGTGCATGAACTAAAATTCATCGGCGCACTCGTCCATTGTAGACAAACATTGTAGCAAGCAGTATTCTAGGTCTTCATTGTAAACATAGTTAACTTGGAAAATTAGGTTCTCGATGAAGTTTTAGTATTTTTATGTTGCTGCTATTACAATTGGGATGAAATTATCTCACATAACTTTGGAGCGCTGTTTTTAGGATTCCCCACCAGAGGAATACGGTCGCAAAGCAGCGTTTGCTTAGGCGTGTTATCCGGAATAATTTTCTCGCGGAGCTGGGTCTCAAAATATATAATAGGATTAAAGATAAGTGTTTCACATGTAAGATGTAAGAGAACTGAATGAATTTCTGCCCCTAGAGTTGAGTTTGGAAACAGTCAGAACAGAACTCCTAAGGGTGACAAACTTGCCATGTAAATGACCTCTTCTCGTATCATAGAGTAAATCGAGGTAAGAAACGGATCATGAACTTGTTAAAAACTTTAAGCGATTAAGCAAGCTTTTTTTCCTTCACACATCAGTATCAATCATAGTAACATCCCAAAATTGAACTGATTACCTTAAAATTTGTGAATTTAGAAAAAATGCGGTGCATTTCTGTTTTGGCAGCACGCGATTTTCGTCTTTTTTTTTTCATTCTATAAAATGAATCGAACGCTTTATTCAATTTTAGATTTTACTGGACCTGAAGAACTAGAGGTTCATTAGATATGCACTAGTACATATCTGAGGAAAGTAATAGCTGACGATGTTGCGTTGCCAAAAACGGGTACGAACTGTACATGCGTTTTTTTAATTACTGGAAAATCGGGGAATATCCGGGAATTTGGTTTCCTTCGTTGAGTCGACACCCTGAAGAAGAATTATTATTTTTCTTAACCACGAAAACCTCAAATGAAATTTATTGCATGGTAATTCGCAAAAATAAAAGTCACATCTGGGCTGGGAAGCTCATCTATAACAGTAAAGGCAACGAAAGGATGTCCTCAAGGAGGAGTCCTCTCACCACTAATGTGGTCTTTAGCTGTAGATGATCTTCTAAGAAGCCTAGAGGCGAAAGGTTTCGAAGTTGTGGGCTTTGCGGATGATTTAGTCATCGTAGTTAGAGGAAAGTTTGACGCTATCTTTTCAGAAAGAATGCAACAGGCTCTAAAGTTTACCCAATCTTGGTGTATTAAGGAGGGCTTAAACATTAATCCGTCAAAAGTGGTAACCTTTTACTAGAAAGAGGAGGTTTAACCTAAAGGAGTTCAAGCTTGGAGGAGAACAAATCCATCTTAGTGAACAGGTCAAATACCTAGGAGTTATATTGGATGCCAAGTTGAATTGGAATGCTCAGATTGATTCTGTGATCAACAAAGCAACCAGTGCCCTGTGGTTATGCTCCAAAACTGTTGGTAGAAAATGGGGTTTGAAACCAACAATGACAATGTGGATTTACACATCAGTAATCCGTCCAAAAGTAACTTATGCTTTGTTAGTGTGGTGGCCAAAAACGAAAGAGGCTACCGCACAGAGGAAGCTGGCAAAACTACAACGTCTAGCATGTATTGCTATAACGGGTGCGATGCGCAGCACCCCATCAAAACCGTTAGATGCAATTCTCAATCTACTGTCCTTGCATGAATACGTGCAACTAGCAGCGGAAAGAAGTGCTCTAAAGCTCAAAAGGTCTAAAAAAGTCATGCCTGGTGACCTGGTTGATCACCTAAGCATTTTACAATACAATACAATTCTGAATGGAGACTGGATGAAACCAGAGGACAATTATGACACATTATGAAATGTTGCGTTCGGATTGGGAAGTCGATGGTCCTAGCGTTCGTCAAGGCTCAATCATATTTTTCACAGATGGCTCAAAAATTGGAACACAAACAGGTGCAGAAATCTTTGGCCCTGGGACAAATATTTCAGTAGCGATGGGACATGGTCCAACAGTAATCAAGTGTTTGCCTAAGGAGAAAATATAGATGTGCAAATATCTGTATTTTTTTCTGACAGTCAAGCAGCACTAAAAGCGCTTCAAAGATTGTCTGGGAATGTATTCTCTTGTTGTAACATCTGTGCAAACAGAACTCAGTAAATTTATATTGGGTTCCTGGACACTGTAGCATTGAAGGGAATGAAAGGGCAGACGATCTCGCAAAATTAGGTTCCAATTCATTCACATCCAAGCAGGTATGGAAAATCATTTGCATTCATTTCGTGCATTCATTTACATTCATTTGCTCCTAACTTTTTTCATCAACAGAAATCTGCAAAATAATGTATGAAACTTTTGTAGGTTTTATTATTAGCTACAACTTTTGTTAACAACTCAAATATTTATCTCTTATGCAGGATGAACCAGAGCGAACAGAAGCCACTACTGTTTTTCAATGAATGTATTTTACATTCACTGAAAAACAGTAACAAGTTCTGCCCGCTGTAATTCGTGATGCATATAAGATACAGATTTGAGTTACAGGCAAAAGTTGTAGCTAATAACAAAACCTACTAAAGCTTTATACATAATTTTGCAGAATACTGTTGATGAAAAAAGTTAGAGGCAAATGAATGTAAATGAATGCATGAAATGAATGTAAATGATTTTCCATGCCTGCATCCAAGAACATAAATAACTGTAGAGCAGCCATCGATCGCACACTAGTTCTATGCGCTCTGTACATTCTACCTGTACCGAGTCCGGGACAATGAACTCATCGATACTCACTGTCGGTCAGTTTTCACAGTTATCGAAAGTGCCACTCCAGTTGATGAGATATTCATTTTTGGTGACTTCAATCTGCGTTTCATGGAGTCCATCTCATATTCAGATCCTGATAACTCTACATTTCACGCAGGAGCTATTAGCCTTCTCGACAACTACAGCGCAGTAACGCTTTCTCAAATTAACCATGTAGTTAACCATGTAGCTAGTTCCACATCACCCTCCTCTAATTGTCACTGTTGAGGACAAACTCGTGCGTGATTTCGACGATTATCCTGCTACGGTTTCTTATGACTTCCGTAAAGCTGACCACCGTAGCATCATAGATGTATTGTCTAGCATGGTATGGGAGAACATCCTTGATCCAGATGACGTTGAGGCTGCAGCGCAAACCTTTTCACACGTCTTGGCATATGGATGCCATTGACAGACACGTCCCGAAAAGAACTCACCACAAAGTGTCTCACCCTCCCTGGCAGACGAGAGAGCTACGTAGGTTGAAGTCAATCACGAGAGCAGCATTGAGAAGAATTACGAAGTATCGCACGCTTCCTCTGAAACTACATTATGTGAGGCTGAGTCGTTGCTTTTCAAGTTTCCAACGAGGCATCCAGCGCAAACTTAAGCTACACCCGAAATCCTGTTGGAACTACATGAACGAGCAACGCAGGGAATCCGGCCTCCCATCGTCTATGGAATCCAACGGAGAAGTTGCTGTCACCATTCAGGATGTATACCGTCTTTTTTCCGACAAGTTTGCCAGTGACAACGTTCCAGCAGATGATTTCCAAGGCCACGACTCTGCTCAAGTCATCCTTCTGTCGTGGACTTGATGGAGTTCCATCTGTATTTTTGAAGAGACATATTGCTAGCTTGTTAATTCCCCTTCATCGCCTGTTCCGCAAGTCTCTCTCCAGTGGCATATTTCCATCCTGCTGGAAATTTGCGCACATCTTTCCCGTCCACAAAAAAAAGGAAGGAAACGAGCTGTGGATAACTATCGAGGAATTACATCGTTAAGTGCCGTTTCGAAGCTATTCGAGATAGTGATTATGGAACCGTTGCTGTCCCATTGCAAGCAGTATTTGAGTGCTGATCAACATGGGTTTACTGTCAGCCGCTCTACAACCACCAATCTGCTGTGTCTCACATCGTATATAACCGAAAGCATGTCGGATCGGGTTCAAACGGACGTTATCTATTCAGACCTATCCGCAGCATTCGACAAGTTGAACCATGCTATTGCGATTGCTAAACTCGGCAGGCTCGGTGTATGCGGTAATCTACCGGTCGCCAACTAAAGGTTGCCATAGGAGGTTGCAGATCAGCTAGCTTCTTCGCCACATAAGGTATACCTAGGGAACGACGTGCATCTGGTCACCGAAGCACCTCGGTTATCATATGCAGATGACCTCAAAATCTTTCTACGAATCCGCTCCATTGCTGAATGTCACTTTCTTCAACGTCAGCTGAATGTATTCGCTAGTTGGTGCAGTTTAAACAGAATGGTAGTGAACCCAGCTAAATGCTCCGCTATTACGTTCTCACGGAAACAACAACCGATAATACTTAGCTATGACCTGCTTGGCTCGACAATCGAACGCGTGAATCAGGTGAAAGACTTGGGTGTGATCTTGGATTAGCAGCATTCATTCAAGCAACACATTATTGCATATGTTGTCGGTAAGGCGTCAAGAACTTTAGGGTTGATTTTTAGGAGAGCTAAAAACTTCACCGATATCTACTGTCTGTTGTAAATTAATCTGCTCATTAAAATTAAATCTATTCATCGTCGCTTTCTTCGTTTTGCGTTGCGTAGATTGCCTTGGAATGATCCGTTTCGATTACCCAGCTACGAAAGCCGGTGTCAACTTATCGACCTAGAACTTCTCCGGACTAGAAGAGACACCAGCAGAGCCCTAAACGTGGCCGATATCCTGCAAAGAATGACAGATTCCGAAGCTATCCTGAGTCAAATTGACCTGAATGTTCAACCCCGATCGCTTCGTAATAACCTTATGCTAAGACTCTGCCTCTAGGTCGCACAAATTATGCAGCATACGGTGCGATTTGCGGACTGCAGAAAAGATTTAACAGAGTTGCATCTGTTTTCGACTTTCATCTCTCCCGTGGTGCGCTTCGTCGAAAGTTTTCTTCTGTTTTTTGCCGGCAGGAGTAACTGACTATGTATACTAATATACCTATGTTTTTTTTTATCTTATGACCATGCCTGAATGTATTTTTGTATTACTATAGTTGATAAGGTTGACATCATTGGGGTTTCATCCAGCCTGTTGATGTAAAACAACAATAAAACAATAACACAACTGAAGATACATTAAAATAAAACAGCAAAAAATGTTATCTTCGATTCAATTCGACTTAATCGCGCTGTGTTCGGAAGATAACCTTTTTTGACGTAGGACTACGTCTTTAATTTCTATACTGGGGGTCAAATTAAAAAAAATCAAAATTCAGAAATGAAAAATCCCAAACACGGACGCAACGATAGAGTGCAAATCGAACAAACGATACCTATCGACCCATCAACTCATGAACCGGGGACCAACGGCTTTACTTCCCTTGATTACAGATGTTATGCCTTAGAACATCCCGGCGGCGCCGACTGGGATTGAACCCAGGCCTGCTGGGGTGAGAGGTAATCACGCTTACCACTACACCACCGGCGCCGCTGCCTGATCAGAAATGTTATTACTAGGACATCGTTGCTTGCTATTTTTAGAATTCACTCAGGCACAACTCAGCAGCTCTTCTTCTTCTTCGCATTTCAAGCTTATTGCGTATCGCATATTAGCTTATTGCGTGCTCTCAACTTAGTGTTCTAGATGCACTTCCACAGTTATTAATTGAGAGCTTTCGATGCCTGTACCATTTTTGCATTGGTATAATTGTGTGGCAAGTCCAATCATACTTCTATGCCCAGGGAAGTCGAGAAATTTTGTCTATTTTGGACCATTTTGTCGTGATGGTTGTTTAATGCTGAGCTATTAGGGTGTTAAACACATATGAATCTGGTGAGCTGTATGTTGTTTGGAATGAGTGTGACGCGCTTGGGATAGATGTCCCACAGCAACTCACGAAGAGTTACTGATTCCGATCAATAGCGGTGCGGATTCTTCTTCCTTCTATTGATGCTCATGTGGGCTGCAGCTCGCTGCTTGTAGGCAGCCTTTCGTTGTGTACTGGAGAACAATGTTGAACGCCACGTGCCGAAAGCACTGCTGCTGTTGATGCCGACGACCGGACATCACCACACACGGTGATTGGACTGAATCCGATCAGCGGTTGACGGCAGCCTTGATAGCTAGCTGCTTGCGTGAAGCCTTTCGTTGTGTACTGGAGAACACCACCACTCACCACGCGGTGATTGAATAAACACCGTTTGGTGAGACCGGATGGAATTCAACTTTGAAGTCTGTGTTAGGAAAATCGCTTTTCGCAGGCAATTGGTGATAATTTTAATTATCATAGCAACAGTTGCACGTTCGTGCAATTTTCAATAGTGTCATTTTGAAAGATGATAAAGTCTTAAACTTAACAGATGCGTAGAAATATTTCTGATCGATTGGTGATAAAATTATTGAAATTGATCTAGGCAGCTGAGTTATTAACGTTCAAAATCTTTCATAATTTCGTTACATGTTCCATTTTCGGTTTTCACAAAGTGTACCCCCATATAGAAATCACAGACGTAGTCCTACGTCAAAACAACTGTTCCTTTTCAGGGCCACCAATTCAAAAACGGAAAGAGTTAAGAACTAAATGATCAACATATTTGTTCCGTCCACTAGCGGTTCTACGTCGAGCTTCCCTTCGTGCCCCTAGGCACAGACCCTTCTACTTTTTTTTCAAAGAGTACAAACTATACTCTTTTAGTTCAGTTGGTAAAAGCTACGGAACAAGTCAATGCTGGATGGAGCCGGCTGGGTTCGATTCTCGTCAAGTCTATTCATTTTTCGGGTTGGGGAATTTTTTTTTTGAAAATTATAAATTAAATGTCCTAGAATTTACTGTTGGTACCCATGTCTGAGATTTAATTGATTATTAAATATATATGATCTAAAACAAATCTAGTTAAAAAATTCATGGCATTATCTAACCCTGAGAATTATCTAACATGAGAATTTTCTTAAGTTTGACAACCTTAAACTCCTTATGAGATCCGGACAATATGTATTTTAATTACGAAAAGCTTGAACAAACTAACATTGCTTGTTTCTAAATCAGTATGCTTATATGGTTTCCCCAAGCGTTGTTATGAAATAAATACAATTAAATTTAATGATTCACCATTAAATAATAGTAAGCTACGTTAGAGGCGAACCAGCCTCAGGCTGAAAGCCTACTAAATAAAGATAAATCAATCAATAGTAAGCTTCGCCATAATAGGTCGTATTATTCGACGAACAAATAGCCTTGACGCCTTTTGATTAAATGGCAGTTCCAGAGTTTCAATTTAACCGTAGTTTAACAAACCAAAAAATATGTAACATGCCCCCCCTAGGTCCCCCAGTAAAATTGTTTAGCCAGGCCAATGGAGATATTTGTGTAACAAAATTAATTATTTTTATCTGAAATTCACATAACATTCATATGATCACATGAATTCTATGTGATAAATCACATAAATTTCATTGGACACATAAGGTTCATGTGATCTTGTAGTGCGATTTCCAATTATGATAACACATGAAAATTATGTGAAATTCTAATGGATATTTTCCATTGTAAATGTGATTTATTTTTTGAGTGATACTTGATCCCGGGATATGTGTAAAAATGAATACCGAAATCCTTATCATCAAAGTTGACCTCTTTTGCTCAAACAACCAGATATAAATGATTTACCAGCATATTGTAGAACCTCGTTAGTTTGAATAGCTAAAATTGCAATTAACCGGTGCAAACTTAGCATTTGTTTAAGTGGTACCCGTACACAGGTGCCCAATGGCGCTACGCAAACTGACGAAGTTCTACGCTATTTGATTACCACCCCCAGCTAATCCGTTCAATTTCTGTTTGTTTCCAGATCTACCAGCACCTACGATGGTACACCAATCCCCAGGAGCAGCGATGGATAGTCCGGATATTGTTCATCGTGCCCATCTACGCCACCTACTCGTGGATTAGTTTGCTATTTTTCAACTCCGAAAGCGTCTACGTGTACTTTTTCACCGTGCGAGACTGCTACGAAGGTATGTTCCCGCAATATTCAACCGCAAATGTCGATTTCAAAAGTATCGAACATTCCTATCCCTCCCCAGCGTTCGTAATCTACAATTTCCTGTCCCTGTGCTACGAATACCTCGGCGGTGAGGGCAACATCATGTCCGAAATCCGCGGCAAGCCCATCAAATCGTCCTGCCTTTACGGAACGTGCTGTCTCGGCGGCAAGACGTACACAATCGGCTTTCTCCGGTTCTGCAAGCAGGCCACTCTGCAGTTCTGTCTGGTCAAACCGCTGATGGCGTTCATCATCATCTTTCTGCAGGCCTTCGGACACTACCACGACGGTGATTGGAGGTAAGGCCTGGATAATGGGGAAAGGGCGCACGTCACACAAATTCAATTAAATTTTCATCCCGATTGACGTCGTGTCGCCGTCTTTATCAGAACCGTGAGGATATGGTCAGGAGGAAAAAATAGAACGAAATCAAAACAAAAGACCGTACCGCAGTTTAGAAAGAGTTGTACGTACGTGCCTGATTGCAGTGGTCCAAACATGCGAGTGTCAAGGACTCGATAAAGAATTTTATTACCTTTTGCCTACAACCGGACCGTGGCCAATGTTTGGTTTCCGTCTATATAATTGTCTGAATTATCAGCATTGCGGTGCTATTGATTTTGCAATTACGAGCCGGGCTTTCTGTTTACTAAGGCTCACCGAGACGGGTAGGATTTTGAAAAAATCATCCAATAATTTACCTACGCCAATCCTTGCGGGCAACTTCTAATCCTCATCAAAAAGATTGATCACCATGCTTGCTATACGCCAGCCCGAAACGAGCTCGAGGAAATTGAATTTGTGGTTTTGCTTCTGGCCACTAACCATGTGTGCTGTGAAGCAAGGCAATGCCGAATACATTCTCATTGTTCAATTTTTCACATTTTCCGTTCAATTTCAGCGCCGATGGTGGCTACATCTACATCACCGTCATCTACAACATTTCGGTCTCGTTGGCCCTGTACGGACTGTACCTGTTCTATTTTGCGACGCGGGACTTGCTGACGCCGTTCGATCCAGTGCTCAAGTTCTGCACTGTAAAATCTGTGATTTTCCTCTCCTTCTGGCAGGGTGAGTTTGGCTTTTTCATAATGCACACAATTTCGAATCGACATTGTGAATGTTTTTTTGCTCGTTCAATCCCACAGGTGTCGGTCTGGCCATCCTGGAAAAGGCTGAAGTAATCTCACCCATCGTGGACGCCGGTGGCTCGACCACGTCGGCTGGTACCGTGTCCGCCGGTTATCAGAACTTCTTCATATGCATTGAAATGCTGTTTGCGGCGATTGCCCTGCGGTATGCGTTCCCGTATCAGGTTCGTACAATTACCCACCACCGACAACAAAGGCGACAATTAATTTCCATGCTTTTATTCATTTCTCCCCTCCAACAGGTGTACGCCCAAAGCTGTATGACTGACGCTCACGGTAGATCCGTGACAATGCAATCAATCTCCAGCAGCCTGAAGGTACACGACCTATTCAGATTATCCCTGCCAAAAGTAAAATCCAATTACCTGTTCGTCTAATTTTAGGAAACGATGAACCCGAAGGATATTATGACGGACGCGATACACAACTTCCACCCGCAGTACCAGCAGTACACGCAGTACAGTTCAGGTTAGTGGAAAAAAAACTATGTCAATCGAAATTAGCCATCATAATGATGCTAATGCCTCCTGACTGCCAGGAAGTAAAATTTCACTTTTTCCGCAAGACATTTCATCATTTGCACGCTACGTAATTTGAATTCTGCTTTTATTTTCGAATCGTGTTTCATGATACCAATCGACCACCTGATTGCAGGAAGAAACGGAAACTTACCTACTGCCTGTTCGTTGTATTTGCTACCGTTCCTTTCTTCCGATGCTGTTATTCGCTGTTGAATGTTATTGAGCTGCCTGTAGTTTGCTTTGAATTTTTCTTCTTGATTCTTTTACGTACCATGCTTATACCTACTTTTCTACCTCATTCATTATTCGCGCATTGTGCAATTTGGTCATTGCGTTTTTCTTTTTTGTTGATTTTTTTTACCACTAGCCAAAGGCCCAAGCGCAATTACAGCGGAAGCGGAACGGCAGCTGAAAAGCCCGACTTGAGTAAGCCTACTTGTCGGATTGAAAACTAGCTAGAATCGACTTAGATCGGCTGTCAAACTTTCCGTTTCCGTTCCGCTTGCGCCCACATTGCGCTTGGGCCTTAAAGTTTAGTTTTGCATGACCGTTGATGTAGTTTTATGATTAGTAGATGTATGATACCCATTTGCATGCACCGACTATAAGCAGGGCCATAATTCCTTGCCTTTTTTAATAGGCTAGGCAGTAAGATTCGAAAATTAGAAGCGAGGACTTAGAAATGGATAGGGTGGGTGTATAAGTTATGGCCATACGTTCCCATTATGCTGTGTTCCAATTATGATCTATGGAATTCCCATAGGCCATAATTGGAACACACCATAATAGGATCGTATAGCCATAACTGGTACATGTATCCTATAAGAAGAAAACGATTAGCATAGACACTAATGAACAAACACTTTAGGGCTATAGTATGCCAATATTACAGTCCATGCAGCCAATTTAATTGTAACAGAAAGGGGTGACCGTGGACCGAATGGTCCCTAGGCCGAATGGTAATTAGGCCAAATCTCGGAAAATTATTTCTTATTCACTGAAAAATTGCTGGTCTGATAAATAAAAATAGAAAGATATATCATGTGAAAAGGGCATACAAGCTTTTTGTAAACAAACCTTCTTATGCCCTTTTCTCGCCACCCATATGACATCAACGCAAATCATCAACATCACCGGGTATCACCCCTTCCCGATGATATTGTTGGTTTGCATGGACGACCCTCGGTTGGTGAGAAAGGGCTAGTCATATTAAACTCAAAACGCCAATAATTGGGTCTACCTTGTTTCTCGACAAAAATTTGAAAAGAGTCAATGAGCCAAGTGTAAACAATGTTTAAAGTCATTGTTTACACTTGGCATTTGGTGTCGATTTCTCACGAATCACAAAACTCTCACACAAACTAACAGCACCATCTGGTAGAGGAAGGTTTGTTCTATCATATGGTATGGTACAGTACTTGTTCGCTAACTGGGCTAAAAGCGCAGTTCAGTTAGCGAATTCCACTCAAACTGGTTAAACAATTTCACGTGCATTGAATTGAAACAGTGTAAAGTTTGTTATTGTAATTTTCACAGCATTCAAACTCGCGAGTTTAGAAAAGCTTAACGCTTTCGCTAATACCGCTTTGCAGTCTAGATTTCAGTGTAAAATTAAAATAATTTCAAAGTTATTTATATTCCATTCGAATGCCCCCACAAATTATGACAACGAAATGTCAAACTAAATGTGACGTCTAGTTTTGAAGTATAACTGCTTTTTATCTGGATTGTAGGATTGCGTGGGAGTCTTGTGATCCCTGAGAAATCGATGTTTAAAGTCACTGTTTACACTTGGCTCTTTGGCCCTTTTCCCATGTTCGTCTAGGTCTAGGTTTAACAGTCATTTGGCATAATAGTCGTTTGGCATAATACTTGGGAAAAGTGGAAAATGGTTCATTTTCCGGAATACAATTTCTCGGAATATATAAAATCCAATATTTTAAGAAGGGAGTTCCTTCTTTATGTAGTTTAATAAAGAAGGGAACAATTTCTTTTTTAATGTTTTAATAGCCCCGTATCGTGGGTAGATCACCTTTTCGTGGTACGTTACGGGATGTAAGATCTACCACCGATTCCTAGTCCTGACTACTTTAAACTAGGGGAACAGGATTTTTCAGTAATCCAAGAAACACATCTTAGTCCTTGTTACTTTTTATACCTTGTTGATAGTGACAAGACTCGGCTTTGTCCAACGAGGATGATCTTGAAACAAGGAAAAAATGAGTTAGTTAGTCTTCATCTATGTGATTCCTAATCTTCTATTCGTTGTTCCCTAGTTTGGAGTGGTTAAGACTAGGGTTCTGATGCATGGTCATTATCGGTGTCATTCCTTAATTTTGTTGCTAAGGTATCCAATTTTGACAGACAAAGGGGCGCGCCTTTGGAGGGTGTTTCAACACTCCGAAGGGTAGAAATAACACGACCTTTCAATTAGAGTCGGATCCTTGCGATGACAACTGTAAAAAAATCGAATACTTCATCATTTCTCAATAGTGATGGAGTAATACGACATGCACTAAACTAAAGACACGGGATATACTACAATATATCAAATTACTGGTCGCAGTGGTGTTAGGTCCAGAACAGAGGAAAAAAATGTTTTAATAAAGAAGGAAATATTTTGTTCTTTGAATACTTTGAGCACGAAAGGAATATTTAAATAATATAAAAAATAAAATATAATAAATGGTAGTCTAGTGAATGGATAGTTCTGGAACAAGAAATGCCGGGAAACGTATCATTCTAGGAAATAAAATTTCAGGAAATTTATCATTCCAGAGAATCACTTAGGAAATAGCATTCCGGAAAATGTGATACCACCGTTTGTCTTAAATTAATATTGTTTGAGATGCCAAATACAGGAAAAATTAGTACAAATCTAAAATAACCATTTTTTACAGCTCTACTGCCGGTAACCGCAAGTCAGTCCCATCTGTAAAAAAACTGGAAATGAGAAAACGGCATTCGAAGATTTTACAAGTGTTCTAATTTTACATTTATTTTGGAGGAATCATTTTGAAAACAAACGTACGGAGCAATGGCCGGAACATATTCCGGCGAGTAGGGGTCTTAAAACCAGAAATTTTCAAAACCGTGCCAAATACACCATGCGATAAATCCATTCACATTAGAATTTAAAATGAAGATCAATAAGAGTCATGATGAGTAGCCAGCACCTTGTTGGCCACATCCGGATATGATCCGGGTTTCCCCGGGGAAGTGGTAAAACCCTTCTAAATCAAAATCCATCATGCGGCACATCAAATCACATGAGAATTCAGAGCCATTACCATTGGCGGTCATCTTGAGGATCGTAAGACTATATTGTCCATATCCGAACATGTTCCGGATACCCTAGCGGAAGTCGACAGAATCTGTCTTGAGTCAAATTTCATGATGCGATATGTTGTCTAACGTGCTTAATTCAATAGAAGCAAGCCTAAACACATAACTGTGACGTTTTTTCATAGTATATTTAATGAAACCTTTTTTTTCCTGATGGGATGCGGTTATTTTTTCCTGTGTGACAATTTGACTTGGTATTTTCATTTTTCTTGGACAAACCACGTTTTGTTCACTAGGAAAGCTCAAAAAGCATAGAAAGATAAACTGAATAATGATGCTAACTCAAAATTGCTAAAAATACAGATGATACTGACTTGCGGTTACCAGCAGTTTATGCCAAACGACTGTTATGCCAAATGACTATTATGCTAAACGACTGTATGCCAAACTGGATAGACCCCCAATTATTATTTCATATTATGAGAACGGCACCGGCGTAGAGGTTAACATCCATACCTCTCACGCCAAAGTCACGAATTCAAATTTCATCTCCGGACAAGTCACGAATAACCCAAGACTGTTAAACGAGAGTCAAAAAAATTCCGCAAGTCTGAATAGTTTGCAAAAACTTCTAAGAGATGAAAATCTTAAAATCAAAACTATGTGTGGCTGCTCGTCAAACTTCATTTTAGCCTGGTTAAGCTGGAAATCATTCAACTTAAAGACCATTCAGCCTGAAGACAATTCGGCTTAATGACCATTCGACCTAATGATCATTCGGCTTAATGGTCAGTTGACCTAATGAGTAGTAGAAGTATATAGGAGCGCTATGCAGGGAATTGAAACCAACCGGGAATTTGATTGCCATCTCAAAATATGTGTGTCCTTTATTCCTTTGTTGTATGCAGGGATGCTAGGTGTACCGTAAAACGGGGTATCTTTGATAATGCGGGTAATTTTGATAGTAAAATATAATGATTTAATTCCTTCTTTGCCTTTTCTCCGAGTTAGAAACATTGGTACCATACCTTTGATATCGTATATAGTTTTTATAAAGTAGGGTTCTTGATCTAATTTCCGTCCTACTAAGCACAACCCGCGCTTTACCCTTTTTTTGAACGGGTTTGAACAAAAAATGGAAAATTTCTCTAAAAGATGACTTCTAAATTTATTCACCTTTCCATACGTACCGTTGAATTTGATAAAGAGTCAAACAATGTTGAGATATTATTAAAAATCTAACACTGCTTCTTGATTCCAAATTCGTTCTACGAGTTTCAATTCCGTCCTAACGCATTGAATCGCCATTAGATTTTCTTCGTCCTACGGATAAACGTAGAAAAAGGGGATTCTCTAGGAGCGCTTCTTTTGTTTTGAGAACAATGAGCCTAAATATTCATACAATGCGTTCTAATAGGATTTATGTTGTAGCTTATGAGCTAACGCATCTGAACAAACCATTTATTGATTTGTGCATGGTGAAATCATTGATATTATTGATCTTTTCTGATCGATAGAACGGAAATAGGCGATTACGACGAAGTAGTGCTCTACCCTATGTGTTACATGTTTTCAAAACATATTAAGAAACAATTTTCTTATTTGTTGCCTGTTTAAAAAAGCACTCAAACCATCACTTATGAAATGTATTTCCGATACATCCATCACAAATTCAATATTGTCTTTTATTGCTTATGATGTTTTTTGATTGTATGCTCATTCAAAATGTCATATTTGTTGAACTAAATAGTTTGAATTTCAGTCATGTTTTTCTACATTCATCAAGCATTATCAAAGTAACCCCATATCAATATATGTACTAATGTTCGGTCACAAGACTAAAAAAATAGTGCAAATGCAATAATTTCCGTTAAACGAATTTACTCTAGGATCCTCAGCACTTGTTTAAAAAAAATAATTTGAAAAACTTTCTTTAATGTAGAAAATATTTAGAATATACTTAAAAAAACAATCAATGTTACCTCGTTTTACGGTATTTATAAAAAAAAATCTTCAACGAGATCGACGAAATGTCTTCACATGTCTTAATATAACATATTTGCAAGCGGGGGTGTTCACTATTTCAGATTTATAAAGCTGAGTCTTTAAAGAAGTTCAGGGAAATTCGAAGAAGATCGAGAATCTTCAAATAACTTCAAAGATCGTTGTAGATTTTCAAGGAACTTCGAAGATCTTCAGGAAACTTCGTAGATGTTCAGGAGTCTATCTAAAAGTGCAGTCAACTTTCTAGAATATCGGCTAACTTTGTAGAAGTTCAGCGAACTTCGTAGAACTTCAGTGAACTTCGTGGAAATGGGAAGATTTTTGTAGAAGTTCAGCAAATTCAGTAGAGGTTCAATGAACTTTGTCGAACTTCATTGAACTTTTTTTTTTTTAAATAAGTGAACTTTAGATAAATTAAGCGATTTTTTTAAGAAACTCGGGAAACTTCGTTGAAGTTCAGGGATTTATTTCAACTTCAGGGACTTCGTAGACATTCAGAGAACATCGTAAAAATTCAGAAAACTTCGTAGAAATTTTAGGAACTTCGTAGAGCTTCAGAGAACTACGTAGACATTCAGGGAAGTTTGTAACAATCCGGAAAACGTCGAAGTGGAAAGTGTGAACATGTTTGTGGAAGGTCGTAGAAGTTAATGAATTAATGTGTTAATTTCAGTGAACTTTGTAAATGTTTGGTTCCATGTTTTAACTTCCGGGCTCTATGTTGAAGTTTCATAGCCTTAAAATAGTTAAAGGAATTTCGTAGAAGTTCAGGAAACTTGTGGAAACTTCGTAGAAAATCATCGAATTTATTAAAACTTCAGGGAACTCCGTAGAAGTGAATCGAACTTCATAGAAGTTCAGCAAATTTTCTAAAAATTAAGAGATCTATGAACTTTGTAAAACTTGATAGAAATGCAGGGAAATTTGTAAAAGCTCACGGAACTTCGTAGAAATTCGTCAATATTTGTACAGTCTCTACAAACTTCGTAAAAGTTTAGCGAACTTCGTAGCAGTTTGTTAGAGGACTTACTTTAAAATGTTTAATGAACTTCCTGGAAGTTTTGAAAACTTCGTTTAGTTTCAGGGATCTAAACAGATGTTCACGAATATTCGTGGAAAAGTTTCAGAAGTTCGGAGATGTTCATAGGTCAGGGAAGAAAATTTTCAAGAAGTTGAGGGAACTTTATATATGTGCGCTTTTAGCTGCTGACAGCAATGGTAGTCTGGTATTCGATAACCGCTATTGTATAGTCGCTTGTCGATGCCGTTAGATGCGGTATGTGTGAAATAGAGAATTCCATCTAGTTCAGCTTCAGAAATGGAAGTGAAAACCAAACAGGCGAAATCGTCAATTTCGTGAAATTATTGAATGCGGATTCGGTTCAAATTGCGGAGGAGAAAGGACTTTTCATTAAGTTCAAATCCGAAGAATCCATGCCTCCATGCCTTGACCTAGAAAGA
Source organism: Ochlerotatus camptorhynchus (assembly GCF_037179485.1). Lineage (NCBI taxonomy): Eukaryota > Metazoa > Arthropoda > Insecta > Diptera > Culicidae > Ochlerotatus > Ochlerotatus camptorhynchus. The sequence continues at coordinate 4,304,152 of NW_027040849.1, forward strand.
GGGGCACCGGATAATTTCCTGCTCCAAGCGGAAGGCTCGGAAGCAACCAGAGAAGCATCGACAGGACGAAGAATAGAGCGGTAAAAGTATGTACGCAGGTGTAGTAAACAAAGCTGCATCGTTGGACAACAACAACAACAACCATCAGGAAACAGAAGTGGTGCTTCAGGAATATGTACTTGAAAAGGACATGTTACAAAATGTCGAGAACTACCGACACCATTGGAGATAAAACGAGCCAAAACGAAGCTTATAAACTCAGTTACCGGAATAACGAGTACTGCATGATAGCTTTGGAAATGTGAAAGAAGTTATAACGGAAAAAGGGGAAAGAATTACGCAAGTAAGGAAAGATTTGCGTGAACGGAAGAAGGCTATAGCCAAGAAGAAATTGAGCGTTTCAAATAAATGAGCTAGATAAAAAAAAACTTCGTAGAATTGTATGAGTTATAGGAAATTCGAATGAGTTCAGCAAACGTGATAGAAATTCAGTGATCTTTCTAGAAATTTAGGAAAGTTTGTATAAGATATGAGAACATCGTAGCATCGTAGAAGTTGTGGGAACTTCGCAGAAGTTGATGGAACTTCTCAGAAGTTAGCGAAACTTTCTACAATTTCAGGTAATTTTAGTTGTTGAGTTGAGGTTCGAAAAACATTGTGGAAGTACAGGGACCTTCGTAGAAGTTCAGGAATCTTCGTAGAATTTTTGAGATTTTAGTTAATATTCACGGATTTTAAGTCAGATTTAAATAAAGTCCTAGGGATATTTTCAAATATTCAGGTTGATCAAGCATTATTATGAAGTTCTTCAGCTGTTAAAACATTAGAGTTTTGTCTCTCAGACATTCTTACAAAACGGCAGGAATTATTAATTTGAAGATCTGCCACTGTTCAAAAATTCAAATGACGTTGCTCAGATATTATGCAAAGACGGAAAGTTTTTTTTTTTTTCCTTTGGTTCCGTCGTTTTTTCCGTCGATCTTGTTTTCCGTGCTGAGCACCAATGCTACCGACGTGCCAGGAAGGCAGCTCCCACACCTGGACCCTACCTATCGACCCATCAACTCATGAACCGGGGACCAACGGCTTTACTTCCCATCCAAAGGAAGGCGTGATCAGAGATGTTATGCCTCAGAACATCCCGGCGGCGCCGACTGGGATTGAACTCAGGCCTGCTGGGGTGAGGGGTAATCACGCTTACCACTACACCACCGGCACCGTTAAAGACGGAAAGTTGATCATAAAGCATTCAAAAGACCTACAGGAAGTATTCAAAAGATTCCAGTAACGTCCTGTCGATATTGAGGGCGATCAACTATTATTAAAAAAAAAAATATTTTGAATACATGCATATTTGATATTTAGCGGCGTCAGTGCTGTAGTGGTAAGCGTGACTGCCTCTCACTCTAAAGGGCCTGGGTTCAATCCCAGTCGACGCCGGCGGGATTTTCGGAAGAATAAATCTCTGATCACCTTCCCTCGGAAGGGAAGTAAACCCGTTGGTCCTTGGTCCGTGAGTTGATGGGTTGATAGGTAGGGTACAGGTGGAGGAGCTGGCTCTGTCTTTTAAATTCTGTAAGTGTTGCTGAACGTTTAATATGTCTAGGCATCGAATTGAAAACATTTAAAATATAATATATAATGAATATAATGAATTATGTGAAGCACAAGACAAGAAATGTGCTGTTCTTATTTCAATCGCGTTTCTAGTATTATATCTATGATAATCACTTCATCTTTCAATTCGATCACACAAATATCGAGCCAGCAAACCGTTAACTACTTTAATATGAACACCATAGTCAAATATACAATTCTTTGCTTCACCGACAACCATTGTGAGACGTCTAGCATAAAAGTTGAGGAAGTGAATCTATTACATCTCAAAATCAAACGCATTATTTTATTCTGCAAGCGCTGTAAACTCTCTATTTGTGTTTCATTGGCCAGAAATAAAATGGAAGGGAAAAAGTCTAGATGAGGAGAGATGATTGATTTGTATAGCTGTATTTTACTGGCAATAGTTAAATCGGTTTTTCAGTCGACATAGAATTCCATACATCTAGGCAATTTTCTTGATGACATTGTCAATGTGAGAGTTGAACTTAAAGTTGACATCAATAATCACGCCAAGATATTTAATCTCCCGAACGCGATTAATAGTCTCATCATCAATTACAACAGAGACGTTCTCATTTAATCGAATCCGCGAAATTACCATACATTTAGTTTTACTTGTATTCAATTTTAACTGCTTACACTTCAACCATCTACTTAGATACTGCAAATTTTCATTCAAGTGTAAGACGGCAACTTCTAAAACCTTAGCTGCAATAAATAACACAATATCACCTGCAAAAAGTTTAATGTCGCAAAACCGTCAAACACGCCACAAGTCATTAAAATACATGATAAATAACAGGGGCCCTAATACACTTCCCTGGGGCACTCCAAGGTTATTCCCAACGGGACTGGAAACAGAATCATTAAAAACAGTCCGTTGAGTTCTGTCAGATACTACTGTCAGTACTCGTAATTCCAAAGCGCTTGATTGTACTTAACAGTAAGGGCTTAGAAATTGTTTCAAAAGCGCGTTTCAGATCAAAAAGAACAGCAACAGTCGTATCTTTACGCTCCAAGTTGTCTTTCCACTTTGCTAACACCAAATTCAACTCAGTTTTACAAGAATGACCTACCCGATATCCCGATTGCACTGGTATCAACAAACTATTGCTATTTAAATACTTCAACAGCTGGCCTTTAACAACAAGTTCTGAAATTTTCTCTAATGCGTACAACATGTTGATGGGACGAATCTCTTCGGCTTTAATCGTTCCAGCAACTTTTTGCATAGGAACCACTAAGGATTCCTTCCAAATTTGTGGCACATGTCCAGTTTGCAATGATTCATTAATAAGGTGCAACAAGATGTGGTTAATGACATGAAAGCAATCTTGAATAACTCTAGCATTAACATTATCTACCGTGGGGGACCGAAATCCATACAGCATCGAAATCCGTACACCTCATACAAAAAGTAGGCGTTTTGTATGAAATGTACGGATTTTGATTCATTTCTTAGGTGTACGGATTTCGGTTCGCCACGGTACTCCAGCCCATTTTCCTAATGAAAAACAAATAACTCTAAGTTCATCTAATGTAATTGGGTGCAAACCTTCAAATCTACAACTATTATTAACTGGCTGTTTTATTTCGTCAGATTCATCGACCATTTCAATGGATTGATTAATCAATGAAACACTTTCGACAAAATAATCATTCAACAACTTAGATGCAATTACTTGTTCTGACTGTTCTAACGTGTAAGATTCAACAAACCATCATTCAATCATCGAAAGCAGTTTTTTCGTTCAAATTCAAAATTCTGCCAATGAAAATGTCATCACTGTGTTCCGGTAGGCCAGTAGAATGCAATGATGACATTTTCGTTTGCAGAATTTTGAATTTGAATGAAAAACTGCTTTTCATTTTTTGATGATGATTGAAAAAACAATAATGGTTTGTTGAACCTTAAAGGTTATGGGCTGCTGTTTGCAATTACTAGGTTTTAATAAAGATTTCAAAATTTTCCATAACTCTTTGCTGTTGTTTTGATGCTGATCAATCTTCCTTTGAACATATTCACAGTGAGTTTTCTTTATCGATTGTGAATACTTATTACGCGCGATTGTGTACCTACTCCAATGATTGTCATTATTTGATCTACAAAACTTTTTGTACCATTTGTCCCTTTTCCGTTTAAGACGCAAAAATATCCAAATTGTACCAGCTGGTCGAGTTTTTCAAAGAAACAAACTTTTGCTCAACTAGTTGATTGGTACACGTTTTCAAAGCGTTATTAAGAACAGCTGTAGATTCATCTAAGCTACTGGTCGCGAATGGAAAATCCACGTTCCTTTCAACAAGATTCGAAAATGCTTGCTTCGAATATTTCCTCCAGCACTTCAATTTTATAAAATTATCGTTATCGTTAACAAGGTCTAAGACATTAATCACTAAGGTCTCATGATCGGTTATTTTCAAATCAGTATCCGTAATTGAACAAATGGAATCAAAAATGGAATAAACATTGGCAATTTTTGCTTTTGCTGTAAGTTGCTGTAAGAAAATAATACAGGAATCCCAGATTTGCGCGGTGGGTAGGTGCTATCTACCCACCGCCATTTCTCAACAGTCTTTCATTCAATTGAGCTGTTTTTTGTGAGTGTCAAGTTTATGGTTGGCCCTAATCACATACAAAAAATCAGCTCAATTGGTTGAAAGACTGCTGAGAAATGGCGTTAGGTAGACGGCACCACCCTTCGGGGATTCCTGTATTATTTTCTTACAGTAACTTACAGCAAAAGCAAAAAAGCAAGTACGGGAACAAACTTAAAGACTAATTGATATAAACAGTTTCCCAGATGATAGTTCAGCAGCTCTTCTACTGATTCTGGGTGAAAACCAATTAAATTTGTTTTGAAAAACATGTGAATAAACGCTGTTGGTCATACCTTACCCATCCACACCTTAGGTACGGTCCCTCTTTATTGAGCCCTATCTAATCGCTAACATAGTTTGCTAGATCGAATCCCAGTACAGGTAGAATTATCTCAGGACAGTCAAACAATTCGACCAAAACAATGCTTTGAATCTGAAGTTGTATGTGAACATTTGCAGACTGTCCATCGCCAATCAACGTCGGCAAGGGTAGACTATCGACGAATTCTCAGGCAGCTCAGTATCTTCAAAACTACTATCAACTACGTGAAGAGGAACTGTACACAAGCCACAGCAATAGCAGCAACAGCTTATCGAGCAAGTTTATCACCGTTTCCGAGTTCGGAAACCAATTCTAAACGCAGGCGGTGTGCACCTACATGGCACCAAGTATAATAGTAGTGAGTGACATCGTAGTCTTTGCCACGCGTATCTATTTTATTTGGTTTATTTTTGCTTTCCAACACCATTGCTATCGAAAGCCGAAGGATTAAATTCCTAGGGGAAGACACACCTCATGGTTTCATTATATTTCTTTTTCGTTGCATCACGTAAACTGATAAAAATAAACTTCCGAGAAAATACTCATCGACACGCCAATGGACGTCCAAAAAAGCAACGGCAGCCACCCACCACCAACACCCTTATGATTTTAATTTCACTAAGTTCACAAATTCGCTTTTATTTTTCATAAAGCCCTTTTTAGTTGTTTTGTTATCATTTCTCCCCTATCCATTCTTCTTGTTCTCTACATTTTGCAGAAGTTGTTTCCCAGCAGACCTACGAGCGACTCTAACTGCGATATCGGCTTAAATGAAACTTAACCACAAGCACGTCTAGTGGGCGACGGGAGAGAAAAATCTTCAAACTCAACTAAAAAGAACTCTTTGGTGATCTACTACAACAGCAACAGCAACAACAACAACAACAACACAAGCGAGCTAATCGTTTAAGTACAGTTTATATTTTATTCCTTTATTGTTAAGAAAATTCACAGCTCCTGCTCCTTCTGTCCTGGTTACAAAACAAGCAAGGACGTAATATTCGATGAAAATTAGTGTTTTTTATTTACTGAAATTAAACTTTTTAACTGTCTGAAATTCATACAAACTGACTAAACACATTTTTATAAATTAAAAGTAATGCAAAACTCTTAGTAATTTAACTTGTAGATTTTGCAACCGCCGTTAGGGGAAGATCGTATTTTATACTTATTTTACGTATTTTTAGAAAGCAGCATTACTAGTAACAGCGAAACAAACGTATGTATCATATAGGACTTGAACCTACTGGAATCAATTATTAACGTTTTAGGAGAATTGTAAAAATCGACGCAATTCAGTCCGTAGGCAACAGAAATTTTCTCTAGCTGTCCAATCTCTGAACGTACTTACCTAGCTATACGCAAATTGAAAGTATTAGAACATTCTTTTAGGAAACAAATTTGGAATCTTTAGCATTGCATCCCGTCTGAGGAGTAATATTTGCACGCCTTTGATCATTCCATACCTTAAGCGAAAACATCATTTGCTTTTACCTATATGTTGCATTTCTTGTGAAATCATCCAAATCTTAACCCGAGTCGTGAATGAATTGTGTATTGTTTTGATTTTTGTTTTTCGAGCGAAACTTATCTATAGATGTGATTGTGTTTGCTAGCTGCTTTCGTCTCTGGCTTGCAAATATTACTGCTTGGATTCGTTTCTTCTGCCTGCATTGTTCTTATTACTAGATCAATATTGTGTTCTGGTGTCATGTTCATCCTGTAAGTTATTTCAAACTGAATACCGCCTACAAGTGTAGTTATTAGTGTATACCTAGCTTCTTCGGCTAGTATTTGTACGCGGAAACTGACAGGATTTAGCGATTTCATATATGGAGCATGTTGATTTCTGCGCACTGCACCGGAAGGAAGACGTGAGGAAATAGGTAGAGTAGCCAGATTTGTGTCGGTAGCTGCAACTGTGAATGCAGGAAACTCGCGGACGGTAAGGAGCGATCGGTGCACCCTTCCTCTCGCGTAAGTACCTTTTTAAGATGTTTAAGTAAAGAAATCTTGTATTTAAAATAGTTTCTGTTCGTGTTATTTTAAGTTGATTATTGAAAGAAATGTATTCCTTTTTAAGCTACAGTTTTGAGCTACAGGTATACCTCGATATAATGTAACTGTCACTTGTGACTTCCATCGTCAATATCTCGCTAATAACAATTGACTCATACAAATTAATATTACCAATAAATGGATCATTATCTCATCTGTCCGATGGTGATATTAGTTTACTTGTTTGAATGATAATTTGCGGGAATTGAGGTATACCTGTAATACCATTGAAGGCCACTGTTCTCATAAAATGGCCAATTGAGTTCTTTAGGGGTTTTGAGGTAAATGTATGTTCGTAATCTTCATTAAAAATGGAACCGAAATCCAAAATTTAATCAATTTTGGTGCACTAGGACTATTTTAAATAAGTGCGATTACATCAGCAAAAATCACCACCACCACCTAGGTGGAACTTTGTATGGCAGTGAGCTGTCAGTTTGTTAGTTAACACGTATGTATGAGAGAAAAAAAAAAGAGTTGATTTTAGAGCTTCGAAAATGTAGAGCCCTGATCGACGCAGCTACGTGATTTTTCACGTACATTGGGCATACATATGTTCAGTGTTGGCAAAATCAGAAATCAATTGATATTTTTCCGCTTTCATGCGCTCGCAATATCACGCGTGATATTGGAACAAAATATCATGATTGATATTGATTTTACAAGCTCCTTTGATATTGCGAGACTTTTCACAACGTGCAATTCAAGTCTCGACACAAAAATGAGTCCAGTAGAGCGCGAGCTCGATAACCACAACTGCTGTTGCCAAAAGCACCTGGGTAGGTCTTTGGTGAGCTGCAGCGGACACTGCAGTTTCCGTGGCTGCCACGTTAGCCACTTGCGTATCGGATGAGCTAGATGACTTCTGTTGGTCTTCAGAAGTGAACGATTTACTGCCCCCAGCAACTGCAGCAACCTTGGTTTCCTTTCCCTGCTTGAAGCATACTAGAGTATGGTGACGTCCCTTGCAGTAGTTCCTACAGGAGTATTTTGATTGACAGTCCTTGGCGTGATGTCCTGTCCTGAAGCAGTTCCGACAGTGTCCATTGGATTTTTCGAGACCATCCCTGTCCGATACTGCCATCTCCTGGAATTCATTGCACTGATGGAGAAGGTGATCCGAAGAACAGGCAACGCAGCGTCCCCTAGACGCTTGAGAATTGTAGCTGACCTTCACGGGTTATGGTTTCGACTTCGGTTGTTGCTGCGACTGGCCGACACCCCTAGTGTCGATGGATTTCGTTGGTAAGCTGTCCAAAACCTGGATTCTACGCCGAAGGAAATCGCATAGCTCCTCCAGAGTATCCTGCTCCTTTGTTGATGATACCTCCTCCCACCCTCTACGCGTGACCGGGTCCAATCGTGAGGATGTTCACCAGTAGAAGATCCTTATAGTCAACCGGTTGGATGACCTGTTCGGGAGTCTGCACAATCCGTTCAAAACCTTCCACTAGGATGTGTAAGTCAGCTCCGGACTCCTTCGAAAGTGTGGGTAGCTTGAAGAGAGCTTGTACCTGCCGCTTCCTCAGTTGCTTGCTGTTATTGTAACGTTTTAACAGCATATCCCATGCCACCTGGTAATTGGCTGCCGTGATCGAGAGTAGTTCAATCAGGGCCTTGGCTTCTCCTTGAAGGCAACCCTTTAAATAATGGAGTTTTTCCACCTCCGGTAGGTATGCAGCTTGATCTGTGGTAGGCGCACATGATCAATGGTGGCCGATGTTGATCCTTCACCTGCTCGTATGGACTGCTCCAGTGCTTGGGGTTTCTGGAGCTCCTTGATCTTGTCCATTAGAAAGGACTTGACCCCATAATAACGATCGCTGAACTCGATGCGTTCCTTCTCAAGTGACGTCTTCTCTGCGTTGTAGTCGTCGTGGGAAAAGATCTCTACCATGGTTTCACTGTAACTCTCCCATAGTTCGTCCAGTTTCACAATACGTACCAAAAATGATGGGGGAATGGTCGATTACCTTATCGGATAGCTCAGTAGTGGGTAACGGGATAATTCCAGCCCCCAACATCAACGGGTGAATTGGCCTCCAATCACACAATAGAATAAGTCTCCATGCACATTTCAATGTCTTCAATTGTAGGATGTTTCCTCCAGCGTCCAAACAGCGAGATTGGGAATTTCCATAACCAGTTTAGTAACTCGCGACGGTTTTTTAAAACATGCCATTTATTGATAACACATCACGGAACATGCAAACTAGTTTATTCACTCAACACTACTGGATTTATGTGGCTTAAAACTACTGACCAATTCCACGCCAAATCGGTCAGTCACCAAACTTCACTATCTTCGATCTGGATGATACATGGCACATATTTTCAGTATGATAGACCAAATATTTTCCGCAGGAGAGGAGACCCTTTTGACTCAAGGGTAATTTTTGAAAAGGGCCTATGTGTTTTTGCACACATACTTTAAAAAAAATGTAGTTCGAAAACAGTTGGTTGTAGAAAAAAAAATACTAAGAAGGAGTTGTAGGAAACTAATAAGGCTTTATAAAAAAAATATACACGGAATTTTTTTTTTCGTTTTTTTACAAAAAAAAAATTTAAAATAAACCTCAAAATTCAAATAACAAAAAAAAAACGTATTTTTGATTATTTTTATATTTTTTTAAATAAAAACTTGAATAGAAAGCAGAAGTTTTGAAAACAACTACAGGATGGACAAACTTTTAATAAAAAAGTTTTTCTAAGAGCAACTTTTAAGGCATTTTTGAAACTTTCATTATTTACGGCAAAAGGCTCAGTTTGATGTCAGTATATAATTATAAAAATTATTTCAAACGATAATGCTCATATCAATAAACTTCCTATATGTAACAGTTTTCGAGATATTTCAAATTTACTTTCATCATAATCAATTTTTTGTAGAAAATATGCCGTTTTCATAAGTTATACGTGATTTTCCATCAAATATGATAAGTTTTGCAAGATATGCATCTACTTACCTTCAACTTACCCTTGCACCAATAGACTATTGGAAAATTGGTTTTAAACTTATAAGATAAATAAATTAAATACCCATGCGTTTTTATTTGCATCTTACATTTATTACTTTCGATCATCTTTAATAATAATAATTTGTACATAAACCTTTTCGTTGGATATATTTTTAATTGATCAACTTTTGATTGGCATGTTTTTATAGGTTATGAATGGTGCGTTCTTCGTCATTCGAAAATAGTTTCGCTGATATTTTATTTTCGGAAATCGGAACAATACAGTGATATTTTCTTGTACCTGGGATCGTTTTGGCCTTTTCAAAAATGCTTTTCCATTCTGCAGCCCCCTGTTCGTATTCCTTTTGTGACACAAAACAAAATGACATTTTTGTTAAATAATCATTACTTTTCTGGTTAGCCCATGCAGCTCCATCAGGCATAAACATCGCTTTTTTTACTTGTATTTTTGTTTGCAAAAAGGTCAGTAATTTTGAAATAAATACTTGCACCGCAATTGTATCGTGTTTTAAATCTTCAGAGATTACGATCAAACTTAAATTTTTAATTATACCTGATTCTGAATAATAAATGCAAAAAGGATGAATAGTAGCTTGTTGATTATTCCAGTAACTACTTTGGGCAGCATCTTGAAGAACAAATGAATAATTTTCGGAAAAATCACAGATTATGACAACTTCTCCATTTTTAAGAGTATTTTTTGTATTTCTCAAGAAACTAGACTGTTGAGTTTTAATATAATCATGGGATACCAGTTTTTCCAACTTTTCGCAAAAATAAGGAACAAATCCATCTACTGGTTTTACAAGTTTCTCTAAACTACATCGATAAGTTGAAACCCATTGTTCAAAACATATTTCAGACATACCCTGTTCCTCGAATTTTTCTGAAAAACTTCTTTCAAAATCTGAGAGACCTGGACAACGTTCGCATTCGCGGAGATAACAATGTTTAGTTCTGGATGATGAACTGCATAATATTTCTTCAAAATAATGGTTGAAATCTTTTTCGAATGAATATTTTCTAAGACAATGAAGCATTAAATTAATATTTTCATGGATGGTACAAACACAAATATTGTGAGAACCTGAACTACCAAGTAATTTGCAATGCTTTGGTTTTACTGCTGCAAATGAACTAAATCCAATGCTATTTTTACTGACTTCTTGAAATGTAATAAAAGCTTCTCGCAATGTACAAACTAAAAGTCGCTTTTGAAAATGAATCTTCTTACCTTCCTTCTTCACTGAAACGTAATCGTTTATTCCTGGCGTGGCTCTGCTTATCTGGTCGCTTTCGAAGAACTGCAATGCCTCGTTTTTAATTTCGGGATCCAAACCGTGTCCTAACCTTTTGTTGGGGGTGGCCAATACTCCTTTCCCGTTTGCCAAGCATCGAGCTTGTAATACAATGTATTTATTTGTTTCAAACTCGTCCATTACCGTTTGCGTTGACCAAGATTTCGGCAAAATCGTCAGAATCCTTATTTGATCGTCTCTCGATGAACCTGGATCAGCAAATCTCTCCTTCAGTTGTCTGATCATCTCATTGTGTTCCGCAGCTTTCAATTTTAGTTGCTCCAGGTCATCTTCTTCCGCTTGAAAACCGAAGATGCGTTTCTTAATGCCATTGGTAATGTCCATATACTTTCTCCGGGGATAGTTAACATTCTGGATTTTTTTTGTCGATATTGGCGATACGTTGATACCAGCTATGCCCTTGTTGAATAGCTCAATATTATGCGTCCTGGAAAATTGTTGCTCTCCACTATCCTGAGATGATGCTGTTGTTATTGACGTAGTTGATGGTATTTCTTCGAGGCCATGTCGAGATGTAGATGGCTGCGGCTCCGCGATGTCCATGACTGACGGTTGCACTTCTAGTTCCAGATTGTCAGCACATGGTTCGATTCTATTTAAATTCAAGCGACACGTATCCTGATTGATAGAGATGTATCCAAATTAAATTTCCACTCTAGGAACTTATGTTTTTCAATCAAATTTTCGGATAATTTACGAAGCTTTGACGAACCTCGACCTTATTGAATTCCACATTCAAATTATACTTGTTCACTCAAAAAGATTTTTTTAGTGATGTTTGTTTTCAAAAGGATGGTCATGCTTATATACAAACGTAGGTATAATTTGGATATTCAGGTATAAATAATATTGTTTTGGTATTGAAGCTACTCTAACAGAGAAGCTCTTTTGGAATGCCATGGAAGACATTATAATGTACCTAAAATAATAAGATGGATAGTTACATCAATATTACCAACTTAAATAGGATGAAACTACGCTTGATAATGAAAATAAGTGCAACTTAACTTGTGTTGGTTTCTATATTTAAAATAATAGTGTTTTCATTTCCCCTGTAAATTCTAAACGGGTTGTCTGATCGTTCAATCGTCAAAAGACAAATTGAAGGTAAATATATGTGTATCTTGCTAAACTTATCAATGCTGATGGAGAATCACGATTAACTTATGGAAATGGCTTATTTTCTACAAAAATGATTTTGATGATAGTAAATTTGAAATATCTCGAAAACGGTTATATTTAGGAAGTTTATCGATATGAGCACTATCGTTTGAAATGATTTTTATAATCATATACTAACATCAAACTGAACATTTTGCCGTTAATAATGAAATTTTCAAAAATGCCTTAAAAGTTGCTCGTAGAAAAACTTTTTTATTAAAAGTTTGTCCTTCCTAGAGTTGTTTTCAAAACTTCGGCTTTCTATTCAAATTTTTATACAAAAAATATAAAAATAATCAAAAATACGTTATTTTTGTTATTTGAATTTTGAGGTTTATTTTTAATATTTTTTGTAAAAAAAATGAAAAAAAATCCGCTTATATTTTTTTTTTATAAAGCCTTATTAGTTTCCTACAACTCCTTCTTAGTAAAATTTTTTCTGCAACCAACTGTATTCGACCTACATTTTTTTTAAAAGTATGTGAGCAAAAACACATAGGGCCTTTTCAAAAATTACCCTTGAGTCAAAAGGGTCTCCTCTCCTGCGGAAAATACTTGGTCTATCATACTGAAAATATGGGCAAAGTATCATCCAAATCGAAGATGGTCGAGCACGATTTCAGGTTTTTTCAGCTCATTCTGGATGGAATCCCTCTACTACATTATAATACAAGGAACGAATTAAAAACGACTGTGGGTCTTCTGCCCGTGTGTCTCGGTGACTAGGTGGATGCAGTGCCTCGATGCGATGTTATTCGTCGTTGGCTCTCAGAGCGATTCCCGCCGCTCTTATCATCAACTATCCGGCCTTCCTTATCACTCCCGTGTGAATTAAAGCTGTGATGATGATGATGATGACGATCTTGACCGTGGTGGCGGAGAAGATGAGAGCGTTGTGATCACATTGTTTCGGTTAGTTGCTTGTAGGTAGTAGACAGTCGATCATATTGTTACCCTAACAATCTGAGTTGGTGTGGCGATTGCAGCGTGATTGTTGACAGGGTTGTAGTTTGACGGGTTCTTTGTACTCTTCAACACCATTGCACATCGTTTTCTTAGAAAGAGAAAGCATAGTTTGTTGAGGGATACCCCTCACCATCCCTCTCCAACGGTGGAGTTTGGTAAATACAGACGATCATTCCGATTCGTTCCTTTCTCAAAGTTGTCCTTGCTCGCTTTCTACTTTCTATATACAATTTTCATACTGAACGGAATTATCAACTCTATACTTTCATCTCCTCATCTATCGTATAAAATTACCACTTTAAGTCTGTTATTTGAAACTTGGCATCTTCGTTAACTTCACACAGAAGTAATACAAACATAAATATAGTTAAAGTATTTTTTTTAAATTTTTGCTTGAAATAAAAAAAAAAAACAAATTTTTAGCTGCTCGCAAAAAGAAACGCACAATTCTATTGATAATAGATTGTTTACGAGAGTGCTAACGACAATGAAAAGTGTTTTTATTCTGCGCCCCTATGAGAGATCAGGGTGGTGTTGGATGAGAAAACCGAGCAAAGAAGGCAATCTGTCTCATGGATGCCCCAAACGGCGATTTTACTATAATCGAACCATAAGTTTCAACCGGTTTTCGGATGGTTATCTGGAAGATGTGCATCGTAGATTTTGCCATAGCTTTTAAAAAACTATTATGGCAATTCAGGGCAAATCAATCACCGCTTCGCTGCTAAGGTAAGGATCCTCCTTTTGAAGCAGGCATAGGCAGCAGGCAGGCAGGCAAACATTGGTTACTCTCACTTTTGCCAATGTTACAAAACATGATCTAGACAAGATCTATCAATAGACGAATGTTCCGCAGAAAGCATGGATCAATATGATATGCGGAGGGTTTATGAAAAACAAATAGCGCGGGCAGCAAGAATGCGCTGCAAGGCCGAGACTTACTGCCAGGTGAAAATTGCATTTCACAACAGTGCGGAATGCGAAAGCATATTCAAAAAGACGGTTAAGTTAGGGAACGATTAACAAATTTTCCATCGTCAATTTCTCGTGGATTTAGTTTTCAGGCACAGTTCAACTCGATGTAGATTTGGTAAGTAAATTTCATTGCATGCTGCATTTATATTTAAACATAAATGTTGTAAAAATGTATCCTAACAAATATCTATAAATTTACCAAACATCAGACACAATTTATAGTCTTGTAAGGAACCTAATCCGGCGGAACTATTCTTTTTGACATTCAAATTCACAGGTGGTAAGAACTCCCGCGGCATTCGGGTGTCATCGTACGATCCGGACGATCCGAGTCATCAGCTAACGCAGGGTGGAACCGGCGGGTCGGGTGGAACCAATCACGGAAGCGGAAGCAGAGGCAGCGGCTACAGCACCGGTCAAAGTAACTACATTGCCCCACCGACGCTCGGTAGCCAGCGGAAGTTTATGCCCGGTGGTGGAGCCTCCCAGAAGGTGGCCACCATTAGTCAGAATTATAACGAGAAAACGATGCTGCTAAGTAGCGACGATGAGTACCAGTAAGATAAGTTTCTTAGGCGAGTGTTCCGTTTCCTTTTTCATTCCTTTGCGGGGTCGGTAGAGGTTTCGTTCATCTCTTTCAAAACATGTTGAAACGTACCTTTCTTTGTGTAAATGTTGCAGTTTTCAACAACTGAGATTAGAAACGCTTTTATTCGGATGGACTTACGCCTACGTGGGTGTTTAGGGTAGGGGACAAATTAAACTACATACATCTAAAAAACACAGATAACGATGCAAAATTGACAATGGACAGGCAGAGTAGTTATTTATATGAAATTATCTTTGACAGCATGTGTTTAGATGGTAGTAAGTAATAATGACGATCTTAAGATACAAATGCAGGCAAACTTTACTGTAACTAATAAACACGAGCCGAGCGGTCACAAACAACGTTTCGAGTTGCCGTATAGCAAAACATTTAAATAAATATTAATATTTTTGTGTAATGAAAATTAAACTCTCGGAGTGAAGGCTCCCGTAAATGCTATATATCAGTGAAACAGAAAATACAACACAATGCCGTCACATTGTTGTATTAATAGTGGACACTCTTGATTAAAGGCTGCAATTTATACTGGAACATGCTTTTTTTTATTATTTGAAAACAATAAAGAATGCTAAATATTGCAAAAAAGTACAATATTCCTGCCATTTTAAAGATACAAAACAGAAAAGACGGCATTACATGAACATCTACACACTGAAAATAAGTACACAAATAAAACTGTTTGAGTTGATAGTGCTTGTATTAAAGCAAATTATGCGACATGTCTGCTATTTCACCTATACTTTTATGTTCTTAAGTGTGGCCGACCCAAGTTAACCAACAACTGCGAGCAACATAGTTGGCTAAATAAACTAAAGGAATTAGCTGTTTTGAAAAATTACTTTCGCTTATAATTTGTAACTGTAATACCGGAAATCTTTTGTTTAAACAAAGAGAAGAAAATCGCAGTTGTTGCGTCAACAAGATACTGTAACCAAAGTACATAGGTGCGGAAGCTTCCGTTAATGATGATACTTTTTTCAACGATCTTTTAAATCCACTAATTATTTATCTAGATATATAAATAGATGACCCAAGTCGAACCCATGTGTATTACAGCAGAGAGCAAATCACTTATACATATATGAAGTCTTGCTAAACAAGAAAAAATACAAATTAAGAGGCAAACCATACGCAGAGAAGCAAACTTTGGAATAATTTCTAACAGTAGCGTATAAAATATAAGTGAAAATTATTTTAAAAATTAATCAGAACCTATTTTATATCACTGCCAATTCTATTTACTCTTCTTCTTCTTCGAGTCTTTTGCCGGTTCTCAATTTAGTGTTCTAGATGCACTTCCACAGGTATTAATTGAGATCTTTCTATGCCAACCAAATGCATGAAGTTGTATATTGTGTGGCAAAACACAATGGTGGTCTATGCCCAGGGACGTCGAGAAAATTTCCATCCCGAAAGATATCCTCAACCGGGCCGGGAATCGAACCCAACGCCTTCGGTTTTCATTTATTAAAACACAAATAATAAAACATCATTTCTACAGAGCTTATTTTACCGTTCCATACTTATTTTACCGTTCACACAGCACATCATAGGTCTGTAGCGATACTTCCTCGCCAGCGTACGGAATGTACACACACTCGTGCGACTGCTGTACCTTACCGATGGTCTGCGCTCCCTCGTGGCAAACCCGTCCAATGTACAGTGGCTCACCGTCGGCTGTATTGCCACCGTTGAGCGCATCCGGTGGGACGTTTCCACCGGTGACAGTGTCCCAAATCAGTTTCTTCCGGCAGAGGACTTCAAAGTCGGACACTGACACTTCCTCTCCACCGTACGCGACATAGGCGGCATTCTTCTGCGGAATCACCTTGGCCGGAATCAGATCGCCACTGTGGTTTGCACGGCCGATATAGATCAACGAACCGTCACTATCCTGACCACCTGAAACCATATTGGGTGGATAGGGTCCGAAAGCGTTTGTCCAAACCCATTTGGTTCCTGGAAGAAGCCACATTCTAATTGATAAAAAGCCTACAACAAACACTATCCACAAAGTTATGCCTTACCCATTTTTACAAAATCCGTATAGCTAGTGCGCACGCAGCGAAGGAATTCCCGGTACTGACACGTCGTCCGGGGATGGTTTCGAAAAATATGCAGTGTAAATGCAACGGAAACCGTTCCCAATATATAGAATGATGGCTTTTATCTCATCGACTGATGGCTATTAGTATCTGTAGCAGCACATGTGTGGTGTTGGAAGATATATTTCTTATCTATCTACCTGGTCTTATTTGTTCAAGTTTCCAACAACTGTATCATTTGTTCGTCACCGGATAAAAGCATGTGGGAGTCCATTAGTCATCGATGAGTGAATCAGTATAAGTGTAAACACCCCCTTAAACATATATTCACTCTACCGATTTCAAATTGTTGCTTGCTTGCTAAATTCATCTAAATCAGATAGAAATGTCAAAACCGTATGATCATTGGAAACGACAAGGAAGCTCATGATAGGTAGTTTCGTCTCGTGATAGTGTGAGGACCATTGTCACATGACGGCCGCAATATTTACCATCTCTAGCCCAGGGAAGTCGAGACATTTTCCACAAAAAGAAAATTCCTAGACCGGACCGACAATCGAACCCAGCCACCTCCAGCGTGGTATTGCTTTGTAGCTGCGCCATTGCCGACTGAGCTAAGGGAGGTCCCAATTTATAAGCGTGCAATGTTAATTTCCTGGGAATGGGTTCATGGTCGGTGCCTATAAGAATGCAAAAAAAGGTATGTGTGACCGCTTATACATTTCATTTGAAACATGATGTTCATTAACTTTTTGCAAGGCGTCTGCTTATTAGTTGACTTATTCATTTTATGAATAATCAGCAAAAGAAATTTGCCAAAAGGTATAAGGAGATTTCTATCCGTGATCATATGATGATATGGATCATATCATAAAGTTATTGGCATGAAATCAATTAATGTAAACAAGCGGCGCCGGTGGTAAGTGTGATTGCCTCTCACCCCAAAAGGCCTGGGTACAATCCTTCTCGGCGCCGCCGGAATTTTCTGAGGCATAAAATCTCTGATCACGGGATAGTAAAGCCGTTGGTCCCCGGTTCATGAGTTGATGGGTCGATAGGTAGGGTCCAGGTGTAGGAGCTGCCTCCCTGGCGTCGGTAGCATTGGTACTCAGTACTGAAAACAAGATTGACGGAAAACAAATCAAAGAAAAAATAATATAAAGCGATTAACGAATTTTTAATGTGGAGGGACTTGAGATTAAACTCACGATGTTCTGCTTAGTAAGCAAAAGCGGTCGCTCTAAGGCCACGGAGTCCCTCACATCACAGCATACCATCTATTATCGAGTTGTCAAACCGACGGTGATGGCGACGACGATGACAAGTTTCGCAAAACTCTCGATAAGCAAACGATGTGACTACAAAGCTCCTTAATGTGAAACGACCTAGGATTGCTCCCCCATGTTCCTCCGCTCTGTATTCAGAAACGGCTGTCTGAGGCAATGAAAATTACATGCTAGCAAATTTGCGTCGTTAGCAAAGTTTATGCAAATGATGAGTACAACAATTTTCTAGAACATTTCAGTATCAAAAATCGTCAGTGTTTTCAATGTTTTTAGAATTTTCAAGTGGCATCACAATTACTATACTTTCTGGACGATCCATTCATCGGCGCATCTTTCAAGACCAACAATTGACCAACAATCCGCGACAATATGGCGTTACAAGGTTTGTTTACAACTTGGAGTTGAGACCTCTTCCATTGTTGGTCTTGCTTTCATCTAAAAGCTTCTCTGAAGACACCAAATTGATTAAACTACAACTTCATGCACTTTTTATTTTTTTTTTCCAGAAATTGGACCACTTTGCAAAGCTGTCGTCATATAAAATTTGAGCTAGTTAGTCGCTATATAAGGGTGCAATGGCTATTTTGAAAAAAAGAGTCGCATGCTATTTTTTTTTTAATTTCCTTACCGAAGACATAGATTTTTTTTTATAATTTTCGAATTTGCGGCAAAAAAATTACACAAGACATTTTTGCGAGTGTGATACTTATGTATGTATGTACGTATGACCTTGATTATACGTGTAGTGCAAATTTTTTCTGCGTACGTGTAAAACAAAGGGATAAGCTAGAAGAGCGTTATCAGTGATTGCGGTGGTTCATGGAAAATTAAATAAAGCATTTCCGAGAACTTGACGCTGCAGTCACTAGGCCATACGGGTGGAATCTTTTCATTTTATCAATTTACATTCCATTTTGACGTAGGACTTACGTCTTTCGGAAAGCGTGTCAATCCAGGGAAATGCACCGAAAATTGGTCAGACTTTAAATGCTAATAACTTGGCCGATGGATTTTGATGATTTGTATGTCGATCGATTCGGCAGTTTTATAGGATTTGTGTGGTATGTCACACATTATAAATGTTAAATATTTAAATAGCTAAAAATTAAGAAATATGGAAACATTCAAATTGCTCATACATTTTCTTCGACCGCAAGGTGCTCACCCCTAACACAGCCATTAAAAAGTTGGTCCCTAACAACACAAACCGAAACCGCATAATAATTCAGCGTTGCACGTTGGACGGGTCGAGCTCGAACTTGTTCGTTGCAGCGTGGACATCGTAGCATTTTTTCACCTTGATCAGCTAAATACAGAAAAAGGAGGGGGAATGATAATCCAAATGCTTTAGTAAGCGAAACGTAGAAAGTTAGGCTGCAGTCATCGTTTGGCTGCCGAGTGATAAACAGGCGTGTTCGAGGGGGAAGACGGCTTTCATTTGAGTACCTCTTTTACTTAGAGTTGTTCAGTGCTACTCTGGTTTGCTCTGGGATCTGATCTAATTTGTGACGAAAACAGAATTAGTAGGGCATATAGTTTTGGAATGTATAACCATGCAAATGTCAGTTCGATAACGAAACGAAAACAATGAATGAAGAAAATAAATGGATGCAATAAGGAAATGATCTCGTTTTCTACCAGTTCACTGAAGTTTTGGCTATTTTCTTAAATCACTCTGATGATAGCTTTCTGAAGGGCACTTTTCTCTTTGCAATGATAATGAAACTGACCAGGATCTTGCTACTAAGTAGTACTGGGCATCCAGATGCTGAGTATTTTACGGCATAGATCACCGCCTAAAAAAACGGAAAAAAAAACTAACGTTCCTTACACCAAAAACATTGATTACTTGGGCTGCGCTGTCAAAACAATCGAGGTATTGTGTGTGCCAGGATAATTTTTAAAAAAAGCGATTATACCATCTGTTTTCTGTTTATGGCCGTACGACTGCGCCCATTGATTTAACACACGACGGCTCTTTATCCAGGATTCGCTCCTCAAGCCGCTGCCATAAAATACTATCAAAGTTACACACCTCTGTATAATTTTTATGGGCGGGGTTGCATCGGGCTTATGAGCGGCGCGCTTCGACCGTCACAAAATGAGAATTTAACATAAGCGCGACAATAAAATCGTTCATCAGAGAGCAAAAGAGTTCCTAAGAGTTACTCTGGATTGCTCTTAATTTCTCATTGTCTTCCCCCTCGGGGGTGTTCGTTGCGTTGCACACTGAAAACGAAACTATTGTAGCGCTTATGTTAAATTCTCATTTGATGACGGTCAAAGCGCGCCGCTCATAAGCGCGCTGCAACCCCGCTCATAAGAATTCTACACAGGTGTGTAGCTTAGATAGTATTTTATGGCAGCGGCTTGAGGAGCGAATCCTGGATAAAGAGCCGCCGTATGTTAAATCAATGGGCGCAGTCGTACCAACAATCAATACGAAACTAACGATTTTAAATTGGCTCACCACTTTAGTAGCCTATTGGTCCCAAGCAAACGATTAACGTACCCTATTCTAGTCGAAATTCTAGTACTACGCAATGTTTGTTTTGATTCGCTATGAAAGTTTGACAGATAAAATGAGGGGTTATTGGTTTTTCCTATGTTTCGAGGGGTGAATCGATTAGCTTGGGACCGAAGAGAGTACCAGAGCTGTGCCAAAAAGTTGAGCACGTTTCTACGGGACCTTCTAGTCTTAGAGTTACCTCTATGGTCGTACGGCCATACAAAGAGAACAGATGGTATAATCCCATTTTGAGAAATTATCATGCCACACACAATAACTCAAAGAGAGAATAACTTTTACTCAGGTGTGAGTCACTTTTACTAATTCGTATGGAAATTTTTTATCTTAAAGCGTAGATTAATCAACGCATGAGTATTGTGTGTGGCAGGATAATTTCTCAAAAAGGGATTTTACCATCTGTTTTCTGTTTATGGCAGCCCGGTGGCAGGCTCGTAGGCAACATTGTATACGGTGACAGCGGGCCCAGTATAGCAAAACAAACGATTTGGGCCCCGGACATGTTGCCTACTGTCAAACATAGCTGTTAGTATAGACCTTGTCACCGGCCTGGTTTATGTCCGTACGACTGCGCCCATTGATTTAACACACGGCGGCTCTTTATCCAGGATTCGCTCCTCAAGCCGCTGCCATAAAATACTATCAAAGTTACACACCTGTGTATAATCCTTATGGGCGGGGTTGCATTGCGCTTATGAGCGGCGCGCTTCGACCGTAACCAAATGAGAATTTAACATAAGCGCGACAATAACCTCCGTAAAAAATTCTCCATACGAATCAGTAAAAGAGACTCATTCTCTGAGTAATATTCGTTTGCAATGTATCTTGTACCTTGCCATCTTGGCTAGAAATTGAATATTGGATAGTCAAGTTGAGTGTACAATTTGCATCAAATTCCATGTTTTAACTTGACAGTACGGCCATAAAGCAGGTTTCTGTATTCAGTGAAGTTATTCGCGTGGACAATACCTTTCGCATGATTGGCCTCTTAATTCAGAATTCACTCATCATGCAGCGCTAGTAACATTTGATTCAAAAGGCTTGCTTAAGCATTCTATATTTACTGAAAACGAATCTTATCCATAGAGTGAGTCACACGTACAGTGTATCTCAAAATTAAGCGTACAGATGACCTTAAATTTTAGAAAAAAAAACAGCTGAAAGAGATAGGGAAATGTATGTAATGTCGGCCTAAGTGCACCGACAAAACCGACATGAAACTTTAACTTAACAGTTGATCGAGAATCTATATCGGCGGATTCAAATGTGCAGCGATCCCATCTGTCAAAACCATAACAAAATTGTTATTGTGTGTGGCATGATAATTTCTCAAAATGGGATTATACATTATACCATCTGTTCTCTTTTTATGGCCGTACGACTGCGCCCATTGAATTAACATACGGTGGCTCTTTATCCAGGATTCGCTCCTCAAGCCGCTGCCATAAAATACTATCTAAGCTACACACCTGTGTAGAATTCTTATGAGCGGGGTTGCAGCATAGAGGTAACTCTAAGACCAGAAGGTCCCGAAGAAACGAGCTCAACTTTTTGGCTCAGCTCTGGTACTATCTTCGGTCCCAAGCTAATCGATTCACCCCTCAAAACATAGGAAAATCCACTAACCCCTCATTTTATCTGTCAAACTTTCATAGCGAATCAAAACAAACATAGTGTAGTACTAGAATTACGACTAGAATTGGGTACGTTAATCGTTTGCTTGGGACCAATAGGCTAGTCAAGCAGTGAGCCAATTTAAAATCGTTAGTTTCGTATTGATTGTTGGTTGCAGCGCGCTTATGAGCGGCCCGCTTCGACCGTCATCAAATGAGAATTTAACATAAGCGCGACAATATAATCCCATTTTGAGAAATTATCATGCCACACACAATACTGAAAACGAATCTCATTCAGAGAGTAAGTCACACGTACAGTGTATCTCAAAATTGAGCGTACAGATGACCTTAAATTTAAGAAAAAAAACAGCTGAAAGAGATAGGGGAAATGTATGTAATGTCGGCCTAAGTGCACCGACAAAACCGACATGAAACTTTAACTTAACAGTTGATCGAGAATCTATATCGGCGGATTCAAATGTGCAGCGATCTCATCTGTCAAAATCATAAAAATGTGTTATCTAGATAAACAAAATTTGCCCGGAATAGATTAGACACGTACCAACTCATACAATTTGTACATACACATATGCGTGTTCGTGACTACACTCAAAAAATTCAACACGTTTGTTCGAAGGGTTTAAACACTTGATTTTTTAAATGCACAATCACATTTAATTTAAGTGTATTTCACCTTGGTTCAATGTGTTATACACGTTAATTTCTGGTGTTTCAAACTTTGAAATGTTGAAAATCTTTAACTATCTTTTCAAGTGTATTGCACATTGAATCACACTACTGTTCAAAACAGATGGATTTAAAGTGTTTCGCATTTCAATGCAATGTGAATTGCTTGCTCAGAAAGGTAAACATCGAAAACAAGAGTTGTGACTTTATCCTATCAAGCCGCCTCATATATTAGAACAACCGTGGCACAGTGAGATCGAACGAAGACTCCGACAGCAGCACACCCCAACAGTCCATGATCGAATCCCAAATCAGGCCCATTAAAAAGATATGTGAAAGCTCTGGCCTCTGAAATTTGTTTATATATTTGTCGATTCATTTTTAGAGTCGGTAAAGTAGAAGTCGATAAAGTAGAATATTGTAGAATGTTGAACTATGATGTACAAGCTATTGACATCACCATATGAGGCCCATAGAATCCAAGTGTGTTACAATTCAAATCCATAGTGTTCGGGCATGGTTCATAGCATAAGATTCACACATGAAATGGATGTGTTTCACAATAAGCGCAAAATTAAGTGTGAGACACATGATGATGACGTGGGCAATTTTTTGAGTGTAGGATACACATTTTCGCGAACACGACGGCAGATGTCAGTTTTGTGCTTTGATTGGAAATTTGATGGTACCTACACTCAAAAAATTCAACACGTTTGTTCGAAGGGTTTAAACACTTGATTTTTTAAATGCACAATCACATTTAATTTAAGTGTATTTCACCTTGGTTCAATGTGTTATACACGTTAATTTCTGGTGTTTCAAACTTTGAAATGTTGAAAATCTTTAACTATCTTTTCAAGTGTATTGCACATTGAATCACACTACTGTTCAAAACAGATGGATTTAAAGTGTTTCGCATTTCAATGCAATGTGAATTGCTTGCTCAGAAAGGTAAACATCGAAAACAAGAGTTGTGACTTTATCCTATCAAGCCGCCTCATATATTAGAACAACCGTGGCACAGTGAGATCGAACGAAGACTCCGACAGCAGCACACCCCAACAGTCCATGAACGAATCCCAAATCAGGCCCATTAAAAAGATATGTGAAAGCTCTGGCCTCTGAAATTTCTTTATATATTTGTCGATTCATTTTTAGGTTCGGTAAAGTAGAATATTGTAGAATATTGAACTATGATGTGCAAGCTATTGATATCACCATATGAGGCCCATAGAATCCAAGTGTGTTACAATTCAAATCCATAGTGTTCAGGCATGGTTCATAGCATAAGATTCACACATGAAATGGATGTGTTTCACAATAAGCGCAAAATTAAGTGTGAGACACATGATGATGACGTGGGCAATTTTTTGAATGTATAAACAACCATAAACAAACAACAATATGTATCGTCGAGTATTAGTACAAGACACTGAAGAAGTCTGCACATTGTAGACGAAATACGCGTATCTGTCAAGGATAAGCAAATAAAGTAGTGGAATTAAATGGAAAATACTAATCCTTCTCTCTCTCATTATATTAATATGTATCGCTTAAAACACGCAGTGCACTCAATTTTTCAACTTCCTTTCCTATCGCAAATATAAACAATTAACAACGCCATTGACGTCAACATTGGTTCCGCAACACGGCCAGCCAGATTGATGCGATCCCTCTGTCCTTTTTATTCGATGATTGCTACTGCCAAATCGACCAATCAGAAACTGGCTCGGATTTGACAGCAAATTCAAAGGGGCAGGTGGCTGTCAAATACGTACAATCGTCGCCTAGCTCGCATAACTTTTTCCAAACGTAAACAAGCCATAAGAAAAGGTTTGGAGGTGAATAAGAAACCTACAGCGTTTGTTTACGTTTGGAACCAGTTTCATACAAGATGATCAGTAGGCTGATTTGACAGCACGTCCCCCCCCAGAGCAAATAGGCTCGAAATCGCTACCCGATTGTCAAGTCCCGTCCCACCGGCGCCGGTGGTGTAGTGGTAAGAGTTACTGCTTTCTCACCCCAATGGGTCTGGGTTCAATCCCAACCGAGGTCGGTGGGATTTTTCTGAGGTATAAAAATCTCTGGTCACGTCTTTCTTCGGAAGGAAAATAAAGCCGTTGGTCCCGGCCCATGTGTGTTGAATGGGTGCGATATCCTACGCAGGTGTGGAAGCTGCCTTCCTGCACATTCGATTGCTGTCAATCGATGGCATTCGATGTCCGTCGGTGATTGGCACTCTGATTGCGACCGACGTTAAATAAAGAGTAGAAGAAGTCCCGTCCCAGGTCGAAACCAATCAGAAAAAGTAAAATTCACAGCTGAGCAAAAATTGTGTTGCACAGTGCAATTTACTCCTAGGTTCACCATTCCCATTTTCTGAATCATATTGGGGGATATTGTTTTTGTTATTCCCACAAACAGTTTATATCTGTTTCCTACCAGTGTGCAACTGGTAGGAAACAGATAGAAACTGTTTGTGGAAATCACCAAAAACAATATCCTCCAATATGATTCAGAAAATGGGAATGGTGAACCTAGAGAGTGCACTTGATTCTTCCATTTCAGCATGCGTTATTACATAATGAAAATCCACATGTTGTGTAAAATTGTCAAAAGGATTGTTTCGTTCCTTCCTGTTGCCAAGCTAAGTAGGTACCACGTACTCACAAAACCCCGTAAAAATGGGTCGAGTCACTCTCACAACAAAACAAAGAATTTGGTAATAATGCTAATAATGGGGATCCCATCAATGTGTGACCATCTGGAACAATTTTATTTATTTTGCCTCGCACCAATACACAATAGATAGGAAGCAGTAGTAGCAGTCTCCATAACGCTCAACGAACTCTGGTTTCAACAACATATTAGGCTTAGGGTGGGTCAACTTTATAGCTCCCTGTTCCTTACTGATTTTTTTTTTCCGATCTGTATTTAGGTCCTCACCATGAAGTTTAGTGTCAATACATTGGCCATTTTTGTCGATTACCATGAAATCATGGTTAAGGGGTGTTACCAATTTTTCGGTCGTTTTCAAACTGTTTTTCAATAATGTTTTATGGTTAAATGAAAACTTAAGATTTCAATTATATTTTTGCTGTAATAAAAAAAGTTTTTGATATAACCCGTGTCCGCTGTGCACTCCTGGCTGCAACGGCTAATCTGTAACACATAAACGCATGCAATTAGCAATCTGTATAAGATTCTTCGGCTTATCTCCCACTCACAACGTTATTTAACAAAATTGCGGCCATACGAAAAAAAGTGTTCGATTTTGACCCATTTTTTACGGTTTTCGGGCACTTGGATAAAATGTTAAATATTAATATTTTGACATGAAAATGGGAGATTAGCCGAAGACAAGTATGAAGAACCAAAATTTAAAAGCTCAAGTCGATAAGTTGTATAGTTTCTGAGAAAACTTATCGGCCAGCGAAAAAAGTGGTTCTGAGACGCGTTTAAAGATTTGACGGTACTTAAAACCACCACGGTACACGGCGAATGAGAACGACTCAAATTTGAGTTTAGTTCACTCATAATCGCCAAAAGTGCAGGAACTCAGCGATGAGTAAAATTTGTCCCATGGTTTCCTGTGGAAAACCTAAAAAATCTGCCGGAAAATGAGGAAATTGACGAAAATTTTATTCAGTCTCGGAGTAGTACCAATAGACTGAGTGAATCCAAACTTTACTTTTCTCAAATTCGGGAATTTTTCCCTGGAAAAACCTGGGAAAACATGAGGCAAATTAACTCATCGCTGAGTTCCTGCATTTTTGGCGATTATGAGTGAACTAAACTCAAATTTGAGTCGTTCTCATTCGCCGTGTACACTTGCTTTAATACGCAAAAAATCGATACCGATTTCGCGTATCCATTGGGGAATGAAACTAGATAGTATAAAGTACAAAAAAATGTAAAAAAACGATTTTAAAAAAATATATAATACCCCCTTAACCAATGAAAATCATGGTATTTGAGATATTTACAGTAAAAGATGGGGGTTCTCAAACATTCTAACAATAAAAAAATTGATTTTTGCGATCAAATTTGATCTCATAACATAAATTTTCATTGTTTGAGCATTGTATCGTTAAAAATATAAATTATTTTTTTCTTCAGGTTAACAATTTAACCATAAATGTTACTGTACTCGAAAATCAACAGTAAAAATCATTGTTAATTCGTTGTTTCATTAAAAATTTACGTTATGAAAATAATACCCGTCGTATTAAAAAACCGTGTAAAAAAACTCACTCAGTGAAACAAATATTAACATTTACAATTTCAATGTAAGAAAATGCTACATTTTACATTGATATTTTTTCTAGTATGAGCGAAATAAATTTTGAGGGATTATTTTTAGAGCAACAGTCTACTTTTGTGCGAAATGTATAATAATTAATCTTGTTACATTTACAGGTATTGTATACAAAAAATGGGGACGACCCCGCCGTAGTGGCTAGCATTCATACGTCTCACGCCAAGGTCACGAGTTCAAATCTCACCCCCAGACAAGTAACGAATACGGGGCTGGTAGCGCGGATGCGATATAATAGTAGTGACTTTAGTGACTAAAACTATGGAAATAGTGACCAAATAGTCGATTCTCTTCATCGACTTTCTCTTTCGTTAATAATTCAGATGCAAACACATTCCTTGATTCGCGTGACATTCTGGATGCTAGATGAGAACCTCCTTTATCCAACTAAATTTTTGTTGTAAAGCTGTGGCTATTAACAGAGAACGTCGATGGAGAGAATCGCACCCCTTTACGATCTTTTGTGAAGAGCACTTGAAGACATTTTGACCAGCAAATAAAAATTTCCGAATTTTCCCAGATATACATTTAAATTAATGCATGAACCAATGAAATCACTAGCTTAAATCAGGTTCGATCCTTCAGATTCTTAAGGGCCACTCACATTAGATCCGTTTGCGTTGCGTTGACGTAAATTTGACAGTTAGACAATAGATTTAGCTGTCACTTTGCCGCAACGCAAGTTGCACATGGCACCTAAGCGCAAAAGAAAAGGACAATATCTTGATCGCGCTTCTGATGAAATTAATTTGAGCAATAAATTTGATTTGCTCACGTATGATGAGAATGATCCATCGTCCAGGAAAAATCTAGTAATCTTTCCCGGCTTAATGCCAAGAAGGAAAAGATTCTCCCTATTGTGATAACCACTTCCGATTTCCATGCTCTTCGCATGGAACTTTTGAACTTCGTGAAATTCAAGTTTTCACTACAAATTGGACGTCGGGGTGAATGCCGTGTATTGGCTGAAACCTTGGACGGATTTAAATGTCTTCTCAAGTATCTTACTGAGAAGCAGTATCAATTTTTTACTTACGACACCAAAACTGAACGTTTGTACAAGGTTGTCATGAAAGGACTGCCCAGTGGTGAATCCCTGGATCAGATCAAAGATGAACTGGCAAAATTACTTGGAGTTGTGCCACTCCAAGTAATAAAAATAAAAATGTAATCCCGTCCTGGCGGTTCGTGCAACGGGATTTCTAATGATTTCGCTGCTAACAATGTTCAGCGAGTTAATAAAGCTATCTATGCTGCTATTGCAGCGGGTAAAAATCAAAATACTAACCAACGTAATTCTAACGGAAATTTTGACAATTTTGGCTTAGGAAGCATGACTGCCCCTAAAATTTAATAATTTACAGAATTCATTAATTAACATGATTTCTGATATGCTTAAATCTAACGTTGCCCCGTAACGTGGGTAGATCACCTTTTCGTGGTACGTTACGGGAGGTAAGATCTACCACCGATTTCTAGTCCTGACTACTTCAAACTAGGGGAACAGGATTTTTTAGTAATCCAAGGAACACATCTTAGTCCTTGTTACTTTTTATGCCTTGTTTGATAGTGACAAGACTCGGCTTTGTCTACCGAGGATGATCTTGACACAAGGGAAAAAAATGAGTTAGTTGTCTTCATCTATGTGATTCCTAATCTTCTATTCGTTGTTCCCTAGTTTGAAGTGGTTAAGACTAGGATTCTGATGCATGGTCATTATCGGTGTCATTCCTTAATTTTGTTGCTAAGGAATCCAATTTTGACTGACAAAGGGGCGCGCCTTTGGAGGGTGTTTCAACACTCCGAAGGGTATAAATAGCGGGACCTTTCAATTAGAGTCGGATCCTTGCGATAAATGCAAGAGTGGCAACTGTAAAAAAATCGAATACTTCATCATTTCTCAATAGTGATGGAGTAATACCAACAATCAATACGAAACTAACGATTTTAAATTGGCTCACCACTTTAGTAGCCTATTGGTCCCAAGCAAACGATTAACGTACCCTATTCTAGTTGAAATTCTATTACTACACTATGTTTGTTTTGATTCGCTATGAAAGTTTGACAGATAACATCAGGGGTGTGTGAATTCATACAGAACATGCAGGGGTGAGTGAAATAGCTTGGGACTGCTTGGGACCGTTGTTCTGGTACTGAGTGAGCCAAAAATAATAATGATTTTCTTCGGGACCCAGTGGTCTTAGAGTTACCTCTATGAAAGAATTTTCTCAAGGGTGACCTTCAGAAACTTACCCGTCATAGGTCTAAATTCTAAATTATTGGTGATTTTAATGCAAAACATCGCTTATGGAATAATGCTCAAAGCAATTCCAATGGTAGAGGTAACTCTAAGACTAGAAGGTTTCGAAGAAACGTGCTCAACTTTTTTGCTCAGCTCTGGTACTATCTTCGGTCCCAAGCTAATCGATGCACCCCTCGAAACATAGGAAAATCCACGAACCCCTAATTTTATCTGTCAAACTTTCATAGCGAATCAAAACAAACATAGTGTAGTACTAGAATTTCGACAAGAATGGGGTACGTTAATCAATTTGCTTGGGACCAATAGGCTAGTCAAGTAGTGAGCCAATTTAAAATCGTTAGTTTCCACCGGTTGGTAATATTCTGTTTGATGATTGTTCTGCAGCTTATAACACTATTTAATATCCAAATAGCCCAACATGCTTTTCTTCAGCAAGAAATCCCTCAACTATTGATTTGGTCTTAACTGATTCATGTCAACTTTGTAGCCAATTGGTTACCCAACAAACAATTGAGAGCTCTTATAAAACACCTGAGTTGATCAAACGTTGAATAATAGCTTCCAGAGTTGAACAAGAATGTAGTTGTATTGCCATTTGGTTAAAAGCTTCAAAAGCTGCTTGGAGCACTCTTAAATGATTGTTTACGTTCGACCAACCACCAACCACAATTTTGTTGCTAAAAATAGCACAAGTGATAGGCACGTTTATATGACCATAAGGCAATGATTATTCGACTGCAAGAGAAGTCACTCAAGATGAGCTTCATATACTTCTATCATATGATCAAAATATGTATTCAAGAATAGAGCAGATGAAAACAGAAGCGGACTGCAATCCGGGATCATGAGTTCGAATCTTGCTTCGAGAAACCCTCGGTGGAGTAAGGTAAATTATATAAAGGTGTTATTAATAAATGCAAACATTAATTTAAGACATATATCATATAATCAACGATAACATTTCTAGATAAATTCTCTCAATTAATGATTAGAGAGATTAATTGAAAGAATATCAATTAAAGATTAAACAGATGCTTGTTACTACTTCCTCCATGATCACAGAATGTGAATTATGGCATAATATTTTACATATTTTTTTCAATGTGCACAAATAAATTAAATTAATAAAAACTGTACAAGCAATTATTTTGGCGTATCACGACAATTGTTAAACTAATTTCAATCTGTGAATATTGTGAGTACTTACACAACGGTTATTAAGGAGTCATTAAAAAGTGCTATAAACGCTTTTCACCGCTTGCTGTATAGTGATTATTTAGGAGTCATAAAAGAGTGCAACAAACGCCTCTCAGGTTTACTCTCTACTAAATTTCAAAGCAGCTGTCAGGAAGTGTCTACAAACGTTGTATAAGAGCTTTCACAAAAACAATAAAGCTTGACTTTAAATATATATCTATAAACGTTGTATAAAAGTTGCTTCTACTCCTATACCGCGTACACATATAATGCTGTAGTTGAACAGGTTCTCCAAACCAGTGTAAACAAGAGTTTTACAGAAGTTGTAATAAACAAATTGTACAGTTATTATTCAGCATGCAGTTGAATAAAATCACAATGGAAGCGTTTCTTCAACAAGAAATTGATTTTGGGTAAACGTTTTACTGAATACGTTAGACAACACCTTTGTGTTGCAGTTGTATAGGTTCTCCAAACCAGTGTAAACAAGGGTTTTATAAAAGTTGTGATGAACACATTGTGCAATTATTATTCAACATGCAGCTGAACAAAATCAAAACGAAAGCGTTTCTTCAACTGGAAATTGTTACTTGGGTTGTTGCACTACCAGGCAAAAAACACTTCAAAGGATCCAGAACAAAGTTCTGAAGATGATTTTGAAGTTGCCTCCCTGGTACAGTACTACCAACAATCAATACGAAACTAACGATTTTAAATTGGCTCACCACTTTAGTAGCCTATTGGTCCCAAGCAAACGATTAACGTACCCTATTCTAGTTGAAATTCTATTACTACACTATGTTTGTTTTGATTCGCTATGAAAGTTTGACAGATAACATCAGGGGTGTGTGGATTCATGCAGAACATGCAGGGGTGAGTGAAATAGCTTGGGACTGCTTGGGACCGTTGTTCTGGTACTGAATGAGCCAAAAATAATAATGATTTTCTTCGGGACCCAGTGGTCTTAGAGTTACCTCTATGGTACTACACTGAACCAATATGACATATTCCTGTCATGTGGAAGTCTAATAAATTTGCGCTATAAGAAAATCCAATGAAAACGATATGATTGAAAAATTTTCAGGTAAATTTTATATGAATATCTGATACATTTACTACATTGCTGATATGTAGGTAACTTTTATATGATCCTCATATAATAAATGAAAATTGGTCAACTTATAAGAATTAACTGAAATGGATTTACTTTTCACCACAATATCATATACATGTCATAAATCAATCTAATTAATATTTATATGAAAATCACATAAAATTTACTTCTTATTTTGACACATATATTTTATCGGTTCTAAAAATTAATCGAAAAATAAACATCAGGTAGTGGGAGCTGGTGCTTCGAGTGCTCTCACAGTTGCGTTTTTATTTATTTTATTGTAGCTGATTTGGGATTCGATCCAGGACTGTTGAGGTGTGGATACTGTCGGTGTCTTCGCTCGGTTCCACTAGGCCATGGATCACTTGGAGATTGAGCTCGTTCAATTAGCATGAAGTAAGAACAACTCTCCCGACATGGAATGTAGTGCAACGTTGTGCTCGTTTTGCTAGAGTGAGTTTGTTCTAATCTGTATTAATGCTTCCTGTTTTATTGCACAATGACCACATTATATGAGTTCATGGAACTGGTTCATGAAGCTCCAGTACTAGTGCTGGAATCTGCATAAGCCATGTAGAAGGTTTGCAATTATAATTTTAGCTAAATAAATATTGCAGTAGATTTTTTTTAAGCTCAATCCATTCTTTTCTGGAACCCCTTATCCTCGCCCTTATCTTATGGGCCAATAACAAGTAAAGATTATGAGTATTATTGTTGTAAGCAATATTTAGTTCGACTAACAATCATGTTCAATGAGTGTACGATAACATCGTTGAAAATTTATGCAGAATAATCATATAATGTGTATTTTATTGGGAGCGATATTCATCGCAAAAACCATGCCAAAACAAATGTTTGCTGTTCGATTCCTTAAAAGGCAAATTTATATAATGATTGGGATGGATCTGTCTACAATCTAGAAACTTCAAAACTCGTCGGAAGCTATTCCAATGCGATATAAATGTTTTCCTATAGTGCAAACTTAAATGACTGTCTAATAGTTTCTACACCCGCGACATATCAATAAATGTCAAAAATCGATAAAAGCAACTCCAATAAAATATACATGACTGTCATATAAGATAATTATATCTTTTAGTGAGCAATATTCATCACGAAAACAGGTTTGTTTCACTGGATTTTCATATAGTGCAAACATATATGAATTTCCATTAGTTTCTAGATGTCCGTTCCCACCCATGACATAAAGGGTGATACGGTCAAAATTTGGTCAAGGGAAAACGCGTGTAAATCGGTGAAATCGTTGATTTAAAAAATCAAATTAAATTTCTTTTTCAAGTTCAATTAGTATAAAATTCAGGAAAAATATTCATTTAGGCTTCCACTTTTCCAAATCCGAATTGCCGGGCCTTACGCTTGACCCCTGCCATCAGATTTTGTACAGCCACCTTGTCCACCTTCTTCACCGCAGAAAGCCAGTTTGCCTTGAACTGCTGCTCGCCCTTAGCAGTTTTTTTGGTCTTCTTTAGGTTCCGCTTGACAATAGCCCAGTATTTCTCAATTGGGCGGAGCTCTGGCG
The DNA here is from genome assembly GCF_037179485.1 of Ochlerotatus camptorhynchus. Lineage (NCBI taxonomy): Eukaryota > Metazoa > Arthropoda > Insecta > Diptera > Culicidae > Ochlerotatus > Ochlerotatus camptorhynchus. Next base: position 4,337,358 of record NW_027040849.1, read on the forward strand.
TGTTGGGAGGGTTCTTGTCCTTGGGAACCACCTGCACGTTGTTGGCGGCGTACCACTCCATGGCCTTTTTACCGTAATGGCAAGATGCCAAATCCGGCCAAAACAGTACGGAACAACCGTGTTTCTTCAGGAAAGGCAGCAGACGTTTATTCAAACACTCTTTCACGTAAATTTCGTGGTTGACAGTCCCGGAAGCTATGAAAATGCTGCTTTTCAAGCCACAGGTACAGATGGCTTGCCAAACCAGATATTTCTTTGCGAACTTTGACAGTTTCATGTGCTTGAAAACATCTGCTACCTTTCCCCTTCCTTTTGCCGTATAAAACTCCTGTCCCGGAAGCTGCTTGTAGTCGGCTTTGACGTAGGTTTCGTCGTCCATTACCACGCAGTCAAACTTCGTCAGCATCGTCGTGTACAGCCTCCGGGATCGCGCTTTGGCCGTCGTATTTTGTTTATCATCGCGATTTGGAGTCACTACCTTCTTGTAAGTCGATAGTCCGGCTCGTTTTTTGGCTCGATGCACGGTTGTAGACGATACATCCAGCTTATTTGCGGCATCTCGGAGAGAGAGGTTAAGGTTTCGCTTGAAACGACCGGCAACTTTCTTTGTCGTCTCAGCGGCTTCCGGTTTTCGATTTCCCCCCGATCCAGACTTCCTGGCTGTCGACAAACGTTCCCCAAACACTTTAATTACATTTGTAACGGTTGGTTTGGCAACTTTTAGCGATTTTGCCAACTTTGCGTGCGAGTAGCTCGGATTTTCGCGATGCGCGAGCAAAATTTTGATACGCTGCTCTTCTTGCTTGGACGGCATTTTGACAACTGAAGAGTGAATGCCAAAATCAAAATAGGAGCAACATTCTACACACACACACCTTCAAAATGAGGGGTGTTCAGGTTTTTTAAATGCAAAATTGAAAGAAATACGTCAAGTTGATATTGACCAAATTTTGACCGTATCACCCTTTATCAACAGGGTTTCACTATAAAATATATCAGACAATATTCATATACAGGGTGCGTGACGAATTTTTGCAGTAAATGGCATATTTGAGAAAAAAATACACCAGTTAGTTATTCTAGCAATGAATTTTGTGCGATTTATTTTCTTTCGCAACATATGGAAGTTTTAAGTAAATTTATTCAAAAAAATTGCCTTCCCTTTCGACGACTGTAGTTAGACGCTTCCGGAAACTGCAGTATGCACGTTTTAAAATGTTTCGATCCATAGATGTCATCACTACCTTGATTTTAGCTTTTAGCGACTTAAGTGTGGTGTGAGGGGTTCTATTGGTATCCCGTTGGACGACGCCCTATACAAAATAATCCAACGGATTGATATCGGGACTGCTTGGGGGCCAAATTTCTTCCTCCCAAATTTACGAAATATTTTCCGTAAGCCATTTCTGTGCTTTATTAGCAGTATGAGCAGGTGCTCCGTCTTATCACTTTCCCAAGCCTTTTTTAATATTATACACTGTTCTTTCAGACACATTTACCGACCGAATTATTTCTTTCATGCATACTCCGGCGCGCAACAAAGCGACAACGGCTGACAGATTGCTCTCTTGTTTCGACATCTTTACGTTTACTCAACATTGTTTGTTTAAATCTTACACCTAACAGTATAAGCTATCCAGTGCTGCCAAATATATCTAAATCATGATGCACAAGCATGAGAAATTACTATTTGAAATTTACTGCAAAAATTCGTCACGCACCCTGTACATCTTACCCATCGCTTACCTCGTCCGAAGCAAAGGAATATCATGTACTAAGTATGTGAAATTACGATAGAAATCATTCCATATCGCAGTCATAGTTTTTAACTGATAATCCAATGGAATCATCACATAGAATGAATAAATCTTCTGACATTGGTATGGTACAAGATAGATCCAATAAACCGTACATGTCGATTTGTTTCAGTGTACCGAGGTACATAGAAATTCGAATGTTGAGACTGTACACTCAAAAAATTCCACACGTCATCATCATGTGTCTCACACTTAATTTTGCGCATATTGTGAATCACATCCATTTCATGTGTGAATCTTATGCTATGAACCATGCCTGAACACTATGGATTTGAATTGTGACACACTTGGATTCTATGTGCCTCATATGGTGATATCAATAGCTTTGCACACCATAGTTCAATATTCTACAATATTCTACTTTATCGAATTCTACTTTACCGACTCTAAAAATGAATCGACAAATATATAAACAAAACTGCCAGAGGCCAGAGCTTTCACATATATTTTTAATGGGTCTGATTTGGGATTCGATCATAGACTGTTGGGGTATGCTGCTGCCGGAGTCTTCGTTCGATCTCACTGTGCCACGGTTGTTCTCATATATGAGGCGGGTTGATAGAATAAAGTCACAAGTCTGGTATTCGATGTTTACCTTTCTGAGCAAGCAATTCACATCGTATTGAAATGCAAAACACTTTAAATCCATCTGTTTTGAACAGTAACGTGATTCAATGTGCAATACACTTGAATAGATAGTGAAAGATTTTCAACATTTCAAAGTTTGAAACACTATAAATTAACGTGTATAACACATTGAACCAAGGTGAAATACACTTAAAGTAAATGTGATTGTGCATTTAGAAAATCAATTGTTTAAACACTTCGATCAAACGTGTGAAATTTTTTGAGTGTAGAACAAATTTTCAACAAAATAATTAATAATTAAGTTTTAAGATTTCAATTGTTATACTGACATGCAGGTTTAAAAAACCTGTTTAAAATACTGAATTTCCAAGGCAGGAACAATGTAAAAACAATAAAGATATATATCATAACAATTAAGGCTGGTAAGTTACTGTAGTAACTGGAGGACCTAGGTTAAAATGAAATGTAATTTATTTTGAATTTGGAGCAAATAAAGAGTTAAAACAAAATATTCCCTTTCACAGATTGCAGAATAGAGTAAATAACCTTAGATTGGTTTTCCATGCCCCGCCTTTAGAAAACGAGCACCAATCATGTTAGGCAGTCCAAATGTCCGAAGTAACAATCACGTACGGATCATTTCAATCTGTACATTGGACAATTTTTGAAATAAATGAAAGTAAATTTGGAATAATAGAAGAGCAATAGTTTGCATCGAGTACCTCGATTTGTTTATATTTGTTACTTAGGGCCTTTTGAAAAGTTACACGAGAAATCACGTTGCCAAATAAACTGATAATATTTCCGCGTATCTCTGTAATATAGGATTACTAGTTTTCACAAAAGTCGACTCGAAATAGGAGTGGGGGGTTGCAGTCTTGGCACACCCTATTTAGGTATATTGTGAGCTGACCGAGAAACCGGCTGATAACACTTATCTGCATCCATTTACTTAGATATTGAAAACACATAAACGATATCAGACTTGTGCGGTATAAGATAAAGACAGAAATAACACCTCCCCATCTACCTTATTTTGCACCGACGTGTAGATTTTAGCGGAACCTGCTAGACACGAGAGCAACAGTTGGAGGATACATTTTGTGTGAACAACATTACCCGGCGGTGTCTCGACTATTATCGTTTCTCGAAGTGTGCCATTGTGTAAATAACTCAACAATCATGACCGGTAAGTGTAGAATCAAACTAGTTATATACAGGTGATCATTTGAAGGTATTTTTTTTTATTAGAAGTTTTTTTTTCACGTCAAGATACAATAGGCTAGTTGTATTTGGTTTGCAATGAATGTTATCATTTTGTGTAAATAAATGGGTAGACTTGGCAAGCCAGCGAAGCTTCTAGAAACAGCTGTTGGTGGAAATACCCTGTCGAACAATGTTTAAGGTGGATTGTCTTCATCAACTTTCTTTTCCATTGATAATGACACGTCTGTTAGCGATCCAAAGTTAACTCCTAGTGGCGAAAATAAGAACCACACTAAACGTCCGGACTCTTTGAATATTTATTTTAAAAATCCAGATTACCGTAGTCAAATGTTGACCACGGACAAATTTACGATCGATAGTTGTCAGAGAAAGGCTGAAGTAAGTTACACTCCCGATGTCTTTTGTTCATACCAATTTTTCTGCCATTTTACGTCCAATTTTCATTATCTAATGGTCATTTGAAAGATATTGAGTTAAACTTACTTTGTAGGTAATTTACTACATATTGATGATGTGATGATTATTTCGATATTTAACTCGAATTATACAGTTTTTTTCTTACATGGAAAGAGTTTAACCTTTGTCCCCCGTTCAGTGCTGTTAATTTTCATATCATTCGATTGAAGATGAACCAATACAACCATTCATTCAATTCTGTGAAAACGAATTCTCACATGACCATAATTTGAAGAGCCCCTTTCTCATTCGAAGCTCATCGTCACTGTCAATTGAGTCACTCACTATCATTTGATTTACGACAGTGGAGTATGGAAGAAACCCAGCAAAACGGTCCCGAACTCGATGTCGGATCAATGTAAGGCAAATTCAAGGTCGATGTCGACCCAATGTCGTGTTGTTGTCGGGTCAATTTTGGGTCAATGTCGGGTTGGGTTTGGTAGAAGTCAGGTTAGTGTCGGATTGGCTTAGCTTTTTCGCCGGAATGTCGACCAGAGCTCCATTTATGTGTAGGTTACACTCTATTAAATGATATCAAGCGTTTCTCAAATGAGAATGATCCATGCCTTCGTCAAATGACTAAGCAACTGATATCACCCATTCGAAAGAGGTCCGCTTTGATAGCGGATAGCTGCGTTTCTCATTTTCATCAAAAATGTTCCTTGATTTTGAAAATTTACAGCCACCGGTAGCAAAAGCCAAATTAAAGCGAAAATACTTTAAGATTTTTTAAATTTCTCTCCCTCCCATACATCTTCAGGAAGGTACGAAACCTTTCAAACTTTTAAAATCATTATTCATTTGATGGTTGTTACGAGATTTCATTAACTTTGGATCGCTAGGTGCTGGATATTATCTGATTCTTTTGATCCATTACTTACTATTTGCTATCTACCTGATACCTGATTACTTCGAATACATTCAATTTTAGTTCGGTACCTTAAATTACAACTGAAATACTTTAACACCCCGAACACGATGCCCTCGGTAAAATGTGTGACGGCAAATTGACAATGTTTTGAAAAATCGTTACTCAGCAATTTATCGATAGATTTTAAATTTATTTAAACCGAATAAATATGTAAAGCCTATAGTTTCAAATGGAATCAACAGATCCGAAATTGGTCAACAAATGACAAAGCTATGATTTTGCGAACATTGAAAGTTTGCCGTTACAAAATTTTACCGGAGGAATCGTGTTCGAAGAGTTAAGTATCGTTTTGAACACATTAAATTCATTCCTTATATCAATAATTACCTATTCTCCAAGTCGTTTGATGCGACTCTTTTCATTTGATTAGCACGGAGAGTCACGTCACATCTCACTAGTGACAGAGATTCACAAGACTCGCAGAATAGGAGTGAATGTGCTCGCATGCACGGCCAATCAGAACGACTCAGCGACTGAATTCAATTGACTCAGAGCATTTTCTTTCCATGCGAAATTTACTCATATTTGGGAAAACCTGCTGTTACTCATTATCTATGAGTACCTGCACGTTTTCCCAAATATGAGTAAATTTCGTATGGAAAGAAAATGGTCTGAATCAATTGAATTCAGCCGCTGAGTCGTTCTGATTGACCGTGCGGATGTGTGGACGGTATTAAAAGTTAATCCGATTTGGAGCTTACCGGAACATCGATCAATGAGCATTGGACCTTTTACAATGATCGTCGAACATATTATTTTTTCTCTTCAGTATGTTTCACGGGTTACGATTTCACAACCAAATCTAGTTGGACTTTTTAAAACATCCAATCTGCATTAGGTTTGTTCCCGTACTTGTTTTTTGCTTTTACTGTAAGCTACTGTAGAAAACAAAACAGGAATCCCATGTTTGCGCGGTGGGTGGTGCCGTCTACCCATCGCAATTTCTCAGCAATCGTTCAACCAATTCAGTTGATTTTTTGTAAGTGATTAGGGGCAACCACAAACTTGACATTCACAAAAAGTTTGCTCAATTCTTTGGAAGACTGTTGAGAAAAGGCTTTGGGTAGATGGCACCACTCACCGCGCAAACATGGGATTCCTGTTTTATTTTCCTGCAGCAACTTACAACAAGAGCAAAAAAGCAAGTACGGGAACAAACCTATTGACTTTTTACTTCACCAGCGCTAGATTAGAAATAATCACAGTGAGTATTCACTTTCGATAAAGATACACCTTCCGTTTAGACTTGCCCGGGTGAACCTTAAGCTGGGTTTAGACTAGGCAAGTCAAATGATCAACTCAGTTGAATTCAATTGGCTTGAAAAGTTGAGCCTGGTTCAACTTTTTTCAATTCAAGTGAGTTGATCAAGTCAGTTGAATGGCATGGTTTACACGTTCAATTCGCGTTCAAGTCAGTTGAAAACAGCACGTTATGAAGAATTTTCAAATGGGCGTGGTGATCCAAAGCATGATATGAACCCTACGACTGAAAATCGCCTAAATTCGGAAATCAAAGCCAAATCTGTTGACGAGAACCGATCGCTGTAGTTTGAACTTTCGCCATCACCGAATTGCCACACCCTGAACAAAGTTCAATTCTAGCTAGAGTTAGTCACAGTGAACGTTACATAACCTAATCTAGATAAGTGGAATTAAGATGGATTTTCAAATTATCCAACGTAATAATTACTTATCTTTGAATTTCTGAAACTGTCACATGTATAACAGCTGTATTTTTTTAGCACCGAAATGAGTTGGGAAATCTACCAAATGTTTGTCAAGAGATATTTGCCCCGAGGTGACATCATTAAAAGTCTGCTAATCTTGATGGGACTTATTTTGAAGAAACAACCGGTTGCTACACAGTGGACAGTCGTCAAAAACTGCAAAATGTGGCCGTGTTAGATTTGAGAGGGATTTTTTTAATTAACTCTTTTTTTTCCAAATTCATTACTATTTACATTCATTTTAGCCTTAGGTGCTCCTACTGCTGCTATAGTACAGTGCTTAAAATAATGATTTATTTTGTACGATATTTTTTCTTATTTAAGTTTCAACATTAATAGACACTCTTCTATGCTGCCCATAAACGCATAACAGTCTCATGTGGTTTTTCATTACTTTTGAGATAAGCCCGTGGAACAACTGTTAATTACATATACTTTCATGACTCAAAAGAGTATACTAGGGGAAATGACTCTAATGTTGGCCTATGGATCTAAGATTGGGCCCATCGCTAAAAAATCTGCTATTTATCAATATAAATGAACACGTCATTGGGATGATACTAATGGATATTTTTGGTCACTATTGAAAATTTAGTCGATTGCTGAATTTATGTATGGGCCCAAATTAGGGGCTTTTAGGCCGACATTACATGCATTTCCCCTATGTTTTTTTTTCTAGAAATTGTGAAAAAATATCAAACTTGGTCTGTCCCACGTTACAAATAAACGCATAACAGGCTCGTGAGGCAAAAGGTATTATTAAGCTTTTCTTTCTGCAAATTTTTGTTTTAAATTGTTTTTAATTACATTGCAAACAAACTAAATGAACAATTCTTTATTAAATTCAAGCGATTCGAAGAGATTCTACAATATCCTAGCAATCTTAATCGCCATCGAAGCTTTCTTTATCTGGCAATTTTTTTTTCCAGAATCCTTTCTTCTCATCGTCGATTACTGGTAGGACAACATCTAGTAGTGATTGTTACCTGTTCCGGTCGATTCCACGCGCTTGTTGTTTGAATTCCAAAGCTATTCGAGGTTACCATTTTGAGTTGCTTTTTTAGAACAACATACCACTTCTCAAATCAGCGTTGGATTCTACCATAGAGGTAACTCTAAGACCAGAAGGTCCCGAAGAAACGTGCTCAACTTTTTGGCTCAGCTCTGGTACTCTCTTCGGTCCCAAGCTAATCGATGCACCCCTCGAAACAAAGGAAAATCCATGAGCCCCTGATTTTATCTGTCAAACTTTCATAGCGAATCAAAACAAACATAGTGTAGTACTAGAATTTCGACTGGAATGGTTTACGTTAATCGATTTGCTTGGGACCAGTAGGCTAGTTAAGTAGTGAGTTGGTTCGTGTCTAATCTATTTCGGACAAATTATTTTTATCTAGATAAAAACATTTCTATGGTTTTGACAGATGGGATCGCTGCACATTTGAATTGGCCGTTATGGATTCTCGATCAAGAGTTAAGTTTAAGTTCCATGTCGGTTTGTCGGTGGTATTAACAACCGGCGGAAACTAACGATTTTAAATTGGCTCACTACTTGACTAGCCTATTGGTCCCAAGCAAATCGATTTACGTACCCCATTCTAGTCAAAATTCTAGTACTACACTATGTTTGTTTTGATTCGCTATGAAATTTGGATTTTCCTATGTTTCGAGGGGTGAATCGATTAGCTTGGGGCCGAAGATAATACCAGAGCTGAGCCAAAAAGTTGAGCACGTTTCTTCGGGACCTTCTGATCTTAGAGTTACCTCTATGATAAGGGATCGTCCATTAATTATGTCACACTTTTAGGGGGGAGGAGGGTTTTGGAAACTGTGACGAGCCATACAAAAACAAAATTAAGGTCCATACAAAAAATGTGACAAAGGGGGGAGGGGGTATTGAAAATGGGTTCAAATTTGCGTGATATAATTAATGGACCTTCCCTAATAGTCAGCTTCCCAGACTCTTTTCGCGACGGCTGCTTGAGGTGCTCGTCATATGCTTCCACCTCTCAATCACCTCACACTCGTTCGTGAGAAGGTTACCGTCCAAGTCCTAGCACATATCAGCTTGCGGCACGTAGCCTTTGCGCGAACTATTTAGCTTCTCATAGAACTTCCGTGTGTCGTTTACGCGGTACAGATTTTCCATCGCCTCGCGATTTTGGTCTTCCTGCTGACGCTTCTTCCTTCGGAAAACCGAGTTTTGTCTGTTCCGCGCTTGCCTGTATCGCTCCACATTCAATCTCGTGCGGTGTTGCAGCATTCTCGTCCGTGCTGCATTCTTCTCCTCTACTAACAGTTTGCATTCGCCGTCAAACCAGTCATTTCTTCGGTCCGGGATTGCAGTACCTAGTGCCGCTGCAGCAGTACCAACAATCAATACGAAACTATCGATTTTAAATTGGCTCACTACTTGACTAGCCTATTGGTCCCAAGCAAATCGATTAAAGTCCCCATTCTAGTCGAAATTCTAGTACTACACAATGTTTGTTTTGATTTGCCATGAAAGTTTGACAGATAAAATGAGGGGTTCGTTGATTTTCCTATGTTTCGAGGGGTGCATCGATTAGCTTGGAACCGAAGATAGTACCAGAGCTGAGCCAAAAACTTGAGCACTTTTCTTCGGGACCTACTAGTCTAGTCTCTATGGCAGTACTACCATAGAGGTAACTCTAAGACTAGTAGGTCCCGAAGAAACGTGCTCAACTTTTTGGCTCACCTCTGGTACTATCTTCGGTCCCAAGCTTGTCGAATCACCCCTCGAAACATAGGTAAAACCAATAACCCCTCATTTTATCTGTCAAACTTTCATAGCGAATCAAAACAAACATTGCGTAGTACTAGAATTTTGACTAGAATAGGGTACGTTAATCGTTTGCTTGGGACCAATAGGCTAGTCAAGTAGTGAGCCAATTTAAAATCATTAGTTTCGTATTGATTGTTGATACTACCTATGGCGGAACGGATGTCCCTCCAGCCATCTTCAAGAGAAGCTGCACCAAGCTGCTCTTCCGTGGGTAGTGCAACTTCCAGCTGCTGCGCGTAGTCCTGGGCAACTCCGGCGTCCCATAGTTGCTCAATGTTGGGTCGCGGCGTTCGACTTCGACGGGTGTTATGCACCGTCGAGAGTTTTGAGCGCATGCATACTGCAACTAGGTAGTGGTCCGAATCTATGTTCGCACTGCGGTACGTGCGGACGTTGATAATGTCGGAGAAGAATTTCTCGTCGATTAGAACGTGATAGATTTGGTTTTCGGTGTGTTGGTCAGGTGATCTCCAGGTGGCTTTGTGGATATCCTTGCGGGATAAAAGGTACTTCGAACTACCATACCCCGAGAGGCTGCAAAGTTCACGCATCGTTGGCCGTTGTGGTTCGATACGGCATGCAGGCTGTTTGGCCCGATTACCGGTCTGTACATTGCCTCCCGTCCTACCTGAGCGTTCATGTCGCCGATGACGATTTTGACGTCCCGTTGGCGAACAGCCATCGTACACCTTTTCCAGCTGCGCATAGAATGCTTCTTTCTCGTCTTCGGCTCTCCCTTCGTGTGGGCAGTGCACGTTGATGATGCTGTAGTTGAAGAAACGGCCCTTAATCCTCAACTTGCACATCCTCGTGTTGATCGGCTGCCAACCAATCACGCGTTGGCGCATCTTACCCAGCACTACAAAGCCGGTTCCCAGCTCGTTGGTGGTGCCACAGCTCTGGTAGAAAGTAGCCGCTCGATGCCCGCTTTTCCATACCTTTTGTCCCGTCCAGCAAAGTTCCTGCAGTGCTACGACTTCAAAGTTGCGTGGTCGAAGTTCGTCATAGATTAACCTATCGCAGCCCGGGAAGCCGAGCGATTTACAGTTCCATTTTTCGAGTTTCCAATCGTAGTCCTTATTTCGCACGTAGGTTTGTGCCGATTTTTCCGATCCGTATTTCTTTCTTCATTATTTGCAACTTTATTTTTTTTCCAGGGCGGCTTGTTGGGCCTGCCCAAATCCCCTGTCTCGCCGGAGGACCATCGTGCACAGCTCTGTTTAGAGTCCCACGCTGGCACTAGGACGGTGATCAGCCGCTCCTAACATGGAGAACAGACGCCGTTTTGAGCCGCACCTCCATGGTGAACAGATGCTCAGGTTTGGTGAATCATTTCCTCTATCACCGCGCCAGTGTCCGCGTCGCACCTTTTCACTTTGCTATTGCCGGACTGGCAACATTGCCCAGGCTACGCCAGCCAGCTGTGTCCATGTTTCAGCTAGTAGTCTTTTGTTATCATTAGAAGCACTAAAAACATGAAGGCCGCGGGTATGGATGGTGTAGTCAACCTCGGGTTGAAAAACTTGAGTATTGACTTCTTCAACCATCTTACGGTTATCTTCAACAAATGTTTGGAGCCTGGTTACTTCCCTGCATGCTTAAAGTTAGCCAAAGTGATTCCAATACGCAAGATCCTACCAGTGCCATCAGCCTCTTTTCCTCCATCTCGAAGCTATTCGAAAAGTTGATACTCAGCCGTCTACCTACTGGTGTTTTCAAATGATAATAACATCTTTCTCCAAAATCAATTCGAGTTTAGGAAAGGCCACTCTACCATCCACCAACTCGCACGGGTTACTAACATCATCAAGCGGAACAAGTCCAATAAATCTGCCATGGCATTGTTGGACGTCGAGCAGGCGTTCGACAATGTCTGGCATGATGGTCTAGTGTACAAGCTGCAACTCGATACAACTTTCCGATCTACCTTGTCAAGATCATAAAAACTACTTGTCGAGCAGATCATTCCAGGTCTACTTGAACAATGTCCCCTCTGATACGTGCAACGTTGATGCAGGGGTCCCTCAGGGTAGCCTGCTTGGGCCTATCCTATTCAACATTTCCACGTCAGAAGTTCCTCCCCTGCCGGGTTGTGGTATCCTGTCAATGTTCGCACATGACACCTCCATTATCTATAAGGGTCGAGTGATCCGTGCTCTGGCGAGTAAACTACAATCAGGCCTGGATGTTCTGTCCGACTATTTCAAGAGCTGGAAGATTTGTATCAATGCAGCTAGAACACAAACCATTCTGTTTCCAAACTCGAATTCCCCTTGGCTTGTTCCACCTGCTAACGTCAAGATCCATCTTGATAGCACTCCCATTGAATGGTCGAGTGAAGTAGTTTACCTTGGTCTCACCCTCAATAGAAAATTGCTATTCCGATCCCATGTGGACATCCACCAAGTGTAACATCTTGATCAGGTCACTCTACCCTCTGATAAACAGGAAGGCCACCCTGTCCCTCAAAAACAAGCTTGCTGTCCACGAGCATATCATTCTGCCGGCTATTGAGTATTGTATGACAATCTGGTAGAGTTGTGCTAAATGCCACCACCTAAAGCTTCAGAGGATCCAAAAAAAGGTCCCTAGAATGATCCTTAACAGTGCACCGCGAACTCGTAATTCTGAGATTCACCACCTGGCCGGTCTTCAAACACTCGAGGAGCGAAAGACGTCCACGCTGGAAGGGTTCAGAGTCACCTGTCTGCGATCAAACCACCAGATCATTCGTGATTTGACAACCTAGCTCAAGTCGTTAGGTAGGTTCCTGTGCTCAAGTAGGTAGGTTATCAAATTTTTAAATTCAAACGAAATCAATCCCATAAAAGGGTATCCTGTAAATTAGCGCTGAACGCAATAATCACATTAGAATAACCAATTAACTAGAACAAAGATGAAGAGCCAAAGGCTAACCAATTGAAATGTAAAACCAAATGTTGAAACTTAAAAAACCAGCAAATAATCGTAAATTTTAATATTTTACTACCAAAGTAAAAATGATCTGGTAATGAGCGGTAATTGGTACTCATCAAATGTGCAGTGTACCAGTGATTCAGAAACAAGTAAAAGCACTGGTTTTCTCAAAGGACTTAATTTGAGGCATGCATAACTCCATTCAAATCTACCCACCTTTGCTGCACGAAAACAACGTACCTAGATTTAACTTAAATTTCAAAAGCCAACACCTTAGGCAAAACAATCACATCGTGGGACGTCATATTTCAGCAAAAGTACTAATAACCAATGCAAGTTAAGAGGGTTTAACGTATAATGGATACAAATGTATATACCTATTGCAGTTGATCCGAAAATAGTCCTTTTTTAAAAGTAGTAGCAAGTACATTGATGGTACTCGAGAAGGAGATTCAATACGGCCACAGTTTATGCTAATACACGGCATTGAAATACGACCGGAAGTTCATCGGGAGACCCTTACGAAATGCTTGAATCCTTTCCTTTTTGGCATTGAGTCAGAAATGCTTATTTAAATTTTGGATCACTCTCATAACTAGATAGCATCTCAACCAGGTAGATTGCTCAAAGGAGTTTATTGTTTATTGAAAAATTCAACTGACAATTACTGTCTAAATGAATAAAACTTAAACTAAATAGTTACGGTCAACGGTACGGAAAAGGCCAAGTAGCCGATGACAAAACACGTCAGCTGATACATTGAAGTCGAAAATATAAAAAAAGTTGTTGAATTGCCGGCTGATTGCTCGAATTGGCTCGTGTTGTGTATAATTTCGGCTCCGTGGTTCCAAAAATAGAAAGTCGCGTTGACGAAGAGACCTCTCAGGGGCATACATATTTAGCTGTGACAGCAGTGTTGGACAGTCAATGTCACCTGTAAGCAGCTTTCCAGCGAACATAGCTTGAGCGACCGTCCGTCTCACCTCTAAAGGGTGATACGGTCAAAATTTGGTCAAGGGAAAACGCGTGTAAATCGGTGAAATCGTTTATTTAAAAAATCAAATTAAATTTCCTTTTCAAGTTCAATTAGTATAAAATTCAGGAAAAATATTCAGTTAGGCTTCCGCTTTTCCAAATCCGAATTGCCGGGCCTTACGCTTGACCCCTGCCATCAGATTTTGTACAGCCACCTTGTCCACCTTCTTCGCCGCAGAAAGCCAGTTTGCCTTGAACTGCTGCTCGCCCTTAGCAGTTTTTTTGGTCTTCTTTAGGTTCCGCTTGACAATAGCCCAGTATTTCTCAATTGGGCGGAGCTCTGGCGTGTTGGGAGGGTTCTTGTCCTTGGGAACCACCTGCACGTTGTTGGCGGCGTACCACTCCATGGCCTTTTTACCGTAATGGCAAGATGCCAAATCCGGCCAAAACAGTACGGAACAACCGTGTTTCTTCAGGAAAGGCAGCAGACGTTTATTCAAACACTCTTTCACGTAAATTTCTTGGTTGACAGTCCCGGAAGCTATGAAAATGTGCTTGAAAACATCTGCTACCTTTCCCCTTCCTTTTGCCGTATAAAACTCCTGTCCCGGAAGCTGCTTGTAGTCGGCTTTGACGTAGGTTTCGTCGTCCATTACCACGCAGTCAAACTTCGTCAGCATCGTCGTGTACAGCCTCCGGGATCGCGCTTTGGCCGTCGTATTTTGTTTATCATCGCGATTTGGAGTCACTACCTTCTTGTAAGTCGATAGTCCGGCTCGTTTTTTGGCTCGATGCACGGTTGTAGACGATACACCCAGCTTATTTGCGGCATCTCGGAGAGAGAGGTTAGGGTTTCGCTTGAAACTACCGGCAACTCTCTTTGTCGTCTCAGCGGCTTCCGGTTTACGATTTCCCCCCGATCCAGACTTCCTGGCTGTCGACAAACGTTCCCCAAACACTTTAATTACATTTGTAACGGTTGATTTGGCAACTTTTAGCGATTTTGCCAACTTTGCGTGCGAGTAGCTCGGATTTTCGCGATGCGCGAGCAAAATTTTGATACGCTGCTCTTCTTGCTTGGACGGCATTTTGACAACTGAAGAGTGAATTCCAAAATCAAAATAGGAGCAACATTCTACACACACACACCTTCAAAATGAGGGGTGTTCAGGTTTTTTAAATGCAAAATTGAAAGAAATACGTCAAGTTGATATTGACCAAGTTTTGACCGTATCACCCTTTAATGGCTCGATTCCCAGGAGACGGCAACGCTCCTCGTACGGTGGCAAGTTCGTTGGGTCACGCCAGTTGAGGAAATGAAGAGCATATCTCATAAACTTGCGTTGAACGGATTCAATTCTAGTGATCCAGCTAGCATGGAAAGGGCACCAAACAACTGAACTTGACTCCAATAAGGATCGCACAAGCGAGCAGTAAAGTGACCTGAGACATAGCGGGTCACGAAACTCGTCGGCAATTTTGAAAATAAAGCCCAATTGTCGATTAGCTCTGGAGATGATGTCATTGTAGTGGATTCAGAAAGTGAGTCTGCAGTCCAAGGTAGCACCGAGATCCTTTATGTGCTCTACACGACCAAGACAGCGGCCGTAGAGAACATAGTCAAACATGATTGGTTCGATTTTTCGGTGATAGGAAATAATGTTACATTTTTCTATGCTAGACTCATCAAATTTCTTGAGCACCAGTCAGCAAAAATACCTAACATATTCTAGAGATCCCAGCAGTCCGAGAGGCTTTCAATAATTTTATAGATTTTCGTATCGTCTGCATAGAAAACGCGGCATCCTGATGGTATCAGCAAGGTGACGTCGTTTAAAAAGATCGAAAATAGTAGCGGTCCTAGGTTACTGCCTTGCGGGACTCCCGAGTTGTTTGAGAAAACATCCGATTCCGACGCGCCAATCTTGCCATGTACATAGCGATTCACCAAGTAAGATCTGAACCAATCCACAGCAGTTGACGAGATGCCAAATATCTCCAGCTTGGCCAGCAATATATTAAGGTCCACCGTGTCAAATGCAGCTTTTAGATCCATATACGCAGTATCGACTTGCCATCCTGAATCCATGCATCGCAGACAGTTAGAAGTGAACTGCACCAGGTTCGTGGACACGGAGCGCTTCGGATAGAAACCGTGTTGTTCTGTATCGATATAATTTTTGCAGCGTGCGAACAGAGCACCATTTATGATAATCTCGAACAGTTTTGAGCAGGCACACAGGGAGGTGATTCCACGATAATTTATGACATTCCGTTTATCTCCTTTTTTGTGCACTGGGAACAGATAAGAAAGTTTCCAGCTGCAGGGGAACTCACATTGCTGTGCCGAGAGATTGAATAGCCTCGCAAGTGGAAGACAATGATGACGGAATGCCGTCAGGTCCGGCGGCGAACGAGAGCTTCAGTTCAGTTCAGTTCTGAAATGCGCGGAATAACGAAACTAAACACATCACGTGGCATCCCAACAATCGTCCAGCACTTGTGTTGGCGATGCGGAGAAATCGTGGAACACTTGCTTGAAATGACGAGTTAACAAGTCGCATTTTTCTCTTTCACCATTAGCCGAGTCATTCCCGAGAAACGTGGAACAAGGCAACCCGGATTCCTTCCGTTTGGAGTTGACAAACGACCAAAAACTTTTCGGATTCGTGCGAAGGTTCGCTTCCGTGCGTCTCACGTGTCGATTATAGAGAAAACGATTGTAATTTCGATAACTATACGACTCGCAAAATTGAACAGTCGTTTGTAGTATGGCGAGCGAAAGTTACAATACTTTCGGAGGCGGTAGAGCGTTGACGTTTTAGCACGCGTGGGCGTGGGTTAGACCATGCAGGCTTTAGCGGAGGTCGTCGAGCTGGGACAATGCGGAAAATAGCATCTTCCAGTGCAGCACTGAAAAAATCCACTGCATCATTCACGTTTAGCGGCAGTTTCGATAAATTGCCAATCAATTTCCGCAAGCGCATTGTTCAATGCAACATAATCGGCCCGGCGAAAGTCCAAAGAGTAGCACTCAGATGACGGCGTAAAAAGAATCGACGTAGGTAAACTAAATGACACGACGAGAGCGGGATGATCGGCTCTAGATCAATCAGTGGCTCGACCGGCAAGGAAACAGAAGTGCCCGGTATAGTTGCTATATTCATAGTCTGGCGGATAGAATTTCGATCTATCAACAAGCGGAACCAATTCAATATATTTAAACTAACAATTGAAAAGGTACTATCAAATTTATAAACAAAACGTTGATTATTCTTTTCACGCCAATCGAACGCAAATTACTGGCATCATCGGGTAGGGGAAACTTTCCCCAACCCAAAGATGGTGTCAGTTTGCGTAAGCGAGTCTTGAGTCACGAGAAAAGGGTTTCCGAAGTTTTGATTGCAATAGCAGATGTGCTCTTTTCTGTTGTTGGTCATGATTTGCTCGATTGGTTCCGCTATTTGACAGCTCAATTGGTTCCCGAGATTCTATCCGCCAGACAATGAATAGTGCCCGGTAGTGCGGAATCATTTGCCAGGACAAGATCTACACTGAACCAATATGACATATTCCTGTTATGTGGAAATCTTATAAATTTGCGCTATAAGATAATCCATTGAAAATGATATGATTGAAAATGTGTCAGGTAAATTCTATATGAATATCTGATACATTTACAATGCTGATAATTTGGTAACTTTTATATGATCGTCGTATGATAAATGAAAATCGATCAAATTATAATAATTAACTGAAATGGATTTGAAACCCATAAACATAAGCTACACTTTTCACCACAATATAATATATGTGTCATAAATCAATCGAAGTAAGGTTTGTGTGAAAATCACATGAAATTTACTTCCTCTTTTGACACATATATTTAATCGATTTCTAAAAATAAATCGAAAAATAAACATCAGGCAGTGGGAGCTTTCACAGTTGTGCCTTTTTTTATTGTAGCTGATTTGGGATTCGATCAAGGACTGTTGAGGTGTGATGCTTTCGGTGTCTGCGCTCGATTTCACTGGGCCACGACTGACTTCAAGATTGAGCTCGTTCAAATAGCATGAAGTAAGAACAGCTCTCTCGACATGGAATGCAGTGCAACGTTATGCTCGTTTTGCTAGAGTGAAGACAAATAGCACTGACAAATTTATGTTCCGTTTCGGTGGTGTGGTTTGTTCAAATCTTTCTTAATGCACCTGTGTGCAATAAATCAACGACTAAATTATATAAGTTGATGTAACTGGTTCATGAAGTTCGAGTACTAGGGCTGGAATCTGAATTAGCCGTGTAGAAGGCTTACAATTAGAATCATAGCAAAGTAAATATTGCAGTAGAATCATTTTTTTTTTCAATCTCAATACATTCTTTTCCGGAAACAAACAAAGATTATTCAATAGAGTATCATTGTTGTTAGTAGTATTTAGTTCAACTAATCATTTTAATGAGTGTACGATAACATCGTTGAAAATTGTTTCAATAATTTATAAAGAACAATCATGTAAGATGTATTTTATTGGGAGCGATATTCAGCCCAGAAAAACATGCAAAAACAAACGTTTGCTGTTGGATTTCTTAAAAGGCATATCTATATAACTATTAAATGATTGGGATGGATCTGTTTACAATCTTTAAACCTCAAAAATCAAAGGAAGCTATTCCAATGAGATATACATGTTTTCCTATACTGCAAAGTTAAATGACAGTCCAATAGTTTCTTCATGTCTGTTTACACGCGACATATCAACAAACGTCAAAAATCATTAAAAGCAACTCCAATAAAATATACATCATTATCTCATAAGATAAACATTTTAGTGAGCAATATTCATCATGAAAACAGGTATATTTTACTGGATTTTCTCATAGTGCAAACTTATATGATTTTCCATTAGGTTCTAGATTTCTGTTCCCACCCATGACATATCAACAGTTTTTCACCATGAAATATATCAGACAATATTCATATACTTATTACCTATCGCTAAACACGTTCGAAGCAAAGTATTATCAAGTACTAAGTATGTGAAATTACGATAGAAATCATTCCATATCGCAGTCATAGTTTTTAAGTGATAATCCAATGGAATCTATCAATCATCACATAGAATGAATAAATCTGCTGACATTGCTATGTTATAAGATGGATCCAATAAATGGTACATGTCGATTTGTTTCAGTGTAGCTAACGTCCATTTCGGAAAAAGGTGAAGCAAGAGATTGCCTCTTTCTTTTTTGCGCTTAGCATGACGATAGAGGAAAAGGTTTCTCCAAATCGGTGTCCTAAAAGGTCTAATCGAACAATTCCACTTAGGATGATGATGATGATGATGGTCCCACCTCTTACCCCTACAAAGGTTTGAGCTGGACGATTTATTTTTAAGATAATTAAATATGACATTTTAACCAGGTTGGCAAACAAAATCGAACTGGTTTCAGTTACAGGTATAAATTCCCTCTAGAGTGTACAGTTGCTTCACAGCGATATAAATGTGGAAAAGCTCAGGCGTCCACCTCTTAGTTCGCCTTTTTGTCCACCTAAAATATTCATAAGTATTACAAGCAATCAAGAGTTAATGAACAATCAACAAAGCATCCTATTACACTAGTAACCCCGCAATCTGATGCTATCATAATTTTCAGCAATGTCAGGAATGCTCACGAACCCCCAACATTTGCCAGAAAACTTACTACTAACTCAAGGTATCATCCAAATAAGCTTCAAAATTGCTTTTTTTTATCAAATGTTAAATTCAGTCCTCTATATCCATAATACGCGCGCGAGGCTCAAACCTTTGTAGACTACTATTTTTTTACTACTACTATTAAATCATATATAAAAAATCCATCATCACCATCGTGGCGAACAAAATAGTTTTTGCAGTGCTACAATAATTATTAAAAAGTCGTTATAACAGCTATCCATACAAAATAATCCGTTAAAAATAACTTCGTCAAGATACATAATTTGTCAATTGATAAAAAAAAATCACTGGATAACCATTCAAAAGACAGTTTTAACGTGTGAAATGCAATGTCTCTTAAATTCTGCTAATGTTGTTGAACGTTTAATGTGTCTAGGCATCGAATTGAAAACATTTATTCCTTTGAAAAATAATGAATTCTGCGAAGCACAAGTCAAGAAATGTGGTGTTCTTATTTCATCCGCGTTTCTAGTATTATATCTATGATACACACAGAAAAATGGATTTTTGTCTCAGGGCCTAATGTATTTTGTTATTGATTCAAACATATTGTATCATTATTCCAACAAAACATATTTTTGAATCAACAAAACGGTTTTTAGAATCAACAAACAGATTATTGACTCTATAACCGGTTTGTTGATTCAAAAGTATTTTTCTTTGATTTAACCGAATAATATATTTGAATCAATACCAAAAATATATTAGGCCCTGAGCCAAAAATATATCCATTTAAATTAAAAAATCATTTCTCTGCGTGTAGTCACTTCCTCTTTCAATTCGATCACACAAATATCGAGATAGCAAACCGTTAACTACTTTAAAAATGAACACCATAGTCAAATATACAATTCTTTGCTTCACCGACAACCATTGTAAGGCGTCTAGCATCAAAGATGAGGAAGTGAATCTATTACATCTCAAAATCAAACGCATTATTTTATTCTGCAAGCGCTGTAATCTCGATATTTGTGTTGCATTGGACAGAAATAAAATGGAAGGGCAAAAGTCTAGATGAGGAGAGATGATTGATTTGTATAGCTGTATTTTACTGGCAATAGTTAAATCATTTTTCAGTCGACATAGAATTCCATACTTCTTGGCAATTTTCTTGATGACATTGTCAATGTGAGAGTTGAACTTAAGTGTGTCATCAATAATCACGCCAAGATATTTAATCTCCTGAACGCGATCAATAGTCTCACCATCAATTACAACAGAGACGTTCTCATTTAATCGATTCCGCGAAATCACCATAAATTTAGTTTTACTTGTATTCAATTTTAACTGCTTACACTTCAACCATCTACTTAGATACTGCAAATCTTCATTCAAGTGTGAGACGGCAACTTATAAATCCTTAGCTGCAATGAATAACACAGTATCATCTGCAAAAAGATTAATGTCGCAAAACCGTAAAACACGTCGCAAGTCATTAATATACATAATAAATAAAAGGGGCCCTAATACACTTCCCTGGGGCACTCCAAGGTTGTTCCCCACGGGACTGGAAACAGAATCATTAAAAACAGTCCGTTGAGTTCTGTCAGACAAATAGCTTTCAAACCATTTATATGCAGTACTCGTAATTCCAAAGCGCTTGATTGTACTTAAAAGTAAGGGCCTAGAAATTGTTTCAAAAGCGCGTTTCAGATCCAAAAAACAGCTACAATCGTATCTTTACGCTCCAAGTTGTCTTTCCACTTTGCTAACACCAAATTCAATGCAGTTTCACAAGAATGCCCTTCCCGATATCCCGATTGTTCTGGTATCAACAAAGAGTTGCTATTCAAATACTCCAACAGCTGGCCTTTAACAACAAGTTCTAAGATTTTCTCTAAAGTGTGCAACATGTTGATGGGACGAAACTCTTCGGTTTTAATCGTTCCAGCAACTTTTTGAATAGGAACCACTAAGGATTCCTTCCAAATTTGTGGTACATGTCCATTCTGCAATGATTTATTAATAAGGTCCAGAAAGATGTGGCCAATGACATGAAAGCAATCTTGAATAACTCTAGCATTAACATTATCTACTCCAGCCGATTTTCCTAATGAAAAACAAATAACTCTAAGTTCATCTAATGTGATTGGGTGAAAAACTTCAAATCTGCAACTTCTATTAACTGGCTGTTTTATTTCGTCAGGTTCATCGACCAATTCAATAGATTGATTAATCAATGAAACACTGTCTACGAAATAATCATTAAACTTAGATGCAATTACTTGTTCTGACTGTTCTAATGTGCCATTAAAAGTTATGGACCGCGGTTTGCAATTACTAGGTTTTAATAAAGATTTTAAAATTTTCCATAACTCTTTGCTGTTGTTTTGATGCTGATCAATCTTCCTTTGAACATATTCACAACGAGTTTGTTTTATCGATTGTGAATATTTATTACGCGCGATTGTGTACCTATTCCAATGATTATCATTATTTGATCTGCAAAACTTTTTGTACCATTTGTCCCTCTTACGTTTAAGACGCAAAAGTTCCAAATTGTACCAGCTGTTCGAGTTTTTCAAAGAAACAAACTTTTGCTCAACTAATTGATTGGTACACGTTTTCAAAGTGTTAGTTAGAACAACTGCAGATTCATCTAAATTACCGGCCGCGAATGGAAAATCCACGCTTCTCTCAACAAGATTTGAAACAGCCTGTTTCGAATATTTCCTCCAGCACTTCAATTTGACTAAGTCATCGTTATTATTGATATTATCTAATACATTAATCACTAAGGTCTCATGATCGGTTATTTTCAAATCAGCATCCGGAACTGAACAAATGGAATCAAAATTGGAATAAACGTGGTCAATTAAAGTTCTACTGTGCCTGGAAATACGCGTATACTCATCTACCGTTTGTTTTAAATTGAAAAAATCAGCTAAACGCTTCAAATGATTCGAATTATGGTTGTCACGCCAATTAATATTAAAATCACCAGCTAATATATTTAATTTACTTGAATCAAGGAATGTCTCTAGCCAGTTCTCTAAAACATCAACAAAACGCTGGTCACTAGAACTGGGAGAATGATACAAAACACCATAATTACCCATCTTCATGCCACGCACAACTGTAATGCCCAAGAACCAGTTACCATCGATAACTTCGTTGATTCGAAGGTCGAATTGAATTGATTCTTTGACATAAATAGCAACACCGCCAGTGTGTCTAGAATGTGATAAACAAGCAGCAACAATATATCCCGGAATACTATACTGATCAAAAGCTTCAGTTTCTACAATATGAGTTTCAGATAAGAAAACTAAAAGAGGACGTTTTTCCTCAACAATCTGACGTAATGCTACGTAGTTTGTTGACAACCCCGCAATATTCAAGTATAAAAAATCGAATTGATTCACATTCCTGGAACTTGGCTGCTATTTATTGAAACGCAAGCTGCTTTTCTTCTGTTCAAAAAGTCTTTTATAGAGCAAACATTCAGGACTAAATGCGGCATGGTTGACGTCCAAGTTCATTTTACGTTCTTTATTCATTTTCAAACAATTAACACATTTCAATACAGTTGACGTACACTCCGATGTTTTGTGTTGTTGGCTGCACCTAGAGCATCTCTCACAATTTTTGCAATCCATGCTCTTGTGCCCAAATTCTCCACATTTGAAGCATCTCAACACATTAATCGCGGGAACTATCGAGCACATAACAAACATTTATAAGTATCGACATCGACTTCAATTACAACACTAAACTTGTTATAAGTGAAGCGTGGATTTTCAAACATGTTCACTACTTTTACATCATTAATAGCGATGTCTTCATTTTGACTTTTTAAGTAGTCAATAAAGACATCGGAGGAAAACTGATCGCTCATGCCCACTATTTTTAATCTTGGCACCGAAGTGGGAACAACAGCACTATATTTTTCACCCAGATTGCTTTCAATACCATTTTTTACATCACTTACGTTTGCTCCTGTTGTACACTCAACAATAATGGAGTCATCTTATAATAAATAAAATAAGGATCGAAGGGAAAAAAGAGAACAAGGTGTTTTCAGTAAACTTCGTTGTAACAATAATTTCTACAACTTTACTGAAGACACCGATAATGTTGGGTGATGAACTAGTCCAGAGGTGGCTAAAAATCACCTTAAGGTGATACTCTAAGGAAGCCTTAGCGTGAAACTTCAAAGGCACAAATGTCAGCTTCCACAAAACATACAAATTTGAAATTGCTATTCCTTGTTTGCTGTGCTACTACAAACAGAGAGTAGCAATTTCAAATTTGTATGTTTTGTGGAAGCTGACATTTGTGTCTTTGCAGTTTCACGCTAAGGCTTCCTTAGAGTATCACCTTAATAAAGAATTAAAAAAAAAAAACGATATCGCTGATGTTTCATCTCAATCCTAGCGGTATTAATTTCCAAAAGATAGAACTTTGAATTCCAAGAAACTCCTCCCTAAAGACACAACCAGGTACCGAAAATGAAGATTATTTTTACTCAAACCTAAACCGACCACGTTTTTGCGGATTTAGACCAATGTGCAATGGATGTCCTTTGATTTGTTCTATATTTCATTTTCATTTTCATTTTGCAGCGTTTGGAGGGGGCAATGGGAGCGCAAGTCAATCCAAAGCCGATGATAAAGGACGGGTAATGGCTGAATAGTCTATGCGGACCACTTGAACGCCATGGGAAAAGGAAGGGATTGAGGAGGCCGGTTTTTGGGGGGTTTTGAGGAAATGACACATAGTGATGCTAAATGTAAAGAAACCGAAAATCCATCTCCCACTGATTCATCCTTTCACACATATACCAAATTGATATTTTAAAGCAATAATCAAAATAAACAGACAATACATGAAAAGGTTAGTTGCCAGTTGCTTTAAAGGCTAGTTGCCTCCCTAAGCGGACCCTCCGCATCCTAACTCTTCTGTTAATCAACTTAATGATACTAGGCTGTCTAAATTTTCTTATTTAAGTTCGTTTGATGATTATGAAATCTCTAGTCTAGGCGAACCAGCCCAAGGCTGAAAGCCTCCCTAATAAAGATAAATTAATTAATTAATCTCTAGTCTAATTAAATAAATTATTGAAATCTCTAATCTACCTACCATGCTTTATTAAGTACCTGCACTTGTGAATGTAATCATTTCATTTCATTTTCATTTTCATTTTTCAAGCACAGAAGGGGGTCATAGGGCCAAGTCACCAGCGAAAAATCGCTGTCCATACTGCACCAGGGTAGAGGTATAGATTTGGCATCACAGAATAATAACCACAGGGGTCAAATGAATCCTGTTTACGATACCGGATATTAAGGAAAGCTGTTGAACATAGGGGATAGTCAGAGTAACAGCAATAATAGTGAAAGTTAGGAAAATAAGCAGGTAGAGATGGTTGATTTGCAATGGCTATCGACTCTGTTATATGGCCTACCTATCAGATTCAAATTTAATGTCGTTTAATATTGCGCTTATTACTTTTATCTTTATTCTAAGCAATCTCCTTTCATACTTGTTTGTTTTAAAGTGAACTGGATGAAATGATTGTTTTATCAAAATTATGTTAAAGTTAACTATGCTTTCAATTGTCAACAGTTTAGTTTCATTTTATGATGTACAAGGGGGTCAGGGGCCATGTCACCGATGTGAATATTCACACCATCCATAATACACTAGGGAAGGGGAGAGGAGTGAGCAACACAGCATCTTTACCCATGGGGGTTAAAAAAGTTCTGCGAGGTACACTTATGGTGAACCAGTGGCTCAGGGATTGTAGAAAGGAAAAGGGTTGGGTAGGTTTAAAATGCAGAATTAGATGCCGTCACGATTGAATGCGCATGTTTAAACAACGTTGATTCATACCTATCATATAAATTTGCATATAATCTAGTTATGATTATTGTCAATAATACTTACATTTCGATAAAGATGGTGCTGCCTACTTTACCTGTTATGTGATATATATCATCACAGAGTCCAACCTTGAATCGCAGACCAGGTCCACTAACAAAACACTCGTTCCGAGAAGGGGTTTATGGTCTTCTTCTTCTTCTTCAGGTTCGCTCAGCACCCGGAATGAAGGCTCGGTGCGGTTAGTAATATCAAACAGTGTTACATGCAAACGAAAAAACGAAAAAGAGATACAACCAGGATTAGTTTTTTAAAGTAATAGTTTCATCTGAATACCCAACCAACCATATCTCAGTGACATTCTACCACTCTGAACCCACACCTAAAGCTATTTTGTGATTATATGGTTACTTTGGTATTCAGATGAAATGTTGTGCCAGAAGTTCAACAACGCCCAACTATGGACAGCTCAATGTTAATACCATTTACTCTTTGAATCAGCTTACACCAACATGATAATCTACTAAGAAACATCTATAGAGATAAAGTTCAAAAATACAGTTTTAACTGATGGTACTTTATAAACGTCAAACTGTCCAATATTGGACCCTGCCAACACACGGCGCCTGCACGGCAATGTGGGCCGTCAGAATGGTTCATCGGTTGCGAAGTGAAGTGCTTCTTAAACTGAAGCGATACATTTCTCAATATTTCAACGTTATCCTAACGTAAACTTAATATTATCACCCATATGCCTGTCGAGCCCGAAACCCATCCACCACACAAAATCAAATAAAAATGTTTCTGTATGGCAAACACGTCCAGACATAAACGAGAATATGGGTGTATATCTTCACTGTAACAACTACGGGTAATCAGCGAAAATACTTGCATTTTACTCAGGCACTTTTGAGCAAACTGCAATCACTCTCTCATACTCGAAATGTGCCTCGACCAAATTGGCACAACGACGCCCTATACGCTCTCTGACCAAAGCGCAGGGACCTGCACTTGTGAATGTAATCTAAAATTTAACGTGTTTCAAGTTGTTTTTGACTTTGACCTATATTTAATATATATTAGTTCGTCCCAGGTGACACCTTCAAGTGACTAAAATGCTTCACTTTGAATTTAGTTTCCTAGCTGATTTTTAAATTACATAGGGTATATGCTTCAACTACGCTCACACGTTTCCACTATGTCGCACCACAAAAATACGTATGGTTATGTCACAATAGAAGCACGCCACAGTGGAAATCCCGAGCCATAGTTCAAACACTTATCCCAAATCAATATGAAGCACATATAAGATTAGTTGCAATACCATGTACAAAAATGGTGTTTAACATTGTTCCCTGAGTAATACCTCAATGAAAACAACAACGAAAGCTTGTCACGCAAGTAGAAGGAGCACTGTTGGGCACTTTCTGAAATATTTCAATAGTATAATTCCCTTGCAAACCCAAATAAATCTATCTGCGTAAAAATAAATAAAATAAGAGTGATTTGCGGCAAAACCCGCCAGTATCGCACCCAACGTCAGTGCCTATACGGAAGCGTACTACAACGCGGCTTTCAAATAAAGGAGTAACAAGTGTGATACTATCACTTCAGGCTAGAACTTTGGTTCTCTTATGCAATGGTTCATCAGAGAGGGGAAGCTCAGTAATCCTCATCGCATGCTCATGACGCTATTCTGTCACGGCATGAGCCAACGATGTCGCACCTAAACCAACCGTCTCCAACGCTCCACTATGAAGCATAAGATTAGGCCCGCCCACCAACGTCCAGGTTAAAAAACTAGCCAAGGGGAGGGGATGTCCTTTAATTTGTTCTACATGCATGTAAATATTAAAAAAAAACCCACATAATATCCTCTACATCCATTCAGGCCCTCCTCCACCCATCGGTTTTATACATGGCTACGTTAGAAATGATCAGCCGACAGGATTCGAACTATCCTACGGATATCCCGCACCCGAACCGATCCGTCCACAAGAGAGTGAAGATCTGCCACCATCCGACTCGTTGTCGTCATCGTCGTCTTCCGATGACGGGAACGAGTTGCATTGCTCAACCGCTTTGTCGTCGTCATCGGGACTGAATTTCCAAGATGACCTCATTGGTAAAGCAAATTGCCCCTTCTCGTTGTTCTCTGTGACTAACACTCGCATCTTTCTATAATCTCATCGTAACAATTCTGGTATAAGATGGCTCGGCGTGATTCACTAACTTGTATTCTATCTAAATGCTACTCAAACATGCGATATATGCGAGTATTACGCTTTATGATTCTCATAGTTCTGATTCACTTTTGCAGGAGGCTGCTGGCAACATTGCAACGTGGAGGGACCCTTCCCTACCAACATGGTCCGCGCTGGCATGGACGCCGACGGATCAGTCATCTACGCTGGTCGTGCCTTCCATGAGGGTGAGATGATCCCGGCCAAGGTGATCCCATCGAAGAATGTGGCCTACATCGCCTTCGGCGGCGAGGAAATCCTGAAGGAAGACTTTGAGGTGCTTCGACAGGGCGATTTTGTGTGGGAGTTTTCCGCGAACGGAGTGGTACCGGAGGGTGCCGTCAAGATCGGAGCCACCGTCGATGGGGAGCCGTTGTACATGGGCCGTTGCCTGCACAGTGGAACGCAAACGCCCGGAAAGGTGCACTCGTCCCATGGTTGCCTGTACATTCCGTTCGAGGGAGCCGAGATCAGCTACCCCGAGTATGAGGTGCTGTGCTTGAAGTAAGATGGTTCGGATTATGTCGAGCAAGGAATTTGAAGATTTTTAATTGCGAATAAATATACGTATATTTTTGAGGAACTCTATGATCTAGGTGCGAATCTCTTCTGAAGAGAAAAGAAAGGGGTGTACCAATTCCAGTTTCGCAGGGTTACGCATGTAGGTAGGGATGATTAACTGATTTTCTTAAAATAGGTAGTTTGTTGACCTACTTTTGATTGCAAGGGGTTTGGGTTGAAAAATCTGTCTAGATTATAGGTACCTGTTCAAATGTGTTCCATGATTCTACTTATGTGCATCTCTGAAATGTAAATATCGGATTTATGTTAATATTTTAGATTAAGATCCAGCTGGTTCCCCGTCGGGATTGTTCAGGATCCGTAGTAACCGGTAAACTCTTCCTGGTTGCACAGACATTTCCGGTGAGGATACATGGTTCCGTGGCAGAAGCTATCGCACGGATGACCGCACTCCATTACCACGCGACACATGTCCTGGCAGCCACCGAAGCTGACCTTTTCGAATTCTTCCGGTTGATTGATCTGCAGATGATCATATTGTAGAATTGCATTCAACCTAATCCTAGCTACCACTTACCTCAGTAAGATTCAAGTGCTTCTCGCACATCAGTTCCAGCGTGTCCCCAATCGCCGAATGTTCCGTCAGTCTTTGCTTAATACTCTTCCAAACCTTGCTGCAACGTGCCAGCAAATCCATGTTGCCTACCATGTAGAGACCGTCCTGCGCCCGAGACAAAGCCACGCAGATCCGATTGCGGAACGCCAGGAAACCGATCGATCCGGCCTCGCTGCTACGAACCAGCGACAGCAAAATGATCTTGGCTTCCTCGCCCTGATAGTTGTCCACCACGGTGATACGAATTCCGTGAAGCTTTTCGTGGCCTTTCCGTTCCTATAACGAATCAGTGATGTGTGAATTAGAGTAGACAATCGAGTTCTCGCTCAGGGTGGCCAGTGAGTTTTCGTTTTGAAATTCCCGGTGCAAATTCCGAAACTTTACCAGGTTTTAAATAAATATTCGAAGTGATTTTTGTAGCTTGAGACCTCCTCCCTAGAATTTGAAAAAAAGGCAAATGACACCGTCTTCAGCTAGAAGTTGTACAGACTGAACACTTAACACTTGACACCGGACAACAGGCAACACCCCAGTAGACCAGTAGCGAAGACATATCTTCGTCAGTAGGGCGAATTTGCGGGTTGACAAAAGGTCCAACGGCTCACAGTGGGACGAAATAAAAAAAAGGGGGATCACCTATGCCACTCCCGTCATCGCCCGCTACCAACAGCCATCGTTGCGAACAATATTTCAACACCCAACAAGAAGACCATCCAGGTTCTTGGTGTACGCTTGGACCGGGAGCTGAGGTTCGAAGCACATCTCAATGAGATCAAAGCCAACTGCCGCACGCGGCTAAACCTCCTCCGGACATTTTCCAAACCACACCGGAGCAGTAACAGAGAGCCAAAGCCACCGTAAACAGTAGATTACTCTACGGGATCGAACTGTTCTGCCTTTCCAACGACTCTCTTACCACACGACTAGTCCCAACGTATAACCAGGCAATCAGAATCGTCGCAGGACCTCTGCCTTCAGCACCGGCTGAATCGGCATGCGTCGAACTCGGTGTACTCGGTGTTTCAATACCAAGTCACCGAAACGTAGAACAACCAGCTACCTGGAAAAGACCACCGGGAACCACGAGGTCTTTCTCCTCAGGGAGGGGAACAGAGCTTTCGGAAACTTGGTCTATCAGGAGTTCCCAACCGTGTCCAGGGTACACTGGAACGGAACCAGAGGATGGACAGAACCAACCATACGCGTTGACCTTTCAATTGCCAAGCGCTTCAAGGCAGGTAACAACTCCCGTGCCATGCAGGCCCACGTAGCGGAGCTGCTGAGAACTAAATACGCAAATTTTCAACACCGTTACACGGACGGCTCTAAGGCCGTGGAGAAGGTCGGATTCGGAGTAGCGGATGTATGCAATAGTTACTTCTTTCGACTACCCGATCAGTGCTGCGTCTTCTCGGCGGACCCATATCTGTCCTAACAGACTCCGCCAGCGTTTTATACGCCTTGAATTCAGCAACATCCAGACACCCTTGGATACAAGGGACCCAAAAGGCCGCACCTCCGAACACCTCATTTGTTTGGGTACCCGGTCATTGCGGTATCCGGGGCAACTGTGAAGCAGATCATCTCGCTGCCACAGGTCGCTCCGGCCGGATGGCCACCACAGTTGTATCCAGTCAGGACGTAAACAAATGGGTGAAAGCATCCCTCCGAGACGCCTAGGCCCGGGAGTGGTTCGCAAAAAGGGGACCGTTCCTGAGAAAAATAAAGGGCGATACCTCCAAATGGAATGACATTGGGTAGATTGGGAGCATATTCTGGATCCTGTAGACGTCAACATTGCTGCACAAACCTTTTCTCACGTCTTGGCATATGTCATTGACAGACACGTTTCCAAAAAGATCATCCATATCGACTCTCGCGTCCCGTGGATGACGAAAGATCTTCGCTCGTTGAAAAGAACTAAGAAGGCTGCTCTCAGAAGATTTACTAAACTCCGCACACTGCCACTGAAATGCTACTATGTCAGACTCAACCACGAGTAAAAGCGGTTAAGTCGTCTCTGTTTTCAACGCTATCAAAGGAGGATTCAACGGCGGCTAAAATCACACCCGAAATCCTTCTGGAACTTCGTAAATGAGCAACGCAGGGAAGTCGGCTTACCCTCTTCCATGATTTTTAATAGTGAAACTGCTGGAAATCAACAAGACATTTGCAACCTGTTCTCAGCCAAATTTGCTAGTGTGTTTGAAGCCGAGCAACTCTCCGCTAATATCATTACTTCCGTGGCCAGTAATGTTCCTTTGATCAACCAAACGCTCAGCATGGTCGAAGCCACTACAGATACGATTTCTAGAGCAGCATCTAAACTTAAGACTTCAACTAAGGCTGGAACCGATGGTGTTCCGTCGATTATTCTTAAAAAGAACATCACTTGTCTTTTAGATCCACTGCGCCGCATATTCCAGCTCTCTCTTTCCAGCGGCATCTTTCCGTCTTGCTGGAAGACTGCGGATATGTTTCCTGTTCATAAAAAGGGAAGCAAACGCGACGTAAACAACTACCGGGGAATCACGTCGCTGAGTGCTGTATCAAAACTTTTTGAATTGGTTGTCATAGAGTCCCTAAATGCGCATTGCAGGCAATATCTAAGTACAGATCAACACGGATTCATAACTGGGCGTTCCACAACTACGAACCTGCTGTGCCTAACGTCTTACATCACAGACAGTTTGATTGCTCGGACCCAAACGGACGTTATCTACACAGATCTTACGGCAGCCTTCGATAAGCTGAACCACGAAATTGCGATCGCTAAGCTTGATAGGCTAGGGATCGGTGAAAATCTTTTGAGATGGTTTCGTTCATACCTCACGGAGCGCCAATTGACAGTAACTTTGGATACTTGTCGCTCAGCAAGCTTCTGCGCAAAGTCCGGTCTACCTCAGGGTAGCCATCTGGGACCATTGGTATTTCTCCTCTTCTTCGACGACGTTCACCATGTTATCACAGAGCCACGATTATCGTTTGCAGACGATCTGAAAGTTTTTCTGCGCATCCGCTCACTCGCCGACTGCCGTTCTCTCCAAAATCAGATTGACATCTTTGCTGACTGGTGTAGTCTAAACCGACTGGTGGTCAACCCAGCTAAGTGTACAGTTATTACTTTCTCACGCAAGAAACAACCGATTATTTTCAACTACAAACTACTAGGCACGACTATCGAACGGGTGCACTGCGTGAAAGACTTAGGCGTTTTTCTAGACTCAAAGCTGACATACTCACACCATATATCGTATGTCGTCGACAAAGCGTCCAGAACGCTTGGCTTTGTCTTCAAGATTACTAAGAACTTCACGGACATTTACTGCTTGAAATCGCTCTATTGCTCTCTCGTACGATCTACGTTGGAATACTGCTCTGCTGTCTGGAGCCCGAACTACAATAATGGGGCCGAGCGAATTGAATCTGTTCAACGACGTTTTCTTCGCTTCGCGCTCCGTAAGCTGCCTTGGAGATACCCACTTCGTCTTCCAAGCTACGAGAATCGCTGCCAATTGATCAATATCGAGCCCTTACGTATCCGAAGAGATGTTTTCAGAGCCTTAACCGTCGCCGATACTCTGCAAGGAAGAATCGACTGCGAAGCAATTCTGCAACAAGTGAACATTAATGTTCAACCTCGATCACTACGCAACAGTCTTATGCTGAGACTTCCACTTCTTCGAACTAATTATAGCATAGGGAGCGCTATTTACGGCTTGCAGCTAGTGTTCAACCGAGTAGCGTCGATGTTCGATTTCCACTTGACACGGAATATGCTTCGCCGAAGATTCTCTGCCTTTTTTGCTGACCGAAGGCGCTTGATACCCAACAGCTAAGTGTAAAATTTAATTTTTAGTAACTTGACAATGCTTTCCAAGTTATTTTCGTTTGTAACTGTAGTAACTGTAGTATATGTATGTCGTCTGTATAATCTGTACTTTTTTTACAACACATCATTGGGACTATTTCTAGTCTGTTGATGCAACCATAACAAATAAACAAATAAACATTACGAGCCGATGGGAACAACAGGTCTTATCCCGGCTTCGATCCGGACACACCCGAATGACCCACAACATGGGTAGCGCTACTTCTTTTCGGAAGTTTTGCGACTCCTGCAACACGATTATGACAGTCGAACACCTGGTTGTTAACTGTCCCTGCTTCCATAACATCCGGCTCCTCTATGGAATACCGAACAGCATACGTAACACCCTCTCTAACGACCCGTCCACGGAATCAGCCCTAATAGTTTTCCTAAAAGACGCCTCGAACATGGACACCACTGGAATAAGCCTGGATATCATATGACGATTACCTGACTGCCTTCGACAACGACCACCGCCAACCACGCTAAGAACCAAAACAGGAACTATAATGAACTCTGTTAAAAATAATACCCTGTACTAAGGGGACTCTCTTCAGTTGTCCCACAGCTGTCTACAGCAGCAGTCGATTTTTTATTTCGTTGTGAACCACACGATAGCTTGTTTTCGAGACTCGCTATTATATAGTTGCTCTTTGTTCGTTGCTAGCAGTTCGGTGCCTTTTGTTGCTACGGTGCAAGATGTGTGAAGTAAAAAACACCATCAAGTTTAGCTTCAGCCATTGTGATGCCAAACCAAACATCGGAGAGATAGTAAATTTCGCCAAAGCACTCGACGCGGATCCGGCTGAAATGGAAGCTGTTTATCGCATTGGTGAGGAAAGGGGAGTCTTCATGAAGTTCAAATCAGAGGAAGCGATGCTCCATGCTCTGACATTCAATTCGGAGGATTTAATCTTCCATTATGCGAATGGAACGACGGCAAAGGTACGCATGTCGCATGCTGGTGAATTCATTCAATATGTGCGTGTGTATGACTTGCCACCGGAGGTACCCGACAACGAGCTGGATAAAGTGCTGGGGAAATATGGGAAAATTAAACGCATCATCCGGGAGAAATTTCCAACTGATCTGTGTTTGAGGTATATACAGGGATACGCGGTGTATATATGGATGTGAAGAAGGAAATCCCCACGTCATTACATTTCTTCAATCGCAAAGGAAATATTTTTTATGATGGCAACAAAGATAAATGTTTTCTGTGCAAGGCGGACGGAAGCTTTCCTGTCCCAAGCGGAAGGCTCGGAAGGAACCGGAGAAGCAACTGAAGGAAAAAAGGAAAGCAAAGTGAAAGAAAACAAAACAGCAGCAGTGCGTATGCTGGTGTAGTGATGGAAGGTGCGTCGTTTGTCATTAGCGATCAGGAAACGGACACGGGGTTGGAGATGTTGAATGAAGATAACGAAATGGACGTGACTACCCCGACGACCGACGAGAGTAGCGGAGAGCATGCAACGGGAAACGATGTTCAGAAACAGCAGCAGCGATCACGATTTGGGTTCAATGAAAATGAGGAACAAATTCGGGAAAGAAAGAAGTTGCGTGCACGGGAGAAGATCGCTTTGTCGCCGCTTCGATCGCCACCCAGAAAAATCATATGATAAAATATATTTGTATATATTTTTTTTTGTATTTTGAGTACCATAATTGGTATTCTATGTTACTCGGCTCCGCTAAGTTATTTTTATAACATTTGAGCCTGCCAAATAAACGAAATGAAAAAAAAAGGGGGACTCTCTTCTGGAGCCCCACCAACCTCTAGGAGAACCCCTTCTGGGTTCTCCAAACTCTCAACTATGTAATTAGGGAAGCCCCCCTCTGGGGCTCCCGGAGATGAACCAGCCGCGGCTGAAAATCTCCTAAATAAAGAGAAAAAAGGGGGACATGGTCATTTGCGACGAAACTATTGAGTGTAGCATTTTGATGTCTTCTCGAATGTTTCTTAAATTGTTGAGTACTTAGTGAACACTCAGTTAAAAAAAAATAACTTTTTTATGTCTCGTTAAAATCGATGGACAGCTATTGAAACATTGTAGATAAAGTCATTTTAGAAACCTTAGTCGACGACAATTTTCTATCTCTCAAATGGACGAAATTATAGGGTGAAAATTTGCGTACAAACATACCCCATTAAAAAATGTTTTTTCATCATAACTTTTTTCATTGAATTTTCCAATTTTTTTCAATGTTCTACAAAGTTATAAGTGCTCTGAAAATGCACATTTCTGCTAAAAAAAAAAACAAAATGGAAAAGAAATTAAAATGATGGTTGAAAACGAACCGACTGGAGCTAGACGAAGAAGCGAGCAGCGACAACTTCTATGCACAACAAAGGACAACCAGGCTTTAACCTGCAAGGTAACAGGATATATCGTTTTGCGACAATGCCGATAACCCAACGCCACCTACCTGAACCAAGTGGAGCATCTGACCGCTATACGCCGTCAGTATGACGATCTCCTCTGGTCGATATCCCTGTGCGACGAGATATTCACACAACCCCAGCAGAAACTTGCATTCGAAGCTGTTCTTCTTGGACTTTTCATCACCCCGCGCGCCATCCTCCGGAACGGTGTGCGTGAAGAAGAACATATTCTGCCTCATCCCTTTCACTTTCGGGCGACCTCGGACCGAATCGCTATCCGTCAGCTCCCGGTAGATGACCGGTCGAATCAAATCGGCAAATTCCGGGCGCATCCGGTGCTGTACGTCGAGACACACCGAATTAACCTGATTGTTGATCATTCGTTCAAACAGCGAGATGTCCATCTTGTACTGCTTGGATAGGGCATACACGCTGGTAGTCGGTCGAAGTTGGAAGTGATCACCGATCAGGATGCAGTGCTCCGTCCACGGAGTAAGCGAGGCAACGATGTGCGATTCCAGGACTTCGGCTGCCTCTTCGATCAGAACGATTGGAGATTTAAGGAGCTGCAGAAGGGTGTGATTACGAGCAGCGAAAGTCGTTGTCATACCGACTACGCGGATATTCTTGACGAATTCATAGTTGGAGAGCTGGTTCAGCTCGTGAATTCGGCGCGACGATTGCTGGAGTTGATTCTAGAACGAGAATTACAATCAATAATACCAAGATTACGAATCGAAAGGAATAAGCTTACCAAACACTTTACAATCTCCTCACTGCTGCCTTCCTTCTGCAGCTTTTCGAACTCCTCCATCTGTTTAAGATACTCCTGCTTGGTGTTGTAGTAGCACGTTCTCAGTCGCTTGTCGATCAGTACATCCTCGTTCAGCTGCTTCACGTTATAACTATCCAGCAGGGCATGTTTAGACTGGCTTCCCATACGGACTATACTGGTGCTGAACCTCAGCACTCCACTGAGAAACTGGTCCAAGGCATGGTTAGTCAGACAAATCAACAGGATCTGGTGTTCCGTGTTGGCCAACAGCGCTTGAACAATCTCATGTCCAATAAAGGTTTTGCCCGTTCCTGCCGGGCCCTGAATCAGAGCAAACTTGTGCGTCAATGCTAGCTTGAACGCTTTGTACTGTGAAGGATCCAACCCAATCGGACTTCCACTCTCCGGCCAGTCGCTTGGAACTTTGATATTGTACAGCTGCCCCTTGTGACTAAACAAGGCTTTGCGGTCCCGTGAGATATAATCCGGGTACTGGTGCTGTGATTGTGTATCGACAATGTACGACTTCATAGGGAACGTGTCTGTCTTCAGGTTCCTCATCACGTTATACACGTGATGGTACGGCTCGAAAAATATCTCACTTTCAATCATCAACAATTCCCGGTTGAAAATGTCTTTCATATTTTCCACCTTGATGATTTCCACGCAGATGTAACCATTGGAGAGCTGATCACTATCGCGATGACTGATGATGGCCACAATCAGATCGTCAAACTGCGTACCGGATGTGAAGCAAACCATCGAACCGTGCATCAATCGCTTGGAATTTTGCTGACCCCACTTACTAAATCGCATCGACTTGCCTCCGGTGACACGTCCTTCTGGATCCAAATCGACGATCACGAGTTCCTCCTTGGCTGAACGGCGGTTCACACTTCCCGGAAGCAGCAACTTGACACACTGATGGACCCGGATATTATCACCGCAATAGGGCTTATCCGGTGTCGAACTCTTGCTGTGCGCTATTAACCCTTGAATGCCATCCCGAAGTGGAGTCATAAAGTCTTCCTTTAGAAGACTCAGATGTACCTCCAGATAGTGGTCCACGGAGGGAAATTTCCCACTCACAATGTTTGGCTTGAG
The DNA here is from genome assembly GCF_037179485.1 of Ochlerotatus camptorhynchus. NCBI lineage: Eukaryota > Metazoa > Arthropoda > Insecta > Diptera > Culicidae > Ochlerotatus > Ochlerotatus camptorhynchus. The sequence continues at coordinate 4,373,852 of NW_027040849.1, forward strand.
ATTGCTTGCCGATCCTTGCAGTTCCTCCAGAGTTGGGTAAATCTAAAACAAACAATTATTATGAAAATAATAAAAAATAAAGATAGAACTGCTTACACTCAAGTTCTTCACACTATTACCCGAAACGGATGCTCCCAGTCCAAGTGCATCCAATTTTACGCTAGCTTTCGTCAACACCACGGTAAGCTCCTCCAAGAAGCTATTGACCCGCTTTCGCTCGCCGAGAATCTTCCTTACGTTCCCAATAACTTTCCCGACCGCGCCAAGCATATCCACTACGTTTACACCCTGTACCTTGCCCTTACTTTTCTTCTTCCTTGCTTCCATTTGATTGGTGCTTCTTTTGAAAAACTTGATCAAATTGTTCCAGAAATTCCTATCCTTGGCCAGCACCAAAAACAGTTCCTCATTAATCTCGAACAACGGTAAAGCGGCTATCTTGTTCAAGATCTTCATCGACACCAACATCAGCTCGTCGCCGCAGTTCTCTTGGGTTATCGTCTTGATAAACTGTTCTTTCTGGCTGTAGATATCCAATAGGAGCTCCCGATTGTCATTCTCCGACAAATTCAGCAGTTTCGAGAACGGAATCTTCTGTACGTAACCGTTCTTCTCTTCCGGCAGGTGGAACTTCGCTTGTGATACACCTGCAGTGGCAGCGACAAACGGATCGAAGTAATTTCCGCTGGCGTCTGAAATGCATTGTTTAAAAAAAGAAAAACAAAACAACGGATCCGACTTACCATCGAAAAACTGTTTCGGATTGGTCCTAAGCGATTCCAGTAGCTTGCTTGCGGTCGCATCAACATCCTGCTGATGTTGATCAGCCGAGGGATCCTTTTTCACATCGACCACAAAGTCGTCGATATCCTTGCTGAACCAATCGTCTTCATCGTCGTCAAACGGAGCGCCACCGGCACTAGTCATAGCTTGACCGCGGATTTTAGCAAATTTCCGGTGCTAGAGATCCGCAATTTATGCACCAAGGACCGTAAAAAGTTTCAGATGCTTCGGAGACACAGCAGACGTAAGTCAATGAGGTGTGCCACAAGAGGGTATTTGTTGGTATTAGTAGCAAAAAAGAGGTAAACAATCGGTGATGCGAATAAAAACTCCTAAAAAATTCAGTGCTAACATTTGAAAACGGCGCAAAAGCCATTTGTAAACAAATGGTTTGTGGGCCCTTTACTCGCTACCCGAAGAACGCCCACGCAAACCAACAGCATCGTCAGGAAGGGGAAAATTTCCCCTACCCGATGTTGCTGTTGTGTCGCGTGGGTGTACTTCAAGTCAGTGCTAACATTTGAAAACGGCACAAAAGCCATTTGTAAACAAATGGTTTGTGGGCCCTTTACTCACTACTTGAAGTACACCCACGCGACACAACAGCAACATCGGGTAGGGGAAATTTTCCCCTTCCTGACGATGCTGTTGGTTTGCGTGGGCGTTCTTCGGGTAGCGAGTAAAGGGCCCACAAACCATTTGTTTACAAATGGCTTTTGCGCCGTTTTCAAATGTTAGCACTGAAGTAGTGAGTAAAGGGCCCACAAACCATTTGTTTACAAATGGCTTTTGTGCCGTTTTCAAATGTTAGCACTGAAATTGGCATGAAAAAAGTGGAGTTTGACGTCACGGAAGGTATACTTCAAAACACTATTAACATATTTTGCACTACACGAATACCATTTTACGATCATTTCCTCACCTCACCTCACCATCATTGGAGGTAAGTAGCGTTCGCGGCAGGCGTAAACAAAAACAACGAGAATTGATCAGATCACGAAAATTTGCCGCACTCTTCTCTCACCCGTAAGTTTTGACAGTTTTGGGTGGTTTGTTTTGGCTCCCATTCGTTGCTATCTCTTTTACTCAGAAGCAAAATGATAGGGAGCAAAAAGTGAGGTTAGGGACCGTGCACTGATCTATAGCGTTTTCGGTGAGTGCCACCTTCACTAAAGCCCTTTAGTAAAAGTTTGGACGTCTGCCAAAGCGATGTCAACCGAAAATATCAGGCATAACATTTGATAACGGCACAAAAGCAGTTGTAAACAAATTTTCAAAGGCCCTTTATACCATTGACAGACATACAAAGCAGTACCGTTGTACCAACAATCAATACGAAACTAACGATTTTAAATTGGCTCACCACTTTAGTGTCGTAATCGGACGTCTTGCCTGCTGTTTTTCTTGCCGGTTGGTGCTGCTGTTGGTCTTCTCTTCGGGTAAGGCCGGCGCCGCTAACCGAACGATTCAAGCCATCCATCTTCGAGTGCTGCCGATTTTCTCTTCGGGTGAGTGCTGCTGCTAGGAGATGTTTACTGCTTGCGGTCCGTGCCAAGAATGACTGGGGGGCAGCCATTTAAATGATCTTTATTTCTTGTGATTGTGTGGTTTACATGTATGAATTTTTTTAAGTGACACAGATGCGTCTTTTCAACTTTAGTACATTTCAGATTTTAATTATTATTTACAGTTCCTAGTCCTATCAGGTCTATTTTAAAGTATGACCACCTTGGTGGGATTGGTTTGATTTGAATTAATTATATGATTTGAGTAGTAGCTATACTGAAGATCCGAGAGATGTCGCCCCTTCAGTGGTAGGAAAATCATTTTTGCAGTATGGAGAATATCAGAAAATCCACGATTTGTGACTAAACATGCTTTCACAGAAGGAAACAAATAAACGAGTGTTTACCTTATCACCATAGTAACAACAATCAATACGAAACTAACGATTTTAAATTGGCTCACCACTTTAGTAGCCTATTGGTCCCAAGCAAACGATTAACGTACCCTATTCTAGTTGAAATTCTATTACTACACTATGTTTGTTTTGATTCGCTATCAAAGTTTGACAGATAACATCAGGGGTGTGTGGATTCATGCAGAACATGCAGGGGTGAGTGAAATAGCTTGGGACTGCTTGGGACCGTTGTTCTGGTACTGAGTGAGCCAAAAATTATAATGATTTTCTTCGGGACCCAGTGGTCTTAGAGTTACCTCTATGATAGTAATGTACTCGTGCAATTTTTGTGCATCTAAAACTGCCCATAAAGACGATAATGAATAAAAACTGAAAATTTCCATGCATTTCCGAATGGTTTCCTACCATTCCCATACATTCGAAAGTGACTGGCCCTCTGGATGTGGATGATGTGAAAAACAACAAAACATGATTAATTGGAAAAAGGAGACTACTTATAACTACTATTTACAACTACAACTAACCTACAACTACTATGTACACCTAACCTACTATATACAAATTGCTTATCAAAGCATGTTCTGATAAATTACATTTTTGTGCAAATTTAGTTTTAATTTCGATAATTTTGGAATCTATTTTGGCAATGCCTGCCTCTTCATGTAAATTTGTTATTCTAGTGTCGAAAGGACGATCAAGAACCATCCTCAGCACTCTATTCTGAGCTACCTGAATTTTGTTCCTGTGAGTCTGTGCACATGATTCCCACACCGGAGCTGCGTAGAGGATCGCAGGTGCTATGATTTGTTTGTAGACGGCCAGTTTGTTCACCCTTGAGAGGCGGGATCTGCGGCAAATCAGCGGATACAGACTCCTAACCAAGGCGGAACACTTGACTACGGTTTTCTCCACATGCGAGCGGAATAGGAGGTTTTCGTCAAACAACATCCCGAGATAGGTTACTTCGGCGGACCACTCAACCCTTGTGCCATCCATGATTACAGTACAAGAGGGAGCTGGTTTTAGTTTGGGAGATTGCCGATGGAGGAACATTATTGTTTGGGTTTTGGAAGCATTGATTTTGATTTTCCACGTGGTGGCATAATCAGCAAAGGCGTCAAGGCATCGTTGAAGCTTGTTTGTTATTTCACGAGGCATCCTTCCCTTGACGGTTATAGCAGTATCATCTGCGAACAGTTACCCAAGGGAGGAATGTCGGAAGTGTAGATGCTGTATAGCAAAGGGCCCAACAGACTTCCTTGCGGAACACCTGCTGGGATGGAAAATGTGCTTGAATTGCAACCATTCAACGATACCCTGAACGACCTTTGCTGAAGGTAGTTACGGGTGATTTTAACAAGATGCAAAGGAAAGTTGAAGTTACAAAGCTTGTATACAAGCCCATTGTGCCAGACATTATCAAACGCTTTCTCAACGTCTAACAATGCCATGGCTGTAGACTTGGATACAGCCTTGTTACTTCGGATGTTATTCATCACCCGTACTAGCTGATGATTTGTGGAGTGCCCCTTCCTGAACCCGAACTGTTCCGGTAGGAGAATGTTGTGTTCCTCGACAAACTTGAGCAAACGATTGAGAATGAGTTTCTCGAACAATTTGCTCAGCGCTGAAAGGAGGCTGATTGGTCTGTAGCTTGAAGCTAGCGTTGGGTCCTTCCCGGGTTTGCGGATAGGTATGATTTTCGCTGTCTTCCAGATACTTGGAAAGTAGTGCAGTTCCAAGCATCTGTTGAAGACAACAGCCAGCAGAGAGTGAACCTTCATGCTGAGATTTTTCAATACTAGGTTGAATATTCCGTCAAACCCGGGGGCCTTCATGTTTTTGGTGCATTTCAGCGTTGAGCAAATCTGTTCCACTGTGATTCTATCCTCCGGGGGGATGGCACAAGGGGAGGAATCAAGGTTGAGTACGCATTGCTCAACCTGAACTTCGAGCGGACTTTGGATGTCGAAGCCAAGCATGTGCGATTTGGCAATATGCTCACCAATCGCATTTGCTTTCTCCTGAGGGGTGATTATGAGCCGATCGTCATCATTTTCATCTTTGAGTGGAGGAATGGGTTTGGGGTGCGTCTTTAGGACCTTAGCTACCTTCCAGAATGGTCTGGAGCGGTCGTCCAGATTCTGGACAAGCCGCCCGAAACTTTCGTTCTGGAGTGAGACCATTCTGGAAGCAATCTCCTTGTTCAGATCGGCCATTTCACGTCTCCTCGCTAGATCTCCGGTTCTCTGGAACTGGCGTCTACGCACATTTCTCAAGCGAATCAGTAATTGGGTGTGGGAATCAATGGCAATAAACTTACCCCTCACAGGAACTCGTCGGACGCACGCCTTCTTCGGGATCCAGTGGTCTTAGAGTTACCTCTATGATTGTACCACATGGCAACACTACTACCAACAATCAATACGAAACTAACGATTTTAAATTGGCTCACCACTTTAGTAGCCTATTGGTCCCAAGCAAACGATTAACGTACCCTATTCTAGTTGAAATTCTATTACTACACTATGTTTGTTTTGATTCGCTATGAAAGTTTGACAGATAACATCAGGGGTGTGTGGATTCATGCAGAACATGCAGGGGTGAGTGAAATAGCTTGGGACTGCTTGGGACCGTTGTTCTGGTACTGAGTGAGCCAAAAATAATAATGATTTTCTTCGAGACCCAGTGGTCTTAGAGTTACCTCTATGCTACTACCATAGAGGTAACTCTAAGACTAGTAGGTCCCGAAGAAAATCATTATTATTTTTGGCTCACTCAGTACCAGAACAACGGTCCCAAGCAGTCCCAAGCTATTTCACTCACCCCCGCATGTTCTGCATGAATCCACACACCCCTGATGTTATCTGTCAAACTTTCATAGCGAATCAAAACAAACATAGTGTAGTAATAGAATTTCAACTAGAATAGGGTACGTTAATCGTTTGCTTGGGACCAATAGGCTACTAAAGTGGTGAGCCAATTTAAAATCGTTAGTTTCGTATTGATTGTTGCTACTACTGTTGCTACTACTAGATTGAACTAGCATTTTCACCAAATGTACTAGAATGTACATTTGTGAACCACATTATTTAAATGGATTTCTTCGCCAGTTAGTCGTCTGTCACTTCGTTTGTGCTAATACTATTCTTAGCGGCGTGTGAGGTGAGATGACACGCTGTTTCTTGTCAATTGTCACCTCGGGTGATGTGCCCCTAATAAAATGTGTATGGTTACTTTGCCTAACGACTTGTTCGAGGTGTCATCCAAACCATTTGTGGAATAGTGACCATTGTCACTTCACTGATACATCAACTCACACACCGCGCAGAATAGGCCTAAATAGATGCTTTTTCAAGAACACATTGAACGAGAACAGAGGCGCGTCCACCTTCAAAGATGTGGGTGGGACAAGATGCTATGGTCTCATAGAACTTTTAGAATATTTTTGGAATCGTAAAATGGATCCGGAGATGGCAATATCATGAAACTAAATGCGGCCTGAAATGAATAAAACCCATCATGTGACTCGTCAAATGACATGAGAATTTAAAAATAAGTTCAATGGTAGTAATAATTAGAGCACAGGACTATACTGCCATTATACGCATAACTGTCCCAATTTCTATGGAATTCTTATGCACCGTGGGACTCTTATGCGTATAACGGCAGTATACTGGTCACATCCGGCCATATTGAGGGAGCCCCGGTCTCAGCTTTTGTTAGCTTAAAGCACATGAGAATTCATCGTAGGAGCACTTTAGTCAGAATTTCTATTAGTAAGAAGGGTAAGATTTGAGCATTGGAGAATTAATTAACCACTTCATTAGAGCAGTTAAAATGACGTCTACTACCACTCGAACTTTGAAATAAAACTTTATTTTTAGATTTTTTATTCTAGAACCCCGAGAAAAGTAGCCATCATTTGTGCGTTTCATAAAAAAATTAGTTGGTCCAGTTTTATGAAACCGCTAGTAGAAAGTCACGCCAAAACTGCTTGACTAAGTGGTCAATTCAGTTTTTGACTATGGGACAAAGCTTTGACTGTCCCATCCAGGTATTTTTGTGCGTAGGACATGTCACATCTGTCCCACCCACTCATTGTGCCTTTCAACGAGAATAATGGGCCGACGGAGAAGCTTAAATAAGTACTAACTATTTAATGATAGATTAACGGAACAAAAAGTTGTGGATTACCTGTGCTCTGAATCATATGGGAAGGAAAGTGTTAAAGTCGAGTGGTAATAAACGTCATTTTTAACTGCTCGAATGATGTGATCGATATCAAAAGGATTTCGGATGAAAGATACAGGTAATAAAAAGTAAATTGAATTTGTCATTTAAATTAACGTTTATTATTCTATTTGAAGCTGAGACAAGCACCCCTATTGTGTATTCCGTTCAAACCGGATTTCCCAAATATTTTTTTTTGTATGAAAATCTTGAGCGGAGTAGAAATTAGGGATGGAAAGCATATAGATAGGCTCAACAATCTTTTTATAGCGGAATACTTCAAGGATGATTTAACTCTACTACCAGCGCTTTATAGAAGATCGGACAAATATTTGACTGAAATTGGACTACTTACTAAATCAGTCCTATGCCGATTTCACCCGAGTTTTTGGGTAACAAAATGTAACCTTCCTTGAAGCATACCCACCCTGCCACCCATCTTACATACACAGGTTAAGCTTCAAAAATTCTCAAATTATATATTTTAATACAACTATTATCAATTATTGTACTGAACGCTCAATAGATAGTATTTCATAAACATAAATTTAATTCTAAATTGACGCCTATTATATAGCCGATACATCGATACTACATATTACTAACCGGTGTCCGACGTACACTCGGACGAATCGTTCGAATTATCCGTAGAGCTACTGTGTGTTGATAATAGTGACCTCCGTTTTGGGTCATTGGGACTCGTCTTAGCTGACTTTCTGTTCTCCGGACTTTGTTCCATCTTCATATAACTTACGGTAGTGGTTTCCTGCCCCACTTGCACGGTGCTTTGTTTCTTTTTCTCCTTCTGGGAGGCCTGTTTCTGCAGCGTCTTCACACTTTCGACTGAAGCCTGCTTCACCGGTGTGGCAGTTCTCGATGGATTTCCACTGTGACTCTCGTCCAGGGTTTCCGCTCGACTGGCCGTATCGATTTCCTCTTCCTCGTCGAAACAGGCCTGTTTGTTTTTGGCCTCCGCTTCGGCAAACGGCAGAGGATATTGAGTGCTGAGTTTTGATTTGATGTTTCGTATTTTCTTGAAAATGTAATCCAAATCTTTCTTCATATCATGAAGCAGTTTGGTGTGCTTCTTGAAATCTTCGCTAGCAATCTTCAATCGGCTCTGACTCAGGGCATTACAATTCAAGAGCATTTCGTTGGTCTTCTCGAATCGTTGCAACCTTCATTGAAACATAACATATTAGGTAAGGATTCATCTTTGTGATCCAAAACGAAAAATCGATAACCTTACGTACATTTGCTTTTGAGCACGGATCATCACTTCCACGTCGGTTTGATTCACTAGACCAGCCAATCCTTGAACGAAAACTTCCGGTGCTGTGTAGTTTTGAAAACATTCAATACTGAACTCACTTTCGGGTCTACCGGAGTGCATGCTACTGCTCATTTCCGAATTCATGATCCCAATTCAATTCAAATCCAGTTTTGCGGAGTTACAAAAATTAACGAGACACCAATGCAAAATAATTTACAAAATCCAATCCATCCGAATAAACAATCAAATCGAAAACAAAGCAGCTGTCAGTTGAAGGATTTGAGCCACTTTTCTTCTTTTGGAAAAGGGCACATTCGGATTTTTCCGTTAATTGTCGCACATAGATTACGTTCCAAAAATAATCAGTTCGCGTGGTTCGCGTCAAGATTGCCCTAATAAAAATGTTATGGTTAATTTGCTTAACGACGTGTTCTGGGTATCATCCAAACCATTTGTGGAATAGTTCAATCATTTGGGGTATCGTTCGTTTATGGTATTTTTTTATTAGGGTGCCCTCTACCATAATAAAATTCAAGCTGAACATTGCATTAAGTAACATTGATCGATTCTCTTCGTCGACTTTCTCTTTCGTTAAAAACATGAGCACATAACTGTTTCTTGTTGTATTAAATAGTGGTATTGGTTTGCGTAGGCGTACTTTGGTTCGCGTGTAAAGGGCCTTAGAAAGTTTGTTTAAAAATGCTTTTGTGCCTTTATCAAATGTTACGCCTGAATTTATCGAATAAGATGCTAGATAAAAACTTCTTTTATCGATATGTGTGGAGAAAAAAGTATAAGGGTCTGTGCCTAGGGGCACGAACGAAAGCTTGACGTAGGACCGCTAGTGGACGGAACAAATATGTTGATCATTTAGTTCGTAACTCTTTCCGTTTATGAATTGGTGGCCCTGAAAAGGGCCGGTTGTTCTTCAAATGGTGCAAGTCGATGCCGACCGGATGACGGCGGCCTAGTCATGCTGCCTATTGCGGGAAGCCTTTCCTCCGGTCGATGTGGGTGTTTTTCGTCGTCGTCGTCGTCTTTGTATTGGTGCGATGCGTGCTGCTCCACTCATAAGTCGTGTCCGACGCTTATCCGTCCGTTGCTCGAAAGCAAATGACGAAGAAACCGATATGGCAAGCGTTTTTACTATCACTGCGGTGATGATGAGCGGTCAACCGAGCATTGAGCTCGCTTATGTGAGCATGCGCAATGTGTCGTGTGTTCGATTTGCGCTCTATCGTTGCGTCCGTGTTTGGGATTTTTCGTTACATGTCTGAATTTTGATTTGTTTAATATAACCCTCAGTATAGAAATTAAAGACGTAGTCCTACGTCAAAAACCTGGGAGTGTCTTTAATTGGCCGTGGAGATACAACGAGAATAACAATAGAATTAGATCTTTGGCAGTGTGCAAGGAGTGTATCATTTTGTTTTTTTTTTATGCATTTTAGTTTTGAGTAGAGTGAAAAAGATAGAACCAAAACATTCTAGTACATTTGGTGAAAATAATAGTACCATAGAGGTAACTCTAAGACCAGAAGGTCCCGATTTTAAATTGGCTCACTACTTGACTAGCATATTTTTCCCAAGCAAATCGATTAACGTCCCCATTCTAGTATAAATTCCAGTACTACACTATGTTTGTTTTGATTCGCTATGAAAGTTTGACAGATAAAATGAGGGGTTAGTGGATTCGGCCTACACGGCCTGAGCGTCTGTTCACCATGGAGGTGCGGCTCAAACAGCGTCTGACTGGCATCCAGCGGCTGAATAAGAAATGCTGTATTGTGTCAGCTAAATCTAAGATGGCAGCCCCATCTACACAATAACTGAGCGTCTGTCCACCATGGAGGTGCGGCTCAAACAGCGTCTGCCTGGCATCCAGCGGCTGAAACAAGAAATGCTTATCCCCGAAAGCTATACCCAAGATGGCAGCCCCATCACGGCGGATAGGAGACCTTAGGCTAACTACCTACTGTCCCCGAAACTTTACAACTGTTACAGAAACCAATATAGAAAGATCACGGACTGATATTACGGCAACGACTTTTAGCGCAAAACAACGGACAAGAATTGGAACATGGAATGTACTAACGCTAGCCCAACAGGGGAAGCTGGCACAACTCGCCAGCGAGGCTCGACGCATGAAGCTCGAAATCCTGGGACTAAGCGAAGTCCGTTGGCCAAACTTTGGAGAACACAAGCTGCCGTCGGGACAGGTACTACTCTATTCTGGTATTCGAGGTGAAAACGCTCCCCGCCACCGTGGAGTTGGTTTCCTGCTTAGCGCCCAAGCAAATGCGGCGCTCATCAAGTGGGAACCTATCAATGAGAGGATAATCGTTGCCAGATTCAGAACGCGGGTTCGTAACCTAACCATAATCCAATGTTATGCGCCAACCGATGCTGCCGAGTTACAGGACAAAGAGAACTTTTACAGTCAACTGAATGCAGTCGTGGATAAAATTCCGAGAGGTGACATCAAGATCTACATCGGCGACTTCAATGCGAAGATCGGCTCCGACAACACGGATTATGAGCGTGTCATGGGGCGCCATGGTCTTGGCGAAATGAGCGAAAACGGTGAGCTGTTGGCAGAGTTTTGTGGCAATAACGACATGGTGATCGGGGGTTCGCTCTTCCCCCATCGACCAGTGCACAAAGTCACGTGGGTTTCCCGTGATGGACATACCGAAAATCAAATCGACCACATCTGCATCAGCCGAAAATGGAGAAGGAGCCTTCTTGACGTTCGGAACAAACGCAGTGCCGACATCGCGTCTGACCACCATCTCCTCGTTGGAGAGATCCGCCTTCGTATCGCGCGGGTCCAGCGGCGGGAGGAGCGGCTCGGACGGCGATTCAACACACGCCGATTGGAAGATCCAGCAGTAAAAAGGTCATTCGTCGAGGAACTGGAGACCAGAGCTGCGGATATTCCTGATGGTGGCAGCGTAGAAGAGCAATGGACGGCGATCAAGGATGCCTTTACTGAAACGAGTGAAAACAACCTGGGCGAGCTGCGCGCTCAGAGAAAGGAGTGGATCACGGATGACACCTGGAGGAAGATAGAGGAGCGGAGAAATGCAAAAGCCGCGATAGAGCGGGCGAGAACCAGAGGAGCGAAGAACCAGGCCCGCCAACTGTATTCGGCTCTCGAGAAGGAAGTGAAGCGCTCGTGTAGGCGGGATAAGCGAGCGTGGGTGGACTCCCTAGCCGATGAAGGTGAGAAATCCGCAGCAACAGGCGATATCCGTCTCCTCTACGATATCTCACGACGCCTGAGTGGAGCAAGGATGAATCCTAGGATGCCAGTGAAGGACGCGACTGGTCAGTTGCTCACCGACCCCACTGATCAGCTGAAACGCTGGTTTGAACACTTCGAACAGCTTCTACAAGTTTCGTCGGTCAACCAGCCATCAACATCTCGGCATGAACCGCCAAGAGTGCGACGCATCACTCGCGTCAATTCTGAGGCGCCATCCCTACCGGAGATCGAAGCTGCTATCCGAACCATGAAATCCAACAAGGCTCCCGGGGTCGATCGCATATCAGCAGAGATGCTCAAAGCTGACCCCATGCTATCTGCACAAATGTTGCATCAACTATTCTGCAATATCTGGGACACCGCGACTTTTCCGGCTGACTGGATGCAGGGCGTCTTAGTGAAGGTCCCAAAGAAGGGGGACCCAACTGTATGCGATAACTGGCGTGGCATTATGTTACTGTGTTGTGTTCTCAAAGTTCTATGCAAAGTTATCCTCAACCGGATACAGGAGAAGATCGACGCGACTCTCCGACGGCAGCAGGCGGGATTCCGTGCTGGAAGATCCTGTGTGGACCATATTGTCTCGCTCCGCATAATCTTGGAGCAGGTCAACGAATTCCAAGAGTCCCTTTACTTGGTTTTCATTGACTACGAAAAAGCTTTCGACCGACTCAACCACGAAAACCTGTGGGGCGCCCTAAGGCGCAAGGGAGTTCCGGATAAAATCGTCAACCTCATCGAAGCTCAGTATGAGGCTTTCACGTGCAGGGTGCTGCACAACGGAGCCCTATCTGACCCTATTCGGGTAGTCGCTGGAGTGAGGCAAGGATGTATTCTATCACCGCTACTGTTCCTCATCGTAATCGACGAGATAATGGTTGGTGCGATCGACCGTGTGCCGAACCGTGGGTTGCTCTGGCAGCCTATTACAATGGAGCATCTAAACGACCTAGATTTGGCGGATGACGTTGCTTTAGTATCACAACGGCGTTCTGACATGCAGAGTAAGCTCGACGATCTCGCCGAACGCTCCTCAGCGGCAGGTCTCAACATCAACGTCAGCAAGACTAAATCGTTGGATATCAACACGGGAAATCCATCCAATTTTACGGTAGCTGGTCAGGAAGTGGAGAAGGTTGAAAGTTTCCAATATCTTGGCAGCCAGATAGCGTCGGACGGCGGAACCAAGAGTGACATAGGTGCACGGATCAAGAAGGCAAGGGCTGCTTTTGCGAGTTTACGAAACATCTGGAAGTCAAATTAGATTAGTCTCCGCACGAAGATCCGAATTTTCAACTCTAACGTGAAATCTGTACTGCTGTACGCTAGCGAAACATGGTGCGTATCAGCGGAGATCACACAGAAGCTGCAGGTGTTCATCAACCGATGCCTGCGGTATATAATTCGTGCTTGGTGGCCTCACAACTGGATTTCGAATGCCGAGCTCCATCGACGGTGTCACCAGAAGCCGATATCGACAGAAATTCGGGAACGTAAGTGGAGGTGGGTTGGCCACACTCTACGGAAGAGCGGAAATGAAATCTGCAAACAAGCGCTGGATTGGAATCCAGCCGGACATCGCAGCAGAGGCAGACCCAGGGGCTCATGGCGGCGAAGCCTAAACAAGGAGATTAAGCAAGTCGACCGGAATTTGACCTGGGCCCAGGTCAAGGCGAAAGCAAACAATCGCCCAGGATGGAGATCTTTCACGTTGGCCCTTTGCGCCAGGGATGGCGCTCAGGACACTTAAGTAAGTTAGTGGATTTTCCTAGGTTTCGAGGGGTGAATCGATTAGCTTGGAACCGAAGATAGTACCAGAGCTGAGCCAAAAAGTTGAGCACGTTTCTTCGGGATAGTCTTAAGGCCGGCGCACAATGCATACGTTTTCGGGTTTTTTGACAGATAATGCATGGGCTAACTGTCAAAAAACCTGAAAACGAATCTATTGTGCGCTGGCCTTTAGAGTTACCTCTATGGTGTTACCATGTGGTACACTGGAAAAATGCAATAACAGGTTCGTCACCAAAGCTTTCGAGCCACTCCGTATGTCACTTCGTTTGTGGCACTGCCAACTGGTGGAAACTATAGTCGCTATATTCATAATAAGCGTCCCCATTCCAGTCGAAATGCTAGTACTACACTATGTTTGTTTTGATTCGCTATGAAAGTTTGACTGATAAAATGAGGGGTTCTTGGATTTTCCTATGTTTCGAGAGGTGCATTGTCGCCGCCAAAAGCTACTTTCTTCTCCGGTTAGGGAGAGTCTTTCGCTTACTAGGTCAGACACTGTTTCTCGATTCTAGGAGCTACTTTTTTCTCCGGTTAAGGAGAGAAGTTTTCACTTCCAAGTCAAGAGTTCTTCTAGGAGCTACTTTTTTCTCCGGTTAAGGAGAGAAGTTTTCACTTCTAGGCCGAAAGTTCTTTCGGATTCAAAAAAGAGAAGAATCTGGAGTAACCTACGAAACTTAATTTTATTCAACAAAATTGTACAAAGTGATCTTACGGCTACGTGTTGCATTAGCAACTTATAATTATGTAAAACTTTTACATGATTTGTCCAGGGTTTAACATATCCCTTTCAATACCGAACTTTAACCTAATTTGCCTATTCTAATAAGCTAGGATTCCGATCGCCCTTGAAAGGGTAAATTTGTGTTGTTTAGACCTTATATACTATGCCCTCTCAGATCTGGGATTTCTCAGATATCTTGTAAGTTTATTTATTTTTGTAACTCAGATCTGATATGGCTCTACAAATAAGAATGAGACATTTGTAACGTTTAAACATTATAATTATATCCTTCGTTAAGGATAAACAGAGAGGGAAAGCTAAACGTAACCTAGATGCGCAAGCATGCCATGCGTGGGCGTGTTTATTCTACTTGAACGCAGAAACGTTCCTAAGTAAATACTGCAGTTAGATTATGTAAAACGAGCTCTCGCTCCTTTTGCCCTACTTTTCATTTCATATTCTTGGCCTTGGTATCAACGTCAGCTAGGGCTATGCAAACGAGATGCAACTATGTGGGTATCTTATGGTTTTGGTTTTAAATTAATTGCCTCGCGGTAACATGCATCGATTAGCTTGGCACCGCAGAGAGTACCAGAGCTGAGCCAAAAAGTTGAGCACGTTTCTTCGGGACCTTCTGGTCTCAGTTAACTCTATGGTACAAAAGCGTACTCTCGACTGCAAGGTACGAGGCAAGGAGCGCTGCCGTAGGTAACAAGATCTTCAACAGTTTTCGGTTTTCATTCTCTGCCCAGACGGTGCAAAACCTTATATCAGTGCCAACATTTCATTAGGGTGAAACTGTTTTAGTATAGAATGACTTCAACCGCTGGTTTCTCACAAATTAAAGCCCACTATTGCAAATTAACAATATCAGATTGTAGAGGAAACATTCCTCTACCTGGTGGTGTCGTTACCCTAATAAAAAATAACCATAAACGAACGATAACCCAAACCATTGAACTATTCCACAAATGGTTTGGATGATACCCAGAACACGTCGTTAAGCAAATTAACCATACAATTTTTATTAGGGTACTTTGCACATATGAGCTTATATTCGCGAGAAATCGATTACTTAAGCCATTGTTTACAAAAGCAATTTCGCCCTTTTGAAATGTTGATGAAGTCCGTTTTCCGAACACTTCTAAAGGGCTCAAAATTGACAACGCTCTGGTAGAGTTAACGATTTTGGCTCACTTTCCAGTGCGTGAGAGAGAAAACGAAGCCCACTCTCTCTGCTCTCTTCCATCAGTGTGGTGTTTCAATCGAATCGAATTATAACGACGTCGAATGTCAGGGGAGTCCGCAAAAGCAAACGAACTTTACACAAGCAGCAGAGTTGAGGAAAAAGATCCATCATCATCATCACAAGCTGGCTGCTGCCGAAATTGGCTTTTGAAAAATTCTTCAGGAAACTGTTTCCCAATCGGGTGCAAGTGTTGTGCAAAGTTTCAAGTGAAGATTTCTGCAGCCGACAGCAGACGTAGAAGAATAGGAAAAAGTCTCCACATCCGGAAATTCTAGAAAACTTGCAGTGGTTTCATCGTCGTCGCTTGGAAAGAGGCTAGCCACCATCATCTGCTGCGCTTCAGTGAAAGAGAAACAGACGAAGAAGGAAGCCATCATCGTTTCAGCGCCTCGCAGTGCGAAACGGGAAAAAATAAACGGTGACGAGTGAAAAGAAGGCGTTGAATTTTATGATTAGAAATCCGCTGACGGAAGGACAATCGTAAGGAGATTTTTGTTTCGAAAATAATTTTGTTGCTAACGGCACAACAACATGGCGCAGAACATCAATCCGGAACGAGCTGCTTCGTCGAATCCATCGAAGCAAAGTGACGAAACCCTGATAAATAATAACAATCATGCTGTTAGTAAAAGGTGAGTGTCTCTTCTATGGCGTGTCCGCTATATTCTCTAATTAGTTAATTCTGGATCGGAACGTCATTATTTTTACTTCTTCAATCGTTTACAAGTCGCGAGCGATGATGGAGAAACGAGAAGAATGCCTAAGGGTAGTGTTGCCAGTTTTTAATTTTTAATCAAACTCAAGCTTCTGGTATACACTGAACGAAAACATCCGCAATATTTCGACTGATTATTGTATTGCTCGAGCCCTTTAACAATATTCTGTCCATGGTAACCGCAAAATACCCAATAATGACTACAAAGTAAGCATTTTCGAAGGAGACTGGGGCTACCCATTAAATGAGTAAAAATATTCCATTTATGAGTATTTGTTATTCAAAACTGAATGCTTACTACTTGTTTTTGTAGTTGTAATTACTCATAAATGGGTAAAATTTTACCCATTAAATGGTAGTCACAGTTTCCGTCGAAAATGCTTACTTTGTAGCCATTATTGGGTATTTTGCGGTTACCGTGTCGAATTTCGGATGATTTCCTCATATCTAGATAGAGCTGGAATTAGGGCCAAACAGCTTTTGTAAACAATGACTTCTCTAGATGATTTCTAGACATTCAAGGCTCGCTCACGAAAACCAACATCATCATCAGGTAGGGTAAGACTTTCCCTATCCGATGGTTATATTGGTCTGCGTGGGCGTGTCTTGAATAATTCAATAATTCTAGAAAAAATCGTCGATAGAAGTCATTCCCCCTTATTCTGCGAGTTACGTGACTCTCTCTCACCGGTGAGGTGACAATAGTCACCTCGTGTGAGGTGACTCTCCATTTGATTTGCATGGAGAGTCACCTCACACGAGGTGACAATTGTCACCTCACACGAGGTGACAATTGTCACCTCACCGGTGAGAGAGAGACACGTGACTCGCAGAATAAGGGGGATTGTTTACAAAAGCTGTTACGCCCTAGTTCCAGCTCTATCTAGATATGGTTGAATTTGTCACCAACTGATGAGCATCCATATGAGGGGCTGTTCATAAACTACGTAGACAGCTTAGGGGGCACTAATCCACGACTCCTACAAATTATTTTTTTTATGGACAATAATTGTCTACGCAGGGGAGGGTCAAGAATCTAAAAAAAAAAACTGTCTACGTAGTTCATTAACAGCCCCTGACTGTCCTCCAAATAAAGTAGTATGATACTTCTTTGAAAATTGGCTGTAAAACATACTGGGCACAGAGAACAACAACATAAGGATAGGATGACTTGCAACTGAAAGTTTGAGAGTTGTCACAAATGGCATCAAGATGTCTAACTGAAGTCGATTTGGTTCTAACTAGTTTTCAATCCGACAAGTAGGCTTACTTAGATCGGGCTTTTCCGCTGTAATTGCGCTTGACACTTTAGTGATATTACATTTTTTTGTTAGCTGTGAATTTTTGTTTGTTTGCTGTAAGAACTGTCATTCTAAAGGAAATATAAACAACAAAACGAACGTTTGCACGATAAGAATCAAATACCCTTTTATAAGTAAAAGTTAACCCCTTTTTTTTTAATAAAAGTGGCTTTACTCATTAATAAGTAAATTTGTTTAACAACAATGAGTTGCTGCTAACAGTTATTACTTAATGGAAATAATAAATTACTCATTAATTAGTAGTGCCACTTTTATTGACAATTGGTGAACTTTTACTCATAATGGATGTTTGATTCTTACCGTATACGCTAGTGTGTGTAAAATTATATTATTAGTGTAGTGTTCGTGA
Organism: Ochlerotatus camptorhynchus; assembly: GCF_037179485.1. Classification (NCBI taxonomy): domain Eukaryota; kingdom Metazoa; phylum Arthropoda; class Insecta; order Diptera; family Culicidae; genus Ochlerotatus; species Ochlerotatus camptorhynchus. The sequence goes on from NW_027040849.1 coordinate 4,391,476, forward strand.
GATCCGGCTTGGAAAACTCAAGCGGAGCAAACGATTATCTGTCAGTGTGATAGGGGAGAATGGTATACAACGCACCCCCTGGGAAGAACGCACCAGCTGACTTTCATTTGTGTTTTTCATGGCTTTTACGTAACTTTTTTGTTGTCTTATCAAGCAGCACTTCTAGCATAGCATCTGAAATCAAAATCCCGCATGACAAATCCAAGAATTGGATTGAGAATTCCAAGAAAATCTCAAAATAAAATGAAAAAGTGCGTCATACCCCGGGGGTGCGTTATGTACCGTTCTCCCCTATCTATCGAATTCAATGTATCGTCAGGACATTCTCCACAGAGATGCTGCTTGTCTGCTGGTAGGAAGTACATAATAAAAATCTCCATATAGAAATTGAAAGAAGTGGAAATAATTCGCTTTCGATGTATATTCAGTTCCAAAAATTAACGACAGTCTAAAGAAATCATTAATGGACTTTGTTATTCACTTATTTCCTGAAAATTATTGTTAAAGAAGCTACAATTAAATAGAAGTTATTTTTCCCCATACAGTTTTATCCGCTTTACTACCAGTCCCCAGAGAGCCAAAAATTCAAACTTGAGAGAGAAAATTCGCTCTCACCAGCCAGCTCGATCTCTCAACATACCATGCATTTTGAAGACACTCTTATTGAGAAATCCAACTTAAACTCCTGTGCGCCTGGTGGCAGGAATAAGCACTAACCGACGGTGATAAGTCTGTGACAGCCCTTGAAAATTTCATTGATTGTTTGCCAAATTATTTAATTTCAATGTAATTTCATGAAAATTTGTTGTCAGCATGGATGAATCTTGTACAAAATGCATAAAACTATTTTGTAATGCATTCCCGTAAAAAAAAGTACCTTAGAGGTACAATGAAATGTATTGTAACCATACAATAGAATTTATTGTATTCACAATAAATCGTACTGTCTACAACAATAAAATAACCATAGAATTTATAATTTCCACAATAGAATCTATGCTAAATGGGGAAATCTACAATAGAACAAGGGGGTTGTTATGTATCTTAACCATTCGAAAAATCACTTTTTTCCGAACAAACTTGAGCCATTTACCGAAAATTGTAATGTTGTTCTATTGTAGAAAATCCTTACAATATGGGACGTATTTTACATCTATTGTAATAACAATATGTTAAAATTTATTGTACAATATACGTAAAATAAGATAGGTTGTTGACAATAGAACTGTATTTTATTTTATGGTAATTGTATGGTTATTTTTTTCCGGGTTGTTCTTAAATAAAAAGCTACTTCAAGACTTATGAATCACTGAAAACATGTTAAGGTTTGAAATCATCTGCCGATTAAACAGCAGACAAAGTTGGCCGACTAAATCCATCGACGAAAAACTATTAAATAGGCCGATTGCTCGGTGTAGCACCAGACGAAAAACGATTTAATCTGCTGATTAATACACCGACTGAAATTAATTTTTAAGTGGCAATAGATTTAGTCGGTGGACGAATCGGGTGATCTGGATGATGTTTGTTTATTTGGAAGATATTTTCGAAACAAACACTTACCTTACCAATCAGGCTAAGGCCTTGTTGTCCTCTGCTGTCCGAAGAAGTCGTCTCCACTCTACTCGATCCATGGCCACAGTTCGCCAGCCTCGTAGTCTGCGAAGGGTCCGCAGGTCACCTTCTACTTGGTCGATCCACCTTGCCCGCTGCGCGCCTCTTCTTCTTGTTCCTGTTGGGTCGCTTTCTAGAACCATTTTCACTGGGTCGTCGTGCGGCATTCTTACGACGTGCCCAGCCCACCGTAGTCGCCCAATTTTTGCAATGTGGACGATGGATAGTTCTCCCAGCAGCTGGTGCAATTCGTGGTTCATTCGCCTCCTCCACGTTCCGTCATCCATCTGCACTCCACCGTAGATGGTACGCAACACCTTCCGTTCGAAAACACCAAGGGCGCGTTGGTCCGCCACGAGCATAGTCCAGGTCTCGTGGCCGTAAAGGACCACCGGTCTAATCAGCGTCTTGTAGACAGTCAACTTCGTGCGGCGGCGAATTTTATTCGACCGGAGCGTCCTCCGGAGTCCAAAGTAGGCACGATTCCCTGCCATAATGCGTCTTTGAATTTCTCTGCTGGTATCATTTTCGGCGGTCACCAGTGAGCCCAAATACACGAACTCATCGACCACCTCGATTTCGTCACCGTCAATCTGAACTCGGGGTGGGAGGCTAACATTGTCTTCCCTAGAACCTCTTCCTTTCATATATTTTGTCTTTGATGCGTTGATGGCAAGTCCAATCCGTCTAGCTTCAGCCTTCAGTCTGATGTACGTTTCCGCCATCATCTCAAAGTTCCGTGCCATAATGTCAATGTCATCGGCGAAACCAAGGAGCTGGATGGACTTCCTGAATATCGTGCCACTCGTGTCTATCCCAGCTCTTCTGATCACACCTTCTAACGCGATGTTGAACAGCAGACACGAAAGTCCATCACCCTGCCGTAACCCCCTTCGAGATTCAAAGGGACTCGAGAGTGTCCCCGATACTCGAACAACGCACGTCACTCGATCCATCGTCGCCTTGACCAATCGCGTCAGTTTATCCGGAAATCCGTACTCGTGCATAATCTGCCATAGCTGATCTCGATCGATTGTGTTGTATGCGGATTTGAAATCGATGAACAAATGATGTGTGGGCACGTTGTATTCGCGGCATTTCTGCAGAACCTGCCGAATCGCGAAAATTTGGTCCGTGGTAGCGCGGGCACCCATGAATCCCGCCTGGTATTGCCCCACGAACTCTCTTGCATATGGTGACAGACGGCGGCATAGAATTTGGGAGAGTACCTTGTAGGCGGCGCTCAGCAGTGTGATCGCGCGGTAGTTGCAGCAATCCAACTTGTCGCCCTTTTTGTAGATTGGGCATACGACACCTTCCATCCACTCCTCCGGTAATATCTCCTCCTCCCAAATCTTGGCAATTACCCAGTGCAGCGCTCTAGCCAGTGCTTCACCACCGTATTTCAACAGCTCACTTGGTAGTTGATCTACACCAGTTGCTTTGTTGTTCTTCAGCCGACCGATCTCCTCCTCAACTTCTTGAAGATCAGGGGCCGGTAGCCTGTCGTCTTCTGCGCGTGCTCCAAGGTCTGTTGCCGTGCCACCTTCGTTTTCTGCTGCTTCACCGTTGAGGTGCTCGTCATAGTACTGCTTCCACCTCTCAATCACCTCACACTCGTTCGTGAGAAGGTTACCGTCCAAGTCCTTGCACATATCGGCTTGCGGCACGTAGCCTTTGCGCGAACTATTTAGCTTCTCGTAGAACTTCCGTGTGTCGTTTACGCGGTACAGATTTTCCATCGCCTCGCGATCTTGATCTTCCTGCTGACGCTTCTTCCTTCGGAAAACCGAGTTTTGTCTGTTCCGCGCATGTCTGTATCGCTCCACATTCAATCTCGTGCGGTGTTGCAGCATTCTCGCCCGTGCTGCATTCTTCTCCTCTACTAACAGTTTGCATTCGCCGTCAAACCAGTCATTTCTTCGGTCCGGGATTGCAGTACCTAGTGCCGCTACAGCAGTACTACCTATGGCTGAACGGATGTCCCTCCAGCCATCTTCAAGAGAAGCTGCGCCAAGCTGCTCTTCCGTGGGTAGTGCAACTTCCAGCTGCTGCGGTGTCCGGTAGTTGCTCAATGTTGGGTCGCGGCGTTTGACTTCGACGGGTGTTATGCATCGTCGAGAGTTTTGAGCGCATGCATACTGCAACTAGGTAGTGGTCCGAATCTATGTTCGCACTGCGGTACGTGCGGACGTTGATAATGTCGGAGAAGAATTTCCCGTCGATTAGAACGTGATCGATTTGGTTTTCTGTGTGTTGGTCAGGTGATCTCCAGGTGGCTTTGTGGATATCCTTGCGGGGGAAAAAGGTACTTCGAACTACCATACCCCGGGAGGCTGCAAAGTTCACGCATCGTTGGCCGTTGTCGTTCGATACGGCATGCAGGCTGTTTGGCCCGATTGCCGGTCTATACATTGCCTCCCGTCCTACCTGAGCGTTCATGTCGCCGATGACGATTTTGACGTCCCGTTGCGAACAGCCGTCGTACACCTGCTCCAGCTGCGCATAGAACGCTTCTTTCTCGTCGTCGGGTCTCCCTTCGTGTGGGCAGTGCACGTTGATGATGCTGTAGTTGAAGAAACGGCCCTTAATCCTCAACTTGCACATCCTCGCGTTGATCGGCTGCCAACCAATCACGCGTTGGCGCATCTTACCCAGCACTACAAAGCCGGTTCCCAGCTCGTTGGTGGTGCCACAGCTCTGGTAGAAAGTAGCTGCTCGATGTCCGCTTTTCCATACCTTTTGTCCCGTCCAGCAAAGTTCCTGCAGTGCTACGACTTCGAAGTTGCGTGGTTGAAGTTCGTCATAGATTAACCTATCGCAACCCGGGAAGCCGAGCGATTTGCAGTTCCATGTTCCGAGTTTCCAATCGTAGTCCTTATTTCGTCGCGTAGGTCTGTGCCGATTGTTCCGATCCGTATTTCTTTCTTCGGTATTTGCAACTTTGTTTTTTTTTTCCAGGGCGGCTTGTTCAGAATTATATACCATTATTACGAGTACTACTTTTTTGCTCGGATTATGTTTTGACTCCCACAGAAACTCGCTAGAATAAATACAAAATAATAGTTTTTTGGTTGAAATTTCAAAAATGTATTCAGTTTGACACATTATTTCGGACTTATCACCGCTACGATTGCAGCGCCACGGTGGCCGATTGAATCTTGGATTTGTCAATTGTGATGTCCCTCTCACAGACTACAACATAAAGTTATCTTTGCGCAGTGGCGATATCGTAACCAATGAGGTACAACCGAGGTGCGATTATTGCTAGTTAAAAACTACAACATAAAGTACCTGACACTGCAAAATATAACGTCTGCAATAAAAATACTTTCTGCCCCGCCGCAATCATAAAAAAATGGCGGGAAATCTTGTTAGGGGCAAGGCTTAGAAAATATTTTGTGTGTCCAGAATATGATAAAAAGGAGGGCTCTCACCTTGGCTAGTTTTTGCACATATAGTGGAGTGTTGAAGACGGTAGGTTTATGGTCGGCGTTGGTGGTTCATGCCGCGATAGAATCAACAATCAATACGAAACTATTGATTTGAAATTGGCTCACTACTTGACTAGCCTATTGGTCCCAAGCAAATCGATTAACTTACCCCATTCTAGTCAACATTCTATCACACAATGTTTGTTTTGATTCGTTATGAAAATAAAATGAGGGGTTAGTGGAATTTCCTATGTTTCGAGCTGAGTACTGCGGAGTAAATCGATTTCATTTTGCAAACCAATGGAAAACTGCTTGAAAATTTGTTCAAGTTTAAAATTGTTTTGTTCTTTCTCAGTTGATTCCCGCCAAAAGCTCTGAGCCAGGAGTGCTTGAGCCCCCATGACTCTATCAAAGTTTGTTTACATACATGTTTCGCCAAAGTATGTTTTACTGCAATTGAAAACTCAGCTGAGTCATAAAAACTGGTTTTTATACTTTCATCATTGAGCCTGTTGGTTTTTGTCTTTGAGCTTACAATTAAGAATGTGTTATGAATAAGTATGAATCATTTTTATGAGATTGCAATGCTTGACGAGAGGTAAGAACAGTAACTGAGTTTGTTGCTTCTGAATGTTTGGCTCCCGTTTGACAGTTCTGACTGGCGCCCAAGTGACAAGCACATTAAGTGAGTCCGCAGTACCCAGGTTTCGAGGGGTGAATCGATTAGCTTGGGACCGAAGATAGTACCAGAGCTGAGCCAAAAAGTAGAGCTCGTTTCTTCGGAACCTACTAGTCTTAGAGTTACCTCTATGATAAAATGGCGCCATGGGCAGGCAATGAGGATTACTAAGCTTCCCCTCTCTGATGAACCACTACATGAGAAAACCAAAGATCTAGTCCAGCAGTGATAGTATCACACTTGTTACTCCTTTATTTGAAAGCCGCATTGTAGTACGCTTACGTATAGGCACTGACGTTGGGTGCGATACTGGCGGGTTTTGCCGCAAATCACTCTTATTTTATTTATTTTTACGCAGATAGATTTATTTGAGTTTGCAAGGGAATTATACTATTGAAATATTTCAAAAAGTGCCCAACAGTACTTTTTTTAATTGCGTGACAAGCTTTCGTTGTTGGTTTCATTGAGGTATTACTCAGGGAACAATGTTAAACACCATTTTTGTACATGGTATTGCAACTAATCTTATATGTGCTTCATTTTGATTTGGGATAAGTCTTTGAACTATGGCTCGGGATTTCCACTGTGGCGTGCTTCTATTGTGACATACCCATACGTATTTTTTGTGGTGAGACATAGTGGAAGCGTGTGAGCATAGTTGGAGCATATACCCTATATAATTTAAAAATCAGCTAGGAAACTATCTTCAAAGTGAAGCACTTTAGTCACTTGAAGGTGTCACTTGGGTCGAACTAATATATAATAAATATAGGTCAAAGTCAAAGAAATTGAAACACGTTTAATGTTAGATTACAAGCACAAGTGCAGGTTGATCCAGAGTGCAGATAGGTAATATCGTTATCTTCTTCAAAACTTCATCGTCTTGATCTAAAGAAAACAGAAAAGAAAATCGCCACTCGATCAAGCTAAATTCAAAAGTAGTACCTGTGTGATGTCGCATTCCAAAAGATTTGAACGAAATAAATATATCTTTTTTTTTAATTTTTGCGTACATTAGATTCATTTACTTAGAAAAACAATTCATAGTTAAAATCATAATTCTAAACAAGACAATTATTTAATTTTGACTATTAGTTAAATTCCAGTAAAATTTTGATCCGCTACATCACAATTGGCATCACTACTTAGTGTGCATTTTCAAAATGTAAAGATACATACAAGTCCTGGGACCTGGTTGCAGTTAAGCAATCCTCAAGGTCATGCCAATGCACAGGGTATAATTATTGGATATGTTTACGAACCCTAATTATTAATTTATTTACTATTATTATTCAACGAAAAAATTCCCAATTCATTCTTTTTTTTTTCAGGCTGCAAAAAGAGCTGATGGCACTGATGATGTCATCGGAAAAGTCCATCTCGGCCTTCCCTGAGGGTGAGAACTTCTTCAAATGGATCGGTACCATCTGCGGTCCGGAGGACACCGTGTACAAGGGCCAGAAGTACAAGCTGCTGCTTGAGTTCCCAAATTCGTACCCGTACTCGGCTCCTAATGTGAAATTTCTCACGCCTTGCTTCCACCCGAATGTGGACCTCAGCGGGTCCATCTGCTTGGACATCCTGAAGGACAAATGGTCGGCGCTGTACGACGTGCGGACGATTCTGCTGTCGATCCAGTCGTTGCTCGGAGAGCCCAACAACGATAGCCCGCTGAATTCGCAAGCCTCCCAGATGTGGCCCAACCAGGTCGAGTACAAAAAGTTCCTGGATGAGTTCTATGAGAAGCATAAAGAGGCTTAAGGAGGTCATATACAGGGGTGTGTGAGTGATTACAAAAACAGGGATGAACGCGACACAATGATGGTGATGATGATGTTGATGATTAATGTTCGAGTGAGCGTGCGAAAAAGAGAACGAAAGCGAGAGAGAGAGAGAAAAACATACAAAGTAAGGTAAAATTTAACAAAAATCTCAAGGGTGCACACACCGCTATTGAAACATACAAAGAAAGCAACGTACGCAATTTCAACGGAGCAAGATGTGGACAATGTTTGCTAGGGCGGACTCGGAAAAATCTTCATTTTCTCATAAACCAAACACAGATTCCCGACAAATGGAGATGCGAAACCAAGTCGCTTTTAGAGGAAAAATGCAAACAGTTTTGATTTATTTTAAACTCTGGTATATTTATTATGGGAAAATCGATTAAAATGTTTACTTGTACGAATAACTTACTGAACTACGATCTGTTCTGTTTCCTGTAAAATTTATTCCAGCAACAAAAAGTGTGTCGTCTTCTCACTAGTATTTAGTAAATTAAATGTACAGGTAATTCGGATAGGACTGACAGCAGCGAAGGCGACGGAGTGAGCACGATTTCTGTCCCAGGGTAGTGTACAATTTTTCCAAGCAGAAGAAGATGAATGGTTTGAGATTGACGAACAATTATTCCAATTCCCCTTGTGCACTTTATTCATCCTCTGCAAAATATCCGCGATACAAAAACTAATGGCACTCACTTATGTGGTCTCCTTTATGGATTAAATCGAATCATTTTAACAAAGCTAAACTACCTACACTTCTACATTCATTTCTATGCTTACAACCATGTATTAGGTACTTGCGCTATTGATTACATTAATCGAAATGACTATTATTAGAAATTTTACTTTTCCTGTTTGTTTTGTTTCGTCTGCGCATTGATCGTTAATTTCCGAATAAATAGTTTAAACACACAAGTAGAGTACAGCACGCGACGAACACACGTAATTACACAATGAGCTATAGCTATCGACTGGTGGAAGAACAAAGTAGGTATCAACCAAGCAGAAAAGTAGCAAATGCATATCTAGTAATTTGTTTTATGTTTCAAACTCTCTCAGTTAAACTTTCCCTCTTTCCGTATTCCTTATTTAGCTATACATACAATGATTGGTATTTGTACACGTAATAAATGAATTACAATTATTCCACTGAAAGATGCGCATAGCACTGCTGTAATTCTGATGACATCCAAATTAGCGAAGCGAACCTCATTTTGTGGTGTGGGGCCTTCAGGGTGATATGCATTCAAACTGTACTGGCATCATCCGGTTAGGTGGATCGGTCCGGTTATCGATATCATTGGAGTGGACCGCATTGCGTCTTAAGCGAAAAAAAAATCCAAGGCTTAAGCATGAAAGCATTGGGTGATCAAGTATGTGCGTATGTAAAGGATACCACTCATTGTTGCAGGGCACAGCCATTAGACAGTGGACTGTCCACCTCGTATGACTTGATCAAGTACGATACCTGGGCTGGTTGTATTCAATTTACCATTGTATGAAGCTCGATATAAAGGGCCAAAAAAGGGAGGGTGGACCCTTAAGTAGAGACACTTACGCGTGATCCACGGGAGCAAGAAGAATCTCCTTCCAACGATAAAAATGTTCTAATCCTATACAGAACAAGCCATCATACGAGGGGATGTCCCAATGAGTGGGGAGAAGAGCCCACCTTCAATTCACGAAATGTTAATAACAGAGTGTTGGCAATTCCAGAGTCGATGTTACAATAAAAGCCCTATTAAAAATACCATACACGAATGATAACCCAAATGATAGAACAATTCCACAAATGGTTTGGATTATACCCGAAACACGTCGTTAAGCTAAATAACCATAACAGTATTATTAGCACAGAGAACAGACATGGAGGCTCGAACAAAATTTCTCTAAAAACTTGTGTAAAGATTCCTATTCGACTTAAGCGCCACTAACGGCGACTTCCCCACTTAAAAACCCTCTTTGACAACATGATGGCGCTGGCGTTGCACAAATTACACAAGATACTAAGTGCTAGTAGCGCCAAGTGGCAATTTTCAACAGAAAATTTATCGATACTAGCGCCAAATTGGTCGAAAGTGGAAAATTTATAGAGAAAATCAGGAGATGCTAACACCACGTAACCACAGAGAACAGACGTTCAAGTTCGGTCAGAAACTTGTGTAAAATAAGTGGGAACGTCGCCGTTACGTGGACACAGAAATGTGTTCTACTCACTGTCTACATAGCTCAAAAGAGAATTCTTAGGTAAAATATTGTAGGATAAGAATTTGTATAAATAGCAATAGTTTCTTGTAAATAAAGTTGGTCATCGCCCACCTGAGGACTTCCAAGGTGGAATTCTTCACCCACGACTTCCCCGGTGAAAAACCGTTCAAGGTCGTCATCAGGGGCCTACCAAATTTCGACCCGAAGTTTATCGAACATGAAATCAGGGACCGGTACAAGCTGGCCCCAAGTGCCGTGTATCGAATGACAAGAAGAGATGAGAATGTGAAGGCGTATCCGGATAGCCTTTTCCTGGTACACTTCCAGAAGGGAACGGTAACGCTCAACGCACTGAAAGCCATCCGGTCCATCAATTCCATCACCGTTCGCTGGGAGCCATACCGTGGCGGCTATCGCGATGTGACTCAGTGCCAGCGGTGTCTGAACTTCGGACACGGTACCCGCAACTGCAACATTAAGCCACGCTGCGCTCAAGACCATGCCACCTCCGAATGTGCTGCGGATGAAGCTGTGGCGTCCAAATGCGCCAACTGTGGTGGTGCTCAACAAGGATCCAACAAGCAGTGCCCTAAACGCGAGGATTTCAAGCGCATCCGAAATCAAGCGTTCACCAACAATCAACCAGCACGAAGGAAGGATAAGGCCCCGGCTTTCAGGACTGGAGGACTTTCCGCCTCTTCATGGACAAGCGAATCCAAGGGTGCGATCCGCGCCCCCTCAAGAAACGTCTGGATCTTCTGCTGGACAAAGCTCTTCATCCACCCTGGATTCTGGAGGCAACCAATAGCTCAAACAAATAATCCGGAGCTGTTCTCAGCAGATGAACTGATGGAGATTTTTATCAACATGACCGGTGCTCTACGTAAGTGCCGCAATAAGCCCGAACAGATCCAAGTGCTCGGTAAGTTCATCATCCAATATGGTGTCTAATCCGCTAACCATCGCTACCTGGAACGCTTGCTCTGTAAGAGCTAAACAGATTGAGCTTGCCGACTTCCTCCGCAAGCATAGCATCGACGTGGGTTCTCTAACCGAAACCCACATGTCGTGTCATTACTTCTCTACACCACCTAAAGTCCGGTGACAGCTTCTGGTTGCCTGACCACAACATTATCCGGCTTAATCGCACCAGCTCCAGGGGGGTGGTGTAGCGGTCATCGTCAGAAAGGGAATCAAGTTTTGCACTCTGCCCCACATCCGCACTTCTATCAACAATCAATACGAAACTAACGATTTTAAATTGGCTCACTACTTGACTAGCCTATTGGTCCCAAGCAAATCGATTAACGTATCCCATTGTAGTCAAAATTCTAGTACTACACAATGTTTGTTTTGATTCGCTATGAAAGTTTGACAGATAAAATGAGGGGTTATTGGATTTTCCTATGTTTCGAGGGGTGAATCGATTAGCTTAGGACCGAAGATAGTACCAGAGCTGAGCCAAAACGTTGAGCACGTTTCTTCGGGACCTACTAGTCTTAGAGTTATCCTATGCTTCTATCATCGAGGGCATTAGTTTGGAGGAAACGTCCGGTTCATCGCTGTTTACTGCCCACGCCAGTGTACCGCAAGCAACGGATTAGGAATCCAATTCAAGAAGGACCTGACCGCCATCACCCGTACTAGCCCCCGATTCATCGTTGGGGGCGACCTGAACGCCCACCATGAAGCTTGGCGGAACTACCAGCGGAACCGGAACGGATGTCTATTGTTCGCCACGCACAACATGGACTGTACACTGTGCAATTTCCGGACGAACCAACTTTCATCTCTCCGACGAGAAATCCCTCCACCCTGGACTTTTTCCTGTCAAACATTGGACTATCCAAGCCGGAGGCGCACAAATATCTCAGCTTCGACCACCAACCGGTGGTGACTGAAGTCGGTGTCAACGGTGTCAACATGGTTCCTGCTAGAAGCTGCCTACGTAAAGACTACCACCATGTCAACTGGGTGCAGTACGGACGAATGATGGACAGCAACATCCACTGCTCGACACTGTAGATGACATCGACCGGGCGTTGGAAGGACTCCAACAGGCCATATCCGTGGCTGACGAGGCGTGTGTTCGACAAGTTCCTGTGAGGGGTAAGTTTGTTGCTATTGAATCCCACACCCAATAACTGATTCGGTTGAGAAATGTTCGTAGACGCCAGTTTCAGAGTACTGGAGATCTGGGCAAAAAACGTGAAATGGCCGATCTGAACAGGCAGATTGCTTCCAGAATGGACTCACTCCGAAATGAAAGTTTCGAGCGTGTTGTCCAAAATCTGGACGACCGCTCCAGACCATTCTGAAAGGTAGCCAAGGTCCTGAAAAAAATCATCCCAAACCCGTTCCACCTCTCAAAGTCGAAAATGATGACGATCGGCTTTTAATCACCCCACAGGAGAAAGCAAATGCGATCGGCAAGCATGTCGCTTCATCGCATTTGCTTGGCTCAACTATCCAAAGTCCGCTCGAAGATCAGGTTGCGCAATGCGTTCAAAACCTAGATGTCTCCCCTTGTGTCGTGCCTCCGGCGGATATGATTACAGTACAACAGATTTGCTCAGCGCTGAAATGCACCAAGAACATGAAGCTCCCAGGTTTGACGGTATATTCAACTTAGCATGAAAGTGCAGTCTCTTCTAACTGCTATCTTCAACAGATGTTTGGAACTGCACTACTTTCCAAGCATCTGGAAAGTAGCAAAAATCATACCAATCCACAAACCCGGTAAGGATCCAACCACAAACGAAGTGACAGACGATTAACTGGCGAAGAAATCCATTAAAATAATGTGGTTCACTGTAATAGAATTTTCTTGGAAGCTTGTGCCATCATCCACCAGATGGGTTAGTTTTTTTGTTTTGATTCGAACAAAGTTCATTTTGTGTACAATGATTCTTTGACAGTGTGCAAAGAGTGTATCATTTTGTTATTTTTTTATTCATTTCAGTCTTGAGTAGTGTGAAAGAGATAGAACCAAAACATTCTAATACATTTGGTGAAAATGCTACTACAGTCCAGTAGAAGTGTTGCCATGTGGTACAATCCAGTAGTAGTGGTGTTGCCATGTGGTACACTGAAAAATTGAAATAGCAGGTTAGTCACCAAAGTTTTCGAGCCGCTCCGTCTGTCACTTCGTTTGTGATCCAACATTGTCTTCAAGCTACAGAACAATCAGCCTCCTTTCAGCGCTGAGCAAATTGTAAGAGAAACTCATTCTCAATCGTTTGCTTTGTCGAGGAAAATAACATTCTCCTTCCGGAACAGTTTGGGTTCAGAAAGGGGCACTCCACCAATCACCAGCTAGTGCGGGTGATGAATACCATCCGAAGTAACAAAGCTGTATCCAAGTCCACAGCCATGGCCTTGTTAGACGTTGAGAAATCGTTTGATAATGTCTGGCACAATGTGCTTGTATACAAGCTTTGTAACTTCAACTTTCCATTACATCTGGTTAAAATCACCCGTAACTACCTCCAGCAAAGGTCGTTTAAGGTATCGTTGAATGGTTGTCTTTCAGACACGTTTTCCATCCCAGCAGGAGTCCCGCAAGGCAGTCTGCTGGGCCCCTTGCTTTACAGCATTTACACTTCCGACATTTCTCCCATCGGTGACGGTTGCGTGTTTTTCCTGTTTACAGATGATACCGCAATAGCCGTCAAAGGAAGGATGCCTCGCGAAATAACGAACAAACTTCAACGATGCCTTAACGCCTTTACTGATTATGCCACCACGTGGAAAATTAAAATCAATGCCTCCAAAACTCAAGCGATCATGTTCCTCCATCGGCAATCGCCCACACTGAAACCGGCTCCATCTTGTACTGTAATCATGGATGGCACAAGGGTTTAGTGGTCTGCCGAAGTAACCTATCTCGGGATGTTGTTCGATGAAAAGTTCCTCTTCCGTTCGCATGTAGAGAAAACCGTAATCAAGTGTTCTGCCTTGGTTAGGTGTCTGTATCCGCTGATTTGCCGCAGATCCCGCCTCTCAAGGGTGAACAAACTGGCCGTCTACAAACAAATCATAGCACCTGCGATCCTCTACGCAGCTCCGGTGTGGAAATCATGTGCAAAGACTCACAGGAACAAAATCCAGGTCGCTCAGAATAGAGTGCTGAGGATGGTACTTGATCGTCCTTTCGACGCTAGAATAACAAGTTTACACGAAGAGGCAGGCATTGCCAAAATAGATTAAAGAATTAACGAAATTATTGTTATTATTGTTATTGTGTCATGCTGGAGGGGGCATTGAGCCTGGTCGCCAGTGTAATTTTGGTGACCAATTATACACCTTCCATGCAGCAATCAGATAGATAAAGATGAGATGGCTCTTAGATAATGACTTATGCGAGTCGATTGAAATCAGCCGAATATTGAATGAGGGTTTAGGTGAGCCTTAACATAGAAGCGTAGATGCATAGATGAAGGATAAGAGAAAGGAGAGAAAAAGGAATTCAAAAACAGAATTGGTAGAGAATGAGTGCTGATGAATGCATTTATGTTTCATTTAGTTATAATGATTATCAATAATACTTACAGTCTGATGATGATGTCTCGAGAAATTTACTTTGGTGTGGTGTGTGTGTGTGTGTGTGTGTGTGTGTGTGTGTGTGTGTGTGTGTGTGTGTGTGTGTTTTTTTTTTTTTTTTTTATAGTAAGGTTTAGGAAAGCTTCAAGAAGCCTGGCCTGTAGTGAAGGTGGCACGGTGTGGTATCCACTAGTTGCCTAGTGCAGCTCCACTAAAACCCATTCCTTACTCTCTCCTCTGCCTGGATCCCCCCGGGACCACTGTGAAGCGACTACTTCGGGGGGTGGCTGTGCTCATGCACTTGTCGTACTCTCAGCGCTAGCTGGCGTTGCTAGATCGCTGCTCTTCTCTCCATTTACGCTGCAGCTCTGACATAATCTGTGTGACTGCCCTGCTGACGGCATTCCAAGAGTCCTCCTCTCGACACATTTCATCAACGACATTCTCCACGTTAAGGACGGGCATCTCCGTTCGCACTGCCTCGAACCTTGGACAGTCAAAGACCACATGCTCCGGCGTTTCATCGACGTTGCCACACTCCGGACAGAGGGGTGACGCTGCGTGTCCGAACCGATGCAGGTATTTCCTGAAGCAGCCGTGGCCAGACAGGAACTGCGTTAGGTGGAAATTGACTTCTCCGTGTTTTCTGTTCACCCAGGTCGAAAGAATCGGTATTAGTCTATGTGTCCATCTACCGTTCTCCGTCGTGTTCCACTCCTGTTGCCACTTAACCAATGACTCCACTCTCACAACTTTCCGTACTCTTCCGGCTTCTCTCTGCCTGTAGCACTCACTGTCCTCCGCCAGGGTGATGCCGATAGGGATCATACCGGCGATAACGCATACTGCTTCCGACGAGATGGTTCTGTACGCACTCACGACTCGCATGGCCATGAGCCGGAACGTACTGCTCAGTTTCCTTTGGTTCTGCTTCGTTTCCAGCGCTGGAACCCAGGCTGGACCTCCATATCTCAGTATCGATGATGACACGCTGGCCAGAAGACGCCTCTTGCTACTGCTGGGACCAGCGTTGTTCGGCATGATTCTAGCTATCGCGTTGATGGCCTTCGAAGCCTTCTCACAGGCATATTCAACGTGGCTGTTGAAGTTTAGCCGGTCATCGATCATCACTCCCAGGTATTTTAACACACGCTTCGAGGCTATGGTGTGCTCCCCGACGGTGATTTCCGCCCGCTGTACCGCTTTACAGTTACTGACCAATAACACTTCCGTTTTGTGGTGGGCTATTTGCAGCTTCGCTCCTTTCATCCAGTTACCAATCATGTCGATTGCCTCGGTTGACAACACTTCCACCTCTTCCAGCGTCTCGCCTGTTACCGTCAAGACGACGTCGTCCGCAAAGCCAACGATCTCAACTCCTTTGGGCAGTTTCAGCGTTAGCACGCCGTTGTACATCCCGTTCCAGAGCGTTGGACCAAGGATGGAGCCTTGTGGAACTCCCGCTGTGATCCTAATCGATCTCTGTCCCATGTCTGTCTCGTAGACCTGTGTGTGTGTGTGTGTGTGTGTGTTTTTTTTTTTTTTTTTTTTTTTTTTTTTTTTTTTTTTTTTTTTTTATAGTAAGGTTTAGGAAAGCTTCAAGAAGCCTGGCCTGTAGTGAAGGTGGCACGGTGTGGTATCCACTAGTTGCCTAGTGCAGCTCCACTAAAACCCATTCCTTACTCTCTCCTCTGCCTGGATCCCCCCGGGACCACTGTGAAGCGACTACTTCGGGGGGTGGCTGTGCTCATGCACTTGTCGTACTCTCAGCGCTAGCTGGCGTTGCTAGATCGCTGCTCTTCTCTCCATTTACGCTGCAGCTCTGACATAATCTGTGTGACTGCCCTGCTGACGGCATTCCAAGAGTCCTCCTCTCGACACATTTCATCAACGACATTCTCCACGTTAAGGACGGGCATCTCCGTTCGCACTGCCTCGAACCTTGGACAGTCAAAGACCACATGCTCCGGCGTTTCATCGACGTTGCCACACTCCGGACAGAGGGGTGACGCTGCGTGTCCGAACCGATGCAGGTATTTCCTGAAGCAGCCGTGGCCAGACAGGAACTGCGTTAGGTGGAAATTGACTTCTCCGTGTTTTCTGTTCACCCAGGTCGAAAGAATCGGTATTAGTCTATGTGTCCATCTACCGTTCTCCGTCGTGTTCCACTCCTGTTGCCACTTAGCCAATGACTCCACTCTCACAACTTTCCGTACTCTTCCGGCTTCTCTCTGCCTGTAGCACTCACTGTCCTCCGCCAGGGTGATGCCGATAGGGATCATACCGGCGATAACGCATACTGCTTCCGACGAGATGGTTCTGTACGCACTCACGACTCGCATGGCCATGAGCCGGAACGTACTGCTCAGTTTCCTTTGGTTCTGCTTCGTTTCCAGCGCTGGAACCCAGGCTGGACCTCCATATCTCAGTATCGATGATGACACGCTGGCCAGAAGACGCCTCTTGCTACTGCTGGGACCAGCGTTGTTCGGCATGATTCTAGCTATCGCGTTGATGGCCTTCGAAGCCTTCTCACAGGCATATTCGACGTGGCTGTTGAAGTTTAGCCGGTCATCGATCATCACTCCCAGGTATTTTAACACACGCTTCGAGGCTATGGTGTGCTCCCCGACGGTGATTTCTGCCCGCTGTACCGCTTTACAGTTACTGACCAATAACACTTCCGTGTGTGTGTGTGTGTGTGTGTGTGTGTGTGTGTGTGTATTCCCTCTAACCCCCACTGGCCGGCAGTGTTATTATGGAAGAACTCTCTCTACAATGTCGCATTTATGGTCATTGTAGACAGCTTTAGTCCGGGAGTTAGAAGGTGATAGCTCTATTGCAGATCCAGCAACCCATTTCAGAATGTCTGGAGAGTCACGCCCATTCTGAGGTTACTTTCACTCACAATAAGCCCCGCATGTATGCATCACCGTTATCAAATGGATATTGGTGATACATACACACTTCCAGGTTCGAAAATATTCTTTTCAACCCTGGTTGTATTTAGTGTAGTTTTGATATTTATTTTTTTTTTAAATAAATGGAAAGCTCTCACCATATTCTGCTCCGCCATCGTTATTTGCTTCTTTTGGAATCCCTTGGACTTTTTCTCTAACGCTTCGTATTTCATTCCGTGCTTCACCGGCAATTTCCTTCCGTAGACCGTCCTTGGTTGGTTCTAATATGATTCCGCCTTTTTTTGGTCGGTTTGAATTGCCATGGTGATCTGGGACGAGGCTCACGTCCAAATTCACTGGTCCATCGAGCGCTCCGTTTGCGAAAGGAGAATGAAAGAAATACGAAAGGGATCAGTTTCAAGAAGTGACAGTTTCATCAGATTCCCCAACTAACCATACTCAAGCAAAGTAAGAATATACAAGCCACAGACAAACAGACATAACACTCGCAAGTTGTTCATCAAACAAGCATTTAACGGTCAATTTGAAAGTATCGTAGTTGGTAGTACCATAGAGGTAACTCTAAGACCACCGGGTCCCGAAGAAAATCATTATTATTTTTGGCTCACTCAGTACCAGAACAACGGTCTCAAGCAGTCCCAAGCTATTTCACTCACCCCTGCATGTTCTGCATGAATCCACACACCCCTGATGTTATCTGTCAAACTTTCATAGCGAATCAAAACAAACATAGTGTAGTAATAGAATTTCAACTAGAATAGGGTACGTTAATCGTTTGCTTGGGACCAATAGGCTACTAAAGTGGTGAGCCAATTTAAAATCGTTAGTTTCGTATTGATTGTTGGTAGTACCGCCACTTGTGGCGCGCATAGTCAATTCTCTTGCGTTTGACGTTTACACACTACCACCATCTGTTCAGCGTACTACCCACCACAGTGTACTCAACAGATGGCGGTAATGTTTTAGTGACGATGTTTTACAGTGAGAAATATTCAATGTGTTATGTCTGTTTGTCTGTGTACAAGCTATATTGCGACTATATGGTTACTTGGGTACTCGTATGGCCGTCAGAATGGTTCATCGGTTGCGAAGTAAAGTATTTCTGAAAGTGATGTGTAATATTTCTCAATGTTTTGAATTTATCCTAACGTTACCTCAATGTTATATCACAGACAAGCAGACACAACACATTGAACATTTATAATTGTAAACCCTACCGCCATCTGTCGTATATACTTTGATGGGCAATACACTCAACAGATGGTTGTAGTGTGTAAACGTCAAACGCTAGGGAATGTGCACCACAAATGGCAGTACTACCAACTAAGAAACATTCAAATTGACCGTTAAAAACGATTTTGATGAACGTTTTAAGAGTGTTATGTCTGCTTTTCTGTGATCATACCTTCACCACAGACAAACAGACATAACACTCGTAAGTCGTTCATCGAACAAGCATTTAACGGTCAATCCAAAAGTATCGTAGTTATCAAAGAATTAACGAAATTAAAACTAAATTTGCACAAAAATGTAATTTATCAGAACATGCTTAGATAAGCAATTTGTATATAGTAGATTAGGTGTATATAGTAGTTGTAGGTTAGTTGTAGTTCTAAATAGTAGTTATAAGTAGTCTCCCTTTTCAAATTTACAACAAACCAATCCCACCAAGGTGGTCATTCTTAAAACAGGCCTGATAGGACTAGGAACTGTAATTAATAATAGTTGAAATTTCAAAAGAACTAAAGTTGAAAAGACGCATCTGTGTCACTTGATAAGTAATACATGTAAACCACACTAATACAAGAAAATTTAAAGTAAAAAAAAAGTTTAAATAAAGTTAGTTATCGTTAGACAACCGAACGGTTCAGATCTGGTAAATTACTGGAAAATCCGAAAGACGATTACTCTAAAGTAGGGTTTTTGATCTAATTTCCGTCCTACTAAGCACAACCCGTGCTTTACCTCTCTTTTCTGAATGAGTTTAAACAAAAAATGGAATATTTCTATCAAAAATGACTTGCAAATTTATTCACTTTTCCAGACGTACCGTTCGATTTGATAAAGAGTCACAAATTGTTGAGATATTGTCTAAAACCTAACACTGCTTCTTGATTCTAAATTCGTTCTACGAGTTTCAATTCCGTCCTAACGCATTGAAACGCCATTAGATTTTCTTCGTCCTACGGATAAACGTAGAAAAAGGGGATTCGCTAGGAGCGCTTCTTTTGTTTTGAGAACAATGAGCGCAAATATTCATACAATGGGCTCTAACAGGATTTATGTTGTAGCTAATGAACTAACGCATCGGAACAAACCTATTATTGATTTGTGCACGGTGAAATCATTGATATTATGGATCTTTTCTGATCGATAGAACGGAAATGGGCGATTACGACGAAGTAGCGCTCTACCCTAATTGCGAAAAGGTGAGCTCGTATAGAGATTAATAAGACTTCTTTTCTCCTCCAATCGCTAACCCTCCGACAGTGAGAGGGATCTAGTCTGGAGCTTTGAAACGAAAGCTGGGGGCTTATTACGGATGGCACTTCACGGTGAAAACTTGTCACTTGTCGTCACGGTGAAGTGATTCCCATTTGATTTGTACGGTAATCACGGCTCTTATTCTGAGTCTCACTTGCTTATCACCGTGTAGTGACACCCGTAATAAGGCTCCTGGTCTTTACCAAGAATAACATGTGCCCCTCTTATGCCCTTTTCTCGCCACCCATATGACACCAACACAAACAATCAACATCGCCGGATAGGGAAAAGTTTCCCCTTCCCGATGATGTTGTTAGTTTGCTCCGATTACAAGAAGTGCGCGTACCGGTAACAGGTTTACAACGGGGTATTCGAGTCTGAACTGTCATCCTTCGCGGCAGGACTCGAATATTTTTCCGCTGTTTAAAGGCTGTTAAGGGCCACCCACATTAGATCCGTTTGCGTTGCGTTGACGTAAATTTGACAGTTAGACAATAGATTTAGCTGTCACTTTGCCGCAACGCGTCCGATCCGGATCTAATGTGCGTGGGCCTTTACACTAAAACTCCCTGGACGTGTGGAGGAGTTCTTTAGATCAGAGAAATAAATTTTACTGATAGGTGAAGCAGTAAAGGCCACTGAGATGTTATTTGTTTTTATTTGCAATAGATCTTTCCTCTATGTAGCTCGGAAAATGGAATATGTACATAAGTACAATAGTATGCCTTTTAAATTAGCATATAAATGAAAAGTCAATATAAAAGAAAATCCCTTCACCAATTCAATTAATACACAACAGAAACTCAATAATACTTCAATCGAATAAGGTATTTTTCCTCTTGGCGGCTATCACTGCTATTATAGTCGCAAACCGATCTCCCATCAAACCGTGTCTTCGTCATCTTCGATTTCCTCCGGTTCCTTCTCCGCTTCCACTCCAAACTGCAGTTCGTTCACGCTCTGTTTGGACATATTAATCTCCTGGTCAATGCGGGACAGATCCCGAATGATCTCCCGCATCACGCCCTTGTTCATGTTCCGAGCCATCTGATACAACAGGAACCAATGTCCAATATTGGCTTCCCGGACGACGCGCTTCAACCGGTGATAACTGATTGGATCCAACAGGCTGAACAGACACTGGAATCGAACGCTTTGGCAGCAAAGCTGTACCAGCCGATAGCACAACTGCATACTGGACACGACGGCCAATACGATGAACCATAGCCACAGGAAGGCGAAGATTTTCTCGTTGACAATATTATGCGGTAGAAGGCAAAGTGCATCCAGAGTTTGTTTCGATCCACTGGGACCAATGTAGCTGAAATCGCATTTGGCCAACTTTGGGAAAACCAGAGAATTGTAGAATACCCATGAATTCATATCCAATGCCATAAGGGCTTTAATGGCCGGCGTGTAGTTGGGCCAAAAGCCATCGAAGATGAAATTCATCAGAAGCATGTTCAGCAGAAGGACAATAAAGTTGAGAATCTCACATCCAACGAAAATCAGTCCATATTTGGTGTGTCGCCGGCGACATTCCTGAGTCAGATAGAGCAGCGTTTGACATTTACGCTTCCGTGTCCAAGCTTCCGGTTGGAAAATAGAATCTGCAAAAAGTGATATTATCATCGACGTCAATATTAGATACTCCCCCTTATTCTGCGAGCCACGTGACTCTCTCTCACCGGTGAGGTGACAATTGTCACCTCGTGTGAGGTGGCTCTCCATGCAAATCAAATGGAGAGTCACCTCACACGAGGTGGCTATTGTCACCTCACCGGTGAGAGAGAGTCACGTGACTCGCAGAATAGGGGGGACTGAGAGCAACTTACTCAAATCATTGCTTAATTCGGCCAAACGTCCGCCTTCACAGAACCGCCACAGGTGCTTGGGAAATGAGAACAGGAACGCCTGAATTGCCAGCAAAAACGGAACCCACTGGTAGTACTTCTGATACACCCTTTCATTTTTAGGAATGTGGCCCATCTTTGTTCCGATCTCGATGAAGTCCCAGCTGGCATCAACTATAATAAGACATCGAAAACATTTTTTTCCGAACGCTATTTAACCACACTTACCAAACATTGGATCCCGACTAATGTAAGTTCCCAGAGTCCAGCAGAAACTGTGTAGGCTTGATCTTGCTACCGGAGATGCCGGGCTGAAACACTCGATCGGTTCGCCAAAGTACGTTCGAGCCGACAGCAGAATGGTGAACAATATCAGCAAGACCACGGTGTATCGGCTGTGAAGACGCCAAACTATGTTGGTCGTGTCAAATGGTTTTAGCACGAGAAACTCCCGCAGCGGCCGGGTGATTTCGATCATGATTATTTCTTTTCAAATTGTACTTTTAAATTCACTGCACTAGCGTTGTACTGATAAAGGCACTTTTTTTTTCTTATTCAGACGTTGAGTGCACCGGAAGAATCTAGGTAGGAGCTGATTTGCCACCGCCACAGCGATCGGGATTAAAGATGGAGGCGCTAATCATGAAAAAGTTGAAAGCTGACGCGACGCAATGAGATGTAAACAGATGAGGCAGTGTGAATTCGTCATCTCTTTCGTTCTTCTGCTGTTTAAATGACTGACGGAGTGTGACATCATCCGTTTAAACAGCCGACGATCGAATTGGGGGGATCGGCAACCCTTCAGAAGTGGCAATACACGCTATTTTAAAACTACCCAAATTTGGGTAGAACCTACCTACACTCAAAAATATTACAAAACGAATATAGATTAAATTTTATGCATTTTATCTGAGTGATGCGGAGAAACACGAAATGGTTGTCAAAAAGAATCCAACTGGTGCTGTCAAAAAGAATCCAACGATCTAGAGCTGCTAAAAGTGATACTTTTCTCATACAATCCCCGTCGGCAGAGAAAGTATTGTGGTCAATGTTGAAAATATTGTCATTTCGGCATTTTTTTACTAATATTCTTCAACAAAAAACTTGCTCAAATACTCGGATGTAAACAATGTAACGAACGAACGAACCTGCACGAACTGCTGAAGGAAGAATGCAAACAAACTTTATAAGAGTCATGTGGGTAGGTGCACTCCCAACACCATGTACACGTTATTTATGGAGCAAAGGGTGAACTTTCGACAGCATGTATATGCAAATTGTGAGCAGTGCATTAGCAAAACAATTTGTGATATCGGAAAATTTTCAAGTTGTTTCCTATTGACTTGAAAAACAATAACGGCTGTGTTCGCAGTACCCAGCATTTTATGGTTTTTCAAAATTCATACATTGGTTCGATTAAAATTTTCGTCAAAATTATACCAACAATCAATACGAAACTAACGATTTTGATTTGGCTCACCACTTTAGTAGCCTATTGGTCCCAAGCAAACGATTAACGTACCCTATTCTAGTCAAAATTCTAGTACTACGCAATGTTTGTTTTGATTCGCTATGAAAGTTTGACAGATAAAATGAGGGGTTATTGGTTTTTCCTATGTTTCGAGGGGTGAATCGATTAGCTTGGGACCGAAGAGAGTACCAGAGCTGAGCCAAAAAGTTGAGCACGTTATTTCGGGACCTTCTAGTCTTAGAGTTACCTCTATGATTATACTAAGTCCGAATAACGGAGTGGAATTCGATCAGTGTCAGGATCAGTGTTTACTAAAATGACAGGAAAAATAACATTTGGATTCTCTTCGCAGCTTCGCGCTTGTGAAGAGCTTTGTTCCGGCGGATTTCAACTGCGCCTGTGATCTGCTGGGCAGCTAGACTGCGTGAGCTCGTGAGCACGAGTTCATCTTAATGAACATCGAAATGGTAAGTATTTTTTAAATAATATTCATAAAAAATAAAATAATTAAAAAACCTTCCTGAGAAAATTTTTATTTCTATTTGAAAACAATAATATTTACCATAAATAAAATAAAGAAGCGAAAAAGACATTCTCTCGATTAAACCGTATCTATACATTGTAAGTATATTTCGATTTTATACTATGGCACGCATAAACCATTTTTATACTAAGTTTGCATTCTCTCCATTTATACCGACCTTTGCGTCGGTACGGAGAGTTGCGATTTAGCGTAACTTTTATGCTATTTAGATTTCAATATTTTTTTAGTGTAGATCGGTCAAAACTGAACCTACCCAAAAATGGGAGAGTGACAAGTTGACAAATGAAGAACATCGACATGAATCCAAGGGGGGGAGGTGGCTGTCAAATACGAACAATCGTCGCCTACCTCGCATAACTGGTTCCAAACGTAAACAAGCCATAAGAAACCTACAGCGTTTGTTTACGTTTGGAACCAGTTTCATACAAGATGATCAGTAGGCTGATTTGACAGCACATCCCCCCAGCATGAATCTGATCAAAACCTGGGGGGGACGTGCTGTCAAATCAGTCTACTGATCATTCTTGTATGGAACTGGCTCCAAACGTAAACAATCTCTGTAGGTTTCTTATGCCTTGTTTACCTTTGGAACCAGTTATGCGAGGCATGCGAGGTAGGCGTCGATTGTTCGTATTTGACAGCCACCTCCCCCCCCCTTGATCAAAACGTTCCCCATAAAAAATTTGACAGATGGCGAATTTCACTGTCGACCGGCGAAATCGGTTGTTTACAAAAAAAAGGCCCATTAATAAACCGACAACGTCGCCTGTGGCGAACGTACTGTAAAACTATAGTCTTTAACAAAAACAAATGGTAGTAAAGTACCAGATTCTTGTAAATATTACGGAACAGATTTGTAAATGTCATACTGTCAAAAACATCCTTTGTCTAGGGGTATCCCACTCTAAACTTTTTATATCTCACGTTATACTTAGAAAGTTCTTACAAATACCTAAGATACCTGGAAATACTTTAAAATACTTAACCTTTATTTAGCATTAGGTTGTTACCACCGTTGCTAAACACATTTTAGTTGTTTATTTATCGGATGTCGCCAAGGATTTTGTGTGAATATTTGAAAACTGCAGTGTTAATATTTTATGCTATTTTAAATGTTTCGTTTTGTTTTGTAGGCATCAAGATATAGTCTTCGAATAAGAGAAGATCATTGCAAAAATGATTCACCTATAAATTAAAGGGCGGAAGAATCGTCAACGGTGGAAAAAACAGCCGCTGATTATTTCTCCAATTTGCATCATTTTCACATTATACCTCACTATTAAATATGTCACACTTTGATGCGCATTTAGCATGATCCGTTCGACATGTTACAGGAAGAAGTCAGGTTTTATGTACTTTTTGAAAGTAATGATTCGGTCACTAACTTAAGACTCTTAAGGACCACCCACATTAGATCCGTTTGCGTTGCGTTGACGCAAATTTGACAGTTAGACAATAGATTTAGCTGTCAGTTCGCCGCAACGCGTCCGATCCGGATCTAATGTGCGTGGGCCTTTAGGACTATCGAATCTGAATAAGAAGTTGAGGAGGTTTACCACACCATTCGCATTCTACTTGTTGCCGAGCTTGTGGTATCTGGACAGTCGCATCTTGTAGCTTCCCACCGAACGTGTTTATTCTGCCGTAAAGTACCATAATTCTGCGCAGGCCTAATTCCGGGCTCTTTTGAAAATTTCTAAAATAATTGGAAATTGCATATAATTTGAATTGAATTGAACATGATAGTAGGTTGGTTAGTTGTCTTTATTAAGGAGATTTTCAGCCAGACGCTGGTTCATCTCCGGCGATGATGGTAGGTATTAACATCTTGTGCATGGTAAAAATATAAATTTAGATAAAACTGTAAAATACCGCAAAATTTTAGCGAAATGCACGGAATTAAGTGCTGCGCAGAATTATGCCACTTTGCCATAAATATTAAACATGTTGTATATATGAACTACGTTTCCTCGGATTTGGAACCGTCAATTCTCATCTGTTAAACCATTATTAGAGCTGGACATGATTGATAAGCCATATCTGCTGTGTTGATGTCGAATCCCTTTTTTAATTGACTCTATCAGCTAACAGCAAAGATTTTAAAACTTAAATTTAATAAATTTATTGTAACACATGACATGCGAATAAATAAGTATCGATTGTTCAAACTTTTAAATAAAAACAACCAACCTATCAACTTCTTTTACGTGTCGCGTTCTGGAACGATCGAGCTGTATAAGTCTCGCATGAAACGCTTCGATTAAACCGGGATAATCTATTTGCCACTACGGATCAGAATGATAACGATGCTAGTGTTTTTGAAATCCTCAATCACCTCAAGCACCTTGTCGTTGGTAGTTACAATTAATAAAACTGGAAAATTTATGTACAAATGAAAACATCGACTTCTAGCAAAATTCTAATTAAACTACTTTACCAGATGTATGTATGTTCTCCGAAAAGCGTATTGCAATCAGTACAATTTCCTACTGTAAAAGGTTCGCTTCATCGTCGTAGTTCGACAGGCAAATGCGCAGCGTAACCCTGGTATCCTTGACCTGTATAGGCATAGCCAAGAACTTATACTTCTCCATACATGCACAGCTTGTGCTAACACTTTTGGTTACATTCTTGGGTCTCCCATGTCAACCATGTCAATCAAGGGTTCCTTATTTTCTTGAGAATCTGGAACAGCTCTGTTAAGGAGTCCATATTCATGATAGCGCACTGGAAAGTCGGCTCAAAACTAAAGAGGTTCTAGAACCTCTCTACTCTAAATCATCAGTAATTCGAATAACATACGATTTTTTACACTAATAGATAAGCATAATTGAAATACATAAACCAATTATCATGATTTTATTGCAATTATAAGAATTAATTTCATTTCATAAGTGACAAAAACTATAAAATTGACGGGGCTTACAACAACAAACAACAACACTAGCAACCGGTAACTACGATGGAAATTATACAAGATTAAAAATACTTTAAAATACTTAAGAATACTTATAAGAGATTTAAACATATTTAATGTATACTAGTACTAAAGTTTAGAGTGGGATGCCCCTAGTCCTTTGTCGCTATTTCGAAGTGAAGTGTTGTTTGGAAAAGTAAAGGTTTGTTCGCTATAGTCTGCTGAATACTCGGCTGAATATATGGAGCGGAGAATTATTTTAAAGGGTGATACGGTCAAAATTTGGTCAAGGGAAAACGCGTGTAAATCGGTGAAATCGTTTATTTAAAAAATCAAATGAAATTCCTTTTTCAAGTTCAATTAGTATAAAATTCAGGAAAAATATTCAGTTAGGCTTCCGCTTTTCCAAATCCGAATTGCCGGGCCTTACGCTTGACCCCTGCCATCAGATTTTGTACAGCCACCTTGTCCACCTTCTTCGCCGCAGAAAGCCAGTTTGCCTTGAACTGCTGCTCGCCCTTAGCAGTTTTTTTGGTCTTCTTTAGGTTCCGCTTGACAATAGCCCAGTATTTCTCAATTGGGCGGAGCTCTGGCGTGTTGGGAGGGTTCTTGTCCTTGGGAACCACCTGCACGTTGTTGGCGGCGTACCACTCCATGGCCTTTTTACCGTAATGCAAGATGCCAAATCCGGCCAAAACAGTACGGAACAACCGTGTTTCTTCAGGAAAGGCAGCAGACGTTTATTCAAACACTCTTTCACGTAAATTTCTTAGTTGACAGTCCCGGAAGCTATGAAAATGCTGCTTTTCAAGCCACAGGTACAGATGGCTTGCCAAACCAGATATTTCTTTGCGAACTTTGATAGTTTCATGTGCTTGAAAACATCTGCTACCTTTCCCCTTCCTTTTGCCGTATAAAACTCCTGTCCCGGAAGCTGCTTGTAGTCGGCTTTGACGTAGGTTTCGTCGTCCATTACCACGCAGTCAAACTTCGTCAGCATCGTCGTGTACAGCCTCCGGGATCGCGCTTTGGCCGTCGTATTTTGTTTATCATCGCGATTTGGAGTCACTACCTTCTTGTAAGTTGATAGTCAGGCTCGTTTTTTGGCTCGATGCACGGTTGTAGACGATACACCCAGCTTATTTGCGGCATCTCGGAGAGAGAGGTTAGGGTTTCGCTTGAAACTACCGGCAACTCTCTTTGTCGTCTCAGCGGCTTCCGGTTTTCGATTTCCCCCCGATCTAGACTTCCTGGCTGTCGACAAACGTTCCCCAAACACTTTAATTACATTTGTAACGGTTGATTTGGCAACTTTTAGCGATTTTGCCAACTTTGCGTGCGAGTAGCTCGGATTTTCGCGATGCGCGAGCAAAATTTTGATACGCTGCTCTTCTTGCTTGGACGGCATTTTGACAACTGAAGAGTGAATTCCAAAATCAAAATAGGAGCAACATTCTACACACACACACCTTTAAAATGAGGGGTGTTCAGGTTTTTTAAATGCAAAATTGAAAGAAATACGTCAAGTTGATATTGACCAAATTTTGACCGTATCACCCTTTACTTTCAATTCGATCCTAGGCCATCGCTTCCAGTCATCTTGGACTTAAGGTGACCTGATGTTTCCCTCAACTGCATGTTGCCGTTGATAACCTGGTTTGGATTCCCTGCTGGACTGGGACCTGAAGAATCCTTTTCTTGGCGTCGCAAATTTTTATGTCTTACATAAAACGTTTGCTGTGTTGTTCAAAATACCAGGGAAAATACAATAAAATATATGTTAATGGAACAAACAGTTCGTTAATTATTGCTGATTAATTTGCAATTTATATAACCACAATGGAAAATAATTTACAGATATTTCGGCTAAAACATTACTGAACGCTATTGTAAACTTTACCAATCATTCAGTATTATCAACAATCAATACGAAACTAACGATTTTAAATTGGCTCACCACTTTAGTAGCCTATTGGTCCCAAGCAAACGATTAACGTACCCTATTCTAGTTGAAATTCTATTACTGCACTATGTTTGTTTTGATTCGCTATGAAAGTTTGACAGATAACATCTTAGAGTTACCTCTATGGTATTATCATAGAGGTAACTCTAAGACAAGTAGGTCCCGAAGAAACGTGCTCAACTTTTTGGCTCACCTCTGGTACTATCTTCGGTCCCAAGCTTGTCGAATCACCCCTCGAAACATAGGAAAAACCAATAACCCCTCATTTTATCTGTCAAACTTTCATAGCGAATCAAAACAAACATTGCGTAGTACTAGAATTTCGACTAGAATAGGGTACGTTAATCGTTTGCTTTGGACCAATAGGCTAGTCAAGTAGTGAGCCAATTTAAAATCGCTAGTTTTGTATTGATTGTTGGTATTATTCACAGTCCAGGCCAGTAGCTTTTGACAGCTCCAGAGTTAAGACAAATTTACCGAATAAATTGATAATCCAAAAAAATACCGAATCGATTACCGAATGTTCAGCTGTTCCATATTCGGTAAAAAATTACAGTATACTGTAAAAAATCTTAGTGTGTATATTCAGATATGAGCGTGAAGCGGCGCCGGTGGTGTAGTGGTAAGCGAGGTGGTAAGCGTGATTACCTCTCACCCCAGCAGGCCTGGGCTCAATACCAGTCGGCGCCGCCGGGATGTTCTGAGGCATAACATCTCTGATCACGCCATCCTTCGGAAGGGAAGTAAAGCCGTTGGTCCCCGGTTCATGAGTTGATGGATCGATAGGTAGGGTCCAGGTGTGGGAGCTGCTTTCCTGGCGTCGGTAGCATTGGTGCTCAGCACGGAAAACAAGATCGACGGAAAAACAAACCAAGGAAAAAAAAAAAAAAAACTTTCACAGCGAATCAAAACAAACATTGCATAGTACTAGAATTTCAACTAGAATGGGATACGTTAATCGTTTGCTTGGGACCAATAGGCTAGTCAAGTAGTGAGCCAATTTAAAATCGTTAGTTTCGTATTGATTGTTGGTGCAATAACTTATAGACGAATGCACGGATGAATTTGAGTTCACTCACTTGAGAAAAAGTGGCACAAGCAAAGGTCAATTTTGAAGAAGGCACGAATCGGGCTAATCATCTTGATTGGATGATTTGTTTTCCGCCGATTATGTTTTCCGCATAGCAAAAAAAAAGTATTTACAATCAACGTAATTAAACCTGTTGTATGAAATAATGATGTAATAGAATAGCAAACAGCAGATACAATATTACCAACAATCAATACGAAACTAACGATTTTAAATTGGCTCACCACTTTAGTAGCCTATTGGTCCCAAGCAAACGATTAACGTACCCTATTCTAGTTGAAATTCTATTACTACACTATGTTTGTTTTGATTCGCTATGAAAGTTTGACAGATAACATCAGGGGTGTGTGGATTCATGCAGAACATGCAGGGGTGAGTGAAATAGCTTGGGACTGCTTGGAACCGTTGTTCTGGTACTGAGTGAGCCAAAAATAATAATGATTTTCTTCGGGACCCAGTGGTCTTATAGTTACCTCTATGATATTACCAACAATCAATACGAAACTAACGATTTTAAATTGGCTCACCACTTTAGTAGCCTATTGGTCCCAAGCAAACGATTAACGTACCCTATTCTAGTTGAAATTCTATTACTACACTATGTTTGTTTTGATTCGCTATGAAAGTTTGACAGATAACATCAGGGGTGTGTGGATTCATGCAGAACATGCAGGGGTGAGTGAAATAGCTTGGGACTGCTTGGAACCGTTGTTCTGGTACTGAGTGAGCCAAAAATAATAATGATTTTCTTCGGGACCCAGTGGTCTTATAGTTACCTCTATGATATTACCAACAATCAATACGAAACTAACGATTTTAAATTGGCTCACCACTTTAGTAGCCTATTGGTCCCAAGCAAACGATTAACGTACCCTATTCTAGTTGAAATTCTATTTGTTGCGTACACCATACGGGCAACGCCGCACCTACTCCGGAGACTCATTGATTAGCAGTCCTGTCCCCCGATGGATTTGCGTTGTTGTAGTTAAGTTGGTTGCGGTGCGATGATGGGACAGATAACTGTCATTGACGTCGTCGGATGACGGGTGCAATTAAACAATTGAAGACCAACCGCACGTGAAAGTTTTCCTGCATTATTAATACTAAATATAATAACTAAGTGAATAACTAAACTTTATATAATTTAAAGCTTATTCTAAGTTTATACGGTAAGAGCGCTTCATAAATTTAATATGAAAAACATGAACTTAAAACTAAAAGATTTACAGGATAACTTATAGGATACCGATCAATTTTGCAAAGCTGCAAACTATCTAATTATTGGTTATGTCTACATTATCTCGAGGTAAATACTTTTGAACTACATCTAGATTAAAAGCTTAAAACTATTTACTATACCTTAACAATAGAACACAAATAAGTAAACCAGAAGTCGCACAGAGATCGCAGAACCAATAATCGATCGTACGGAAATTATATGGAATTTACAAACGTGAGTACGACGAAGTTTATACAATATTGATACCTAATTGAAATTGTAATATTTAGGAAAATTTTAATCGCTGTAAATAATAAACAGGATTACTATTTCGGAAAAGCGTTTCCATCGTTGCATATGCAACAATTTAAAATTTTCGTTTTTCGGATCGATCAGAGATGCCACGGAGTGACCGAACCCGTGATCCATTGCCAGATGACAGCTTGCAGCAGACATGCCCACTTTGTAGACTGCCAGACAACAATGACATGGTTAGCTGTGACGACTGTGAACGGTGGTTTCATTTTGACTGCGTCGGAGTTAACGCAGATGTGGCCAACCACGATTGGAGCTGTCAGGAATGCATCGTTGCCAGAGTTCCTGCTCCACGACCGCCGCATCCACGAACTCCTACAGTTGAGCCTTTACTGCACCCGCAGTCACCAGTTCCACTTCTGCCCACACCGCAAACACCAATCTCGCCGGTACCCTCACCACGACTGCAAACTCCGCGAACACCGATCGGGCCACCGCGTAGTCCGTTGCCAAATCCGCAACCACCTACACCACGTCCTCGGACACCACGATTTCCAAATCTGCAGCCACCAACCCCACGTCCACGTACTCCACGAACACCGATTGTGCCACCGGATGTGCCGCTAGTTCCCAGACAAGCCTTTGTTGATCCCGATCTAGTTAACAAACTTCCTACTGAGCTCCGGATCCAGCTGTTGGAAGAAGAGGAAGCCATCGAGCGCAAGTTTATGTTACGTAGGTTTCAGCTTTTGCTTGACTCATCAGCGAGTTTCAAACCTGTGGTTCAAGGCAACTGTAACAGAAGTGATCCAGCACGTAACGATGTAAGAGATGATCCTGTTTTTCATTCGTCGCCTATGAACGATCATCGTCGCAACATTCCACCATTTGCTCCACCTATGGTCCACCAAAATCGTAACGAGTCAACATTCATTCCGCGTCTGAGAGAGCAACAACTGTACGTCCCGGTTGACGTTCCACCTTTGGTCAACAATCGACCCAATTTTTCGGCCATTGATCCACCTCGAGTCAATCAACAGCGGCATATACCGGCAGTTAATCCAGCCTACCAACGACCCAATGCTTCGACGTTTGCTCCTCCTCAGACCGACCAGCGTCCGCATATTCCATTGTTTTCCCAGCCGAATCACCATCAGCACCAGAACGCTTCCGCGTTTGCCCCATATGTTGGTCTTCCGCGTCCTACTGCTCAAGTGAACCACCCATATGACTATCATGACTTTCCTTCCGCCATGGGAGCAACGGCGCTGCTGAATGGAAGCCAAATCGCCGCTCGTCATGCGGTCTCGAAGGAGTTACCAGTATTCACCGGTGAACCAGAAGAGTGGCCGCTATTCTTTGCGTCCTTTGAGAACACCACACACCTCTGCGGATTTTCACCCGAAGAAAACATGGTTCGTCTGCAGAAGTGCCTCAAAGGAAAAGCGCTGGAAGCGGTGAGATGTCAGCTATTGCACCCTAGCAACCTGGAACAAGTAATCTCCACGCTAAAGATGCTTTTTGGGCGTCCAGAAATCATAGTACATTCACTGCTGCAGAAAATTAATATTCTGCCTGCTCCCAAAGCGGATCGTCTTGGTACGCTTGTTGATTTCGCTTTGGCCGTGCGTAATATGGTGGCTACCGTTAAAGCCTGTCAATTAGAGGAGCACCTATGCAACCTCACTCTTCTGCACAGCTTAACTGAACGGCTTCCTCCGATGATTCGATTGAATTGGGCGACTCATCGACAGTCTCTTCATGCCGTGACGATATCAGAGTTCAGTGACTGGCTATACAACCTAGCGGAAGCAGCTAGTACCGTGACAATGCCACAGTTTTCAAGTTCATTCGACAGCAAATCTCATCGCGGGCGGAAGGATGATGGATTCTTGAACGCTCACACCGAAATAGATGCGAAGGTTAAGCAACCCGAAGTTAGCGGTGGTTGCCTCGTCTGCCATGGAGATTGCGTTGCAGTTGAGAAGTGCGAGAAATTTCTGTCGTTCGGTCTTTCCGTTCGATGGGACACACTCCGGGAGTACAAGCTATGCCGTAGTTGCCTGGGCAACCATCGTGGTCCCTGTAAGATTGGAAAACTATGTGGGAAGAATGGCTGCCAGTACAAACATCATCGGCTTCTGCACAACGATGCGAAGGATAAACAAGAGACGTTGTCATCCAGTTCGGACAACCGTGGTCCTCAGCTAGGAACCAAAAGTTCGCCAGAAACCGAATCATGCAACACGCATCGTGGAGGAAATAAAGCTGTATTATTCCAGTACATTCCAGTTATTTTGTACCACAATGGAATTGAGCTGCGTACACATGCATTCCTGGACAGTGGATCTTCCCTGACATTGATGGAGGAGAGTTTGGCGAAAGAATTGAACCTGCGAGGTGAGAAGTATCCACTTTGTCTGCGCTGGACTGCTGATACATGCCGATATGAAAAAGATGCCACAATTGTCTCTTTGAGCATCTCCGGCACGCACAGCAGTAGTAGCCAGCACAGCCTGTCGGAGGTCTACACTGTTAAAGATCTGAAGCTTCCGTCACAATCTCTTCCTGCACGTAAGCTGTCAGGAAAGTACGCTCAACTTAAGGGTCTGCCGATAGAACCATACAACAACGTTCGTCCAAAGCTATTAATCGGGATGAGCAATGTTAGGGTACTGCATCCCCTAGAAGGCCGTGAAGGAAAGCTAGATGAGCCTGTAGCAGTTAAGACACGTCTAGGTTGGACGGTCTATGGCACTTGTCCGTCGGCAGGTGGTATGGCATCAGATGAAACTCCACACAACTTCCATATCTGCTTCCATTCTCACGGTTCGGACGAAAGTCTGCACGAAGCTGTCAAGAACTATTTCGCACTTGACAGTTTAGGCATCAGTGTGCAACGAAATCAGCTACTCTCCAAGGAAGATGAACGCGCTTTGGCAAAACTGCAAGAAACTACATCCTTCAAGGACGGGCAATACGAAGTAGGCCTACTCTGGAAATTTGACGACGTGCGTTTGCCCAACAACCGAACCATGGCATTGAGACGTCACCGTTGCTTGACAAAGAGGATGGAACGTGAGCCTGATTTATCAGAGACATTGCGGGAAAAAATGGCGGACTACGAGCGCAAAGGGTACATTCGCAAACTCACACCCGAAGAGAGCCGAAAGACCGGAAATCGAACATGGTACCTGCCGATATTCCCGGTGTTCAACCCCAACAAACCAGGGAAAGTTCGGATAGTGTTCGATGCAGCCGCTTGTTTTGGAGGTGTCTCCCTGAATTCTATGTTGATGAAAGGCCCAGATCAATTGAATGATCTTCCACCTGTGCTGTATAAGTTTCGAGAAAGGTTGATAGGCCTGGGAGGCGACTTAGCGGAGATGTTTCATCAGATGCGGATGAAAGCTGAAGATGAAGATAGTCAGCGGATCGTGTGGTGCGCTAACGCAGACACAACAGAACCATGTGACTACGTGATGCAGGTGGTGACATTCGGTGCTACATGTTCACCCAGCACGGCACTCTTCGTCCTGAATGAGAATGCGACCCGGTTCACAAACGAGTATCCTGCCGCCGTCAACGCTATCCACCATAGACACTACGTTGACGACATGTTAACAAGCGTAGAAACGGAGGAAGAAGCTATCAAATTGGCGAACGAGGTTCGATACGTTCACAAGCAGGGTGGATTTCACATGAGGAATTGGGTTTCGAATCCGCCGGCTGTGTTGGAAGCGCTAGGAGAGAACCTGAAGTCAGAGAAGTCTATGGAGATGAACGCTGAGATCGGCATGGAGAAGGTCCTTGGAATGTGGTGGAGTACTACGTCCGATGTCTTTCGTTACAAACTCTGTACGAGTCGCAACAAGGAGCTTCTCACTGGACGAAAGCACCCTACCAAACGGGACGTGCTCCGTACTTTGATGGCTATCTATGATCCTCTGGGGCTCATCGCACATTACTTGATGTATTTGAAGGTGCTGCTACAGGAGATATGGAGAGCGAGAACTGGATGGGATGAGGAGATTGAGGAGAATCAGCTGGAGAAGTGGTTAACCTGGCTGCGTATATTGCCGGAATTGGAATCAGTGACGATCAATCGCTGCTATTATCGCTACGAAGTGGGAATTGATCAAACCACTATCGAACTGCATACATTCGTGGATGCTAGCGAAAGTGGCTACGCTGCCGTGTCCTACTTTCGTTTCGAGGTGAACGGCCACGTGGAGTGCGCTCTAATTGGAAGCAAGACAAGAGTTGCGCCCATCAAGTTCGTCTCTATCCCTCGGTTAGAACTCCAAGCGGCCGTCATTGGTACGCGTTTGGCTCACAACATCGCAGAAGGGCACTCCATTAAAATCCATCGTCGTTACTTCTGGACGGATGCACGGGACGTTATGTGTTGGCTACAGTCCGACCACCGGCGTTATTCCCAATTCGTGGCCTTCCGTGTTGGTGAAATACTGGAAGCGACAAACATCACGGAGTGGAGCTGGTTGGGCACGAAGTACAACGTAGCCGACGACGGCACGAAATGGAAGTTCAAACCAGACCTCAAGCCAACAAGCCGTTGGTTCACCGGACCGTCGTTCCTGTGGAGGCCAAAGAACGAATGGCCAGAGTCGTCGCTGATCGGTGAAGAAACCTGCACAGAGATCCGACCGAGTATGATGCACCATTCGGAAGGAAGGGTTCGTACAATTTTGCTGCCGGAAAATTTCTCTTCGTGGCAACGTTTGCAGCGCGTAACGGCCTATGTTCAACGTTTCTTCGTCAATCTCAGAAAGAAGAAAAATAGAAAACCATCGATCGCCGGTCCGCTTACACAGGAAGAACTTTCTACGGCGGAGACGTTCCAAATAAAGCGAGCACAGGAAGACGCCTACGGTGAAGAACTAGCGGTATTAGCAGCGAGCAGACGGCTCCATAAGAAGAATTGCTTGTACAAACTGAACCCGTTCATCGACGATCTTGGTGTAATGCGGATTCACAGCCGTTTGGGAGAGTGCGACTTCGTAGATGACAGTGACAAGTACCCTATTGTGCTTCCTCGAGCTCATCCAGCAACGCATCTTATCGTCGCTAACGTACATCAACATTATCATCATCAGTACCACGAAGCATGCGTTAACCTAGTGCGCAAAGATTTCTACATACCAAGAGTGCGTACAGTCTGCGATCAGGTGCGCCGGAACTGCCAGTTGTGCAAGATTCGCGGTGCAATACCTGCACCACCTGCAATGGGACCTCTTCCAAAATCACGAGTGGCAGTCTTTGTACGCCCGTTCTCGTATGTGGGTGTAGATTTCTTCGGACCGTTCCTTGTCCTCGTCGGTCGGCATCACGAGAAGCGCTGGGGTGTGATTGTTACATGTTTAACAACGCGGGCGATACATCTGGAACTGGCCGCTTCGTTGGACACTAGTTCTTGTATCATGGCTCTGAGGAACTGCTTCGCACGTCGTGGTACTCCCATAGAAATCAGGAGCGACCGGGGAACAAATTTCGTCGGTGCGGATAAAGAATTGAAAGTTGCGGTGGCGGAGTTGGACCGAGACAAGTTATTGACTGAATTCACCACACCAACAACATCATGGCGATTCAACCCTCCTGCGTCGCCGCATATGGGTGGCTGCTGGGAGCGTCTCATCCAGTCGGTGAAAAAGGTCTTGGCCAGCGTTAAACCACAGCGAGTGCCTACAGAAGAGGTACTAAGAAGTTACTTGATTCAAGTAGAGAATGTCGTCAATAGTAGACCACTGACGCACGTACCCGTGGACGATTACTCCTCGCCGGCGCTTACCCCAAACCATTTCTTGATGGGGTCACCGGACGGATCGAAGCCGCTTGTTCCGTACAATGATTGTCCGTTAACACTTCAAAGATCGTGGAAAGCATCGGAAGCTTTGGCGAACCGATTCTGGCAACGGTGGGTGATAGAATATTTACCCACAATCACTCGTCGTACCAAGTGGTTCTACCCGGTTAAGCCAATCGCGATAGGCGACATAGTCGTAGTAGCTGATCCCAGTCTGCCAAGGAACAGTTGGCCCAAAGGACGTGTGGTGTCGGTGAAGGCCTCCAAAGATGGACAAGTTCGCTCGGCGGTTGTCCAAACTCCATCTGGACTGTACGACAGGCCTGCAGTGAAAATAGCTGTGCTGGATGTAGGTGCAGACGGAAGTAAGGCAGACCAGGGTCCAATTACTGCGGGGGACTGTTGCGTACACCATACGGGCAACGCCGCACCTACTCCGGAGACTCATTGATTAGCAGTCCTGTCCCCCGATGGATTTGCGTTGTTGTAGTTAAGTTGGTTGCGGTGCGATGATGGGACAGATAACTGTCATTGACGTCGTCGGATGACGGGTGCAATTAAACAATTGAAGACCAACCGCACGTGAAAGTTTTCCTGCATTATTAATACTAAATATAATAACTAAGTGAATAACTAAACTTTATATAATTTAAAGCTTATTCTAAGTTTATACGGTAAGAGCGCTTCATAAATTTAATATGAAAAACATGAACTTAAAACTAAAAGATTTACAGGATAACTTATAGGATACCGATCAATTTTGCAAAGCTGCAAACTATCTAATTATTGGTTATGTCTACATTATCTCGAGGTAAATACTTTTGAACTACATCTAGATTAAAAGCTTAAAACTATTTACTATACCTTAACAATAGAACACAAATAAGTAAACCAGAAGTCGCACAGAGATCGCAGAACCAATAATCGATCGTACGGAAATTATATGGAATTTACAAACGTGAGTACGACGAAGTTTATACAATCCCTTATTGATACCTAATTGAAATTGTAATATTTAGGAAAATTTTAATCGCTGTAAATAATAAACAGGATTACTATTTCGGAAAAGCGTTTCCATCGTTGCATATGCAACACTATTACTGCACTATGTTTGTTTTGATTCGCTATGAAAGTTTGACAGATAACATCAGGGGTGTGTGGATTCATGCAGAACATGCAGGGGTGAGTGAAATAGCTTGGGACTGCTTGGGACCGTTGTTCTGGTACTGAGTGAGCCAAAAATAATAATGATTTTCTTCGGGGCCCAGTGGTCTTAGAGTTACCTCTATGATATTACCATAGAGGTAACTCTAAGACAAGTAGGTCCCGAAGAAACGTGCTCAACTTTTTGGCTCACCTCTGGTACTATCTTCGGTCCCAAGCTTGTCGAATCACCCCTCGAAACATAGGAAAAACCAATAACCCCTCATTTTATCTGTCAAACTTTCATAGCGAATCAAAACAAACATTGCGTAGTACTAGAAATTCGACTAGAATAGGGTACGTTAATCGTTTGCTTGGGACCAATAGGCTACTAAAGTGGTGAGCCAATTTAAAATCGTTAGTTTCGTATTGATTGTTGATATTACGGGACCTTCTGGCGGAATGACCTTTGTGCAGCTGTTTGGATGTAATATTCCACAACTTTTTTTTATGTGCGTACTGAGTGCTATTGCTACCGACGCCAGAGGGGCAGCTCCCATGCCTGGACCTATCGACCCATCAACTCATGGATCGGAAACCAACTGCTATACTTCCCTTCCGAAAGAAGGCGTCATCAGAGATTTTATGCCTCAGAAAATCCCGACGGCACCGACTGGGATTGAATTGAACCCAGGCCCTTTGGAGTGATAAGCAGTCAGGTTGACTACTACACCACCGGAGCCACTTGAAAAACATTTATATTTTTGATTAAAATTAATAAAATTAGTATCCGTGATTACGCAGTTCAAAACGTGTATGCTTTCCCGCATAAACAATAACCATAAGAAGCGCCTAACCACCAATTCGGGATATCATCCCAATTATATGTGGTATGGACGAACCATCTATGATATCGTTAGTGTATGGTACCAGTTTATTAGGGTTCTGCTTACACCTTGGAAGATTTTTTGAATAATTGTCAAATCTAATTTGACATTAAATTTTGATATCCAGTTGGGTCATGCCCCAACTAGTGGAGGCCCAACCACACAGCAAAAAAAAATGTAATATCGATCAACGTAATTCAAGCTGATGTATGAAATAATGATGTAATAGCAAAAAGCAGATACAATATTACATCAATGGATGTAATATTGTTCGCAAAATCGATGTACATCGTACAATGTGATATTACAC
The DNA here is from genome assembly GCF_037179485.1 of Ochlerotatus camptorhynchus. NCBI lineage: Eukaryota > Metazoa > Arthropoda > Insecta > Diptera > Culicidae > Ochlerotatus > Ochlerotatus camptorhynchus. Next base: position 4,430,618 of record NW_027040849.1, read on the forward strand.
AACCGATGGATTGACCTGGTTGCAGCAGTTTCGATGTAATATTCAACAACTTTTTTTGCTGTGCAACGAGCACACACGTTGAAACAAGCGAATTTCTGCTGTATTATTCCCCATCTTATAGGACCTATTCAAAAATTAACCGGGACATTTTTTTCTTTTTCCGTGTAGAAGCCAGACGTTTCTGAAGGGAATGGATCTAAAACCTCGCTTCTGTCAGTTGACAGCATAGAAATTTCAAGCCGATTTTGTGATTTTTCGAAAGGAAAATCAATTTGTTGTGCAGTAAATTTGAATAAATTCGCATATTTTCCTTACCATTGGCTTGTAAATGATTGGTTTCCTGTCTCAACATGGAGAATAAATCTGAGGTAAGCGTTTGTAATTCGAAATATATTCGTATTATGATTTTTTTTTCGAGAATTTGGTTAACATGCAGGAGGTTATGTTTTGTATTTACTTTCTAGCATCATCAGCAGCAAAATTCAGTAACATTGCTACCGCCTCCGCCGCCACCACCGGATATGCTACTTGGCAGTGGTCCTCCTAATTGGCCACCCGGTCTTGGTGGCCCTTCGCTAATGGGTGCACCGGGTGGTCCACCACCTTCCCTAATGGGTCCACCCCCGACATCACTGATGGGTCCCCCTCCTTCGGGTGGTGCACCAGGGATATTAGAGGACCCGAATAGGAACCCACCTCCACTGATGTCGCTCAATGTCGGTAATCCGGAACAAGAGCAGGAAAACAAGAAACCTTCCGAGTTGATACTGCCGAAAGCATTGGAGGATGTGTTGGCACTGAAGACGCTTCGCGCTAAGGAATTGGGTGCCGAAGAGGTGTTGGCAACTACGGGAGCCGTGGTTATCCCGGCTCCGATGGCTCCACCTCCACCAGCAGGAGTGATGAGCTCGTACCTGGACATGGATGGAGATTCCGATGATGACAACATGGATAGTTTGGCTCCACCGCCGCCAGTTATCTCGAAGGCGGAAGGTCGACTGGATCGGAACCGAAGGCGCAAGCAACGTAAGAAGGAAAACAGAAAGGCCCGCAGGGAACAGCAAGTATTGTTCCAGCTCCAGAAGGGTAAAGAGGTAAGTACGAATGAAGTTGTCAACAAGGAGCGTGAGGTCGAGAAAGGGAAGAGCTTGGAGAAGAAAGAGAAGAAAGCGGAAGCGGTGGATAAGAAAGATAAGGACGAGGAGGGAGCAGAGAAAGAGAATGGAAAAAATGAAGACGAGGTGGACGAAGCTGACAAAAACAAAGACAAGAAAAGTGAGAAAAACAAGGACGATAAAGCAAAGGGTAAAACCAAAAGCAGAGAGAGTAAGAAGAACAGAGAGAAGAGCGTTACTTTGATAGAAGATGAGCTGGAGAACGTCGAAATAGAGTACATTCCGGAGAAGGTTACCATTGCGGATCTGGCCCCGATGTACCGTCAGTTCTACAGAGTATTCGAGATATTCAAACTAGAGACAAAGCCGAAGGAACCGACTAAAACAGAAATAGCTGAAAACGAGAAGGCCGCTGCGGCCAAGAAATCTAGCGAAAAAGACGACGACGATGATGACGATGATGATGCCATGGATGAGGATCAAAAGGACGACAAGGAAAGGATTTCCAAAAGAAAGATGAAGAAACTGACGCGATTGAGTGTGGCTGAGCTGAAGCAACTGGTAGCCAGACCGGACGTTGTCGAGATGCATGACGTTACGGCACGGGATCCAAAGCTGTTGATTCAGCTGAAATCGCATCGTAACACGGTGCAGGTTCCGAGACATTGGTGCTTTAAGAGGAAGTATCTCCAGGGGAAGCGAGGTATCGAGAAGCCACCGTTCGAGCTACCGGCATTCATCAAAAAGACAGGTATTATGGAAATGAGAGCATCTTTGCAGGAGAAAGATGAGTCCAAAACTCTGAAGGCGAAGATGCGAGAACGTGCAAGACCCAAAATGGGCAAGATCGATATTGACTACCAGAAGCTTCATGATGCATTTTTCAAGTGGCAAACCAAGCCACGCATGACGATCCACGGAGATCTGTACTACGAGGGGAAAGAGTTCGAAACCCGTTTGAAGGAGAAAAAACCGGGAGATTTATCGGAGGAGCTCAGGGTGGCTCTGGGAATGCCAATTGGACCGGCTTGCCACAAGATTCCTCCGCCATGGTTGATTGCCCAGCAGCGTTATGGTCCACCGCCAAGCTACCCGAACCTGAGGATCCCCGGTCTAAACGCACCCATTCCGGAGGGTTGCTCTTTCGGTTACCACGCTGGAGGTTGGGGTAAGCCACCGGTCGATGAAAATGGCAAACCACTGTACGGAGATGTGTTCGGCATGAGTGCCAGTGAAAATGAGGTGAGTTTAGCTTAGGATAGTTTGAGCCGAATCAATGGTTATAAGTTAATTTTTATTTCAGAACGGTCTCGGCGAAGAGGAAGTCGATCGTACCCAGTGGGGCGAACTGGAATCGGAGTCGGAAGAATCATCCGAAGAGGAGGAAGACGACGGCGAAGATTTGGGTGCACCACCAGATGAAAGTGGTCTCATCACTCCGGCCGAGGGATTGGTCACACCGTCTGGTCTTACGAGTGGCGTCCCTGCTGGTATGGAAACACCGGACACAATCGAACTGCGCAAAAAGAAAATCGAGAGCGAAATGGAGGACAATGAAACACCGGTGCTGTATCAGGTTTTACCGGAAAAGCGTACCGATAGGATTGGAGCTTCTATGATGGGATCCACCCATGTGTACGATCTGGCTGGAGCGGCAGCAGCCGCCGCTGCCGCTGCTGGTGGATCACGTGCTGCCCGTGGAGGAGCAGTCGATCGGGAGGGTATGGTAGAACTGGCACTGGATCCGTCCGAGTTGGACATGGACAACGAAGCAATGGCCCAGCGGTACGAACAACAGATGCGAGAGCAGCAAAGCCATCTGCAGAAGGAGGACCTTTCCGACATGTTGGCGGAGCACGTGGCCAGACAAAAATCCAAGCGGAAACGACAACAAACGGATACCACCAGCAAGCAGACCAAGAAGTACAAGGAATTCAAGTTCTAGGCTGGTGTGGTGGCATCTGGCAATTTCTAAAGGTAAGAAACTGTCAACTAATATTCCCCATTTAATATTGCTATAAATAGTATACAATAATAATAAAAGCCCAGGCATATTTGGCTGAACGGGAGATTAGCAACAGATTAATGTACTAAAGCATACCGAATCGTTCTAATCTCATAAAGCATTTTGCGGTCCTATCAATTCTAGTGAAACAAGTAAATACTTTCTCAAGTAGCTTTTCAATCAGTTTGAATGATGCGACACAGTCGTTTCTAAAAATACATGGCGTCGGTGGTGTAATGGTCAGCATAGTTGCCTTCCAAGCAGTTGATCCGGGTTCGATTCCCGGCCGACGCAAATTTTTTCATGGTTTTTTTTGGGATTTGCATAAACTGCTCTACTTTTTAGTATTGCCATTTCAGAGAAAAATTATCATTGGGCGTCAGATTTGCCAACCGAAATTGACAATCGTCTCTGACAGCCAATGCCAATGAAACTTTGAAGTACTGAACCAAAACTATTCGCAGAAGGCTACACTCAGAATAATTTTCACGTAATTGCTACGTGTATTCACATAAGAGCTACGGAATTCTCATGTAGTGGCACTCATTTCATGAAGCTTAACCGTCACAGGATTATCACATAGAAGTTATGTGATTTGGTTTGTGACATTCATTGGAGGATTCTAGTATCAATATTTTGACACTGTTTATACAAATATTTCCTTAATATGTAGATACAATCTTTACAATATTCATAATAGTATAATTTAATAATATTTCTTTAATTTATTCAAATATTCTAAATAGACCACATTTGATTTTTTTAATATTCATTCGATACACAGCACAAACAATCTGGACGATCATAGAGATGAGCCGAGATTTTTTTTTCCTTAGAGGAAGAAGCTGATGGACAGCTTGACATCATTCTGTTGAGCATGATGAAATACACAGTTTGTTTTTGTTAAATAGAATAAAATAATCCATATAGAGTTGGTTGGAAATGCTAACATGAAGCTTTAGTGTGATGATTTATTAGCTAGAGAATGATCTTTAGAAGAGGGTAGGTGGATAGTTCCGTTAGAGTACGGCAGTATGAAAATTGAATAGAAGTTGAAAATGAGCGAAGGGCCATTAATGCGACAGTTTTTAGAGATAGACGCACATTTTTGCCTAACCCGTACGATGTACGCGATGTACGATGTAAACAATGAAAGAAGGTCACATAGGGCGTTCATTAAATATATTTTCCATAATGCATTACAATTTCAAACCTTGTTTTTCATTAACTCGTAGGAAAAGCATGTATTTTATATTCGGTTAGATGCAAAATATCGATTAGTTTATTTTTGCGACTTACGTCCTTTTGAAAAATTATGCTTGAAATGATAAAATGCTTGATATTCGGAATCAACAGAGTTCATTGATGTATTGGCAGAACCTCTCTTGAAAGGTCAGAAAATGAGGTTTAAGATTCAGATATAATTGTTCCAGGCACAACCATTAGATAGTGGACTGTCCACCTCGTACGACTTGATCAAGTACAACACCTGATTGTATTCAATTTACCATTGTATGAAGGGCCAAAAACGGAGGGCGAACCTGTAAGCAAAGACACTTACGCTTAGTCCGCAGGATCAAAGAGAATCTCCTTCAAACAATAAAATTCTACAACCCGGTAATGTATGAAGGGGGCGACTCTATCTACGATACAGGAAAATCTATGTTTTGCTGTGGATCGCTGCCCGCACGCATGACAAAGAAAGAAGATTGATGACAATTCTGTAGATTTCCTGCAAAAAGATGATGCGCGATGCAAGTCGATGCGAGAAATGAAAGAAGATTTTTCGAAGATTGATTCGCTAGTGTGCGATTTGTTGAGCATCTAGAATTGAGATTTAGATGTGTCACTCCCCTCGGTAATGTACACTCAAAAAACTACACACGTCTGATCGAACTGTTTGAACACTTGATATTTCATATGCACAATCACATTTATTTTAAGTGTATTTCACCATGGTTCAATGTGTTCTACACGTTGATTTCTTGTGTTTCAAACTTTGAAATGTTGATAATCTTTCTCTATCAATTCAAGCGTATTGCACATTGAATCGCACTACTGTTCATAACAGATGGATTTGAAGTGTTTTGCATTTCAATGCGATGTGAAATGCTTGTTCTGCAAGGTAAACATTGAAAACATAAGTTGTGACTTCATACTTACCAACCAGCCTCATATATGAGAACAACCATGGACCAGTGAGATCGAACGAAGACAGCTGCAGCAGCACACCCCAACAGTCCAGGATCAATTCCCAAATCAGACCCATTAATTAAAAGGCATGTGTATGCTCTACCCTCTGGCAGCTTTGTTTATATATTTGTCGATTTAATTTTGAGTCGGTAATGTGGAAGTCGATAAAGTAGAATATTTTAGAACATTGAACTATGTGTGCAAAGCTATTGATATCATCATGTTAGGCACATAGAATCCAAGTGCGTCAGAATTCGAACCAATAGTTTTGAGACATGGTTCAAAGCATAAGATTCACACATGAAATGGATGTGTTTCACAATAAGTGCAAAATTAAGTGTGAGGCACATGATGATGACGTGTGAATTTTTTTGAGTGTACAAGCCAACGCACGAGGGGATGTTCCAATGAGTGGGGAAGAAGAGCCCGCCTTCAATTCACGATTTGTTAACGACAGGAAGTTGGCAATTCCACTCTCCCCATCCAAATCGCTTCAATCCAGGGGATGGATATGGCTGTCATATCGCTTAAGTTTGCTGCCTACCGAACGTCTGCAACGTTGTCAGCGGTATGTTTTGTTGTTTTGATGTTGAGTACGTGTATTAAGCTATATGTCAAACCCCTGCTTCAATCGGGTGCCCTCGGTGCCCTGGTTGAATCGTCCCATACCCAGCATATAATGTGTCATATATGGAATGAATGTTAAGAGAACAATAAAGGAAAGATCTCACCCGATATGTTGCAAAGGAATTCATGACTTCACGGCGATTTCGAAGAGCTCCCATAGATTAGAGGACGATTTATATCCTTCTGCAGTTAATCAAAAACTATTGTCTCTGAAAGACTCTCCATAGAACTATACGATGAAAGCGTCACATCCGAACACGGTGAACCGGCCTCCCAGGAGGCAATGCAATTGGCACACTTACAACCGCTGGTCACAAAAAAAACAGCCGTGCAAAGAAACGGATCCAATAAACGTCACTCTCGCCAAAGCACACCTGTCGTCGTCGAACGGCAAAAAAAAAGAAGGAATCGGTGGGCACAGGCATACCAAAAGTACCGCCTCATGACAGTATTCCAACGGCTGTCGCTTTCTTTTCCCTACGACAGCCTTGAGATTGAGCTATAAGCGACAGCCCACAGTGAGGCTGTTATACGACATGCAACGTTGCCGTCTTGTGCAGTACACGACAGCTCGTTCTTATTCATGTATTTTGTTCGTTCGGCTATGACAGCCTCGGATGGTCATTCGTAACGTTCCTCGTACATACAACAAGCAGTCCGTCGAACTGCCGATTCGTTGCTGCTGTCTTTGAAATTTTGTTTGTATGTCGTAAGACTGCTACTACACTACCAGTGTGGCGCCGGAGCTCGTTCGGTTGCTATCACGTTCGTGCTGCCCATTGCAAAATTTTCATCCGATATTTTTTTAAAAACGCGCGGTCTCCGGCGAAAAATATAAACCTACCCGACACCAACCTGACTTCTACCAAACCCCAACCCGATGTTGGCCCGACATTGACCCGACATAAACACAAAATTGACCCGACATCGACCCGACATTTGGCCGACGTTGACCATAAATTGACCTTACATTGATCCGACATCGGGCCGACATATCTGTTCTGGATCATTATACTGGATTTCTTCCATACTCCACTGCCGTATATCAATTGTATATAATGTCTCGTGACAGCCTTTTCGTGACAGCCACTTGGGTAAGCTGAGGGATGTCGTCGGTTTGTGAAGGCTGTTATGACGACAGAAACATTGAGAACCTGGTAATAAAGAAATGTATAAATACAGCCCATTCGGTTCACTACGTTCCAAGCACGATGATTTTAGCAAAGCGGGTATAGATGCGACTGTTCTAATACAGCTTTCATTCGTTCGTGCGTGCGCTGTTGCCAATACACTTCGTATTCAGATCTGAACGTACGGTAGCAAGCGGCAGTAAAGCACACAAATCAACTGTCAATTCAGGTATAAACCAACTGTCGCGAGGAGGCTGTACTATTTGGAAGCCTGGGTGGGCAATTTTGTGATACGGAATTTCCACTGAAAATCAACCAGGAATGCACGAATTTCACCACACCCAACTAGGAAACACCGCGATACCCGTTAGAGATGTTTTGGCGAGCCGAGACCTTGACTATTTGAATTTAATTTATGTGTTTTTAAAACGGATAGATTTGAGGATTTAGAAGTTAGTGTCATCTTGTGTTCTCCCAAGTTGTTAGCTACCCATCGGTGTACCCCCATGTTTGTCTTTTTCATCAGAGTGTCGCCTAGTTCGAGATCAAGAGCACATTGCTCTCCAAACCTTGTGTTCACAATCCCTACCCTGCTATCCATTTGTTACAATTTGTTACCCCTAACCTCGAGATAGCCGCGAGTAATCGGCCCCCGCTTTACTAACGTTAGTTTTAAGTAATTTTGTTATCTAAACAATGAATATCGGCTCCGCAAAGCTACAGCAAATGAGCCTGGAAAAATAAACGAATTATTAAAAAAAAAAAAAAACTAGGAAACACGTTCAAAAGCACTTTTGGTACACTTTCGATCGAAAACACTTTTTTTTTCAAAAATAGTTGCGAACAAACCAACATCATAAGTGAACCCTACACGACAGTTTGTATTGACAATAATCGTATTGTCAATACATTTTATATTGACGTCAATACATCGGTATTGACAATATTTCTGTATTCACATCATCAATATTATTGTCAATACTTGTAAGTATTGACAATATTTCTTACCGTGTGGGGTTCGCTATAAACTGAAATTCAAATTATCACTCGCGATGCCACAAATTTCTGGTCCGGGAGAAGAAAATCAACCAACGCAGATGATTACATATTACATATTAGTGTCAAATATGCCCGAACCTGTGCCAGAACGTGTCTCAGAAAAATTTATTTATACTAGATCTAGATTTTATAAAAAGTTCGGAGTCTACAATTAATTTAATAATACATTTTTGTGTCAGTGCACAGTGTTCCAGAATGCAGATTTAGGTGAAATGATATGTTTTGAGCCTGAAATTGAAACTTTAGACTAAGCTAAAAGCACAGACAAACAGACATAACACTCGCAACTTGTTCATCGAACAAGCATTTAACGGACAATTTAAAAGTATCGTAGTTGGTAGTACCGCTACCTGCGGCGCGCATAGTCAATTCCCTTGCGTTTGACGTTTACACACTACCGCCATCTATTCAGTGTAGTGCCCACTACAGTGAACTCAACAGATGGCGGTAATGTTTTAGCGACGATGTTTTACAGTGAGAAATATTTAATGTGTTATGTCTGTTTGTCTGTGCTAAAAGTCTCTTCTACAAAGTTGTTCCTTATAGTTAGGCCCTCATTTTTATGACAATGAATTCTAGGGTGGTTCTTATTATCATTAAAATCAAAAATCTAACTTTTTTGTTTGAATAAATTGAGGTATACATTCTTCGGCAAAGTTATAGCTGAGCTATTGTCAAGCAACTTTGTTCAAAACAACTTTTTTGTATCTCTTAAATTGGCCGATTTAGAGCTATTTTCTTGAATTGAGTTAGGGTGGCGCTAAAAAAACAGTTATTTTGCACTAGTTTTCTTATTTCAAATTTCTCAGCAAAGGTGTTTTCAAATGACTTTTAGATCTTTAGAAGGCGCAAATTTTTTGCTCCAGAAAGCTTGTCAATACCTTTCGCCGATCAAGAGTTATTGACGTTTTTGTACTAAAAAGATGCTTTTTTCAAATGTTAATATCTCTGGTTGGGGCAAACAAAAAAAAATTATTCGGCATTTGAAAGGACGTATGTTATTCTAAATAATACGAAAAAATTGGAGGTATGTTATTTTTTAAACTCGTATAAAATCAGTTCGAATTTATTAATTTTTTTTACTATGTTTGGGGTTATCTTTTTTATTTGAAGAGATACAGGCAACAAATTTCCCTACAAAACATTCGTCTTGAAGAGTTTTAAAAGTTTCTAGAGGATGACTTTCATGATAAATTTTAAATAAAAATGTTAGTGCTAAAAAACTATTATTTCCAGGAAATCCCTAAGTCAACTCCTAAAAATTACTCTAAAATGAGAACATTAAGAGATAGAAAAAAAATTTCTTCGACAAAGTTGCTTGCAATCATTTTAACTACAACTTTTTCGAACAACACACACACACTAATCGAGTCAGTACGGGTTTACCGAGTTTTTGTATTGCGGAACTGTTCGGTAAAAGTTTAAAAATCTATGGAAAATTTATTAATTTTTCAATTTGATTTCAAAATTAAATTTCAGTTGATCTATATCAATCCTGCCATTACAGCTATCAATGAAGGTGATATAGGTTAACAAAGTTTTCATTATCAATGTTTTATTATTCGCTGCTACCCCCTCCAGTGAGGGCCGGAGAAGATCATCGAAGTGAAGAGATCGTCGCCTGCCAGTCACAACCAGCAGCTTTTGTTGTAGCAAATCGTAAGCAGCCCGTACTCTGGGGCAGCCGAAGAATTTGTGCTGTATTGTTTCAATACACGTAATGCAGTGAAGGCAATTTTCTCCATCTGCTCTTCTCATGGTAAACATCAGTCGCCGATTTGAGAATTTTTGATTCGTCCACATGTAGAGAGAGCTGCGTTGCGAAGGCAATAAATCACGAGTAGCTATGTTCTTCCACACACGGGGCCAGTTGATTGCTGGATTTGCTGTTTCAACTTTCGGTCTGGATGTACGTTCGACGAAAAAACGATGGATGAGCTCAGCGGAAGGGTGTTGTCGGATTTGGAAGGGGAAGTTTGGAAAATGGTTTAGGATTATCTTCAGGCAGGGAGAGTCTGTAGGAGGGGAGTTTACTTGGTTGAGGAAAGAACTATAATAAGGAAGGGAGATCATTTCTTGCAAGTGCCGATTAATTAGCAATGCCTTACACTTGAACGCTGGTAGTTGTAAGTTGAGACCGCCATCCTCCCGTTTTCGCGCTAGCTGTTCCATCGGAATGGTCGCACATGCACCACGGAATAGGTAGCTCCGCATGGTAGCCGTCAGCTTCGCCACGTGTGCCGCCGTTGGATTCAAGTTTGCTGCTATGTACCACATCTTCGATGATAGGAATGTATTCAGCAGCGTTACCTTTTGATGTAAGGATAGGCTGCGTAACGAGTGTAGCCACACTTGCCGAGCGAAGTTTGTCACGAGTAGGTCCCAATTCAACTTGGTCATTACCCGCACCGAGTTGGCGAAAATAACTCCGAGAATTTTGATAGTGTTTTCGGTACGAAGCCACGGCACAGTTAACGGATTGTTAATGAGGCCGTCGTCGATTGCCGTTGTTTTAGCTTCATTCAAGCGCGCCCCTGCTACTCTTTCAAAACGTCGGAACAAATCCCGCATCGCATCGAGCTTATCGACGCTGGTGACGATGGCACTGATGTCATCTGCGTATGCGACGATTAGATCTGCTCCACACACTTGTTCTAAACGCCGCAAGAGTGGGTGCAGATAGAGTACAAAAAGATGCATCGAGAGAGGGTCCCCTTGGCGGACCGAACGTTCGATTTGGAAGGGTACAGAGAGGTGTCCGTTGATAAGTAAGCGAGATGAAGAAGCTGCTGATATACGGGAGAGCAAATCCACAAGCGCCGGGTTAAATCCCATAGCTCGCATCGTATCGAACAAGAAGCGTTGGTCCACACGATCGAATGCATGATCGAGATCGAAAGAGATCAGTTTCCCATTTTGCCTGTTCGCTTTCAGCTGTGCAATTTTATCTTTCAAACCTAACGTGGCCTGGAAGATATTGCGTCCAGTATTTGAGCATTTTTGCGAGCCAGTCAAAACACCATGGGCACGGAATACATTTTCAAGTCGCTGTTTTAGGACACGCGAGAGAATTTTATAGTCATACTTGACTAGACTAATTGGCCTGTATGAACGTGCGGTGTCCCCCGCACCTCGTTTCTTCACCAGCACGACCACTCCATCGACGAACTGACTCGGGAAATTTGACCTGATAGCTTCGTTCAAAATCAGGTTCAGTTCACGATGTATCACATCGAAAGTACGCAGATAAAACTCTTTCGGCAGCCCATCAGAGCCTGGTGATTTTCTGGATGCGCTTGTGCGGATGGCAGAAAGTATTTCAGCCGTTGTTACCTCATTCATGCAGTCTTCGTTTACGGCATCGTGCTCGGGGATGACTCTTTCGCACTGAAAGGGTCCATCTTCTTCTTCTTCTTCTTCTTCTTCTTCGTCCACATGACCGCGTGCGTATAGATCGAAGAAGAATTGGACCATATGATCCTGTATCGCAGCAGAATCACCGATGATCTCGTCTCTCTCGTTTCGCAGATGCTCGATGGTGGTCCTTCGGCGCCTTCTCTCGCCTAGCTGGTAGGTCGACAACGGCTCACCCGCAACGTAGGTTTCGTTTGTCCGCACAAACATTTCGGAGAAACTTCGTTGATTTGAAAGCATTTCGGCTTTTACCCGGTTGATGGTGGTGAGCATGGCACGGTTGTTTTGGTAGCCATCGTACGCATGCCGTAGTAGATCGTGGAGCCGTTGCTGTTCACGATTGAATTCGTGGAATGCTATTTTTGACTTCTAACAGAAGAAGGACTTTATTTTCGGCTTTGCTCACGACAGCCACCATTCCATCCACGACGAATAATTTCGGCGTTGACGAGTCCAATATTGCCACCGTATTTGAAACTCGTCTATATTTCCTGTGGTCAGGAGGTGGGGACTAAGCGCCCAGAAACCACGACCATGTGCTCTGTCGGGGAGAGGAAGGCAAATTCTCACGGTGACGGCTTTGTGGTCCGAGAAGCAGCACACATGGACAGCTGTTGATCTCAGCTGTTCTCGTAGACCGGCGCTTACATATAGCCGATCGAGCCTGGACGAGGAGTTGTGTGTGATGTAAGTGTATTCCATCTCTCGTGGACGGAGCTGCTGCCACACGTCATGCAAATGTAGCTGCTGAACGGTGGCTTGAAGAGCGGGACTCGAGTTGTGCCCCGTCGCATCGCATTGTCGAATCACGCAGTTGAAGTCGCCTCCAAGGATGATGTGATCGGTGCGATGACGAAGTTAATACGCGATGGTGTTGTTAAAAAACCGCTCTCGTTCGGAACTAAGCACGGAACCCGATGGAGCATACACATTACAAAACGTAGTGTTGTGAACACGAAGGGCGAGCAATCTCCCGTCCAGGTTCTTCTCTACGTGGGAGAATTTAATATGTTCTTTTAGAGCAATTGCCGTTCCTCTTCTCGCATGGTCGACATTGCAGACAACGATATAGCCGGGTAATGCAAGCTGTTCATTTTCAACCTCCTGCAGAAACACAATGTCTAGCTCCATTGTGCGAACGAACGTACAGAGGGCATTTAGCTTGGTTTGGTTGGTGATGGTGTTTATATTTATGGTTCCGATATTACAGCTGACGTACTCTATTATTGCTGAATTTCTTCATCGGAAACTCTGATGTGTTCGTGTTCGGAGGTGATATCATTTCCGGAGTGTCGCATTTTCTTACCCGGTGGTTGCCTACGCGTGCGTCGGCTGTTGTTCGAAGCAAGAGATGTTTGTGAGCTGTCCGTGTCGTTGCCATCGGTCCTGCGATGAGATACGGATGTACCGATCGGGATTGACAGCGGCGAGAGTTGGACAATAGCTTGCATTGCGGAGGGTTTTGCTGTAGATGGTGCAACCGGTGGCGGCATTGTGTTTTTCCGCTGTGCTGCTGCAACTCGTGTCTCACTTGCTCCAAGGAGACTTGCCTTCAAACCCGAAGTTCCTGAAGTCGAGCTCGATGATGGTTTTCGTGGATCCGATAGCTGTTTCATCGGTTGAGGTTTGGACGGTTTTCCCTTCGTTACGTTAGCGTAGGATTGATCTGCTACGAGCTCCTGCACGAGCAGTTTTTTGTTTTGAACACATGGGATGCCGATGTGTGCAAATTCATGGCAGTGCAAGCAAGTTTGCCGCTGCCCCTTGTATCCCACCGCAGTTTCTTCGCCCTGGATTGTCACGAGTGAAGGAATGTTCTTCGTTACTACCATTCGAGCAACACGAACACCGGTATTAACACCACCAAAATCACTGTATCGGTCATCCCACATTAGGTCACGAACACTAATAACTTCTCCGTAGTCGGCGAGGAAAACTGCGATCTGGTCGTTGGTGATGCTTTCGGGTAGTTCGAGCTACTTTACCTCCACCGCACTGTCCTCCACCGCACTGTCCTCCATCGTAATCCGTAGTTTGTAGGACTTGCCATCAAACACGAACTCGTGCTTGCTATCGTGTTGCTCCACGATCTTCTCGGCAAGTTCGAGGTTGTTGACCTTCACGAAGGTACATCCAAGCCGTCTGCTTGGTTGGAGTAGAAGCACGTTTTCGCGCGTAAGACCGAGTTCTTTCCCGGCGAACTTATGAATCTCGTCATGAGAGAGGATCTTCGGAAACTGCGAATAGTCAACGCGAAACGTATTTTCGCGGTGCGGCATCGCGGAATATGACGTCGCGGCGAACGCGAACGCGATACTTGAAGCGACGGTAGAAAATAATCGATACAAAAACGTACAATAGTCCGTGAACGACTTCCAGAACTTGGTTGTCCAAAAACATCGACTGCTCGGCTCGGAAGTTGAGCGCTAACTGATTAATGAGAAAATTTGTTCTGAACTTGTACATACTTAGTTCTGTTAACCCCATTTAATGATAGAAAATAAAATTGATCGATTTCATTGATTCCTTACGGATAACGGTCATTTGAATTTTTACCGACTTTTTCAGCAATTCAAAAACCCAGTAAAAAAATACTGACTCCTGTAAAAAAATCTTAGTGTGCAAGTTTTTATTTTGTAAAACAAAAAAGTTAATTTTAAAAATTCCCTAATTTGAGGACCACCGAATGTTTTATAGCGAAATTTGTTGTCTGTATCTCTTCAAACAAAAAAGATATAACCAAATTTAGTAAAAAATATGAATAATTTCAAATTGACTTTATACGAGTTTGAAAAATATCATACCTCCTATTTTTTCATATTATCCAGAATAACATACGCCCTTTCAAATGCCGTATAAAAACTTTTTTTTGTTTGCCCCAACCAGAGATATTACCATTTGAAAAATGCATATTTTTAGTACAAAAACGTCAATAACTCTTGATCGGCGAAAGGTATTGACAAGCTTTCTGCAGCAAAACTTTGCGCCTTCTAAAGATCTAAAAGTCATTTCAAGACACCTTTGCTGTGAAATTTGAAATAAGAAAACTAGAGCAAAATAACTGTTTTTTTAGCGCCACCCTAACTCAATTCAAGAAAATAGCTCTAAATCGGCCAATTTAAGAGATACAAAAAAGTTGTTTTGAACAAAGTTGCTTGACATTAGCTCAGTTATAACTTTGCCGAAGAATGTATACCTTAATTTATTCAAACAAAAAAGTTAGATTTTTGATTTTAATGATAATAAGAACCACCCTAGAATTCATTGTCATAAAAATGAGGGCCAAACTATAAGGAACAACTTTGTAGAAGAGACTAAAGTTTCAATTTCAGGCTCAAAACATATCATTCCACCTAAATCTGCATTCTGGACCACTGTGCAGTGTTTGGAATGTATAACAGCTGCGGTTGTGTCTTCTTCTTGTTTCTGAAAAATAAATAAATGCTAAGATTTCTGTGAACTGGCAATAGATGAAAATTTAATAATGGATGCGTTGCCTGAGCAATACAATCATCAAAATTAATTGTATCTGGGCTATTATATCTGCACTCCAAAAAATCTTCGCGTTGATGCTACGTGAAAAATCACGTACCCCTTAAACACCCCACTTCAATCATTTTCACGTACCGCAGATCAATGTCATTTTGATATAATTTACGTGATTGATACTACGGGAATTTCACGTAAAAAGTATGTGATAACCATGTACACTCTACAAAGTATACACGATCAACCTACGTGAAAAATCAGGTATCCATTTCGATTACTTCAAATTCAATTTTACGTGATGGTAGTAAAATTGAAAAACATTCCATGTAATGTTCACTGGAGTTGATGATGAAAGTGTTTACGTGAAATGGGTTTACGTGATTTACATGTATGAAAAAGTTATTCAATATGGCGTCGACGTCATTAGAGGTGTTGCTCTCAGTTTTGGATTTCCTAATACCATAGAGGTAACTCTAAGACTAGAAGGTCCCGAAGAACCGTGCTCAACTTTTTGGCTCAGCTCTGGTACTATCTTCGGTCCCAAGCTAATCAATTCACCCCTCGAAACATAGGAAAATCCACTATCCCCTCATTTTATCTGTCAAACTTTCATAGCGAATCAAAACAAACATAGTGTAGTACTAGAATTTCGACTAGAATGGGTTCCGTTAATCGATTTGCTTGGGACCAATAGGCTAGTCAAGTAGTGAGCCAATTTTAAATCGTTAGTTTCGTATTGATTGTTGATTGTACCACATGGCAACACTAAATGTACTAGAATGTTTTGGTTCTATCTCTTTCACTCTACTCAAAACTGAAATGCATAACAAAAAATAACAAAATGATACACTCTTTGCACACTGTCAAAGATCATAGCACACAAAATCAATTTTGTACAAATCAAAACAAAAATACTAGCATAGAGGTAACTCTAAGACTAGAAGATCCCGAAATAACGTGCTTAACTTTTTGGCTCAGCTCTGGTACTCTCTTCGGTCCCAAGCTAATCGATTCACCCCCCGAAACATAGGAAAAACCAATAACCCCTCACATTATCTGTCAAACTTTCATAGCTAATCAAAACAAACATCGCGTAGTTCTAGAATTTCGACTAGAATGGGGTACGTTAATCGTTTGCTTGGGACCAATAGGCTAGTCAAGTAGTGAGCCAATTTAAAATCGTTAGTTCCGTATTGATTGTTGATACTAGCGCATCTGGTGGATGATGGCACAAGCTTTTAAGAAAATTCTATTACAGTGAACCACATTATTTTAATTGATTTCTTCACCAGTTAGTTGTCTGTCACTTCGTTGTGGTTTTATATTCCACCACATTTAGTTCCAAAGAGCCTGAATGAAATGTGGCGCTTGCGATGATCAGCTTGAAGATACGATATGACGGAAAATTTATACTATTTGTTTTTTATTGCGTTTATTTATAAGGCCCCTTCGCCTATTAGGCATTGCTTGGGCCAATGACCATTATTTGCAATTAGATCCCTTCCCGCTTTTATTTTTCAAATAAAACGTGTTATTCCCTATTTGATAAGCTGCATTATTTTCAGCTAAACGATGTTCTGGGTGCAATGGTCAGCAGAAATCCTTTGTAGCGTTTGATGAGCTGGTGCTAGAGTTTTCGTCGTTGCTTTCACGCTCGCTCAATGTTACTCAAAAGTGAGTAACTTCTACTCAGTTTGGTATTTTTGTACAAAATGTCAAAATCTGAGTAACATTGATTGAGCAAAGTGAGTAACTTCTCCTCTGTTTGTCTAAAAACATTGTTTACGCATTTCTGAGTAATCCTGCACAAATGTTACTCACCATGCTTATGTCAAATACTTGTAAAAAAAGTGAAAATTTTTGTTGGTGGTTAAACTTCCGATTTCCCTTTGAAGTTTTGAAAATTTAGAATAAAGAAGTGAATCAAGTGGCTGCAGAGGTAGATAAGGATTCGTTTCGTAAATTGGAAAGGTAAGAAAAATGAAATATTTGAAAATAAAAGCATCTTATTCAATCCTATCAAAAAACAATAGGCTTATCTAGGAAATGTTGATGTGGGATGTTACATCGGACGTAGTGGACAGCATAGAACTGCAGATGGAACATCAGCGTTTTCTGAAGGACATTGGGATCCCTGTGCTCACTCATATTGCCATGATAATGCCATACAACATTTTAAGACATCGCTGAAGAGCGTCGGTCACCAGCCTCGTCGTTGCATTTAGAGAAGCCTCATAAGACACCGAAAACATTGTTTTTTAAATATAAATGTACGTCTCCTCTTTTATATTTTAATAAAATTGTTTGTTCTATCGTTTTAATTTTTCATATTTTATCAATATAAAATTAATTAATTACTCATTTCGAAAAACGCTCAATTTGATATGAACTGAGTAACATTTACTCAGATATGCTTTTTTTACCGCAAATCAGAACTGAGTACAAGTTACTCTGATTTTGACAAATGCTAGCATTACTCAAAAGTGAGTAACTATAGGTTTACTCACTTTAGAGTAGTTCCACTTTTACCGAAAGAGAGTAGATTTTTACTCACTTTTGAGTAACATTGAAGGAGCGTGTTAAACGTTTGAAGTGTGATCACAGACAAACAGACATAACACTCATAAGTATTTCATCGAGCAATCATTTAACAGTCAATTTGAAAGTATCTCAGTTGGTAGTACTGCCACCTGTGGCGCACATAGTAAATTCCCTTGCATTTGACGTTTACTCACTACCGCCATCTGTTCAGCGTACTACCCACCACAGTGTACGCAACAGATGGCGGTAATGTTTTAGCGACGATGTTTTACAATGAGAAATATTCAATATGTTATGTCTGTTTGTCTGTGGTGTGATGATCCTCGGTTTGATTGTCGGTGTTTCACTGTTGTTCTTCTGCTGAGAACCCGGTGGAAGCAGGAGATGATTGACCCGGTGGAAGCAGGAGACTGAATACCCCTTCGGTTGGTGGAGCTGCTGGAGCGGTGCTATTGTTCGATGTGGCTACATCCAAACATTTCTGTTTGGGATGTGCTGCTGTGCCACAATGGCGGCACGTTTTTGGTTGCTTGTCGTACGTTACCAACTTTGGTTCGTTGTCAACCGTGATGTACGATGAAATGGCGCTCTAGATGGCGCTTTCGAGTCGCATTTGCAAAACTCGAACACCGCTCAGGAATCCTGGGAAGTAGTACCATAGAGGTAACTCTAAGACCACAAGGTCCTGAAGAAACGAGCTCAACTTTTTGGCTCAGCTCTGGTACTATCTTCGGTCCCAAGCTAATCGATGCACCCCTCGAAACATAGAAAAATCCACGAACCCCTCATTTATCTGTCAAACTTTCATAGCGAATCAAAACAAACATAGTGTAGTACTGGAATTTATACAAGAATGGGTTACGTTAATCGATTTGCTTGGGACCAATAGGCTAGTCAAGTAGTGACCCAATTTAAAATCGTTAGTTTCGTATTGATTGTTGGTAGTACTTCCATTTGTCATGTCGACTGGAAATCACTGTCCCGTACTTTGCCATGTGGTCAAGGTCATGCACTCGAACGGTCACTGCTTCACAATCCACATATACCGGGATTTTGAACTCACTCTTCGCACAGAGAAACGTGTGTTTATAGCTGTGCGCCTTTTCATAGCGCAAGGCAACTTCATTGTCTATCATCTCAATAAAAACACAATTTCGGACGTTATGAAACTGAATGCATCTAACGTCCGAATATTGAAGCTTAATATTGTTCTCGAAGATTGTTTGCACTTTTCCCGCATTGGGACGAACAGGAAGGGCACTGAAATCAACAACAAGTGTGTATTTTACGAACTACGCTCATTTTCGCTACAATATTTCACCAAGTTAAGCAGAACAGAAAGAGCACATGTGCGATGAATACGAGCAGGCTTGCAATTGCTCATTACAGCTAAAATGCTATTTTTCGGTATTATGAAGCAATGGGATACTATAATGATAATTTTTATTTGTAAGATGCAAGAAGAGGTGGTAAAGTTTGTATATGACATATAAAATTTGCCTATTTTGCTTTCAGAAGGTCACAACTATAGTCAATTTAAAATAGTTAGCTTCCACCGGTTGGTTATAGCATAGAGGTAACTCTAAGACTAGAAGGTCCCGAAGAACCGTGCTCAACTTTTTGGCTCAGCTCTGGTACTATCTTCGGTCCCAAGCTAATCGATTCACCCCTCGAAACATAGGAAAATCCACTAACCCCTCATTTTATCTGTCAAACTTTCATAGCGAATCAAAACAAACATTGTGTACTAGAATTTCGACAAGAATGGGGTACGTTAATCGTTTGCTTGGGACCAATAGGCTAGTCAAGTAGTGAGCCAATTTAAAATCGTTAGTTTCGTATTGATTGTTGGTTCAACTTACCGGTGCGGTGCAGCAGCTTGAATCCAAATGACATTTCACCAATTGTCAGGAAATATGTATGAAAAGTCATGACTTACCTAACCATCTCATAATCGTCAGTTTTATTTCCACCGGTAACAGCAAAAGCGAACAATGAGTTGCTATCTAATACCCCGTTCACATTACAGTCTATATCACGTAATATAGGCTGTCTTGCATTGAGCACTCATACATAGGATTTCCAGTGAAAACTAGATGTATGAGTGCTCATTGCAAGACAGCGTATATCACGTGATATACACTGTAATGTGAACGGGGTATAAAAACAGACTATCGCGTGCGCGTGACTCGCACCGACAAAACACATAGCTGTTTGTGACAACAGTTTCCAGCGAACTGACAAAATCGAGTGAAAAAGTTATTGTTCAAATTGTCCTTTTCTTTTCGATACGCGAGTTTGACTCAGAACAATTAAATGTCAAAGCATAAATCTGATATAAGGTTGCTGTGATCGAGGCTGTTATAATATCATTTTGGTGGGAATATAGCAATGAGGTAAATACAAGGTGGGGAGCAACGCATATTGCCATAGTGTTAGTAGGGAAACAAAACGAAAACAATGTGAGGACAGGTTTGGTGACGTCACTATTTGAAACTGGATATTCAGTTGTTATGAAGGAAATTGTGTTTGCTGGTAGTTATTCAATTTAATATGATTGAATATCACTCAAAATTTTGCAATGGTTTCAGAGCAGCGATTTTCAAATAAACCATTTGTGGGATAGTTCTATCAAGGGGGTTGCCGGTCGTTTATGATACCTATTTGTTTATTAGGGTACGTGTTTACCCTGGGGAAAGTGCTATGAATCTGCCTTATAACCTTATAATCAGATCACACCATTGGTTAATAAATTCAGGTTTTGATTAGTTTCGAAGTGCTTACTTCCTTTGACGTTACTTAATTTGGATTTGAAGGACACATTTTTCCTTAAAGTTGTACATGTGATCATTTTGCCCCATACTGATCATCTTACCACGTAAGTAAAAAAAAGAATAGGCTGAAAATGTAATTTTCCTGTGAATTTATGTTTTATTTTTGTTGTGGAATTCCATAGCAGGATTATATAATTAGTTTCAGGTCAGTATTGTGGAATTTTATTCTACTTACGTTAGAATGGTCATCTTGGTCCACTTTTCTATTTGCAAGAACGAATAAGTTTGTATTTAATGTGAATTTCTTTTTTTCAATTTTGGTAGTAAGTATATTGATTTATCATGGATATATGCAAAAGGTATATTAAAATAAGAATCATTTAGTCGTTTACATTTATGATGGCAACTTATATACTAGTTAATAAAATGCTTTAGTTTTTTTGAATTCTTACTAACTATTGCACTTCTTTGATCCACTTTTGTGGGACTATTTGCATAATTTTGATTAACTTCACTGTTTCCTTTTTGTGATTTGAGCCGTGACTTCAGCCTACGGTTTTTAGCTTTTTGTAATTTGCTTTCCAGTATTTGTTTCTTCATATGACGCACTCGAATTGCAACCCTTTTTCTGGCATAGTTTTTAAGTACATCTTCTGGCAACTGCGGAAATTGATTTCTAAGTTTTCGCAAAGTCCTTTCACTTACATTTTTTTTTTCTTTTTAAAGCCAATTTCACTTCCTTCTGGTCCAATGTTATGCATCCAGTTGAAACAAGAATCGAGTTGCTCTCCAACTTCCAACCATTCCTGAGATGGCATCACCAACCCTCCATGCGAAATATCCTGAACGTAGTTTTCCTTATTCATTCCTGGATCGTTTCCATCTTCTAGCTGGTACGTGAATGATCCTAAATTGGGATGATCCTTGGTTTGAGATTTGGCTATGTAACCCATGGCATATTCAAAGCCGTCAGCTTCCTCGAGATTCCGTAATTTGGACTCATGAACAAATGGATTTGAATTTTCGTCGTCACTAGAATCACTTTCATCACTATTCGATTTTCCGGAATCAATTTTAGCTTTACGGAACACCTTTGCGATAAGATAATCCTCTTCTATCAAAATATTCTGTGTATTTTTGGTTGACTGCAACTTGCTTTGACAAGCCTTTTCCAAGAATCATCAGTCTTAAGCGGTCCAGGGCTTGCAGGGGTGATGGGTGATCATGTGTGCCTCCGTTGAGGCGAACCATTGCGAACTCATTCTCTACACAATCTTGATTGACTTTATAAGTCATGATAAAACCATCTTCCAGATTAGGCATTGTACGCACCTCAATTAACAGTTTTCTAGTTGACTCGATAGAAATTAGGATTGCTTGCTGAAATAGCTGGAAATATCGAATTGAATATTATTAAATTGTGTTAGTTTGTTAATCTAAAAACTTACCTTCATATTCGCACAAGCAGGAAGACAATGCTTCTCCAATACTCGTATATCCAGCATCATTGCTTCCATATTGTCTAGAATATGATTTTGAAGTTCCAATTCCATTCCATAACATTTATTTGATGGTATGTTTTACTTCAGGCTATATGAGTTCATCAAATCGAACCATTTGTCTACGGTTTCAATTACCTCCGCCAGCAGGCAAGCTTCCTCGTACTGACCGAAGTGTCTTCTTAAATTAATTACCGTGGTATGGCTTAATAGCTGGGCAGCCAATCTCACGTTTTGTCATTCTGAGCCATGAACAGATAGATGTCTAAAAGACAATTTAAATAGAGAATTGAATTCTACGGAACCTGACTCTCCATTTTCAGTCAAAGGCCTCTTCAACGTGGAAGTCTTTCGAACGAGCAATTCCAGGAACTTTTTCGTGACGAGTTTTCCTGTTTTAGATCAAAATAGTAAAATTTGTAAATTGATGCATGGTTTGACGATGACATTGTTTCACCTTTATAAATAAATCCGGCATCCAACAACCAATTACGAATAAGCTTTAAAAGATGAGGAGCATCAGGAAAGAAGAAAATGTCATTTCCAGTTACTGGATGTTTCATCGATGTCCGCTTCGTTGCATAGTTGACACCGCAATCTCTCCATACACCGCGATTAC
Source organism: Ochlerotatus camptorhynchus (assembly GCF_037179485.1). Lineage (NCBI taxonomy): Eukaryota > Metazoa > Arthropoda > Insecta > Diptera > Culicidae > Ochlerotatus > Ochlerotatus camptorhynchus. Next base: position 4,453,083 of record NW_027040849.1, read on the forward strand.
CACCTCCACAATCATGGACATTGGCGACGACTATGAATCCGATCTTATGCAACCGTGTAATCAAGTCTTCAAGGAGCGGCTTGGTTATCTGCACGTCAAAACCGACATATATCGGTTGTTTCCATTGGGAAAACAATCCTCTAGCCATTACTAATTGCATCTCCGAATGTGGTCCAATGATGTCATCGTTTCTCTTATCGAGCTCGCAGGTGGAGTTAACAGACATTTCATCGTACACTAGAACGGTGATTTTTTCTCGATCAGACATGCGAGCACCGGCAATTTGAAGAAAAGTCAACACGTCTTCCAAAAATCCTTGTCGCATATTGATTTTAGATGCCCATTCACGCAAGCTTCGCAAGGATGGCAGAGGGTATTTAAATTCTGATCGTAGCACTTCATAAGCGACTTTGCTGTGGTATCTGTAAAACGTTATAAACATAATTTCCGTTATAAACATTTAATTTAGCGAAAAATTTCAGGAAAGTTTTACAAAGTAAGGAATCGTTTCAGGAAAGTTAAGAATCAATTACTGATTAGTGAATCACTTTAGAAAAATCAATAATCACTTTGCTATTTACTTAATCAATTCAGAAAAATAGTAAATTAGTATTCAAGAACTAAAACACCTTAGAAATCTATGGAATACTACTACTATCTAATACTAGCAAATTTATTAAATCACTTCAAAAAAGTTGTGAACCAGTTTGTAGAGAAGAAAATCACTATAGGAAAGTCATAAATCATCTTGTAAAATACAAAATGACATCAAGATTACAAAGGAGGAGTGAATTTTTCAAGTTTAAGTGAAAATTCTGTTTTTTTTATGATGGGTAGTGTATTTAAAAAAAAAATTAATCATACCTCAACGAGAACGACTTTGCAATTTCTTCCGCTGTCCAAACCACTTTTTTCTTATTGCCAAGTATCAAATAAATTTGGTTCTCTGTGAAAACTTTGGCAAACTCTTTTCTCACACGCTGGGTTATGTGGGCTTCTCTCACATCGTTTAGCTCACCACAGGCCTTTCGAAGATGTTCCACAGCACAGTCTTTTTCGCAAAGTTGTCGTTCTTTCTCTTTCAACTCCTTGTCTTTTGTTTTAATCACGTTCATCAGCGCGATGAATTTTTGGTTGTTCTGCATCACCTGTTAAAAAAAAATGTTTAAGCCAAGGTTGAATCATAGACAAACCGACATAACACCATGAACAAATTCGATTGCAAATCATCGGCTATAAGACACTACCGTCATCTGTTGAGCACACTGTGGATATCAGTATGAAGGGCAGAGCACTCAATAGATCACGGAAAAGTGGAGCATCGAACTCCATATTAGATGCCTACGCGTCCCACCAGTGGGGTCAAATAAACATATAAATCAACCCTTAAATGAATAAATGATGATTGGCATTTAGTGTTGTCTGTTTGTCTGTGGGTGAAGCCTTTTATTATCGATTTTCAATGAAGTAAAGAAGACTTACCCGCAAGCGCAAGCTTTTGATCTTATCGTTTCGTGCTTGGACCGTACTTTTCAAGCGCCGTACTTGGCTGTTTAATCTTGCAACATGATTTCCTACTTTTGTAGCACTGGTTGCAGCGGGGGTGCTAGAGGAATGCTCAATGCGGGTGGATTCTAAATCGGCACGAACGTGAATCGAATCAACCGGACTTGCATCGACGTCGAAAAATCCAGAGTCATGTACTCCTCCCGATAATTCGATTGCTTCCAGAAGGACATCAAGGTTTGATCCGGAGCTGACAGCGACAGTTGCATCCGACATTGGAACAAAACATTCAGATGGCTCCTGTGAACATGAATCCTCGAACTGCTGGTCAACCGGATGTTGTTTTTCGTGTACCTCGAGAAGCGCTTCTACCATCTTTTTCCTTTCTTTCAATGCACGTCGTTTTTCACGACCGGATGCATGGGATACCGGTACACATGGTTTCCGGATGGTGGGACACGCTACAACAAAAGCTAGATACGCGTGACGTAAAAAATTAAAAACTTACCATTCTTTACTAGTATGTTTCGTGCCTTGCTTGCTGGCATCACCATATTTTGGATGGTGGCATTATTTTTAAAGCACTCATTGGAAAAATGCTGCGAGCAAATATAGAGGGTTTTTCCCGGGTCACTGTTGAGTCCACAAAATTTGACCCAGTGGGACCGCGCTTTACCGTCCTTCGGAAACACATGGAAGCTCACTGTTCTTTCACTTATTTCAGCTTCCGCAGAAGAAAACAAGCACACATTCACTGCACACTTCGGCATTATTAACGAGAGATTCACTGGCTGAAACGATTTAAACAGATAACTTACACCGAGCAGCGATGAAAAAACTGCTAGTATCAAAACGTAAACACAAATGGTGACGTAGGCAACGCGAGAGGAAAAAGTAAACAACACTAATCAGCTGATCTATTTGTGTGTATTAGTGCGGATTTCCTCACCTTTGTATAAAGCTCATTGGGAATATAGAGATTAGTGACGTTTAACGCACGCACACTAGCGGAAGCAACGCCCTGTAAAGTTGTTTATTATTTTCCTCTGGTTAACCTAAAAATGTATGAAAGTAGACCTGTCAAAATGAGTTTGACATCGATTTGTTATGTATTTTCCTTGGATATTCACTAACACGCTCTCACATATCGTACCAATACAACCGGACGTGAAAATCTCAATATCAGAATATTGGGAATATATTGAAACATTAATATTGTCTTGCCCCTTCATGTAAATAGCACCTTTAGAAAAGTTCGTCTAGATTCGCAGCGTTGCCAGATATACCGATTTATCGGTATTCATACCGATTTCCGAACTAGATACCGATATACAGATAAGGTTCCTCAGAATACCGATTTTTGAGATTTTATACCGATTTATACCGATTTTTTTTTAAATAATCAAAATTATTATTGCCTGCCCGCGCTTCAATTTTGGAGAAAATTTTTGTGAGAGACTTGTATCTTTTTGAATACCTCATATTTTTTAAGCCATCAAAATTCTAAACAATCATCTCTAAAGATGCCTTATGCTTGATACTCTTTCGACTAATGTTTGCATTTCCCCACCGCTTTTGGCTACCCATCAATCGAGAAATAGTCGATGCCTCTTTCCGGTAATTCCTAGGGAATCGAGAAATATTTCTTAAACATTATTTAACTTTCGGACGTTTTTATTCATTTTTTAACTTCGTAAAGCTTCATCCAACTTTCCCTGGAATTTTCTTCCACCATACCTTGGAAGTTTCTTCAGCCTTCGCTCAAATGATTCTTTAATCTTCTCTCGTCAGTTTTATTCAACTTTCCCGGAATTTCAAGGATGCTATCAGATTTTTACTGCGGATCCACACTAGCTGCAGGAACATTTAAGAAGTCCTGAAACTTAAGAAAAGTTCAGAATTTTGTGTAAGTTTCGATAAATCAAAGACAGTTTAATCAACAGTTTAATTATCTTCTGTTAAAATTCGAAAACTCGGATATTTCAGAAAAGTCCAGCAAACTCCAGTGATCTTCAGGAAACATCATAAATATTTTGTAAACTTCACATAGTTCAAAGAACTTCAGGGAAATTGAATGGTTTTCAGGATCTTCAGTGAAGCTCAGAGAACACCAGGACAGAACAATTAATTTCAATGAGGCAATTTCCGAAAACTTTAACAATGTCCTGAGGAGCTCATGCAAATTAAGGAAACGTTAGGGAAGTTACATGAACATTAGAACATTGTGAGAACATTTTATGGGAAGTACTATGCTTTTTTAATGGCAGTGTCGATAACTTTTCAAAATAAAAATAAAAATCAGGAAGATCAGAGAGCTTCAATGTTGATGTTACAATAAATTCAAGAAAATCTTCAAGAAAGTCCAGAGACCTGCAAAGATGATTAGAGATATTCCGGTATTCTCTTTATAATCAGGAAAATTCCGAGCGCTTCGAGGATGACCAGAGAACACCAAAACAGCCCCCAATTTCACGAAAATTACAAGAACTTTTAAGGAATTCGGAGGAATTAGGGAATATTCCAAAGTGCATTTCAGGAATGTTCCGAAAACTTCAGGGAAATTACGGAGTCTTCAGGGATGTTTTATGAATTATGTCCTTGTTTCTTTCGACTGTTCCGTAAGTGCTCTGGCTTCCCACTTCCGTCAGATGTTACTTCCAAGTTCCTGCCAGCGTCTCCAGGAAGTTTCTTTTATCTTCTCCAGGAAGTCCAATCAATTCTCCCATAAATTTCTTTCGTCTTCTTCTGGAAGTTTGATCATAAGTCAAAGGTTTTTTTGTTCAACTTCTATTGGATGGTTTTTCCGAGCTTCTTCTGGATTTCCCTGGAAATGGCTAGTTCTGGAAATTTTCTTCCGATTTCAAAAACTTTTCTGGCTTCCTTTGGATGTGACATTCGATTTTTTTTTTCGATAGTTTATTTAAATTTTCGCCACAAGTTTCTCACTGTTTCACTCAGTGTCTTGAAAGTTTACCGGTTGTTTTTTCCAGCTTTTCTTGAACTTCATCCAGGAGAGCTTCTTTCGTCTTTCTCTAAATGTTTTTCAGCTTCGTTCAGAAGCTAATTCAAACATTCCCCGGAGTTTTCTTCCGGAATTTCCGATCATAATTCAAAAGCTAAAATTTTGCTTTGATTAACGGCTCTCTTGGTCTTAAAACACTGCAACGACTACGATGTAATCTGTCCAACATTTCGACCATCGGTTGTGGCCTTTTTCAAGGAAAAATATTGTTTGTCGTTATTGTCAAAAGTTGAGTCGTCGTTGTATTTGATTTTCCATATTTTGGTTTCATTTAAAGATATTTAATTGAAAAAAACTACTTGGTCACAATTTGGATCACCACTCAAGGACAGCGATAATTAAAAAAAAAAAAAAAAAAAAAAATTAAAAAATAAAGATTGTTTTAAGACTGAGAAACCCGTTAAATAAAGCAATTCCCCTCAAGTCCCGCCTCAAGTCATCATCATGGTTAAAATTTTCGCTTTCAAAACCGGCAAAAATATAAAAGTAATTAAATAGTAAAAAACCGATAAATACTGATTTTTTAATACCTTTGATACCGATAAACTTTAAAACAATCTGGCAACGCTAATTCGATTACCGTCAATTGACGTTAAACAATTTTTGAGTGACACGACGACCGACGATCGATACGATCATGTAAACAAAATCCCTGAAAATTTGCCAGATTGTTAATTTCTTTTACAACAGTTACTGTAATATTATCATTTAGTCAAACGTAATCCTGGTGGATGAACACTTTTTTTCAAATCAGGTTGAAGTGAATAATAATTATTTTGGCAATTCTGAATCAGAAGACAACAGCCTATTGATGGACGATACAAATTCTCTAGTGTACGGCTTGGAGTTCCAGGTATTGAGCTTCTTGGTCGTGAATGTTCTGAAAGTTTGGATCCCTAATTCGCATCTCCCCGGAAATAGGCACGCGCCCTGGCCTCTCGGCAGGCAGAAAGCAACGAAGTCCGCTTCTTTTTGGCCACGCAATCACTGAAACCGAATAACCAGCTGCACGTAGTCGATCTCAACGAAGACAACTCCGCCCTCGAGGCGAAAGTCTTCGCCCATCCGTTGGGAGAAGTTTGGAAACTGAATGCCAGCCCCCACGATGGCCAGATGCTGGTGTCGTGCTATAGTACTCACAAGGGAACACAAACCACAATGCAGACGGCGTTGCTACGTCTCCCGGAGCGGTTGGAGCCCTGTGAAAGCAGTCAGGAATTTTTGCAGTTAGCCGAAGTTGAAGTGCTGAAAACGGACGCTTATGGAGGAGAGATTCGGACGACCGAGTTCCACCCGTCGGATGCAACACTGCTGAGCACGGTTATCGATGGGAAAATTTTGCTGTTCAATAGAGCTGAGGCCTGCACGAAGCTGGTCGCTGAAATAAATGCGAAGAATATGCCGAAATTCTCCGGAGGACGATGGTCACATTTCAATCAGGGGAATCAGTTTATAACACTGTACGATTGCAGTGTGAAGTCGTACGATGTTAGGGATCCGAATCATTGTGCGTGGACGATTGAAGATGCCCATAGTCAGTTGGTGCGGGATTTAGACTGTAATCCAAACAAGCAGTACCACATTGCCACGGGGGGAGACGACGGGGTTTTGAAAATCTGGGACTTCCGGAATACGAAGGAGCATGTATTTGCCAGAAATGATCATCACCATTGGATATGGAATGTACGGTTCAACACGTACCATGATCAGTTGTTACTATCGAGCAGCAGCGATGGAAAGGTGTTGCTGACTTGTGCGAGTAGTGTAAGCTCGGAAACACTGGAAAGCGGCAACGGTGAGACTTCCAACGATAAGGAACAGTTGGCCGATGGGCTGCTGCAGACGTTCGATCAACATGAAGATTCGGTTTATTGTGTGGAGTGGAGTACGGCCGACCCGTGGATGTTTGCATCGTTGAGTTATGACGGAAGGTTGATCATCTCAAAGGTTCCAAAACAGTATAAGTACCAAATATTGTTGTAAAAAGATCTACGCAAAATAGTTTGTAAGGAAAACTTCACTGGCGGTATTTTGTGTATCTTAAATAAACCAAGCGCTGTATTGAATTTGATATTCTCAATTAAAAATTACAGGTGACCTACATATAAAAAGAATGTACAATTTAATGCGATTCAAGTCTCGTATAATTGTTAGTAGGCGTCACTGGTGTTCAAATATTTTTTTAAACTACATCTAAAACATTAAAAACAAACTCGAACAAAAATTACGTTCGTCGCATTTTCAAGTTGATCCTTTGCTCCTTCAGTACTTTGGGGGCAGCCTTGCGTCGGGGTCTCCTAGAATCGTTGGAATCTATACTGTTCTGATCGCTACAGCTGTCCGGTTCTTCATACTTGACGACCTTTTTGGCATTTTTCACCAATCGGTCGTAGGATATGTTGTGTTCGCTCAGATTTTCTTTCGTCAATGGTTTCAGCGACACAAATGGTACCGGAGATAGGACGGTGAAGCGCTTGGAGATTGTCTTCGGTTTACACTTTTTGACGACCGGCGTAGAAGAGGCAGCGTTGGAAATCGTGTCGTTAACTAAAGTACTGTTTTCCTTGTTGTTCTCCCGTTCGACTAATGTTGTCAACATTGAATCACTTGCCATTCGCTTCATCGATACTGGCCGCATACTCTGATCCGTTGTTGGATTAAGTTCGCTCTGGGTACTCTGGTCACTCGGGATGCTGGAATTTACGGAAAAACTGCTAACTTCTAGAATGCTCTTACGAATCGTCGATTGCCCTGAAAGCATTAGTAAATTCAGTTTCCCTTACCATATTATCACAATGTTAAAGAACTTTACCTTCAAACTTCCTATCGGTCAGCGTAGCATCTACTACGATAATCGGCGGCATAATAGTTTTGCTAGTGTTGCTATCCTCTCTATCAGTGCTATCTTGAATGCTTCCATCTTCGCTGTGCCTACCATCTCGCGAATCTCTACATTGCAGATATTCCTGACTCTTGCGGGCCGACTTGACAACACGGTTCGTGTCTATGGTTTCAAAAGATTCATCAAAGCTGCGATTCTTCGACTTCCTTCCCAGTCGCTTCACCAGTGGACTCTTGGAAGGCGTAGAACCTTTCTCTTGTTCCTCATCCTCTTCGCCAAGTTCGTCATCGTCCTCTTCCGCGATAGCGGATCGGTAGTCTTCCATCGATTGATTCTCATCCTGTCCCTCGGCGATCGCTGCCTCGTCCACATACGGCGGGCACTCGGTACGACGCTTCTCGTAGAACAAACCCGCCACCGGCCTTCGAGTTTGTTGTTCGTGTTCTTTTCTGGCATGTTCGTTGAATACTACGTTGAACACCGACTCACTCTGATCCCGAACCGATACCATGATCGTTGTGACGGTTTTGAATTGCTCCACCAGCTTGTGCACCATATCGCGAAGCGTTTTGTTTTCCTCTCTGTATTTGAATACTTCTTCGTTCAGTGCGTTGATCATCTCGATTTTGTCTTTGATTTCTTCCTTCAGCTTTTGATTGCTGAGCACCAACTGCGAGTTGATTAGCTTGTACGCCGAAAGGAGATTGCTGTCCCCCATCGCGGCTTGTGAATATTCAACAAATTTTCCTACTTTCAAAAATAAAATTTTAGGAAAACTATTTGCAACGACGAAAATGCTTCAAACAAGATTAACAAGAAAATGCTTCACCGCGGTCAACTGAAAATCAGATTTTGATTTGACAGCTGCTGAGGTGCACGGAAACTTTCATATACTCGTCGATGATTAAAATTGAACCAATTTTTAAATCTTTCTCCTTTTCTCGCTTCTTTTCATCTGCCGTATTACACGCTTATTCTAGTCGACTCAAAATTTAGTAGAATGTACTCATCTCAGCGGCAAGTAGGGCTACTCAATACTTATGTTGACCTCGATGTTGACTCACTTTTGAGTAAACGACGTTCTCACGTGGACTCCCGAAAAAAAATTACAGTGAAATTTTCAGTGGAAACAATGCTCTAACATTAATATTTATTTTTTTTTTTTTTTTAATAATTCGTTTATTTTTCCAGGCTCATTTGCTGTAGCTTTGCGGAGCCGATATTCATTGTTTAGATAACAAAATTACTTAAAACTAACGTTAGTAAAGCGGGGGCCGATTACTCGCGGCTATCTCGAGGTTAGGGGTAACAAATTGTAACAAATGGATGGCAGGGTAGGGATTGTGAACACAAGGTTTGGAGAGCAATGTGCTCTTGATCTCGAACTAGGCGACACTCTGATGAAAAAGACAAACATGGGGGTACACCGATGGGTAGCTAACAACTTGGGAGAACACAAGATGACACTAACTTCTAAATCCTCAAATCTATCCTTTTTAAAAACACATAAATTAAATTCAAATAGTCAAGGTCTCGGCTCGCCAAGACATCTCTAACGGGTATCGCGGGTTGTTTTCCTCGGGCCCTGAGGGATGTGGATAACTCAGATCTGGCAACACGGTGTAAGGTACACGACCAAACAACATGCTCGATATCGTGATAACCACTGCCACACGCACATAAATTGCTGCCTGAGAGCCCAATTCGATAGAAGTGCGAGTCTAACGAGCAGTGATTGGACATAAGCCTTGATATAACGCGTATAAAGTCGCGGCTCATGTCCAACCCTTTGAACCATGGTTTGTTCGACACCTGTGGGAGAATAGAATGTAACCATCTTCCCAATTCACCACCATTCCATTTTTGTTGCCAACTGATGAGGACTTGCTGGCGAGCAATGGAGAAAAATTCGTTGAAGGCGATTTGTCGCTCAAAAATATCGCCTTCCATAGCGCCCACCTTAGCCAATGAGTCCGCTTTCTCATTACCCGGAATTGAGCAATGAGATGGGACCCAAGCTAAGGTGATAGTATAGGAGCAGTTAGATAAAGCACTCAGTTTAGATCGTATTTCAGGCAGGAAATACGAGGAGTGCTTCATCGGCCTCATTGAACGAATAGCCTCCAATGAGCTAAGACTATCCGTAAAAATGAAATAATGGTCAGAAGGTAGTGAGGCAATTCGCTCTACTGCGTAAAATATAGCTGCGAGTTCCGCAACGTATACGGAGCATGGTTTCTGCAGTTTATAGGAGGCGCTATGAAATTGATTAAATACACCAAATCCAGTGGAAGCATTTATGGTTGACCCATCTGTGAAAAATCTTTTATCGTTACTTACATGGTGGTACTTGATTGCAAAAATTGAGGGAACAACCATCGACCGATGGTGATCTGGTATTCCATGGATTTCTTGCATCATGGTCAGATCAAAATTTACAGAGGAACTATAGAAGGCTTGGAAGCAATCACGATTGGAGATTAATGAAGAAGGACCAACCTCCAGCGTCATGTACTCATAGTACAAACTCATGAATCTTGTTTGAGGATTTTGGTCGAGCAGCTTCTCAAAGTGTTCTATTACCAAAGGATTCAATACTTCACAACGGATGAGGAACCGGAAAGACAGCTCAGCGAAACGATCTGTCAGTGGGAGAACACCCGCGAGTACTTCGAGGCTCATCGTATGCGTCGAGTGCATACAGCCAAGCGCGATTCGGAGGCAACGGTATTGAACTCGTTGCAGCTTCAAGATATGTGTTTTCGCCGCGGATTGAAAGCAGAAGCTACCGTACTCTAGAACCGACAAGATGGTTGTTCGATACAACCTGATAAGATCTTCCGGGTGTGCTCCCCACCAAGTTCCGGTAATTGTACGAAGAAAATTGATTCTTTGTTGGCATTTTTGTTTTAGATACGCAATATGTTTTCCCCATGTGCATTTGGAATCGAACCAGACACCTAAATACTTGAAAGATATACTTTGAGTGATTGTTCTACCCTTTAGTTGAAGCTGTAACTGTGCAGGATGATGCTTCCTAGAAAAAACAACCAACTCAGTTTTCTCCGGAGAGAATTCGATACCCAGCTTCATAGCCCAAGTAGACAAATTGTTTAAGGTATCTTGCAATGGTCCTTGCAGGTCCGGTGCACTTGGCCCTATAACGGACACAACGCCGTCATCTGCAAGCTGCCTTAGCGAGCAATTTTCATCAAGACAACCATCAATGTCTTTAACGTAAAAATTATAAAGAAGGGGGCTTAAACATGAGCCCTGGGGGAGACCCATGTAACTAATTCGTGAAGTTGTCGAGTTTCCATGAGAAAAGCTCATATATTTCTCAGACAACAAGTTGCTCAAATAGTTGTTCATAATTGGTGAAAGCCCACTATCGTGGAGTTTATCCGAAAGGACATCGATACAAACAGAATCAAAAGCCCCCTTAATATCCAAGAAAACTGAACCCATTTGCTGTTTTTGCGCATAGGCCAGTTGAATTTCAGTTGAAAGCAACGCAAGACAGTCGCTCGTTCCTTTGCCTCTCCGAAATGCAAATTGCGTATCTGAAAGTAAACCATTCGACTCGACCCATTTGTCTAGACGAAAAAGAATCATTTTCTCCAACAATTTCCGTATACAGGACAACATCGCGATGGGACGGTACGAGTTATAATCCGACGCGGGTTTACCGGGTTTTCGAATGGCGATAACTCTTACTTGCCTCCAATCATCCGGAACAATGTTGTGCTCCAGAAATTGATTGAATAAGTTCAACAAGCGTCTCTTCGCGACGTCTGGGAGTTTTTTGAGCAAGTTGAACTTGATTCTATCCATTCCTGGAGCTGAGTTGTTACATGAGAGGAGAGCAAGTGAGAATTCCACCATCGAAAACGGAGAATCTATTTCGTTACTACCCGACGGACTATCACGAACGTTGGTTTGAACCGACACCGAATCCGGGCAAACTTTCTGCGCGAAGCTGAATATCCAACTGTCTGAGTACTCCTTGTCTTCGTTGACCGGTGATGACGCGTTGCGCATTCTCCTGCCGACATTCCAGAGTGTTCTCATCGAAGTCTCTCTCGACAAACCATCGACGAACCGACGCCAGTAACCGCGTTTTTTGGCTTTAATCAAGCTCTTAAAAGTTTTCTCGAGGTCGGTGTACCGCTCGAAATCCTCGACCTTACCGTGTTTGCGGAAGCGTTTAAACGCGGCGGACTTCTCGCTGTTCGCGTCGGTGCAATCCTTATCCCACCACGGAGTGAGAGGTCGTTTGCGAACGAAAACACCCGGAACGCGTTTCGTCTGTGCTTGAAGAGCGCAGTCAACGATAAGTCGCGATAAAAAGGAGTACTCATCCAGCGGATGGAGTATGTCAACCGAATCAGTACCACCGAGAACCGCGGACGCAAATTTTTGCCAGTCGATGTTTTTCGTGAGGTCGTACGCGATGTCAACCGAGCGAGTGGAAGATGAACCATTGGTAATAGAAATTTTGATTGGCAAGTGGTCACTACCGTAGGGATCTTGAATTACTTTCCACGAGCAATCCAACGATAGTGAACTCGAACTGAGGGAGAGGTCTAATCTACTTTCTCTTGCTGGAGGTTTGGCCACTCGTGTTACTTCCCCAGTGTTTAGAATTGTCATATTGAAGTTATCGCAAAGGTCGTATATCAGGGTTGAGCGGTTGTCATCGTACAGTTCCCCCCAGCCTGTACCGTGGGAGTTAAAATCTCCTAATATCAACCGAGGCTCAGATAAAGCTGAGCAGATATCTGAGAGACCTTGGCGAGAAATCGCAGTTCTTGGAGGAAGATATACTGAGGCAATACTGAGGCTTTTACCTCGAATATTTACCTGACATGCGACAACTTCAATGCCTGTCACGGAAGGCAGATCGATTCTATGAAAGGAATGGAGCTTATGAATCCCGAGAAGCACCCCTCCATACGAATCTGCTCGATCAAGGCGAATAATGTTAAAATCGTGGAAAGGGAGATCGGTGTCTGAAGAAAGCCATGTTTCACAAAGAGCAAATGCATCACAAAGTGAGTTGTGAACTAAAAATTTGAATGTGTCAAGTTTATGTATAAGACTTCTACAGTTCCACTGAAGAACAGAGATCATATCCCCGACCTCATTCGGAAAATTATCCATCAAAGGATATGATCGATGCAAGGAAGGACCACCTAGAAGCTAGTTGCTTCAAAAGAGTTTTCACGAATGGAAGCACTAAATTAATAATGTTCCGAGTTGAGTCAGAGACGTTGAATATATTGAAGATGCTCTCCACAATTTCAGAAAACGTGAACATGGCATCATGTTCTTGCTGATTATTCAGCTGTTTTTCTGGCTGAAAAACTGGGATATCTGGGGTTTTAGATGATCCCGGAAGTGGCGGAAAGTCCTTGTTAAAATTACAAACTTTAAATCCCGGTGGTGGGGGTTTCGGTACATTTCCGCTACCTCTTAAATTTGTCAAGGTAGGTTGGTAGTCCATACGAGAGGCCTTACGAGGTTTTTGGGTGACGTTTATTTTGGACCGCTTCCTCGTGTTGCCATTAAAGACAAAAGGACTACTCTCACCCACCTCTGAGTCAGAGCCCTGATCATCATCTGGCAGGAGGTGGAATGTGTTGTTGCTTTTTGGGGTGGTTTGGGAAGATGAAGCGGTCGTTTTTAAAATTTCTGCTAACGAGCGCTTAGAGCGAGCTTGCAAAGACCGCTTTAGTTTTTCTCCCTGCTGTTTGTACTTCGGGCAATCACTCAGAGCATGCGGAGCATCCTTACAGTAAACGCATTTTGGGGTAGCATGACAAGGACCCTCCGTATGCTCCTCCCCACATTGATCGCACCGCGGTTTGTTGGAACAAAAGTCCGCGGTGTGACCTAGTTGTTTGCATTTCAAGCAATTCATTACCCTCGGTACAAACAAGCGTACAGGTAGTCGAACCTTCCCAATTGTGACGTAGTCAGGTAATGCTGATCCTGAAAAGGTCACACGAAACGAATCTGAGAGGGTATACTTTTTTTTTGTGCCTATGTGCGACACTGACTGCAGTTGAATGCAGTCCAGTATCTTGACTTTCGGGAGGGCACGGTTTTTGAAAATGCCGAAGGATTCGACTTGCAGGAAATCCTCACAAGTCAGACTCGATTCGGTGACCACTCCTTCAATTTCTACGTCACAACTGGGGACGTAGACTCGATATTCGATCGAAAAAAGCTCACAGGCAACAATCCGGTTTGCCTGTTTCAGGTCATCAACGGTAACGCGCAGTTTGTTTGACGTTACCTTAAAGATATCGGTTACGGCCGAAAAATGTTTTGTCAGATCCTTCGAAATCCGAGAAATATTCAAAGGTTTTTGTTTGGGCCGGAAAAAAACAACCCACGGACCTTTTGAGTCGCTTGGGTAAGCTTTATGGCGGGGGGTCGCAGAAATTTTTAAGGGAACGGTTGGAGTAGGGGGAACAGGTGGACGAGGGGGCGATGGTGGAGAAGGGGGGGCAGGGGGTGAAGGAGGTTGTTGTTTAGACATCACCTTTGGGTAAGCTCCAGTGCTCGTTTTGGGGTCCAAAGTAGAATCCCCTGAGGTATCCATTTCCTCTTCAGTGAGAAGCAGATTTTCGAATGATGGAGATTTAACAGACTCATCATCGGAGATATCTGCTAGCGAAATACCCCCGCCATCATTGGTTTCATCCATTGCGGGGTCTTAAGTACCTCCGCAACAGATTTCGACATAAAAAAGGAAATATATATATATATTTATATATATATATATATATGCGTTGAGAAAAAAAAAAAAATAAATAAAAAAAAAATAAGAAAAAAATAAACTTATCCAAAAAATATAACGGTAAAAATAATACTTAATCCAACAAAGCAAAAAAAAAAAAAAAAAAAACTTTAAAATGGAAAAAAATAATGCCAGGAAAGTTAATCAACACTATAGGGAGATTAATCAACTTGCAAAAAAAAAAAAAACAGTAAATGAAAAAAAAAGAGAAAAAAAAAAATGAAAATTTTTTCAGGAAAAAACAAAAAGGTGTCAGAAAAGTTAATCAACACTGTATGGAGATTAATCAGGTTGCGGAGAACGGAAGATAACCGTTTGTTACTTAACTCTCCACACAAGCGCACGGAGTGTGGCTGATGACGATGATCTATCCTGATGTGAGAATGATGGTGATGATCGTTCTATTGTTGCCCTCGAGTGTTTGCAACAAAGCACCGGCTGGCTCGCCGGCTGGTGAACTCGATGACCTTGAGTTTGCCGTTTCGTGATGCGATGAAACTTGTTGGTTAGAGATGTACAGCTCATCTGCCGGAAATGACTGCTTCCTTTCTCGAACGATTGAGCGGCAATTACAATTCCGCGATGCTCACTGCACTGTTGTATACTACAACACCACTCAGTATGAAAGCGGATTGAAAAAAAAAAAAAACCTCAATAGGGGAAAAAAACTAGTACCGATTACGGAGTGCAAGCAATACTTGACCGAAACAGTCGAGCGTTCGATGTGGAATGTGCATTAATATTTATTGTCGACAATAAAAATTATTGTTATAATGTTGTACCCTTCCGAAAACGGCAAAACTGCTACCTAGCTGTACAATGAATGTGCATAATAAAATGTTGTTACAATGATTTTTATCGTATTTTTCATTTATTTTATTGTTAACATGATTCGATCATGAACAATAATGAACAATTCTATTACAATAAAAATTGTTGTTACATTAAATATTGGTGTGTTTTCATTGTGGGTTACTTCATGAACAATAAAAATAAATCTGATTGAAGCATGCAGACTATGAGAGGGTCAGCAACACTGGCAATGTAATCAAGACAGGCGCTGCTCGTATGGCTCTGGCTTTGACAGTTCGTTTGACTCAAAACCAGCCAGTCCACGTCCGCTCATCTCTTATCCTAAATCCCGCTTAATGCAGACCTTTTCCGTGCAGTCAATAATAATAAAAAATTCCACCTCTTGAAGATGTCAGGAAGGAGCTCTCAGGTGGAAGCATATTTCATGGGCGATTCTCTCCAGTCGAATGTATTAACTTATCAACGACGCTCAACCACCAAGGAGACGTGACCTAGGGAGATCGAGTGCAGGGGAGTTGGCCTCCACTTCTCACAAGTTCCGGATCGAATCTCAATCCATAACCAGTAAAAAAAGGACTCACCCGTAACAGACATACCCCCCCCCCCTTCCCTTCCCGGGGTGATGTTTTATTTTTTCGATTTATTTTTAAAGTCGATAAAGTAGATCTGTCAAGCCAACACATACACTCTAAAGTACACTGTTATTTTTTTAAATCAATAAATTCGTCAACCAACAGTAAAATAACAATAATATATAATGTTATTCAAAAAAATTATATGGGGAAATCACGAAAATTTCATTGTTAAGATACTTAACAACCCCCCTTTTTTATTGTAAATTTTCCATTTACCATGAAATTTGCTGTTTTGTACAACATAAATCAAGGTAAATTTCTTGTAGACGTAACAATATAAATCATTGTTAAGACAATAATTTTCGTCTTATTGTTACAATGTTTTTTATTGTATTTTTGTTGTTATTTTTTTTCGGGCTGATTCATATCTACTCTGCGATATTTTCAGTTGCCGGGAGGTTTTTGTTTTGATTTTATTCAAGGAATTGGAAATTGTCTGCTTCGGATTCATTCTACCGGAGCAGAAAATGGTTCATCATCATTGCCGCAAGCAATTCCTACTTACCTAAAGGAATTTCTGCCGGTTTTGATTGAAACATTCGCCCGTTTCGGACGTTTCCTCCAACATGGATGACATTTTGACAAGTCCAGGATTTTGCTGACTGAGTCGCTTTTACCACCGGTTGGAAACTAACGATTTTAAATTGGCTCACTACTTGGCTAGCCTATTGGTCCCAAGCAAATCGATTAACGTACCCCATTCTTGTCAAAATTCTAGTACTACACTATGTTTGTTTTGATTCGCTATGAAAGTTTCTATGTTTCGAGGGGTGAATTGATTAGCTTGGGACCGAAGAGAGTACCAGAGCTGAGCCAAAAAGTTGAGCACGTTTCTTTGGGACCTTCTGGTCTTAAGGGCCACCCACAATAGTCCGTCACCGTCACCGTCATCGTCAACGCATCCGTCATGTACTAAAATCTCGCTAAAATTATATCGGACGCATTGACGCAGCGCTTGCGCACAATCATGCGTCACACGTTGCGTTTTGACAGTAGCATAATCTCGTTTTAATCAATTGTTTTGGTAGAAGATTTATTATTGAAAAAAAAAATCCGAATATTCTGAATTTGGGAGGCGATTGGTGAATGGTGAGTTGGATTTTCCAGCACCGGGCAAGTTGCCAGGCTCAAATGAAGTGATGCCGTATTTTATTGTTGGGGATGCAGCATTTCCTCTTAAGAATAACTTGCTCCGGCCATATCCAGGTGTTGACCTACCTCCAGGGGGTAAGTCACTCTGCCACCTTGTGTTTGTGCTTATTGTGTTTCATGTGTGTTTTGGGGTGTCGGAAGGTGTTTTTGGGTGTTTCATCGTATTGACCGAGTTGTCAAAACTTCAAACGAAAAAATAAATTTACTGGCAACCATATCCTCAACCATAACATAACGTTGAAAATGACAGACCGACCAAAGGAATCGCCGTAGTTTGTTGAAAGAAAAAGCGCAACCGGCGGGAGGATTATTGGAGCTAAAATGACCGCAGCCTGGAGTATTTCCTTTTCTTTTGATTAGAGTTTTTCAATTCAGATCATCCGGTTCGACGGTATTTTTCTGTTTTTTTTTTTAACAACAAAATAACAATCGAATGTAAACATTATTCGCAGTGGTGTCAGAATTGATTAAAAAATTACTTGTCATGTGGCGGAAGGGTGCTTGAAGTGTGTCGAAGTGTGTTTCTGTGGGTGTTAGCACAATGTGGCAGAGTGACTTACACCCTGGGAAATACTAAACCGGTTGGGATCCACCTTAGAGAAATAATTATAATAGAGAGCTCATTTCGAAGGAAACCTCGCATCACTAAAACAGCGCCTCTTTCAATTATGACAGCCAACGGGTGAACTAATTCACAGCAAACGTGCGCATTTTACATGTACGATGAACTACCAGCTGTCAACTTACCAAACAAGTAATTATTTATTGATGCACGCTTCAAGATTGAAAGGCAGGAATAAACTTGTGAAAATTATACATTCGACGAAAATCAGATATCGAGTGTACATTGGACTACCGGATAGGCATGCAGCAAAATAAAGCACGAAGCGTGTCTGAAACGGGCACTGTGACGAAGAATTTCAAAATCCGTTCGAAGCTTGTTCAACACCGAAGGAATGACAGTACCGGGATATAATTTGATAATATTAATTTTAGAAATGCAAAAAATGCATTCCAACGCTCTTTTTTCCGTAGAAGCAAAGATCTTTTTGTATCAATAGGAGGATTTTGCATTGGAAATGATCATCACCTTACCGAGTTCAAAAATGCTGTAAACTAGTGTAATTACCACATAATTCTCGATGAACATTTTAAATGGTCCTATCTGTCGATTCTCTTCATCGACTTCAAATACAACAAGGAAAAGTTTTGCAGCTGAGTTATTAACAAAAGAGGAAATCGATGAAAAGAATCGATCAATGCAGATAGCATCCTTTGAAATGTTTACCTAGAATTATTCAAAAATGAGGAAAGCATCAAAAATTGAGATTGTTTTTATTATTGTGGTATAGACCTTTTGTATGTACCTAGATTGATTTTAGAATAGGTCCTATCTCCATTTTTCCATCAAAGAATCGAATAAATTTATTCGTTTGCTACCGCAACCGCGATGGATTTGCAATAAATATTGCAATATTGACTCACGCAATCAAAAAACTCAAACCTTGAACTGTTGATTGCATGTATAAGTAATGCAAATCCGTCGCTCAGATCGCGGTAGAAAGCGAATAAAGTAAATCGATTATTTGATCGACAAATGAAGATCGGACCTATTCTAAAATCAATCGAGTTTAACTTCCAGCTGATCAAGTTGTCATCTCGGTTTTCATTGTCAAAGAAAATGCGCCGGTAATTAATATGCATGCGCACGGTACGAACACAAAATGCACAAGGCAGGAACAAAAAGCTTCACCCGTTTATCAATAGATTGCGCTCATGACAGTGTTGAAATGATTTTATTCGGGAAATGATTAAGTGAGCTCTCTATTATAATTATTTCTCTAAGGATCCACGAAAGCAGCGGCATCAGGATGCTAAAAAAGGTAAAAATGTCTTGCAAGAAAACCAAGACAAACGCAACGGAAAAGTTTCTGATTGTAAATCCTAAGTTTTCACCAGCGGAAGCCCAATCACGGCCCTCCAATTAATTGCAAATGCTCCCTTTGCTTGATCCTTCTTCTCGGGTGGCACGTTCCCATTCGTTTTCCACCTGCAGCGAGAGGGCCAATGCCCGTGTCAAGAACTAATTTTCGGACAAGTTACCCTGAACGGTATCCGCTGCTGATTAATATTCGATCTCTACAGTTGCGAAATGGTTATGGAACTCTACTACTGCTTCTGACGCAGCAAGTCAGTAGTATAACTGGCGGTCTTTTCATTGTCTTACTGTGATATCCGGAGCTCCAGGCTGCGGTCATTTTAGCTCCAATAATCCTCCCGCCGGTTGCGCTTTTTCTTTCAACAAACTACGGCGATTCCTTTGGTCGGTCTGTCATTTTCAACGTTATGTTATGGTTGAGGATATGGTTGCCAGTAAATTTATTTTTTCGTTTGAAGTTTTGACAACTCGGTCAATACGATGAAACACCCAAAAACACCTTCCGACACCCCAAAACACACATGAAACACAATAAGCACAAACACAAGGTGGCAGAGTGACTTACCCCCTGCTCACTACTTGACTAGCCTATTGGTCCCAAGCAAATCGATTAACGTATCCCATTCTTGTCAAAATTCTAGTACTACACAATGTTTGTTTTGATTCGCTATGAAAGTTTGACAGATAAAATGAGGGGTTATTGGATATTCCTATGTTTCGAAGGGTGAATCGATTAGCTTGGGACCGAAGATAGTACCAGAGCTAAGCCAAAAAGTTGAGCTCGTTTCTTCGGGACCTTCTGGTCTTAGAGTTACCTCTATGGTTTAATCATATCGAAGGATGAAAAATTAATACCTTCTTTCTAAAATATAATCATCTGATATTAAACCCAGTTTCATCTTGGTTGATTAGTTTGCAAATAATCCTTTTTGAATAAATTTTAATCATTTTGATTCTATTTTAATAATTTTTGATTGAATTTTAATCTTTTTTGGTTATATATTAATATTCAAAAAGAATAAAATTTAATACTGGAAAGATTCTTTCGAATTTAATCATGCATGACTGCTGTCGAAGTAATCATGGCTCGGACTCCATAAGGTGAAGCGGGAATCTGCATACTTTTTAAGCTTTTTTTTTTTATTTAATTTATCTTCGAGTGTATACACACACAAACAACGAAAATTGTATTAATGAAAATAATGAATTTTCGAATTAAAAGTTTACCAAATAGTTGTTTCAACCGAGGCTGGAGGAACGCACTAATCATTCGAAGTATTGCGGATGTTTTCGTTCAGTGTAAGTCTTTCAGGCACAGGGGTGCTTGTTTATAGTTATTTCGCTACCAACACCAACTTGCAAGTTCTACACTAAAGATGCCAGATTTGAAGACTGATATAAAATTTTGCAGATGTTAAATAAATTTCAACTAAAATTAAGTGCACTAATCATCATAATGAATTATCTTGATTAAATTTGTATAAACCATCATGATTAAATTTGTACAATTGAAAGTATTGATCAAGAATAATATCACCAATTACAGTATATTAACAAGAGTTTTAACATCTTTTAAAATTTTCACTTTAAAATTTTTGTGTTTAAGTACAATAAATATTAAATATAATATTAGTTATAAAGGGTGATACCATAGAGGTAACTCTAAGACCACTGGGTCCCGAAGAAAATCATTATTATTTTTGGCTCACTCAGTACCAGAACAACGGTCCCAAGCAGTCCCAAGCTATTTCACTCACCCCTGCATGTTCTGCATGAATCCACACACCCCTGATGTTATCTGTCAAACTTTCATAGCGAATCAAAACAAACATAGTGTAGTAATAGAATTTCAACTAGAATAGGGTACGTTAATCGTTTGATTGGGACCAATAGGCTACTAAAGTGGTGAGCCAATTTAAAATCGTTAGTTTCGTATTGATTGTTGGTGATACGGTCAAAATTTGGTCAATATCAACTTGACGTATTTCTTTCAATTTTGCATTTAAAAAACCTGAACACCCCTCATTTTGAAGGTGTGTGTGTGTAGAATGTTGCTCCTATTTTGATTTTGGAATTCACTCTTCAGTTGTCAAAATGCCGTCCAAGCAAGAAGAGCAGCGTATCAAAATTTTGCTCGCGCATCGCGAAAATCCGAGCTACTCGCACGCAAAGTTGGCAAAATCGCTAAAAGTTGCCAAATCAACCGTTACAAATGTAATTAAAGTGTTTGGGGAACGTTTGTTGACAGCCAGGAAGTCTGGATCGGGGGGAAATCGAAAACCGGAAGCCGCTGAGACGACAAAGAGAGTTGCCGGTAGTTTCAAGCGAAACCCTAACCTCTCTCTCCGAGATGCCGCAAATAAGCTGGCTGTATCGTCTACAACCGTGCATCGAGCCAAAAAACGAGCCGGACTATCGACTTACAACAAGGTAGTGACTCCAAATCGCGATGATAAACAAAATACGACGGCCAAAACGCGATCCCGGAGGCTGTACACGACGATGCTGACGAAGTTTGACTGCGTGGTAATGGACGACGAAACCTACGTCAAAGCCGACTACAAGCAGCTTCCGGGACAGGAGTTTTATACGGCAAAAGGAAGGGGAAAGGTAGCAGATGTTTTCAAGCACATGAAACTGTCAAAGTTCGCAAAGAAATATCTGGTTTGGCAAGCCATCTGTACCTGTGGCTTGAAAAGCAGCATTTTCATAGCTTCCGGGACTGTCAACCAAGAAATTTACGTGAAAGAGTGTTTGAATAAACGTCTGCTGCCTTTCCTGAAGAAACACGGTTTTTTTTTTTTTTTTTTTCCTTTGGTTTGTTTTCCGTCGATCTTGTTTTCCGTGCTGAGCACCAATGCTACCGACGCCAGGAAGGCAGCTCCCACACCTGGACCCTACATATCGACCCATCAACTTATGAACCGGGGACCAACGGCTTTACTTCCCTTCCGAAGGAAGGCGTGATCAGAGATGTTATGCCTCAGAACATCCCGGCGGCGCCGACTGGGATTGAACCCAGGCCTGCTGGGGTGAGAGGTAATCACGCTTACCACTACACCACCGGCGCCGTTAAAGAAACACGGTTGTTCCGTACTGTTTTGGCCGGATTTGGCATCTTGCCATTACGGTAAAAAGGCCATGGAGTGGTACGCCGCCAACAACGTGCAGGTGGTTCCCAAGGACAAGAACCCTCCCAACACGCCAGAGCTCCGCCCAATTGAGAAATACTGGGCTATTGTCAAGCGGAACCTAAAGAAGACCAAAAAAAAACTGCTAAGGGCGAGCAGCAGTTCAAGGCAAACTGGCTTTCTGCGGCGAAGAAGGTGGACAAGGTGGCTGTACAAAATCTGATGGCAGGGGTCAAGCGTAAGGCCCGGCAATTCGGATTTGGAAAAGCGGAAGCCTAACTGAATATTTTTCCTGAATTTTATACTAATTGAACTTGAAAAAGAAATTTAATTTGTTTTTTTAAATAAACGATTTCACCGATTTACACGCGTTTTCCCTTGACCAAATTTTGACCGTATCACCCTTTATAAAAAAAAATAACAACAAAAATAATGTCATAGAACCAATTTTTTTGAATGGTGAAAACTCGGGGGAAAACGTAAATACTGGCGCCCCTGTACTACACGCTATTCCAAAACTACCCAAATTTGGGTACAATCCACCCGGATCGGTCAAAACTGAACTACCCAAAAATGGGTAAACTGTGCTGGGAGTGACAAGTTGACAAATGAACAACGTCGATCGGATTCATGTCAATGTTGTTCATTTGTAAACTTGTCACTCCCAACACAGTTTACCCATTTTTGGGTAGGTTCAGTTTTGACCGATATGGGTGGATTCTACCCAAATTTGGGTAGTTTTGAAATAGCGTGTACACAAACGCTGCCCGCGCTCAATGAGTAAATTACCGAGGTAAACCAATCGATTGAGTTGTGTGAGTGAAACCCTTGTACGTTACAAGCAATTAGTGACGTCACTAATTGCGTTTACGTCGATTTTTTGGTTTACTAAACAACCATATTTCACGATCTGTGTCACCTCTCTCTGTTCTTATTGGCCCGCGGTGTGCTACCTAGATCGTGAAATATTGTTGTTTAGTAGGCCAAAAACAACGCAAACGCAATAAGTGACGTCACTAATTGCTTGCTTAACCGATTGCCTACCCTTAGTAATCGACACATTGCTGCCAGGCTACCACACCAATACTAATGCACACGTGATGTCGTCGCTGAATGCTGACTCTTGTCTTGTGGTTGGTGAGTGAAGAATGGCGTTGTTTAAGTGATTTTCTATGCGGAAGCACGAGGGTTCGGTTTTACGAAGTAAAGCTGTGAAAAAATAATTAAATTCATCAGAGGCCTCCGTGGTAAGCATAGTTCTGTAGTTTGTTGATAAATGTTGATCCATTAGTGCTGTAGTTTCGTGGAAATCCGGTAAAAATGCTACCGGTTAAATATCGATCCACGGCGCCATTTTTTTATTTCCTCCATGTTCTTTGTACCTACCTAGCTCATAAAATATTCTGGCATTTTTTTTTACCTAAATTTTCCGTTCTGCTCCGTTCAGCAAATGGAAGAATCAAACCTGAAATTGCTTTCGTCTTCCAGTGGTTCCGTTAGCAAAAGGGACCAACGTCTGGAGCGCAAAAAGCGAAAGCTTCTCGCCTTGGCCGAGGTGATGCAGTTGAACGAGCAAGACGGGACTAGTTCTACTGCTGCTGCTGGTGCTACTCTTTCCTCGGCCGATGTTAGCAGTTCAGTTTCGTCGACAGTGGAGAACGGTTGTCAGCAGGAACAGGAACCTGACCCGAAGAAAACAAAGTTGGAAGACGGTGATTATCGTGTGTTGAAAGCGGAGGTAAACCAACGACGTGACAGAATGCGGAATATCCCGAAACTTCGTTTGAAGGAGGTGGGGGAGGAAGCGCTAATGAAGACCAAGCCGGAGGAGCGCGTTCCGTTGTTGTTGGATGATATTCAGGCTCTCTTGATGTATACTTTGCTGCGGACCGATTCTCCAACAAATCCTAGTCGGTGGGCTGCTTTGGAAAAATCAGCCAAACTAACGCACACAACTGTACTGTTAATCGAAGGACTTACGTCGGATGATTTCATCGAATTCGAGAGCGATTTTAAGGAGTGCAAGAAGATATTCCACCACATACTGCAGGTGGTGGTACCGAGTGACCGGCTAGTTGATGAATTGGCATGCGTGCCACTGAGTGACACGCACAAGGATATTCTGTTGGCCGAGTACGGCTCCTTGGAAGCGGCTATGTTGGCCCGCAAGGACAATCTTCTGATCAAGAGAAGCATTTTCACTAACATCTGTTTCGATGTGGAGGACAGCGGTGGCGACTATGATGAAAACGATCTACCCCATGGCGATAAGTTTCCTCGGACGCAGTTGCTTCTATCACCCATTCAGATGATCAACGAAGATTATCCAATGCCATTGACGGGTAAGTTTGTTCTTGATTTGTTTTCATTTCATTTGATTCATATACACACAATGATGGCACCCCACACTGAAATGGCAGTCTGTAACAATCGATTGCTTCGTTGACGTTGCCACTTGAAAAATGTTTACTCTTCAATTTTACTTTCGAGAATCGAGATAAAGCGAGCGAACGCTACCCGCCATAAACCGTTGTTTCTCTTGTAGGTAGATTTTTTAGTAACGTCGAGTGATGCATTTTATGCTGACTGGCACGAGTTGTATTTTCTTTTTTGTTCACTGGAATCATGACTCATGCTTCTTCTTTGAAGAATACATTTGATTCATTTAATGGTTAACGGGCTGGTTTTGTATTTCGAAGCGAAGTGAATATCCCATACAAAATATCAAATTTTTCATCAGCGTGAGAAATGCATATTACAAACATTTCAGCTCTCGTGGTACTGTAAACTTGTACAGGTGTGTTCGATAAAATAGCAGCGCATGCTGATTTTCATACAAAATGGTCAACTTGTTACATTATGATCAATTGAGCTGAAACATTCGCCAAAGAACTACAAATATGTTCAACTTTACGATTACAAAATATTAAATTTGTGGAAGCATATGCCGGAAAGTGAGACACCAGGTAAAATTGTTCATAATACCACTACTAATAATTTTCATTTCAGCTTAATTTTAAGATTTTAAATTTTACATTTTTCAAAATTCTTACAATCCCCACCCAATTAACAAATGTACATAATAGTTAAAAATGTTTAAAATATTTGCAGCACGTAAATTTTCAAATAATAAACTGCTCTTATTTTGAACAATTTTACCTGGTGTCTCACTTTCCGGCAGGTGCTTCCACAAATTTAAAAATCGATTACAAATATGTAATCGTAAAATTGAACATATTTGCTGTTCTTTGGCGAACGTTTCAGCTCAATTTATCATAAGTTAACAAAGTTACATCATGTCAAAGTTGACCATTTTGTATGAAAATCGGAATGCGCTGCTATTTTATCGCATTTTATATTTTACCATTAGCCGAGTTAAATTTAACTCCTGGCTAAGTTAAAAGTGACATTTCGAAAGTTATTTTCTATGTTCGAAAATCCCTGTGCTGTCGATCGACCGGTTTTCGAGAAGAACTTAGCCTACGTTGTCAAAATTTAACTTCTTGTCTGTCAGAAGTAACCACGCTCGGATAACTTTCCATCTGTCAAATTTAACCAAAAGTTAAAATAATCCACCAAATGGTTCAGAGCCTTAGAGGTATGGAGAAGTTTCTAAAAGCTGTAGGAACTCAGCGGTGAGTACCTACAGCTACAGTTTTTTTTTTTTAAATTTCTGATATAACTAAGTAGAAGTGAAACTCCTGGGTTATTCCCAATGGCTGTGTACTAGGCAAGATCGAGTATTTTCGGCTTCTTGTAATAGGATCTTGACGCTTCTGTTGCGAGCGGTTTGCCGGCTCTCAACTCAGTGTTCTAGATGCACTTCCACAGTTATTAATTGAGAGCTTTCTATGCCAACCAATGTATGCATGTATTGTCACCTAACTGGTGAGATAGAGTCACGTGACTCGCAGAATAGGGGGACTCACAGTAGTCTGCGTAAGACAAAGCCAGCAGCATTAGATGTCCCTGATTTGTTATAAATAAGAATAGGTATCTCACACCTCTTGAAACCAGCGGCACGAAATAAGTGTGACTCTGTGCCAGTTTTTGCTCACTGTGCAATGTCAGAAATTCAACTGTTTGCGAGCAGAGAGCCTATACTGTTCCAGGAGTTGCTATTGTCAAATCTACGGTGAAGCTACGTCTTACCGTGGTGGTTAGGCAAGTTGGCGATCCGCCATTTAGCAGAACACAAAACGAGTTTTCAATCAGCGTGTTTATTTATTACGCTTCCTTTCCTGCATGCATCTGCTTCCGAGTCCCTTGTGGGGCGATATCCGTTCCAGTCTCCTCCAACTAAGACCTCTCCTTCGATGTCTGCAAGTGCTTCAAATAGACTCCTTATTTTCGGCAAAATCTCTCCGATTAGCGAGTGATCCGGGGGTAGGATGGAATCCTTGGACGATCTTTACTGCTTCTACTTCTATCGGCAGAAAATTACCTAAGTTTAGGACCTGGTATCCATAGTTCAAGTGGAGTAGGATTCCTACTCCTCCGTAACAGCTTGACCTTCTAGCTGATTCTAGGCAGAATCCCCTTAATCTGAAGTACTCCCCTTCCTTCACCCATATTAATAATTAAATAAATAAATAAATAAATAAATAAATTAAATTAATTATTAATTTTCCTGCAACAAACAAACATCGATGTTGTTTTCGTAATGGGCGAGTGCGGCTCTTGTTTCCATGGGTCTAATGCTTTAGATGTTGTGTTGCACCTGAGCGGCCGTTTTGTTCCACCATCTCTTCATCTCTGTCGCATCTCGAGTCACCTTTCCACTCTTCTTCAACTTCTGTTTGACAATATTTCTCAATTTTGCGGAATTAATCATGTCGTCCAACCATTTTACACAGAGATGGCGCTTTTCCGCTGGTAGGAAGTGATACAAATCCCCATATAGAGTTTGAGAGAAGTGGGAATAATTCGCTTCCGTGAAATTATTGTTAAACAAGCTACAATTTAATAAAAATGATTTTTTCCTCATACAGTTGTACCTGCTTTACTACCAGTACCCATAGAGCCAAAAAATTCAAATTTGAGAGAGAAAATTCTCTCTCACGAGCTCAATCTCTCAACATGCCATGCATTTTGATGACACTCGATTTGTGATTTCCCTTTCACAGATTACAAAATAGAGTACCTGTCACTACAAAACATGTCTGGTACCTCTATATATGCATTTAGTTTAACATTTGAAGTTCCTCCTTTTTTACATATTCTGCACAAAAGATACTTTCTGCCCCGCCCCATACATAAAAATCGGCGGAAAATTATGTGAGGGGTGAGCTATTTTGTGTGCAGAATGTGTAAAAAAGGAGGGACTTCGAATATTAATCTAAATGCATATAGGGTTAATTACCCCATTTTCGGCCTATTAAGCACAACCCGCACTTAGTCTTTCTTAATCTAGCGTAGTTTAGCACCAAACGGAATGTTATTATTGCTGATGGCTTCCAAACTTATTTACCTTTCCGTACGTACCGTATGATTTGCTAAAGAGAAACCAATCGTTGAGATATTGTCAAAAGTCTAACACTGCTTCTTGACGCCAAACTCGGCCTACGGATTCTAAACTCGGCCTAACGCATTAAAACGCCATTGAAACGCCAATGAATTCACTTCGGCCTATCGGATGAAGATAAAGATTGATTCGTTCGGAGCGCTTCATTTGTATTTGATAATATTGGGTGCGAACATTCATATCTCGTGTTCTTATTGACTTCGTTCGGTAGCATTTGATCTAAAGTATCGTACCAAACGCATTATTTACCTGTTAACGCTGAAATCATGGATTCATTTGATGTTTTCTGCTTGATAGGCCCAAAATGGGTGCTTAGGCCGAAGTAGTTCTCTACCCTATAGAGGTACCAGACATGTTTTGCATTGCTCTGTCCTATGTGAACAATTAACGGAAAGCAGATTATGCGTAGTTTCCGATAGATGTTACCGCAAACAACAGTAGTGACATCTGATGGTACATGAATCCAGAAGCTTGACAAAATGATTATTTGAGAGCAGTGTGGTGGCTTGATGTCCTTTTCGAAGAAATCAAACCTGTTATCTCGATACCACTGTAGAACTTCTACGCTGTAGTGGCAGCTTGTCAAATCAGACCATTGTGAGCCTTAATGTACGGAAGATTACGTTTTTTCTGGCACTCCTGCTTGTACATTTTGGAATCCATAGTCTTGTTTGTCACGAAAATCTGGGTTTTTTTGTCCGCAGCTGCAAATACCTTGTCAAATCATAAGCTTTCTTGCAAATTTACCGGCAAAACCAAATTTGAACTTGCTAGGGACATCACCTCGACCAGTGGCTTTATAGTCCATGAGCTGGCATCCTTCGTACTTTGTAAGAACCTCATTGTACAACTTCCTGGCACATCTTTTGGCCACTAGATTCTGCTTCAGTGTCCTTTTTGGTTACTTACTGGCCCGAAAAGATCGAAATCCTTCTCGCTAAAGAATCCTTCTGACGGTGCTTTGGCTGGCATTGAATTTCTTTTCGATATCATAGGCCCCAATTATGTAAGTCGAGTCGAGCGTCGAGTGTCGAGTAACTCGACACTCTCGTCGAGTAACTCGACACTCGACGCCGTCGAGTGTAGCAAAAATAGGCATTATGGAAGTCGACTGAATCAGATTGAATTGGCCATAAAACTCTAGCGTCATGTCATTTTTGACAGATAACGATCAATATTTTTAATGATTAATAATATTCAAGTTTGTTTTTGTTGTTCCGTTGAAGATTTTTTTGTAACAATATTGAAGTTCGTGTAATTTTTGTTATTAACGAAGTTGAGGTTTCATGCTAGATTTCAAGTATTTTAATGGCATTTAGCTTGTGGTTCAACTGTTAAACGCTGTCCAGACTTTTTTTTTTTATAACACGTTTATTTAGAACTCTTTTATCTTAACATCTAGAGACAGTTACAGCATAGATTAAAATCCAGTGCATCTATTGTAAAACTACTGTTGACATCTAAAACAAAGTTTACATAAACGATAAACATTTTTAGAGCCTCGTTTTTCGAATTTCTGTTCGCACTCTTAAATTCAGGTATCATAAACATTTGCAAGGTTACTCTTCGGTTTAAAATTTGCTCCAATTTTGAACGAAGATAATCCCACAGATGGCGTACACGCCTGCATGTAAAGAGCTTATGTTCAAGATCTTCGACCGCATTCTGGCAATGAGCACATATTTCACTATCCGTTCGATTCTGCCTGTAGAACATGGCCGCGTGCGGGATTTTGTTGTTTACCAATAGGTAATACGTTGACTTCTCTTCTGCTGATAGGGTTCTATGCCGTATGTTTCGCCAAACTTTAGCCCATTGAACGTTAGGATTTTCTTCCATTACTTTTGGTGTTTTAAGAGAACTACGATAAAAGTTTTCGATACTACTTGCAGAAGGATTCCTTGACACATTTCCGGGGATGTAAGGTAGCTCCTTGCTAATTCTTTTCAGGCATGGATACAATGCAGGGATTCCGTTGACGTTGGGTGGGTTTGCCATCTGCGTAACGAAAGATGATGCAAAAGGAGTTTGTTCTTGGCACATCACAAAGCGATTTAGCAGCAATGCTTTACACTTAAGCCTCGGAAGGTGAAGATTGAGTCCACCTTTTTCTACAGGAAGAGTTAATTGCTCCATTGCTACTCTACAAGGATATCGCCCCCAAATGAACGATCCAATTTGAGATGTCATTCTGGCCACTGCCGGGTTGGAAATACTGAGGACCGATGCCATGAACCACAATCTGGAAGTGATGAACGTGTTTACGAGGATGACCTTTTGGTGAACGCTGAGAACTCGAGGTTTGAAAAGCCACATAAGTTGAGATGATTTTCGAATAACGTCTCCCCAATTGTAATCAATGATGCGTTTCAGAGAGTTGAAGTATACGACGCCTAGGATTTTGACCGATTCATGCGCAGCGAGCCAGTCGCAGTCACGTCTGATATTGCGATGTCTTCCTACGATGATAGATGTTGTTTTAGTAAAATTCAGCACAGCTCCCGAGACAGTTCCAAAGTCCATAAACGCCTTCTTGATTGTATCCAGTTTTGTTTCGTCCATCACAATTATGGATATGTCGTCCGCATAAGCTACAACGAGTTCTAGAGGGTTGTTGCAGATGGAAGTGAGTTTTTCTAGGAGAGGGTGAAGGTAAAGGACGAAAAGGTGCATACTCAGAGGGTCACCTTGACGGACTGAGCGTTGGATGGGGAGCTCGATTGTTAGATTTCCATTCACAAGTACACGAGAATGAGACATGGACATAATATTTTGGACGAGGGACACAAAGTCAGAATTGAATCGCATGCTCCGCATCACAACCAAAAGAAAATTTACATTTACGCGGTCAAAGGCGTGATCTAAGTCAAAAGAGATGAGCCTTCCAGTTCTTTTCTTGCAGTTTATTTCCGCAATTCTATCCTTAATAGCACATACAGCTTCAAAGATGTTTCTTTTGGAGTTGGAGCATTTCTGATTTGGATTTAATATATTGTTCTCCATCATAACTTTTTCCATTCTTTGCTTTAAAATGCGCGCAAGAATTTTATAATCAAAGTTCAACAGTGATATGGGCCTATATCCTTTGATTGTATCATCGTCACCTTTTTTCTTACAGAGAACTATTACGCCATCCATGAATTTCTTCATTATGTTGCCACGTAGTGCTTCATTGATGATGAGATTTAGCTGGCGGTGAATTATTTCGAAAGTTTTCATATAAAATTCTTTTGGCAGGCCGTCGCATCCAGGAGATTTTCTTGAAGCGCTGGATTTAATGGCAAAGAAGATTTCTTGGGTGGTAATTTCGTCCATAGCTTGCATGTTTGATGCAGAATTTTCAGGAATAACGCGATTACTTGGAAAATTTGTATTATCTGGCAAATTTTCAGCAGAGTAAAGTTCCTGAAAATATTGACAGACGTGCCTTTCGACTTCAACAGAACTTGTCAAGTGATGGTTCCCTTGCCGTATTCTATGTATTGTGCTTTTATTTCGACGCTGAAGACGGTCCCCAAGCTGGAAGGCGGAAATTTTCTCACCTGCAATATACCTATTGGTCATTAATTCGTACACAAACTTTTGAGAAATTGCTTTGCAGATGAAGCATCTGAGCTTTGATTTTGTTTACTTCGGATATTCCTTGCGAATTTTGGTACAAATTTTCATACGCTTCACGCAGCTTACAGTACAGTAATTCATTGCTAGCATGAAATCCTCGAAATGCAAGATTGGTCTTCCATTTGAAAAAGCTTAGAGTTCTCGGCTTGGCACATTCAATCCACCATCTCATCCAGCTGTCATAATTTCTTCTTTCTCTGAGCCATCGATTCCATTGAACCTCATACTCTTCAAGGTTTTCGGTAGTCAGGACATGTGGGCGAATCGACCAGAAACCACGGCCGTGTGGTTTACCTAGATCTGGAAGGCAGCATCTCACTTTGTATGCTTTATGGTCAGAAAAGGGTGTAACGAGATACTCAGACGTGCGAAGATGCGGAACAAGGGCATGTGATACATACATTCTATCTATACGCGAAGCACAATTAGGGCGGACGAAGCTAAATGCAATTTGGTTTCTATGGAGATGGTCCCAACTATCGCACAGCTGGAGATTATCTATAAGTTGTTTGAGGGCTAGACTGTAGTTATTGGACCCGGTTGCATCTTTGGTCGATACAACACAGTTGAAATCCCCACCTAGCACTAGATGGGACAGAGAGCTTTGTAAGTAGTGAGGGAGAGTGTGTCTGAAGAGGAACTCACGAGAGGACGCATTTTGAGAGCCTGAATGAGCATAAACATTGCAAATAGTTATAGAATTGTCAACAGTTACGGTGAGAATTCGACTGTCGAGGCTGCGCTGAATATTGGAAATAGGTATGTGAGGTTTGAGGGCTATGGCAGTACCTCTTTTGGCGTTATCGACGTTCGTGATCACATTAAAGCCTGGTATGGACATATGGGGATTTTCGACTTCTTGTAAAAGAATGATATCAAAATCCATCAAACGAATAAATGTACACAAGGACTGAATTTTATTTACATTAGACATAGCACTAATATTGATGCATCCAATATTGTAGCTCAGAGGAGAGTTATTCATTTCACTTAGGGCGTAATATTCATTTTGTTAGAGAGTGGGTGACCGATTACCCGCGGTCTACTCGGGATTAGCTGTAGGATTGCTTTGGTTGGTGGTGGTTTCGGGGGTTCATTTAGATTGTCTAGTTTTTGTTTTTTGTACGTTTAGAACGTTTAACTGTTTGAAATGATCCATTTTCACGGGACGAATCACAACTTTCACTGTCGGAAATCAACATCGAGATATTACTTGGATTCGATACTTTGGATGGGACTTTGAAGGTACTCACTGAACTCGTTGTAGTTTCAGCATGTTGTTGTTTTTCAGGCTGAGGGGCCCGCTCATGTGGAGTACTTCGTGCAGTCTTCTCATGTGGGTCAATTCCGCTTTCATCCTCACGTCCTTCCGCTGCCAGTTGTACGTTGCTGTGATCGTTGCTTGTGGTGGTGTCGTCGACGGGTTGAGCAGATGAGTGAGGTGTAGAGGCATTGTTGGTATCTGGAGCAGTTGTAATCGATGGTGGTCGCACCGGGCCCAGAGATACGAAGTTGGGCAACAGTGTTGGTGCGGAACTCTTGTTGCTTCCTACTACATGGGCAAAACTAGTTGATGGATTGTTGTTTGCTTGGGTATTGCTGGACTGTGCTGCTTGGATCAATCGATTGTTGAGATCAACCTTTTGTCCCAAAAGCTTTTTGTTCTCCACACAAGTAGAGCCTTGGTGAGACGGATTTGCGCAATGACGGCACGTTTGGAGTTGGTTACGATAGGTAACCAACGTTTGCTCACCTTGAATGGTTACGAAGGATTTGATGTGGCGCTTTAGTGCCATTTTCACGATACGCACACCTGTTGGAATTCCTTTGAGTGGAAAGTTTTCACCCCAGACCACATCCTTGATTGCCTTCACGTCTCCAAACTGCTTAAGAAAAACAACAATTTCCTCATTCCGAACGTTTTCGGATAGATCATGGATCTTGACTTCGATGCCACCGTCATCCATGAACAGGCGCACCTTCACCTTCGTCTTGTTGACCTCGAGTTCATGTTTTTCATGATGCTGCTCAACAACATCCTGAGCACATTGTAGATCACGGCACTTCACATGCGCACAGTTTTGTGCATGATTCATTTGCAAACGAACGACATGTTCCACGGTCACAAACGTGTGGATTTCTTCAAACGACGGACGTTTGGGAAAATTTGAGAAGTCGATCTTGAATGTGTTCTCACGAGGACGCACTGAAGCCATAGTCACTATGTAGGCACAACGTTTGCAAATTGTAAAGATTTTCGTCAGGCAATACTGACGCGAAAACGATTTTCACACACCGAGGTGCGCGCACGAGAAAAAAAAAATACTCCGAATGCTTTAGATACGTCTGGTTTCGGCAAGAGCTTGAACCTAACTATATTTTTGTTATTAACGAAGTTGAGGTTTCATGCTAGATTTCAAGTATTTTAATGGCATTTAGTTTGTGGTTCAACTGTTAAACGCTGTCCAGACTGGAGAGTTATAACATGTTATAACTCTGTAGTCTGAACATACTATTATCGTAAGTTGTCGGATCTTTGGTCCTAGTCCTGATTCTTTATCCTGTATTGAAACCACGATTAAAATAAGTCTCAGTAGTCTTCCAGTTAGTCGCAATCTGTTTTGACTACCAGAGAACGATTTGGAAAAGTGTTGATTTTTTCTACGAAGACGAGGATAACCAAGAGGAGCTGGTTAATATTTCAATAATGCGTAGAAATATTCGCGATACTTCAAATCCAATGTCGTTATCAGACAATGAGTAAGTAAATACTAGTGTAGAAGATTTGATCATTGAGCATTTCTAGCCCAAATCGCAAATCGGTTGGATATGATGATTTCCGATTTGCATGGATGTTTGCGCATATGTTCTTTATCACCCAATGCTGCATTTTTCATTGAGATCTTTTTACCCTTCTTTCAAAGAAGGTTAAGGTACACCTGGGCAAGTGAGAATAGGTAGTTATTAAGGATTGTTACCGCAATTTCTCGCTTGGCCTAGTTCAGGGAATGTGAAGGTATATTATTATTTAGCTTTATTTAGGAGGCTTTCAGCCTTAGGCTGGTTCGCCTCCAAGACTTGTGAAGGTATAGCCTATACCTTCAATTGCCCTGAACAGGTCAGGCGGGAATCTGCAGTAACAATCCTTAATAACTACTTATTCTCACTTGCCCCGGTGTACCTTAACCCTTTCCTTCCCACACGGTTTTTGATAGTTTTGACATACAAATATGCGTTCCTAAGAAAAGTGCTGGAACAAAAAATGTTGCATATAACCAAATCCATAAAAAAAAGTTTTTGGTTAAAATCAATAGTATTTTAATTGTTTTTCAATAGTTGACCAGTTGGATTCCAAAAACCATGTATGGTCGAATATAATGGCCATACGAATAGGGTAAGATAACACGCGAGGCGAGACAAGACACAACACTTATCGTTCTTACAACATTTAAAACGGATTAAAAATTACCTTTCTGTCGACCGGTTTCGGGCGCGATGCTGCCCATCTACGGGACAATGTCCGACTGGTTACAATAGGATTGCTACGCTGTTGTGTAGACGTCCAGAGAAGAGAGTTGTTACTGTATTTTCAGCTTCGTCAAGTTGAACAAAGATGATGTGATGGGAGGATCATCTTCATTCATCAGTGGTTCCTGTGTGTTGTTGATATGCATTGATTCCCATGCATTGAGGTGTGAGGGTTTTCGTACTGTTTTGATGAGCTTCGCACTTTTCCAATCAATTTGATGATTGGAGGCCGTCGTGTGCGCCGCCACAGCTGAATCGTTTGATTTATTGTTGTCGACAGCATTTTTGTGTTCTTTAAGGCGAACTTTTACTTTGCGACGAGTTTGTCCGATGTACACCGAGGGACAATCCTGGCAGGGAATTCGGTAAATTCCAGACTGCTCATCCGCCGGAATCTTGTCCTTAAGGTTACACAACAGGTCGCGTAGAGTGTTGTCGCTTTTGTGTACTATGTGTAGTCCTTGACGTTTGAGTGTGTTTTTGATTGGGTTTGTGACTTTTGGATAAAATGGTAGGCTTCATCCCTCTCCGGCTGTAGTGTGGTTATGTTCTGTAGGCGTTTCTTGCGTTTGTGTTTTTGTAAAATTTTGCTGGTGAATTCCTTTTCGTATCCATTTACTTCCGCCGCCTTGTAGATACGTTCCTTTTCTTCAGCGAACTCTTCTTCCTCCATAGGTACATTATAGAGACGGTGTGCCATAGAGTGGAACTCGACAGCGTCGCGTCGAGTCGACTGCTGCATAATACCAAAATAGTCCTGTCGAGTGTCTGTCGAGTCGAGTGACGCTCGACTCGACTTACATAATTGGGGCCATAATCCGACAGCTCTGGTGGGTTTGTCCTAACCGTTCTCAACACCTTCATGCATGCAGCTTCCGATCCTTAGTTCCACTACGACGCTTGCTATGATCCTGCCGTCGATTTAGCCAATTTCTACGACTTTGCAATTTTTTAACCTGACCACGTCGGATTTTCCAAGTGGGTGTCCAAAACCAAAATTAATTTTTTGTGCGCGGCTACCATCAAGTATAACTTCGAAGTGACGAACCAGCCACTGGCTTAAAGTTACTCTAATAAAGAAAAAAATGGTGGGGTTGTCTTTAAGACACGACCGCATGGTTGACGTAGACTACGTTAAGCTGTGTAGTGAAATTCTCATGCACTTTTCTAGATATTGATTTAAAATACAGTGAAAGTGTCCTATGATTTCGGTCCTATGTACATATTTTGGGTTTCCTACTTAGTAAAACTTGGTAAATCCAGGACCTCATAAAAATGCGAATATACATTCTATTACATTTGGTCCCTAAATTACAATCAGATATGAAGGTAGGGCTTTCTTCAGGTGATTCATTGAAGCGTCCAACAATGACCGTCATGATGGCTGATATTCCCTATCACTTCAATATTTCTAGGGCACAAATCTTGGATGGTTGTGACATCACTCATGAAATTGAAACTCCTTGTGATCTGCACTGAAGCAAACGTGAAGCTCCAGTTTAATTGTTATATGTTTTGTGAGAACTTATATTTCAAGCTGAAAATTGCATTAGGTCTCAATTAACATGGATTGATTCTCTTCATTGACTTTCTCTTTATGATGTGTTTGTCGTATTAGATGCTAGATAAAAGCTTGTTTATCGATCTGTGTGCTGAAAATACCTGGAAATGTCTTTACATGGCCGAGGGGATACAAGGAGAAAGTCGACGAAGAGAATATTGTCAATATTACTTAGGACCTAATGCAATGTTCAGCTTGAATTGTTTCGCTTAGCTGTAGCAATGTAAATAGATGGAGGGAATCGAGCATTGCAAGTAGGCCCTTTTGAACGCTCACTGTCGAATTTCAATTCCTAGTACTGAAAAAAAAAACTCGACGGTACCTCTATTTATGCTAAGAGATAAGCAAAGCAATCGAACGGCCTCGTTATGCCGTTATGGGATTTTATAAACCTTTCTATAGCATAATTTTCCAAGTAGGATAGACTTCATAGCTTATCTAATTTCAGTGCTTGGTACAGAAATCAGTAATCTTTCACTAAACGCACATAATCTTTAAAAAAAATCAATGTTTAGTTTTTTTTCTATTCAAGCAATAGATAAAATATGTACCGAGAATTAAATGGAGGGATTTCAAGCTAAAATATTCTGATCGCGAGATATTCACGATCAATACCGAAATTTCGCATAAATGGCCAACCCGTTTTGTGTGTGTGCTGCTGATTTTCACTGTTGCCCAATGCTTAGGGAACTTTCATAAATAACATAGTAGTTGAGGATGGTGAGGGGGGGGGGGGTTTCAGAAGTTGTGACCGGCCATGTATTAGGTATAGCGAAACACGCTACGAGGGGGAAGGGGGTTAATTGGTAAAAAAAAATTCTACGTCATTTATGGATGGTCCCTAATTTTACGACTCGCGGTTAAAAGTGACATCAGTTATCGAGATGAGTTATAACTTTCGAAATCGAAATGCCACGTTTAACCACGAGTTAAAGTTAACTCTGCAATTGGGACACAGCCCAAGAGTATTTCTCGATTACTTTTTCGAAGGGACGTATCAGCTTTTGTAAACAACGCATTTGATAGTCGATTTGGCTTAACTGGTAGCTCACCCACACATGCTAACACCACCATTAGATAGGAGAAACTTTCCCCTACCTGATATAGTGGTGTTAGTAGTATGCGTGGGCGAGCTATAAGCGACGCCAAACCGACGATAAAATGCGTTGTTTCAGGGTGGCCAGCAAACCGGGAAAACCGGGAATACCGGGAAATATACGGGAATTCGAAAAGTAACCGGGAAAAACCCGGGAATTCGATCATAGAACCGGGAAAAATAAATTAACCAGACACTTAGAAATAATTAATTTTACACGTGACGGAATCCGTCTTTGACACGAAAGGTGAGACGTAAACAAACATGTCATGTAATATTAAGTGCTCCGAGATTGAAAATTTCGTTGCTCGACGAAAGGTACGTTTGATTGAGCTACATTTCGCCTCTGTTATGACTCAAATTTATGTCAAAATTGACGCTCGTATATGTCACTCTCAGAGCACCTAAATTTACATGATTTTTTCTAAGTGTGCATGCAAAGAACAAATTTTTGCAACAGATTTTCAAAATAAACTATTAAGGAGTGATTCTTTACCAAATGAATGTCTTGCTCTATTTGCTGCATCATTTTGTTCAGTTTCCCGTCTTATTGTTTTTTTTAAATTTAATCACTCAGCAATATTTCAAATTGATTTTTGTCGTGCATGGGCTGAAGATGCTGGACTTTGGAAACAAATATTTGTAAAAATCGAAACTGAACTATTCCGGGGTTTTAATTTTTCGTTATTCAAAATTCTCATGATATGAATTCCAGAATTAACTTGGAATCCTTCTCTGGATCCTTTGAAATTCCTTTCAAAATTTTCTTTTAACTCTATTCAAAGCAGCAGAAATCTTCCGAAATGTTATTTGGAAACCCCTTGGAGTATTTTAAAGAATGTTCTTCTAATTATCAGCAATTTTTTGCAATGCAAAAAGCTCTGTAATGACTCTTTCATACTAGGGTTAAAATTATCCCCGGAACACTCTTAGAACTCTGTTTATTCATAATAATTATCTTGAAATTCTTCTTAAAATTCATCTGTCATTTTCTCACGATCCCCATACAAATCTCCTCAGAATCACGTAGGAATTTTTCTTAACGTTTTTTTTCACAACTCGTTTTGATATTAATTTAGAACTTGCATTCTTCTGCACAGAAATCCCTCCAAATTCATCTAACAATTTTTAAGGATTTCATGTCAGAATAATTCTGGAATTCTGTTCAGAACTTCTCCTTCGAAAATTATGTGGGAATCCTCCTTATTATTTGTTTGAATTCAACATTTTGAACACTTTTAACTTTTAATAAAAGTTCTAGGGTTTGTCCGCAAGATTCTATAGATTGTTCTGTGATTTTTTTGAATATGTAGGTACATAAAGTGACTCATAGAGTTGAATTTATACTTTCAGTTTTAATAAATACTTTGTGTAATTTTGCTTTTATTTTCCCCACAAATAATTTCCGAAAATGTACAGTTTGTCGCGTTGTTAAAAATGCGTACAATTTCGTTTTTTGTTGAATATTAATAACCGGAAATTTTTTAAGATTCGAACCGGGAAAACCGGGAAAAAACCGGGAATTTCAAAATGAAAATTCACTGGCCACCCTGGTTGTTTATAAAAGCTGATAATGTCCTTTCGAAAAAGTAATCGAGATTTGTAGAACGCGGGATCGTTATCATTCAGGCAAGGAGGTTGATCCACTTCGGAGCGTTTGCGCCATCGAGGCGACGGCGCTGCCAGTAGCCAGTGATCTCGACAGGAACGATGCGTAAGATTCGAGGTGCAAAACACGCTTGACAGGAACCGCTGCCTTCCTACCTACCTGCTCACCCACGGTCCGAAGCGCAAATACGTTGAGGCATAAAAGCAGCGCTGTTTTATAACTTTTCAGATTCAAGCAGCACGATGTGCAACCAAATGGTACTCGATTATGACGACTGGGTTTGGGGAGAACGTTTATTTCATGAAAACAGTGATAAAAAGATAACTTTTTATATGTACAACAGTTATTTTATGAAAAATTGGAAAAGCATGTATTGTAGCAGATTTTGAGAGTTATTTCCTATCGATAGGTGTATTTGGATTTAAATTTCATCTATAAACGACAAAGTTAAAAGCGTTCAAAGCCTTACACCTTTTCGTGACGGTCGCAATTTTAGATTTTCGATTTACCCCCAGTAGCTTCCCGTAAAGACGTAGTCGACGTCAAAAATGTATAACTTATTTATATTAAACAAAATGAATCGTGACCATGGTGGGTACATGGTGATACAGCTTTGTCATTATATGGGTGAGGAGATCGCGGGGGGGGCGGGGGTGTGTGCGGTTTTAGAGCAAATTGTAAACAAACTCGGTCGCTGTCCCATACAAAAATACAACATGGCTGAATCATGAATTTGACACATTATAACACCTATATGTAGTCACCTTGATCGAGACGAACTTGTCAGCACTGAAAAAGGAAACATTTCATACCAAACTGCGCGGACAAGTCACGAATGACCCAAGAGCGTTAAAATTAATATAATAAAACAAACCAAACAAACATACCAAACAGCTGTCAAAACATTCCAGATCCGACTGCTAGGAGCACTGCAGTAAAATAAACATTGCGTCCAGATATAAAATGGCTCAAGCTATAGTGGTTAAATGAGCAAAACAGCTGGCTTTACCCTCCTTCGGTTGCGGCAGTCCCAATAATCCCTGTTTAAATATGGTATTAGTTTTGAATCTTCAAACGCTTGGGCAATTTACTTACATGCCTATTCAGGCAGAACTAAACACCTCTTGAGCTTTTGAAAATTTCGGGGTGGTCTTCAGAATTCATTCTTTTATGTCTTCTCAGTAGTGTGATCGGAATAGAAGTGAACAGACCGAAGAAAAAAACCGTTTCTAGATAACATAAGCAGGTTACTACAGTTTATAACCTCTTAAAATCACGATTATTTTATGTTTCCATAGTAACCAATGGAATATTTGTTCCTCGGTCTCAATTTGAATAAAAAAACATTAAATGTTGATGAACACATGCTCCTTGTTAAAAAGCAATGTACGCTCTTGATAATGAAACAATTAATTATAAAAAGAAACAAAAGCCAAAGTACGAATTATTTTTTTGAGTTAAAAGAGGGAGCATTCCAAAAAATGAAATATGTTAATTATTTAGAAAATTCCGAAATCAGTACTATTCGAAAGAACTGCTCAGAAGGAAGCATTATATTTGAATAGCTTGCCAGGTTGAAAAAATCGAACCTTCTTAATCTTTTCTCGAGACTGATTTCAAAATTAACTGAGCTTTGAGAAAAGTTCAAAGTAAATAAAAAAAAAAACTTAATACATTGTTATATGGAAAATTTGTTTCGATCAAAATGGAATGTGGGTGTTCAAAGATGTACCCAATATCTTCCGGAGCAATAAATGACAAATACATCGGCAACGGCATTAATTAAAACTAGAAATCGATTAACAACCCCGATTCAAACCAACCAACACCAGCATCTAGTAGCGATGAAACATCCATGGCATTTAATTTACCGGTGCTATTTTTTTTTCTCTCGTTTCCTCTAGGAAGCCTCAAGCACCGATACGCCGGATACGTGACCACCAACGATCACTATGCCCCCGTAACGCCCAAATCGCCGATGTTCGGTTTGGATTGCGAAATGTGCAAAACCAGCATCGGCGCGTCGGAACTCACCCGCGTGTCCATTATCGACGAACAGGGTAACGAGTTCTATGAATCATTGGTCCGACCGTCGAACAAAATCGTCGACTATCTAACTCCATTTTCCGGCATCACGGCGGAAATGATGAAAAACGTTTCGAAAACGTTACAAGATGTTCAGAAGGATTTGCGGAACAAACTTCCACCGGATGCGATTCTGGTGGGTCAGTCGTTGAATTTTGATCTGCACGCATTAAAGATGATGCACCCATACGTAGTGGACACCAGTATCCTGTACAACGTCACGGGAACGGCGGGAACCAAGAGTAAGCTGAAAGTATTGGCACAGAAGTTCTTAAAGCAGAATATTCAATGCTCTTCCGGAGGACACAATTCGATAGAAGATTGTACGGCTTCTTTGGAGTTGGTGAAACTGAAACTGGCTAAGAACATCTATTACGGCGATCAGTGGCTTCAGGACCGCCGAAATTATCACAAAAAAGTCAGCAGCAAGATAGGAATCGCTACGCCGGAAGAGATTCAACGTCTCGGTGAAAATTCCAGTACGACCGAAATCACGGCTACACTGTTTGGGCACGCCAGGAAGAAGAACAAGAAATCGGCCATTATAACCAATGGGGATAATTTGGACAACTTCAGCGGTTATTTCGGCGAAGCCATTCAGGCCAATAGGGATGTGAAGAAGCTACTCAGCTTCCAAAAGCTGGACTGCGACCAGGAGGTCATTGAGCACACCGTCGAAAAGTGTCTCAATTATGATTTCAACTTAAGCTGCATTCAGCTGAAGGATGAGCATTTGACCAATGTGGACACTAAACGGGAAAAAATTGAGCAGATCGATGGATGGATCCGGAAGTTGTTCGGAGGAATTTCGGTGAACGGATTGCTGGTGGTACTGCTGGCTGGAGGGGAAGTGAATGATCGGAGCAAGATGGCGGTGGCGATGATTCAAACCAGGAAGGGATGATTGAGCGAGCGCGAGTCAGAAGATGAAAATTTTATATGAAGGGTGTTGATATTTTTTTATTCGTTTCGTTACACGAAAATAAAAGAGAGCAATGTTCTATGTGCTGTTAATTCTGTTGAATTCTTAAATCAGCGTGTTTTGTTAGCTATAAATTGGGATTCCAATGCACATTTTTGGGCTGTAGAGTAGTCCGCCTCCCCGCGGTGCAGCCTGGGTAACGCTAAATGGACTACAACCCTGGGTAGCTCTCTGAGGGCTAATTTCCCTATGGGGAATAAATCCTACTAAACTTCAGGATGCAACTGAACGTTTCGGCCCACTCGGCAATGTGACTTTGGAGTTGATTATCGCTTATATTTCAATCAAGTAAATATACCACTCTGATGCCACAACGAGTGATGTGGTCACTTTAGGTAACTCCATAGTCAACAGAGAATCGGACCGGAACCTTCAGCTTCATCGATGCTTCCTGTGGATTGGAACGACCAGAAAGGCACTAATAGCGCTTCTTCATGTTTTCATCAACAGCTGAAGGCATATAACTAGCAGCCATGAGTGTACCCGTTGCCGAAACTAACGCAGCTGAGGGGCAGGTTCAAGAAGTGGAAGTAATGCAGGAACCGTCCACAGATTCCGATGAGGTACTACAAGTGAATGAACACCGTTCGACTTCGATGGAGGTGGATTCACACACGGAATGCGGCCGCTCAGATAGCCAAGCAGTCGTTTAAACCAAAAGCGATGCGTGAGAAGTATATAGCGAAACCGGATTCTTCCAGGAAAAGATCATCCAACTGGACGAAGAGGTCTGGTCGGTGATAAAGAACGGCTATGCCGAAAAAGATGCCCTTAGATTGGCTAGTGAGCCAATCAACACATCCAAGCGCAATCTACCGACCGAAACGATCATCAGAAGCCACAGGATTATTAGTAATGACAGTCGTTGCCACAGACTATCCCAAAACATTCCTAACCAACGCACTAATCAGCGGCGGAGACTGAAACTACCAATGGAGTGGCAATACCGGATTCAATTCGAATAGATCGCCTCATCACTACAATGCCCAAGGTAATCGTAGTTTCTCCACAAGGTCGAGCTTCTACTAGAATGAAGTAAGTATTTTCATATTGGTACCTAATTGATGTGATTATCACCTTGCAATGCATTATATAATTCCGCACTACTTGGACACAAACGATACTGAATACATGGTCTCTAAATACATTAACTAAGCGGCACCGGTGGTGTAGTGGTAAGCGTGATTA
Organism: Ochlerotatus camptorhynchus; assembly: GCF_037179485.1. Lineage (NCBI taxonomy): Eukaryota > Metazoa > Arthropoda > Insecta > Diptera > Culicidae > Ochlerotatus > Ochlerotatus camptorhynchus. The sequence goes on from NW_027040849.1 coordinate 4,496,125, forward strand.
CCTCTCACCCCAGCAGGCCCGGGTTCAATCCCAGTCGGCGCCGCCGGGATGTTCTGAGGCATAATATCTCTGATCACGCCTTCCTTCGGAAGGGAAGTAAAGCCGTTGGTCCCGGTTCATGAGTTGATGGATCCATAGGTACTTTAGCAATAAAACCGTTCCCGTAAAAATTGGGCTGTAGCGTAGTCCGCCTCCCCGCGGTGCAGCCTGGGTAACGCTAAATGGACTACAACTCTGGATGATCCCCTCCTCATCAACTCCAAAGCTTTTCGCTTTGGACGACGGGGAAATTCCAGTCGCGGGCAACCGTGAAGCTTCGTTTCGGATCGGGATCGCTTCCATCCGGCGAATGAAGCGTCTTTCTACTTTTAGTTTAGGAATAGGAACATATAGGTGCAACTAAACGTTTCGGCCCGCCCCCTTGCCAACGGGACTCTGGAGTTATTTAAGTTAATTTTTCTTTGAATGGTTCGCTAGGATATCATGGAAGGACGTTCAACTCGTTCGAGCTTAAGTCGTGGTACTAAGTTAAGACAAGTTCGACGTTCCTTTTTAGTTATTATTTCAGCTATAAGGTGATTTTAGTTCATTAGGTACAATGGTGTAGTAAGTTTTTCAAAATAGTTCGATAATAACCGGAGAATGTTTATTTTTGATGATCTACATTTTTTAATGGTACCACTCGGAAAAAGAATGTACATGAACCATGTTGAAAAAGTTGTGTGATCCAGACGAAACGACTGCAAAACTGCATCGTTAGTTTGTTGTCTTAGTGTCGCAAAATCTCGGCTCACCACCTTGATTGTGATGCCTGTGTTAGGGAAGCTTGCCTTCGGCTTCGATGCTAAATGACGTAGCCTCTGCTTAGTGATGCAGTTTCCAATCGTTAGTTTTTATGCTTGGAATTGATGGTTCTGTTAGGGAAATCACCTCATGAATGTCATGTTTCCTACGATAGATATCCTTTTTCTATGTTCTCCAATCTGCTCGTGACCTAAATAATTCCAGAATGTCAACAGAGACTCGGACCGGAACCTTTAGTCTCATCTATCATTTCTTGGATCGAACCGATCAGAATGACACTAATGTCGATTATTCCTGTTTTCGCCTACAGCAGAATTCATATAACTAGCAACCATCAACCATGAGTACTCCAGTTGCCGAAACTAAGCCAGCTGAGGAGCAGGTCCCGAAAGAGGAGGTAAAGGAGGAAACTTCTACAACTACTTCTGAGGAGGTACAGATGAAAGAGGTGAAGAAAGAGGCTACTGCGGAGCCTTCAACTGCAGCGGAACCTTCGACTACCGCGGAACCGTCGACTGCTACGGAACCTTCGACTACCGCGGAACCGACTACTGCGATGGAGGTGGATTCCTCGCAAACCGAAACGAAACCCGAAGCTACTTCCGGCGAAGAAACCAAGCCAGAAGTCAAAGCTAACGGTGCTACGAGCGATGCCAAGGCGAAGATTGACAATAAGCTTCGCCTGAATGGTGCCGCCCGGAAGCGTTTCAGATGGTTGCTAGATCAGGGCTACACACGGGAAGAGGCCGCCCAGCTAGCCAAAGAACCGCTGAAGACTAAAGAACTGCGTGACCGGTTCAATGCCGATACTAAGAAAGTCGGCAAAGCAGAACAGGTCGATGTGAAGGTAGATGAAGAACTCAAGAACCTCAGTGGCGCAGCGAAGAAGCGGTTCAAGTGGTTGTTGAAGAACGGCTACACCGAAAAGGAAGCGCTCAAATTGGCTCGTGAGCCAATGAATGCTATTGCATCCAAGCGTAATTTGTCGACGAACGATGGTCCGCCGAGCAAGATATCGAAACCAACACCCGAGGTCGCGGGAGGTATAGTGATGGCAGTCGCTGCCAAAGACTATCCAACAACGTCTCTAACCAATGCGCAAACTAACGCGGTCAAATCCGCTATCCTGAAGGAAGTTGTCCAGCAGAAGGACTCTGAACTAAAGCCTCGTTTCGAGAGCTGTGTTCACGTCAAGGGATATCTGCGGGTTCACTGCTCGGACCAAGAGACCCGTCAATGGCTTCAACGTGTCGTAACTAAACTGACCGTTCCCGAGGGCATTAACCTAAAGGTGGCCTCTGAGAAGAACCTTCTCAAGGGTGATATTTACACTGGCTATTTCACCGACAGTCGTGGCGATACCAACGAGGCAATTTTGGAATTTGTTGAGAGCCAGAATGATGGCATAAACACTTCCAAGTGGAAGATTCTTACCCGTAAGGAGATTCAGAACAAGCAGACGATTGAGCTGATGTTCACTGTGGATCAAGCATCCGCTAAGAGCATCCACAATCTTGGCTACGAGTTGAATTACAAGTTCAACAAGATCAAAATCCGCAAGCAAATCAAAGCATCTGACAAGGCACCGGTAGTTGCCAACAGTAATGTCCGTATGGCTAGAAACATGGCTCCTCCACAGAGGGAGAGAAGAACCTTCAACCAACCGAGACCGATTTCTTCGGGTTCGTTCGTGCCCATCTGGGACAGCAATTTGCCTCAGAAGCGCGCTGGAAATAATTTCAATCAGTTCGACAATCCGCGCAACTCCGGTAGCGGAAACGGCTGGAGTAACGGAGGAAACTCATTTGGCTTGGGTGGTGGAGGCAGTGGCTCCTTTGGAATGAACAATGGAGGTAACTCTTTCGGAGGCTCCAACTCCGGAGGCAACGGCGGTCGTTCCAACTCCGGAGGCAACGGCGGTCGTTCCAACTCTTTCATGGGCTCCAATAGTCGTTCAAACTCCTTCGGGGGCTCCAACAACCGTTCCAACTCCTTTGGAGGTTCCAACAACCGTTCCAACTCCAACAGCAACTCCTTCGGAATGGGCGGTGGTCGTGGTGGAAACCAGTCGAACAGTAACCGCCCATTCGATTTGGTCGACAGTCTGTACGATCAGCTGAAGCTCATCGGTGGCACTGGCGGCAATAACGATAACAACAATGGCAACGGCTATGGATCAACACGCCGCAGTGGAGGCAATAATAACGGTGGCGGCAGCAACCAATGGGGTCGAAATACTTCGAGTAATTCCTCCTTCTCCGGTCGTAGCAACAGCGGTCTGGGTAACCGAAACTTCTTCACTACGACAAGATCGGGTTTCTTTTAAGAAGGAACGACAGTATTTTGACATTGGTGTGAATTTTTGTCTATTGTTCATTACATAACTCATACATAAATATTTGAACACAAGTAAATACTGAATACATGAACTTTGAATACTTGAACTAAATAAATACATAATGTAAGTGTAAGTACAAACGTGAGTGACTAATTATAAAATCCGAACTGTCTATCTGAACTGGCTTTTTGAAGTCCTCTAAACTTTTCCCTGAAGTCCACACCAGTCATATCCTCGAAGTCTTCTGTATGTGTGTGTATTCCCTTTAACCCCCACTGGTCGGCAGTGTTATTATGGAAGAACTTTCTCTACAATGTCGCATTTATGGTCGTTGTAGACAGCTTTAGTCCGGGAGTTAGAAGGTGATAGCCTTATTGCAGATCCAGCAACCCATTTCAGAATATCTGGAGATTCACGCCCATTCCGAGGTTACTTTCACTCACAATAAGCCCAGCATGTATTCATCACCGTTATCAAATGGATATTGGTTATACATACACACTTCCAGGTTCGAAAATATTTCTTTCAAACCTGGCATGTAGGGGAAATGGCTCTAATGTTGGCTCACGGATCTATGACTCGGCCCATTGCTATCAATTTTATCTAGATGAACGCGTCATTGAGACGGTATTAATGAATATTTTTGGTCGCTATTGAAAATTTAGTCGATTGCTGAATTTATGTATGGGCCCAAATTAGGGGCATTTAGGCCGACATTACATCCATTTCCCCTATTTAGTTTAATTTTGCCGTTAGTTCCAACTCCAAGGGCAAATGCAATCTGTTGGCTGCTGCTGGTGACAACCTACAGCATTGACATTCAAAAGTTGCGTTTGGCTTGGTTTTCTGGCAAGACATATTCACCTTTTTAGTAGTAGTGTTAGCACAGAACAAACAGCATTAATTACGCCTGATCGATTTACATGTAATACTTACCATGCGCCTCCTCAGGTTTTCCACCACTAATTTGCCCCATAATTCCATATAAATCAAAATAGACTCTCCCCTCTCATCGTATCTCCAGCACTCACTCTCTCTCTCTCTCTCAGCGAAGGGGGTTATGTTTTCCTCTCACCAGCCACCCAGCTTGCATAAATGGTGAGAGCCCAAGGCAGTGAGATGCTGTGTGTGCTTGCTTGTTCTGCTACGGACTGCTACGACACGATCCATGCAAGGTCCCGCATATATACAGTGTAGGTACATTGGTTTTGTTTTCCTTATCTCATTCCGTGTGAGTTTTCCTGCACGGCGCTCTCGCGACATCCTCCCCACACCACACGTAGGTGGGTATGGTGCAACTGACCGCGCGCAAGAATCGCTTCTGTTTGGTCGCAGGTTCACCAGTTTTTCAGTTAATCTGCCGCAACAGTCGATCGCAGTCGGTTGGTGTTGATGCTGAAGTGTTCCGCTGTTGGGCCACGTTCCCGGAATAGTTATTATTGTGCTCTTGTGTGTACACTTGTTTGCGGGGGTGACGATTTAATTTTAAATCCGTTCAACTAATCACAGCGTGCGACTGCGGCTGGCCATCATACAATCCAGTGACAAACGCACAAGGTGCTAGAAATTAATCCTCAATTCCCGGAAAAATATAAACAATTGCTTCTAATTATCGAAACAAGTCTGATAACGCGGAACAATTTCGGTGTGCAGCAGTTTCCAGTAGCGCTCGGGAACTCGGATACCTAACACTGATGGTGTTCTTTTTGTGTGTGACATCATCACAGATGTTCCAGCAGCGTTGCTGGTGATAACAGAACCGATAATATAGGCAGGCGTCTCGTCGGGAGAGCGTGGGAGGTGTTTGATTTTTGTTTTCGTTTCATTTATGAGTGGCTGCTGTTCAAAAGGCTGTTATAGATAACTCGTTGTGTCGCATATTTGGAGCGAGCTGTGAGATTTTACTGACATCCAAAGGCTGCTGACTGACTACAGTTGAAGTTATCGATTGACCCAAGGTAAGGACTCGGCACCAGCATGTTCAAGGGCGAAGCAGCTCTTGAAGCGTAAGGAATGATCTGGATTTCGATCGGAAATTTCTTGCGAATTAAATTCATTCTCGCACAATAACAACAAAACCAGATAGGGGAACTATTGTGTTGCTTCTCTCGTCATGACCAACGTAGTCATCTCAGAGAAAAAGCAGTAGCGTAGTTGTTGCGTGGTGTACCATCATCAGCATTGTTGACGGCTAATCCCGCCTTGAGTTGTTACATTCAAAGTGTTTTTATGTTACTTCATACGTGAAGTTTACCTAAATTCTTCAAACCTTTCTCTAGATAATAAATCATCACTAAAGTTTCATGTTAGATAGCATTTCCAACCAACTTTGAAAATTTTAAACTTCACGTATGAAGTAACATAAAAACACTTTGAATCAAAACTTGTTTTTTTTTTGTGTTAAACCTTACCCTAATAAAAATTGTATGGTTAATTTGCTTAACGACGTGTTCTGGGTATCATCCAAACCATTTGTGGAATAGTTCAATGATTTGGGTTATCGTTCGTTTATGGTTATTTTTTATTAGGGTATCCTTAACATCAGAAAAATTGCGGGAATCATAGTTTTGGGAATTTCATGATTATTCCGAGAATTTCAAGGAACTTCTAATAACTTCAGAGCTACATGAATCTTTGAAGATCCTTAATATTAGATTCCAATAGTCTCAGGGCATTTCTATAAATTTCATGAAAATTTAATTTTATTAAATTCAGGAAAATTTCAGAAACTGAATTACACATTAAATGACTTCAATTGAGTTTAGAGATTTGTTCTGAAAACTTCAAAATAGTTCCACGAATAACAGGAAAATTGCGGGAACAGCAAGAAAGTTCTGAGAGCTTCAAATATTATTAGATAAATAATTAGAAAAATACCGAGAAATTTCAAAATGTTCAAAAAATTAAAGATTTTCAGAGAACACCAGGGAAGTTAAAAGAACTCAGTGAACATTTCTGAAACTTTACAGAAGCTCCAATAAATCCAATCTGGAAAAAACGTCGGGCAGTTCCAGAAACATCCTCAGAAGGATAACAAGAACTTCAGGATAGATTAGCGAAATTCAGAATGGTCCACATATTTTTAAGAACTTTAAAGATGACCCGATAAATAGAAGGAAATATTTGGAATTTCAAGGACAGACTGCGGGATAATAAGGTACAATCTGAGAACTTCAATAACATTTTGGGCACTTTAGGGAAGCTTTGAGAATTTAAAAGTAGTTCCATCAGCTTCATGGAAACTGCAGGAAATTTTAACAAGTTTGAAAATCGTCTGGCAAGTCAAGAAATGTTCTAGTTCTTGAGATCTTCAGACAAGCTCAGAGATCTAAAGGGCAGTCCCAATAACTTCAGGAAAGTCCTGAATTTTGGATAAGTTTAAGGATCTGTAAAGGATAATTTCTTTAAATAAAAGATAGCTCCATGAATCCAAGGAAAATCCTCCTAAATTTTTTTAATAACACTACTTTCGAACACCCCTGCTTGTTTCAGATGACGTTTAAACAGCTGATTATCACGCTAAATCATTGTTTACATTTCGACCAACAGTTTAGTGTATCGCAAGTGTCCGTTCTTTACATTTCCGTGACAATGCGAAGCATTTCTCCGGAAAAGCGCAAACAGATCGTGTGCAAATGGTGTACCATCCCCAACATTTCTCTGAGTCAATTAGCGAAATTGAAAGGTATAAGCATCGGAGCCGTTCGAAACGCGATTCGGAAGTATGGTGATGAAGCAACTTTCCAAGACAAGCAAAAATCTGTACGTAAACCGAACCCTGTTGACCGAAATCTGGACCGGAAAATCATGCAAGCTTTCACTAACAATAAAAGTGTTTCGGTTCGCGACGTGGCTAAAAAAAGGGATCCTCAAAAGGTCCACCCAAATTAGATCCGTTTGCGTTGCGTTGACGTAAATTTGACAGTTAGACAATAGATTTAGCTGTCACTTTGCCGTAACGCGTCCGATCCGGATCTAATGTGCGTGGGCCTGAAGAGTAACGTCCAGTGGGCCAAGGCAAGAATGGGTCTAAAGACGTATAAGAAGCATAAGAAGCCAAAGTGGAGTGAAAAACAAGCCGCATCCGTCAAATCGAGGGCTCGGAAGCTATACCAACCGGTGGAAACTACCCAAGTAAACAAAAGTTCTGATAAAAGGCTATTTGTGGCTTAATAAGCTTGGTTGGAGGTGGTCTATAGAATTCTAAGCAGCCTCATTTTTAAGTCGTTATAAGAACTTGAAAGTTCCGGTATCAAGGTGAACTTTAATTTGCGAGGAATCGACGGTTAAAGCCATTGTTTACAAAAGCAATTACGCCCCTTTGAGATGTTGACACTGATTTATCTGCTGCTTGCTACTCTATCCATTCCAATCGACAGAGTTGTTCAAACTGTTTGAAAGCGTTTTTACAACGCACCAAACTTCAACTCGAAATCAGCCGCATTTTGTAGTGCGTATATTCCATGTAAAGAAAAATCTGGTAGGGTAAATTATGGCTTCGGCACCCATTGACTGTTTTCGGCAACCGAAATTGAAACGTTTATTTCACTGTATTTTCCCATCAAAACTCTTCGCTGAATGTATTAAACCGATTCCTCACCTTCTTAGCTTCAATCTGATTACATTTTTACGACTGTGCAATCCTGTTCTGCCATATTTTTCTTTAAATGAAATATACACACTACAAAATACGGCTGATTTCGAGTTGCCGATAATAGAACAGTTGGTTAACACGCAGTTCAAATGGAAAGGGTGCCGAAGAAAAAGAGACTGCCGACAATAGTCACACTCACCTGAGAAGTTTGGAGCGTTGTAAAAACATATTCAACCCGTTTTGATCAATTCTGTCGATTGGAATTGGTAGAACAGCAAGCAGCAGATCAATGTCAACAAACAAACCTGTCATGTATGTGTGTGACGCTGAGAAATCGCTAATAGAAGTTCGGACGCTGCTTAGATTGACGAGAATACGTAAATTCCCCTATGAAAGTCGTAAAAATGTAATCAGATTGAAGCTGAAAGACTAAGGAATCGTCAGGGAAATGTTTTGATGGGAAAAAGCATCGAAATTAACGTTTGAATTTTGATTGCCGAAAACAGTCAATGGGTGCCGAAACCGACATTTAGCCTAGTTGATATTAGAATATAAAGCTGATTATGAGCTGTAGCACCATAAGTGGACCCTACACGATTGCTTTTATTGAAAATAATTGTATTGTCAATACGTTCTATATTGACGTTAATACATCGATATTGACCATATTTCTGTATTCACATCTTCAATATTATTGTCAATAATCCCCCTGCGCGTCAATATGTATTGATACGTGTGGGTTTAATATAATAAGCTCTAAATTTACCATGACATAGAGGTATACTATAGAGTTAACCTTCTCTACTACGACACTCACCGGCCGGCTGCTGGTGGGTGGTACTGACGAGCTCACCCGCCTCAATGAGTGACGGGAAAAGCAAGACGGAAAATGTCAAGCGAAGGTGTGTGCGTGAGTGCAGTGTTTGTCAGGAGAGGATCCGTTCAGGCTCCAAGATAAAAGTGATTTTCCCTAGAAAAAGTAAGTAGATTAATCATGTTTTGGATATTGATGAAATGCTAAGTCTTTGCTGGTTCCAAAAGTGTCACAAATTGATTGTTGATGTGAACAGATCGGACGTTGTAGACGAAAATGTTTGTCCAATCATACAAGAGTATCGATTTTTTTCATTCGAGAGGATACCTACCTTCAACGTTTCCCGTTTCGGGGGTGAGCGAACATATTTTCTTGCGAGTGAGTGGTCCTTATCACCCACACAAGTGCACGGGTGAACGAAAACATAACTTTCATTCACGCCAACAGCAGAATCAGTGGCGTGACATGGTGGTGGTAAACAAAACTGACGTGAACTCAACACGGTTACTCTTCTCCCAGGACTTTGTGCGCAAGGAAGGTTAGTTGTTGATGTGGAGGGAAGGTGGAGTGGTGGTTTGCAAAACTAGGTCATCGAAAGAACTCTGAGGGGGAATGGAAAAAAACGTCGAACAGGGTTTGTTTTCCTTCGGCAAGTTTTACCTATACAGCTTGTTTACACGCTGTTGTCATTGAATTGTTAAGCACTTTTAACTTAATTAATTTTAATCTTGTTATTTTAAGCGCATTGTTTTGGTTGACTGTCTGTGCCCAGCATTCCGGCTGTTATAAACTGCATCTGCGATATATGTAGCCTTTTGAATTTTGAATAGTCACAAATCCTCTTAATCGATCAAACGAGCTCAGTAGATAGGGGCTACGGTGGAGGGATGCCCTCATGTGGACGTTATTTTAAGACCCGCAGAAAATTTAACGGTTCCATAGTAGTCTGGCAGTATTAATTGGATAATTTTGCCATTCCAGTCGTCTCCCTACATACATCGACAGTCACGCAATGGTCGTATCGTATTTTATGTGGTTGATTTGATCGTTGTTTTGCTGCTACTTTGTAGTCTACTACATATTGCTTGCACTTCCTTTTTCATATTTTTTTTCTCCATAAATAAAATGCATTCATATCCTGCTCATAGTCGCTCGGCGCCGTACGTCGTAAAATGTTGACAATCACCACCACCACCAACCGATGCGCTACGTTGTTGTCTGAAATGCAAGGCTACACGAATGTACCGTACTCCGGGGGCAAATATTTTTTTTTCCTTGGTTTGTTTTTTCCGTTGATCTTGTTTTCCGTGCACCAATGCTACCGACGTGCCAGGAAGGCAGCTCCCACACCTGGACCCTACCTATCGACCCATCAACTCATGAACCGGGGACCAACGGCTTTACTTCCCATCCGAAGGAAGGCGTGATCAGAGATGTTATGCCTCAGAACATCCCGGCGGCGCCGACTGGGATTGAACCCAGGTTTGCTGGGGTGAGAGGTAATCACGCTTACCACTACACCACCGGCGCCGTTTCCGGGGGCAAATTAATCACTTAATAATGTAAATATATAAATAAATTTCTACATTAAACGAAATTGAGAGTTTTGTTTATTTTTAGTACATTTTTGATCAATCTCAAATTAGAAAATATCGATATGGAAATGGGGTGCATTTGATCGACCCCTCAAATATCTATCGAATTTTTATTAACTGTTTTTATTCAATTTGGGTTCCCAGAATCCGAATCAGATGCTAAAATCCTTGTGCAAAGTGTATTTTTACAGTTGCATTTAGGCGCAATTGCTTTACAAATAACTGCAAATTTCACAGAAAAACAATGATTTCTCAAATATTTAACCGTACGTTTTCAAATAATTCAGTGTTAATGACTTGTTTAATGAAAAAAAAATACACTTTCATGTTAATGACAACAGACGTTGCAACCCTATGACCGTTTATTTGAATACATTTGAACGCCGTAGTTAAATAAAATTGAAATTTAGGCTGTGGTCCATTTGGTGAATTTTCACTTAAATTTGACACTTCGAAACTAAATTATAATGTTCGAAAATCCCTCTGTTGTTGATCGGCCAATTTTCGAGAAGGTGTGTGTCAAAATTGATTCCTTGTCTGTCAGATATAAGTCTGCTGGAATAGCAGGTTAATTTGGAAATTTTCCATCTGTCAAGTTTAAGTGAAAATTCGCCAAATGGAACACAGCCTTATGCGCTAATATCTACTTTTTGTTATGAGAATCTCGTCTAAGCAATCATTGGAGTCTCATGATGAAATGCTATCAAGATTTCTCTTGATATCTATCGTGGAAAATTGCCTACGTGACAACTGAAAACGCCACCCATAATGATTAACATCACCCCGGATTACGGTATTTTTCCTTTTCCATGATTCCTACTTCTCTATTTGCTCCTATATTTCAACGGTGGTGATGCAATGTGGTTTTCTCGTCGAAAAAGAGAAGCTCGTAAAGGTAGGCGTTTTCCGCTGTGGAACGAATTCTCGAGCCATTCATCAGCAGAAGCTTAGCGCTCCTCTGGCCAAAGAATGGCAGTAGTGTGTCAAGGTTTATTGAATCTCGAGTACCACTACCAACTCGCTCATGGCCAATTTGGGATGATTCATGGGGAAAACTCGCGCAACAGCGGGATGTGCTGAAATGATTCAGATTCCAAAAGAAAGTGTGAAATATCTGTCTTGCAATGGTTGTGTTTTCCCTTGAATGCGAGGAAAACAACTAGAAAAGAATTTTCCGTACTCATTTCGCATTCGATGTCGGTTGTAACGAAATGGCTAAGAATACTCTGGCGAAAAGATGGGAGTTATATGTTGCAGCGCATGAATATCAACCGACTCAGTTTTATGTTGAATATACGAGGAAACCGTTCTGTAGAAATGCGATCATAGAGGATGTTGAGGTGAAATGAACAGTTTTTCTGGGAGGATAAAGTTGTACGTACACTAGAAAAATCCTCATATCGTATTTATGTGTCCCACACAGGAATTTTTGCAAAGTGATCAATAAATGATATCTATATGTCAAACACACACTTTCTTTGTGTACACATAACAGCTATGTCGGATCACACATACTATTTATTTGACACATAAGTTTCATGTGTACTTCTGAGTTTGTTTATGTTCGAGCACATTGAAATTTTTTTTTTGAGTGTAGTTTCAAGGTCAACGTATTTTTTTCCCTTGAAATGTTTTCCGTACTGTGCAGCAATAGGTCTGTTCCCGCACTTCTTTTTCTGTAAGATTCTGTACACATCGACATGAATCCGATCGACGTTGTTAGTTTGTCAACAAATCAGTCCTAACCTAGGTCACAACAATTTTTGGGTTTGGGGTTCAGTGTTGACTGATTTGGGTGGATTCTACCCAAATTTTGGTAGCTATGAAATAGCGTGTACAGCAAAAAGGAAAACCATGTTACCATACTTGCTGCACCATTTTTTTATGTAGTTCGTTTATTTGTAAGGCTCAATCGCGTTAGCTTTACGGAGCCGATAATTAATTGTTCTTTGTAACAAAATTCACTTAATTCTATGTCTAGTAGGAGTTGGGCCGAATACTCGCGGCTTACCCGAGGTTAGAGGGGTACATTGTCGAAGGATGGGAAAAGGAGAGGAGCTTGGGGGTAGGGTTTCGTTGTCAAATCAGAACTTGCTGCACCATATTATATAACTTGCAGAAAGCTGCAGCAACCGTCAGTAAAAGCAAAAAGCAACGACGGGAACAGACCTAATGCTATCGATGCCAGGGAGGCAGCCCCCTACATATTGACCCATGGACTGGGGACCAACGGCTTTACCCCCCTCCCCCCGAAGGAAGGTATGATCAGAGATTTTATGTCTCAGATAATCTCGACGGTGCCGAATGGAATTGAACCCAGCCTCCCCCAGGTCCAGAGGCAGTCACGCTTACCCCTACACCACCGGTGCCACTACAGGTCAACGGTTAATAATTTACATTTTTATTCAGTCGTACTTAAATAAGAACTTAACGCATTCGTCGGGAAGTAAGGAAAAATTGTAAATTATCCTCCTTATCATCAGCATTGTTGACGGTTACTCCCACCCTGTGCTATTACATTCAATCAAAGTTTTTGTTACTTCCTAAGTACGTGAAGTTACAATTACAGAGTTGGGATGAAATTCTATACTAATATCAACATGAAGCTTTAGTGCGATAATTTATTAACTAGAGAAAGTTCTGATGAGGATAGATTGATAGTTTTGTTAGCGCACAGACAAACAGACATAACACTCACAATCACCTTCTTCGCAAATAAGGTTTTAGTTGGGAATGTGCTTGCATTTGTCATGATGGCGCCACTGAAGCGTTAAGCAAGCCACTACATTTCGAACTTATCAGTTATGCCAGTTCATTATCAGGTCAATTTAGTATATGTCAGCTCTTGATAATGATAAGGGAACCAAGGCATCCCACCGGATACATATACAGTAATGACACTATTTGCCAGCCCCTTTTTGACGTAGGACTACGTCTGTGATTTCTATATGCGGGTACACTTTGTGAAAATTGAAAATGGAACATGTAACAAAATTATGAAAGATTTTGAACGTTAATAACTCAGCTGCCCCTGGACGAATTTCAATAATGTTATCACCAATCGATCAGAAATATTCGTACGCATTTGTTAAATTTAAGACTTTATTATTTTTAAAATGTCTCTATTGTTAATATGATAAGTAGAATTATCACCGATTGCCTCCGAAAAGTGATTTCCCTAACACAGATTTCAAAGTTGAATTCCATTTGGTCTCACCAAACGGTGTTTATTCAATCACCGCGTGGTGAGTGGTGGTACTCAACGAAAGGCACCCCGCAAGCAGCTATCTATCAAGGCTGGCCTCAACCGCTGATCGGATTCAGTACAAATCACCGTGTGTGGTGGTGTCCGGTCGTTGGTATCAGCAGCAGTGCTTTCGACGCGTGGCGTTCAACATTGTTCTCCAGTACCCAACGAAAGGCTGCCTGCAAGCAGCGAGCTGCAGCCCACATGAGCATCCATAGGAGGAAGAAGCCGCACCGCTATTGATCGGAATCAGTAGCTCTTCGTGAGTCGCTGTGGACCATCTATGTCAAGCGCGTCATACGCGTATAAACAGAGAGAATCCCGCTCAAATTCCTATTCCTACACAAAACACAAGCTCCTGCTGCAGTTAACAAATAAGACTTATTATATAAGACCACGTAGCCCTACGTCACCATTGCGTACAATCCCATAGGACTGTCCCTTGTAGTTTTTGAAATTGTTTTCTAATGTTCTACGAAACCCATGCGCTTTTTCAGTGGTCTTATTGGACCAAAGTATACCTTAAACACCCATCTTGAAGATGCATGATAATAATTTGAATTACGATTTTATGAAATTATTTAATGATAAAAGTCTAATCGGGTCATTACTGCACCATATAGGGTTAACTACCCCATTTCCGGCCTATTAAGCATAACCCGCACTTAGTCTTTCTCAATATAGCGCAGCTTAGCTCCAAACTGAATGTTATTATTACTGATGGCTTCCAAATTTATTTACTTTTCCGTACGTACCATAAGATTTGATAAAGAGAAACAAATTGTTGAGATATTGTTAAAAGTCTAACACTGCTTCTTGACGCCAAACTCGGCCTACGGATTCTAAACTCGGCCTAACGCATTGAAACGCCATTGAAACGCCAATGAATTCACTTCTGCCTATCGGATGAAGAATAAAGATTGATTCGGTCGGAGCGCTTCATTTGTATTTGAGAATATTTGGTGCAAATATTCATGTCACGCGTTCTTATTGACTTCGTTCGGTAGCAAGAATGTATTTTTCACTTTTAGGACCACAATCAAATTATGAACAGAAGTAAATAAATGAGGCAGTTATGATTTTAAATAATGATAATCCTGCCCAGAACATGTGAAAAATATCATAAAAATATTATTGTGCCATCGGCGTGAAGGAATCCAAGAACAATAAAAATTAATTAAATAGCATTGATTTTCCACCAGAAAAGCTCAAAACTAGCACTCACTCATCTCAATAACTATTGGTCAAAATCATTTACTCTTGGAAACACATCTAGTAGAAGAGTTTTCCAAAGTGTTATGAAAATTTGAGCCCAAAATATTTAGAAATAAAAAATCCCGCCCATGGTGAAAATATGCAATTTTTTGACAATTTGGATACCTGCCGGTAATCAGTCTGTTTACTGTAGTTACTATAATAAAAACAAAATGTTTGTACACATAAAAGAATTTGCATTAAAAAACCTTCAAGTTGACGTTGTAATATCACGAATAGCTTATTTGGTTGTGGAGTAATTTTTTCTGAAAGTTGAAATTTTAAAAAATCTCGAAAATCCAGGGTTGTAGCCCAGAAGGATCTAGGCACTTTAGAGCAAAATCAAATAAGGCGTTTGTTCAGAATTCCAAAATAAGTGTTTT
This sequence comes from Ochlerotatus camptorhynchus, assembly GCF_037179485.1. Taxonomy (NCBI): domain Eukaryota; kingdom Metazoa; phylum Arthropoda; class Insecta; order Diptera; family Culicidae; genus Ochlerotatus; species Ochlerotatus camptorhynchus. The sequence continues at coordinate 4,511,154 of NW_027040849.1, forward strand.
GGCCAAGTTTGGCCCAAATCGGCGACATCGACCACAACTTTTTTTAAATTCTGTACCCACTTGAGCTGGAATGACCCATTGTATATATATATGCCATTATGACATATTTTTTTCAAGATTCAACATTGTGGAACATTATGAATCATTGATACATCCTAATTCAGAAATACCTCTTCGCTAGTATTAGGAAGCATTAACTCCGAATTTCCCTATAGACTTCTCTCTCCACAGCCGGTGGTTTTGTAAATTTATAGACTCGAAGCTGTTCCCGTGAGCTCCTGTTGCATGTTTTACCGAAACCTATAGACGGTCGGCTATTGTCGTAAACATAAACGGGTAGCAACACAAATTCAGTTGGGAGATGTTTTTATCGTTCTTGTTCCTCCCGTGCCTGCCGCTAGCCATGGAACTATGCTCTGGCTGGTGCAAACATTAAATCTAAATAGACGGGAACGCGCATGGTGGTTGAGCATGTGGGGAGAAAATGTAGAATTCGCGTTCCTCTCCGGCGACCGCGGGCAGGCTAAAATTAAAACTCTGTTGGGGAAGGTGGGATACGTACCGTGTGGCCGTTGGAAATCCCATTGATAGTATGTGTGTGTTTTGTTTAGATTTCCCAACTTCAACCGAGTGTCAGCGCTGCGGCTGAGGTGAAGTATGGTGCTTTGGAAATGTGGAGTCGGTGTTATTTGATGCAGTTCGGAAAGGAGGATGCGGAATTTTCTATTCATTTGCGAAACGAGGCCGAATCAGTTTAGTAGGTTGATCATTGTTTGTAAACATCGATTTATTTTAGTTTTATTGTAGTTGGGCAATTTACGTATTTTCGTCAATCTTAGCAGAGCAGTTTTTGTTGGTGCGTTTTTTTTTGGTTAGAAAACAATATTAAATTATTAATTCAAAGAAAAAATAACAAAAAAATTGCGTGAAAAATAAGTTCAAAAATTTAACTAAAAGTTGTTGTTTTACTATGTCTAAGTTTTTCAATATTTGAAAAGTTTAGATTTTTCATAGGCTTTTAGAAATATCAAAAATTTTAGTTTTTAACACTTTTTTGGATGTTTTACTCAAAATAAAAAAAAATATAAAAATACCGTGATTATTATTCATAAAAAGACTTCATTTTTCCCTACCACTTTATCTTAGAGGTCATCTAGATTTTAAGTTACGTTTTCGTGCTACGATTTATTGAAAAATGTCAAATACGCCATTTAGAAAAAAAAATCAAGATTCAAAATGGTCGAATTTTCGTACAAATGTGAACAATTACCCACATCAAACATTTATGCAAAGTTGTGAACGAATGTGATTACTTTTGTTTTATTCTGGCGTGTATTTAGTATAAGCAATTTTAGTATATATGTAAGCAATAATAAAAAAATTAAAACACCAGCTTTCGCTGTTTCTTCACTATTATGTCCAATTGTCGTGCCTATTTGTGAACTAGTTGTCCTTCTCTGCATTGCTGCTAGTCTTCAGAATGTTATTTATAATGTGTTCGACGACATTTCGACGTCCATTGTCTTTGTATGATGATCTTTAGTTCCTAGTTGCGTCTTATAACATCGTAACGCCAGCGCGGAAAATAGAATGTGCCCATCTCCGGGTATTTACTTAGCAAGCATCACTCTATTGTCGTATCGCATGGGCTCCATTTTGCTATCCTTCTATAATTTTTAGTTTGTTGACTCCAAGACAAGACAAGACAAGAAACAAGATATAGATATATACATCATAAGCAATACTGTGATATAACCACAAGGAAATGACCGTTCAGAATGGTTCAACGGATGTGAAATTATAACAATGTCCAGTGTCATCGCTTACTCACACATGAAATCTGCCTCGACCAACTTGGCACGGAACATCATTGCCAAACTGAAGTTCCATGGAATTACGATTAACCGAATTCGGGATCTTCACTGTAAAAAAATGGGTGGGTTCGATGGAACTCATCGAGAAATATTTTTATTTCGGCACAACTTTTGGAAAATATCAAAAATTAACAGCTGCTCCTGGCTAGTTGATCCTTGGCTCAGATCGATAAAGAAAGTGACAGCAAGTCACACCGTGGTACACATTAAAAAATATATATGAGCGTACAGTTAGATAATTCTGATTCATTCCATATTGTTGATGAATAGTGGATTAAATCGGATGATATCGGCAAGCGTTATTATTCTTCACAAATCGTAATTATTCAAAAAGACATCGAAATTAAAAGCAAATTTTATTGAAATGGAGAATGAATTACTTTCGTCCCACTCGGGGTTTAAATTAATTCTTTGCAATTTGTTCTTAGATATCATTTCGGTACAATCAATAGTTAATTTAAATAAGTTTTCTAAAACATATTGCCCATGAAAATGCATACGCCCTTTTAAAATATGACACTTGAGCTAAAATGGTCTCAATGTCTAAATCTCTAAATGTAAGATTCATGTCCTCCCCTGTCGAAAACAGACAAAGTTGCATTGAAATCGGAAATACTCAAATATGGTATTTTACGTATTTCTCGTTGGTTTCTGCTCATTCTAAAATGATCCTTCAAAATGTTCCATGAACCAATGAAAGATTCTCTTCTTCGATCTCTTGTTTTTTTTTTCTTCAAATTACAGCAATATGAATAATCTTTATTCAATTTTTGGTGTTGTATTGATGTGAACAAAAAGCATGACGGTAACTAGTTCTACATATATGTAATTAGAAGAAAGTGGGGGGACGATGAAGCCAATGCACTTGCTCATAGGATGTTTTGAAGAATCGCTCTAAAATTAGTCTTTCAATCAATACCACGCAGTGATAAGTTGCAAACAATAGGTAGCAGTTAAAATTACCAGCAGAAGTGGATTAGTGCGATAACAGTTAGCAGTATCTCAAAAGGTGCCATAAATCAGGGACCAGCTATCGCCAGAAAAATTTCAATCACTAGAATAATAGACTGGTCGTGACAAAATAATCCATCACGTTTTCGAACGATCATTGTAATCGTTCGAACGATCGTTTTTGTGTGGTTGACGATTAAGAAGATTTCCTGCAAAAAGATGATGCGCGATGCAAGGACAGTCAAATTTCGCTCGTTGGGCTACGTTTTAGTTGGGCTTCCGCTAGTTGAGCTGTAGCCCACCCAGCGTTGCCAGAATGTTTTAAAGCTTATCGGTATCGAAGGTTTTAAAAAATCGGTATTTATCGGTATTTACTATTTTAAATAATTTTATATTTTTGCCGTTTTTGAAAGCGACATTTTTTACTTTTGGACTATGATCGGAAAATTCTGGAAGAAAACTCCGGTGAATGTTTGAATAAGCTTCTGGAGGAAGCTGAAAAAAACATCCATAGAACGAAGAAATAAGCTCTCCTGGAGGAAATTTGAGGAAAGTTCTGAGAGAAGTCGGAAAAACATCCACGGATCTTCCAAGGCATAAATTGAAAAACTTCTGGCGAAAATTTAAAGACATTTTCAGAAAAAAAATCAAATTTCACATTCAGATTTCGGAAATTTTAAATAAATTCCAGAAGTAGCCTTTTCCAAGGGAAGCCAGAAGAAGCTCGGAAAAACCTTCCAATAGAAGTAAAAAAAAAAACAACTGGACAAAATTCCAGAACTAGACGAAAGAAATTTCTGGGAGATGTTTAAATGAATTTCCTGGAGAAGACAGAAGAAACTTCCTAGAGACGCTGGCATGTAGATTGGAAAAAAAAGTCTGGATGAAGTCGGAAGCCTGAGCGCTAACGGAACAGTCGAAAGAAACAAAGACATAATTCCGGAAGAAAGAGCTCTTGTGGGATGTGCTAATGATCCAGAAAATTTTCCAAATGGTCATAAAACATCCCTGAAGACCCCGCAATGCCCTGAAGCTTTTGGAACATTCCTGAAATGTACTTAGGATTACTCCATATGTTCTCGAGCTGTTTTGGAGTACTCTGATCATCTTTGAAATACTTGGAACTTCTCTGATTATGATGAGACTACCGGAATATCACTAATTAACTTTAAAGGTCTCTAGACTTTCTTGAAGATTGCGAAATTTTTTAAGCGCTCTCACAATTTTCTTGAATTTATTGTAACATCAGCATTGAAGTTCTCTGATCTTCCCGATTTTTCTAATTTTTAAAAGTTATCGACACTGCCATTAATAAGCACGGAACTTCCCATAAAATGTTCTCACAATGTGCTAATGGTCGTGTAACTTCCCTCACGTTTCTTAAATTTGCATGAGCCCCTCGGAACATTGCTGAATATTCGGAAATTGCCTGAGTTTCTGGGAACTTCTTTAAAATTTCAGCGATTTCCTTGAAATTATTGATCTGATCTGATTTTCCTGATGTTTTCGGAGCTTCCCAAAGTTCTCTCAATTCTCCTGAAGCTAATGGAACTGTCCCGAAAACCATGGAATTAATTTCCAGACGTTCTTCGGGCTTGTGAAGTATACAAAATATTTATGATGTTTCCTTAAGATCACTAGCTCGCTGGACCGAGTTTAAGAATTTTAACAGAAGTTATTGAAACATTCTTTATTTTATCCAAACTTACTTAAAAGTCTGGCCTTTTCTGAAGTTAGTTAGTTTTCTTTATTATGGATGCTTTCAGCCTGAGACTGGTTCGGCTCCGGTGTTTTCTAAAGTTTCAGAACTTTTTAAAAGTTCCTGCAGCTAGTGTGGATCCGCAATCAAAATCTAGAAGCATCCCTGAAGTTCCGGGAAGAATCATTCGAGCGAAGGCTGAAGAAGCTTCTAAGGGAAGTCAAAATATGTTTCCGAGAGGAATCGTTAACAGAAAATTTCTGGGGAAAGTTGGAAGAAAATCCAGGAAGTTAAATAATGTTTAAAAAGTATTTCCTGATTCCCCCGAAATTACCAGAAAGAGCCATCGACTGTTTATCGATTCATGGGTAGCCAAAAACGGTGAGAAAATCGAAACATTAATCGAAAGAGTATCCATAAGACATGATGATTTTTTTAAAGACTCAAAAAATTTGAGATATTCAAAAAGATACAAGTCTCACACAATAATTTCCTCCAAAATCCTGAGTGCAGACAGGCAATAATTATTTTAATTATTTAAAAATCGGTATAAATCGGTATAACACCTCAAAAATCGGTATTCTGAGGAACCTTATCTGTATATCGGTATCTAGTTCGGAAATCGGTATAAAAACCGATAAATCGGTATATCTGACAACGCTGAGCCCACCTAAATTGAAGTCAAACGTCATTTTTGACAGTGCTATTTCTTTTTCGAGGGGCTCATGTATAAACAATTTGGATAGTTGCTAAAGGATTGTGATGACAATTTACAATCGGTGTATCCCTCAACCAATTTTCAGCTTGACAGCTCAGCCCAACTAACGGCAACAGGTTTAGCCCAACGAGCGAAAGTTGACTGCGAGAAATGAAAGAAGATTAGCTAGTGTGAGATTTCTCGAGCATCTACAATTGAGATTTAGATGTGACACCCCCCCTCGGTTCAAGGTACACTCAAAATAAAAAAATAAATTTCACCTTAGGTTTTTCATGCTGCTTCTGACAGCACTCATCACCAGAGAACAAGAAGTCTTCAATCGTATGGGCTGGTGGAAAATAGACTTAAGAATGTATAACGAAATTCACTTTATTAAAAACATCAATAATGGTGCAATTTATCCGGTATATTATGTCTACATAATGTAACTATTACTAAAAAGAACAAAATTTAGAAATTTTCTCATCGCTAGAAGCAAGGTCTCCATTCTCCATTCCGCAAATCTGGTTAATCCACCACTGGCGGGGCGACATCTGTCGGATTTGATGGTGGAAACAGGTGAAAATTATTACTCAATTGAAGGATCTTTCTTAGCCTAGTCAGTAAAGGCGCGGCTACTCAAGCACCATGGTCTAAAAGCCTATGATAAAACTAAAAATGCTACTTGGGAAATCCGAACCATGCCGGAAGCGGCATATTCCATTCCTGATCGAGAAGACCCCTCGAATTTCCGGGGCATAGAGTATCATTGTACGATTGTACTTTCACATTATATTCGATGCAAAAAAACACCAATTTGAGGACAGGTGTTAAGTTCCAGGTGGGTTGTAAGCCATGAAGAAGAATTATTTCACATTCCCCCTTATTCTGCGAGTCACGTGACTCTCTCTCACCGGTGAGGTGACTCTCCATTTGATTTACATGGAGAGCCACCTTACACGAGGTGACAATTATCACCTCACCGGTGACAGAGAATCACGTGACTCGCAGAATAAGGGGGATTGTTTTAAAATAGCATGAAGTGTGCCACTTATTATTGCATCCACTGATTGATAACCGCTAAGCCCACAAGTACCATATCGTGTAAGATTACAGGTAAATATCAGCACTAAAAGTGTAATGAATGGCTGTTTGTAAAATAATCAGCATTACGGCACGAGACCTGAGCGGAGAACTGATAGTAGCGTTTCTTCGCAATGATTATTCTCAATAGTAAGTGAGTTAGTTTGGTAAGTGTCAGCCATTGTTTACCTTATGACTCAATAACAAGCCAATACATTCCAATCTACTGATTTATAAGCAATTTCTGCAGTACTTCCCTGTTTATCAAGTACAAGTACAAACGCACGTGTGTTATGACTAATTCACATAGGTGAGTAAGTGAAATTAAATCCGGTAAAAATCTAGTTGAAACATATTGCTATCTTTCGTGTTTTCTTGTGTGGAAGGGAGCCGAAAATATATTAGTCATGTAATGTTTTTGTGCCGTTTTCGTTGTTTACGAAATATATGGAAACGAATCAAGGCACCAACATCGGAATTGTTCGAAATGTTCCAAAACTTGGTTCTTCGGAGCCTGCAGGATTTTATCACCCGATGTTTGTGGTGCCTGATGCCCTCACAACAGAATATCGAATACCGAGCTCCATCGGCGTTGTCATCAAAAGTCAATATCAACAATAATCCTACACAGCTAAAAAATTAGTGTAAATTTCCGTTACTATGATGCACATAAATGGAGCGTCATATATCATACAAGTTTAGATTATAGATCGTGTAAATTTATGAGACATGTCATGCAATATTCCATATATTGTGTGCAACTGTCTACTTTTGCTTGCAACATTTCTTGCAAGCTGCTAGTTTTCGTGAAAAGGAAGTTCATATGTATGAATGTTTGCATGCATGGATGGTTACATCGCCAGTAAAATTCAGAATTTTTTGGTGTGTAGGATTTATTCAAAGATGAATACTAAGATGAAACTGTCGGAAGAAAAACTTTCAATTTTAGTGTCCTCTTTCACGGTCCCTTTCATCCAATGAATACCCCCCGTATTATGGTAATTTTGTGGTTTAGCTGCCCCCTCGGTAGAGATGAAATTTTGAGCGCTTTTTTTATCAAAACAAACACACCAAAATCAGAGATGTCCCATTTTTTAATTACTCGATTAACAACTAATCGATTATTTTTTGTTCGCTGTCCTGTCATTTTTCCACCAATGAGAGTGCAAAACTTGTTTGAAACGATCGGTGATGATCCTCTGAAGAAGTTAATGCTTATATCGGCATGATATAACCGATTATAAATATTTTACTGTTCGGTTCGTTAATCGATTAATCGATTATTCGAATGAAAATCGGCCATCACTAGATGAATGTGAAACGTCATTTCAAATATAAGGACCGTACATAAATAATGATACAATTTGAAACGGACCGGGGCTAATCACAAATTACGTCCCCACGGTAACTGAAATAAACACGAGTGTTCACCGGTTGATTTATTTACGTGGAGGAGGTGGGTCGGATATTCACTACAAAAGGTTGAAAACAAAATCATCTACCACGCGATAAATTGGAATTCAGCAGGACATCGCAGCAGACTTAGGTATTATTGTTTATGAATCAACAAATATCCTACTTCTTAGGAACATGAGAAGATGATTATTTTCCATTTAATTCCACTTGGTAGTATTTTGTATTTATGACAGATACGTATTACGTGGGAATTACACCGATGAAGATTGCACATTGTTGTCGAAATACGTATATCTCTCATGGAAACAAAACAAAAAGAAAAATAGAAAGAAAAGACAAAAAATACGTGATATGCGAAACAGTATTAATGATAGAACCGAGAGTTATATAAACGGAGTTCCGTCATAGAGGTAACTCTAAGACTAGAAGGTCCCGAAGAAACGTGCTCAACTTGTTGGTTCAGCTCTGGAACTCTCTTCGGTCCCAAGCTAATCGATGCACCCCTCGAAACATAGGAAAATCCACGAACCCCTCATTTTATCTGTCAAACTTTCATAGTGAATCAAAACAAACATAGTGTGGTACTAGAATTTCGACTAGAATGGGGTACGGTAATCGTTTGCTTGGGACGAATAGGCTAGTCAAGTAGTGAGCCATTTTAAAATCGTAAGTTTCCACCGGTTGGTCATACCCTGTGCCCAGGGAAATCGAGACATTTTCCAACCTGAAAAATGCCTAGATTGAACCGAGACTTGATCCCAGACGCCTCCTCCTGCTTTATAGCAGCCCCTCTAGCGACTGAGGCAAGGTGGTTTTATAAAAAATCTGTATCCACTCTATTAAAAAATCTGTATTTTCTGTATTGACGATTTTTTTCTTAATTAATCATGTTTTGTTGTTTTACAAATACAGTGCATACAAAATAACCATAAAAAGTGCTTAACCACCTATTTGGGCTATCGTACTAACCATACGGGATATAATTGCGCCATTTGTGATATCGTCCGTACTTATTTATAAGAGTGATATGAAGCCGTTTGAAAATGTATGGAGATTTTAGTTTCTATTCATTATCTTCCTGATAAGCAGTTTTAAATGCAAAAAAGTGCACGAGTTCATTACTATTTGATATTTTTAATATACTACCGTGACGGGCGTGACTGCGTTTTCCGTTGGAGGGAGTGAGAGAAGCATAAAAGAAACAGCAACGCCTCGAGCAGATCCCACTGCAAAAAATATGGTTTTTAGCACAACAATTAATTTTGGAGAGAAGGGGGTACGCTGATAAAATCGAGCAAGTTATTTTGTTTATATAAATTTTGAATTTTTTTTCTCAAGCATTTTATAAAAATCTGTATAAATCTGTATTGTAATTTAAAAATCTGTGATAAATCTGTATTCTGTATCGGGTCTGTATTAAGATTAAAAAATCTGTATAATACAGATAAATCTGTATAAATGGCAGCGCTGCTTCGATGTGGGTGCTTTTGTCGTGGTCGATCGTCTTCGTATTGGTGCGATGCGTGCTGTTCCACTCATACGTCGTGTCCGCCCGTTGCTTGATCAGCGTTGCCAGTATTCCAGATTTTTAGTCGTCTTGCCAGATACACAGACAGACCACATATATTTCCAGATTTTTTTAATATGTTCCAGATTTTCCCAGATTTTTTAAACATGTTGCTTAAGAATATCACTGCAATTTATTTACCATCTAATAAAAAACTAAAAAGCCAAACTTACTACTTTAAACACGTTTAAAGTTCAACAACGTTGGACATTATTGGAATTCCTTGTGAAATCAAACGAGAATTTCAAGCTGATTCTAAGTAGAGTTCCATCCATCTTTGTGTGCCCGTGGTCGTGTGATTTCATCCGTCGTTCAGGCGTATTGTGAGTGCCACGAAGTGTGGGTTCGATTCCCGCTCCAGCCGGTGCAAATTTTGACTACCAGTCTGTGCAACCTCTTGTTGAAGACGGTGTCAATTGTCTTGTCAACTCTGATGACAATTGCATGGAGATTTTGTGCATAAAGGAAATACAATCCCGAAGAGAAATCATAGAATATTATTATGATGAAACTTAAGGAGTATGCTGATACGAATCGTGAGAATAATTTCAATGGAATTCTGTTCAATGTTTCTATGGAGATTCATTTTAATAAAATTTAAAAACAGTTAAACGGAATTATGCGCAATTTCTGGGAAACTTTCAAAACCATTTTGGCAAAGTACTTGAGCAATAAGGAAATACTGAAGAGGATTTCAAAACAATTCTAACATTACCTACAAAGCAGTTCAAAGGGAATTGTCGGATGTGTCTGAGAAGAGCGAGACGGTCATTCTGAAGAGTGTACCAAGAAAATTATGAAGAAAATTTTAAGAATTTATAAGAGATTACAAGAGGTAATGCTAGGAGCTCTTAGAATGTTGCTGGAAAAGTTTGAATATTAACAAGATTAGTTTAGGGGAATATAGAAAAGAAGTGTGATGGAATTTTAGAATGATTCAAATGGAACTAAAAAAAGGGCGAACAAAACCCTGTGAAGAGTTTTAAGTAAATTCAGACTAACCAAAATTTTAATGATCTGGGACCCAGGAAAACTAGAATCATTTCAAGATCCTGAGACTTCAAAAATGAAGCTATCAGACATTCATTTTAGTAATATAATAAAATTATTCTTTGGCATAAAGTTATTCGTAATGGTCATACGAATAGTGGAGTTACCCGTAGTTTAGGTAAACTGTATGTGAGTACCACGATGTTAGACTTTGATTCCCAGCCAGGTGAATTTTGCTTCAAAATAAAATTGCCTACTGGTCTATGAGCTCCGATGAGCCTACCCTTGTAGACGATGGATGTGTCATCTGCGAACAGAGACAACGATCCACCATCAGGGAGAGCCGGCATATCGGAGTGACGAAGAAAACGATTTGGCAAGCGTTTTTATTATCGCTACTTTTCTTCCCTTCCTTTCATTGGTAAAATGGTGAGCGATCAACCGAGCATTGAGCTCGGCTCATGTGAGCATGTGTAAAGGGTGATACGGTCAAAATTTGGTCAATATCAACTTGACGTATTTCTTTCAATTTTGCATTTAAAAAACCTGCACACCCCTCATTTTGAAGGTATGTGTGTGTAGAATGTTGCTCCTATTTTGATTTTGGAATTCACTCTTCAGTTGTCAAAATGCCGTCCAAGCAAGAAGAGCAGCGTATCAAAATTTTGCTCGCGCATCGCGAAAATCCGAGCTACTCGCACGCAAAGTTGGCAAAATCGCTAATAGTTGCCAAATCAACCGTTACAAATGTAATTAAAGTGTTTGGGGAACGTTTGTCGACAGCCAGGAAGTCTGGATCGGGGGGAAATCGAAAACCGGAAGCCGCTGAAACGACAAAGAGAGTTGCCGGTAGTTTCAAGCGAAACCCTAACCTCTCTCTCCGAGATGCCGCAAATAAGCTGGGTGTATCGTCTACAACCGTGTATCGAGCCAAAAAACGAGCCGGACTATCGACTTACAAGAAGGTAGTGATTCCAAATCGCGATGATAAACAAAATACGACGGCCAAAGCGTGATCCCAGAGGCTGTACACGACGATGCTGACGAAGTTTGACTGCGTAGTAATGGACGACGAAACCTACGTCAAAGCCGACTACAAGCAGCTTCCGGGACAGGAGTTTTATACGGCAAAAGGAAGGGGAAAGGTAGCAGATGTTTTCAAGCACATGAAACTGACAAAGTTCGCAAAGAAATATCTGGTTTGGCAAGCCATCTGTACCTGTGGCTTGAAAAGCAGCATTTTCATAGCTTCCGGGACTGTCAACCAAGAAATTTACGTGAAAGAGTGTTTGAATAAACGTCTGCTGCCTTTCCTGAAGAAACACGGTTGTTCCGTACTGTTTTGGCCGGATTTGGCATCTTGCCATTACGGTAAAAAGGCCATGGAGTGGTACGCCGCCAACAACGTGCAGGTGGTTCCCAAGGACAAGAACCCTCCCAACACGCCAGAGCTCCGCCCAATTGAGAAATACTGGGATATTGTCAAGCGGAACCTAAAGAAGACCAAAAAAACTGCTAAGGGCGAGCAGCAGTTCAAGGCAAACTGGCTTTCTGCGGCGAAGAAGGTGGACAAGGTGGCTGTACAAAATCTGATGGCAGGGGTCAAGCGTAAGGCCCGGCAATTCGGATTTGGAAAAGCGGAAGCCTAACTGAATATTTTTCCTGAATTTTATACTAATTGAACTTGAAAAAGAAATTTAATTTGATTTTTTAAATAAACGATTTCACCGATTTACACGCGTTTTCCCTTGACCAAATTTTGACCGTATCACCCTTTAATGTGTTGTTTGTTCGATTTGCACTCTATCGTTGCGTCCGTGTTTGGGATTTTTCGTTCTATGTCAGAATTTTGATTTTTTTTAATGTGACCCCCAGTATAGAAATCGTAGTCCTACGTCAAAATAAAGTACATTCAACTAACTGCCTTCAGCACGGGGAACCCGCATATTTAAAACACAGAAACAACTTGTCCATCGTTGCAGACTCTACCACCCTACTTAATTGAATTGGCAAACCAAGAACTGACAACCCATCCTACAACACTTCATCCACAATGTTTCTCAATGTTGATCTAATTGACTTTCTGCTTCACTTGCCATAAAACGACGAGGGTCGACTCGCTGTTGTTAGCGCTTTGATGCATCGAAATTCGCCAATGGTAATGGTGAATGGTGATTTAGTTTCATTAAAGTTTATCTACTGTAGCTAAAGCGAATTAAACATTGGCGGTCATTGCAAGAAGGAATGGTGTACTGATTAGTTCTCAGTGCTATAAAAAAAATCTATTATTAGGTCATCTCCGGCAGATATCGGTAGTATAGTTGGATTTTATTACCATATCGGTTAACTTCCTGAGGTTCGCAGATGGTAAACACAAAGTAAACGGTTCGCCTCTTCTCCATGTACCTTGTTCCTATACATCCGCATAGATCCTAGCAATGTGAACGAAAGATGGGAATCAAACAACGAAGGGTTTTGTTTTGATTTGGATAATACTAGCACTGGTGCAGGTTCAATATCAGGGTCGATTGTTGCGCCGCGAGCACGTGGTAGTTGCAACTGGACGGAAGGTGTTACTTCCTACCATAGGTGCATAAAACAGTTGCACGCCAGTAGCGCCACCACCGTGCTCAGTCGGCTGTGACTCGCATGCTTTGATCTAGGCCGGCCGGTCGTTTTATGGCTGCACGCTGGATTGTATGTTTACAAACTTTAACTATGTAACGACAACAAGCTGTCTTCGGCAGCGTGTCGAGCAGAAAATGGCTTCTACAATTATTAAATGTCAATTGGGTTTTCTTGGAAAAGTACAAAATCCAGTGTAAGTATCCAGCGAACGTTTTGCGACATTAGTTCACACATTTGAGAATTAGTCATCCAGATATTCATTTTATTTGCCTGTCACTGCTGTAACACGCGAATTAGTTATTTTTATACAATGACCATCGAACGTACGAATCAACGCTGTACACATTAATGTAAGCATTCACGGCAATAAATATCATCGTGTTTATTGTTTATCTGAGGCGAAAAGATTTGTAAACAAAAATGTGCTAATCACGCACCAGATGCGCTTCACCACCATCGCATCACCCATTTGGAACGGAAGGTATGCGGCTAGAGATGAATGTTAAATGGTGTGTGACTTTTATTTCTTCCGGAATATCTAGGTAGGTTAACCAACACAACCTACGGATTTTTGCACACGAAAAAAAGAGGACACCCTCTTAGGAATTTCCTTGTAACTTTGATAATAAGATCCCTTTTTAAACATTGTTTAGTTAAAAAAATACTTCCAGAAATGAGCTATTTTTTTGCATTTGGACTTGATGAATTTGAAACAGAAAATTTCGCAAAGCGTTATTTTCCGGAAATCACTTTTAAGATCATCGAAATTGCAGAGCCTTGTCGAACCTTTCAAAAGTTCTTTAAGCTTCACAGTATCTTCTTTTCAGTCAGTTTCTCATGAGAGAATTTTAGCAACAAACACTGCTTGGGTGAAGAGCTTTGAGTGTGTTGGTTTATTTCCTTTAAATTCCGTTATAATTGCTTATCTTTTGACAGATACGCGTATTTCGTCTACTACTTGCAGACTTCACCAGTGCCAAGTACTCAACACCACTGACACAGGTAACTCTAAGACCAAAAGGTCTCGAAGAAACTTGCTCAACTTTTTGGCTGAGCTCTGGTACTATCTTCGGTCCCAAGCTAATCGATTCACCCCTTGAAACATAGGAAAATCCACGAACCCCTCATTTTATCTGTCAAACTTTCATAGTGAATCAAAACAAACATTGAGTAGTACTAGAATTTTGACTAGAATGGGGTACGTAATCGATTTGCTTGGGACCAATAGGCTAGTCAAGTAGTGAGCCAATTTAAAATCGTTAGTTTCGTATTGATTGTTGGTACGAGTATGAGAATAACAAAGGACCCAGGTTGCTCCTTCTGTAGCACGCCAGATATGTTTGAAAATTGTACCGACGATTCAAATTCTTTATTAACAGGGAGGTTACGGTGAGTACATAATGTGGCCCCTTGTTTTGTTGAATTTCCCTATGGTTGTTATAGCGATAGTGACAGTGACATTGTGACATTTCCATCGACCATCTTTTGCTATGTACACTTATCACACGTGGCGTGGCGCACTATCCCGTTCAATTTATCACCATCGAAAATCAAGATTGCACAATGTGTTCGCACCTCCGAAATGGACCTTCACATTGAACTACCGAGCCTGCCGACTGATGTTTCGTCGGAGGTCGCGTGCGGCTTCCCATTTCACTATGGCTTCCGAACGAAAAAAAAAAAAAAAACTGAAAATATTATGTGTTTACATTCCGTCGTAAACTACCAGGCAGACGTGCATACACACATTAGAATGTCCGTAATCGTGCGTCATGCTCGATATCGGATAGGTTACAAGCAATTACCGATAAGCGGTCTCACCAACCTAGACTACACTGACTGGCCCCTTATCGTTCATCAGCCAGCAGCATCAATCGATCAATATTTGATAGCGATGCCAGGTTCGATGGGGGTAGTAAATCTTGTACATTAATTAAAAAAAACGACAGGGTGGGTGTACCTGTTATGGCTATACGATCCTATTGTGGTGTGTTCCAGTTATGGCCTATAGAAATCCCATAGGCCATAATTGGAACGTATAGCCTTAAGCGGTGATAGCCTGAAGGGGAATGTGGGGTAATACGCGCCCCATAAGGAAGTGATTGATTTTCACTGGATTTTAATCAAAAATAAACATTCTATTTTAGCGCATTAATTAGTATGAATGATCGTCTTGATGCTACTGATAACATCATGTGAAAATATCATTCATCACAGAGAAAATGATTTTACAAACTATGTTCTCAAAATAGCGTTATTATTTTTCGATGGATAATATCTGAGTGGTGCGGAGTCGATCACTTTCAATAGTTTCAATTTTAAAGTTATTTTGCTTGTAAAATATTAATTTTCTTGCCTTCCCTAAAATACCAATGGTTTGGATGATACTCCGAACACGTCGTTAAGCAAAATAATCATACACAATTTATTAGCCTCGCAACACCGCTCACAAATTGGCACCTTTTTTCTAGAGCAAAAACGAGAAGCGCGGTTTTAGAGCAAATGGTAAACAAACTTGGTCGCTGTCCCATACAAAAATCCAAGATGGCTGAATCATGAATTTGACACATTAGAACACCTATATGTAGACACCTTGGTGTAGATATAGTTATAATCTGAGTGGTGCGAAGACGGACCTCAAAATCGAACCACTTTCGAGCTGTCAAATCGAACCACTTTTTTATCATTGTGGTTCGTTGAAATAGATAGAAGTATTGTTATCGTCCAAAATAAAAAATAAATTTTTTTCAGTAATGTTTTTGATCTTTTTAAAAACGTGATTCGAAACGACTCAAACAATTAAAAATAACAGTATTATTGCGTATTTTGGACCAAAGTAGACTCCTGCGCTGAAAAAGACCCCTCCGATTTTTTTTCGCTCAGGAACGACTGTGACTTCGGAGAACGTTCTAAGGAGATTTGTGATTCCAGGAAATTTCAACAGATTTTTCCCGCGACAGAAGAGGTTTCAGTGGATATTTTAGTTGCTGCCAGCGAGGTTCTACGGGGGTTCTTTAGAGTTTTCATGTTCGAGTTTCACACGATTTGGAGGGAAGTCAAATCGTTGCCATTGGAGGTCCCAGGGAATTTCGACAGCACTTCCATAGATATCGTCGGCCACATTAAATTTGCATCTGATTTGCAACAATTTATACAAATAAAAATTACTATGTTTGATTGCAAGTCAGGTAGAGGATGTGTCAGGGTTTTATTCTTTCTTGACTTCCCTGAAAGTATATTTTGCAGACAGAAACAAAACAGGGATGAGATTAAATGAGGATGCATTATACAGACTTTTCTGTGGATATTTATTTAAACATCTTAAAAATCAAACATTATACATTGTTCCACTATTGAATCTTCGTTTTTTTGTTCTTTTTACGTGAGCACACTTGATTCTATACATTACAAATCGTTTCAAAAATTTTCCTTGTAAATTATGACAATTTTCTCCTGTGTATGGGATATTCACTAGGAGGCTGAGCAAGTGCTTATTTAAACTGATGTTTTGATTTTTGATTGTATCAAAATTTATATCTACAGTGTTACTCAGGGCCACAAAGTACCTGTACATTTCAATCGAAATAAAAGTTGATTCAGTGAATTGCTTTCGTCAATTGTTTCACTGATAAATGGACCATCATCATATGTTCGCAGTGTAGGGATTGCATTTTTATCACGATAAGCAACTGAATTCAGATGTTTTACACAATTTTTATCAAAATGAATACTGCACAACCGGTCACTGGGTTTGATTTGAAAATTGAGATCCACCTCACAGAAACTGAGCCACTCTTTTCGTACTGCTGAATCCTTGGGAAACCTGAATAGGCTTCGCTTTTCGTCGTGTCCATCTTTATAATAGCAAAAGTGAGCAAAACACTTCATTCTGAATTTTATTCCACTCCGTAAAAACTCCAGCTATGAACAATGTCAACAAACAATCACAAAGTCACGAATCGGCTCTGCACAAAAAGCCGTTTGACACTTCTCTCTACCAACCGACGGTGATGAAACGTTTATTTCAACACTACCAACATGAAGAAAATTTCACTTCGCACCACTCAGGTTATAATGAACGCGCCCCTCGATGAGGTTATAACTAACGATAAGCGAGATACCTATATAGAAAGATTCATAGTGCGCATGAGACCGATTGACAAAGTCAATGTTCTGCAGCTGAATCATTCGACGTATTAAAGTTAAGGCTTATCGGGAAGTGCGCCGTTCAAGGCATTTCCGGCTGAGAGAGTGAACTGCGCCACGAGACGCCCGGTTAGATGGTGATAACACGTCAGGAGGATTAGTTCAATGAATTACAGTACCCTTACCGCTAATGCGATAAAATCATGGCCGGATTATCGGATATTAACTTGACTATAAACTCCAATCGTCAACAATGCTGATGATGGTACAGCACGCAACAACCACCCTACTGCTTTCTCTCTGAGATGATCACGTTGGTCATGACGAGAGGAGCAACACAATAGTTGGGTAAAGAAGAACTGCATTATAACACACCATCGACTGGAAATGCTCTCGCAAACGTGGGGCTTTAGGTAGTGATGAAAACGTCGCTAGAACTATTCCACAGCCGCAGTCAGTTTATGAGCAACAAGAGGGACGCACATTTTTGCCTGTGGACTTGGAGACATACTTCAAGTCCCCGCGTACATCGTACGGGCTAGGCAAAAATGTGCGTCTATCTTGTAAACTGTCGCTTTAATGGCCCTTCGCTCATTTTCAACTTCTATTCAATTTTCATACTGCCGTACTCTAACGGAACTATCCACCTACCCTCTTCTAAAGATCATTCTCTAGCTAATAAAAAATCATCACACTAAAGCTTCATGTTAGCATTTCCAACCAACTCTATAAACTCCAACTAAGGGCCGTCCCTAACGGCGCCGGTGGTGTAGTGGTAAGCGTGATTGCCTCTCACCCCAGCAGCTGAGTTCAATCCCAGTCGGCGCCGCCAGGATGTTCTGAGGCATAACATCTCTGATCACGCCTTCCTTCGGAAGGGAAGTAAAGCCGTTGGTACCCGGTTCATGAGTTGATGGGTCGATAGGTAAGGTCCAGGTGTGGGAGCTGCCTCCCTGGCGTCGGTAGCATTGGTGCTCAACACGGAAAACAAGATCGACGGAAAACAAATTAAGGAAAAAAAATAAGGGCCGTCCCTTAGCTCAGTCGGTAAACGCGCAGCTACAAAGCAAGACCATGCTGGAGGTGGCTGGGCTCGATTCCCGGTCCGGTCTAGGAATTTTTCGGGTTGGAAAATTTCTCGACTTCACAGGGCATGATTGTACTTGCCTAATACTTATACTAATGCAAAAATGATATAGGCATCGAAAGCTTTCAATTAATAACTGTGCAAGTGCAACTAGAACACTAAGGCTGTGAACCATTTGCCAAGTTAAATTGAACTTGTGGTTAAAAGTGACATTTCAAAAGTTATTTTCTATGTTCGAACTATGTTTAAACCCACGGTTGTCAAAATTTAACTACTTGTCTGTCAGAAATAACAAAGCTCGGATAGCAGGGTTCATAGATAACTTTCCATCTGTCAAATTTTAACTAAAAGTTAAAATAATCCACCAAATGGCTCAGAGCCTAACTTGAGAGCACACAATAAGCTAATGTGCGATGAGAAATAAGCTTGAAATGCGTAGAAGAAGAAGAAGAAGATCAACTCCATAAGTACCAACTCGAAACAAGAAGCCATAAAGAGATGCATGAAAACTGACAGTCCAATGTGTTCAAACGCCTTTACTAAATAATAATTTATTTGAATTCTACGCCGAAGGAGGCGACACATCTAAATCTCATGATGCTCAACAAATCTCACACTAGCGAATCAATCTTCGAAAAATCTTCTTTCATTTCTCGCATCTACTTGCATCGCGCATCATCTTTTTGCAGGAAATCTTCAGAATCGTCATCAATCTTCTTTTTATTTACTCAGCGTGCGCGCAGCTAGCCGGTCGGCTGAAGAACAACAAAGCAACTGGTATAGATCCGATGTGCGGTATGAGAGGTGAGGAGAAAGGAAACTAGTGGACTCTTTCGTTCTCGCGTCTTCTTATGCAGCAACAGACGTGACGTCACGTCTGCTGTTGCATAAGAACACCGTCAGAATGAAAGAGTCCACTAGTTTCCTTTCTCCTCACCTCTTTTACCGCACATCGGTATAGATCAACTACCAAGTGAGCTATTAAAATACGGTGGTGAAGCACTGGCTAGAGCGCTGCACTGGGTAATTGCCAATATTTGGGAGGAGAAGATATTACCGGAGGAGTGGATGGAAGGTGTCGTATGCCCAATCTACAAAAGTTGGATTGCTGCAACTACCGCGCGATCACACTGCTGAGCGCTGCCTACAAGGTACTCTCCCAAATTCTATGCCGCCGTCTGTCACCATTTGCAAGAGAGTTCGTGGGGCAATACCAGGCGGGATTCATCGGTGCCCGCGCTACCACGGACCAAATTTTCGCGATTCGGCAGGTTCTGCAGAAATGCCGCGAATACAACGTGCCCACACATAATTTGCTCATCGATTTCAAATCCGCATACGACACAATCGATCGAGATCAGCTATGGCAGATTATGCACGAGTACGGATTTCCGGACAAACTGACGCGATTGGTCAAGGCGACGATGGATCGAGTGATGTGCGTTGTTCGAGTATCGGGGACACTCTCGAGTCCCTTTGAATCTCGAAGGGGGCTACGGCAAGGTGATGGACTTTCGTGTCTGCTGTTCAACATCGCGTTAGAAGGTGTGATCAGAAGAGTTGGGATAGACACGAGTGGCACGATATTCAGGAAGTCCATCCTGCTCCTTGGCTTCGCCGATGACATTGACATTATGGCACGGAACTTTGAGATGATGGCGAAAACGTACATCAGACTGAAGGCTGAAGCTAGACGGATTGGACTTGCCATCAACGCATCAAAGACAAAATACATGAAAGGAAGAGGTTCTAGGAAAGACAATGTTAGCCTCCCACCCTGAGTTCAGATTGACGGTGACGAAATCGAGGTGGTCGAAGAGTTCGTGTATTTGGGCTCACTGGTGACCGCCGAAAATGGTACCAGCAGAGAAATTCAAAGACGCATTATGGTAGGGAATCGTTCCTACTTTGGACTCCGGAGGACGCTCCGGTCGAATAAAATTCGCCGCCGCACGAAGTTGACTGTCTACAAGATGCTGATTAGACCGGTGGTCCTATATGGCCACGAGACCTGGACTATGCTCGTGGAGGACCAACGCGCCCTTGGTGTTTTCGAACGGAATGTGTTGCGTACCATCTATGGTGGAGTGCAGATGGATGACGGAACGTGGAGGAGGCGAATGAACCACGAATTGCACCAGCTGCTGGGAGAACCATCCATCGTCCACATTGCAAAAATTGGGCGACTACGGTGGGCTGGGCACGTCGTAAGAATGCCGCACGACGACCCAGTGAAAATGGTTCTAGAAAGCGACCCAACAGGAACAAGAAGAAGAGGCGCGCAGCGGGCAAGGTGGATCGACCAAGTAGAAGGTGACCTGCGGACCCTTCGCAGACTACGAGGCTGGCGAACTGTGGCCATGGATCGAGTAGAGTGGAGACGACTTCTTCGGACAGCAGAGGACAACAAGGCCTTAGCCTGATTGGTAAGGTAAGGTAAGCGCGCAGCTAGCCACAGCAAAATACAATCATTCCTGCATCGTAGATAGAGTCGTCCCCCTCGTTCTACGCATGATTTTTGATAAATTTTCTCATACAACCTTTTTCCTAGGTCAAGCCGTTCTCAAGTTAATGCGAATGAATAAAAATAGTAAAAATAAATTTTAACATTTTATACCATTTTCAAATATTAGTCGTTATGTCCAGCAACGAAATGTTTTTTTTGTTCATGATTGTATATTAAAAATCAAACAATTCAATCTCAAATATAATAGCTGTCTGACTTACCCGTTTCTATTTTTTTCTATTATTAATAATTTGCGTTAACTTGAGAACGGCTGTACTTAGGAAAAAAAAATATATGTGCACAGTTTTTGAAAATTATTCGTTGAATCCAAATAAATTGGTTGGTTGGTTGGTTGGTTGTCTTTATTAAGGAGATTTTCAGCCAAACGCTGGTTCATCTCCGGCTTAATAAATTATTATTTTACTAAAACATATACAATTTAATCAACATAGAATTTTTTTAAAGCAAGCTACCAGCCTACACTCTTTACCAAATTTTAGAACATTTTTTCAGATTCCTTTATTTTTAGGCCACCCTTCAAGGTTGTTTTGAGATAATCAACGTTTTACGTTATTTTAATATTAAATTAATTCAAACACTTCTTTTAATATGTTTTTTTTTTCAAACATAATTTAACTACCTACAACTTCTTCTCAGATAGATTTTGATCAAATCAATAGTTTTCATATTATGATTTTTTTGAAAAAAATATAATCTTTTTTAATACGCCCTTTTCAAAAGTTACTGCGAAAAAAAAATGTAAATTAAAATTGCAACCATTGGTATTTAGCAGCGAACATGTGAGCAATGTTTAATTCAAATCGGAAGGGGTTGAGACAAAATTAGCGTTCTGGGCTGGAAATGCTCAATGAGCAAAATTTCAGCTTATTTCCTTCATGAGGCTTCCAAAAACAACTGGTTGAAAAAGGCCTAGCCCAAAAATATAGCAATACACCTTGAATATTTTATTTTTATCAACCAGCAGGCAAGGTTTCAGAAATGTTGATGCCCATCCTGAAAAGTTACAAACAATACTCTTTGGAGTTTCTGATTTTATTCGGTGTGTGCCCTGGATTTGCTCAGTAGCAAATCAGTCTTCGGTTATACTTTCCGTGCTCATTAGGCTATACTTTCTCGCATGACATGCGATGCGGCACTTAGAGCTGTTATCACAACAAGTGCAGAACAAGGAGTGGCGTACTCAAAAGCCTGAGTGGTATATACTTAGATAGCTCGTTTGAACAGGTACGAGTACTTCTGATTGTCGTATGACACAGCTTTAAACTGACAAAAGCAATATGGTACGCATTTGTAATCAGGAATCTCTGCTTTATTAACTTGCGCAATTCAAATTGATCAGCCACTCTTTCCACAAAGAAGGTGCGACTTCACTGAACCAAAGTGTCGGAAGACCATCAAGTGATAAAGCACTGAAGCATTGCATTTGGGGATATTTATTCAGATTACAGTGATCTTTCTTAAATAAGCCATCTCATGGAAGAAAACCCCCAATACACTGGAACAAATCGGCATATATTTTTCATTAGAATGGACTGCCTTCCAGGCAACCTTGCCGTTACCAAAGTAGCCTGTTTAAATCGTTCCAATTAGGGTGGATACAATTAGTTATTACATGTAAGCAGCAACGTGTTCAATTGAATCACATGTCACAACATACATTTACATGCAATCCAATTGGAAATTAAATCCAATTGGCAATCAGATAAATCCGCATCACTTTCTCGAATGACGATTAAAATAAAAAAAATATCACTATAATCGAATAGTAATATATAAACGACTGAGTGAACCGAGCTATACCGAGCGAAACCGCGATTAGGATGGAACTAATTACAACAACCTTCTGCATATATTTATTTTCGGTAAACATTTGCACCCACCACCGAGCCGACACATTCTATCTATTTTACATTTACAGAATCGTCCAAAGACGCCTCTATGGGCGGCAATGGAAGCGAGCGGTGGCAGCTGAGAGTCACATGACAATGAATATTAGTGGGTTTGTTTGAGATAGGTTGGTTGATACCTATGGACGTCTATGTTTGCACATTGATACTGCCGGTCTGGATGCGGCTTATGTTCTGTCGTCATCACGACCCAACAGCAAGGTGCATCGATTTAGTCTGATTATACATACTTACATGTTTGATTGATCCGTCAGACTATAGAATCCAGTATAAAACAAGCTTTGTTATATCGTTAACACTTGAATCCTTTTTTTGTCTTTACGATATTGATACAACAAGAAAAACCTCTGGATTTGCTCTAGAGACTCCTCTAAACTATGTAATTTTTGGCACTTCAATTTTTAGGTTAGTCTTTACCTTTAGCTTCCAATGAAGAAAACTCATAACAGCCCTCGCCTCAATCCTCAGGGATCTATGCATTCTACTACCTTTCAAGCTCAATTTCCTATTTTATGTATTGCGATTAGATACCTATCGCAAAAATGGGCACACCCTCGAACTTTATTGACGTTCAATATTTTTATTATCTCAGTTTAATGCCTGCTTGGAACAGTTAAATTGGGATTATAAATTTTATGACTGTTTTACCATACACACTGAATGTTAGGTAATCATTAACAGGATTGTAACCTTTTTGTGTAATCGACTGTTTTGAAAACAAGTTATAAACAAATTTCACTTTCCAAATCGATTAAAAATATTTTAAAATGAAGGAAGGTTCTTCCACAGACAAACAGACATAACACATTGGATATTTTTCAATATAAAACATCGTCGCTAAAACACTACCGCCATCTGCTGAGTACACTGTGATGGGTCAAACGCAAGGGAATTGACTATGCGCGCCACAGGTGGCGGTACTACCAACTAAAAACAATTGTTTGTATGTATGTATATACAATCCAACTTCCACTGTCCGGCAGTGTTTTTATGGAAGAAAAATGTTTGCAATATAATCTATTATTATCTTATACTGATCCCATTGCAAACAATTTTAGCCCGGAAGTTGAAAGGTGATAGCTCTGTTGAGATTCAGTAACCCATTTCAGAATGCCTGGTAGCTCACGTCCATTCCGAGGTTACTTTCACTTACAACAAGCCCCGCATACACGTAGTACCGATATAAAATGTATTTTGGTACTGCGTGTACACTTCCATCATCAAAGCAATTCCTGCTTTGTATATGGCACGTATTTAGTGGGTTGCATTTCATATTTTTATATCTAGTTGTAATCAGTTAGATCTCACCGCTTATGTGTGTCCTTGTTGCTGAATCTTTGTCATCTCGATTCTCGTTGAGTCCTGTTGAATAATAGGCATCTGTAGTGGAATCAAGGTTTGCAAATACTCA
Source organism: Ochlerotatus camptorhynchus (assembly GCF_037179485.1). Classification (NCBI taxonomy): domain Eukaryota; kingdom Metazoa; phylum Arthropoda; class Insecta; order Diptera; family Culicidae; genus Ochlerotatus; species Ochlerotatus camptorhynchus. The sequence continues at coordinate 4,535,137 of NW_027040849.1, forward strand.
TTTCAGCTAAAACAATGTTTTTTTTTTTATGGAATAATTAGATGCCATGATCATGTTTTGAATTGGTAGGATACAAGAAGATCCCGGTTATTGATCGGGGGGCCAGAACGCCAACACCAAAAACGTAAATTTTCTTCCGGAAGCGAAGTTGTAGCACAGACACGCGAAAAGAAAAACCCATCGAAACACAAACCAGCTAGCACGACGCTACAGCAACAATTTTATTTGTACCAAGTTCTTGTCCGGGAGTATTCACAATATTGTTCAGAATCTTCATTTATTCACATTAATGAAAACGAATTTCTTTTTGCATTGGAACCAGCCAAAAAGCACGTGGAAAACACAAAATTTGTGACAGCAAATTTAAAACCAACCGCTCTCGTACTACCAACTAAAAACAATTGACCGTTAAATGCGTGTTCGATGAACAAATTGCCAGAGTTATGTCTGTTTGTCTGTGGTTCTTCAATTATTTATGGCTAAGGTATTTTTATGACCTTAGATTTTGCTCCTCTCATGAATTTTGCACACTGTGACAAAAGATTTTTTCGTACTTTCTGTAGCCAACCATCGCACGTTATTTTTTAAGCTGTTTCACGGCCTAGTAACTTTTGCATCCATGGAAAAGATTGTGAAGGGATCGCATTCTTTTAATTGTTTCGGTCCAATTTAACATCAATTACTGAGTCATTGTGGCTGAAAATGGGAAGAAATGAGAAATTTTGATTTTTCAGAAAACGACATCAATTCTAGTCGAGTATTATGTAGTACAATTCGACATCAAAGTAGCAGGACATTCATGATCGGAATTCAATCCCAAAATCGATTGAAGCTTACCACCATAAGAGGAACTAAATTTAAGATGATACCCCTTAACCCTCTAACGCCCAGTGATCTATTTATAGGTCAGATATATTTTTGATTACTGTCGATAAACTTGAGCTGCAAAGTTATCCATGTGTTCACCAATGCTGTTCTATGGACCAATCTCTTGAAAATGGTAAACAATTTAGTTCTGAATTGACTCATTAGGTGGTGTTAGTGTTTATAGAATAATGTTCTCGTTTTATGTGTGCACTATAGTGTTGGCCTTTGTGATCTAGACAACATTGCAGAAGACTGCATCCTTCTATCTAAGAAGGATGCAGTCATCTGCAATGTTGTCATCACAAGGGTCAACACTATAGTGTATTTTTTAGTTTCGAATTCTTTCACTACGTGGATCTAGTGTTCATGTGGAATATGTGTACATGCTATATCTCATGATCCAGGCTATAACAAAAAGTTGCTGTTTTATGCAATGTTGTTCAGGAGGCCAAGACTTTTTGAATCGTAGACAGTTTAGTTCAGAATTCTCTTGCTAGGTGGCACATTCGTTCTTCTAAGTTTGCTGCTTTCTACCTGAGTACTGCGGACTCACTCAAGGTGGCACTAGTGTTTTTTTTTTAAATTTCATGTCGGGTTCGACATCTCGAGATCTTTGCTATATACAAACTTTCTGTTTTCTGATTTGTTGTTCAGGAGGCTAAAACCTTTTAAATTCTGGATAATTTAGATCGGAATTCTCTCACTAGGTAGCACATTCGTTCTTCTAAGTTTGCTGCTTTCTACCTCTTTCTACGATGTTGTTCAGGGAGCCAAGGCCTTTTGAATTGTGGACAGTTTAGTTCGGAATTCTCTCGCTAGGTGTACTTCGTGTACATGCAGAGTCGACATATCGAGATCCCTGCTTGATACCAAGTTGCTGTTTTCAGCAATGTTGTTCAGGAGGGCAAGGCCTTTTGAATTGTGGACAGTTTAGTTCGGAATCCTCTCGCTAGGTGGCACTAGTAATGTTATAAATTTACAGTTTACGGGGGCAGTAGTGTCTTTATAAATTTTAAGATTTTTTTACAATATCTCAACAATTTGTGACTCTTTATAAAATCCAACAGTCAGTTGACGATCTGACCTTTTAGTAGAAAGACGCTTTGTTTGCTTGCTGCATTGTTGTTTCGGGCTGGTGGTAATAACTCGTGCACAGAAAAATGTCGAGTGGTATTTCGGTTACAAACACCCTTGGTTTCCTTTTTCCGGACAATCCTGCGCAGCCAAAACTGACTGAGATGGTCCGCTTTGTAAAAGGACTTGCGGGTAACCAGGGAGCGATGGCTACAGCCTACAAAGGAGAGGATGGTTTATATAAAATACAACTCTGAGGAGGGCATGAGAGAAGCCGTTGCGCTCAATGAAAAGAAGCTGGCGTTCCATTATTCTAATGGAAAAAAAGTGGATGTTTACATGTCGGTAGCCGGTAGTAACATTCAATATGTACGAGTGTTTGACCTACCGCCGGAGGTATCCGATCACGATCTGTCGCTGGTGCTTATCAAGTACGGAAAAAATCAAACGCTGTGTTCGAGAGAAGTATCCCCCAGAATATCAGCTTGATTTCGAGGGGGACGACTCTATCTACGATGCAGGAAAGATTGCGTTTTGCTGTGGCTAGCTGTGTGCTCGCTGAGTAGATAGAAAGAAGATTGACGATGATTCTGAAGATTTCCTGCAAAAAGATGATGCGCGATGCAAGTAGATTCGAGAAATGAAAGAAGATTTTTCGAAGTTTCGCTAGTTGGAGATTTGTTAAGCATCTAAACTTGAGATTTAGATGTGTCGCCCCCCTCGCTTGATTTATTTACTGATGTCCGTGGAATCTACATGGATGTAGAAAATGAAATCCCATCGGTGTTGTACTTCCACAATAGTCGGGGGAGAATTTTTTATCATGGAAACAAACTGAAATGTTTCGCTTGTGGACAGGAGGGGCACCACAAAAATGCATTCGGAAAGAGGAAGAACAAATCGACACGAGAAAAAGAAGAATGTGCTGGGCAAGAAAACACATTTGCTGCCGTTCTCGCAGGAACGAGTACTTCGGACAAGCAGACAGTAAAACTCGAAATAGAAATGCTAGAAGAAGAAGAAAAAAAAAAAGAAGCAGAAGAAGAAAAGGATGCAGTTGTAGCTAACTACGACCCTGGATTTAGAAGTGGATAATGGAGGGCAGCAGAATAATCAGCAGAAACAGACGGTTTGGGCCCTCCCTTAGCTCAGTCGGTAAAGGCGCAGCTACAAAGCAAGACCATGCTGGAGGTGGTTGGGTTCAATTCCCGGTCCGGTCTAGGAATTTTTCGGGTTGGAGAATTTCTCGACTTCCCTGGGCATAGAAGTATGATTGGACTTGCCACACAAAAATGGTACAGGCATCGAAAGCTCTCAATTAATAACTGTGGAAGTGCATCTAGAACACTAAGTTGAGAGCACGCAATAAGCTAATATGCGATATGCAATAAGCTTGAAATGCGAAGAAGAAGAAAGATGAAGACAGACGGTTCTACAATACCGTGGACCCCCGGTAATATGACCGGTTTTAATCTGAACACTTTTTAATTAGAACCCCGCTTATCTGCACGGCGTGCAAACTAAAAATGGCCTAAACGTCATTTTGCACATGGAACGGAGTAAAGCGAAATGGAACATTGCAAAACGGAACGCAGAATCAAAACAAAACAGCAAATAAGGTAACCAGAAACACGCAGATAGGGTTACTAGAAGTTTAAATTAATAATGAACCCCGTTAATATCAATGAGGTGTCGTTCAGATTAGCGGGGGTCCACGGAACCAGCAACGACACAAACAAACAGTTGGAAGAGCACGTGAAAATACACACCAAACTGATCAAAGAACAACAAAAACTACAGAAGCACGGCAGTGAAAATTCACCACCGAGAAAAACTTTACGCCTCAACTCTCCACGCTCCGGCCCTGAATTCGAATAACTTTTAATTCTAATGAATTGTAAACTTATTCCCTAGATTATTGGCTCCCTAGAGTTGATTTCGACAGTTGAGCCTTACAAATAAATAAAATGAATAAAAAAAATCCAACAGTACGTATGAAAAGGTTATTAAGTCACCTATAGTAGAATAATTCCATTTTTTTTATCATATCATATACAAAAAACCGCAGATTGTGATTGGTAGGGCGAAAATTATATCAAAATACTACGGATGTTTTCTATGAAGCCATAAATATTTTTTTTCTTTGATTTGTTTTCCATCGATCTGTTTTCCGTACTGAGTACCAATGCTACCAACGTCACTTAGGCAGTTCCCACACTTGGACCCTACTCATCGACCCATCAACTCATGGACCAGGGACCAACGGTTTCACTTCCCGTGATCAGAGATTTTATGCCTCATATAATCAAGGGTTGTTGAATTTGTAAATAATTTAAAATGCATTGGTATTTAGTTTATGGTGCTTATGAAAAAATTGAGATCTTTTACCACTTTTTGGAACGTTATTTTGACTTATCGTTTGTATTGTCGAAATATAAAGTACAGATTAAAAAAAAGTAAATGCGCACCTTCTGAATTATTCTAACAAAACATGCAGGGGGCTCAGAACGTCAAAGCTCACTACTTTTATATACTGTTGCTATATCAAGCTGAACATTGCATTAGGTCATAAGTAACATTGACAGATTCTCTTCATCGACTTTCTCTTTGTATCCCCACGGCCATGTAAAGACATTCCCATGTATTTTCAGCACACAGATCAATGAAAGAAGCTTTTATCTAGCATCTAGTACGAAAAACACAATAAGAAACGTGTATATGCTCAACACAGCAAAAAAATAATTTTGATATCACGTCAAAGTGGATGCACTACAATCATGTCGAAAATATGGTGTAATATTACTTGCTAAAAAGGATAAAATTATCATTAATACAATGCATGAACTGACATTACGCTGCTTTTACTGCATTTGTTTATTTATGTGGTCATAAAAATTACATGAAATTTTCGACATGATTGTAGTGCATCCACTTTGATGTGATATCAAAATTATTTTTTTGCTGTGAAGTTATTAACGAAAGAGAAAGCCGACGAAGAGAATTGATCAACGATACTTAAGACCTAATGCAATGTTCAGCTTGATATTTGATCATGTTCAATACAGATTTTGAATCTCAAAAATCTCATATAACAATAGCCAAAAAAATTCGTTTTTTTTATATCTTTCCACACAATCGGTACAACAATCACACTTTATTCTTCTTCTTAGTTCTTTTATTCAACGTCTGTTCCGCAATCTAGTGCCAATCACCGACGGACATTGACGACAATCGAATGTGCAGGGATGCAGCTTCCACACCTGCGTAGGATATTGCACTAGGGTGGGGCCTCATGGGGGCTCGAAGGAGCCTACATACCCTCTGGGGGAGAGTTGACTGTATTTGAAAAAGTGATCTGATTTCAACGTTAAGTATTAGGAAAACTTACCAACAACTTTTCTTTTCTTCATTTTGGGAAGGTTTTGTTTATGAAGATTTACATTTACAACTAGGGCTGGGGTGAGAAAGCAATCACGCTTACCACTACATCAATGGCGCCGGCAATCACACTCTAACGATCTCTAGTTATGGCTGTTAAAATAATTATCACATTCATGTGAGTCCCATGATGGGACTATCAAAGAGATCTCCGTTTGTGTGTATCATATTGAATGAAATTTGTACTACTTTTTTTTCGAAATGGCACCTCTTCGTCTCCTGGCGGGGTTCATTCGGCGTCTTCTCCAGTACAGTCAGAAAATGCTTTCTCCGTGGCAACTTCCGTGGAATTTTCGGCTTTTGTCCTCCAGGATTTTTGTTCCCGTTCTAACGCTCTAACCTGATTTGATACCCATCAATAGTTGCCTGATCTTATGATGCATAATGAGTTCAGTCAATTTTCTTTTTTCCTCCATTATTCGGGTTCTCCCGAGCTGCAGTTTTTGCTGTTCGTCTTGAGGTCTGAACATCTAGCTGAACACCAGAGCTTGCTGCTCACCTTAGAGTAATTGCTGCTCTCCTTCGAGCATGCTTCAACTAGAACTCAATGTAACCACCTGGTTTTGCACTGGTGAACTCTATAACCACCGACAAACCGACATGAATGACCAAAGCAAAAACAATAAAATTTCTGACCAAAGCACACTACTGACATCTAGCTCCATGTTCGCGGGAAATATTTAGCGAAGCCATGAACCCGCATGCAAAAGTTATGGATTGGTTCGTGTCTGATCTATTCTGGACAAATTATTTTTATCTAAATAATCCTATGATTTTGACAGTTGGGATCACTGCACATTTAAATCATCCGTTTACGATTTTCGGACATAAGTCAGAGTTAAGTGTCATGTCGGTTTGTCGGTGCTATCCCTAATAAACGAACGATAACATAAATAGTCGAACTTTTCCACAAATGGTTTGGATGATACCCCGAACACGTCGTTAAACAAAATAACCATAACAATTTTATTAGGGTTAACTTCCTGCTCTATGCTTCAACTTTCAATGTCCAGCGTACAGAGATTTTCACGTCCGGTTGTATTGGTGCGATATGTGAGAGCGTGTTAGTGAACATCCAAGGAAAGTACATAACAAATCGCTGTCAAACTCATTTCGACAGATCTAATTTCATGCAAACCAGCTGAGCTAATATTTTTAAATCGAGTAAATTTGAGTTACTCATAATTACTCAAAAGTGATCGAAGTAGTCCTATGTCAACAAGTGGAATCAGGTCAACTGTCATCAGTTTGAATAAACATCGACGGCAACCCAACGAGTGCTTGTGATGAGGTTACGGAACCGATTCGGAGATGGTTGATGATACAGTTTCTATCCTATCGGCAAGGCTGCCTATAGTATACCGTCGACTAAAGCGAAATAATAGGGGTAGCAGTTTGGTCGTGGACTGGTATGGCAGTTTCACCGCTACTGGTTATAAAAAGAACCTGAATACCCAATCACATGGCACGGATTTAAAAAGTATTGATCCATATTTTTGTAACAGTTTGGACAAAATTTATAGCAAACAAAAACTGAAGTCAGTAACATGGGAGGGAAATAATAAATAAGATTTCTACCCAAAGCGATTGATCTGATTTAAAAATTAAGTCTGCCATCCGCATGCTTAAATTTGAAAATTGTAATCATCGGCAACATGGAATTCTTAATTGAAAAACATTCTGAAAACAGTGGTGTTTGTCGTCGAGCCATGGTACACTAATGAGGCATATTGTGTTTTCAATGCATAATATACAATGCACAATGTTGCAATAATATAATAAAATAATCGAATGTAATCTCTAACTACAACTACATTGAACTACTGCATTTAATTTCCATTACAAATCGTTGTAATACTGTGAGTGCCGTGGTTATTTCAGTCGAGGGCCATGCAAGCTAAATGTCTTCAAGATAGTACTCATAGATGTGCGACTAGAAGACTCATTTATATAATGAGAGAGAGAAGCTCTCTCTCTCATTATACAGGTATTCCACTAAGACGCCCACATTCATCAGGACTCATTTATAATCTGAAAATAGAATGGAACAATTACACGGTACGAATCGATAAAAGATGGACCATACTATTTTTCGGAGGACGAACAATTACAAAACTTGAGAGAGATGATCCGGTATGAAACGCGTTTAGATGATATTCTCATAATGCCAATGTCCATGGTTCAATTCTGGTCTGTCACCTTTTAACTTTTTTGTCAACATTATTTTCATACGGTGAATCTATGAAATTCATTTCGATTTCTTTTGGCTACGCAATCTTATGAATCTTATGAGCTCAAAGGATCATCTACCAGGATTATTAAAAATACGCAAATCACCCACCTCGCAAGAGTGTGTTTCTGTTGCCGTCCACCCACTGGTATTTCTTGGCTTTATGTTAACTAATTGAGCTGATTGTTTCCACACGATTTGAGTATATCCAACAACAACATAACAGCTACCATGGCTGATACGGAGCTAGTAGAAGGTAGAATGCGATCCTTCTTGAGCGCATTGCTTTTATTTAGGGGAAAACAGCCCAAAATGCACCTCGCGCAAATAGCTCGATGCGATTTTTCATAACATTTTCGTTTTTAATTCATAAATTTGACACGTCACAGTCTTAGTTTAGTACTTGAACTAGCATTTCGGCAAAATTAAGAGTGGAATCGCGCGTTTGGCCCGGGGTGCATTTCGGGCTGTTCTACCCAACATGAATGATGAATAGTTCTGTTCAACCACCGCTATTTGGGTGTTTACATCTGTGCTGGTATGCTGATGCTAGTGAACTAAAGCTGTACTTATAAATAGTCAGCATAATGTAAACAGGGCGTCAGCATCCACCAGCTTGAAACTTTAGGAGCCTCTGAAATTCGTGCTAGTTAGTTGAGTTGGTTGAGCTAGTGAACCAGCATATAATAAATTATTTATTATCAAATAGTGAACCAGCATATAATATATTACATATTATGTAAACCCACTACCCCCCCATATATCTCTTCTATTATTCAATATTTTGTTTTTGTTGGAGATAAGTTATGATTATTAGATTGACTCTCATCAATCAGCTAAATTATTTAATATAAAGCCAAGAAATACCAGTTGGTGGACGGCAACAGAAACACACTCTTGCGATGTGGGTGATTTGCGTATTTAAAAAAAATCCTGGTAGGCGATCCCTTGAGCTCATAAGCTTTATAAGATTGCATAATGCTTTTTCGCCAAAAGAAATCGAAATGAATTTCATAGATTCACCTTATGAAAAATGTTGACAAAAAAAATTGAAAGGGGACAGACTGGAAAAGACCACGGACATTGGCATTATGGAAGTATTGCTATGACCACTTATCTATCAGCATAAGAAGGAATGGAAGATGCTAAATGCGTATAAGAGCTACGATAATCTTTCAGAAAACGTGTTTTCCGAAATCGAAAACACTCGGCTTCGGTGTTTCCCGAAGTCAAAACACTCGGCTTTGGTGGTTGCCGAAGCATCCACACACCGGTGCAAATAATTATGCACGGGCACCGGTACCGGTGCCTTGTTCGCTGCGTTTGGTGTTTTCTATCGAGCACTGGTACGGAGCGTAAAACCCAATGCTCTTGGTGGTGTGTTTGTTGACAAAACTGCCACCCGTGCAAAAGGGTTCAGTGTTTTTACCATGGCTGCGTTAAATGGTGCAAACATTATCACGCATACGGTATTTGACATTTAACTAACACTTTCAATACTGATCTGATTCTACCTTTATTTAGTATACACGGAGAAAAAATACTACCTAAAATGTGAGTTCTTTTTACTTAATTTTGAGTTTAGCCTCTTACTTGCACTCGTTATTGTTGTCGAAAAAGGTACGAGAGACTCGACCCAACTATATAGTTCAGCCCAATAAGTTAATTTTGAGTAAATTGCATATTCTCAAATTTAATTTTGGGTGGAATATACTTAGGAGTAAGTATTTTTATTTTGCTGGTAATAAATGAAAACTACTATATGCGATTTACTCAAATTTGGGTTATTGGGCTGAACCCGTGAATTGAGGGAAAAGTACTTAAGTTTGGGTAGTTTTTCATCTCCGTGTATGATATAATTTTCTGTAATAGTGGGCTTTTCATTAACTTTGTATACCGTTTTTGAGAGGTTTTTGGTCCTCCCTCTGCATAGACTATCGTCCTTACATTTTTTTTTGAAATTTGTATGGACCGTAAACAATCATCATCCAGCATCATTCCCCTCGCAAGGTGTCTACGTGGTATGAACAGCCCATAGTTATAATTTATGACCTTAATTTTATCAAAGCACTCTCAAAAATGTAATTGCTGAAAACAGATTTTATCACTATTTTTTTAGATGCATATGACCCACCGTGTTTTATAAAAAAAACTGTGACCGTAGATTTTAATGTCGTTAAAACAATTCTTAGACTTTATGAAAATGCTTCAGATAAAAATCAGGTGTTTATTATTAGAAATAATTCGGGCGTTAATGGGTTAAAGAATATCTTTTTGTTAGTTTAATATCGTTAACTTGTAAAGCAGGACATTTTTATTAACAAATATTTTATATTGATTTGGAAGTAAACATTCGTTTATATCATTATTTTTCGATACAGACCGTAGAACAGATGAGAAAAAAAAAACATCTGCGATTGTAATGAAAACGTTTGATAGCCATTTTTCACATTTTAATCACTTCACTTATCTAGGGGGTCTTTCTTCCGGAACGGTTAGTCATTTGATATGATAACCGCCACTCCTTGTTTATGCACCTACCTATTGGCTTCTCCCCTTTTTGCTGCTGATAGTAGGTCTAAATTTATCACAAATACAACCGGTCGTAATGAGCGATTGAAGTATATCATTGGACATGGGAATCACCATTTTACTTATCCGGAGAGAACTTATAATGATCGATTTGGATTTCATAAGTTGATTCAACCGGTGAGGGAATCCCTCGCATCGAAAGTATTCTGCTACCATATTGTTTTATCAGTTCAAAGATGACAGTTAGCCCACGATTTGTCACACAACAAACAAAAAGTCTCGTTTCAGTTTGAACGAGTATTCTGCACTCAGCTAAGGGTTGAATTGGCATTTGAAGTGTAGATAATGAATTATAGTTCTGAATGGCCGGTAGTTAATAACAGCTAAATGCTAGATTACAAGCATGTGAGCGAGCAAGGAAAATAAATAAGACGACAGGAGATCATTTAGTCGTAATCAATACTAAGCACGAGACTTGCGACTCTACCAAGAGCTGTGACTGTACATATGAGCTGGACACAAATTTAATCATCGCGCATGAAATGAAAAAGCGCATGATTTGGTAATTCTAAGGAATACGAAGTCATATAAACATAAATATTTGCTTTCATATTCTACGAAATTTCCGAAGAAAAGGTTCATTGTACATGTATCTTTCTTATCGCTCTCGAACAACTTTGAATACAGTTTGAATTTCCAATTAAGCATATTAACATATAAATCACACCTACCAACAGTATAAAACGACCGTAAACATTATCTTAGCTAGAATTTCTACGTTGTCTTATCTTTCTGATGTTAATGTTTTATCGAGTGCAAACATACCTAACCTAAAGATAGCACAACGTGTTCTGTGTATGTTTCGCATTAACCGACCTAGCTGCCTACCGGCCGGCAACCAAACCACATCGATTGCAAATCGTTAGTGAGTCTAATAAAATAATTTACCCTATCAAAAGGTACAGCACACCTTCAAAACTCTTTCACACATGCATACAAACAACACAGCACAACTGCAACCCCCCAAGACAGCCAAAATGAGCTCTAATCGATAAACACTTTTTTTTATCAAGTTGCTTCGTCTTGTTTTATTTTCGCAGATTTTCCCAACTGGCCGAACATCGTCCACGACTGTGGTTTGCGTGGGCATACACATCATCAGGAAAGCCGCTCGCACAGTATACTTCTAAACGCGGTTCCGTCGAGACGTCGTCGTTGGAATTGGTAATTCGAAATAAGCATAAAAGTACACGCGATTGTTTTGCTCTTCTGCCCACCGTGTGGTTTGCTTTCTGCATTCTTGTTATCGTCTATGACTCACGGTGGCCTGGGAGGAGTCTCGGAAATCGCAAGGAACAAACATAGGCGCAAACGGGGAGGAAGCCCGAGCGATGGTGCGGCCGTTTAACACGTCGGTGGAGAACGGTGGCGATCAGGTCGCGATGCCACGGCCCACGGCACCCCCACTGGTGCAGATCAACCAGGAGGGGGACGACTTTAGCAATCCGGACATTTACGTAGACTTTTTGATTCTGGGCAACAAGGAGAACTACAGCGTGCGGGCCGAGAAAAAAGCGGTGCTGGATTCCAACACCCAGCTGGCGCATATGATCAACGGAGCGGTGTCGTCGACGACCATCGTCGATGGAAAGTACGTGGTGCGCGATGTGGATAAGGATAACTTCGAGATTTTTATCAGGTGAGTTCTTTTTGTGTGACCTCGCATTACGTTCCTGATCGATAAATTTGGGTCGCGAATGTGTCGAAACGAATAAAAGTTGGGTGCAGTGTGGGGTACCTTTGGCAAAATCAAAAGAAGGACGCCCTAAAAGAGAGGAATTGAATTTCGGGAACTCGATACATTTTGGTGCACTGAAATGATCCGATGAATTTGAACATTTTCACGGATGAATGGATTCCACACGGCTACTGAATTTGGAATGGAAAGCGATGGAAGGGGAACATTTATCCTCGCTAAATGAGCGTGTCAAGAGAAACAGCGGGATCGCAGGTGGATTTCGCGAAATTTGAGTAGGCTGAACATTTTGATTGGATTCAATTTGATATTTTTTTTTGTTTGTCCACATACTACTGTAACTTGGAGCAAATTGATCACTTATCCAAAATTTCAAAAATAAAATAAGAACCAAACTAACTAATGGCATTTGAATAAGCATTGTTATTTTGTAGTGAAATTGATCAACCTTGTAACCTTCCTGGACCATTAGAATCTTTTTTTTTTGTCCTGGAAACACTGTGTAAATTTTTCCTAATGCATTAGGAAGGTTAAATCGAGGGTTAAATAGCATAACACTTTCCTTCATAGGAGATTTTACGTTGATTTGAGATTCCAAAAAGTGTTTTTGAAAAAAAGTGCTAGAACAAAAGATAATCCATACTAGCTAAAATGATCGAATCCATAAAAAAGTGTTTGTATTTTAATTGTTTTCAATAGTTGCTCCGTTGAATTCTCAAGAATTTATAATGTATATGGACAAGAATAATGAGCACACGATAAAGATTAAATAAGTATTGACTATTTGATGATAGATTGGAAACAGACCAAAAAGTTGTGGATCACCTGTTCTGTGCTACTAGTTATGTGAAGGAGAGGGTTAAAAGAACCGTTGCGAGCCATTTTTATCAATTTTGATTTATTTTCATAAACGGTATCAAAACGCATGGTTCTACTAGAAAAATCACAAAAAAGAAGTTTGGTAATTTAATATCATGTTATGAACAATTTATTTTTTGGTACATAGGGGAAATGGATGTAATGTCGGCCTAAATGCCCCTTATTTGAGTCCATACATTAATTCAACAATGGACTAAATTTTCAATAGTGACCAAAAATATCCATTAGCACCGTCCCAATGACGCGTTCATCTAGATAAAATTGATAAATATCAGATTTTTAGCGATAGGCCTAATCTTAGATCCATAGGCCAACATTTTCCTCTGTTTGTTTTTTTTTTCGTTTACTCCGAAATGCTTCGATATAGAAAGTTGGTCTCTTCATAAAAGCCGTTAAAAACGACGAAATCTGTAGCTTTACTTAAAATCTGAACCTTTCAACTTTCAATCAAACCGAATACAAAAATGGGATTAGTTCTCCAGTGTTGCCAACTTTGCGTTTTTTGCAGTTGAAAACATTAAATGAAAACTTCCCAAAATGCTCCTACTTTTTTCGAATTTCAACGACGCTCAAATGAACAGCAGACTATTTTACATATGACTCACTTATCGACAGAAAACGATAGTTGTAATTTGGGATGTATTGAACTTTTAAGACGCTACTACATAGCAGCAAGGCAAACAGAGTTCTATCAGTTTACTCGGGCCAACTTGCACGAAGGAGGGCTGACTTTTCCGAAAATTATTCGTTTGTGTTCCAGGACAGCTCTTCCATGAAGAAGACTTCAGGATTCCAGCTGAGTGGCACTATTTTGCAACGGCACACGGTAAGGGCCCAAGCGACGGAATAGGTGGTACCGTGAAAAGGTTGGCAAGAGCCACTCTGCAGAGCACAACTATACAAACGCCAAAAGAGTTGTACGAATGGGCACTTTCAAATTGTAACCTTAATGTCCAATTTGCAACATCAGAGCAATGCAGTGAAGAAAAAAAGAGTTTAGAAACCAGATTCGGTTTGGCACGATCCATTCCTGGAACTTGCTGAATGCATTCCGCAACAGACTGAACTCGAAAAAAGTGAGTGTCGCCAAAAATTCATTTTAAGTCGGATTTTCTTCAAACTTTCAGGGAATAAACTACAACAATATGATTGGGTTTCTTCATTGCTTTGTTGGATCTCCGCTCTCAGGGTGGCCAGTGAATTTTCATTTTGAAATTCCCGGTTTTTTCCCGGTTTTCCCGGTTAAAAATCTTAAAAAATTCCCGGTTGTTATTATTCAACAAAAGAAAAACCGAAATTGAACGCATTTTTAAGAACGTGCTGAAAGGAATTTACTGAAAAGATAAAAAAGTGATTTAAGAAGATTCCCAAGATTCTGGAGCTTTAAAATTTGTATATAGTCTGAAACTAGAGCTTTTTTTTCAAAATTTGTGATTAATAACAATCAACAAGATTTGGAGTAAAAATAATTAAAATGTGATATTTTGAAAAAAAAATCAAGATCACAGATTTAAAAAAAAAATCATACTTTTGAGTCGTGGAGTCATAATTGTCACACTCTGAGACTTGGAAGCATTTTAAGGGTTATAAAATATTACATAACAAGCTATAGAATCTAGCGGGAAAACACTGGAATATTTTAGTAAAATTTAAAAGAATTCAAGTGTTGATTTCAAACAAATATTGAGGATTCCCACACAGTTTTCGAAGGAAAAGTTCTGAGCAGATTTCCAGAATTATTCTGACATGAAATCCTTAGAAATTGTTAGATGAATTTCGAAGGATTTCTGTGGAGAAGAATGCAAGTTCTAAATTAAATTGTTAGGTAATTTTAGAAGATTTAAAAAGGAGTTGTGAAAAACTTAACTTTGCGGGAAAATCCCTACGTGATTCTGAGGAGATTTGTATGACAGATGATTTTAAGAAGAATTTAAGAGAATTATGATCATAATTCAACAAGAAACAGAGTTCTAAGAGTGTTCTGGTAATAATTTCAACCCTAGTGCAAAAGATTCATCACAAAACTCCAACAAAATTGAGTGCAAAAAATTAGAAAGAAATTCTTTAAAAAACTCCAAGGGGTTTCTAAATAAATTTTCGAAAGATTTCTGCTGTTTTCAATAGAATTAAAATAAATTTTTGTAAAGATTTCCAAAGAAATAAAAGTCTCCGGATAGGCTCAAGTGAATTCTAAGAAGGATTCCAATTAAATTCTTAGAAGGGGTGGCAAGGAAATTCCAAAAAGAATTCAACGGTAATTATTACGCGGAGTGTTTTTTGGTTTATTTCTGAACAATTTCACGATAATTCAGAGTAGAATTCCAAGTTAATTCTGGAATTGATATCATGAGAATTTTGAACAACGAAAAATTAAAACCCCGAAAAAGAATAATTCAGTTTCGGTTATAACAAATATTTGCTTCCAAAGTCCAGCATCTTCAATATTTTCTATTAAGAACCATGCACTTTACATCTGAAATTGAGACGACAAAAATCAATTTCCAATATTGCTGAGTGATTAAATTCTAAAAACAATGAGACGGGAAACTGAAAAAAAAATTATGCAGCAAATAGAGCAAGACATTCATTTGTTAAAGGATCACTCTGTTTTAATGGTTTATTCTGAAATTCTGGTGTTCTTATGGTATTATGGTTAATTCATTTTCCCGGTTCTCTAACTGAATTTCTGGGTTTTTCCCGGTTACTTTTCAAATTCCCGGATATTTCCCGGTATTCCCGGTTTGCTGGCCACCCTGCGCTCTAAAAACGAATGGCCGCATCTTGCCCTTGACACCACTCATAAGGTTTTAGGCAATGATGGGGCCGACTTCTTTTGATACTTTTACCCACTATTTCTTCAAAGTCAGCTCGTTCTCCAACACCTTAGGCCTTCATGATGGCCCAAAACTTTCCAATCGGGCAAAGTTCCGGCGAGTTCGGTGGGTTGACGTCTTTTGGCACAAAAACAACATTGTTGTCTCTGTACCAGTCTAACACCGGCCACGCGTAGTGGCAGGACAATGACGTTTATATAACGTCTGGGCCAACCGACAGCTTGCTGGTGTTAGAAGCAAAAATATTGTAAACATTTCTGAGCACGCAAGTGTCGACGTCACTCTACGCAACATTGCATACTGCGAACAGATAGAATTTCCTCACTGCCAACAGCTGATTCGTGTAAAAGATAAACATTGCAATGAAACACAATAAGCCCTTTGGCCCAGACCTTATATAAAGGACATTGGTGGCAGGATGCCAAGTCCGGTCATAACAGCGTCTCGCCTCCGTGAGACCGCAGGAAGGGTAGAGGGTGATTCTGGAGGCACTCGTTCCGGTAGATTTGCCCTTGATGGTACCCGTCGTGATATACGGCTGGCTCATCTTGCCGCAACCACAAATGGTCTGCCAAACCAAGAACTTTTTGGCGAATTTGTCCACTTTTTTCTACCTCAGGAACGGCCAACCGTGATGTGACAACGTAAAGGTCCTACCCCGGCAACTGCTTTGTGTCCGCTTTGATGTAAGTCTCGTCGTCCATCACAACACACCGCGGTTTCGTCAGCCACTCCTGGTACAGCTTCCTGGCGCGAGTTTTGGCCACCGTGTTTTGTTTGTCGTTCCGGTTCGGTGCCTTCCGGCTCTTTTCATCGTTTTTTGGACAAACCGGATGGAAACATCCGCCTTCTTCGTCGCATCGCGAACGAAAGATTCGGCCGATGCTTGAACAGACTCAACACCTTCCTGGCCTTCACCGGGTCAGCTGTCTTCGGTTTGCTGCCGCAGTCTACCCGCCGCTGGGTTGTCTGGGTTTCCTTGAACCACCCGGGAAATCGTTGAATGATGGATTCCCAGGTGTTTTCCGATCCATCTGTGGGACGCAGTCGGATTTCCCAGGACGGCGCACAAATTTTTTTCTTGATAAACACTTGACAGATTATGATGAAATTCTGCCAGCGAAAACCACTCTTAGCGAGTTTTAGTGAAAATTTCATCAATGTTTACCCATACGCTAAAAATTTACAAACTAATCAATGTGTCTCACTTTTTTAGAGTACAGTCTTTAAAAAGTTGGCTATCTGATTTTTATGTGCGTACGCATGTGCAGGAAGTGCTGCAAATATCAATAATGCTGAAATATGCTATCAATAATGCAAAATGCTGAATTTCATTAGCCACCTGATGTCAGTATCAGTTCGCACAGTTAGAACAACAATCGATACGAAAGTAACGATTTTAAATTGGCTTACTACTTGACTAGCCTATTGGTCCCAAGCAAACGATTAACGTACCCCATTCTTGTCGAAATTCTAGTACTACACAATGTTTGTTTTGATTCGCTATGAAAGTTTTACAGATAAAATGAGGGGTTAGTGGATTTTCCTATGTTTCGAGGGGTGAATCGATTAGCTTGGGACCGAAGAGAGTACCAGAGCTGAGCCAAAAAGTTGAGCACGTTCCTAGTCTTAGAGTTACCTCTATGGTTAGAATATCAATATCATTCGCCATCATGTCAGTGCGCAAATTACATTGACATCGTAAAGCGACCGCAGATATTCAATGTTCTGCCCATGGGACTGATATCAAATGTTTCCACTATGGGATTTCAAAAATTCAATAGTACCCTCTTAACTGGTCTATAAATGTATGGCCCATAACAAACTTTGCGGGTGTACTGCATATGTTACAGCTGTCGTTTACACCACACGTGTTTGCTCAAATGTGTCTTAGGGATCGTCCATTAAATATGTCACACTTTCAGGAGGGAGGGCGCCTTTGGAAACTGTGACGAGCCATACAAAACAAATTTAAGGTGTATAATGCGACAAAGGAGGGAGGGGGGGGTTGAAAATGGGCCAAATTTGCGTGACATAATTAATGGACCTACCCTTATTGACCTTTCTGACGTTTATAACTCGCACACTTGCGTAATCCCATTTTCAAGTGCGAGGTTTGTTATCCTCTTCTTCTTCTTCTTCTTTCCTTTATTTAACGTCGGTCTCTGTTCCGCAATCTAGTGCCAATCACCGATGGGCGTCGATTGCCATCCATTGACGGCAATCGAATGTGCAGGAAGGCAGCTTCCACACCTGCGGTGGATATCGCACCCATTCATCAACACACATGGACCGGGACCAACGGCTTTACTTCCCTTCCGGAGGAAGACGTTACCAGAGATTTTTATGCCTCAGAAAAATCCCACCGATCTCGGCTGGGATTGAACCCAGACCCATTGGGGTGAGAAAGCAGTCACGCTTACCACTACACCACCGGCGCCGGCATACTCACTTTCACTCCAGCCAAAAATGTTGGTTTGTTATTGTTATCCTAACTTTCGGACATCAGCTAATCGAGTATCGATTTTTAGAAAACTCATCAGTAATATTAAAACAATTAAAAGTGACATACAAAAAAGTTGATTTATTGAGATAAAAGTAAGATGTTCAACTTTTCCCTAGTGATATTCGATGGAAATATCAAAGCCGTGCAGCCTGATATCATGCTTACTACGAATATCAGTGTCGGAAGTGAAATTCTGTTCTAGACCAATATCTTACGTCAATTGATATTGTTGACAGCACGCAGCACTGTGTGCAGGGATGTCAACAGATAATTACTATGCTTTTAAAAATTGAAAATAATGATTATTGTATTTAGACAAGCACATAATGTTGAACTATCAATTTTTTAGGTTCCACTTGCCCCGATGTACCTTCCATCAATATTTGATATACAGAATGAAGGCTGAAAGTCTCTATATTAAAGAAAACTAATTTCAATTAATCATGTTTTGTTGTTTTTGACATCATCCACATCCAGAGGGCCAGTCACTTTCGAATGTATGGGAATTGTAGGAAACCATTTGGAAATGCATGAAAATTTTCAGTTTTTATTTATTATCGTCTTTATGGGCAGTTTTAGATGCACAAAAATTGCACGAGTACATTAGTATGGTGATAAGGTAAACACTCGTTTATTTGTTTCCTTCTGTGAAAGCATGTTTAGTCTCAAATCGTGGATTTTCTGATATTCTCCATACTGCAAAAATGATTTTCCTACCACTGTAGGGGCGACATCTTTCGGATCTTCAGTATAGCTACTACTCAAATCATATAATTAATTTACAATATTTTGTTGCTGTGTACACAGCTAAAAAAAAGTAATGTAAATTTCCGTTACTATGATGTACATAAATGGAGCGTCATAAATCATACAAATTTACATTATAAATCGTGTAAATTTATGAGACATGTCATGCAATATTCCATATATTGTATGCAACTTTTCACCTTTGTTTGCAACATTTCTTGCAAGCTGCTAGTTTACGTGAAAAGGAAGTTTACATGCATGAATGTTTGCATGCATGGATGTTTACATCCCCAGTAAAATTCAGATTTTTGTAGTGTGTAGATTTGAGATCTTAATTATGCAATTTGGGGCTGTGGCGTTCTAGGTTATTACATTATTAAAACTAATGCTTTCCGTAAACCCTTTACCAATCTACTGTTTTCATCTCATTCCCAGGTACCTCGAGACCAAGTTCATAAAATTCCACACCGCCAGCCACATGCTCCAGATGTTGGAAATTGCATCTCGTTTTCAGTGCCGCCAGCTGGAAATCCACTGCGTCAAGGAACTAGATCTCAACCTTACGATCGACCACGTGCTGGAGGTTTTTCGCGCCCTTTGGTACTACAACTCCATCACTCCGGTTAAAGCCGCCGCCGCCGAACAGCAGAAAAAGAAACGACGCTCCACCAGCAGTCGAAAGAACGACAAACCGGAAACTCCCGTCACTCCGGAGGAGTACTTTGCTGCCCTGCTGAACAATTGCCTCCAGCTGATCGATATGCACACGGAGGACGTTTTTGCACAGGAAGTAATGTTCGCACTGAGATTCGAAGAGCTGGAAATGATTGCCAAGCGTGGCGCACTCCAGATGTCATCCGAGATGGTCCTGCTGGATCTGCTGGCCAACTGGAGCCGGGAAGAGTGTTTGCGCAAGAATCTCGAACTGTCGGTTGAAAATCGACGCCGAGTACTGGGGGCACTATGCTACGCGCCACGCTACCTCACCATGACACGGAAGGAGTTTGAAGGGGCTAAGGATCGCATCGAACTGCTGGATCCGGCCGAGTCCAAACTGGTCGGAGATATACTGAACGGGAGGAAAGTGACGAACCTCACGCCGGAACAGCAAACGATGGTGGCTAATTTCAAAGAGCAAAGGCCACAGTTCGCACCGATGCCGATTCACCTAACTGCCCGAAGCAATCCAAAGAACTATCCGAAAAAGATGCGCAAAGCGGCCGAAGAAGCGGAAGGCGAGAAACGGAACTGCTGCGAACGACTGATTCTGACCTGCGTATCGATTTTCGCCTGCATCTTCGACTAGCGGATGATGCTTTAGGGGAAGGGTTCGAAGTAATCTCAGTAAGGTTTTTTGTAAGGACTCACGAATGTAGGTGTAACGTATGAAGGTTCAGAGTGAAGTGGCTTTTAAGTGTTCAAAACGGAATTTTCTGTTCAAAGTTCAGCTTTTTATACCTCATATCTTCCTATTATTAATTGCTATAAGGTGTGCGCTGGACACTATCCATCTATCAGTATCGAAATGGCTTTCTTTAGATCAATCTAGAGCATATACCGCCAGTAACAGAAGGATGAATTTATTACTGAAAAATGTTATTGGAACTTTATGGAAAGATTAATATCTGTTAATTATTGTTAGTAAATTTTAGTAAGTTCTGTATCAAATACAGAGTTTTGTTTTTAGAATGTTTTGTTAAACAAGTATAACACAAGGTTCGAGTTTCATTAGTTGTCGGAACAGTAAAACTATTATTGTATTTCTGAATCATTTCAGTCGAGCCGTACTAAGTTAATCAACTTTTAAAAATTGTTTTAATATTAGCTTACTTTCGGAATGAATAGCAAAATGGTTAATCTATTAGCAAAAAGTGCGTTCGATAGCAGAATGAAGGATGTTCTAGTCTATAAATGATTTTAACACATAAACAAGAGTATTAGAATGGGTTTAGCTTTTCCCCCCTAAATGTTCAAAACACAGCAGAAGCAAACCATATTTTACTGTTTAAAAAAATGCGAGATGAAAAAAATAGTTGGAATTCTATCTGCAGCAAGTTTATAGCCTGTATCCGGAGTTTATGACCTAGAAAAATATGGATTGGTAGCAAACAGAAAGCAGGCTCCACATCACACAGCGAAGCAACCCCTCAAGCTTTTGCTTTCTAAAAGCAGCACACTTATTTTATATTAACGGCATAGCTATAATACCTCGAGCAGATGATTTTACCAAGAGATACGAAATAATCCGGTTAAAAGTAATAATGGAGATGTTTAAATTGTTTTAAACGCAGTTGGAAAAGGATCTAAGTATCTGCTTAGAAGACAGATCAGAAGCGTGCATGCCATTTATATGTGCTTTGTTATTGAGGATGCAGAGCAGACTGTAAGATTTTTATAGCAAACACTACTCATATAAATAACACAAAATATTAAAACATAATCATACAATTCTCGTTGCCATATTATCCACTTTATGCATACATGATACAAAGCAGAAATGCCCAGCTAATCATCATCGTTTTGAGTTGTTAGTTGTACGTATTATACAAAATGCATGTATGTGATTCTAGTGTTTAGTTTTTAACAAGCGGCAGATGTCCTGCATTGCGATTGTGTGAGAATGACTGTGAGAAAGAATAGCTACTCTAATATCACCAATCGAATGTCACATCTTTGGGATAGCTCTAGTACCTATGAACTGAAGGTCGGTGCAATTTGAGTGTCAGAGCTATCCTTTTGGTAGATAATAAACGTGTGGACAACTCTAAACGTAAAAAGAAGCTGAATTCTTCGAAAACTTCCTGGGTGGCCCAGCGTTGCTAATAGTCTTATAAAATCACTGCACAGTGGGCCAGGGATGAAATCTAGCAGGAACAAAATAATAACGCCCTGTGATTGCATCCAATTGATTTGACGTCTTCAGTGAAGTTTCGTGGATCAGTTGGGACCATAGATACTATAGATTCCTTAGACTAGCGGAGGCACAAACAGTTGTTGGCAACCATGAAAAATAAATGATCTTACTGGCATCCGTGAAAAATGGTCATGTCATCATAGAGCTCTTCGTTGTGCAGTTTTTATTTTTTCCATGATTTTCCGTGCTGAGTACCAATGCTACCGACGCCAGGGAGGCAGCTCCCACATCTGGACCCTACCTATCGACCGGGGACCAACGGCTGTACTTCCCGTCTTAAGGAAGGCGTGATCAGAGATTTTAGGCCTCAGAACATTCCGGCGGCGCCGACTGGTATTGAACCCAGGCCTGCTGGGGTGAGAGGAAATCACGCTTACAATTACACCATAGGCGCCGCTATAAGTTGTATAGTTTTGTTTTGTTTTTTGATGTGCACAAAAGTTCAAAATGAAATTCAATGCAAAGCAAATCTTTGCAACAATGAATCGAGAAGTGTGGAAAGCGTTTTGTGTTCATAATATTACAATACTTCCCCCACAAAAAAACATCATAATGACGTCATGCTCGTTTGACTACACTTACTGACAGTTCGTTTGGCTACATTCTACTTTGCCTCCGCTTATCAATGGAATCTATTAATTTGAATTCGCCTTCCAGCTATTTGAATAATGTTCAGCAAAACAATTTTTTACTGCATAGCAACAACGCTTAGTTTGAAGTGCTGGAAATCAGTAAACGTATTTTAATTGCTGGAAACCAGTAAAATATGCAAGTGCTATCTGTCAGTTGGACTTATACTTTTTCACGTGATTCACAGGTAAACAGTTGTGAAAATCAGGTAACAATATTATTGATACAGTATATATCTAAATCATATATTTTCGAGAATGGTAAGATCCTCATGAAAGTAAGTTAAAATTAACTCTATTATTAATGTATCTTTTCCAGATGCTGCCTAAAGCAGGTCCAGAAATGATCATCGGCAGATTCCTTACCTGCACACCAAATTTAAGTTTTCAATATCAGTAAAACGGATAGCTGGATCATGAACAGCAATCCAATGCTTTACTGAAAAACAGCAAACGATATTTTTACTGAAAACATCAGCTAACCTAAACTTACACCCAGAAAAAGAGCTGTCAAACTGTTAGTATCACAGTCGCAAGTATTTTTGCATTCGTACACCACCATTCAAACTGGAGGAGGAAGAGGTAAAAAAAAAACCAACAAATAGATAAAATTATGTAGGTAAGGACACTGGTTATATTTAATAAACGATACTTGGAAAGGAGTCTGGCGATTTTATCTTTATTATTCGTATATTTACAGAAGCTGGAAGCTCATATAGTGAAAACAAATTCGATTTACTGAATTTAATTGTTTAATCAGCAAAATGCAGCCAAATGTCAAAATTTTTAATTGCTGAATGATCAGTAAAGAAATATTGCTGATTTTCAGTAAAAGGTTGTCATTTTGACAGAAGTTCTTCTTCTTCGCATTTCAAGCTTATTGCATATCGCATATTAGCTTATAGCATGTTCTCAACTTAGTGTTCTAGATGCACTTCCACAGTTATTAATTGAGAGCTTTCGATGCCTGTACCATTTTTGCATTGGTATAATTGTGTGGCAAGTCCAATCATACTTCTATGCCCAGGGAAGTCGAGAAATTTTCCAACCCGAAAAATTCCTAGGCCGGACCGGGAATTGAACCCAGCCACCTCCAGCATGGTCTTGCTTTGTAGCTGCGCCTTTACCGACTGAGCTAAGGGAGGCCCCAGACAGAAGTTGGAATTGCTGAAAAATTCAGCAGCATTATTTTGCTGGAACGTTTGCTGATCTTTCATCAAGTCTAAAATCAGCAAAATTTTGCTGATGTTCTGCGATTTAAATTTGGTGTGTACACTGGATTAATAACAGGATATTGTCCTACACACCAAATTTAGATCGCTGACAGCCGCTGGATGCCAGTCAGACGCTGTTTGAGCCGCCCCTAACATGGAGAACAGACGCTCGGGTTTTGTAAGCCACATCCTCTGAAAAGGATGCAGCTCCCCCTTCTCTGTCAGCATACGACCAAAGTTCCCACCGGGGTTGGTTACCCGATCTTCCCTAAGGTTACTCGTACCCCAGCCGGCACCGCGGGGAGGAAGGGATAGGAGTTACTGGGTAAGAGGCTAAGGACCACTTTCACTTGCGTGACGGGTCTATTTTATAACCTTCAAGTACGCGAACTCACCGTACCTGGAGAAATTTGGACCAGTATACCCAATAAAGTTGTAAACTTCATTTGAAGTGCAATTCCATATTGGGATAATGCCGATGATCAATGATGAAGACCACTCTACACACAGCAAAAAAAAAAATGTAATATCGATCAATGTAATTGTTATTGATATTGCTCAGTTCACACCCTGGCAGGCTGCTGCCTACCGATCTGCACTTAAGCCAGGCCTGAACCTAAGGAAATTTAGTAGTGGCCTATGCTAGACCGCATAGCATAACGACTTTCCTTTCACTAGCAGGCTTTTTGGTCCCACTAGCGTCCGATTATGGGATAGTAAGAGATTAAAAGAATAAAGAAGAGAGATAGAAGAATTTGTTGTTTTGCTGAAAAAAAAACACGCCGGCTTGTTGTGCAACATCAGGTTTGTTCGCTTTCATTCCGTTCCAAGGGGAAACATCCATCGTCGTCGTACTCAAATACCTGGGAACCTCCAGAGGTGCACAGGGCCAACGTGAAAGACTTCCATTCTGGGCAGCTGCTTGACCTGGGCCCAGGTCAAATTCCTATCGGCTTGCTTAATTTCCTTGTTGACGCTCCGCCGCCTTAGTATTTGATTTGCCTTTGCTGCAATGTTCTGGCGGATTTAATTCATAATCAAACGCTTGCCTGCAGACTTCGTTTCTATTGCTATCGGCTTCTGATGACATTTACATCTGAGATCCATTTGTGAGGCCACCAGCCACAAGTTATATACCGCAGGCAGCGGTTGATGAGACCTGCAGCTTTTGAGTGTTCTCCACTGGTGCTGCACAGATTCCACGTTTTAATCGAAGTTTCGAATTATGTGTTTTCGTTACCAATGCAGTTAATTTGACACGTTTGTTGCATTATCTCAATATTATTCTTGCTGAACCACCGTCAAACCCACTATCCAGAGGCAGCGAACCACCTTAACACCTGAAATTATACAAATACAAATTAAACGTTAGCACCAACCCCCCCCCCCCCCCCTTCCTCGATTGCAACAGCTCCAAGCCATGCAACAGGATCATTTCGTGCCACATGACAACTTGATCCAGTTGCTTCCAGGTTCATTGTTTTAGCGCCAGCCGGGAGAGACTTGGTCCTGTACCAAATGCTTTCCTTGTCTCCATTCCGCTCAGCTACTCGCAATTGATTGTGATATTAGTGGGCGGAATATTACAATGCGAGACAATTCAATGCAGACGTCTTCCAAATTTGGCCGATCGTCAGGTAATCAGTGGGTTACCACCTGGCACCTCTTAGCAAGCACTATGCTACGAAGCGGACCGGAAGTTTCAATGAACAACCTCCCCCATTTTCCATTGTGGTTATATAAATTGCAATTTAATCAGCAATAATTAACGAACTGTTTGTTCTATTAACATATTATTTTATTGTGTTTTCCCTGGTATTTTGAACAACACAGCAAAATTTGCGACGCCAAGAAAAGGATTCTTCAGGTCCAGGTCCAGCAGGGAATCCAAACCAGGTTATCGACGGCAACATGCAGTTGAGGGAAACACTCGGTTTTGAATTGAATTCCTAGGTGAATCTGAGAAATTTAATAGGCTTCGTGAGGAAAATAGCAAGAAAATTAAAGTAGAATTCTAAAAGACTTCCGATTAGAGTTCAAAAAGAATTATAAGTATAATTAAAAGAGCGTTCTGATGATAATTTCAATACTGATATTGATGAAAAATATCAAAGATAGCGTATTTTAAGGATAATTCCAAAAACAAATTATCAACCATGAATATGCATTATATTAAGCAATTTAAAATCACAGCAGAATTTATTCTGAATAATCTGGAAAATAAATTGCTCAGGTATTTATTTCTGCAGTTTTCTGGGGGGGGGGGGGGGGGGAAGAACCCCCCCCCCAGTTTCGATGGATCAGCTGAGTTACAATTCCAATAAAACATATTCTAGCGAAACAAGAATGTAAACAAACATCATGAGAGTTTTGGCGCGATTCAACTGAAGAAGAGCAAACAAATAAGCTACTTGAGAACATTTTCAGGCTGTTTTCGGTTGGCTTGCAAAATAATACCTATTAAGTCCGTAGTAACCAGGTTTTTAAAAGCTTGCCTTACGCTCCTCTAACTGAAAAATAAAACACGTGCAGGATAGAGTCGGTGTATAATGAGTCACGTCAAGAGAAAAACAGTTGAACTCGCATCACGGTTTTCGAAAGATTTCCATTCTTTTCACTTGGCACGATTGGCGTTGACGGCGACTCTGTAGCTCTTTACTTCTATGGTAAAATCCATAAGCAAACGTCAGACTGTGCGTGAAACATGGCGGACTTCATAATATCATAGAGGTAACTCTAATACCCTGGACAGACTATGGCTTATATCACGTAATATAGGCTGTCTTGCAATGAGCACTCATACATAGGATTTCCAGTGAAAACTAGATGTATGAGTGCTCATTGCAAGACAGCCTATATTACATGATATAAGCCATAGTCTGTCCGGGGTATAAGACTAGAAGGTCCCGAAATAACGTGCTCAACTTTTTGGCTCAGCTCTGGTACTATCTTCGGTCCCAAGCTAATCGATTCACCCCTCGAAACATAGGAAAAACCAATAACCCCTCATTTTATCTGTCAAACTTTCATAGCGAATCAAAACAAACATTGCGTAGTACTAGAATTTCGACTAGAATGGGATACGTTAATCGTTTGCTTGGGACCAATAGGCTAGTCAAGTAGTGAGCCAATTTAAAATCGCTAGTTTCGTATTGATTGTTGATACTATTCTTTCACTCCACCGAAAAATCGTATAAGAAACTGTCAATCTTTTCTAGCAGAGACGATTTTTCGACGGTGCCGTCAACGCCAATAGGTATAGCCGTTTTGACAGTTCAATAGGTAGACTTGGCTTCACTCTTGGCGTGACTCATTATACACCGACTCTAGTGCAGGAGAGTAAATCTGAGTTGCTACGCAGTTGATGCATAGACTAAAACCAACAATCAATACGAAACTAACGATTTTAAATTGGCTCACCACTTTAGTAGCCTATTGGTCCCAAGCAAACGATTAACGTACCCTATTCTAGTTGAAATTCTATTACTACACTTTGTTTGTTTTGATTCGCTATGAAAGTTTGACAGATAACATCAGGGGTGTGTGGATTCATGCAGAACATGCAGGGGTGAGTGAAATAGCTTGGGACTGCTTGGGACCGTTGTTCTGGTACTGAGTGAGCCAAAAATAATAATGATTTTCTTCGGGACCCAGTGGTCTTAGAGTTACCTCTATGCTAAAACGCTGTCCAGACTGGAGAGTTATAACATGTTATAACGGTTGTCAAATAATTGCAACACAGAAACCACCATCAAGATAGCGCTATAACATGTTATAACTCTGTAGTCTGAACGTACTATAACACTAATATGTACCAAGGGGTTCCAAAGAAGCATGCTCAATTTTTTGGATCAGGAAGTACCAGACCTTCGCACAGTGGTTCCCCTTAGAACAAAAGTTGGCCAAAACCTCAAAATTGATGCTTATATAGGCAAAAAACAGTTGAAATAGATGTTTTTTAGCTGTACGAAGAAAACTTGACAATCAAGACGTCACAAAAAGGAGTATAGTAGAACCAAAACCAATGCACAATGGTCCCAGCCGTATTTACCTAGGAAGACAAAAATGTTTGCGGCCAAACTGTCAGTTTTAGGTGTATGGTTTCTTAGGGAAAGTTGCTTCATATTTTTTGTTCAATCTTTTTATGTTCGTAAAATTAGGGTGATCCATAAAATTGGTGAATTAAAAATACAAACTACAGATATACCAAAGCAGTGTTCTAAACAGTTGTAGAACATTTAATTCAAAGCAACTTTGTAGAAGACAACGTTTTTATCTCTTATGGTTCATGAGTTATGATTTTTTAAACAAGCAGGTCAGGGTGGCCACTAAAATCGATTTTCTTTGAATATCTTTTCATGCGTTAATTTCTTGTAAAAACATTGTTCTCATTACATTTAGAACTTTTGATGACGCATATTTTTGCTCAAGCAACTAGATTACAATATTTTTTTTTTATTAGAAAGTTAAAGGCTATTTTCTTCGTAAAAATTACTCTTTTCAATTGTCAATATCTCAAAATGGAGCAAACCGATTTTCAAACATTTAACTTCATTGGAAACATCGTTTTTTTTTTTTAATTTTTGGTAAAAAAACTGCAAGAGCTTTTTGTGTTTAAAGCATTTAATTTAATTTAAAAAAAAGTAATATTTTTCAACAAAACTAGTCATAACTTTTCAACTTAGCAAAAATATGCGTCATAAAAAGTTCTTAAAGTATATGGTATAAAAATTTCACGAGAAATGAACGAATAAAAAGATATTTAAAGAATGCCGATTGTCTGGGGCCGCCCTAACCTGCTTGTTTAAGGGGGTATTCCCAATCTTTTGCCTTTTTTCGGCCTGTTTTTCAATTAATTTTTTTTCAAGGAAAATGAATAGTAATGCGCCTAACTCTTTGGGATTCTTGTTTATTGAACATTAAAGTTTACAAATAAAAATTTTTCGACATAAAAAAAGACATTATTGACGTCACAAAATGGCGGCAAACAGACCCCTGTTCGCCGCAAACGCCTGGACGGGCGAAGACTTTTCTCGGAACGGCTTCATCTGAAACAGATTTCGTGATGAAATTAATAATCTGCATAAGATTCTCTGGAGCTTCTCCCGTTGGCAGCAAAAAATCTTGCAAATTAACAAAATGGCGGCCAGATGAAAAAACAGGCGATTTTTAGCCCGCTTTTTTGCAGCTTTAAGGTGCTTCAAACAATGTTAAATGTTAATATTTTGGCTGAAAGTGGGAGAAGCTCCAAAGAATTTAATAAGGAACAAAATGCGCAAAGATTCAAGTCAATATCTCTTATAGTTTCTGAGAAAAATCTTCGCCCGATAAAAAAAATGTGGTTTCGAGAAAAACGCGTTTAAAGTTTTGACTTTAGTAAAAACCATTTGGGGGTTCTTACCATTAGTCAGCTATGCCTGGACACCGAATTCGCTGATCGGAAAACGGCTTGGGGGGATGAAAGTATATAGTCTAAAGTACAAAAAAACGTGAAAAAAAAAATTTGATTTTTTGAAAAAAAAAGATCGGGAATACCCCCTTAAAAAAATCATAACTCATGAACCATAAGAGATAGATATATGGTGCGTGTGTGTATGTTTGTGCGTATTGGTGTGCTTTGAAAAAGGCATTGTGAAGCTTGCTACGGTATACACCGCAGATTATATAACTTAGAAACAGATATTTCCAAAGAACACTTTACTTAAGGGAGCAGATGAGTGTACTGGTCGAAAGATCATATATGATTACCTTTGTATGGGTCCCCTCACATTGCTTAATCCCAGGCAATGAGAAGGCGGACACTCTCGCAAAGGTGGGCGCGCAGGAAGGCGAATTGTATGACAGGCAAATTTCACACGATGAATTTTACCATTTAGTGCGTCAGAGTACCTTTTCGAGTTGGCAAACCGATTGGGACACTGGAAATCTTGGACGGTGGTTACATTCAATTATTCCTAATGTTTCTTCGAGAGCGTGGTTTAAAGGCTTGGGCTTAAGTCGTGACTTCATTCGCGTGATGAGTAGACTTATGTCCAACCACTACTCGCTAGATGCTCATCTCAATAGAATAAACCTCGTGAACAGCAACATCTGTCGGTGTGGAAACGGTTACGACGACATCGATCACGCAGTTTGGCAATGTACGGATAATGACGCCGCCAGAGAGCGACTTTTGAATACCCTTGAGGCCCAACCCTAATAAAAATTGTATGGTTAATTTGCTTAACGACGTGTTCTGGGTATCATCCAAACCATTTATGGAATAGTTCAATGATTTGGGTTATCGTTCGTTTATGGTTATTTTTTATTAGGGAAGGAAGACAACCCTATGTTCCTATCAGAGACGTGTTGGGAGCTCGCGATATCTGCTATATGCAATCGGTTTATGTGTTTCTTCAAATGTCTAGTATAAGAATTTAATTCCTTTTGTCTTTTGTCTCTCTTTATTAGTTTTTGTTTGTCTTGTCCCCCCGTCTCGATGAGTCTCATCGTCGCCCACTGGTCACCATAGCCGGTCGAACTCCAGACGAAACTAGAACCGCACTACCATTCATACTGGCGACAACACTCTGATGAGACAACGAAACCTTACCCCCAAGCTCCTCCCCTGATCCTATCCTTCGACAATGTACCTCTCTAACCTCGAGTAAGCCGCGAGTATTCGGCCCAACTCCCACTAGACATAGAATTTAGTGAATTTTGTTACAAACAAAGAACAATGAACTATCGGCTCCGTAAAGCTAACGTGATTGAGCCTACCAAATAAACGAACTAGTTAAAAAAAAAGAACACTTTACTTATTATTCCTAATTTCAACATGTCCCGCAAAAAATCGCAAAACACATTAAAGCCTACCTGGAAGCTAACTTTTCTAGCTATCTTTTGGTTACTACCGTGCGGGACCGAAATCCGTACAGCACCGAAATCCGTACACCCTGTTGAATTTGTTTATTTATATGCATCATAACAATGTAAATATTATACATGAATACATATTCATGTTCATTCATGCATTAGCTTAATGTCTACGTCAACAATTAAGCAGAATGTCATGCAATTAAAATAAGAAAAATAAAAACCTTAACACGTGTCGGGCATTTCTGTCAATCGGTTGCGTTCTTAAAGATTTTCTAAGAAAATCTCTCGGATTTACTTCAGTTTGTTAAGCGTATTTCAGTGATGTTTGCAAGTAGTTTCCTGAAGGTCGATCGAAAAGGTTAGTGTTTATCGTTTTATAGCTCAATTCTAAGCAATGGATCGTTCATATGGTATTTATTTATCAAAATTAGTACTGTACGGATTTTGATCCATATATAACAGCTGATTCTAAATCCGTACACTTGTGCATCACTAATGACGATTCTACTTTATCCAATGTTTTTCAGCAGATCATGGAAACTAAATACACACCGGAGGATTTGGAGAAGACTGTGGCAATGATGCGTGCGGAGAAACCTTACCAAGAAACATCCAGGGATTTTGCCGTTCAATTCACCGCCATAAGAGATGCCGCATTGAATCGCTACTCCACAGACAAACAGACATAACACTCGCAAGTTGTTCATCGAACAAGCATTTAACGGTCAATTTAAAAGTATCGTAGTTGGTAGTACCGCCACCTGTGGCGCGCAAAGTCAATTCCCTTGCGTTTGACGTTTACACACTACCGCCATCTGTTCAGCGTACTACCCACCACAGTGTACTCAACAGATGGCGGTAATGTTTTTGCGACGATGTTCTACAGTGAGTAATATTCAATGTGTTATGTCTGTTTGTCTGTGGCTACTCTCTTATTTTATTCGTATTGTAAACGTTATATTATTAATATCTTTTAATGAAGAGCGTCAAGAACCAGCCAAAAAGTAAAACAACGCAGCTCCCCTACAGGATATCACCAACACGCATATACAAATTAGAGACCAAGCATAAATGACGTAGCATTTGAGGGGGGAGGTGAGGGTTTCAGAATTTGTGACCGGCCATGTATTGGATATAGCCAAATACGCAACGAGGGGGGGGGGGGGAGGGAGGAGTATAAAATTGATCAAAAATATGCTATGTCATTTTTGGATGCTCCCTTACAGAGAGCAGACAGAAATGGGACAGAGAGCATTCCCAGCAGTAGCTACCAGCGAGGAATGACCGGAAATACACATGAAAGTAGTGCGGGCGAAAATTGATAAAGAGAACGCAAAGAAACAAAGGATTGAGGAACGACAAAAGAAAAAGGTTGAGCGAGAGAGGAAGAGGAGGAAGAAAAGGAAGAAGAGCAAAGAAAGTTCCCTAATAAACATATACCATGAACGAACTTTATCCCGGATGGGTAAACTTTCCCACAAATGGTTTGGATGATACCCCGAACATGTCGTTAAGCTCTCTATTATGGTTATTTTTATTAGGGTTGGAAGCAAGAAAGCATTATAACTTGAAAAGGCAATGGTAACAATGGAGAAGAAGCAGAAGAAAGCTGTGGAGAAGAAGCAATGCAGGATCTGTATTTTTATGATTATTACTCTCTTGACGTATTAAATTAAATTAAGTTAAAGTCGTTATTTTACCAATTTTAATTTTCATGCACAAAACAAAAAAACTAATCCTTGATGTCAGTTCATTGTCTTTTTTTGTTGGTTTCTAAGATGGTTGTATTTTTCTTTTACTTATCCGCCATTATAGGGCTACCATCTTAGGAACCGGTTAATTTATCGCTTGATGCCAGTGGGTTGGTGGAGTTTCAAAGTATGGCGCATCTTGCACGTTATCACATGTAAATTTCAAAAACCTCGAAGTTGTGATCGGAGGAAAACTCCAGTAAGAATATTTAAGCCAAAGCACTGGTATAGAATAAAATTTGGAAGAAATTAATCCTTAAACATGATATTAGTTAGCATAAAAATCCAGAACAGTTACCTTCTTAAATAAAAAGAATTCAGTTACCTCTCCTTTGAATCGATTGGAGCATCAATTAATCTAACGCTGATATCATTAGTTAAAAAAGTAAAAGTAAAATAAATGAACTTGAACTTTTGACGAATGATTCTTATGTAAAATCGTGCACTGAATTCAACAATGTAGTCGAAAAAAAATGTCAGTAGGATAGTTTTTGAGATATAGCTAAAAAAGAAAATTCACTTTAAACAAGTTTGATTACTATAATACAAATATCTCCGGTTGTAATGAGATTATATCAATTATTTTAACGCTAAATTAGAGGTAAGAAATTTTTTCGTTCGATCAATTGAACATCAATTGTCAGTGAGATTGATGGTATTGTTGTTAGTTAATAGTTTGTTTTTTAAGTTTTCCTAAGAAAAATTGAATTTCTGCTAAGTTTTTAAGCAATCTAAATTAAAATGTTTATGGTGGTTCTACCATTACTCTCACGGAAAAATAGTGTGTTAAAATTTTATCATGTTTAATTTGGCGTTAAAATAATTAATATCACTTCATTGCAGCCAGAGATATTTGTGTTTTAGTTTTTTTTTAACGTGAGATTTCATTTTTTAGCAAGGGAAGGAGGGGCATAGTGAACAGGCGGGGCATAGTGAGCATCCCGTACTTTGGCTCTGGATCTCCAACTGCATGAAACAAATCAACTGGTAGTAGGATCAATATCATTAAGATATTGATCCTACAGCCAACAAATTTGTTCTGAACGGCCGGAAGTCCAAGCTGGAGCACGCGCGATGCTCACTATGCCCCACCTGTTCACTATGCCTCTCTTACCCCTATATCTCCAAAACTATCCTACCGAGATTTTTTTGGACTACATTTTTGGATTCAGCGCATGATTTTACATGGGAAATGACCATCAGCGTACAAAGTTCAAATATGCTGTAAACTAGTGTATTTAAACGAATATAGCTGTTTTGGACTCTTAGCCAAGCAACTACAAAAAAAAATCCTGATTCAAGATAGCAACACGTTTTTTTTTCATTGATTTGGATCGATTTACATTCATGTACGGATTTTGATTCATGACTGTACGGATTTTGATTCATCCTCAACACAGTGTACGGATTTCGATTCAAAACTGTACGGATTTTGATTCAATCGTAAAACGCTGTACGGATTTTGATTCAAGATATGTGCAATTTAAATCCTTTTTTCTAATAATTAAAGGTAATTTTAAGACCTGGTGTTTGCAAATATTGGAAAAATAAAGATAAATGTAAAGGAAAAAGATGTGATACAGAGCATAATGTGATAGCATTATTTAGTATTGACCGTTAATGATTCTCTCGTGCTTAGGTGTACGGATTTCGGTCCCGCACGGTAAATGATAGTGGGCGGATGTGTCCGTCATATGTTTTGCTTAGCCTAAATGCGAAAAAAAGTATATATTTGCTAATTTTTATATTAGAAACTGTCACTAAAAACACTAAGACACTCTTTTTTACCATCCATTTGACGTTAAATAAGCCGAGGAACATATCATCTGAAGCAACGAAGTTTATAAAACATTATTTTTTGCTATATTTGAGCAAAACAGTAACAAGCAACATTACGATTTTTTTCAAAATTTTTTGATATCGCTACACTATTGCAGCCATAAAAAAATATTTAATCAACAGAACTGCACAAATCATTCAATTTAAGATACTCTTAACATGTAAAAATGATAAAAAATATTGAAATAAAAAAATATCAACTTTAATTTTTGAGGTTTTGGCCAGCCAGGATCCACTGTGCTTCGGTCCCAAGCTAATAGATTTCCAAGAACTCAAAGCACGCCCACGCAGACCAACATAACCATCGGATTGGGGAAGTGTTTCCCTATCCGATGAGGGGGTTGGTTTGCGTGGGCGAGCCTTGAATTTCTAGAAATCATCGATTGAAGTCATTGTTTACAAAAGCTGTTAGGCCCTAATTCCAGCTCTATCTAGAATTGTCGCCCAACTCGCATTACTGGTTCCAAAGAACAACAAGCCATAAGCAACGATTATTTGTTGATGTTTGGAGCCAAATTCTCATATGGAAAATCAATGAGCGTAAACAGATGAGGCCCAGTGAATTTGACATCTCTTTTGTTCTTCGGCTGTTTAAATTGATGGTGGAATTTGACGTAAAAACAAGCAATTTGACAGATTAAAGTACGAGAATGGGATACGCTAACGCTAATAGATGTACTTGAGACCCATGGGCAGTCAATTTAACACGTGTTGATTGTTGGTTAATGAGCGTTTTTTAAAGGTATAGCGAAAGAATACAGTAGGATTGTGTGGCTTGCTGTGTTTCCAAAATGAGCCATTAGCCATTACATTTAGCGGTAACTACCGAACCTTTTTTCAATTAAAATGAAAAAGACCTATTCTACGTAGCGTGTGAGGTGAAGTGACTGTCCGTGCAAATCAAATGGTGAGTCACCTCACCCGAGGTGACAGTTCTTGCGACACTTTTCAAATAGACCAAT
Organism: Ochlerotatus camptorhynchus; assembly: GCF_037179485.1. Classification (NCBI taxonomy): domain Eukaryota; kingdom Metazoa; phylum Arthropoda; class Insecta; order Diptera; family Culicidae; genus Ochlerotatus; species Ochlerotatus camptorhynchus. The sequence goes on from NW_027040849.1 coordinate 4,570,167, forward strand.
CTACATTGATCGATTCTCTTCATTGACTCTCTCTTTCGTTAATAACATAGCTGCATTTATATTTCGGTCTAGTTTTTCAACATCGTCTGTTAAAAGAATGCATTACTAAGCGTATTGGACGATAAGAACAGCTGAACATGTTTTTGGAGCGGAGTTATTAACGAAATAGAGTCGATTTGAAAGGTGACGCGAGAATTATCACTTCACTGTCACCTCACCTCACACCCCTAATAAAAATTGTATGGTTAATTTGCTAACGACGTGTTCTGGGTATCATCCAAACCATTTGTGGAATAGTTCAATGATTTGGGTTATCGTTCGTTTATGGCTATTTTTTATTAGGGACCCCGAGAAGACTAGGCCTATATGTACAACATCATAATGACCCCAAATAAATGCACTGATTATGAAATACCTAAGCCACACATAAAAAAAGAAAAAAAAAAAAGAAAACTATGGTCGAATAAGCATCTGACATCGTACTAGATAATGCATCTCAATCAACATTGTAGTAGTCGCCAACAGAATCCAAAAAACTATAGAAAGTATTGGCGAAAAATGGCGAAGTTTAATGTATTCAGCTTCAAACCCTGGAATGAATCAGTTTTATCTAATTTCACTATGAACATATATTTGGATAGAGCTGGAATTAGGGCGTAACAACCTTTGTAAACAATGACGTCTCTCGATGATTTCAACTCTCGCGTCACTTTTCAAAAGGTTCTAAGTAACAAATGTAAACAAATCAAGATAAGCGATACAAACTATTGCTCTTCTATCATTGTATGTGATACAAAAACATAAATCCAAATTTACTTTTATTTATTTAAGAAAATCATTGATCAAAAATTGTCCAATGTACAGTTTGAAATGATGGGTAAATGATTGTTACTTCGGTCATTCGGACTGCCTAACATGATTGGTGCTCATTTTCCAAAGGCGGGGCCAATCTAAAGTTAGGTACTATACTCTGAAATCTGTGAAAGCGAATCTAGTATTATGTAGACAAAACGTCCAATGTAACACTCATTGATTATGTCATTGAGAAAAACCGTCCAATGTAACATGTCCGATGTACAACTCGACTTGTCAAAACGTCCTATGTGGTTTTTTCTATGTTGTAGCATGAAATTCAAAGTAAAATTGTGATTTTACCGTTTCTTCTGAATTTTCAACGGTATTATACACTGACTACATTAAAAATAGTATTGCAAAATGTATTGTTTTTAAACAGTTAAATTAATAATCTGTCGAACTTCAACTTCGATTTTCTCAAAATGGTGGATATGTTACATTGGTCTATTTGAAAAGTGACGCGAGATATATCCATCGAGTAGGGGAAGTCTTCCCGTACTCGATGGTGATGTCGATTTGCCAGTGAGAGCCATGGCTTTCAAGAAATCATTGTTTACAAAAACTGTTTCGCCCTAATTCCTCTATCTAGATATCTCACATTTACCATTCCCTAATAAAGTTTGAATGGTTATTTTGGATTTCTTTCGATAGAGTTCATAGTTGAACTAACACATATTTATCGTATTATATATTTACAGAAATTTAAAAGATCAACTTACCTCAAACTAACATTTAGGTAAATGTATTCAAATCATTCCATCGTCATCGTCGCCTTCCTCATTAGCATCCGCCGCATCTTCATCATCCATCAAATGGTCGAGTTTCAGTTCCTTCGAACGATCGCGCTTGCTGGAAACCGTTCCCAGCTTTACCGTTTTGCTTTTCTTCATCTTCTGCCCAATGACATACTCAGGCATAACGACCTTCGAACCCTTAACCTTCGGTTTATCCTGCTCCGTCGGTGGTGGTTCATCATCCTCTTCCAGCTTGGACTTCAATTTAATCGAACGGTTGAATTTAACTTTTCCTTTAAATCCGCTGGACGTTTCACTGGTTTCCTCTTCATCTTGCTGATCTTGTTTTTTATTTTCCATCTCTCGCAAGAAGCTAAACGCGGCAGCCGTGTTGCTCCGGTCACTGGTGTCCACATCCTCCAGCGAGTATTTGGTCCACTTTTCCGGATTTTTCTGGAAGGGCAATGCATTTTCAAATAAATTAAGCTACGAAAAACATTCAACTCACTTTAAAGTCCGGAACCCTTGACGTGGGTAGGCATTTGGAAATCGGTGCTGCCGGACGCTTGAAGATGCTTTCCTTGCCACGGAATTTCCTGATGGGAGTGCACTCCGATGCCGATGATCGGCGATCTCTTCGATCGGAACGGCTTCCATAATCTCTGCCCGAACGATTCCTATTATAGTCGATTATGTCCTCCTGGTGCAGAACTGAATCCGCCGGAATGCTACGTTCGGCACTTTCCAAACTGGCAAACAGTGCCTTCTTTTTGTCCTCGAAACTCATGAAGATCGATGAGAATTTTAACAAATTTACACAGAAATAATGCTATGACGCCTTTTGTTTTGATTTGCAATGAAGTTTATCAACATCAAACTTTGCCACCTGGGGCATGTTCGAAAGTGCTCGGTTAAACACACACATGCGCAAAAATCAGCGTACGAGTTCACGATTGTCAAAAATATCCAAACGTCAAAAAGGTTCTCGCGTTGCGAGAGAAAAATAGTTTTTTGTGCGAAAAGTTGAAGGGAATTGCTGTTATTTGGCCGGATTTTAGGAGAAAAAGTAGTGTTTTTCCTGTTTTTGGAGTAGTAAGTATCATGTCTTTATACATTTGTTGAATTATGGCAACCAAGCTTTTTTTTTTGTTTCTGTACTGATGGGATTTTTTTTATAACCTATAAGGTTGCGGCTTTTGGACGACGAAAGAGTGTTATCGGGTTTTGTTTACAACAAAATATGTCAGCATAATAATGGAACATCTCAACATTAATTTTTATCAGCTTTGTATTTGCAATGATGGGTAAATAATTTACGCCCTTATGCATGCTCTCTGTCGATTTAACTCTTTTATGGCATTTTAAATTGCAAATTGAATATGTTTGATTCCATCATCCTCGTCATCCTCGTACACTGTACCAAAACGTCCTCTGTTTGAATGAAACCTCAGACAATTCAAATCGAAACATTGATTTTTCGAATGATAGCTGCTACCGTATGGCGGTTGTTTTGTAATCAGATGATGCTCCTCTAGGATACAGGATGACCATTGATACGGGAAGCGAACATACCTCAGTGGAAATTCGTACGTTAGAATGATTGTCATCTCAAATTGAAATGCATATGGTATTGGTTCAGTCCCATAACGCAAATCATCCAAAACGATGATGTTAATAATTCTATCGAACTTCATTTGCTGATCTGAGCTGACAGACGAGGTGGAACCATAGAGGTAACTCTAAGACTAGTACGTCCCCCGAAGAAACGTGCTTAACTTTTTGGCTCAGCTCTGGTCATCGTCATCGTCATGCTATCGTTATCAGAGGCGGTATGAACATTGGTAAAGAGTGGAAACCAAAAATTGTCTCAGAGTTGGTTGGAAATGCTATCTAACATGCAGCGTTAGTGTGATAATTTACTAGCTAGAGACTGGTCTTAGAAGAGGGTAGGTAGAAAGTTCCGTTAGAGTACGGCAGTATGAAATTTGAAAAGAAGTTGAAAATTTAGCTAAGGGCCATTAATGCGACAGTACAAAGTCAAACGCACACCTTTTGCCTAACTCGTACGATGTAGGCGGAGCTTCATGTTAGATAGCATTTCCAACCAACTCTGAAATCGCAAACTTCGCGTAGGAAGTAACATATAAAAACACTTTGAATGCAAAGATTGTCTATTTCGTGGTGGAGGCAGTTTCCTCTACCAACAAACGATTTTTGTATCCATGATCATGATGACTATTCAATATGGAAATGTCAACAATCGCATTATAAACCTAATTTAAAGCATTTGCAAGTCATCCTATTCATAAATTGTTGTCCTCTGAGCGCTGTATGTTTTAAGTGGACCCTAAACGTATTGTTAATACATTCTATATTGACGTCAATATTTCGGTATTAACAATATTTCTGCATTCACACCATCAATATGTTTATCAATAATATCCCTTCGGGGTTTGCTTTACAGTCATTTTTCAATCAAGGGGTCAAGGCTAAGGCTGTTTTGTAAAAATAGAGGGAAATAATATTGAAGTCTCACTGAAAATCGGTCAATACCGCCGATTAATCCCAGGCATACATCTCTTTCTGTAAAAAGTTGTGGTCCTGAGTTGTGTTCGATCTCCACTACGTTGATGCAAAAATGAGCTTCGGTACGACATCGTTCTTTACTTAAAGCTCATCTCACACCTGCCCGATATCTTCCGGTCACAGCGCCTGCGAGAATGTTTAGCACGACGGCAGAGAGAGAGAGAGAGAGAGAGAGAGGGTGACAATGCAATCCACCTCTTGCTGCTTGCCACGCCGTCCGAAGTGGAAATAAATAAGCAGAGGCACGACAGCAGCGCTGTTTTATAACTTCAGGTTCAAGCAGAACGATGTGCAACCAAGGTACTCGATCATGACGACTGGGTTTGGGGAAAACGTTTATTTCATGAAAATAGAGAAAAATTATCAGTTTTTCAAACGTTTCTTTTCATGAAAAATTGGAAAAGTAATTATTTCAGCAGATTTGTAGATAGTTGAAGATGCTAATTTCAAATAACAGACTAAAGTGGTAATTTTTCTACGATAGATGGAGGAGATGAAAGTCAAGAATTGATAGTTCCGTTAGAGTACGGCAGTGTGAAAATTGCATATAGATAGTAGATAGCGAGCTAGGACAACTTTTAAGGAAGGTACAAATCGGTTTTTCATCTCTCTTTACCAAACTCCCCCTTTGGAGAGGGATGGTGAGGGGTGTCCCCCCCCCGCCACCACTGGACAGTCTCATGAAACTCATGAAAATCGATGGATGGCGGATGGAATTTCGATCTACCAAAAATTGGAACCAATTCAATATATTGTAGACCAAAACTTGAAAAGTTACTATAGTTTTTTATAAACAAAACGTTGATTATTCTTTCCTCGCCAATCGAACATAAATTACCAGATTCATCGGATAGGGGAAACTTTCCCCATCCCAAAGATGGCTTTAGTTTGCGTAGGTGAGCCTTGAGTCACGAGAAAGGGGTTTCCGAAGTTTTGTTCGCAATAGCTGATGTGCTCTTTTCTGTTGTTGGTCGTGATTTGCTCGCTTGGTTCCGCTATTCGATAGCTCAATTAGTTCCCGCGATTCTATCCGCCTTACCAGGCATGGCAAATCATTTACATTCATTTCGTGCATTCATTTACAATCATTTGCCTCTAACTTTTTCCATCAACAGAATTCCGTTAAAATGATGTATGAAACTTTTGTAGGTTTTGATATTAACTACAACTTTTGTCGATAACTCAAATCTGTACCTCTTTTGCATGACGAACTAGAGCGGACAGAACTTGTTAATATTTTTGAGTGAATGTAATTTACATTCACTGAAAAACATAGGTAAGTTCTGTTCGCCCCAGTTCATCATGCATAAGATATACAGATTTGAGTTATTCAAAAAGTTTCTAGCTAATATCAAAACCTACAAAAGCTTCATACATCATTTCATGGAATTCTGTTAATTAGGTTTTGCACCGTCGGGGTTAACCTCAATCGGATGACAGTTCAGTGGTACTGTTTACGTGGACTTATTCGATTTTTACTTAGGTAAATTTTCTCGAAAAATATTCAGACTGCAGTGAGATGTAAACCACACTTCTGCAATGTCCGCGAGCAACATCCTGTCATCGCGCATTTGCTCAATAATTTTCAAATTAAAATTCTGGCATTTAAAAAAAATATTTTTTTTTTTTAAACTTTTCAGTGCTTGTAAGGCTCTGAACCATTTGGTGGATTATTTTAACTCCTGGTTAAAATTTGACAGATGGAAAGTTATCGATTAACCCTGCTATCCGAGCGTGCCCGAAAAAAAAATTACAGTGAAATTTTCAGTGGAAACAATGCTCTAACATTAATATTTATTGTCGACAATAAAAATGATTGTTATAATGTTGTACCCTTCCGAAAACGGCAAAAGTGCTATCTAGATGTACAATGAAGGTACATAATAAAATGTTGTTACAATGATTTTTATCGTATTTTTCATTTATTTTATTGTTAAGGCTCAAATGTCAATCAATCAATCACTTGCTTGTATTTGTTTTCCATTTTGGTGGTATTGGTGTTATCGAGAATATCACAAATCATGAAAAACTAATACAGCTACATCTTACGTATTTTATGAGATTTGATAGATAGGTAGTATTGAAATCATGCTGCTTAGTATATTTTCTTAAAATCTCAGGTAGGAGTTCGTCCCAAAAGTACTCGAATGATGCACTCCATGCAGCCAATTTATTTATGGTAATAGTAAGAATACAATAAAATACCCAAGTACCAAAAACAACTTGTGATCTGACGATCAAATGGTGAAACGACCCCAATGAAAAAAATGTCACTGAATCTGGATATTCAATCTATATGATTTATGTACATTTTTATTTTTAGATGTTCTGTTTGCCAATGCACTAACTTTAAATTACAACCTCATTTTCTATTATTTTTTTAAGGAACATAATTTCGAAGAAATCCATTACTTTATCTTCAACTCTCACCTGGAAGTAGAGTTTTTTTTTATCCAATGTGACACTCTCGCCAGAACTCTTACATCCCATCTTAAACGAACTGTCACGAACAGAGCCCTTTATTGCTTTTTGATTATTAAAATAGTTTTCCCGTCTGCGGAAACGTCTGAAAATAAATTTTGTTAAATGTTGATATCAGTGAAAATAAGGACGCAACTGTATTATATGTTGATAAATGACCATCAGGAATGCAACAAAAAAATTATGACATTTGTCAATAAACATTTTGCGGCCACTGAGGCCGTACTGAAATTTATCATTTATCAACTGACTGATTGGAGCGATATTAATTTGGTCTGTCTTCGGGTAAGACACGCACGGGAAACTCCTTGTCTTCACTATCATTTTCCACTGTATCACCAGCTCAAATGATTTTTTTTAAGTGCTTCTCGTTTATGTGCAGCTATTTGTTCTTTCGATTCCCGCGGCATCGTTCGAATATTGACTAGGTATATTATACGGAAGTCACGCACAGCTGCACTGTGTTGTTTGTTTGTAAACATCAGCATAATCATATGGTCGAACATATGATATTTTGGTTAGTCGTGTTGCCGGTTTACCCAAAAGAGAAAATATGTAATTTTATTAAAACAAAAATTCGATAGAAAAGTGTCATCTAGGGCGATGATTTTATCTTTTCAATAAATAAAATATTCCTGAATAGAAAATAATTGAGTTGCTCTGCACAAAGATGCTTCTATCAATCATAGAATTTATTTTACTGAATCTTATGTAATAGTTTCATGAAACTGTTTTGGCAACATTGGCCAATGATTGCTGCTAGGATAAAACATGAGATGCGTAGCTTAACGCATACATTCATAATGTGCGCATGTGTCAGTCTTGTTGTGATCTTTCGTTGTTTACCGGTAAATCCTGAATTAAAATACAGTTTTTCAACTAATTTTCATTATAAATCGGGTTTAACTTATTAGATTGTGAAAGTAGATATATGTGCAGATGTAGTGAAGACAATTTAAATGCTGTATCCCTTCTGGAAGTGAGTAGAATAAGCGGTGTTCAATTTGGCTCTGGGATTTTTTTTATTGTGATGACTTTTTGTGTGTCGTAGTGCTAGGCCAAAAAATAAATTCTATGTTATTGAAAAGCAGATATCTACCCAACAAAATGAGATGTTGTTTGAATAAAAGGTGAGTGCATTAAGATAATGAATCAGAGCAAACTTCGAAATACTTGTTGTTGGTGTATTTCGTGTGTTTAGGCTGGAAAAAGCTTCAGAAGTTGTGGGTGGTTATTTTCATCAACTCGTTCCCACTTTTTGATGATCATCATTGATGACACCTTCTGAGGCTGACTGTTAGTTGCCTCTTAACATGATTCGATCATGAACAAAAATGAACAACTCTATTACAATAAAAAATGTTGTTACATTAAATATTGATGTGTTTTCATAGTGGGTTACGTCACGAACAATAAAAATAAATCTAATTGAAGCATGCAGACTATGAGAGGGTCAGCAACACTGCCAATGTAATCAAGATAGGCGCTGCCCTTATAAAAAATAACCATAAACGAACGATAACCCAAATCATTGAACTATTCCACAAATGGTTTGGATGATACCCAGAACACGTCGTTAAGCAAATTAACCATACAATTTTTATTAGGGTGTCTGTATGGCTCTGGCTTTGACAGTTCGTTTGGCTGACCGATATCGGAATTGCTCGATTCGTTGCCAAGTCAATTGAACGCCTACGACCAGATCGGTTTGAGTTGCATTCAACTCACCTGCCTCATCTAAATCCCGCTTAATGCAGACCTTTTCCGTGCAGTCAATAATCATACAATACATAATAATAAAAAAAATCCACCACTTGAAGATGTCAGGAAGGAATTCTCAGGTGGAAGCATATTTCATGGGCGATTCTCTCCAGTCGAATGTATTAACTTATCAACGACGCTCAACCACCAAGGAGGCGTGACCTAGGAAGATCGAGTGCAGGGGAGTTGGCCTGCATTTCTCACAAGTTCCGGATCGAATCTCAATCCAAAACCATTAAAAAAACACTCACCCGTAACAGACATACTAGCGTGACTGCTTTCTCACCCCAATGGGTCTGGGTTCAATCCCAGTCGAGGTCGGTGGGATTTTTCTGAGGCATAAAAATCTCTGGTCACGTCTTCCTTCGGAAGGGAAGTAAAGCCGTTGGTCCCGGCCCATGTGTGTTGATGAATGGGTGCGATATCCTACGCAGGTGTGGAAGCTGCCTTCATGCACATTCGATTGCCGTCAATGGATGGCAATCGATGTCCGTCGGTGATTGGCACTAGATTGCGGAACAGAGACCGACGTTAAATAAAGGAAAGTATAAAAGTATATATTTTCCTTACATATTAAAAGAAGGGAATATTCCCTTCTTTATCATACATCCAAAGAATTAATTATTTTCCCTTTTATATATTCAAGAAGGGAATATTCCCTTCTATATCGTTTATCCAAAGAATTAATTATTTCCTTTTCTTATATTTAAAAAAAGGGAATATTCCCTCCTTTATCATATATTTAGCGAATTAATGATGTTTTCTTTTATATTTTCAAAGAAGGGAATATTCCCTTCTTTATCATACATCCAAAGAATTAACTATTTTCTCTTTTATATATTCAAAGAAAGGAATATTCCCTTCTTTATCGTTTATCTAAAGAATTAATTATTTCCTTTTCTTATATATTAAAAAAAAGGAAAACGCCTTGATCCATTAAGAAGTTTTTCTATTCTTTTTATATACGCGAAAGAAGATTCCAGGAGTGACTATAATAAACAAAAATAGTCAATCTAATACATGGCATACTTTTCTGGGGAATGGTACATTCTGGGGAATAGTTTTCTGGGGAATAGTTTTCTGGGGAATGGTTTTATTGGGAATAGTCCGTTCTGGGGAATGGCTTTCTGGGGAATGGTACATTCTGGGGAATAGCATTCTGGGGAATAGCATTCTGGGGAATGGCTTTCGGGGGAATGTCATACAATCGTCTTATTGTGTTTTCATCAAATTAAATGATTACAACACAGCAAACGTTTTATTTAACACCAAAAAATCGATTATTTTTAAATATTTGCGACGCCAAGAAAAGGGTTCTCCAGTTCCAGGTCCAGCAGGGAATCCAAACAAGGTTATCGAGGGCAACGTTCGCACACATGGCATTGGCTTTTTGCAGCTGAGGGAAACATTAGGTCGCCTTAGGTCCAAGATGACTGGAAGCGATGGCCTAGGATTGAATTGAAAGTAAAATAATTATCCACTCTGTAGATTCAGCAAAATATTAAAGTACTTACTTTTCACACAGGAGAACCAAAGAATACTCAACCTCGAAATAGCGGCAAATGATGTTTTTGACAGTATGACATTTAAAAAACTGTTCCGTAATTTTTACAAGAATCTGGTACGTTACTACCGTTAGTTTTTTAAAGACTATTTTTACAGTACGTTCGCAACAGTATTGTAGAATTGCAGTATTTACAGTTTAGATCAGTAATTTTTATTTGCAGTTTTTGGTAAATTTCGGAAAGTACGGAAATTCAGTATTATTTATTGCTGAAAGTTAGTACAACAGTGTATTTCACAAAGCTTTCGGTAAAAATTATTTTTTACAGAACGAATTTAGCAAAAAAGTACCGAATGGAATTTAAGAAATTTGGTGTGTACTACAGTTTTTTATCTGAATGGCCACATCTGTGGCACAACGTGGTTCGTACGATGTGCAGAAGCTCGTGAGAGTGTGCGTGTAACTTCGAAGTTCGAACATTCATTTGACAGCTTTTGTTTTGATCGATCAGTCAGTCAGTGCAGTTCCCCAGTTCCACATCAGTTAAATTACTCGACGTGAATAAAATTTTAAAAGTTTATTTTACAATCTTACGATTCAATAGATTTTTTTTACCATTGAACGCATTTGAGGTTTTAGTGCTCCCTGTATAATTAGTTCATAACGCAGCAAAGGCAATGCAATGAATCTTCAGGAGGGTCTGATCGCTGCATTTTCCGTATTTGCTTCACTGGTCATTGTCCTTGTTGTGGTTTGTTTAGGTTCGTTTAAGTTTTACGCATTAATCGCATTGTGTTGATCGCATTCCATTAAATGGTGTTTAAACATTATTTTCAGGTTGGTATCTGGTGTGGAAACTGTTCCTGTCCCGTTTCAAGTTGGTCCGTGAGCTGCTGGGACTGGCGCAATCGTCCGACTCGCCGACGCACGCAGAGAACCTTTCTGGAGACGGTAGCAGCAGTAGAGCACGCAACGCCCGCAAGGTGCGAAGAGATTAAACCCCCAGAGAGAAGGAGAAATTATTTTTAATTTGAAGCCCGAAGATAGCTGTCAGCTGCAACCAAAATGAATATCCGTTGCGCAAAGCCCGAAGACTTGATGAACATGCAGCATTGCAATTTGCTTTGCCTGCCGGAAAACTACCAGATGAAGTACTATTTCTACCACGGACTCACGTGGCCACAGCTCAGTTACGTGGCCGAGGATGACAAGGGCAACATCGTGGGGTACGTTTTGGCTAAAATGGAAGAACCGGAGCCGTGCGAGGAGAGCACCCATGGTCACATCACTTCATTGGCGGTGAAACGGTCCTACCGTCGGCTGGGGCTGGCTCAGAAGCTTATGAATCAGGCCTCGCATGCGATGGTGGAATGTTTCAATGCACAGTACGTTTCGCTGCACGTGCGCAAATCGAACCGGGCAGCCCTGAATCTGTACACCAATTCGTTGGGTTTCCGAATTCTGGAAATCGAACCCAAATACTATGCCGACGGGGAGGATGCCTACTCGATGCGACGTGATCTGGCCGAGCTGGCGGTGCTGTACGGTGCCGGACGGGAACTGCCACCGGAGAACAGCACCGACGGGGTGATAGCGAATCACAAGGGCGGAAACCATGCCGGGCACGATGGACATTGCTGCTGAAAGGGGGAACGTTTTTTGAATTCGATAACGAAATTGTGCACTTCAGTGTGGAGTCCGACACAATACACACAACAATTCAATAAGAAATGGTGAATGAAAATCGGCGCAGTTGTGATTTGGTCCGAAATTTCCGGAAGGTTTGTGATATTATTGATCCAAAACTGGTTTAGTATTTTCGAATAATTTACTTTATTATCGATAATATTTTGCAAACTTCATTGATTTGATGTGTTTGTTTCTTTGAATTGCGTCGTCACATTAGAAGTAACCTGTGAGTTGCTGTTTAGTTTTAAGACTACATTTACACGACTACACTCACTTAATTGGTAGTATTTAGACATTTTTTTTATAGTACCATTTCATCGATTATTCGTGTTATCTCAAGTATGAATTTATTATACAGACAGTAGTTTATATTGATACACGTCTTAGTAGCAAATTGTAGGTATAAATATAAGTACCAAACCGAATTTTCCCGATCGATTAGGTAGTGCAAAATTATCTACCTTCTTTTCTAGATTCCAATTAATTGTATTAACTTCTTCTAATCGACTCTGATGCCAAAAAGACCACTGCGAATGTCTTTTGCGTTGGAAGTTTTTCTTTTTACGAATTTTGGCTCATTTTTTCCCAATTGCAGAAAACGTGTAATTTGGTGTGCGCTATTTGCTTACTCTTAAGGTAATGCGTTTCAAATGTTTTTTTAATTCAAACCATAAACTCAGAAAAATTAACATAGTTGAATACTGATCCTATTTACAGAACTGACTCATGCGGGGGGCTTAGGAATATGCATTGACTTCTAAATTAGGTAGATTAGGTTAGGTGCTACACGGCGAAACGAACAGTCAGTTAGATAGACATTGATGGTGGAAAATTGGTTTCTGTTTCGCTCTTCGATTTTCGTCCAATCGTACCATGGTTTTCAAGTTAGGTTACGTGAAAAATTGTTGTCGATTAGTTGTATTATATATATATCACAATGGTAATATACAATGCGTTTATTAGTAGTGACAGTTTCTGATTGATTATTATGAAATGCGATTTTTCGTTTTTTCCGTGTAGACAAAAATCTGACTTTTCGAAAAATTTAAAGTTTTGACTTTATGTTTACAAAATTTTTTTTTCTGTTTTTGGCATTGTATGTTCTGTTATGTTGGCCCACTTAGTTGGTAAAGTTTTTTACCGGTGAATTCTGATACTTTTTTTTTCGATGTGTATTGGTTGTTTGCTTTCTGATGAGTGGTAGATTGTTTTGATAGTGTAGGTAAATTGACCAAGAATGCTTTTCAAATGTTGTTTTCAATGTTTCTCTGAAGTTTTTTGAATAAATTGTTCTAAAGTTCTCTTAACGTCTCTGATCTGAACTAATACCCACTATTGAGAATTCCGGAGGTATCCCTGGATTTGGAAATTTATAAGCCTTCTTAAGGATCTCTTGAATTTCTCTGAAGATCACTAAACTCTTCTAATGAATTCAGCAAGCAGCTGAAATATTGGGACAGCGTTTTAGGGTTAATTATCTAATTTCCGGCCTATTAAGCACAACCCGCACTTAGTCTTTCTTAATCTAGTGCAGTTTAGTACCAAACGGAACGTTATTACTGATGGCTTCCAAATTTATTTACCTTTCCGTACGTACCGTAAGATGTGATAAAAAGAAACCAATCGTTGAGATATTGTCAAAAGTCTAACCAGTGATGGAAAAGTTCATCAAAGTTCCCTATGACTCGCGAACTTTTCCCTTGGTGAACTTCGTGAAATATCGCGAACTTTTCCAACACTGAGTCTAACACTGCTTCTTGACGCCAAACTCGGCCTACGGATTCAAAACTTGGCCTAACGCATTGAAACGCCAATGAATTCACTTCGGCCTATCGGATGAAGATAAAAAGTGATTCGGTCGGAACACTTCTTTTGTTTTTGGGAATACTGGGTGCAAATCTTTATATCACGCATTCTCGTCGACTTCGTTCCGTAGCTTATAAACTAAAGTATCGTACCAAACGCACAATTGACTTGTTGACTCTGAAATCAAGGATTTATTTGAAGTTTTCTGCTCGATAGGCCCAAAATGGGCGATTAGGCCGAAGTAGTTATCTACCCTATATGTCGGCAGATTGTAAAAAAGGTAATCAATGTTAGCATTAGCATTAGCATAAAACAAGTTACACAATATCGTAGGTGGTACGAATTCAAAACTATTAAGGGGGTATTCCCGATCTTTTTTTTCAAAAAATCAAATTTTTTTTTTTCACGTTTTTTTGTACTTTAGACTATATACTTTCATCCCCCCAAGCCGTTTTCCGATCAGTGAATTCGGTGTCCAGGCATAGCTGACTAATGGTAAGAACCCCCAAATGGTTTTAACTAAAGTCAAAACTTTAAACGCGTTTTTCTCGAAACCACATTTTTTTTATCGGGCGAAGATTTTTCTCAGAAACTATAAGAGATATTGACTTGAATCTTTGCGCATTTTGTTCCTTATTAAATTCTTTGGAGCTTCTCCCACTTTTAGCCAAAAATATTAACATTTAAAATTGTTTGAAGCACCTTAAAGCTGCAAAAAAGCGGGCTAAAAATCGCCTGTTTTTTCATATGGCCGCCATTTTGTTAATTTGCAAGATTTTTTGCTGCCAACGGGAGAAGCTCCAGAGAATCTTATGCAGATTATAATTTCATCACGAAATCTGTTTCAGATGAAGCCGTTCCAGAGAAAAGTCTTCGCCCGTCCAGGCGTTTGCGGCGAACAGGGGTCTGTTTGCCACCATTTTGTGACGTCATTAATGTCTTTTTTTATGTCGAAAAAAATTTATTTGTAAACTTGAATGTTCAATAAACAAGAATCCCAAAGAGTTAGGCGCATTACTATTCATTTTCCTTGAAAAAAAATTAATTGAAAAACAGGCCGAAAAAAGGTAAAAGATAGGGAATACCCCCTTAAGAGCAAGACGGACATCTATTACTGGACAGATAGTAAGTAGGAAATAATTACTATGTCCCAGATAAAGACATATCCCTTTCCAACAGTTAAGGGTTGTCCTGGCCACGTCCTTGCAACTAGGAAGGATAGCAAAGGTATGTTAGTCCAACATTTATTTAAGAGAGATGCAGAGAACCCTACGACCCCTCATAAATGTCTCAGGAATTTAGCAATTTTGTTAGTACACTGAGGAAATAATTCGTTGGAATTTCATACGAAATGTTTATGGAATTTAACCAAAAGAATTTGATAACGGCACAAAAGCATTTGTAAACAAGCTTTCTAATGCCCTTTACACGTGAACCAAAGTACGCCCACGCAAACCAACAACATCATCGGATAGGGCAACTATCACCTTTCCGAAAGTGGTATTGGTTTGCGTGGGCATACTTTGGTTCGCGTGAAAAGGGCCTTAGAAAGTTTGTTTACAAATGCTCATTGCAGAGCAGACTGGAACCGAACCATGGACGTTGAGATTACGGGGCCCGTGTGTTGACCATTCGTCTATCAACGCTTGTGAAAATGAAATGGTTAAAGGCGCATAAAAGCAAGCTCAATGAAAATAAACTTATTTTTGAGTTCATTTATTATTACTCAATAGTTGAGTAAATTTTAACCAACGCCGCTTTTCTGATTCACTCAACGGCGGACCTCAAATGATAGAACCCAACGTTGAGTTTTTTTAAACTTAATTTTGAGTATTGTTTCTTACCGTGTATATGCCTTTTGAAACTGAATTGAATGTACAGTCAGGAATCCTTATTGCCGGGGTAACGGGGGCGTGAATAAGGAACCGCGAATAAGGATACCCACAGCTTATGGGATTTTCACTAATGGGGGCTGTAGTGGATTATCTCATTTGTTTCAATACATAAAGCTATACTGTCTTCGACAAAGTTGCTGTACTGGGTTAGACCAACAAGCCTGTGCCATTGGATTCAGGTTAAATTGGGAACTACGCCGCTAGAGGCGCTTCACTTTTATGTTACTTATGACGGGCGCTATAATATATGGATCATATTTGCAACATAGAATATTTCGTGATCCTGACCATATAGAAAGTTACTGTCTTCAGCAAAGTTGTTCAGGTGATCAAGTCCTTTCGGATGGTGGCCATATTAGTTCAGCACTCTCTCACTACGCAGCGCTAGTGTGCATGTGCAATTCCTATATAAACTGTATCTCGAGAGCCTGGCCATATAGAAAGTTGCTGTTTTCAGCAAAGTTGTGCAGGTGATCAAGTCCTTTTGGATGGTGGCCATATTAGTTCAGAACTCTCTCACTACGCAGCGCTAGTGTGCATGTGCAATTCTTATATAAACTGTATCTCGAGAGCCTGGCCATACAGAAAGTTGCTGTTTTCAGCAAAGTTGTGCAGGTGAGCAAGTCCTTTCGGATGATGTTCATATTAGTTCAGTACACCTCACTACGCGGCGCTAGTGTGCAAGTAAATTTCCTGTATAAGCTGTATCTCGAGAACCTGGCCATATAGAAGGTTACTGTCTTGAGAAAAGTTGTTCACGTCACTAAGTCCTTTCGGATGATGGTCATATTATTTCAGAACCCTCACACTACGTGGCGCTAGTGTGCACATGAACTTCCTTAATATGTTATGACTCCAAAACTTATCCATATAAGATGTTGCTGTGCAATGTGAGAACAGGAACTGGAAATCGATGTCAG
This sequence comes from Ochlerotatus camptorhynchus, assembly GCF_037179485.1. Classification (NCBI taxonomy): domain Eukaryota; kingdom Metazoa; phylum Arthropoda; class Insecta; order Diptera; family Culicidae; genus Ochlerotatus; species Ochlerotatus camptorhynchus. Next base: position 4,586,398 of record NW_027040849.1, read on the forward strand.
ATGCCATTTTGGAATCCAAGATGGCGGCCATCGGTTCAAGAAAAACTGTCAAATACCGTACAATATGGATATTTTTGGAATGGGGATGACGTGTAGAGGCCGGAAATCGTTGCCAGACGTCATTTTGGAATCCAAGATGGCGGCCATCGGGTCAAGAAAAACTGTCAAATACCCTATAATACGGATATTTTCGGATAGGAGATGACATGTAGAGACCGGAAATCGATGTCAGATGCCATTTTGTAATCCAAGATGGCGGCCATCGGGTCAAGAAAAACTGTCAAATACTCTACAATATGAGTATTTCCGGAAAGGGAACGACGTGTAGAGGCCAAAAATCGATGCCAGATGCCATTTTGAAATTCAAGATTACGGCCATTGGTTCAATAAAAACTGTCAAATACCCTACAATATGAGTATTTCCGGACGTGTAGAGGCCGGAAACCGATACTAGGCGCCATTTTAAAAACCAAGATGGCGGCCATCGGATTTAAGAAAAACTGTCAAATATCCTACAATGTGGGAATTTCCGAAAAGGGACGACGTGTAAAGGTCAGATATACATTCCAGACGCTATTTTGGGATCCAATATGGCGGCAACATGTTTTCCATAAATAAGGCTTACCAAGCATATTGCGTATAATTTATTGTGTATAGCGTATCATTGAGCAAGATCGCAACATAACGTGGAAAATTCCGCAAAACAATAAAATGCTTTGCTACAGATTTAATCCACATTTTGTTTTCTCTTTCGATAACAAAGAACCAACCAGCGCTGTCATGTTTTATGCATTCTAGTCACTCTCGTTCTTCCACACCGTGAGATGGGTCTCGACTTCCCTTAGCAAATCTTGCATTTTTGCACTCCGTTCAACATTGCTGTCCAATGTGTAGAAACTTTCGACCTCGGATAGTTGATTTAGTTTTAACTCGATTTCTGCCGCACCAGGTGGTGGATGAAAATATCAACCATATTCACTGTAGAGTGGTCCAGGAATAAATCTGTAGTTTACGATAGAAAAAAACAAAACAATTAAAAGCGTTTTATTGTTTTGAGGAATTTTCCACGTTATGTTGCGATCTTGCTCAGTGATACGCTATACACAATAAATTATACGCAATATTCTTGGTAAGCCTTATACATGGAAAACATGTTTTTTTTAACTAGTTCGTTTATTTGGAAGGCTCAATCACGTTAGCTTTACGGAGCCGATAGTTTATTGTTCTTTGTTAGTAACAACATTCACTTAATTCTATGTCTAGTAGGAGTTGGGCCGAATACTCGCGGCTTACTCGAGGTAAGAGAGGTACATTGTCGAAGGATAGGATCAGGGGAGGAGCTTGGGGGTAAGGTTTCGTTGTCTCATCAGAGCGTTGTCACCAGTATGAACGGTAGTGCAGGATTCCAAAATAGCGTCTGGAATCTATATCTGGCCTCTACACTTCGTCCATTTTCGGAAATTCCCACATTGTAGTGTATTTGACAGTTTTTTTTAAACTGATAGCCGCCATCTTGGATTTCAAAATGGCATCTGGCATCGATTTCCAGCCTCTACACGTCGTTTCCTTTCCGGAAATACTCATATTGTAGAGTATTTGACAGTTTTTCTTGACCCGATGGCCACCATCTTGGATCCCAAAATGTCGTCTGGCATCTATTTCCGGCCTCTACACGTCGTCTCCTTCCAAAAATATCCATATTGTAGGGTATTTGACAGTTTTTCTTGAACCTATCGTTGCCATCTTGGATTACAAAATGGCATCTGACATCGATTTCCGGTCTCTACATGTCATCTCCTATCCGAAAATACCCATGTTGTTGGGTATTTGACAGTTTTTCTTGAAACGATGGCAACCATCTTGGATTCCAAAATGGCGTCTGACATCGATTTTCGGCCTCTACACGTCGTTCCCTATCTGGAAATACCCATATGGTAGGGTGTTTGACAGTTTTTCTTGACACGATGGTCGCCATCTTTTATTCCAAAATGGCGTCTGGCATCGATTTCTGGCATCTACACGTCGTTCCCTCTCGGGAAATACCCGTATTATAGGGTATTTGACAGTTTCTCTTGACCCGATGGCCGCCATCTTGGATTCCAAAATGACGTCTGGCATCGATTTCCGGCCTCTACACGTCGTCCCCTTTCCAAAAATATCTATATTGTAGGGTATTTGACAGTTTTTCTTGAACCGATGGCCGCCATCTTGGATTCCAAAATGGCATCTGACATCAATTTCCAGCCTCTACACGTCATCTCTTTTCCGGTTCCTGTTCTAACATTGCACAGCAACATCTTATATGGAAAAGTTTGGAGACATTACATATTAAGGAAGTTCATGTGTACACTAGCGCCGCGTAGTGTGAGAGTTCTGAAATAATATGACGATCATCCGAAAGGACTTAGTCACCTGAACAACTTTGCTGAAAACAGCAACTTTCTATATGGCCAGGCTCTCGAAATACAGTTTATATAGGAATTGCACATGCACACTAGCGCTGCGTAGTGAGAGAGTGCTGAACTAATATGGCCACCATCCGAAAGGACTTGATCACCTGAACAACTTTGCTGAAGACAGTAACTTTCTATATGGTCAGGATCACGAAATATTCTATGTTGGAAATATGATCCATATATTATAGCGCCCGTCATAAGTAACATAAAAGTGAAGCGCCTCTAGCGGCGTAGTTCCCAATTTAACCTGAATCCAATGGCACAGGCTTGTTGGTCTAACCCAGTACAGCAACTTTGTCGAAGACAGTATAGCTTTATGTATTGAAACAAATGAGATAATCCACTACAGCCCCCATTAGTGAAAATCCCATAAGCTGTGGGTATCCTTATTCGCGGATAGCCCGGCAATAAGGATCCGGCAATAAGAGATACCGGCAATAAGGAATCCGGCAATAAGGATTCCTGACTGTAATCATGACCCAAGTTGACACTAATCACATACAGAAAATCAACGTAATTGGTTGAAGGACAGCGGAGAAATAGCGGTGGGTGGACGGTACCACCCACCGCATACATGAAGCGAATGCTGTATTTGTTTCAGGTTAAATGAGAAAATACTGAATAATTTCCCGCGATATACGAGCTATAACCGTTCCCCCAATCGCAAACCAATCCACCTCTCAGAAAACAAAACCCAAAAGAATGCTCAAATTTGAGATCACTAGACATGATAGCTTTAGAAAATCGAACCCTAGGAATGGGCTGCTTACTGCTGCACCGCGTCCAGCATGGCGATCTTCAGATCGCTAGCCAGATGCGAAATGTCCACCACGGAATCGACCATCTCCTGGACGGCCGTCACACTGGGAAAGTGCTGGGCCGCTTTCTTCGTCTTGGCCACGCACGTTTTGAGCGCTTCGGACAGGGCATCCGCGCACTGCAGCACCCGCGTTTTGACGTTCTCCCGCGACACGTTCCGATGCACAATGTCCCCGATGTTGACCAGATTGTGGGCACTCAGCACAACGAACTTTCCGTAGGCGAGGAAAAACTTCGGCGGCTGATTGTGCTCCACCGTCTGCAGGAAGGCGTCGATCGCTTGCGTTAGGTATCCCATGTGCGTCACCGTTTGCGTGGCATAGTAAACCAGTACGGATTTGTCGTTCGGGTTTAGGGCTTCCGTTTTATCGCTGCCGGCGGCTGCTGCCGCGTCCGCATTCCGCACCACGTTCTCAAAGTTCTTCTTCAAATCCTGCGGCAGTGCGTCGTGAATTTCGGCGTTGGATTTGGCCGAGGCTTCCTTCGATTCTAAACTCACGTAGTCGTAGTCTTCGGGCCATTCGCCTTGGTTATTATTGTGGTTGATACTTCCGGGTGTGGTCTTGCTGTGTCCGGTTGGAGTTTGTGGTGTTGTGGCAGTGGAAGAGGAAGTGCTTCGCTTGAACAAGAGCGTTCCGTTGCCTTGGATGAACGAAGCCGTCTGTCGGACGTCCTCCGTCAACGTTTGGGCACATGCAATCAGCTGATCCAAACTGTCCGGAGGTAGTTGCTGTTGGAGCTTCTGCGTGGCCTCAGGTCGCTGGAGCGTCACCATGGTCCAGCCTTGGTTGTCCAGGTTTTGTGATGCCTCGTGAACGAGTTTATCCGCGTCGCGCAAAGCTTTCACCAGCGGTCTCAGCTTCTGTGCTAGGCCTACGAAAGTTAAAGAATAATTCGGTTAGTCAACAGCTTCTAAAACCGCGACTTATGTACGAAATTACCTTTATCCTCAGCTTTGGATGCATTTCCCAGTGCACCGTCGCCAAACTCGGCTAGATCGTGCAGAGCAGTTCGGAGCCGCACAGCGGCCAACTTTAGATCCATCAAAATCGGATCCAGTTTTTCCTTTGTCCTCCAATTAGGCGAGACAAAGCCAAGAAGTCTGCAAATGATCCAAAATCGGGTTACTATTCTACCTGATACGGCAGAATTCGTGAATACATACCTTGAAACGGCGGAAGTCGCTTCGTTCTGTAACCGAGCGAGAGTCTCCAGCGCGGACGACAATTCCAGCGGAAGTTCCTTCGCGGGAAGTGGCGTTTGCACCTGGTGCTGCTGCTGCTGCTGCTGCTGTTGCTGCTGGTGAAGAGGAGTCTGAGGAACATCGTAAGTACTAGTGCTGGAGGAAAACGACGACATCGACATCGAATGGTTGCTGCTGAAGATGCCACTGGTCTGCGAATGGGGTGTGGCAGGTTGCTGCTGTTGCTGGTGCGGTGGGGGAGGTGTGGAACGTATCGAAACGGGATTCCTCCGTGGAACGTCATAATCGGGCATGTTGGCCAGGGAGGATCGATTCGAAGAGGACAGACTCAGACTGTCCGAGGTGAGCAGCGAGGAATTGGAACTACTGGGGGTGAGGTTCTGTTGAGCAAGTAGGTTGTTCACCGGTCGCGGGACGTCGTAGGATTCCTCCATTCTGTAGCTGAAGTGGTGATGCGCTGGGTGATGATGGCTGCTGTAGTTCGGGGTGTGCGGCGAATGGTGCGGATTTTGGTGGCTGTAGTGTGGCGGTGTTCGTGACCACGCCCGTGGTGAGTCGTAGTTTATGGGAACGGCCGGCTTCGGGACGTCGTATGTGTCGAGGGCGTCGGCCGAAGCGGAATGCTGCTGATACGGGCTGCCTCCTCGGGTCGTCGGGGTCGGTAGCAGGTCATACAGATAGACGTCTCCACATTTCTGGGGTGTGAGAACCTGGCGGGAGGGAAAGAGATAAACGGGAAATTCGTTCATTATAAGGTACAAACGACAGGAATGGTAAAGTTTTGTGAGCGGCAGACAAGGAATAAACTTTTCAGACTGCAAGTGGTAGAGAAGGAGGTAAATGCGATAGCATTTGGCCTTTTCTCAGCGCCGAGGCTGACGAAGAAATGCAATTGAAAAGAGCTTTTTTATTGCATTCTTAGAGTTACGATGATGATAGATTCCTCAACCTCTACAATGTGAAGGAAGTGACATCCGATAATGAATAGTTATGAGCTCTTGTATTTTTTTTTGCAGGGAAGTTTATAAAAATGAGCGGTGAATGCAGGTCGAGCGCTGAACGGGCTTATTCAGCGCTCGACCTGCATTCACCGCTCATTTTTATAAACTTTCCTGGTAAAATTCACAAAATTAGTTCATGCGTTTAACCGTCTGATTCATTCGTTTAAGATGCCTGCTGATGATATTTAATATTATATTTATTTTCAACTATTGTTTGACCAGATAGTTATTGAGGAACATTTGACAATTCCATGGAACATGGAATTGCTACCATGAGTGTTTTGATTTGGCTGTGGGAGACGAAAAATATGACATTTTAAATTCTTATGAAAACTCTAATTCTTTCGACTCAAACGCAAAGGTTGGGAGTTTTGAAATATTTTTTGTGATGAGAACTCCAGGTGAACCTAAACTCGAGAAGTAGTTATGAATACTGATGCACCGAATAGTGCTATTTGGTTAGGTATTCGGCATTTACACCAAAATGTTATCTAATATTCGGCCATTTCCAATCTAACAAGTGAAGCATAACTATTCAAGTCGACGTATCGAATTTTGTAAACTATCACTTCAATCGACGATTTGTGGCAACTGCTAGCTCACTCACAGAAACTAGCAACACCAGCTAGTAGGGGAAAGATTCCGCTTCCTGATGCTGGTGTTTGTTTGGATGGGTGAGTTAGCAGTTAAGACAAATCGTCGATTGAAGTGATTGTTTACAAAAGCAGATACGTCGATTTGAATCATTTGAATAGTTGCGCTTGAAGTGGCCGACAAGGTGTTTGAGCAAAATTTTGAGACACCCAAGCTTGATATTCAGCCGAATACTATGGTGGCCAAATACTCGGTGCATCAGATTAGTTATGAGCTGTAGCATTCCAAGGAGAATTCCAGATGAATTTTAAAAATTTCAAAAGTATCCCGACGAAAACTCCAAGGAACTGCTGAACAAAGTTTCAAGGGAATGCTGATATGAACTATTAGAGTAGTTCCAAAAGAATTCGGAGTAATTGCTGGGAGCATTTCTCATCACACACTTCGCAATTTCAAGAGCTCAAATCTCAAGCTTCTCGATGCCTAAGGCCGTTCGCAATGCTGTTATATTTTGAAACTAGAACAGAAACTCACCCCTCGCAATGCTGAGTTGCAGTTTCATTGCTCGAACACTATTTTGCACAATATTTGCAACTGCTCGACAATTCAGTGTTATTTCTGACCGGGTTTTAATGTATTTGTTGATGTTTCTCATAAATGTGCAGAGAACTTCATAGTAGTGAAGAGGATTTAATAGAACTTTGGGAATTTTACAGAAGTTTCGGGAACTTCTTAGAAGTTTGGAGATATTTCACTTTCATAGAAGTTCGGAGAACTTTATAAACATACGAAGAGCTTCACAAAAATATCGGAGAACTTCATAGAAAACAAGTTTCAGAGAGTATCATTGAAGTTCAGGTAATTTCATAGAAGTGAGAGTTATTTTATAAAAGATCGCGGAACATCAAAGAACTTCTGAGAATTTCATGAAAACGCTTGCGTCTTTTACATCAAACAGATATTCTCTCATATGGTTTCAGGCAGCTCAGAAATTATTCCAACGATCTTCAGGTGTTCTAAGATCTCCATGAAGTCCTATTGATATATTTTCAAGGCTTCAGATCTTCAACTATCCAACAATTCAAATCACGTTTATTAGATGTTCTCTTATGATACCAGCACAGACAAACAGACATAACTCTCGCAAGTTGTTCATCGAAGAAGCATTTAACGGACAATTTAACACTACCGCCATCTGTTCAGCGTAGTGCCCACCACAGTGTACTCAATAGATGGCGGTGATGTTTTAGCGACGATGTTTTACAGTGATTTGTTCAGTTGTTCAGAAATTATTCCGAAGACCGTCAGGCAGGCTTGCAATTGCTCATTACAGCTAAAATGCTATTTTTCGTAATTATGAAACAATGAGATACTATAATGATAATTTTTATTTGTAAGATGCAAGAAGAGGTGGTAAAGTTTGTCACAACTAGCGATTTTATGATCGCTGATTGCTCGCTCATCGCGTTGCTCATCGTTACAGCTAATTGTTATTGTGACCCTCTGAAAGCTAATTTGACATGTTTTATGTGTCATACACACACTTTACCATCTCTTCTTGCATATTATTAATAAGAATTATCATTACAATATCTCATAGCTTCATAAATCCGAAAAATAGCATTTTAGCTGTAATGAGCATTTGCAAGCTTGCCGTCAGGTAATCAGAGATCCCCATGATAACCTCAGGTTACCTTTTCAAGACGTCCGGTTGATCAGGTATCATGCTGAAAATATCCAACAATCCAAATCACATCTATAAGATATTCTCACATAGGACATCAGGCAGTGGAAAAATTATTCCAAAGACCTTCATGTGTTTTAAGATTTTAATAAAGCCCTGTGGATACTTTTGCAAGACTTCAGTTTGAACAGGTACTATTCTATCAAGCTATACAACAATTCAAATCACATCTCCCAGATATTATTTCATGATACCAGGTGGCTCAGAATATATTCCAAAGACCGTCAGGTAATCAGAGATCTCCAAAAACTTGTCATGATATTTTTTTCAATTCTTCAGGTTGATCATGCACTATTCTGAAGATCTTCAACTCAGAGTCGATGTTATAATAAGAGTCCCACCAAGAGAAAATGTTGCGAACAAGCAGCACTGTTTGTGATTTATTTTTTGTCAGAGTAAACGGCAACCAGATTTTTTGCGTTAGCATCGGATGACTTTCATTCAGAAGAGAAAAATATCATGTCGATAACGGAGCTTTCAGGAGACAAAAATAATTATAGAATCTGAAAAATGTTCAAACAAGTGCTTGGTATAAATTATAAATACCACAATGTACTAAATAAAGCGAAGAAATGTTTTTCATCTAAAATTACTAAAATATTGTCAGTAATGAATGCAATACTTGTAGTTCACTGGCTGCGGGAACAATAATGCTTATTTACTTTGCTTATTAGGTACCCCGCTTGACAATTCGATTGGTACTTCTGGCTTCACTCTTATTATAACATTGATTCTGCTTAAACTGTCCAACAATTTAAATCACGTCTCACAAATATTCACCCGTGATACCAGGTTGCTCGGAAATTGTTTCAAAGACCCTGAGGTGATCAGCAATCTCCATAAATAATCAACAATCTAAATCACACCCCTAAGATATTTTCACAACCCTACAACTACAGGTAATCAGAGATCTCCATCAAGCACTCAGAATATTTTTTTCAAGTCTTCAAGTGATCCCAAACTGTGCAACACTTAAAATGATGCCTCTCAGATATTCTCTCAGGAAACTAGACGAGTCCAAATTTTTCCAAAGATCTTCTGGTGATCAGAGATCTCCAAAAATTTCTCTGGATTTGTTTTCAATACTTCTGGTTGATCAATTATTCTGAAGATCTTCTACTGTCCAGCAATTCAACCACACAGGTTACTCTAAGACTAGTAGGTCCCGAAGAAACGTGCTCAACTTTTTGGCTCAGCTCTGGTACTATCTTCGGTCCCAAGCTAATCGATTCACCCCTCGAAACATAGGAAAATTCACTAACCCCTCATTTTATCTGTCAAACTTTCATAGCGAATCAAAACAAACATTGTGTAGTACTAGCTTGGGACCAATAGGCTAGTCAAGTAGTGAGCCAATTTAAAATCGTTAGTTTCGTATTGATTGTTGATTCAACTTACGTCTCTCAGATATTCTCTTATGATATCAGGTTGCTCAGAAATTATTCCAGAGGCCATCAGGTGATCAGAGATCTTCATTAAATCGTCAGGATGTTTTTTCAAGCCTTCAGGTTAAATAGGTATCATTCTGAAGGTATCCAACGATTCAAATTGTGTCTCTCAGATATTCTCTTATGATGACTCAGAAATTATTACAAAGACCTTCAGGTGATCAGAAATCTTCAAAAAAAATCTTTTTATACGTATTTTTTTCAATACAGTCAACTTTCGATCGTTGGGCATAATCCGTAGCCCACTTAGTGGAAGCATAGAGGTAACTCTAAGACTAGAAGGTCCCGAAGAAACGTGCTCAACTTTTTGGCTCAGCTCTGGTACTCTCTTCGGTCCCAAGCTAATCGATTCACCCCTCGAAACATAGGAAAAACCAATAACCCTTCATTTTATCTGTCAAACTTTCACAGCGAATCAAAGCAAACATAGTGTAGTACTAGAATTTCGACTAGGGTACGCTTATAGATGTTCTTGGGACCAATATGCTAGTCAAGTAGTGAGCCAATTTAAAATCGTTAGTTTCCACTGGTGTGGAAGTTGGGTTGAGCTGTCAAGCCTGAAAATTGGTTGAGGGATACACATACAGATACACATATCATCGCAATCCTTTATTAAATTTCCGAATTGTTCATACATGAGCCCCTCGAAAATGAATCAGCACTGTCAGAAATGACGTTTGACTTCGATTTAGGTTGGCTATAGCCCAACTAACGGGAGCCCACCGAGCGAAATTTGACTGTACTTCAGGATGATCAAGTATTATTATAAACAACAATCAATACGAAACAAACGATTTAAAATTGGCTCACTACTTGACTAGCCTATTGGTCCCAAGCAAACGATTAACGTACCCCATTCTAGTCGAAATTCTAGTACTACGCAATGTTTGTTTTGATTCGCTATGAAAGTTTGACAGATAAAATGAGGGGTTATTGGTTTTTCCTATGTTTCGAGGGGTGAATCGATAAGCTTGGGACCGAAGATAGTACCAGAGCTGAGCCAAAAAGTTGAGCACGTTATTTCGGGACCTTCTAGTCTTAGAGTTACCTCTATGTTATAAAGCTCTTAAACTTTCAAAAACAAAACTTCAAATCACGTCTCTCTGATATTCAACCCTGATACCAGTATGATCGGACATTATTTGAAAAGCACCAGGTGATCAGTGATCATGAAATCCTAGAGAGACATTATTTCAAGACATGAGGTTCAGCAGGTACCATTTTGAATATCTCAAACAGTTCAATAAGTTAAATCACGTCTCTTAGATATTCTCTGATGGAACTAGGTGACTCAGAAAATATTCCTAATACGATCAGGTGATCAGAGCTCTACAAAGCCTTCTCTGGATATTTTTCAATACTTCAGGTTGATCCAAGTATTATTCTGAAGATATTTAGCTGTCAAAATATTTCAAATTAAGTCTCTCCGATATTCTCCCATGAGACCAGGTGCCTCGGGCTATCTTTGTGTTGGCGTGTAGTTTTTCGGTGCTCGCATTTGAATAGTATTGTGTCCCGGGCGCGATAATTTGATTTAGAATGGTTTGTGCTGATGTTTTCCTCCTGTTGTGTTGCTTAGGTGCCTGGTGTGCTCTCGCTTTCCTTTGTTGCCGGTGTAACTCGACCGCGCTGATCTATTGTTATGTTTTTGCGATGTGCATTGATTTTGTGCACAGAGTGATTTGCAGAAGAAAAGTGATATTTAGTTATTGTGCGGTTGAAATCGCTGGAGGAGGAATTGTTTAAAAATGACTAGAGAAAAATAAGCATCGGGAATGCGCTCCCGGATATATTCATTTGGTGAGTACATTCTAGTTGAAGATTGTTCGTGATTTGGACGTGTCTGCTTTTGTGGACAGTGCGTTTGATGGTCGGTTTGGTGTGGTTGGTGGCTCGCTCGCGCGTGCTGCGCCGCTATCAGGTAGGGGAAAATTTCCCCTATCTGATGGTGGTGTTGACATGCGTAATCGAGATTTATTTTCATCGTTCCCATTTGTCAGAGGTATGACCTCCATCGCATGAAGCATGTTCCTTGAGTTTTTGCGTCTTCATGATTTTTTTTTATTCAAGTTGATGCATGATTCGTTAAGAAAATAAATGTCGCGATCAAACATGCAAGCTTGGCACTTGACCGATTAGTTTTTGTTGTGTTGTTAGGTGTGTCCTTAACATGATCATGAGGGCCGTGGTTGAAGACTGACGGTAGTCACGGCGGGGTGTGTTTGATTGTGGGGTATGGTGGTTTTGATGACGAAATATTAAAGAGAAAACAGTCGTTTTAAAGCGGAGAACTTTGAGATTTTGGCGTAATTGTTTTTGTAAACAAACATGTCAATCGCTGATTTCTCGCGAATAAAAGAACAATCTCGTGAACAAACTATACCACAAGATAGAGGAACTATTCATCTACCTGTTTGTGTTTTTAGTTTTTGAGATTGAGCTTTAATTAGCGAGAAATCGTCAAATGAAGTGTTTGTTTACAAAAGCAATTACGCCCTAATCTCGAAGTTCTCCGGAGATGTGTTTAAAACGCAATAGAGTTCGGTCGAGATAGCTAAGATGTGCAATATGTGTACGCTAGTAAAATCGGCAAGCGAAAGGGGCACGGTAGTCCAAAAATGTGAAAGTTTTATCAACAATCAATACGAAACTAACGATTTTAAATTGGCTCACCACTTTAGTAGCCTATTGGTCCCAAACAAACGATTAACATACCCTATTCTAGTTGAAATTCTATTACTACACTATGTTTGTTTTGATTCGCTATGAAAGTTTGACAGATAACATCAGGGGTGTGTGGATTCATGCAGAACATGCAGGGGTGAGTGAAATAGCTTGGGACTGCTTGGGACCGTTGTTCTGGTACTGAGTGAGCCAAAAATAATAATGATTTTCTTCGGGACCCAGTGGTCTTAGAGTTACCTCTATGGTTTTATGGATTCTGTTCCCATTTTACGTAAGGACCAAATGGAAACAACGAACGTCGCGTAAAAGTAGAATATAATGGAGGCATAAGCGCTTTTTCGTAGCTTTGTTGTGGCTGGCTTTGTTCGGTTGTTGCGATTAGATGAGTATGTTGAGTTTGAAATTTCGGAAAGGGTGTATTCGTGCCCAAGCCTCGTTACATTACTGAGTTGATCTATCCAGGCCTATGAAAAAAAAAATCGTGGAGGTGCCGGGCAAAGGTGTTATATCCTAGACAAATGGTAAGTTACAAATTCGCTGTTGTCGTCGTCGAAGTCGCCGTAGGCAGTACCGTTAGTATATCTAAAATTAACCATCAGCCGCTGAAACTATATGAATTATTGCGTATATCTGTTGTTCATTACATACCAAGTGAAAACTTAATCATATTTTTTCGTGGAGTGTTGTGATTTTGAGATGCTCGATAACCCTAGAGGGATTGGTTTTACTTAATGAGCAGAATATCATGGGTTTAATTCCAAGCTCTCCCACAACAGAATGAACCACCATCGTTGAGTTCCGAGAGCATAAAACACAGTTAATAACCAAAAGTTGAATCGTTTAAACCATGAATTTCGGAAAGGGTGTAGGCCTGACCCAGTTCGGAATACATTGTTGGCTGCTTTCAGAGACGTCGCTTCATTCGAATAACTTTTTGTTGAGTCGGTCGTAGATTGTGGTAATGTAAGGGGCACGGTGGCTATAGAGCAACTGTTCTTGCTTAATGAGTAGAAGATCATGGGTTTAAACCCAAGCCTCATTACATTACTAAGTTAATATATCCAGGCATCTATTGTAGAAAATCGTTAATAACAGAAATCGTTATTAATTGGAGGAACGATTCAGAAAATTAAAAACGTATATTTAGACAAATGTGACGTACGCCTGAATAGGTCCGGAAGACATTGTTAACTACTTTGGATGATTTCATTTTATAGTAATAGCTTCTTGTAACCGATAATGAACGATCGTCGGTCGTAGCTTGTTGTAATGTAAGGGGCACGGTGGCCTAAGAGCGACCGTTTTTGCTTACTGAGCAGAAGATCGTGGGTTGATACCCAAGCCTCTTTACATTACTGAGTTGATAGGGTCGCGTAATTTGCTTATCAGGTTTAAAAAGATCGCATAACTTTCCAATGCGAATTCAGATTGAATTTACCATTCCCACTAACAAAAACCGTGGAGATGCAGAGGTATACTCGGTGTCTAATAGCAACGGTTGTTGAAATAACAATCCTTTCCCTCCCTGATGACCGTAAGGAATGGATTGCTAGTTCCAAGCCCCATTCATATGGTTCTTTGTGCAAATTTCGCTAAATCTGGTCAATCACGGAGTAGCAACTACTGAAACGTATGTTCGTCAATGCTCATGCTCATGCTCACAATTTTCATCTATTATCAGGACATTTCTCAAAACTTAAGGATGATCAAGTATCAAAGATTATCTAGATGTCTCAGAAATTATTGCAAAGACCTTCTCCAAAAACTTCTCAGTAGCCATGAAAATAACCATGGTCACCGTATACCGGAGATACTCCGGGTTTCCGGAGGGCTTGTCTAACTTGCAAAAATTTGTGATGAGATGATGCCGGTTAAAGATCGATATTTTCATTGAATACACAGAAAGAAGAACCATTTCCAAAGCGAATGATACGCCAAGAACTAAAATCTTTCTATAATCAACCGAGATATGGCCATTTCCCTGGAATCGGTTCTAATGTAGGGTTCTGAATGCGGTCAGATCTTTCAATCACTCAAAACATGCTGTGCGTCAGCTTCATGATTTTTAATGAAAAGGCATTCGTTTGACTTTAAATGCATCATTTTCCACATTGGCTACTGTCGAAACCTCTGAGATGCCTTCGGGGGGACCTGTAGCAGGAGACAATTGCGTTTTTACACCAAAATATGCCGTTCGACAGCTATCATACTTCATGCTTTTTCATCAATAGGCTTTCCATGAACTTCAAATGGATCATTGACCATATTGGCCGCCCTCTGATCCTCCGGAATCCCATAGGAAATCTACACGACATGGAACTGTTACGCGAATAGCGGCAGTACAGTCATCGGTTAACTAGGTTGCATGAAATTAACGTTCGAACCGGAATATAAAATACAATTTATCTTTAATTTATCTAGTCATCATGATTCCATGTAATATTTATACTCACTCTAATATAAATGTACAAGGATGTAGGTCAATTTTATAATTATTCCACTTCTCACTGATTAGTCAGCAGACGTTTATTCCAGGCCGTTCTTGACAGCAGCGAATATCCTTCGACTTCCGCCTGAGTCACCAGTATTGTCGAGCACTGTCGCAATGGTTTCCCTTTATGACTCCTTTGGGTTTTGCTACATGCTCATAGAAAAGCACCACTGGTGTCCCTTTAACTCTGCACCGGAAGCCACTCTACCAACGTATCTCCAGCTTTCCAAAACTATAGTTTCCGATTTTCATTCATTCCGAAGGCACTCCTTTTGCTTGCGTTTTGGAAGCGTTCCACTTTAATTCGTTTCTATTTGCTACATTTGGGAAAAATCAGACACCATTGCAAATGGACAACCAATGTGTCTGCTTCCCTTCCTGCTGGTATAAATATAGACACTGCTCTTGCAAGTAATGAATATTTACCAAACAGAGAATGACTTGGCCCCCGACGGAACGAGCCTTCTTTCCACGATAGTAGAAATTGACGAACTGACTGACTGCGACGGATACAATCAAGCTTTTCCACTGTGGTCCTGCGGTGAGATATATGCCATAAGGATGTGAGTGAAAGGATTTTCCGGGGCGCATGCGCCCCAACTCAGCTTCATTGTGTGGTGGTGGGTTGCAAATGGTCAATATAGATTGATTGTTTTTGTTGTGCCTTCTGTTTTAGTGCACCCAGATCAGGTTTACACAATTTGCATTGAAAATTTTGTAAGATTTTCATTTTCTGTGAAATATCTCCTACATCGAATTTCGTAATCATGGAACGCTTCTGATGCTTCATGAATGCATTTTCCTAAGGTTGATCGACATTAACCCTCCGTTACTCGCGCCAAATTTTTGTAACACGAGTACTCGCGCGTTGTACTTTGTACAACAGTGTGAGTTTTCCATTGCTATTTTGGAGCCGAGCTACCAATCGATATGAAACCAACGGGTATTCATTAAAAAAACTTGTTTTTAACTAAACAAGCTAAACTTTTATCACAGTTAACCCCCAAAAATGCGGATAATAGAGAAAATGTGAATGGAAACCGCATAAATGGTGTCCGTACTACGTGGGATTTGACTTAATTGATTTGACTTAATAAAACATGGAAAATCTCGAGATCCTGACCAGATAGAAAGTTACTGTCCTGGGCAAAGTTGTTCTAGAGATCATAATCTTTTCGCTGGTGGAAAGTAGTTCAGAATTTTCTCACTACGTAGCGCTAGTATACACGTGAAATTATCATATAAAATATTTCGAGATTCTGACCAGATAGAAAGCTACTGTCGTCGACAAAGTTGTTCAGAAGGTCAAAGCCTTTTCGTTGGTGGACAGTAGTTCAGAGTTTTCTCACTTCGCGGCGCTAGTATACATGTAAAATTTTCGCATATATAAAATATCTCTAGATCCTTACCAGATAAAAATTTACTGTCTTCGGCAAAGTTTTTCAGGAAGTCAAGATCTTTTCGTTGGTGGAGTAGTTCAGAAAATTCTCACGACGTGGCGCTAGTATATACGTGCAATTTTCGCATATACAATAGCGCGAGATCCTGAGCAGATAGAAGTTACTGTCTTCGGCAAACTTGTTCAGGGTGTCAGGTATTTTTGCCTGGAATTTTCTCACTACACGGCGCTAGTATAAACGTGAAATTCTCATATAGAATACCTCGAGATCCTGACCAGATAGAAAGTTACTGTCTTATGCAAAGCTGTTCAGGAGATCATAGCCTTTTTGCTGATTAACAGAAGTTCAGAATCTTCTCACTAGGTAGTGCTCGTATACATGTTAAGTTCTCGCATGTGATGCATCAGTAGATCCTGACCAGATAAAGAGTAAATGTCTTTGGCAAAGAACAGTGCGTGCCCGAAAAAGTTTTGCACGAGTTCTTTGAGAATAAGGATCTGTCGCATCGTGCCATTGGAAAAATATGGTATCATAAAATGGTTCGAAGAATGTCTGACTGTTCATCGGAAGCGAAGATCCGGAGAAAAAATCCGTCAGGTCAACGAGAACGATCACAAACGCGTGGTTAAGACCTTTAAACTGAAATCGAAGATGTGGCTAAAAAGTTGCATATGAGCAAGACTTTCGTGCAGAATACCAAAACTCGAGCTGGACTACGTACGTTTTTAGGTTCAGAAGTCCCCAAACCGTGACGAGAAAGAAAATACGGTCGCAAAAAGCCGTGCCCGGAAGTTGTATGACCAGAAGTTAACGAAACCACACTGCTGCGTAATGGATGACGAGACATATGTGAAGGCGGACTTCAACCAGATTCCAGGAAACTTGTATGTGACTGCCAAGGTTAAGTGTGATGTTCCCGAGAACCTCCGGACACAGAAGATGTCGAAATTCACCAAGAAGTTCTTAATTTGGCAAGCGATATGTACTTGCGGAAAGCGGAGTACACCTTTCGTTACCGCAAGCACCATGAATGGACAGGTGTATTTGGAAGAGTGTCTCCAAAAGAGGCTTCTCCGTCTCCTTAAGGCTCACGGCTGTCCGACGGTCTTCTGGCCGAATTTGGCATCATGCCACTACACGAAGGACGTGCTAGAGTGGTATAAGGCGAATGATATCGATTTCGTGCCGAAAGATCTGAACCTCCCAAACACTCCGGAACTGCGACGTAAAGTGGTGAAGAATGTAGAAGAAATGAAGAAAGCATGGGTTAATATGCAAAAAAAAAACAAACTCGATTCTGAAGTCGTACAGGAGCTTATGAGCTCACTCTTTTGATGGTTCCCCCTTTCACCGCCAGAGGCTGAAACAATCGCTTAGTTTCTATTGGATTCGCCTTTTAGTGCTAAGAGAGGGCATAGACGAGTGCACGGGTAAATTTTTGTTCATCTACTGAAAAAATGACACAACAGCAGGGCCCTGTTTACTAAAAATGAACACATGAATAATGCTCGTGTAACATTTGAAAAGGGCCTATCAAATTTTGTAAACTGCTAGGTAATTTTCATGAGAACCGAAGTACGCTCACGCAAACCAAGAGCACTATCTGGAAGGGGAGAATTTCCCTGATGGTGTTATTAGACAGACAAATAAAAAATTTAATAATCCGAAAACAGAAATCACATACAATTTATAAAAGGAATAACAACAATGGTAATTTGGAAAACTATTTGAACATTTGCAATCAACTAAATTTGGCCATTGATATTGCATTTGAAGATTACAATGCAAGCACAGACCATGAAATTAAATCTGATCCAAAATATTTCTTCAGCTGCGTTAAAACTAAATTAAAATCAGACAAATTTCCATCGAGAATGAATTTGGACGGAAAGGCAGGTGATAACTCGGAACAAATTTGCAACTTATTTGAAACATTCTTTCAAGAAATCTATACCACTTTTTCTGATGAAGATCGCGATCCCTAAATTTCCTAAATTTACAAGAGACATTAGTGTCAATCTAATCAAAGTGGATGACATTATGGTGGCTTTAGGAATTTAGACATGTCAAAAGGTTCACGACCTTTAGAACCGATAGAACCTACGTTTTGGCTTTTTAGAAAATCGCTGGAATCTGGGGAATTCCCAAAACATGGAAAAGTTCTTTCTTGGTGCCTATTTTTAAAAGTGGAAAAAATCTGACATCCTTAACTATCGTGGAATTGCCATTATCTCTTGCATTCCAAAGATTTTTGAAGCAATCGTTAATGCAAAATTATTCCATCAAATCAAAAGCAGAATCAATAACGTGCTACATGGTTTATTCAAAGACCGTTCAACTAGTACAAATTTACTCGAATTTGTTAACTATTCGCTGATTGAAATGGATAATGGAAACCACGACTTTAGCAAGGCATTTGATCGCATTGACATACCCTTGCTACTCTTCAAATAGCATAAAATGGGAATTGAACCAGGACTTCTCAAATGGCAGAATTGCGACCTATCACAATCACGATCGTCAAACAGCTGATGGTAGTAACGCTTTGTACATTCCTATCAATGTGCTCGTCGAAGCTCTCTCCATGACCATCCATTAAGTTGACGAAAGAAGTAAAACGCAACTGGTGAATGTCGTCTTCGGATGTGATTCATCACCGATCTGGTCATTCCCGACAATCACGACACTCATATGTGCTCGTTTTGAAGTAAGGCCTGTACTCGAAAAAAAAAATGCACCAGACAAAAGTGTTCGCCAAAAATTTATTTTAAGTCGGATTTTCTTGAAACTTTCAGGGAATGAACTAATACATATGGATTATGTTTGGGCATAATTACTTTATTCAATTTCCTTTCCATCGCTGAAAGCCCGCACCTTTCTCTTAAGACCCCTCATTTCATTTTGTGCAATGGTGGAGCCGACCTTTTTGGTCACTTTCATTAATTCTTTCTTCAACTCCACTCGTTCTTAAACAACTTGGACGATTTTCGAACTTTGGCCTTCATTATGGCCCAAAATCTTTCCACCGGACGAATCTCTGGTGAATTTGGGGGGGTTGGTGGTTTTTGGTACAAAAACAACGTTATTGTCTCTGTACCAATCCAACGCCGATCGCGCTTAATGGCATGATACCAGGTTCGGCCAAAATAATGTCTCGCCTCCGTGGGACCGCAGGAAGGGCAACAGACGCTTCTGGAGGCACTCGGTGCGGTAAATTTCGCTGTTGATGGTACCCATTGTGATGTACGGTTTACTCAGTTTACCGCATTGGCATATGGCCTGCCAGAGCAAGTATTTTTTGGCGAATTTGTCCACTTTCTTCTTCCTTATGTCTTCCGGAACATCAAACCGTGATTTGGCAACGTAGAACTCCAGCTTTGCGTCTGCCTTGATGTAGGTTTCGTCAGCCATAACCACAACATCGGTTTCGTTAACCACTCTCGTTACAGCTTCCTTTCGCGAGATTTGGCCGCCGTGTAACAAAACACGATCAACAAAGATCACGCCGGTTCGGTGCCTTCCGGACTTTGAATACACGAAGCCCAGCTCGTTTCATGCTTTGCTGAACGAACCAGGTGGAACACTTTGCCTTCAGAGCCGCGTCGCGAATCGAAAGGTTCGGATTACGCTTGAAATAATCCAACACCTTCCGGGCCTTCACAGGGGCAGCTGTCTTCGATTTTCTTCCACTTCCAGCCCGCCGCTCGGTCGTCTGGGACTCTTTAAACGGTTTTACCACCCGAGACACAGTTTCAGTTGTCTTCCGATCCATCTCATGATCGCAGTCGGATTTTCCATGACGGCGCGCAAAATTCTCCGGCGATTGTCTTCTAGTTTCGAGAACATCTTAATAACCACTGAACCGATTCTTATGAAATTTTGCACATGTAAACAATTCACTCCAAACTAGTTATACCCAGATTTTCACCAATTTTTACCCACGGATAAAAAAGTTACACACGGATAAAAATGGTGCATTTTTTTCGAGTACAAGCCTTAGTTGCTGCTTTGCTTGCTTATGTGACTGTGTTGATGAGTGAGCCCAACAGCTTCCGTTTAATGTTGCCTGTTTTGTTTGTAACTCACACAGTCACGCCTGTCGAGACGAACTTGGAATGCGTAGGCATTGTTTTCATTTTCTTCTGTCGTGTCGCTTTTTCTCATGATCGTACTGCAGAAGTCTTCACTGTTTTCGTTGTGCTTTTCATTATCAGCAGCGAGTGTAACGTTTTGCTTGTGAGCAGCGACCATTACTGGTGATTGTTATTTTTCATGGTTCTACCTCTCACTGCTTGACAAAACGCTCTGTCAGCGATAGTCGGTTGATGCGTAGACAAGTGTCACGTGAGAGTCATGATATTTTTCATCACTGTCAAATGGCTCGAATCATATCTAACTAATCGCCAACAAATAGTTAGATACAAAGGGAAGAAATCGAATCGCATTCAAATCATCTCAGGAGTCCCGCAAGGCTCCCATCTAGGACCCCTTTTGTTTATAACATATCTTCATAAAATCATAAAAGTTTTAATTTATGCCGAAAACATGAAGCTCTCTTTAGAAATAAGGAACAAGGAAGACATCAGGACATTCCAGAACGAAATACACATGTTCTATATTTGGTGCAACATAAGCCTTTTACAACTGAACTTAATGAATATGTAGTTTAATAGATATTACTAGAGAAAACGAAGCACACCAGATATTACAATCTTTTTAGGAAATCATCTTGAAATATCCGAAGTTGTCGAAGTAATTATAAGGGCATTTTTAAATAATTTCTATGAACGATGGTACATACACCAAAGAATTCTGGAAGCTTTCCCCCATGTTCAAAACATTCCGTTTCGCTATTTTCAACAAAGCACCGACGCAGGTACCCACCTTTAGCTCCATTTCAAAAGCCCCGATAATTAAGCGAATAAACATAATTCTTTCGTTCGTGCCAGACACAGACTTTCCTCTGTGTGCAATTTTGCTCAATTTGCTGCCTGCTCCATTCAACGTTTTAGCATATAAGCTTCCTACTCCATATTGTTAGAAAATGCTTCTTTAGTTAGTTTGTATGTTTATAGCAACGAGTCAACGACGGGGCGACGGCGATAAACTTTCTCCACCCAACAATTATATCCCCAG
Organism: Ochlerotatus camptorhynchus; assembly: GCF_037179485.1. NCBI lineage: Eukaryota > Metazoa > Arthropoda > Insecta > Diptera > Culicidae > Ochlerotatus > Ochlerotatus camptorhynchus. Next base: position 4,607,376 of record NW_027040849.1, read on the forward strand.
AGCAGAGGTATTATTTAACCCTGTGAAGACTTTGAGACTAACTGAACGTGTGGATGTAATTACCAAATTTTAATTTAGAACTTTTCGACGCTTTTCCACCAACACGTTGCACAATAATGGTTCCAAGCGGGAGGGAGAGTACATACGAAATAATTCTCTTTTTTTCCAACCCATAGAACTACAGTGTGGAAATGTTGTGCAACCGACAGCTCAGTTCGGTAAAGTTGCAAGTTGGAGTAATTTCGACTAATTACTTGCGTGAAGCGTATGGTTTCCGAATGTTTTGCTGCGAAGGGGTTGGCCAATAAATTTACCCGGCTGTGTTTTAGCGCTTTGTGAGATCTTTACAGGAGGTTAAGCGTGCGATTTAATTTACTTGGAAAACGAAATTTTCTTTATTTCTCGACTATTTATTTTTTAAAGCGTGCAACAAGTTTCACTAGTTTTCCTAGGAATGCTACAAATCAGTTTTGATAACATTATTTTTTCTGAATTTCAAGCCAATCTAAAAAAAAACTATTCACATGAGTTTGGATTTTTACATGATAAAGGCAGAGTTTCAAAGTTAACTTTAGTTTCAGTTCATTCGCGGATGGATGTTCATTGCATATTGGGCCAGGAATGCAATCTAGCCAGGGGGACTCTATCCCTGTCAACCACATACAGATGCACCGTAGTTCGCATGATTTTGACATTTTTGGACAATCTGACGCTTTTGGGCTAACTGACAGCGGAAAACTTGACGGATGTATGACAGAACAAAACAGCTTACTCTTTCACACTTGCATCGCAGTGCTGAATGCTAGAAAGAGTAGTCTGTTGCAATCATTTATGTGATCTATTAAGTTTTGCACCGTCGGGGTTAACCTCAATCTGATGAAAGTGCAGTGGTACCAACCGGTGGAAACTAACGATTTTAAATTGGCTTACTACTTGACTAGCCTATTGGTCCCAAGCAAACGATTAACGAACCCATTCTAGTCGAAATTCTAGTACCACACAATGTTTGTTTTGATTCGCTATTAAAGTTTGACAGATAAAATGAGGGGTTAGTGGATTTTCCTATGTTTCGAGGGGTGAATCGATAAGCTTGGGACCGAAGATAGTACCAGAGCTGAGCCAAAAAGTTGAGCACGTTTCTTCGGGACCTTCTGGTCTTAGAGTTACCTCTATGGTGGTACCAACAATCAATACGAAACTAACGATTTTAAATTGGCTCACCACTTTAGTAGCCTATTGGTCCCAAGCAAACGATTAACGTACCCTATTCTAGTTGAAATTCTATTACTACACTATGTTTGTTTTGATTCGCTATGAAAGTTTGACAGATAACATCAGGGGTGTGTGGATTCATGCAGAACATGCAGGGGTGAGTGAAATAGCTTGGGACTGCTTGGGACCGTTGTTCTGGTACTGAGTGAGTCAAAAATAATAATGATTTTCTTCGGGACCCAGTGGTCTTAGAGTTACCTCTATGGTGGTACTGTTTACGTGGACTTACTCAATTTTTTCTTGGGTAGATTTTCTCGAGAATTTTCCAGACTGCAGCGAGATGTTAACCACACTTCTGAAATGTCCACGAGCAACATCCTTTCACCGCGCTGTTCCTCGATAAATTTCAAGTTAAAATTCGGAAATTTTAGAATATTTTTTTAAATATATTTTTACAGTACCACTGAACTTTCAAAAAGGATCAGCCGATTAACATTGAGTTCATTCGTGACGTAACGCTGTAGGGCCTAATTAATAACTCAAACGCGAAGCATTACCGTGAGAACACTGCACAGTGGTCCAGACTAACGTTTGCATTTAAAAAAATGGACAAAAATTGTCGATTTTTCATGGGTTTACCTTCACCCGCACTGACGAAACTACCCATGCAGCATCAATCATAGTAACCCATGAATCAGCAGACAAAATTTGACAGCTCTATCAGTCGAACTCTAACCGTGATGGCAAAAACAGTGAAGCAATTTCGTTCAGAAGTGTGCGCGTTAAAAGAACGGCACGCCGCCGCGTCGAAAACGGACATCGTGCGGTACTTTGTGGACGCCGGCATCTACAACATCTTGGCACTATTAGACAACAATCAGAGCATCGAAAGAAAGCCCGGTTCCGGACGGCCGACGACCCTGAGCGACAAGAAGCTCCAAAGGATGTTGAAGAGGAAGACCGAGGGAAAAGTGACTACATCGCTGCGTGCGCTTGGTCGGGAGGTCGGTGCAATCGGCCAAACAGTGAAAAAGTACCTGGCGAACATGAACATACATGTCAGGAAGCGGAAGTCACGTCCACTGGTTTCGGAGCTGCAGGCAATGACGCAGCGGCAGCGGCTGAATAAGAAGGTCAACTCGTTTTTCCCGGTGAATAGCGACGTGGCGGTGGTGATGGACGACGAGACCTATCTCACCCTGGATGGCAACGACTGGCAGGGCACTTCGTATTTTACTTCCCCCACGAAGGAAGTGAGCTCCGAGGTGAAGTTCATTTCACACACCAAGTTCTTCAAGAAGGTGCTGCTGTGGCTGACAATCAGCGAGAAGGGGATGTCAAAGCCGCTCTTCTTTCGCTCTCATTTTATCTGTTGAACTTTCATAGCGAATCAAAACAAACATAGTGTAGTACACGCTAACTTCTGCTTACTCACCAGGTGAGTCGATCGTACTCACTTTCGTCCGATGTATCGAGTTATCAAAAATTGAGTAAACGAGAAATGTCAACCTGAGTAAAAGCCACTCAGTCAGCAAAATCCTGGACTTGGAAAAAATGCCAGTCATGTCGGAGGAAAGTTCATAGAAAATGTTACTCAAAACCGGCTGGAATGTCTTCAGGTATGTACGAATTGCTTAGGGAAACGGTGTTGAACCGTTTTTTGCTCCGGTAGAAGGAATCCGGAGCAGGCAATTTTCATTTCCTTGAATGAAAACCAAAATAAAAACCCTCCCTGCAACTGAAAATACCGGCGAGTGGATTTGACTCAGTCTACGTGAGAACTTTTTTTTTTTTTTTTTTTTTTCTTTATTAGAGAGATTTTTAGCCTAAGGCTAGTTCATCTCTTTTAAAAATTACAAAAAAGAATTGGGACCTCAAAAGGAGGATCCCAATCTTGGCAAGTGGGCATTTAGCTTAATTATATAAAATATTGTAAAACACTACCAAAAGGGCCAACGAATTCAAAAGCACAAACAGAAAACACTCAAATGTTGTAAAAAAGATTCGCCTCCTTCAGGAAGGCGATGAGGGCGTCTGCTGCCGGGGACTCGTCGCCAAGCAGACTTCGTATGCTGGTTCCCTCCAGACCGAAGGCACACTCCACGCCGAAGACGCCGAGCTCCACACAGTTGATGAGGATGTGTTCTACGGAGGCTGGCACTCCGCAGGTTTCGCAGGTTCTCCGGAACGGTGTTCCTCCGAAATTATGGGAGGCCCTGCTATGCCCGGTGCGCAGCCTGGACACCACTTGCTGCTCCTTGAGGCTCGGTCGATCCTTCCAGGGATCGGTGGTCGCCTTGATTTTTCGTAGTTGGTGAGTTCGATTGTTCCTCCACTCGTTGTCCCACGCTCTCCGAACCGTCCGCTTGATCCATTGTTTGATGTCCTGGAACGGAACATTGTCAGAACGTAGTTTACTCAAAAATGAGTCAACATAAGGCTACTCAATTTTGAGTAGCCATACTTGCCGCTGAGATGAGTACATTCGACTCAATTTTGAGTCGACCAGAATAAGCGTGTACAAGAATTTAGACTAGAATGGGGTACGCCTATGGATGTACTTGGGACCAATAGGCTAGTCAAGTAGTGAGCCATTTTTAAATCGTTAGCTTCCAACCAGTGGTGTAAGGCTCATTGAGTTTGTCATCTTTTTCGTTCTCTCACTGTTCAAACGGTTGAAGGAGTGTGATGTCAAACTTCGTCATCCATTTTATCAGCCGGAGAAAGAAAGAGACGACAAATTTACTGGGCCTCACCTGTTCACGCTCATTGATTTTCCCTATGTGAATTTGGTTCCAAACATAAACAAAACATCGTTGCTTATGGCTTTTTTGTCGTTTGGAACCAGTTATACGAGGTAGGCAACGATTGTTCGTATTTGACGAACAGGTCCGGAAGGGTGATTTTCAGGAAAATAAAATAAAAAGTGCGCCAAGATGAAGTTTAATAAAGTTGATGTCTTCAGAGATGTTTTTAGGTAGATAAATGCGTAAATTAAGTCCATACGGACGCGGTATAAGAAAAAATATGGATGTAAATGGATATGGATATAAGGATGTGAAAAATGAAATTCCTACATCGCTGCATTTCCTCAATCAGAAAGGTAATGCATTCTATGAAGGGAACAAGAATGTGTGTTTTGTTTGCAAGACGGAGGGGGACTGGACGAATTCCTGTCTCAGGCAGAAGGTCTGAAACAAGGGGGGGAGGTGGCTGTCAAATACGAACAATCGTCGCCTACCTCGCATAACTGGTTCTAAACGTAAACAAGCCATAAGAAACCTACAGCGTTTGTTTACGTTTGGAACCAGTTTCATTCAAGATGATCAGTAGGCTGATTTGACAGCACGTCCCCCCCAGGTCTGAAAGCAGCCAGAGAAGCAACAACTGGACGAAGAACGGAAGCAGGATGAAGAAAAGCGCGACCAGGGCGAATATCAAAGTGACAGCAGTTTGGAAGCTAGTTCGTACGTACACTGAACGAAAACATCCGCAATACTTCGACTGATAATAATATTGCTCGAGCCCTTAAACAATGTGCTGTCGAATTTCGGAGGATTTCCTTATGGTTGAATTCGTCATCAACTGATGAGCATCCATATGACTGTCCTCCAAATAAAGGATGATATTAATTTGAAAATTGGCTGTAAAATGCTTTAGATTAGATTATTAATTCGATTGTTTAGATTTCCATATTGAATAGCCAGGATCAGCCATTCCTGGAAGACCTGCTCAGAGTATCAAATGACGTTCGATAGAATTATTTACATCGTCGTTTTGAACGATTTGTGTTAAGGGGCCGAACCAATACCAAATGCATTTCTATTTAAGATGACTCTCTTCCTGCAGAGAGCATTACGCATTCCAACTGAAGGCCCTATCCCTTTTCATATCAATGTTCATCCTGTATTGGAGAGGAAAATGCTCTGATTTCAAATCAACTGTCATCCGGTTGCAGCTATCATTCGAAAAGGCGATTTCGATGTTTCGATTGAATGGTCTGAGGTTTCATTCGAACAGAGGACGGTGGTTTGGTACAGTGTAGGAGTAGGGTGGGGCTTATTTTTCAAAATCTTTTGGGGACACGTTTTCTCATGTGGAAAATGATAACTAGGGCCAAATGAACAACATATCCGAAAATGAGCGTTTCTCGTTAAGATTTAGAGGTGGCACCAGAGGCCTAAGTCCAATATATCGAAAGGAGCTGATTTTCGAACAAGTCTAGTGCGCCTTTAAGTAAACACGTTTAGCGATATCTTTAACCATTTTCGAGATATACGGCATAGCAGGTTTGGACTTACACCCACGAATATGATCTAGTGCAAACAGTATTCTTGGCAGTGCTAGATGCAGTGAGCGTACGAGTACGATACAGATCGAGCGAGAACGTGAGAGTGAGAGAGAGAGCAAGAGAAGAGAGTGAGAGAGAGCGAGAGACGAGAGTGAGAGAGAGAGAGAGAGAGAGCGAGAGAAGGGAGAGAGATAGAGAGAATGATTAATTAAATGTGTTCAATATATTTGTTTGAAAATGTTTTAATCCATAAAATCCAATTCTCGAATATGACCTCACTATGACGAATACTTATCAAAAATAGTACTTTCTTCAAGTCAGTTAGGTTTTTCTTGTGGAAGTTAACTTTTTTTTTTAATTCTTTATTTAAGAGATTTTTAGCCTTAGGCTAGTTCATCTCTAGGTGGAAGTTAACGTTTACAATAAGATTCTGGAAACTTTCTTCGTTTTGAGTTACATTATGATTATAATCATGAATTCGCCGGATAACCCTTCCAGCGCGTTCGTTTACGACTTTCAAATTATCGACAATGTTCATACCATGAATATAGGCTTCATTCTTGATCCAAGACGATACAGGGACAGTGAGGAAAACTGCTGTTCATACCTAGTGTATCAAACAATTTTGCTGTGTTTGCTGTTGCTAAACGTGAAAAAGTTGCATTCAACAAGTCTTTGAATGGTAGATCCCGCTTTCTCTGTGATTTATTACCTCCTGGTTTCAATCGAATCGACAGTGCGAGATTCTGTCGCTCCATGTTGGAAAGACTTTCATCGAATACAGCAAGCCCAACTAGTTCTTCACTTAGATACCAACCCAAGTAACATTGCAAGTTTTATGGAGGTTTTGAAGCATGCTACAAGTCTAAATCATGATCTACAGAACCCTTATAAAACCGAAATTATTACTTGGGAAGTGTGCAACAAAAATTTCTTTTGGGTCTTAGGCCTCTGGCGCAACCTCTAAATCTTAACGAAAACGCTCATTTTTGGATATGTTCCTCATTTGGCCCTAGTCATCATTTCCCACATAAGAAAACGTGTCCCCGAAAGATTTTGAAAAATTAGCCCCACCCTACTGAAAGGGCTATCCGTCAAATTCATGATTATAATCGTAATGTAACTCAAAACGAAGAAAGTTTCCAGAATCTTATTGTAAATGTGAACTTTCACAAGAAAAACCTAACTGACTTGAAGACAAGTACTATTGTTGATAAGTATTCGTCATAGTGAGGTCATATTCGAGAATTGGATTTTATGGATTAATAAAATTTAACACAAAATAATGAACACATTTCTAGATAAACATTTCAAAATGTCCTATCTGCATTGATCGATTCTCTTCCGTTAATAACTCAGCTGTAAAAGCTTTCCCTATTGTATTTGACGTTTTGGATGCTAGATAAGAATCTCCTTTATCAAACTATGTCGTAAAATTAGCGCGAAATCTGTTTGCATAGCAGTGGTTATCAAAAGAGATAGTCGATGAAGAGAATCGATCAAAGCAGAAATGTTCAACGAGATTTAATCATTCTCTCTCTCTCTTCTCTCGCTCTCTCTCTCACATTATCGCGTTCTCGCTCGATCTGTATCGTACTCGTACGCTCACTGCATCTAGCACTGCCAAGAATACTGTTTGCGCTAGATCATATTCGTGGGTGTAAGTCCAAACCTGCTATGCCGTATATCTCGAAAATGGTTAAAGATATCGCCAAACGGACAAAATGTTTGCCCTTAGGGTAACGAAATCACGTGTTTACTTAAAGACGCACTAGACTTGTTCGAAAATTAGCTCCGTTCGATATATTGGACTTAGGTCTCTGGCGCCACCTCTAAATCTTAACGAAAAGCGCTCATTTTTGGATATGTTGTTCGTTTGGCCCTATTAATCATTTTCCACATGCGAAAACGTGTCCCCAAAAGATTTTGAAAAATAAGCCCCACCCTAGTGTAGGAGTGGTCGCCGGAGGTGCCACAGTGGACGCGATTGAGGTGCTCGACGAAGAAGTGATGGCATTCGATGGACGACCCACGATGAATACAACATCGAATTCCGGGAAGACCCAATCTACTTGTTGGCAAAGAAAGTGTTTAATGAACAACAGCATATTGTTGAAGAGAGTAAAAGAGAAGAAAGAAGAAAGTTGCATGCGTGGAAGAAAAGTAGCAAGCAGTCGCCTCCCAGGGAAAAATGAACTCAGTTATTGACCCTCCTTTTCCTTCCTCACCATAGATTGTTAAACGCTAGCTAAGAGGATTGTCTTAGATTATTTGAAGAATCTATCATATAGCGAATTCGTTTATTATTCAGTTCCAACCTGGATCGGGTATCAAGATTGGGTCTGCTTGTTTTCTGACAAACGTCAGTTTGCTCGTTTGTTTTTAAAATTTAGCTCAGGTTGAGGTACGCACTGACAAAAAGTTCGGTTTCGCACCAGTTTTACCAGAAGCCCTTGGAAGAAGTCCTCCAAAATTTATTGGAGACATTTATATAAATTGTTTGGTGAAAATCCCCATGCTCCATTGAAGAAATCCTTTGATTTGTTTGAAGGGAGTCCCCATATTCTTCGACAACATTCTTCAAAATTTCTTGATGAAATTTCGCTATGGTGTAATTTGTCATAATTCTTTGGAGTTTTTTTGGGGGCCTCCCTTAGCTCAGCTCAGTCGGTAAAGGCGCAGCTATAAAGCAAGACATAGCTGGAGGCGGCTGGGTTCGATTCCCGGTTCAGTCTAGCAATTTTACGGGTAGAAAAATTCTAGACTCCCTGAGTCGAGTTGCGACTATTTAATACAAAATGGTACAGTCTTAGAAAATTAAAAACTTAGGAACTGCTAAAAGAAAACGATGGTGAGAGTCGGCTTAAAGTCCTAGTGGTTAGGTAAAAACTACATGATAACTTTTTTTGTGTGTAGGAATCTTGACTGCGTAATCACAGAGCACTATTTCCAGAACAGTTTTTAAGGACGTCGGAACCTGTCGGAACAAACATATTTTTTTGTCACTCCGAGCAGCAAAATGACCGATGTGATATGTGAACCAACCATGGCAAACGTTAATGAGAGATTGCAATTAAAAAAAAAATCAAATGCCGTCAGAAGTTGCACTCAAAGAGAACAAACAAAAAAACAGTTGAAAGCGATACCTTAACACATCCAGTATTATCAAACGGGACGGTGATCATCGGAGCTTGGCGGAAATATGTAGTTTCTAAACGAGAAAACAAAATGGATTAGAATGAAAAAAAAAAAAGATATAACTCCAGCTCACATGGAGGAACAACTAGACGTCAACTCGCGTCGCGTCGTTGTTCAAACGAGAACCGTGTGCACGTATTTGAACTGCACTCCATAAAAGGCAGTTCGGCACATCTGTCGATGGTGGCGCTGCGATAGCGCCTGCTATATCTGTTTGGCATTTTCAACATTCGGTTTCGGTTGATGGGGTAACCATGGGAATGCTGGCAGCGGCGGCTGTAGAATGATACTCAATCAGGCAGGCGGTTCTTCTTCAGAGATCGTTTACTCCCGATGGTCCGTGTTCCGTTCGTAGCATCCGTGTATGGTACAGCAGACACCAGGCGAAAGCTGCTGACAGGGGACAGAAAGGGATTGTTTTCCTTTCCCCATTGAATGAAGTGGACCTAAATATTCCGGAAGGAGGTGGTGGTTGGTGCTCGTCTGTAATGGATATAAAACATACCCAACGAGACCACAGGCTTTTCCCTCTTATGACGCCGGGATGCGAGTGCGGATGGGGTTTTATCTGCGGCGACAAGTCAGTCAGCCGTCTGGCGAAACGAGGAAGCAGGAAGGACACATCAAATCCGGTAGTAAAACGAGCCTTGAATGGGGCTGAAGCTTTCAGGAGTGCGCCCTCAGCTGGTGGAGTTTGAGGAGGAACGCGTGTGTTCGCATCGTTGGAGGCAGTAAAGTGAATTACCGATGATGGAGGAGTAGGTTTTTTTTCTTATATACTGTACAATGTTGCTAGGAGAAATTTTTCACAGCTTTCCAAACCAAGTTTGGCATAATGAGTAAACTGGCCACCCTGTCTTCGTAGTAATAAGCGGACTGCATGCATGGAGTATATTTTTCCATTAACACAGATAGGTACGAGCTGAAAGGGTGATTCCGGTGAATGGGATTGAATGAACGAGGGTTGATATCATTATAATTTCATTATGATCTCACTGAACAATGTATGAGTGCAGGGGATGCTTGATTTTGCCGAGCCCGGTAGTTTCAGTATGGTTCTGTTTTTTTTTAAACTTTTGATGCTGTCTCTTGTTTTAAAATTGGCAGTATTGCTGAACGGTTTCGCTCAGTTGTTTTAAAGAAATGGCTCACATTTTTTTTATTGTTAGTCCTAAACAGTGCTGCAAGCGGTCACCGTAGTCGACGCATTTTCTGTGATAATCGGCTGCCTTTGCTTCCGACAAAGTACAGTAAACAGTAAAAAAAAAAGTTGTTGAATATTACATCGAAACAGCTGCACATAGGTCAATCCATCGGCAGTGTAATATTACGATGAGCGATGTACTCGAGGGCCTTTGATATAATGTAATAAATTTGACGTACACGAAGCGATGTATACAATTGGATGTAATGCCAAAACAATGTACAAGGCCGTTCAATGTTACTCACTGGCTGAGCAAACATTAATAGCAATCTATTTCTCTCACAGAAATTTCACTGTTTTAGTAAAATTGCCGTTACAGATCAGTGAGTTACAGCAGTTTAACTAGGTGAAATTTCCGTGAGAGAAAATTAAATTTCAATACAATTTTACTCAGTCACTGAGCAAGATTCAACGACCTTGCAAAGGCAAAAGTGACGAGAAAATGTTCAAAATACAGGACTTTTATTCAATATATGGATATCATGAGTGTATCTCGCGTTCCTTTTCAATCATCAAGATCATTTCCCCGTTGGGTCCCAGCTTGATCTGCGGTGTCGGCTGCGTTGACGGTACACTCGGCGTTTCCGGTGGTAGCATCTTCGGAGCCGGAGTCGGTGAACGAGATTAACTCACGCTTCGTGCGACCCGATCAACCATGGCCGGAATGTTTTCCAACGAACCTTTCTTGCTGAGTGCAGAACTGTTCATCGGAGTTTTAACCGGATTGTAGAGGAGGTTTTCTCCACCACGATTTTTTTTTGTATCCATGATGGAATGGCTTATTATGGCTATTCAGTATGGAATTGTACATAATCAAATTATAAATCTAATTAAAAGCACTTGCATGTCACACTATTCTTAAATGTTTGTCCTCTGAGTGCCGTATGTTTTATAGCTAATTTTCAAACGAAAATCATCCTGTATTTGGATGACAGTCATATGGATGTTCATCATCTGACGGCGAATTCAACAATAAGAAAATCATCCGAAATTCGAATGCATATTGTTAAAGGGCTCGAGCAATGCAATAATCATTCGAAGTATTGCGGATGTTTTGGTTCAGTGTAGATCATGTCGAACATACACTGCAAAAAAATATGAATTTTAATGGTGATGTAAATATCCATGCATGTTAAAATTAAAGCAGGTAAAATTCCTTTTCACGTAAACTAGCAACTTGCAAGAAATGTTACTTTCAAAAATGGATGGTTGCATAAAATATTTAAAATATTTCATGAAATTACTCATAAATTTACACGATCTGTAATGTGAATTTGTATGCTATGTGACGCTCCATTTATGTGCATCATAGTGACAGAAATTTAGAGATTTTTTGTCGATGTTCTGAATGTTGTTCATACGTTTCCGAAGATCCCGTTTTGCGTCCGATGCTTTCTGTGATTCCTCCTGTTTGATGTTTTTGCGAGACTTTAAACCGACATCCGAGTAGGATTTGTTGGAAGTTATCGATTCAGTTCGTATCCGCTTACGAGAACTATTCAGAACATTGATATATGCAAACTTGGAATCCAGTTTCTTTGGTGAATGTGGTTCATCGGTGTTGACTTCCAATGGACAATGAGGTCACAGGTGCTGGTGTCGTATGCCTAGAAGGTTCTTATATGGGTTCTAGAAATATGATAAACGTTCCAATGGAATTAACATTAATACATTATAAGATAAACCTACTTGGAAACTTGAATACAGACTGTGCCGCTAATGAACTAGGATAGAAACCTAAAGTAGGGGAAATGACGGCTTCGGCATGACAGACTATTTTCGGCAACACAAATTGAAACACTATTTTCACTGGATTTTCTTACGAAAACACTTCGCTGAATGCATGCAAACGATTCTCTATGCTTTCAGCTTCAATTTAACTATATTTTTACCAATGAGAAAAAGCAATCTAGCGAGGTTTTCTTGAAATGCAACACACGTACTACAAATTGTAGCTGATTTCGAGTTGCCGATAATAGAACAGCAGATTTACATGCAGTTCAAATGGAACGGTTGCCGAAGAAAAACTGGTTGCCGACAATACTCGCTCTCACTAGAGAAGACTGGAGCTTTGTAAAAGCGTTTCAAAACAGTTTTTGACAATTCTTTCGACTGAACTTGTTAGAGCAGCTGGCAGCAAAAGATTGTAAACAAACCAATACTGCATATGTGTGCGTTCCTTAGAGAAAAAGGCTATAGAAAGTAGGTCGCTGCTTAGGTTGCCGAGAATACGTAAATTCCCCTACCTGAATAGCTGAACGAGGTTGGAGAGTACAATCATAGAGGTAACTCTAAGACCACTGGGTCCCGAAGAAAATCATTATTATTTTTGGCTCACTCAGTACCAGAACAACGGTCCCAAGCAGTCCCAAGCTATTTCACTCTCCCCAGCATGTTCTGCATGAATCCACACACCCCTGATGTTATCTGTCAAACTTTCATAGCGAATCAAAACAAACATAGTGTAGTAATAGAATTTCAACTAGAATAGGGTACGTTAATCGTTTGCTTGGGACCAATAGGCTACTAAAGTGGTGAGCCAATTTAAAATCGTTAGTTTCGTATTGATTGTTGGTACAATGGCGGTTTGTCGTCTCAAACGTCAGGTAGATCCGCATCAGAGCGATAAACTTGGCAGTGTTGCGAGATTTAATATCGCATAGTAATTATATGTCATATCGCATAATATTAGTGTAATATTACACAACTATTTGTTGAATGACCTATGTGCAGCTGTTCTGTGTAATAATTATGTTATTTATATGTGAATATTACACACATGTGACGGAATGAAAAATAATTATTTTGTTTCTGCGTAATTCGAAGCGCGATATAATATTACATCGAATTGGTGTTAATTTGCATATATTTCTCACAATTACATCTAGTTTCTTGATACGTTAGCATCATTACGTTGAGGCATATTACTTTTTTTTTACTGTGTACCAAACTAAAATTTCATATGACAGTCTCTGTCATACGACACTGTCGCCGAAAATCGTCAAGTATTTATGTACGGGAAAAGGATGTAATGTCGGCCTAAATGCCCCTAATTTGGGGCCATACATAAATTCTGAAATCGACTAAATTTTCATTAGCGACCAAAATATCCATTAGTACCATCCAAATGACGCGATCATCTAGATAAAATTGATAAAAAACAGATTTTTAGCGATGGGCCCAATCTTAGATCCATAGGCCAACATTAGAGCCATTTTCCCAAAGACAAATTCATAGGAGGAGGAGGAGAATTGGGTTCTTTAAGAGTTTTGAGGTAAATGCATATTCGTAATCGGCATAAAAAACGGAGCCGAAATCCCCTCTTTTAGTTTGTCTCATAACATGAACTGCTAATGTTGTGCTTGTGTGAATTCTGAAAATAACAAGCAATGATGTCCTAGTAATAACATTTCTGATCATAAATGGTTAATTTACATAAAATTAAAGAATTGGAACGAAATCACACATTGTCATATGATAGTTATTTGATATTTTTCTTTTTGCTCGAATGTTTTTCCGTTTGTTGTGTAAAAGAGACGACGATAGAGCATGAGTGTACCGTTGTAGAGAATTAAAAAGTGTAGCAAATAAATTTGATTTAAAACAAGCCGTAACAATTTATTTTTATTATAGTTTGGACCCTAAGGAATAATATAAAATGGTTGATTTCCATTAGATTTTAAAGAATTAGAGTAGCCATGAATAACCACCACGACAGGCCTGGTTTTCATGCTACGATTTATTGAAAAATGTCGAATAAGCCATTTAAAAAAACAAGATTAAAAATGAACGAATTTTAGCGCAAATGTGAATGATTTCCCATAACAAACAATTATGCAAAGTTTCATGCAAATTGGAGCAGTTTGAGTCGGGTGGATTTGTAATTGGACGTGGAACTGCTTTATGTGCCTTAAAAATGCAAAAGTTTCCATGCGATCTTTGAAGATTTTTAATTTTTTTAAGAATATTGTAGTTTTCACCAACTAACTAGCTAACTAGGCGGTACCACTGGATGACTTCCCGGCAGTAGTGGCAACACGCCAAATCTGGCCAAAAATTTAAGGGACCTTTATGGGCTTTAATGAAAGGTAGTACGCGGTTTTTGAGGCATTCTTCCTTGTACAGCTTCGAGTCCATCGTTTTATTCGTCACGAACACTTTGGTCTTTGCTCCGCAGCTGCATATCCCTTGCCAAATCATCAGTTTTTTTTGGGAAATTTGTCCATAAAAGCAAACTTAAACTTCGCAGAATGTAGAATTTTTGGCCAGGAAGCTGTCCGAAATCCATTTTGACGTAGGTTTCATCGTCGATGAGCAGGCATCCTTGGTACTTCGTCAAAACCTGCTGGTAAAATTTCCGAGCTCCGAGTTTTGGTGACGAAACTTTGCTTCAACGTTCTGTTTGGTTGCTTGCTGGCTCGATAAGAATGATATCCTGCTCGCAAACGAATTCTTCGAACGGTACTGCGAGCAGCAGCGTTTTTTGTGCGATTTCATTATCTGATAGTCCAGGGTTTGCTCTGACGGTTCTCAACACCTTCTGGTTCAGCTTGCGGTCATATGTCCCACTACGACGCTTACCTTAAGGCACTCGATCCACGCTCTTTCGCTCCCTGAAACGTTTGAGCACATCATACACGGTTGATTTGGCGATTTTGGATTATTAACGTGGGTGTGCAGAATTTTTTCTCTCCTCTCGGCTTCCATCTGGAATAATTTTTGACTCACTGCACGAAACACCGTGAAATTTATACCACAGAAAGTGGGCGCCTAGGTAAACAAACCGCTGAAAAATAATTCTTGCAGCGGTCACTTTCCGTGCCGCTGCAACACAATAAGTGATTCCGGATTCTAACTGGACAGAACTTTAAGATCGATCACGGTTAATCGGGCTGTCAAATAAAAGTGTAGTGGGAAATAAGATCCAAATTCTGCAGATTGATTTGAATTTGAATTTGAATACCTACAACGGTTATTGTGACAGAATATGTTAGAATCAATGTTCTTTGAACGATCTGATTCGATGGATTCTAATTCCCTGAAAAGTGCGTAAGTATCCCCAAAACAGCGAAACGTATTATAATAAAGAGCAATAGCCAATCGTTTGATTTTGATTGCTTGATAGCTGCGCACTACCACGTGGTGTATGAACGGCCCCTTATTAGGGTTGCATA
Organism: Ochlerotatus camptorhynchus; assembly: GCF_037179485.1. NCBI lineage: Eukaryota > Metazoa > Arthropoda > Insecta > Diptera > Culicidae > Ochlerotatus > Ochlerotatus camptorhynchus. The sequence continues at coordinate 4,622,455 of NW_027040849.1, forward strand.
AATAACAATGATCATCTCATGAGCGAGCATTGTCAATGCCTGATAAAGGCCTGTATAGAGATCGAAGCGAAGCGAAAATCTCATACAAAATACTAAATTTTTCACCTGCGTGAAAAACGCAATTGGCAAATTTTTCACTTCGCTTTGAACTGTTACAGATACGATCCAGCGAAATCTAATTTTGTGGATCGCATCTTTTTCGCTTACGTTTATATTTTTCGCGCATGCAGCGCTCGCGAAAAAAAACAGCAGCTAAGCGAAAAGTTGACGTTTCGGGAGAGCGTATCTGTCAGATTTTCACTTCACCGGAGGTGTAAACTGATCGATTTCGTTTCACATGAACTGTAAACTACGAAAAAAGGAAACTGGAAAATGTTCCACAAACATTTTTTCACAACCTTTTTCGCTAGCGAAATTTCATGATTTTTCGCGTGCTTCAAATTTCGTTTCGCTTCGATCTGTATACTAGGCTTAAGAGGAAATTGAGAAAATGTGTGGAAGTCACTCAAATATACAAACGTTCAATAACTTTTAGTAACTTCCATCTTTAAATTGATAGGATAGCGCTTTTTGCCTGTTCCCAACCGTGATACAGAAGCACTTCCATAGTTATTAATTGAGAGCTTTTTACGCCAACCAAATGCACACAATGATACTTTATGTCTAGGGAAGTCAAGAACATGTTCAACCCGAAAGATTTCCTCGACCGGACCGGGAATCGAACCCGCTGCCTCTGGCTTTATAATACCGTGCCTTTATTGACTATCTGAGGCCCCTTGATAGAATACAAGCACAATATGCTTTCAGTAAAAGCATAATCCTCCTATCAGCAAAGAAGCCCATTTTGGAGCAATCATCATTCCCCCTTTCAAATCATGTATCGAATGGGCCATTTCCAAGCTGTTCAATATTCCACAAATTCGGTTTCAGATAAATCATCCCCATTATTTCTACCCCCAGTCCCCATTTCCTCGGTTTCTCCATCTGGTCCCCCTCCTACAAACGATGTCGCATATTTACTAGCATCCTCTCGCAAAACGCCAGGAGTCAGCAGAAAGCCCCACCGAATTATGTTGAATTTTATTACCAAAAGCAAAGGGGATCATTCCCCACTTTTGCTTAGGGGAAAGTGGGGCAATGTAGTCACTCACTTAAAATCGACTTACTACATATTTTACAAACAATCCGTTGCAGAGGCTTAATGCTTGAAGCCTACTTGAACTATCCCTTTAATTTTATTCTAAAAACAGTTAAGGGTTATGTACAAAGCACGACCGCATTGTTGACGTAGTATAATAGACAATGATACCATAGAAGTAACTCTAAGACTAGAAGGTCCCGAAGAAAAGTGTTCAATTTTTTGGTATAGCTCTGGTACTATCTTCGGTCCAAAGCTAATCAATGCACCCCGCGAAACATAGGAAAATCCACGAACCCCTCATTTAATCTGTCACACTTTCATAGCGAATCAAAACAAACATAGTGTAGCACTAGAATTTCGACTAGAATGGGATACGTTAATCGATTTGCTTGGGACCATTAGGCTAGTCAAGTAGTGAGTCAATTTAAAATCGATAGTTTCCACCGGTTGATAATACATTAATGATAAAATCACTATGTGGATTTTTGAAATTGGGCGCTTTTGAGTAAATCCTAAAATTGAGATTCAATTTTTGAAATAAGAAAATTGACTTAACTTTCGGAAACTTACTAATGTTAAAAAACAACAACAAAAACAAAACAACTTCAGAAATCAAAGTGCACCTGACATCACAAATTGTGTTGCAGAATTGTGACAGACAATTGAAAAATCTATAAAATAAATGGAATGTAAATTTGATTGTTTCATTCTAGCATATTAAAGTACCAATAGAATGGATCAAACTCCATATAAGGAGTGAATCGAAAATAAGTTGTAAGCAAATTTTACTTTCCAAATCCATCAAGAATATTTTAAAATGAAAAAAGTTCTTCAATTATTTAGAGTAGAGAACTACTTCGGCATAATCGCCCATTTTGGGCCTATCGAGCAGAAAACTTCAAATAAATTCATGATTTCAGAGTTAACAAGTCAATTATGCGTTTGGTACTTTACTTTAGTTAATAAGCTACCGAACGAAGTCAATGAGAACGGGTGATATGAAGGTTTGCACCCATTATTCCCAAAAACAAAAGATGCGCTCCGACCGAATCATGTTTTATCTTCATCCGATAGGCCGAAGTGAATTCATTGGCGTTTCAATGGGGCGTTAGGCTGAGTTTAGAATCCGTAGGCCGAGTTTGGCGTCAAGAAGCAGTGTTAGACTTTTGACAATATCTCAACGATTGGTTTCTCTTTATCAAATCTTAAGGTACATACGGAAAGGTAAATAAATTTGGAAGCCATCAGTAATAATAACATTCCGTTTGGTGCTAAACTGCGCTAGATTAAGAAAGACTAATTGCGGGTTGTGCTTAATAGGCCGGAAATGGGGTAGTTAACCCTATGTCATACCCTTCTTAAGAAGTTAACTCAACAAAGACACCTTTGATTTTGGTCTGCTTATACATTTTGGACAGTGTGACAAAACAGATTTTTCGCACTGTTTGCACACAATATTTTTTGAAGCTGTTTCATGATATTAGTAGCTTTAGCATCCATGTAGAACAGCTGTGAGGAAAACACATCAATTTTCAATTGTTTTGGCCTACATTTGACATCTGTTCTGAACGTCATTCTTGCTGAAAAATGGAAAAAAAATATATAAATTTAGATTTTCGCTGAGAGTGACCCAATCAACTGTTCGCAACTATAACCTATTGAAAGCCGATTTCTGATCCTGAATGGCAATTGTAGTGTTTCAGTGCAGTAGAAAACATGCCAAGATTCAACTTATAAACGAGAGTATTGCTGAGATCTCAGTAAAAATAAGTACACTGAAAATGCAACTAACTCAGAGTGTGAGTCACTTTTACCATAGAGGTAACTCTAAGACTAGAAGGTCCCAAAGAAACGTGCTCAACTTTTTGGCTCTGCTCTGGAGCCTTCGGTCCCAAGCTAATCGATGCACCCCTCGAAACATAGGAAAATCCACAAACCCCTCATTTTATCTGTCAAACTTTCGAATCAAAACAAACATAGTGCTTAGTACTAGAATTTCGACTAGAATGGGGTACGTTAAACGTTTTTCTTGGGACCAATAGGCTAGTCAAATAGTGAGCCAATTAAAAATCGTGAGTCACTTTTACTAATTCGTATGGAGAAATTTCTAAAAGCGTAGGTCATTCAGCGCATATTACCTTACCAATCAGGCTAAGGGCTTGTTGTCCTCTGCAGTCTCCACTCTACTCGATCTATGGCCACACTTCGAGATCCATTTTCACAGGGTCGTCGTGCAACATTCTTACGACGTGCGTAGCCCACCGTAGTCGCCCAATTTTTGCAATGTGGACGATGGATTGTTCTCCCAGCATCTGGTGCAATTCGTGGTTCATTCGTCTTGTCCACGTTCCGTCATACATCTGCACTCAACCGTAGATGGTACGCAACACCTTCCTTTCGAAAACACCAAGGGCGCGTCACGAGCATAGTCCAGGTCTCATGGTCGAAAGGAACCACCGGTCTAATCGTCATCTTGTAGATAGTCAACTTCGTGCGGCGGTGAATTTTATTCGACCGGAGCGTCCTCCGGAGTCCAAAGTAGGCACGATTCCCTGCCATAATGCGTCTTTGAATTTTTCTGCTGGTATCATTTTCGGCGGTCACCAGTGAGCCCAAATACACGAACTCGTCAACCACCTCGATTTCGTCATCGTCAATCTGAACTCGGGGTGGGAGACTAACATTGTCTTCCCTAGAACCTCTTCCTCTCATGTATTTCGTCTTTGCAAATCCAATCCGCCTAGCTTCAGCCTTCAGTCTGATGTACGTTTCCGCCATCGTCTCAAAGTTCCGTGCCATGATGTCAATGTCATCGGCGAAGCCAAGAAGCTGGATGGACTTCCTGAAGATCGTTCCACTCGTGTCTATTCCAGCTCTTCTGATCACACCTTCTAACGCGATGTTGAATAGGTAGCAGACACGAAAGTCCATCACCTTGCCGTAGCCCCCTTCGAGATTCAAAGGGACTGTCCCCGATACTTGAACAACGCACATCACTCGATCCATCGTCGCCTTGACCAATCGCGTCAGTTTATCGGAAAATCCGTACTCGTGCATAATCTGCCATAGCTGATCTCGATCGATTGTGTCATATGCGGATTTGAAATCGATGAACAAATGATGTGTGGGCACGTTGTATTCGCCGAGGTATTCGCAGCATTTCTCCAGAACCTGCCAAATCGCGAAAATTTGGTCCGTGGTAGTGCGGGCACCCATGAATCCCGCCTGGTATTGCCCCACGAACTTTCTTGCAAATGATGACAGGCGACGGCATAGAATTTGGGAGAGTATCTTGTGGGCGGTTCTTTTTTCAGAAGATCCAAAAGTTTATTTTTAAAATTCAATTTGTATTCATGATGTCACGCAAAAAAAAAACCATTCCGGTATTCGTGAACAACAAATCACGAAAGCATGAGCTGCTAGTTTGTTTGAATTCATGACTTAGTTACCGTAAACATGATCGAGTAAATAACATTTTCATGAAATAAATCCCAAATCCATGAACATAAGTCACGCCTGTTCAGCGCGATCATCGATTTCATAATGCTACAGAAAACACAGAAACAGAAAATAAAATCATGATTTCGTGATCCATGAACCCATAAGTGTGATATTCGTTCCTGAAATCGTGAACTTGGATCACATGCAATGCTGCAGCTGTCATTTTCAGTTGTTGTTGATTTTATCCTTATAGAGTGCTCGGATCCGTCTGTCTCGAGTGAGCTGAGCCGTATCATCAGAATGGCAGTGGCTGGTACATGTCATCATATTGGCCGTCCTCGAAGAAAAAGAATCCCCGAACGCATTAGGTGCTAAGAGGAAGAGGTGACAATTGACTTCTTCCTCTTTTATTTCTATCTCTATCTCTATCTTTATCTATCTCTATCTCTATCTTACGCACATGAAATCGGCCAATCAGGAGCTGGTTTACGTTTGACAGAAAAGTGGTTCATTTTCGCCCCCGTATTGTCACCTCTTATCTTAGATTAGGTGTTCTTGTTCCCGCCGCTCCGATGGAAGTCGAGGGTGGTGTGGATTTGTTGAGCTGAAAACTCGGCTGAAAGTGTATTCATTCCATCTGCTGGACAGATACCTGCTGGCAGTTTGGGATGCAGGTAAAACCTGCATCAAGGCTTCCGTTGTTTTCATTCTACTTCCTCAGTCCATTTAAAATATTGGCAATTATAATGAAGTTGACATTTTACAGTCCATGAACCATGTTCCCGTTTTTGAGAACAAGGTTCACGGTATCAATCACAACACATGAACATAAATCACGTTTACAAGAACTACACAGCAAAACATTAATTTTAATATCACATCAAAGTGGATGGACTTCAATCGTGTCGAAAATATGGTGTAATATTACTTGCCAAAAAGCGCAAAATTATCATTAATATAGTGCATGAGCTGACATTACGTTGCTTCCCAGGTAACAAATTGATGCTTAACAAGTGTTCTTTCAACAATTTTAATTCAGGCTTAGCTTTAATAATTGTTGTACATAGACCACTTTAACCTTTGTTCAGCTTTTAAACATCTAAATCTGGTGATTTTAATCAGCCCAAAGCTTAACAACAATCTAAATTATAAGCTTTTCAATGCATTAACCAACAGTCTTTTCCAACCCTTGTTCAGCCTTAATTTTTTATTTTAAAAAAATATAATGGAAGTCCGCTTCATATCTTATATTTTTTATGAGACTGCTTTAGAATGTTGCTGACTAATTGGATTTACATATTTATATTGTTACTAGCTGAGTGTGCCCGGTCTTGCTCGGGATTCAATATTAGCTTGAGTTTATGCGCCGATTTAAAAAAAAGCATGCTATATTGTACGTAGCCCCCCCCCCTATTATCTAAGGGACTACCCCCTATGATTATCTCCTTATACCCCCACACTCGCCCCCACATGCCTAATTTGGTTCCATTTGCTTGATTAGTTCTCGAGTTATGCAGAAATTTCTGTTTCATTTGTATGGGAGCCCCCCTTACAGAAGGGGGAGGGGTATCGAACCATCATAAGAACCTTCCACGGCCCCAAAAACCCCTGTATACAAATTTTCACGCCAATCGGTTCAGTAGTACCCGATTCTATAAGGGTCAGACAGACAGACAGACAGACAGACAGACACAGACAGACAGACAGAAATTCATTTTTATATATATAGATAGATTATATGCCTAAAAATTACCTTTACATTTCGGGATTCAAACCGGCAGTCGCTGATTCATAGGCGTCAACTATACCCACTCGACCACATAAGCATATTTGAGGCAGAAGGTATGATCATTAACATGAAGCACGTCAAAATTAAGTTGAATAATAGCAACCGGAAGAGTATTATACAGCAATGCCGAATTATAAACAATAAATTGTGACAGTAAAACATTCCTCTCATTTCAAGTGCAGTAAACACAATGTGGACACAAGTGCGCGATGTATTTCGATGCTATTTTAGTGCTATTATTGAATTCTATTTTTGAAATGCGGTATGAAAATTAAGTGCAATATAAAGTGGTGAACATACAAAACACAGGAATACTAATGTTAATACTTCCGACGTCGTCACAGTCCACTTTCTAGGTGGAGCTATTCTTAAAAAGCTCCTCTTCCTTGTCAATTGTCTCTACTGCTGGTGCTGCTTGGGATTAGAAAGGTAGGCAGTGAATTTAGAATAACTAAAATGTCGGAAATGCAACTGACGACATTTAACAATATTGTGCAATAAATTCATATTATTCTATCAAGCTATCAGAATATTTGTTGCGTATTGCTGGTTTGTGGAGTAGTATTAAGCTTAAATAAGTCTAGTTCAGTCTTTATATCAGCTAACTTTCTGAGGTTGAATTATGGGGATACAATTCGCTTCATGCACTACTAATCAACTGTATATTCAGCCTGGTGTTAATCAGCTTCGTACACCTTAAATCAACCAATAATCAACCTTTGTTCTTACAATTCAGCTTGAATTGTTACTTGGGTTTTACTGCATTTGTTTATTTGTGTGGCCATAAAAATTACATGAGATTTTCGACATGATTGAAGTGCATCCTCTTGGATGTAATATTAAAATTTATTTTTTGCTGTGTAGATCATGATTTTCCGAACAGAGTTCACGATTCTATGACTTTTGTTGCCTTTGCAGGCGTTACGTTTATTTTGTGGAACAATGTTCACGATTTCATGAGTTTTATTCATGGTGTACTTTAAAAGTAAAGTAAAGTAAAAGAAAAATTTACTTGTTCTGAAAATCGTGACTGGAGGTTGACGAATTTCGGAACGGATTTTTTCCCGTGAGGGTTTCGCAAACTATCAATTTGGTTAAAAATCATTCAAATTTTTGACTGAATTTGCTATAATTAGTGATGATTTTCTAAAGATGTCCAAACTTCCCCACTGTCCCCTATTGATTTTTCGCAACAGGAAATCTGTCTCACTGAAGTAGAGTTAGGATTTTTTGTGCCTGCTATCTAGTAAATAAAAACGCTTTCTTTCCCCTGCGATGATGTTATCCATCAGCCCCAGATCGACCTACATTTATTCCGGTCTGGCTGTCATCTAACATTTTTACTATTATTACATTTTTATTGCGGCCTGTTGGCGGTGTCTGAGGATGTCGACTCCTGAATTCTGATGAGGCGCGACGTCATTTTTAGTTGCACGCCAAAAAGGGAGACTATCCTTCTACGTTATTATTTCATTTACTAGGGGAAATGTATGTAATGTCGGTCTAAATGTCCCTAATAAGAGCCCATACTTAAATTCAGCAATCGACTATATTTTCAATAGCGACTAAAAATATTCATTAGTACCATTCCAATGACGCGTTCATTTCGACAAAATTAATAAATAGCAGCTTTTTAGCGATGGGCTCAATCTTAGAACCATAGGCCAACATAAGAGCCATTTCCCCTATATTTCTTATACCAACTTATGTCAGCAGTGAGAAAGTTTTCGGGGCCTTCCTCAGCTCAGTCGGTAAAGGCACAGCTACAAATTAAGACCATACTGGAGGTGGCTGGGTTCGATTTCGTCTTGGAATTTTTTGGACTGGAAAATTCTCGACTTCCCTGAGCATAGAGTATATATATGATTGTACTTGCTACACAATTATACTGATTCAAAAATAGTACAGGTCGAAAGCCTCAATTAATAACTGTGGAAGTGCATCTAGAACACAGTTGAGAGCACGCAATAAACTAATATGCTATAAGCAATAAGCTTGCAATTCGAAGAAGAAGAGGAATAAGAAGACGGCTCACATGAGTGATTTCTGAAATACGGTTATGTCGTATTTAAAGCATAAATTCCGCGAAATTTCATTGACAGTTGAAGTGTAATAATTCCAGCACGAAGTGCTGCACTCATTTCTCACCACAAAGAACAAATTGCTTCTGCGGTGGAGTGAAAACGTGCTGAAAATGATAGCTCGAAAGCTTCATCCACTTCCACTGCTTGCCTGCCTATACACCTATAGAGATAAATCCAATTCCTCCGAGTCATATTCTAACAAATATTTCCGCCACACCTTTCCGGTTTGCTCTTGATGTCGCTCTCGTCCCTCCCGTCGTAAAGTATCCAAATACCAGACGACGACGCCGGACGAGATGACAGCATCCACCAGACCGGTGGCAATAGGACACGAACGGAGACGTGATGGGAAAGCCGGAAATGAATGCGGTGTTGGTGGCTCGGCGGCTGTCGGGAGTTTTCCACCAGAAATAAATCACGTACCCGGCGTACCATCGCCATCTATTTTGACTACGCCCGGCCACTTGCCTCCGCTGGCATTTTGGTGCGGAGTGCGGGTAGCAGATTTGGCCGGGGAAGAAAGTATGTTTTTGTGCGTATTCTTTTCCATGCAAACAATATTCTCGGACGGGAAAGGGGTTTCCTTATAAGCTATATCAACCGCCAGTCGGTTACGATGGGGAATCTTATTTTGACTGGCAGATAGGGTTACCAAGTAGGTACAATTTCTTCAGTAAAACGGAAATTATTAACAAAACAGTCTGAATTAAGCTTTGGTAAAGCATTTAATAGTTATTGTTGTTCTCAGTGCTGCCAGGTGTCAACAATGTCAATTGCGTTGCGTTTGTAACGCACAGAACAAAAATCTGAATTTTAACTATCGCGTGAAATCTCCCTTCGTTTAATTTTGAGCTACAGTTGGCATAAACAATGAAATCGTTTACAAGCTTGCATACAATACTGCTAATTTAAGCGATATTGCGCTTAAATTCACACGATATCGTGTACATTAACGCCAAATATAGCGTTAATTTTGTGTGCGCTATATCACGCAGAAATTAACATGAATTTTTCAAACCCACGAGCATAGCACCACAGACAAACAGACGTAACTCTTCATTGTGTGTCTTCGTTCATGCATTTAACGGTTGATTTGAATATTATCAGTTCCGCGAACTACTCGCCGCAGCGCTGGCATCGGATCACTTTGACGTTTCCATACATTCGATAGAACTTTTATGCAATATTGTTTACGAGTTAGCGAGCAAGCTTGTTTTCCGCGAGAAGCTAGAGAGATGTCGTTACTGAGGTTATATCTTTTGAGATACTATGTTTTCAACAACAAGTTTTTCAAAGAGTTACGTCTGTTTGTCTGTGATAGCACGCTTCGATCTTCCAGGTGTCAACAATGTCAATTGGCAATATAAAGTTAGCATTTCCTTACAACAAATGTAATGAATGTTTTTACAATGCAACTCGCAAATCAGCACCATTTGCTTTTGATCACTTTTGATTTAACCTCAGGAAAGGTGTTTATTTTTAGCGTACTGCCATAAACCACACTGAAAATTACAATTTTGTATGCAGAAAACGTACTAGTCATGTGCGTCCCATATTGAAAGTACCTGCATTGTTGTCCGATTAGGATGCATCATTTTGAAAAAAAAAAATACATTAAAAATCATTAAGGCCACCCTACAGTTTAACTAATAGTTCCAAAATATGAGCCTAGGCAACGAATGGTAATGATTATAGATTTGTAGAAGTTTTGGGAGTTGCGTAAATGGTTTAAAGATTGTATGAAAATTATGGTTAATACTATGAGATCTATTGAAATTTCACTAATATCGCTCTATCTTTAGTTAAAGTAGTCAGAATGCTGTCAACATATTATATGTGGTGTAAGTAAAATATATTGTTTTAGTCAAATCCAAATATCTCAAATATATTTCAATTTACCTCTGGTATATTTTGAGGAATTAAAGTCTATTTGATGTAAATTTTGCGTTCAGTTGCGCATTTTTTAGAAAATTCATTCAGAAAATCATGCAGGGGAAATGTCGACTTCGGCAATACCTTAACCTATAATCGTCAGGGGTAAACAAAGTCCTAGAGCACTCAAATTTGTACAATGCATATGTATCCACATGCCAAAATTAAGCTCTCAAGGACGTTGTTTACCCCCTGACTATAATAGAATAAGGTTTTGCCGAAGTCGTCATTTACCTTATTTTTTTTTCAAATTCCATGCGATATACATTTTTAAGTACTCTAAAAATAATAGAATTGATCTGGAAAAGATTGAATTGACTAGTAACGATCGAGGAAAAATTATAAAAGTATTCATTGTTCAAAATGTAATATCAAAAACGTGAATTTTATAAAACTTCATACATCTCAGTTTATTTTTAAGATGTACAGCTTTTATGTTACGTTCTACAACTTTGCTGAGGACATCAAACCTCTACGTTATGAAAAAAAAAAATGTATCGATGCGCCATATTTGCGGCCAAAACTTGAACTGTTTGTATCCACCATATTGTAGGCCTAATTATTCAAAGAAACTTTACTCAAGACGTCAACTCAATTGGATGAAATGCCAGAGCATTATTAATTTATTCCTGCTAGATTTAATTTCTGGCCTACTGTGCAACGCACTGTTGCCATTACAGTATTTTGCTTGTTGTGAAGAAATTGGTATTGGTGTTTGGTGTTTTATGAGCTTTGATTGATTTCACCTTACAGCCCTTGACTTGAGTACCGATGTCTTGATCCGGTGACTCCCTGCTCCTGACAGATGCCGTGCATTAGCTTCAACAACAAGGGTAGCTGGAAGAGACTGGACTCGGAAAATGTACTCTACATCTATTGACTGTAAGCTAACGCATTGCTGCTTTCTAGCGATATAGTTGATTGAACCACATCTAAATTTGAAGACTATACTAGAATTGGAATCGCTATCGACCATGTCTTCAGTTAATTCTACATCAACTAAGGGGTGTATTCGATAAAAATTACACACCGAAAATCATCTGTAACTTTTGAACCGTATGAATAAAAAAACTGAAAATTAGAGTAAATCTTATTCATAGTGTATTGTTTGCATCCGTCAAGTTTCATAGTTATTAATACAGTAGTTCCAGTCATGTCATCGAAACAAAAATCCAGAGGCGTCCCACCGATGGATCGCTAAAAATCTTGGAATTGCAAATACAACTGTGTCTCGTGTGATAAGAACCTTCAAGGGGGTACACGACGTTAGGCATACGGTCGTTAGGCATACGGACGTTAGGCATACGGACGTTAGGCATAATGTACGGTAGGCATACTGTACGGTAGGCATAATGGACGTTAGGCATAAAGGACGCTAGGCATAATCTACCCGATGAATTCCAGAAGGATGATAATGGGGACAGTCTATTGATTGCTGACATCGGTGACAATAATGAAAGAGCCTTAATTTTTGGGACTTAATACTTGCGACGTCTTGGACAGGCAAGGTATTTGGTTGCAGATGGTACGTTTGCAACAGTTTCTTGTTTGTTTCGGCAACTCGTCACTGTTTATGGAAGTATCGCTCCCTCACATCAGCAGACGGTTCCACTAGTTTTCATTCTGATGACAACAAAAACATAATCGTTGTTTGGAAAAGTATGGGAGTAAATCCTGGAAGCAGCAGGTATGTTTTTTGTTATTGAATGAAAAACCACAGAATTCACCATTCTTCATTTCATGAGCTGTTCTTTGGCATCATCTTTTATCCAACCTAAGCAGTTTTTTTGTTATTAAATGAAAAATCACAGAATTCACCATTCTTTATTTCATGAGCTGTTCTTTGAGGAAAACCTTTTCTTCTTTGACATTTCCGGAGAACTTCGAGATTAAGCCGTAATTACTTTTGTAAGCAAACACTTCATTGGACGATTTCTTGCGAATTAAAGCTCAATCTCAAAAACTAACAACACAAACAGGTAGATTAATGGTTCCTCTATCATATGGTATAGTTTGTTCACGAGATTTTTCTTTTATTTACGAGAAATCAGCGATTGACAAGTTTGTTTACAAAACCAACTACGCCCAAATTTCAAAGTTCTCCGGATCTGCAATATAATATGTGTGTAAGCACCTTCCCTCAGAAATGTAAGCCATCGGTTGAAAAATGGACGGACAGGGACGACCGACGAGAACAACGAATTTTAACCCGGCTTCGCATAGGACATACATGGCTGACGAAGAAACATCTATTCGATAGAATCAGTTCCCCCAATTGCGAAGTATGTAACTCTGAACTCCGTTGAGCATATACTGCTTGATTGTATAAAATTTGATCATATCAGGGAAGAAATAGGATTAAGTAACAACCTTCATATTATTCTAAGCAACACGAAAGAAAACGAGACAAAATTACTGAAATTCATAAGAAAATGTAAACTGTTCAATGCACTATAAGAATTATAAACTAAAGTATTAATCAGAGGCGAATGAACCTTCAGGTTTAAAACCTCTATAATAATAAAAAAAAATATGTGTGTAAGAATATATTACAATAAATGTTTGCTCTATTATTTCTAGATACGATTGATCTCAAGATGTAGTAAAAAACTATGCTGAATTTTTATTGCCAGATTACTTAACCGCTATGGCTACTAATCTTGGATCTAAGTTAATATGTAGTTACGTCACTTATGATATGATAAATAATGGATTTCATTGTTTACCATGCTCCAAACAGGTTTCTAGAGTTGCACAGCAGCAAGGTATTTTATGCCTAACGTCCATTATGCCTAATGTATATTATGCCTAACGTCTATTATGCTTAACGACTTTATGCCTAACGTCCATTATGCCTAACGTCCGTATGCCTAACGTCCGTATGCTTAACGTATTTATGCCTAATGGGGTACACTCCCTTCAAGGAGCGTCTGAGTGCCCGAATGAAGGAAGGGAGTGGTCGTAAAAGTGTTGTTTTTAACACAGTGCAAAAAGCCCCAAACCGGAATGAAAAGCAAAACATCACTGCGAAAACCCGTGCCTGGAAACTTTACACGAAGTTGCTCCCCAAATAGTGTTGCATCGTAATGGATGACGAAGCTTTCGTCAACTTCCTAGGCAAGAATATTTCGTTGGCGAGTCTAAGTTTGATGTTCCGGAGGATGGCCGGAAGAAGAAATTATCGAAATTTGCAAATAAATTCTTGATCTGGCAGGCCATTTGCGATTTTGGTGAAATAAGCGCTCCCATCACCCCAAGTAGCACATGTTGTCACATAAAAGTTGCTGCCACTATTTTGTGACCAAATTATGTGTCGTAAGACAACCATTCAGACAACAGCAATGTAACCGAAAAAGCGCAAGATGTGAGTTGATATGTAACCAATTCAATGTTAGAAAACTAGTTGCACAATAGTGACGAAATAACATTAATGGATTACATACAATCATAAATAAGTTAACTTGTAACGTTGATTCACTTTAGTTTAATTTCGGCGATGAATATTGTTTTGCAGAGTACCTTTATGGCATAAAAATTTTGAGGCGTTGATAAAATTATAATAATCATAAGAGATATTTGCAACGAAACTACATATTATAAAAAAAAATGCAGCTTCATATTTATGGTGAAGTTGGGAGTTCCATATTCATACAATAAATGTGCCATCATATTTTTAATTTAATTTTTACCATATTTCTGGTCATATACGATCCGAAGAAAAAAAATCATAATAGCATCACCATTAATTAAATATTTAACCATTTGGATAACAAAAGAAACAAACAATTAGATTGTGATTGGTGAAATATTTTTGAGCTGCAGTGAAATTTTCGTGTCCGGATTTATTCGTGCTCAATATTTTATCTTTAGAACGGCCTAAGAACTCTTATAATAGTCTTGAACACCACAACTCTCCTTATAACCTTGAACCGTCAAGATGGTGCGTAAATCGCCAAACATGGGTTAACTAAGTCAATACGGCCAAGATTTTCCAAATTGGCCAAAATCACCTTGAAATCCAGAAAAAATGAAAAACAATAGGTTGCCATTATTTAGATTATCATAATTTTGAACTCAGATAAATTTTACAAGACATTTTAAAAACATGCGACTTAAATTTCTAAATTTCTGCGACGCACCGGTTACAGGGTTGCTTCCACTCACTTGCTATAAAAAAATGTTTTTCGGAATTATGAAATCATTAGATGTTATAATGGTTATTAGTACTTGAAGGTTAAAAGAAGGGGTCGTGAAGTATATATTTGACACATTAAACCTGTCAATATTGCTTTCAGTGCGTCACAATCAGCGATTTTACCATTCGTGAGCGCTCACTCTGAGTGAACGCTCACGAATCATAAGATCGCTGATTGTGACGCTCTGAAAGCGAAATTGACAGGTTTTATGAGTCAAACACACACTTTTCACCCTCTTCTTGTTACTTGTAAGTACAATAAATCTTTATATCATCTAATGATTTAATTATTCCGAAAAACAATTTTTTATAACAAGTGAGTGGAACCCTGCCGGTTAGGTTGAGAAACGCTGACTATATAAATCGATAGATAGACTATAAATCGATTTTTCTTTAGGAGGGTTAATACATTCAATATGAATTTTTATTTTCGAGTAGGCTGTGGTATTTTGACGTCTTCAAAGTGTTGTTTATTTAGTTGAGACGAACATCTTTGCTGAAGATGTCAAGTCTCTAAACAATCAGAGTGAAAAGTTCAAATTTGGCAATTTTTGCGGATGGGTTTTGAACTAACTATTTATTTGAACAGATGGTCCCCATTCTAATAAGAAAGTTTTCTTAAGAAACCATGTCTCGTAATTGCTTTGTTTTGAAGTTCAAGTTAGAAGAATCCATAGTGCATGCATTGACAGTCTGAAGATTGTATTTTATACTATGCCGATGAAAACGCAGTCGAAGTTCGCATGGTGGTGTACACTTTCAATATGTGTGAAGGTACCGTTTAATAGTAAAGGCTCCTAACCACGATTTTGCGTTGGTGCTGGGGAAATACGGAAAATTTAAATGTGTCATCAGAGAAAAAATCCCTACGGAGATGATGCTCGACATGCAGGCGTGCGACGTGAAAAAGAGGATTCCCTACAAGCTCAGTAGCTCTTTTTCAGTTGGATGGAAAATATATTCTATGACTGGGGGCAAGACAGCTATCGATCATGAGTAAAATCGAAGTTAATTTTGAGTAACTCTGAGTAACTCACGCTGCTCTATGTCTTATTTATACATAGCAACCTGATGTTATATTGAAAATATAATAATAAATCGATGCTGCCAAGCAAAGTATGTTGACGTGCTTTCTTGGAATTTCTGTGTAGGGACTTTTGGGGCGGTTCAATAGGTTCAGATTAGGCTAATATAATTCAATAAATTCAATTCATAGAGCAATATAGTTTGTGGCACTGCTGCCATCTCTCCTGTTAGTGTTGAATTCAATCTTCTGTATTTTTTTTCAATTGGACCACTAAAATGCCTAAAATGGTCGTTTTTCTATTTATTAACTTTCTGATATTTATTCACCATTAAATACATCCACTCATCCATGTTAATGTGTCAAGCTTCACAATTGCACGTTTTTATAAACTTTTATTCATTGCTAGAGGCAATACATCTGGCAACGCTTTTTCAATGATACTGGCAAAGCGCTAAAGTTGAAGTGATTTTCTTTCGCTGGCGAAGCTGGCCAGAGCTGACCTAATCTGGCCTAAAATCAGCAGCTACATTATAAACCACAATCAGCAGTCATGGACCAATTCTATTGACTACGAAGGAAGTTTACACGCAGAAAAATGGTTTTTTGTTTCAGGGCCTAATGTATTTTATTATTGATTCAAACATATTATATCACTATTTCAACAAAACATATTTTTGAATCAACAAAATGGTTTTTAGAATCAACAAACAGATTATTGACTATACAACCGGTTTGTTGATTCAAAAATATTTTTCTTTGAATTAACCGAAAAATATATTTGAATCAATACCAAAAATATATTAGGCCCTGAGCCAAAAATATATCCATTTGAATTTAAAAATCATTTCTTTGCGTGTAAAGCTCAGGTTGTACCTCAGGTGGCCGAAAAGGAGCATTCCCCTTTTGGAACGGGTCACTCCCGTCACTCCTGTATCGTCATAGTCCCGTAAAACCGTCGTGCAGTCAAACCAACACAGGAGCATTTCGTTTGTCCACAATTCAATTTGTTAAACGAGCGATTCGATCTGTTAAATGGGCGTACAGATGCTTCAAACGAAATATGCTGTCAGACGATATTTCTTTGATCAGAAAATCGAGACTACTTTGATCATTTTTGAGTAAATATGAGTAACTCAAATTTACTCGCTGCAAATATATTTACTCTGAGTGCAGCTGTCTTGCCCCCAGTTCTATGACGGGAATAAAAATAAATGTTTCTTATGCATGACGATGGGACAGCCGATGAATTCTTGTCGCTGCTTTAAGTAACTCATTTGAAGTCTTCACAGCAAAAAAAAAAGTAATATCGATCAATGTTATTCAAGCTGATGTATGAAATAAGGATGTAATAGCAAAAATCAGATACAATATTACATCAATGGATGTAATTTTGTTCGCAAAATCGATGTACATCGTACAACGTTATATTACATAACCGATGGATTGACCTGGTTGCAGCAGTTTGGATGTAATATTCAACAACTTTTTTTTTCTGTGTTCTACGTTAGAAAAGGTGAGCAAAGCGTTCTTGGCCAACTTGCATCGAAAAGGTCTCACTATGCGTCGGATAGTACCAAATAGATTTAATTTTCGTAACATTATGTGGGCAGGTAGACGATTCGAAAATCAGTCAACAGCAGATATTGAATATTAGTTTAGTTTAGTTTTCTGGTTCGCCTCTGGAATATTGAATGTTATGAATAGAATATCAATCTGTTTCGTTTATTAATCGTTAAAAGTATCCTACATTTCAAATTTAGCATAACATTATACATTCCGTTTGGCAACCCTATCCACGCGGGTAGCATCTAGGGAGAGAAATTCAAGAATTTTAGATTGCTTTCTTGGCCACGTTTGCGGCAATGTGTAGCCTGAAAAAGTTTCCCTAAAGCGATTTTCGCACCCCATTCCGGGACCCCCCTCCTCTGCCTTTTCGGCATCCCATCATCAACAACGCAGTCAGCAACCGAACGACGACGACGCCGATGATCTCCCCAACGTGCTTCGTTTAATAAATATAACATTCTTCCTCGTCTTTGCGACTGGCTGTTGTAGTTGTTCTACATTTTTCTGCCCTGAAAATGCTTTACTGATGGATGCTCGTGGAGGGGCCCCAACCAAATTGAATGCATAAAAAAATTGAGTACTCTTTTTCTTTCCGTGCATGTACCAGGAATCAACAAGGTATAGTCGGGGATGAAAGTACAGATGAAAAGTTGAGAATTTTCCCCGTTTCTTCCCATTTGATATCCGAAACGAAAACTTCCGGTACCGGTCGGGCTTCAACCAACAAGTCGGGAAGAAAGTTTGGAATTTTGCTGCGCTATGCTTCTTGGGCGAACCGTTTTTCTCTTCGTTCCTGTTGCAAAATTCAACCAATCGATGTCAAGTTGTTAGTTGGAATTTGTTTCCCGTTTCAAAAAATAGTTTCGAAAGGTGTCTCACAGTGTGTTGCAGTTTGGTAGATTCGGTTCGAGAAGTTCAAAGGCACTTGAGTGATGATATTGCATTTGTGGGAAAATTTGAGTCATGCGATTCAATGAGTCGGAAAAGTTTGCGAGTCGTAGTATGTTTTGCGAACTTTTACATAACTGACCTCAATGGTCGTTATGTTTCAAAGACTACATTTTTCAGAAACTTAACTCTCAGGATATAGGAAGCTCAATGAAAAAAAATGTGTGCTAGATAGATAAAAGATGATTAAACGTCAAAAAGGTCTGTAGACTCTGGCCAGATCTGGTCATAATCTGGGGCCAGATCTGGTCATAATCTGTGGCCAGATTATTTTTTTCATTATCGGTAGCTTCTCAAAACTTTTAACGGTAGTTATCGGTAGGCCGTCTGAAGAAGGCTTTCCCGATACTTGAAACCTTTGTGAGCGGGGGGACTGTCCTTCAGTTCTTCTGCTTTAAACGTGTCGAAATCAATATTTCTAATTCTAATGCTAATTCTGACTACAAGGAAAACAACACATACACTGAAACAAATCGACATGTACGGTTTATTGGATCCATCTTATAACATAGCAGTGTCAGAAGATTTATACATTCTATGTGATGATTGATAGATTCCTTTGGATTATCAGTTAAAAACTAAAACTGCGATATGGAATGATTTCTATCGTAATTTCACATACTTAGTACAGGACATTCCCTTGCCTCTGACGTGGTTAGCGATGGGTAAGATGTATATAAATATTGTCTGATATATTTTATAGTGAAACCCTGTTGATATGTCATGGGTGGGAACGGACATCTAGATACTAATGGAAATTCATATGAGTTTGCACTATAAGCAAATACAGTAAAACAAACCTGTTTTCGTGATGAATATTGCTCACTAAAAGATATATCTTATATGACAGTCATGTATATTTTATTGGAGTTGTTTTTACCGATTTTTGAAATTTGTTGATATTTCGCGTGTAAAAAGACATGTAGAAAGTATTGGGCAGTCATATATGTTTGCACTATAGGAAAACATTTATATCGCATTGGAATAGCTTCCGACAGTTTTTGAATTTTGTAGATTTTTGACAGATCCATGCCAATCATTAGATAGTCATATAGATTTGCCTTTTAAGGAATCCAACAGCAAACATTTGTTTTGGCATGGTTTTTGGGATGAATATTGCTCCCAATAAAATACACATTATATGATTGTTCTGCATACATTATTGAAATAATTTTCAACGATGTTATCGTACACTCATTGAACATGATTGTTAGTCGAACTAGACACTGCTTATAATCATGATACTTATTATCTTTACTTGTTATTGGCCCATAAGATAAGGGGTTCCAGAAGAGAATGTATTGAAATTGAA
Source organism: Ochlerotatus camptorhynchus (assembly GCF_037179485.1). Lineage (NCBI taxonomy): Eukaryota > Metazoa > Arthropoda > Insecta > Diptera > Culicidae > Ochlerotatus > Ochlerotatus camptorhynchus. The sequence continues at coordinate 4,641,890 of NW_027040849.1, forward strand.
GAAAAAAATCTACTGCAATATTTACTTTGCTAAAATTATAATTGTAAGCCTTCTACATGGGTTATTTCAGATTCCCCAGCACTAATACTGGAACTTCATGAACCAGTTCCATGAACGCATATAATTTGGTTATTGTTTTATTGCACACAGGAGCATTAAGACAGATTAGAACCAAACAAACCACCGAAACTGAACATAAGTTTGTCAGTACTATATTTCTTCACTCTAGCAAAACAAGCATAACGTTGCACTACATTCCATGTCAGGAGAGCTGTTCTTACTTCATGCTAATTGAACGAGCTCAATCTTAAAGTCAGCCGTGGCCCAGTAGAATCGAGCGCAGACACCGACAGCATCACACCTCAACAGTCCTGGATCGAATCCCAAATCAGCTACAATAAAATAAAATAAACGCAACTGTAAAAGCACTCGAAGCACCACCTCCCACTAGAGGTGGGCAAAAAAACAGCTCATCTGACTGAGCGGATCAGACCCGTCCAGCTCAATAAGTGGAGCTGATTCTTTTGAACAGCTCTTCAGCTGACATTGAAATTATAGAAATGTTGACACAAATTCAAAATCGTAAAAGAAATAAATGGTTTTGGTGACCCTACACCAATAGAGATATATCTTAAAACTACATAAAATAGTAAAAGTAATCTAAACCAATAAATCCGTAGCTTACAACATTGCTCTACTTTTCAATTGAAAACGCCACTAACGCTTCAACTGAACAACCTCCGCGTAAACTAAAATGCACGCAAAATTGCCATATCAGTAAAAGCAGAAAATCTATAACTATATCACACGCGATTATAGAATTGACGCCTTTTCTCATGTTATGCAATTCAGTCTAAACACAGATTTTAATGCTGATGTTAATTCTCCAGCAAAATTGCTCTCTCCATTCTCGGTTCAGATCCGGTTCCGGAGCAGAATCGTGAAGAATCGAGAGAAAAAAAAAGATCTGAAGAACTGGACGGATCCGAGAGCTGTCATCCTAAACAGCTCCCAGTGAATCATTCGGGTCGATGATTCAGATCCGGAGCTGAGCTGTGAGGTGGAGAGCTGCATTTCGCTGTTCTCGGTTATCTGCTTTTGTGCGGATCTTCCGCTTCCCCAGAGAATGATGGGAAGAGAGAGGAGAGCACATATGCTGCAGCAATAACATCAGCAATAAGAACCGGGAACGTAAATACATTGGATAATATCAGTAGACATTTTACATAGTGTAAAACATGTAAATAAGTCTCTCTCTCATAAAGTCACTTGGAAGTTTACTTTTACCGTTGATGCTATCGATCACATGTTGTGCTACGTGCGCATCTTGGTTTACGCGGTGGCTGTTCAATGCGTAAGTGGAGTGTGGAGTTGTTTTAGACTTGTTATATCAGTGAGCTGATGAGCTGCGGCTCCTAAAAATTAAACCGCGGGTTATCAGCTCACTTTAGTGAATCAAGCCTTTAGAACAGCTCGGGAGCGGATCGCACATCTCTAATTCAGATTCAGAGCTGAGCTGTGAGGTGGAGAGCTGCATTTCGCTTTTCGGTTATTTGCTGTTGTGCGGATCTTCTGCTCTTCTAGAGAATGATGAGTGGAGAGATGATAGCACATATGCTTAACACTAGCAATAAGAGCCGGGTACGTAAATCCTACATTTGGATAATACCAGTAGAAATTTAACATCGTGTAATACATGTACATGTCTCTCCCATACAACCGCTGGGAAGTTTGCTTTTACCGTTGATGCTATCGATCAGCAGGTACATGTTGTGTTACGCGTGCATCCTGGTTCACGCGGTGGCTATTCAATGTGTAAGTGGAGTAATGAGTCTTTTTCTGAAAACTTCCGCTATTAGTATGATGGAATGGTTTAGCCTCGTGATATCAGTGAGCTGATGAGCTGCGGTTCCTAAAAAATGAAACTCGGGTCATCAGCTCACTTTAGTGAATCGGGTCTTTAGAACAGCTCATGAACGGATTACCCATCTCTACCTCCCACTGTCTGATGTTTATTTTTCGATTTATTTTTAGAACCGATAAAATATATGTGTTAAAACAAGAATGAAATATCATGTGATTTTCATATAAATTTTAATTAGATTGATTTATGACATGTATATGATACTTTGGTGAAATGTAAAACTTATGCTGATGGGTTTCAAATCCCTTTCAGTTAATTCTTATAAGTTGACCAATTTTCATTTATCATATGAAGATCATATAAAAGTTACCTACATATCAGCATTGGAAATGTATCAGATATTCATATAAAATTTACCTGATAGATTTTCAATCATATTATCGTTTCCATTGGATTCTCTTATAGAGCAAATTTATTAGACTTCCACATAACAGGAATATGTCATATTGGTTCAGTGTAGGTATTGATTATTTTTCAAGATTACTAAAAATCTGCGATTCTCGGTAGGAAATGTGAAAAATTGGTAGTTTTTAACATTTTGTCTGTGAATTGGTAGGCTTACCGAAAATCGGTAGGACTACCGATAAATCGGTAGGTCTGGCCACCCTGCTGTAGACTTTTATCTCGATTTTTAAATCTAGATTTAAAGCAAAATCACAAGGGGTGAGACAGCTTCACTCTGAGTTGCTTTTTTGCAGCGAGTAACACACTTAACCTCAAAATTTAGTCGACGTTCATCGATGTTTTTCTCTGAGTACTCCTCCTTGGCTTACTCCGTTTATCCCTTTCACATATTATATATAAGTCTTGTTTGTAAACAAAATAGCATTGTTCGGCTATTGAAACGATGTGAATTCCAGATTTTGTTCAGAAAATGGCTTGAACGATGCTGGAAAAGCTTCGAAAGGGGGCGCATTGGCGTGGATTTTCATCTGCTTCACTGTGTCGATTGGCTGCTGTTGCTACAATGATTGCTTTGAAAGTGCTTTTTGTTCGTATTCCTCCGTTTCAAAACGTTGAATGTGAATTAACTGTAGGTAGGTGGACATATGCGATTTTTTCTCGTAAAATAACCACAGGAATCGTTTCCAGATGTCCACCGAGGAGAACGTGAAATCCAACTCCGAAGGAAACGCTGCCAACCACTACCCCAGAATGTTCAGCCAGAGCATCAACACAGTCTACACTGCTGAAGTCGAAGAGGTGAAGGACGATGAAGACACAGCTCCCAATATTTCCGGTGAGTACGATCCTCTTCCGGACTTCAAACTCATCATCGATCTACCCAACGAAATCGAAGTGAAAACCGGTGAGGAAGACTAGGAACAAATGTTCTGCGTTCGCTCCAAGCTACTGCAGATGGTTCAGAAAGAGAGGAAGGAAAGGTTTCTTGGCGATCTGAAGATTCTCAAGAGTAAATCCGATCCAACCAAGTATAGGATCATCGCTATAGACTTTGCTGACGAGAAACCGTAAAACCAAACATGCTCCGAGTATAATGAATAATAGCAACAAAAAAACAACTTTTTTCCTTTTGGATGACATATTTTCTTATGTTCAACTTCAACGGAGACTTCTTTCGGCGGCCGCAGCAGAGTGATCAGTGATGTATTGCAGAAAATGGCAGGTTGTTGAGCGATAGGAACAAGATCACTTCGACGAGTATCGGAGGACGGCGGGGTACGTATAATTTGCCGGATCTGGAGTATTTGGTCAGGTGGATCGAGTTCTTCTACCACATCAAGCCGGTTGTTTGTTGTTGTATTGCTGGATAGCAGCTAAGAAAAGAGGTGACAATACGGGGGCGAAAATGAACCACTTTTCTGTCAAACGTGAACCAGCTCCTGATTGGTCGATTTCATGTGCGTAAGATAAAGATAGAGATGGATAAAGATAGAGATAGAGATAGAAATAAACGAGGAAGAAGCCAATTGTCACCTCTTCCTCTTAGGATAGCAGCTTTTCGGCTTCGAATCTGCATATGTTGCTGTGATGTGAAAAGTGAGAATGCAAATGACAGTGATCTTGCTCACTGAGCAATGTGAGTTACTCGAGGTGCCTCAAAAGCAACTCTAAAATAGCTCATGATTAGGAGCTGTCTCACCCCTGCAAAATCACAACTTCACTGCTTGATACTAAACTAACAAACTGACAACTCGCTCCCATACAAAGTTCCACCGAGGGGCGCTAAGATGGTAATTTTTGCTAAAGCATCGCATTTATTTAAAATATTTCCAGTGTTCCATAATAAATGAAATTTTGGATTTCGGTTCCATTTTTAATGCAGATAACGAAAATACATTTACCTCAATACTCTTAAAGAACCCAATTCTCCTCCTCCTAGAAATTTGTCTTATTACAAAAATAAAAAAGAGAATTCTTGATTTTCCTGCGGTTGCTGCGATAAGTGAAGATAAAAGTTGAGCATCATCATGCATATTTACATATTCATCGTAGCATGCTGCGCTTCATTCAGTGCGGTACCAAATCAGCACACAACATTTTCGCAAGCATATGCTGGGTCTCATTCTCCGCATCGCGCTAATGATGTGCTGATTGACTTTCGGTAGATTTTATTCCACTGCTGCTGGTGCGAGGGGGAAAACTTGGAAAAGTCAATTTTTCGTTTTTTCCCCGGTGCGAGTAAAAATTTGATTTGCATACAATTTCAGCTTCAATGATTTTTGTTTTTCTGTTACTGTGCTGTTGAATTTTCGGGAAAATGCCTTTGGATCAATTTCGCAACATGAAAACATGAAAAACAAAACTGACAGACAACGAATCATACTGCAGTTAAGGATGCATACATTTTAAAACAAGTAGCAATCGGATTGTATCGGGTGGAAACGCTGTTGTTTCCAGCATTGCACTACAGTACTGCTGTTTCGCCATGGGGATGATGTGATGGTAAGGGGATTGCTGTCTCGCCTGCCACATAGACTCCTCACACCGAAGAAGACGAAACGGATTTGCATAATGCACAATTTATGCATTCGCTTGCACTATTGTGTGTGCGAGCAGCAAATGCAGACTTGGTATGACATTTATTCCAAAGAGAGCGCTACTCGCACTCGAACATACCTACATTCGTATCTGATGGTTCTCATCTCTTGTTTTGCCTTCTTCCAACTTTTTGCTCCATTGCAGCAATGAACAATCATTTTCCCGGCGCTATAAAAAACGACAATGATGACACCGGTGACATTAGAAGAAGGTTCAGTGGAGAAGTTGTGTACAATCTCTGATACTAGATAAGGAATATGTCAAGCTGTGCACCGCTCCTCTTCCTTTCTCGTAGTAGCCCGACAGTCGACGTAGACAACTGACTGATGCCATTTTACTATGGAACCAGCGAAAACCCCGAGCGTAGACGACAAGTGCCGTAATTTTGCATTTCACTCCATGTAGCAAGCCATGAGGATTACAACGAGCAAAGTGATGAGCGAGATATCAAAATGCAAATTCCATTATGGTACTCGAGAGGGCGCTCTTGTTTTGTACTATTTACGATGGGGATTTCGGTCTTTGTGCATGACATAATCTGTCAGAACAGCACTTGTTTCGATGATGTGCCAAAATTTATTGACGATTTTTACTTTTCAGTGGAAAACATTGCGTCCCACCCTGAATACCGAGCAGACACATCAGACCGAGGTTCAGACGAGGGCGTGTTATGAGTGTGTATGTAAATAAAGGAAGGAAGTTGAGTCGATTTATATGCACTCGATAAACATACGCATACGGTATGAGTAACAAGATTGGCAAACATCCTGATCCTCCCCGACGGGAACGCTGGCTGACCATTATATATCGGTATTGTATGACGAGGAGATGGTGAACAAATTACAAAACCAAATATGGATAGTTTGGCATCGGTGTCACATCCTGGCAGAATGATAACGACGAAGTTGAATTTGTTTGAGCAAATTATGGGTGACAAATTGAATAAATTTAATCGGATTGCTTTCTAATATGTTGCTGGCTGTCAATATTAGTATGACAGTCAACTTTTCAATGCTTAATTTTATCTAGCACGAGATCTTCTCTAGTTCGAATGGAATTTAAACTACTGTGAGAATGTTTTCTATGCAGATTTCAGGGGACCACTGAACCAGGAAAATCGGGAGAGCCGGGAATAAACCGGGAATCGAAAATAATCGGGAAAATCGGGAAATAACCGGGAATTTGATTGGAACATTACCATAGCATTTGTGTTGACAAAATCCGGAATCTAAAATATTTCTCTTAGGATTTTTAATCTAGCCCCATAAACTCGAACAGTTTTCTAAGGTTTGAAGTTTGTTCTCAACAGAAGTCTCAGAATCTTGACAATTTACGTTAATCCTAGATCTTAAATTTCTGTGCACGGAATCCAAAACTTAACTAAACTATTTCTTGAATCACTTTGCAAATTCCTCAATGATTTCTTCGGAGCATTTCAAATCTCCGGATTGGCACTAGATTGCGGAACAGAGACCGACGTTGAATAAAGGAATGAAAAAAATGTAAATCATAACACATTAGTAGTTTTTCATTCCCTGAAAATTTAAAGAAAGTCCGATAATCGGTTTAATTTTGGTGAGTAAATATGTGTGTGCCATTTTTATCGAATACACCCTTTAGAACGAATCAGACGAAAAAACGGCAAGAATATGAAAAATGTTCTCGCTGAGTGCAAAGTCGGTAATTATAGATTAAGCACTGAACTGAACTGAAGGTATACAAACAACGAGAAATCGTTTTTGGTTTAGATTCTCCCCATTTAGATTAATTTTATCTGCTTACAAATAAATATAGTTGAAAACGGCTCAGCAACTATCCGTCAACTTTCGCTCGATTATGCGATCATCGATGAACGTAGATATCGTCACCGAATCCAATCCTACTTTTTAGGTAACTGTTGTTTATCTTGCAGCAAATGTTTAGCTAGAATTACATTATTAGTTTTGGACGAGGTTTTGGATCAAGTCAATGATAAACGATGACATCCGGTTTGTTGAAACATATGCCCACCTATGTCAAATTCAGAAGCTATTTAGGTAAAAGAATCAAGATTATCTTCTTGGTAGATTTATAAAATTCCAGACTTTTTTTTGCCGATTTTTTCCTGATGAAAATAAAATCCAATGCTATTTTTACGAATAATTTGATATGTTGTATCATCCCTCAGCTTGTGTAATTTAATTTTAGATCTACACTGAAGTCTTTTTTTACACGGTTTTTCGCGATTAACATAGTACGTTTTTAACGATTTCTCGACAACGATACAACCATAGAGGTAACTCTAAGACCAGAAGGTCCCGAAGAAACGTGCTCAACTTTTTGGCTCAGCTCTGATACTCTCTTCGGTCCCAAGCTAATCGATGCACCCCTCGAAACATAGGAAAATCCACGAACCCCTCATTTTATCTGTCAAACTTTCATAGCGAATCAAAACAAACATAGTGTAGTACTAGAATTTCGACTAGAATGGGGTACGTTAATCGATTTGCTTGGGACCAATAGGCTAGTCAAGTAGTGAGCCAATTTAAAATCGTCAGTTTCCACCGGTTGATACAACCCTGGGTACTGCGGAGTAAATCGATTTCATTTTGCAAGCCAATTGAAAACTACTTGAAAATTTGTTCAAGTTTAAAATTGTTTTGTTCTTTCTCAGTTGATTCCCGCCGAAAGCTCTGAGCCAGGAGTGCTCGAGCCCCCATGACTCTATCAAAGTTTGTTTACATACATGTTTCGCCAAAGTATGTTTTACTGCTTCTGAATGTTTGGCTCCCGTTTGACAGTTCTGACTGGCTCCCAAGTGACAAGCACATTGAGGGAGTCCGCAGTACCCAGATACAAACTACCGGCTTGATTCCAATCACATTATCCGTTTCAAACTATAGGTATCGAATGGCATACTTTTAAAAAAAAATCACAATTTTTGGTGTACATACAGAAACTTTTAAAATATGTCTATATGGACCATAGCATGCTATAATTACAAATGGCATCAAAATCCGATTTTGTAAAAACATTTAAACATGTAAAAAATTAAAATCTCGTAGGTTTTTTTTACACGTTTTTTTTACACGGTGCGTATCTCCCGTGTAAAAAAAGATCTGAGTGTATTTTGGTGCCTGCAAAAGCTATTTTAGCGTTTTGAGCCATTCTTGCGAATTTAAGGTCGTTCAGACGTTTTTGCGTATGAAAAGATTAATTTCAAGATTATTTTGAAGGATTTCAGACCGTTCTGGTGTATGTTATTTTGTCGTTTTGACATTTTATCATAGGTTTTTTGAGTTATTTTGGCGTTTTCAATCGTGTTCAGTCATCGTCATCGCCCTTTCTGCCAATTCTATGTCCATTTTTGTGTTTGTTTTTTTTTTAATTAAAGAGCATTTCCAGCCTAAGCCGCTAAAAAATGTCAGTTTTGTATCGAAACCTTCCGATTTGTATTGAACATTGCTCACATGCTCGGCATTGGTAGCAGGTTGCATTTCTCATCAAAATATTGTTTTCTCAAGAGTAGTTTTTGAAAAGGGCGTATTAAGAAAAAATTGATCACATTTTATTCAAAAAATCATTACATGAAAATGATTTATCTGATCAAAATGACATCTGTAAAAAAGTTGTAGGCAATCAAATATGCCTTGAGGAAAAAAATACACTGAAAGAAAAAACTCAGTATGTACATAGTAAAAATACATAAAACGGCAATTTTCTTAAAATACCCCCCTTAGATTTTCATATTTTTTGCAAAGAAAGCTCTTGTAATGCCATATTTGATAAAGAGTGTAAGCTGGTAATTGGCTTTAAAAATATTTATAATATGTATAGATGGTAACTGGCTAAAACAAATGTATGTAATTTTTGTTGATATTCACAATTTAATGATGTTGCATATTGTTTGGTAAAATAATAATTTATTTGGAATCGACACATCAATTTGGAAAAATTTGCACATATAAACTTTTTTCGTAAGTTCAGCCGGCCTCTAGTTAATGCGACTTTAAAAAATAATAATTATGAATTTTCAACATATTAGACCATTTTCACATGTTAGTTGTTATGTCCACCAACAAAATGTTTTTTGTATGGTTGTATGTTAAAGAAAAAACACGACGAAGTAGCGCTCTACCCTATCATTGAAGTTCACGTAATTTCATGAAAGAACGGGGAATACCGTAGAAGTTCTGGGAATTTCATAGCATACTATAGAACTTTATGGAAATGCATGGATCTTCCCAGAATTTCATGAAAGCGATTGCGTCTTTTACATCAAATATATATTCTCTCATATGAAAGCAGACTGCTCAGAATTTATTCCAGCGTTCTTCAGGTTTCCTAAGATCGCCATTAAGTCCTCTTGATATTTTTAAAGACTTCAGGTTGATCAGTTATTATTCAAAAGATCTTCAACAATTCGTTTATTAGATGATCTCTTATGACACCAGGTGGCTCAGAAATTATTCCGAAAACCTTCAGGTAATTTTCGATCCCCATGATAACCTCAGGTTACTTTTTCAAGACTGCAGGTTGATCAGGTATCATTCTGAAAATATCCAACTATCCAACAATTCAAATCACATCTTTCAGATATTCTCTCATATGGTACCAGGTTGCTCAGAACATATTCCAAAGACCTTCTGGTGATCAGAGATCTCCAAAAACTTCTCATAATATTTTTCAAGTCTTCAGGTTGATCTGAAGATCTTCAACTGTCAAACAATTTTAATCACTTCTTCTTCTTCGCATTTCAAGCTTATTGCTTATCGCTAATTAGCTTATTACGTGCCCTCAACTTAGTGTTCTAGATGCTCTTCTACAGTTATTAATTGAGAGCTTTCGATGCCTGTACCATTTTTGCATTAGTATAATTGTGTGGCAAGTATAATCATACTCTATGCCCAGGGAAGTCGAGACATTTTCCAACCCGAAAAAAACCTAGGACGGACCGGGAATCGAACGCAGCCACCTCCAGCATGGTCTTGCTTTATAGGTGATATTTTCTCATATGATTCCAAGCGACTCAGAAACTATTTCATAGCCTTTCAGGTAACCAGAAATCTCCATAAAGTACTCAGGGTATTTTTTCAAGTCTGCACGTTGTTCAGATTCTATTCTGAAGACATCTGGTTCATCAGATAACATTCTGAAGATGCCAAACTGTCCAATAATTCAAATAATGTCTCTCAGATATTCTCTCAGGAAAACAGATGACTCTAATATTTTCCAAAGATTTTCAGGATCTCTGGATATTTTTCAATACTTCTGGTTGATAAATTATTCTGAAGATCTTCTACTGTCCAGTAATTCAAATCACGTCTCTCAGATATTCTCTTATGATACCAGGTTGCTCAGAAATTATTTCAAAGGCCGTCAGGTGATCAGAGATCTTCATGAAATCCTCAAGATATTTTCAAGTTAAATAGGTGCCATTCTGAAGGTGTCCATCAATTCAAATTGCGTCTATCAGATATTCTCTTATGACACCACGCGACTCATAAATTATTCCAAAGACCTTCAGGTCATCAGAAATCTCCAAAAACTTTTTTTTCAATACTAGGATGATCATATATTGTTCTAAAGAATTCAACTGTTCAGTAATTCAAATCACGCCTCTCAGATATTCAAGCATGACACCAGGTTCATCAGAAATTATTTAAAAAGCATCAGGTGATCATTGATCTCTATGAAATCCTTAGGATATTTTTCGAGACATGAGGAGGTACTATTGTGAATATCTCAAACTATACAATTATTCAAATCACGTCTCCTAGATCAGGTGGTCAGTGATCTCCAAAGCCTTAGATATTTTTCAATACTTTAGGTTGATCCAAGCATTATTCTGAAGATCTTGTACTGTCCTAACATTGAAATCAGATATCCTTTCATGAAACTAGGCTGCTCAGATTTTTTTTCCAAAGACCTTCAGGTGCTCAGGTTGGTTTGCTTATGCTTTGCGAGGTAAGGGCTTACAAAGTTAAGTTTACAAAAGCTGATAGGCCCATTGCAGTTGTAGGTCGAGAAACGTACATTTTATCCTCAACCACTTAGAGTTTTTAGTAGCAGACCAGACTGGAAGAGATGTACGTTTAGAGAGGTTCTTCGGTGATTCCCGAGTAGAAGAAATCCTTTTTAAGAACGTTGTAACTATTCTTGAACAACCCGTATTGAAACTTATCATCCAAATCTCCAGCTTTACAATATGGAAGTTCAAGTGCTTACCGACTATCACACGCAAAGAAACTGTTCGAGATCATGATTATATCCGGTGACATACCGCAATCGTTGAATCTAAGATCTCCCTGATCGACAATTAATCTGATACCACCTTTCTGATCGTATGGAGAATTGAATTTGTCTTGTATAGAAGATGCTTGAAGGTTGTCGGTATAGATCATCCAAATCCAAAGTTCTTCGCCAAACCGAAAGCTTTAAGTTCAAGAGTGTTCTGACATAGCATTTTCCCACAGGCTTGGCTGCACCCAACCTTCCACGTCTTCTAAAACTGTGAGTTCACCCAGGTCATAATTTAGAACGCTGTGTAGGTTGTAGGTTGCTTTCACCTGTGAAGAAACTTTACGTTAGCGATTCAAGAGTAGCTCACCGCCTGCATATCTCTCGCCTAGTCGGCCGTTGTCTTATACTTAATGCCGTCGTAAACCGCATCACAAGCAGCTTCAATCCCATGTAATCCAGAACACGCAGAATTGTCCGAAATCTCTTCTCGTGGTTCGAACTCGTTACCTGAGACTGGATTACGCTGTTTTAATCATCTAGCGTAAGTGTGCCTGCGATTTGCATTGAGTGTCGGAGATTGTGAGTTAGCTGAAGGATGTCTCGCTGGATATGCCCAAGTCTGGACGGGCGATAGCTGGTGGCCGTGAACGGTTCCTGGGGAAAGCACTAGATGCGAACCTCCTCCCAGATCACCATGGCAATACAGGAAGTATCACAACAAAGGTAATTGCTTTTAGATATTTTGCAAACAGTGACAGATAGCGGACATGAAGAACCAGTTTAGGTGCCGGGCAAAGGTGTTTATCCTAGACAAATGGTAAGTTACAAATTCTCTGTTGTCGTTGTCGTAATCGCCGTCGTAGTCGTAGGCAGTACCGTTAGTATATTTAAAATTAAACATCAACCGCTAAAAATATGAATTATCGCGTATTTCTGTTGTTCATTACATTCCAAGTGAAATTCGAGAACGTAATTTCATTTGAATAGCTTGTTTAACCAGGTCTTAAACAATCGTCACGTCGGTCATAGCTTGTTATGATTGTCTGAACCATGCGTAAAGAGAAAATCGAAACATTGAACGTCGCGTGAAAGTGGATCTTAATGAAGGCCTAAGTACTCTTTTGTAGCTTTTAGTTTTAGGATTTCAAAGATCGTCGGTTGTAGTGGCTTGCTTACTGAGGAGAAAAACGCGGTCCCAGATCCTTTCATATTAAAAATATAAAAATATCGCTTGTTTATCGTGTATTTTGTTAAACTTTTCGTTGTCGTCGGTGCCGGGTTTGAATAGTTATAAAAACTTGAGTAACGCTATAATGTGATATGAGAGGCTCGGTGGCCTTAGAGCAACCGTTTTTGCTTACTGAGCAGAACATCTTGAGCCTAATCTCAAGCCCATCCACATTCAAGATTCGTCAATGATTAAAAAGGAGCTCGTCTGCCTAGTGGCAAACGTTTTTGCTTACTGAGCAGAAGACCGTGGGTTCAATCCCAAGCTCCTTCGCGTTATACGATCGTTAGGACATCAATTCAGCTTATCGTTTACCAAAACGAACCCTGCTGCTAACCCAACCCTCTTACCCAACATCCCTGTGATTCCTCGTGGAAGTGCAGAGGACTCCTCGGCTTCCATCAAAGCGAGTGTCACGTCAACACATTCCTACCCATTCCTTTCTTGACCTGCGTTCAGGCGCGGCTGGCGCTGGTATTGCCTAATTCGAGATCACCAGTTTTTACACATTGAGGATGATTGCTAGTCCCAAGCATCGTCCATTGGTTCTCTGTGTAATTACAGCTGGTCTGGCAATAACAGAGTAGCAACCGTGGGCGGTCAATCCTGCTCATGCTCATGTATGTTAAAGAAAAAACAATTTATTCTCATATATGGTGGCTGTCAGACTAACCTTTTTCTATCTAGACATTATTAGAATTATTTTGACGTGTTGAAAGTCCTTGTCATCGCCCTTTGTGCCAATTCAAAGGCCAATTTTGGTTTTTTTCTTTATTAAAGCGATTTTTAGCCGAGGGCTAGTTCATCACATGGTGGGTTATAATCATTTTGACGCCTTTGTTCTTTTTTAGTTATTTCTGTGTTTTTAGGTGGTTGCTTGTAGTGCTGTTAGTTTTGTTTTATCATTTAATTCTTGAACTAAAAGGTCAGAGTATTTTAAAAGCCATTTCAGCCATTTTAAAACCATGTTGATGTGTTTGAAACCGACTATAGATCATTTTAGTGGTACAAAGGCTATTAATAAAAGTTTTTGATTTTTTTATTTAATTTTAATCTCATTTGACTATTTCAAATGCCTTTTTTTTTGTTTTCTTGCCATTTTAGTGGTTTTATTCATAATAGTTAAGGCAATTCATGGCCATTTGGTCGTCTAAAAGGTTTAATTGCCGTTTTAGGGCCATTTTGACTTCAATTTTGAAGGTAATTTCGGGCAGTTTTAGCGTGGTGGCAGTAAACCAATAAAATCAGTCAGCTCTGTTCTACTTCATATGCTCGAAATTCCTATGGTGTTAAATCCTGGGTGATACCAATTTTATGTTATCAAATCGAACCACTTTTTTACTATACCAGTATGATGAAACGAATACAAGTATTGCAGTACTTCAACATTGAAAATAATCAAGCTCACCTCGAATCATTCTATTTATGACAGGATGAAGTGAACATTTAAGCCTCATTTAATCAAAAAAAAAAACCTAAGTTTTTTTTTACAAAAAAATTGGTTCAATTTGCTTCTCCCTTCTCTTTCTCGAATTTATGAACGTAAACAAACAATCGAAGAGTTACGGTTGAACTTCACTTGAAATGCAGTTTGGCAGCGCTTGCTGCCAGCTGATGGCAATGAATCGATTATTTTGGCGTTGCCAACATTGAACAAAAAATCACTTCGCATCACCTATAGAGTCGATGTATGAGAGTCACGCCAAGAGAAAAACAATGAAACTCGCATCACGGGTTCCGAAAGATTCCTTTCCCTTTCACTTGACAGCAGAGGAATTCTGCATGAACTTCAAATGACTTCTAGCGAGAAAACATATTAGCGGTTGTAGTAAATGTGTTTATGATCATTTAATCCATTTTATTTTAAATGTTATTGTAATACCTTTCGTGGAGCTTACACAAAGTATTCAAAATGAAGGTTAAAAAAACTCAACGTTATGTTCTATCATTTGAGGTCCGCCATTGATTGAATCAGACAAGTGGCGTTGGTTCAAATTTACTCATCTCTTGAATAATAATTGATGAACAGCAAATTAAGTAAATCTTCCTTTAATTATTGCTAAGCTCAAAACTTCATATTTTTTTATTATCGATTGATATAGTATATTTCGTATAGAGGTATACTGCCCATAATAGCAAAATTGTCCCATCTTTGCGCGATTTCCTATTCATATGGGACAGTTATGCTTTTATGGGCAGTATACCTCGATATAAAGTAACTGTCACTTTTGGCTTCCATCGCTGATTTCTAGCTAACAATGATTAAATCAAGCTAAGTACTAACACCATCGGCGATATGAGACAATCCTCCATCTATTGGTCATGCCAATTTGTATGATAGAATTGATATTTGTGAGATATCGACAATGGAAGTCAAAAAGAACAGTTACGTTATATCGAGGTATATCTGTATGTTTAAAAAGTGACTTATTTGTAAATTTTGTTGCATAAAATAGCTAACGAAGAATATTTTGAAATATTTTTCAAAATATTTCATTTAAATAAAACATGCGATGCAAAGTAAAAAAGAACTAAATTTTCAATTAGAGTTTGTACTCGAAAAAATGCAACACTTTCATTTGTGTATAACTTTTTATTGCATGGGTAAAAATTGATGAAATTTTGAGTAAAACTAGTTTAGATTGTAATGTTTACATGTGCAAAATCTCTTCACAATCTGTGGTGAAGTGAACCACAATCAAAGTGGTTATCGAGATGGCTTCCAAGCAATAAGTGCTTCGACAAAAAAAAATTTGGAAGCGGTCGTGGAAAATCCAGGCCAGTCCCACAAGTGAATCGCGAAACAGTTTGGAATCGACAATTCGACCGTGTCTCGTGTGGTAAAATCTTTCAAGGAGATCCAGACGATCCAGCGGTGAGCTGGCAGCGGAAGAAAAGCGAAGACGACTGATCCCGTGAACACAAGAAAGGTGAGCGCAATCCGAACCTTTCGATTCGGGACGTGGCCAAGAAGGTCAATTCTTCCGTCTGGTTCGGCGAGCAGACAATGAAGAGGGCTTCAAGGTAAGGAAGGCACCTAACCGGTAAGGAAGGTCCGATAAACAGAATACGGTGGCCAAATCCCGCGCCAGGAAGCTGTACCACGAGTGGTTGGTGCAACCGAAATACATCGTAATGGACGACGAGACGTACATTAAAGCGGACGCCAAGCAGATCCCCGGCCTGGAGTTTTTCGTTGGCAAGTCCCGCCTGGATGTTACAGAAGAAGAAGGTCGACAAATTTTCCAAGAAGTACTTAGTGTGGCAGGCGACCTGTGGGTGCTGAAAATTTATCAAGCCGTACATAACAACCGGCAGCATCAACGGCCAAATATATAAAGAAGAATCGCCTGCTGTCCTTCCTCTGGTCCCATAAAAGTGACACTCTGTTTTGGTCGGATCTGGCATCGTGCCATTAAGTAACACCGGTGATGGAGTGGTATGAAGCCAACGATGTTGTTTTTGTGCCGAAGGAAGCAAATGCGCCAAACTCGCCAGAACTTCGCCCAATAGAAAAATTCTGGGCGCTTATGAAGGGCAAGCTCCGGAAAATAGGGAAGGTCTTCAAAAACGACAAGGATTTTAAGAAAGAGTGGATGAAAGTGTGTAAGAAAGGTGGTGCAAGTGTTGCACAGGATTTGATGGATAGCGTTAAGTTCAAGGTGCGGGCATTTAAACCTAGAAGAGGAGGTTGAATTAACCAACTTTGCAATATCATAGCTAATATGTGTTTATTTATTCCCTGAGAGTTTCAAAAATATCCGACTTAAAATTAATTTTTGGTGATCAGTTTTGTCTGTTGCAATTTTTTCGAGTACAGTCTTTAAAAGTACTCAACCGTCATGTTTTCACCGTTGGGAACCTTTAACTTATTTTTGGATAAAAATCATAGCAACCTGCGCTGCCTTCGATGCTGTCAATTTGTGTTCTCTATCGCCTCCGTTCGTGCTCCATTAGTTCTCGTCCTTAGTCTTCTTCTTTTCCTTTATTTAACGTCGGTCTCTGTTCCGCAATCTAGTGCCAATCACCGACGGACATCGATTGCCATCCATTGACGGCAACCGAACGTGCAGGAAGGCAGCTTCCACACCTGCGTAGGATATCGCACCCATTCACAACACACATGGGCCGGGACCAACGGCTTTACTTCCCTTCCGTGACCAGAGATTTTTATGCCTCAAAAAAATCCCACCGACCTCGGCTGGAATTGAACCCAGACCCATTGGGGTGTTAGAAAGCAGTCACGCCCACTACACCACCGGCGCCGGCCATCCTTAGTCTTCGTTAGTGTTTTTTGCAAATAATGACAAGAAAACTTGTAACGAAAACCGCTTTGATGCTGGTAAATTGTGAGTGTTTTAAGTTCCATTGTTTAAAGAAATCGTAATTTGTATCTTCTACTGCATGTTAATTCAATTAAATTCAATTTGACTTTGTTTGCCATATATTCGTTGATTTCCATTCTAAAGCAAAGAAAATTATACAAGTTTTCTTCCAACGTTGGGTAATAAATTGGTATAAGTTTTACCAATTCCATTCGATTGATCGTTAGGTAGCTTTCACTCAATGGATTCTAGATCTGGATTTCTCAAAATTGAGATTTCTTCTTTAACTTAATTTAACCTAGCCCCACGGTAGACTTGGCTTCACTCTTGGCATGACTCTTATACACCGACTCTAGCACCACCCAGGTTAAACTCTAATTACGTAAATGGCAAACGTATCATTCCTATTGGATTACAAAGTTGTCTGGAACCTTCTGATCTTTTGTTACAGTAGCACAATCAACGAAAGTTCAAGACCTTTCTTACAATTAACCTCCTCCAGCAGTTAACTTGCTCACTTTTCCGGAAGCACCGCATCCCAATTCGTAACCGCATTCGAGAGAGAGAGAGAGAGAGGGGGGGGGGGATCATGCACTTCGTCTCTGTAATTACGCTCAACTTGAAAAGGCTGAGTCTTTGGCCTTTTCCGTTAAAACAACACGTACCAAGTTTTCCGGCACTCGGAACTGTTGCAACAACAGCCTCAGATAGAGTTCCGATGCTGAAGCCAAGTAAGTAACGACGATAAGAAACTTTTCCGCCACAACACACTTCAACTTGCTTCACTTGTTCTGGTTATGTTTAGTCTTGGTATGCATTTGTCTGGAATGAGACCGTGTAAACATTCTTGTCGGGAAACTCTGTTCGCTTGATTTTTTTCCGGGATGATAAAGGATGAAGCGGTTGTGGTGCATCATGCGAAAAAGTTGGGACCAGCTTGATTATGTTGATACCGTAAGGTACTGTAACAAGTTTGTTAGATAAAAAATAGTTTAAAAAATTTACGATTTTTTTAGCTAACAAACTATCAAAACGGTATCAAAATACCCCTTTTTCATGTACAAAAATAAGTATTTCTGGAGCCACATGTGAAAGCTTTTTGTAAACAAACCGTTGTAGGCTCTTTTCTCGTCAACCGAGGGTCGTCCACGCAAACCAAAAATCATCGGGAAGGGGACAGTTTCCCCTACCCGATGATGTTGATGGTATGCGTTGGTGTCATATGGGTGGCGAGAAAAGGGCATAAAAAGGTTTGTTTACAAAAAGCTTATAGGCCCTTTTCACATGTTGTTCACATGTTAAGGATTGTGCACATTTTACGGCAATTCTCACTGATTAGTGTACGGCACCTAACCTCAATCTGCCTCATCAACGACCTTTGACAGTTCTGCCGGGGCTGCTTTTGGCTCTCAAATAAAGCAAAGATATCTCTTATGCTCTCGTGGAGAACGGAAAATAATAATGCATCGTAGAAAATCAGAACGGTAACAGTTTCCCATCATAAACCAAACTGTCCCCTTCTTGCCCCCTCCATGCAAATGCTGCCTCCGAGGGTTCCAACAACTCCCGTTGCGGCCATAAACCACGTGAACCACGGGAGAAATTTCAGATGAAAACATTTGGTCGATTTTAACAACGCTGCTGTGCTCTCAGAAGGGGGAAGCTTTTCGCCTCTCAGTCATTAGCTTCGGCAAATTACTTTTTGTTGGAAGTTTTGCATATTTTATGAAATCAACACCATCGTTGATATTGCAGCGAAAGTTGGAAGAATTTTCCTCCCTTGATTTGTGGTTGTTTGAGCTCGTTTGAATAGCGATCTTAGCTGAGCAGCTCAATGGAAAATAGAGGGAAATGGTAAATTAAGTGTTTTAATTTAACTTACGGTTTAGTTGATTCAGCTTACCTGCAAGTAAACAAAGAAAAAAAAATATTAATTTTATGATAATTGCCATGCATATTTATAATATTTATGACGTTTGCTCCTAGATAATTAGAAAATGAATAACAAAGCAGAGCAGTCCCACGCCAACTGACGAATCGATTTTATTTTTCCCTCAACGAATTCCGTAAATCTTCGCATAATTGTTCACTAGGGTCAATGAACCAAGTTGGTGCCGGAATTTGCCCATTTTGACTCACACTTAATTAAAAAAAAAGGCGCATTGGACCGGGGACCAACGGCTTTTTATGCCTCAGAAATAACCCACAGACCTCGGCTGGGATTGAACCCAGACCTATTGGGGTGAGAAAGCAGTCACGCTTACCACTACACCACCGCCGCCGCTATTTATATAAGTTTGATGATTTTTCATTGATCAGGATCATCTAAGTATGGGATATCCTGAGTACTTAGAGCAGATGCATTTACTTAGGGCTAATATTTTCTAGGTTAACACATTTTTTTTCTTTAAAATCTATTAAAACAGTTGAAAGACAAACTGTCGAAAAGACAGCAGGCCAAAAACTAGCGGAAGGCCAGAAGGGACTAAAGGTAGAATGAACAGAAAACTGAAATCCAAATCGAATCAAAATCCAAAATTAATGTTCTACAATAAAGTACATCTGCAAACAACATGTTTAAGAACGAGTAGATTTCAAAGAAATGGAAAGAGTGCAAAATCAAATTTCATTGGAAGTTTTGTCCCTTTTAACCTTTTCCCTTCCTTTTTTTTGACTGTCGACCTTTTGTCCTTTCGACCTTCTGTTTTTCCTCCTCTAGTTCCAAAGCCCACACATTGCAGAATAATGTTTAATCCAGGGTTGCTTCCACTCGCTTACTATAAAAAAGTATTTTTCGGAATTATTATAAAATCATTAGATGTTATAATGATATGTTGTACTAGTAAGTAACAAGAAGAGGGTGTAAAGTATGTGTTTGACTCATAAAACCTGTCAATTTCGCTTTCAGAGCGTCACAATCAGCGATCTTATGATTCGTTAGCGTTCACTCAGAGTGAGCGCTCACGAGTCGTAAAATCGCTGATTGTGACGCACTGAAAGCAATATTGACCGATTTTATGTGTCAAACATATACTTCATGACCTCTTCTTGTATCTTACAAGTACGAATTAGCATTATACTATTTCATGATTCCATAATTCCGAAAAACATTTTTTTATAGCAAGTGAATGGAAGTAACCCTGGTTTAATCATTAATAATATTCATTGATCATTGTAAATTTAGATTGATTAATTTATCATAATTATTAACAAATTGCAAATAACAAAGTTATTAGGTTCAACTGAATAAAATCAACATGGAGCACATTATTTATGCCAGTACTGCAGTTTCCCGGAAATATTTTTTTTTTAAAGTAAGCCTGAAATGTTGTTTACCGAAAGCTAAACATCCCATTAGGTATTCCTTCTTCCCTTTCTCATCCTCAACTGTTAAATATTCCGGCTTGATCGCAAAAAAAATGGAGCGAAACGATTTCCATAATAGACATCCATAAGCCTGCCGAAAATTAGATTAAATCGCGACTGACAACTCCAGCAGCCAGAATATGACAAGACCACCACCGCCGCGGGCCAACATCCAGCGCTGGATGGTGATAGCCATGTTCTACGAAAATAACACGCTTCCATTATGGCTTTACAACTACCGACCCGGCAGCACATTTTCCGGTTGTTTTTCTCCGTTAAAATGGGCCGTTTTTCTGGTGTGTACATTGCTCACCAGAGACCGGGAACGGGCAATTTAATCCGATTGACGTTACCATTTTTTTTTTGCATCCGAACATCGCCTACACCCAGATCCAAAATAATGACAAAATGATGGACTGCGGAAATGGTAAGCGGATCTCCCCGGTATGCTCGTTCGACCGGATGCATGTTTACCCGGACCGTTTGCATTTTTATTTTAATTGAAAATTATTCCGGCGCGTTGAAGCGAGGGCACGCTGTGAATATCGATGTCATGGTGGACAAATTTCGTCATCTTATGAGAATTTAATGCAAATTTGTGCGGTTTACATACGCTTGGTAAGAGCTAGATTTGGCGTAGTTTACACGATAATTCACCAAAGAAAAAACCACCAATACTAAATTTCTTCAATTGAATCGAATCTCTTAACGGAATCTCTACTAAATACGCGTATCTATTAACAGATGAGCAATTCTCAAGTCAAAATTCAGCAGCTACTTGGCATCCATTCTGATTTATAATGGTTTTATAACGACAATGAACAATCCATTTAGTAGTATACAGCATTACAAAGTGTAAAACATTCCTGGTTAGTAATTCTGCTTATTGCTGTTTTAAAAACCTTCTGCTGTCTGTCGAGAAAGTCAAAACTGTCTTGTTTAAAAGAAAAAAAAAATTAAATCAGCTGTCAATCCCTCCATAAAACTGTTCTGTAAATCAATCCTAATCTTAATTAGCAATTGTTTATTAATGCATTGATAAAATACTCTATAAAGTTGTTAGTTCATTCTAAAAGCAACCATAAAGCCATTCGGTTTTAAATAAGAGCAAAAATCATATATTGTTGTTGTTCAGACTTGTTAAAGTATATTAAAAAATCCCCAATTACCAAGAGGTATTCAACTCTGCACATCTCAATCTGTGCCTAGTACTTTATCTGTGGCAATCAAGCTGTCGGTCTCAGTATCCCATGAGTTTGGCAACACTGCAGTTAAGACTTTTGAGATTGTTTGTTTACAACTTCAAGCTCTTGTTTCCCAAAATTTGCTCTCTAATTTCAAAAGATGGTTAGGTTATTATCGATCATGTTGATAATGCTGCTGATGATGGTGTTGTTGCTATCGAAATATATTTCTGAACAAGGAACAATTACATAAGAAGCTGTATTTAAAATAATGTTTGCAAATAGACTAGGGCGCTGCTTGACAAAAACAAATCTTTATTCAGCGACTCTTAAAGTGAAATGTAAGCACAAATGTTTGCTTGTCGATGAATATCATTCGATAAGGTTAGTTCTCCAGTTGAAGCAATGGAGTAAAAGTTACCCAAAACCTAGGGTTTTTTGTCTTCAGGGTATAGTAATTACTTTAAAGGAACAGATGTGAGGGGACAAGATTTTTATCGAACTTTAAACTTAATTTGCAACGGGCCGGAGTCAGTATCGGTCTTGCCGGAAACATCACACCAACCAGCTGCAGATTACCACCGCAATGTTCTGTCTTCTCTACTGAAGCTGCTGTCATCTTTAACGCTGCTACAACGCCCTCGAACCGACCGATCCTGGTCCTCACGGATTCACACAGCGTCAAACAAGCCCTGAAATCCGAGGCCTCAACTCATCCCTGGGTTCAGGCGACGATGAAGTCCGCGCCACCAAACACGGTATTCTGCTGGGTTCCGGGGCACTGCGGATTACCAGGCAACTCTGAAACTGACTTTCTGGCTGGACCATCTGCTCATTGTTATACCAACGAAGTACTGTTACAGTATGTCAAGCGCTGTATCGTGAGCAAAGTATGGGAAGCTTGGGACGCGGAGTGGGCCCAAAACCGCTCCCTGTTCATCAGACGGATCAAAGGGACGACGAGGAAGTGAACAGAACCGTTGAACCAGTGGGATCAGCAGATAGCAAGATCGCGCACAATTTCGGTGGAACGCTGTTCCACAGGACTTGCGTTGGTTGTAGAACCCCAGTCTCAATCGAGCACATTTTATGCGTACGTCATTAGTATCAGAACCTGCGGGAACTCCACGGGCTACCACATAGCATACGCAACATGCTGAGTGATGATCCCTCCACACTGGCAGCAGTAATGTGCTTTTTAAAGGATGTTGCATTAAGTCTTTTTTAAATTCCTTGCGGCTGTTGGGACCTCGGTTGGGACATCTTTGCCCGATGGAGGCCTTCCCGGTTCCTCAGGTGTAGAGCTCTGTCTTATTCAGATTTTAATGTTTGTGTTCTCAATATACTTGATGTGGAGATTTGTTTTGCCATACTCCAGCTCCAACTGTTTCCAAAAGTACGCCTAAAAAGTTGAGTTTGTATATTATGTTTAATAGTTTTTCAATCGAGCAGAACTTTTGACAATACTTACCTCATCCCACGCCTCTTCCATTTTAAAAACGGCACCAAACTTGGTACATCTCAATAAACTTTTAAAATTCTAGGATTGATCCGAGGGGGGCGACACATGCTCGAAAAATCTCGCACTAGCGAATGAATCTTCGAACAATCCTCTATCATTTTTCGCATCTACTTGCATCGCGCATCATCCTTTTGCAGGAAATCTTCAGTATCGTCATCAATCTGCTTTCTATCTACTGAGCGTTCGCGCAGTTAACCACAGCAAAACAAAATCTTTCGTACATCGCAGGTAGAGTGGCCCCCTCGGATTGATCACTGTTACACCAGCATTGACGGATATTTTTATTTGGAGTAAACAAACCTTAGCAACGGGTAAATCTATTAGAAAAACTTCAGCGATCAACAGTGTTGCCGTTTTATATAATGCTGTTCGTGTCATACGCATTAGCGTGTGCCTTAACGTGCCGAACAGAGTGTCATACTGTGTTTCGACACAGTGTGCAGAGTCAATTCCCTCTTGCCAATTACTCTGTTTAATAATTGATCTTAAAAGTTAGATCCTTATAGTGAATAAAAGCAAAATTTATGACTAGGAAATCTCGAAGGGTACCCGAAGTAGGATGAAAAATTCAAGCGGTGTTAACGAACGAAGGGAAGTCAATTTCAGCAACGACTGAGAATCTGGCGTTTGCATCACGTTCTGACCGGTGTTGACCGTCTCCTATATGAAACAGTCTAAAAACAGGCCAGCCTTCTCCAGATCGGACGATCGAAATAACTTGCATTTTTACCGACAGCAAACCACTGAAACTGTCAGTAAGCGGAGATTGGCTGGTTTCCGATTCATAGGAGTGATTTTATTCAGCGAAATTTAAACTGCATAGTTTGATGGTTCACTTCGGGAAGAAGGGGATCTTTTACGGGAACGATTGTGGTTCCAGCAGACAGTACCTCACACGTCCTAAGTAACTGCTTCCAATCCAGCGGTAGAAAACCGCCTGGAAGAACGCTGCAGTAAAACCTCGGTGCAATGATCGCACAACGTAACTATCGAAGGATAAACAAACTTTGGCGTTTAACTTTCTGCAGGTTACTTTGCCTCCATAAATGATACTATAAATCTGAACTGGTTAGGATCAAGCAAAATGGGTTTAGTTAAATACAAGTCAGCAAGTTTTTTTTTCATAAAAGCCATTCCAAACCTTATGAATTTGTTAGGGATTTCATTAAAGCAAAACAACTTTTTCACAAATGACTCATGAAATTTTTATTATTTTGATTGATTTTTACAATCTTCGTTTTCAATGTGTATTTCCTTGGATATAACTTTATTTTGGTCAATTTAGCAATGAGCACATATTTGAAATACGATAATCTTAAAAAATATCTCGGCTGAGCTTAATGATCAATCTGAAGAATAATTTTTCTTTCGCAATTAAAAATAATTTGTAAAATCGACGTTTTCCGGGTGGGTGCTTATTTTTTCCGATGTTTTCAAGTACATTTTGCAGAAGATTTGATATGGCACCTACAACTAGGCCACTTTATGAGAATAATTTTAGTAATTCTTGATAGAGCTGGAATTAGGGCGTAACAGCTTTTGTAAACAATGACTTCTCTCGATGATTTCTCGAAAACCAAGGCACGCCCACGCAAACCAACACAACCAACAAGAAGTGGAAGTCTTCCCCTACCCGATGGTGACGTTGATTTGAGTGAGCGAGTCTTGGCTTTCTAGAAATCATCGAGAGAAGTCATTGTTTACAAAAGCTGTTACGCCCTAATTCCAGCTCTATCTAGAATTTTGGAAGTTGAATATGATTTCTATATGATCAGTTTATATTTCAATTATTTTGTTACGATCGGAAAGGTATTTATGAATCCTTTTCTATCTTGATTGATGATTTTCCTAATGGATTCAACAAGCGGCTAGGGAAAATGGCTTGAAAAGGGTTTTTATTGCTGCCAAATAGCTTTTATTGTAGCTTAAATACGGGTTTGAAATAGTACTCAATACGTTCGTCATACAACCTTTTTACAGTAAATCAATCTTGAAGAGTTTCGAAAATATACCCTTCAGAACCTTCTCCAGGATGGGCCAACTAGACAGATTCTAGTCTTAATGAGTTTTTGGTGGATGCATCAATGGCAAAGTAGCTTTGACCAGGGTTTTATGAATGTTGTTTTAAAGTAGCTTTGTATTACTTTATAAAACTTAAAGTGTTACTTGGGATTATAACGAAATTAAAAGGAAACTACCTAACCCATCTATGTTGAGACATTAAGTAAGGGAAAGTTACTGTATTCTACAAAACAATACAAAAATAAATTTGTTTTCGACTTGTTTTGGCAGTTTGACAGCACCTATACATACAACAAAAAAAAAAAGACAATTTACAAAAAAAAAATTACTCCACTAAGTTGAACCAGATCCCAAACTTTATTGAACGTGACGACCCGAAGGACGACAAACCGTTTCGACTCCATCAAAAAACGACCGAATCCGCATTTGAAATTCCAATTATCCAATTATGTTGCAAAACCCGCACGGCATTATATGGCGGCTCAGCGTTGTCCCAAGACAACAATGTCACGTGCAGCAGCAGCAGCAGCAGAAAACATCTATGCCTGCATGGAAACAAACCATGTCAATCCATCATTGCTCCCATAAATGCCTTCTGTCGGTTGGCCGACCACGCGGCTACTGCTTCAAGCAAAATTGGCAGGGAAAAATAAATCTTAATCAAATTAGAATTTTATGTCGTGTCATTTGCTCAGACTCCATCATACCTGTGCGTGGTCCGTGGCTTGTTTGTAGAAAACCGGTCGGTCTGACGAACGGCGGCTATTCCCAACCCTGGGAGCATTTTACTGTGTCACCGAGTCAGCAGCGTGCCCACAATCGACTGATGGATTATTCGTGCCTATCTAGTCGGTATTGGATACTGCTACTGAAAAGCCTATTAGCCATAGTAGTAGTGGGCTTCTTCTCCCCAAGGCAACTGGCACTGAGAGCTCCTTCCTTCGGACGGTCGGCAGTTACCAGCCTCAGCAATCTAGCTTTTTCTAACCATAACAGCATTAGCATAGAAACGATCCAATTCCTATGGAGATGACCGGCCTACTTAGGGACAGTCGGTGCAACCGAACGTCACACACTGACTGACTGCGAGACTGGGAAACCGTTTAGTTTGTAGTGCTTCAGTTTTTGTAACGGGGGCAAAAAGTGCTTACTTTTATTGGGTTCAGCTTTCCTTGTGCGTCAGAAAGCTTCTAGCGCGGATTAGACAGACAGACATACAGGGAGGAACGAGCAAAAAAAAGTTAACCTGTTAGTTAGGTACCCTACTGACGACATCAGCAAGTCTGTGGATGGCTTACACACTGACGACTCCGCGAGAAGCGTAACGAACCACGCCGGCCATAGTTGGGTTTTTATGTGATCCGGTTGTCACGGTCGATCCGCTTCGGACATCCAATGCGTTGCGCGTTGGTGCTAGTTGGAGTAGGCTTCTCTAATCGTCTAATGACTGGGTTGAGTGATGCTTGCTCAGCTAGGATTTGCATGTTTCCGCGAGAGTTGACAGATGAAAATGGTTACCATAGAAGGTGAGATTGATAAGTAAGCATTACGGAGTGGTTGATTCAGGTTGATTAGATACGGAGACTGCTTCGGTGGATCTGAATGGCTGACGTTGTAAATATGTTTGTTCCAGATTAGGTTTCGCTTTCCCATCTGGGCTGTGGTTCATTTGTCATGTTAGATTTAATCCTTGGTAGAAAGTGACACACGCAAAGTAAACCGCAAAACATCAAATGCAGGCAAAACTGGGCACACTTGATCCCTGTTTTCTCGAAATTCAGAGCATTGTTGTCTAATTGTTTTCGAGCTTATCGGTTTCAAAGGTTTTAATAAATCGGTATTTATCAGTAATTACAATTTCAATTCAGGCATAACATTTAATAAGGGCACAAAAGCATTTGTAAACAAACTTTCTAAGGCCCTTTACATGCGAACCATAATATAGCGAATTCGTTTATTATCGGGGTTGGAACCAGTTCCAACCCAGTGCGAAACCGAACTTTTTGTCAGTGCGAACCTCAACCTGAGCTGGGTTTTAAAAACAAACGATCAAACTGACGTTTGTCAGAAAACAAGCAAACCCAATTTTGATACCCGATGCAGGTTGGAACTGAATAATAAACGAATTCGCTAATAGTAAGCCCACGCAGACAACATCATCGGATAGGAGCAACTATCACCTTTCCGAAAGTGGTATTGGTTTGCGTGGGCGTACTTTGGTTTGCGTGTAAAAGGCCTTAGAAAGTTTGTTTACAAATGCTTTTGTGCCGTTATCAAATGTTGTGTCTGAATTAATTGTATAGCCAGAGTCATTCAAGCTTGAATCTCAGATTGTGTAAAATTCCTTAACCGTCGTTTTAAATGAAATATTCAAGTAGCAATAATCAGCCAGATAGCGCTAGACGCTACTCCCATTGACCTGTCAGAAGTTTGTTTTTGTTTTGATTTTTTATTTCAAATGAATAAAGGAAATTACTATCGAGATGGGAAGAAAATGTAAATTTTACTACTGTGGAAACAATCAAAGGAGTCCTGGAAAACTCGGAGCTGTGTCATTTTACAGTTTTCCGAAATGCAGTGCAGTAAGTTATGGAATATTTTTTACGATACATTGATGATCCTAACAAAAAATAATTACAGCTGTTCACTGTGGGCGAAGGCGTACACATCACTAGAGATCACGGAAGTGTATCAGGCAAAATGGATTTAATTTAGGCTACTATCCGACGCTGTTCCATTTTCGCACGTTGTTCATCCTCAAGTGAAAAATGATGGTACAAACGGTTCCGAAATTATTACTGAAGATCCAACAAACGACGGTACGCCGGATGAAATGCATTCAGCCATCATTCCATTTGTCATGAGATGACAGCCTGTCAATTTTACGGTGGCAATTTTTAACCTACGTGGCGCTAGTTAGCAAGTGATTTCTAACGTATTTTGGTTTGAAAATATACAAAACATTCTTGATAAAATTTGTACTTGCTTGAATGTCTGTCTGCGGTATAGCTTTGCCGTTTTTGAATGCGAACATTTAAGCTTTTGAACTAAGAACGCTCCTTTGTTTGAACTAGATGGACTAGATGAAAGCTGAAAAAACTTCCATAGATAGAAGAAAGAAGCTCTTCTGGAGGAAGCTTGAAGACATTTTTATAACAGCCGGAAAAATATCCGGGGAACTTCCAAGAAAAATATTGAGCACCGTCTGGAGAAAATTTAAACAAACTTTCGTAAAACAATCGCACGCCACATCCAAAATAATGCCAAAAAGGTTCCAGAAATCGGAAGAAAAATCCAGTAGTAGCCCCTTCCAGGAGAAACCAGAAGCAGCTCGGAAACACTTTCCAATAGATGTCGGAAAAAAACACTGGAGGAAGCTTATGGATAAACTTCCAGAAGGAGACGGAAGAAACATCTGGAAGAATTCGATAGATACTTCCGGAAGAAATTTAAACGAATTTCCTGGAGAAGACGCAACAAATTCCTGGAGACGCTGGAAACAACTTTCTAAGGTAGTTTGGGAAACCAACGGGAGAAAATCGGAAGCTTCTACTGGTGATTACCAGAGAGTTTGCGGGACGGTCAATAGAAACTTCTACGAGAAATTGGGGAAAAAATCAGTAAGATTTGTGATGGATTTTTTTCCGGTGTTCCACTTCGTTCCACTTCGTTCACAGCACACTTCGATCTGCTGATAATTTTGGGTAGTGGGTTGAAATTGAAAATCAAAAATAAGACTAGGTGAGGAAATGGCTCTAATGTTGGCCTATATATCTAAGATTGGGCCCATCGCTAAAAATCTGCTATTTATCAATTTTATCTAGATTAACGCGTCATTGGGATGGAACTAATGGATATTTAGTCGATTGCTGAATTTATGTATGGGCCCAAATTAGGGGCATTTAGGCCGACATTACATCCATTTCCCCTATACTATAAAGTCTACCGAAGGTTGAGGAAGTTCGGCTTTGTCGGGGAAAGTTTAGAGAAACTTCCAAAGAAAAGTCTGGAGGAACTTCCGGAAACAGTCGGATGACACTTCCAAAATAATCCAGAAAGACTTTTTATAAGATATAGAGGACTGTCTCAGAAGAAGCTGAAAGAATCTTCCGAGGGAAGTGGAAAAAGACTTTCAAGAAAAGTCTGCTAAGAGTTCCCGGTAAGTCGGAAGACAATTAATTTCAGGGCAAGTCAGAAGATCCTCGGAAGCTTCCAGTATAAGTTGGAATAATCCGTCGGGAAAGTTTGGACATACTTTCAGTGGAAGTTGAAAGCTATTTCTGGAAGAACTCAAAAGAAAATTCCAATGGAAGCTGAAACAATTAGCTAGAGGAGACGGTGGCTGAAAGAATCCTCCTGATATATTTAGAAGGAAACATCTGTAGAAGTTGGCAAGAATTTTCCAGCAAAGGGGCAGAAATGATTTGGGGTAGTTAGAACAACTTCTAGGAGGACATTGTCTAGCGATACCTGAAAGTCTTCTTGGATATGCTGGAAGAAACTTCAGAGATAAAACTTCCCAAAAAATTGGTAGGCAAATCGGAGGGAAGTTAATAGAAACGGTAGAAAAAAACCGAGGGGGGTGACTCATCTAAATCTCAATTCTAGATGCTCAACAAATCTCACACTAGCGAAACAATCTTCGAAAGAGTCGCCCCCTGAGGAAGTCAAAAAATCATTCGATGGAAGGTGATCAATATTTCCAGGGGAAACTAAAGTCCTCTGAGTAAAATACGGACGCCTGTCAAAAGTTGTTCCAATTGAACCGTACTGCTTTGCTCGATTGGAGCAACTTTTTCAGTTTTGTGGTGACAGTCGTCCATTGTTTTACTAGAGAGCTTTAGGGAAAACCAGAAGAAATGGTTATGGGAGAAATTGGAAAGGACAGTTTTGGATGCAATTGGAAATATATTTCGATGATAGTTGGAAAAGTTTTCGAGAATATAACAAAAAATACTTCCTGGACGTTGGAAGACGATTTCAGGGGAAACCAGAGTTCTACATGTATCAGTATCAGGGCGTCACAATATCAGATTCAATTGACAAAATCGAGGCGACGAAGAATCTGTTAGCTTTCTTTTTCTGTTGAAGTCGAGCAGCTTTGCAACGTTCTAGCGGCGTTCGGCGTCTACAAGCAAACTTTCAATCATTTGTCTCTCTTTCATGAAAATGAAAATATATATTTAAAGCATTTCTCACGTGAAGATTACACGTAATATGTTTAAATTATATTTCATTCACATATTCATCTAAAAAACTAAAAGGGACAGCCCTATAAGGTTTTACGCAATGGTGACGTAGGACTACGTGTTCTTATATAATAAATGTTATTTGTTAACTGCAGCAGGAGGTTGTCTTTTGTGTAGGAATAGGAATTTGAGCGGGGTTCTCTCTGTTTATACTCTTTTTAGTATGATTATGATTGCCTGAGAAGAACCTTTTGATATGATTTTTTTTAGACGTAGGACTACGTCTGTGGTTTTTATATGGGGGTACACTTTGGGAAAACCAAAAATGGAATATGTAACAAAATTATGAAAGATTTTGAACATTAATAACTCAGCTACCCCTGGACCAATTTCAACAATTTTATCACCAATCGATCAGAAATATTTCTACGCATCTGTAAAATTCAATACTTTATCATTTTTCCAAATGTCACTAATGAAAATCGCACGACTGTGCAACTGTTGTTATGATAATTAAAATTATCACCGACTGCCTGCGAAAAGCGATTTCCCTAACACAGATTTCAAAGTGAGATCTCACCGCGTGGTGAGTGGTGGTGTTCTCCAGGACACAACGAAAGAAGAAGAAGAAGAAGAAGAATCCGCACAGCTATTGATCGGAATCAGTAGCTCTTCGTTCTCAAATTCCTATTCCTACACAAAACACAAGCTCCGGCTGCAATTAACAAATAAGATTTATTATATAAGACCACGCAGTCCAAGTCACCATTGCGTACAACGCCATAGGGCTTGTAGTTTTTGATATGAACCTTTTTAACTCTTTTGGGAAATCTTTGTGGCCTAGAAAAGGGCCAATTGTAGTACACGCTTCAAGCCGTTGGAAGATGATGATGACGTGTTGGCAGCTGGATCAGCAAATCGGACCGAACAATCCCATATTTTTCGGTTCAATGATTGGGCACTCGCAAGAGTCTCGGCCCGTCTGCTGCTGGACAGGGGTTGAACTGGTGCCTGCGATAGGTTTGGAAGGCCGCAGAATATCAGTGTCCATCCAGCTAAAGGTCCTCCCCTTTTTTAAGCTTTTCTCGTTAAACTTCTTCTCTCAACAAGTTGGTAAATCTTAGCCTTTAGCAGTAACAGGGTTAGCACTTTTTTTCGAAAAATTTATGATCCTATTTCACGTCATGGTTCTTCTGTTTGCCTGTTCAGATAAATTAGTACTTTTATTTATTTTCTCTACTGCGCTAAATCAAACGAGTAGAAATAAGAAGGGATGTCGGTTACGTGCTCGAATAATTGAAAATTTGATAAATATTTCATCGGACAGCTGGAAAAATCTTTACGATTAATCGTTAGTCGAATAATTGGACTTCGAGGCATCCCTAGAAAACAGTGTAATTTCATGTTTTTTTGGTGGTATTACACCAGCAGAATTGCAACCAGCAAATGTAACCCAAGAACCAAAACTGGTGCGATGCTAGTTTTCATTGCTATGACGACGACTGAATTGAGAGGCTTCGAAGCAGAGGGGTGAAAGTCAATTCTCTTCATCGATTTCCTCTTTTGATGACCATGGCATCACTAACCTATTTCGCACTATTTCTGCTATGCTCTTCTATCATCCAGAATAACAAACGTATCAATGAATGTGTTTGCCGTCGAGTTATTAACAAAACAGGAAGTTGATGAAGAGAATCGATCAAAATCACTTGCACCCATGCTTCCAAGTTTGGTTACAAGATTACAACTCTGGAGAGTATTTTGTGTGGTCGTTGGGGGCGTCTGGTTGTGAATATGGCGATGAGGGTGCAACATGTTACGCAATTGCATCCTCCCTATTCGCACACGCCCGAAGATCGGAGGCGAATGTCACTTCGACTTGTTTCGTCAAGAAACGATTCTTTGATGACTGTGTTGGGGAAGCAGCATATGTATGTACGTAATTCGTGGATTTTTTAGTTACCGTATGCGTGATAATGTTTACACCATCGTACAAATAAGGTTCCCGTATCACCTGTGTATACAATGCCTTGGTTTTCTTTGCATGCACGTAACCTATAGCTCATACCGTAGTATGCTGTGTATAAAAGAAAATGATTTACTTAGTTTGACAGTTGCATCATGACGAAGTGGCAGCATATTTGTGATTTGTTCCACGCGCAAATGTCGCAAAAATACATTTCAATCGCCGTGGGAGTGTCCCGGTGGACCGTCAAAAGGGTTTAGACCGAGAAAAGAAAGGACAACTATCCGCGAAGGTGGCCACAGGTCGTCCGAGGTCTACTCAGGTTCCGAGGGTTATCGCTACTATCAGAAGGAAGATTCGGGTGAATCTAGTGCGTTCAATAAGGAAAATGGCAAAGGAACACGGGTTCAGTGACTTTACGGCACGAAAGATCGTAAAGGAAGATTGCGGGGCGAAGTCGAGGGCACGGAAAAAAACTCACATGATTACCAACCGCATCCGGGAGCTACGAGTCGAACGATGCAAGAAAATCTTGAATTTCCTTAAGCGAAAAAAACCGGTAATCCTGTTCACCGACGAGAGCATGTTTACCGTCGATCCCGTTGTGGTGGATAGAGACACCCGTATCAAATTCCAGAACCGACCGGTATATTAGTTCTCTTCCGGTAAAAGACGTGGCCGACGAGCACAAGAACGTGTATATGACCAAGCATCCTGCTAGCGTTATGGTTTTTGGATTTGTGGCAAAAAAATGGACCCGGTGTTCATTCCAGAAAGCGACAAGGTCAACACGGAGGTCTACATCGGGATTTTAAGTAAGTATGTTCTTCCGTGGATCAAAGAACAGTACGGTCCGGAGCCAAATGTTGTATTTCAACAAGATGGGGCTCCATGCCACACCTCGAACCGCACTCAGAAGTGGTTGCAGGAACATCTTCCGTTCTGGCCGAAGGATATGTGGCCGCCATCCAGCCCCGATCTTAATCCGCTGGATTACCCAATACGGCGCGTCATGAAGGACAAGGCCTGTTCTAAACGCCACCTGAGTACAGCAAGCCTCAGACAAACATTGATCCGTTCCTTGGAGAGAAATGGATACAGACTACATTATTAGAACCTGGCTTGCATTCCGGAAGCGTGTGAAGGCCATAATTGCAGCAAGTTGAAACTCGATCGATGATTAACATAGTTTAAGCCTCTGAGGGCTAAGGGTCTCCCTTAGCTCAGTCAGTAAAGGCGCAGCTACAAAGAAAGACCCTGGGCATAGAAGTATGATTGGACTTTTGCCACACAATTATACCAATGCAAAAATGGTACAGGCATCGAAAGCTCTCTATTAATAACTGTGGAAGTGCATCCAGAACACTAAGTTGAGAGCACGCAATAAGCTAATATGCGATATGCAATAAGCTTGAAATGCGAAGAAGAAGAAGAAGACTCTGAGAAACAAATAAAAAACTCGAAAACGAAATTTTTGAGAATTTTTTTAATTTTGACATTGCTCAATGGTGCAAACATTATCACGCATACGGTATTTCGACGCTTTTGAACAATGCTTGACATTTACCACTTTTTCTATAGTTTTTTGTTGAAAATCAACAGTTGGAAGCATTGCTATCGATGCGTGGAAATATGGTGAGAAAATTATGGAAATTGGTCCAGGTTTCATAATTTCGTTACATGTTCCATCTTCGGTTTTCACAAAGTGTACCCCCATATAGAAATCACAGACGTAGTTCTAAGTAACGAAAAAACATAACACATATTTAAAAAATATGACAGAGTAGGTGACAGTATCGGTGAAAGGGATTGAAAGCCATAATGAGGCTTTGTTTACTTTCATTGAAAGGGGTGAGCAAAGCAAAGCAGATGAGACAATCAATAGCCAGCCTTTCGTTCTAATCGTGCTTCTTTTTCGTTTTCGTTTCGTGCTGATAGTCTAACTAGGCGTTGCAGAAATGATGCGTTAGACACGTTGTATGAAATAAACAAAACTCGAGTTCATTTTAGAGCTTCAAAAATGTAGAGCCCTGATCGTTTAACATAAAGCGAATAAAAGCATTCTGATACAGCTATCTGATCACAGAAAAGTCTTAAACTGTTTCCTTATTCCCGGATCGCGAAAGAAGGCCGGGAAACAGAAACGCAACACCTAATGATAAAATTTCGACATTTTTTGGAATATGGTATGTCGCATGATGAAACATTTCAGTTCCAGTCGGGTATGTTACAAGTCCTCGAGGGCATCTGGGACGTGCTCGGAATGGCCGTAGCGAGCAGTGTTGTCATAGAAAATGAATTAAAGTGTATTGTTCGATAGATTTTGGCTCCCTTGTAATATTGTTCTCTTCCTTTGGGGCAACCGAAAAATGTTTGGAATCGTCAGAGCTAGAAAGAATGTAAAATATCCTTATGAAATACGATTTGTTGATGGAACAAGAAATAACATAAGCAAGAAACAGATCAAGATAAAAATCCAATCGATTTGGATTTGGATGCTTGTTGACAAAATTGAACGGACACTTAAATTGAATCGTTAACGCTGAAATAATATATCGGGAAAATGGCTCTAATGTTGGCTTATGGATCTAAGATTGGCCCCATCGCTAAAAATCTGCTATTTATCAATTTTATCTAGATGAACGCGTCATTGGAACGGTACAAATTGATATTTTTGGCCGCTATTGAAAATTTAGTCGATTGCTGAATTTTTGAATGGGCCCAAAATAGGAGTATGTAGGCCGACATTACATCCATTTCCCCCAATTGATGTTTTGATGTTTTCTGTTCGATAGGACTAAAATGGGCGAGTAGGCCGAAGCAGGACTGGCAAATGTCATTTTCAATAAAAGATCTCACGCGATATTTACAGAGGTACTTTTGTCACTATCATCGGATGAGAAAACGATGATAGAGATTTTCTTCAAAATCTCATCGATTTTTTTGTCATGACAGAACGTGACAGTGCTGTGATCATCGTGATTACTAGTTCATGTATTGCTATTAAAGTTACTTGTACCAAGGAAATCTTAAAAATATATTCACTCTACCGATTACATACGGTTACTTGCCTAAATTCATCTAAATCAGTTAGAAATGTTGATGTCAAAACTGCATAAGAATTATTCTCATGAGTGCTTGATCATTTAAAAATGACAAGAAAGCAAATGGTCGGTCGTTTCATCTCGTGATAGTGAGAGGACCTGTTTTCTCATTGTCACATGACGGTCGTGATATTTACCAGCCCTGGGCCGAAGTAAATTTTTACCCTACAGTGAAATAATACTTTTTTTTTTAAATAAATTTCGATCGTTTATCCAAAATAAAGTTTTATGCAATCCAATCTTTTCAAAGTATGTAAAATGCAGAGTTGTATTGTTTATGAATTGATTGGCTAGGGATATGCGATGAGACGCTTACAGCCCTTAAACTGTTAGTTGGTCGTTAGTTTGTGTAATTTCTCAAAGTGGCTCGTAATTAACGAAAATTTGAGTACCGCTGCCTATTATTGCCATATTTTTCCAGCAGCATTCCATGTTCTATTGTACGCAGTCAGAACACATCAAATGCAGCTGGTGTGTAATTGAGCCCTATTAGAACCATCCCATCCAATCAGTCACTGTACTTTCCGTCCTGCTTCTTTGTTTTCCATAGTACAGAGATCTCAAGTGGGCACACATCGTTTTTCCTCGAAACCTATCGAACCTTACTGGTTCCATTCAACTCAACCCGATCGATGGACTGAAATTGCCAATTGAGAGTCCCATCGTAACAGCGGGAACAGCAGGCCGTCTCTGGGGACCGAGACTCGAAAAGGCAACTTGTAACGTAACGAAGAAGCAATTGAATTGCTATATGCGATAGCTTCTTACACGTCTGCATACCGGGAGAAATTGAGCCTGTTCCTTTACTTTCAGCTACGTGTGCCAATGAACTACGCTGGGAGTCAATTGACTGAAATTGCAACTTGATTTCCACTGCCAATCGTCGTCGTCGTCGTCTCGTCGTACGAATCAATTCCAGTCACGTGGAGCATTCCTAGTTCTCCGCCTTAGAGACTGGTGGTGTGGGACCTTAAAGTGTGAGATTTTTTTTTCTCGCTTCTTGAACCTCTTAAGATCGTAGGTAGATAAAAATATCCACTTACGTACTCGAACCGCAGTTGGCGTAAGCACAAGAAGCTCTCGGGTGTATTGCTTCATAAAAATTGGCTTTTTCAATCGAGTAGGCTTCGGATCGAGGAGAAACTGAGCAACCTGTGATTCACGATGTGGTGTATTGTGCAGGACCAGCTGGTGGTTGCTGTGGTATTGTAGATCTGAATGAAGCCCACGCGATTGCGGGTTTCCTATTGCACACACACACAAGCAGTATTAATGGTTTATGCGAAAAGTGGCACGGCGACCAAGTTGCGCAGAGTCTGCAACTGCCAGGTATCCTGCGGTGTGGTGTGTCTTGCGAATACGCGGACAGGGAAACCAGAAGTTGCAATGGGTGTCACAGAAACTGGCTGTGGTGGCTGCGGTCAATTACGACATGTGCGACCAAGGAAAAATGTATTTATTTAGAGCAGATACTTGATATATTGCGATTCCTTTGCATAATGCGCGGATTTCGGAAAGGCGTGGTTGGACGCGCGAGACACTTGATTCGCATTGCTCGGTAAAGATTGTGTTTCAGTCGGGGGAATGTTTTGGGCGGAAATTTGACAGCTCTTTAGATTAGCTGCTTTAGCTGCGAACAAGCACAAGCCGTCAAACAGAAGTGAGTGGGAATGATTTAAGTGGCGATAAAGTGCTGGTAATTATGCGCGAAAAGTTGATCCAATTTGCCGGTCGCGTTGGATGAATTTCCAGCACCAGCTGCTACTGATTTATTCGGAATCAAGTTTTCGGAGCTTATTCTCTCCTCAAAACAAACATATCAATTTCTCAAAGGATACTGGTAATTAAACTTCTTTGGAAACCGTTGTTTTTATCGCGGTTGGTCACCTTGAAGCACCCTGGCATTCTTCATCGCAATGACCTCATACCTACATCCAGTTTTTGCCTCATCAGAAGTGATTGATTTTATGACTACAATAACTCTCTTGCTTTGTGCAACCTGGAGGAAGAGGTATGCAAAACCAGTCTCGTCTCCGTCGTCATACCATCCGAGCATCAGGTGCTGATCCCAGTAGGCCCACGACGATGCCTTTTGTCTTACGTCATTGCAACCCGCGACCGAAACAGATGGATGTTCTCGCCTACTGCAATCCGATCGCAAATAGAAGAGTCACCGTACGCTCGCAGTGTCAGAACATCGATTTCGCAGAGAAATTCCCCGCGGGCAATAACGTCATCTTTTTTTTTGTATCGCAGAAAATTGGCATATGCGTTAAACCTACAAACCCGTACGCGAGCTCTTATCATATCGTCGCAATTTATTGAACCATGCCATGTGGCCATTCATAAAACCGATACTGTGTAGGCGGTGCATGTTAACTGCCAAGGGAACCGGAACTGAACCAGTTCTGATTTCGAATGAATGGTTTTGTTTTTTGTTTGCTGCGCCTATCTGAGTGGACTTCTTTAATGATCCTAGAAGAGCAAAGTCATGGCACGAATGACCGAGCGAGTTGGAGTTCCTGATTCTCTTCGTCAATCCATATTGAATAATCGTAAAAGACAATCTGCTTCGCTCCCCGCACACGTTAAAAGCCATAATATCGACCCACGCCCCCAACAGAGGGATTTGGACGACGGGTAGTAGGCGGACGCACACAGGACGAGATAAATTTGCATAATATTTGCCATAGCGTTGGTCGGAGTCGGAGCTGCACAGTGAGGATATGGCCAACCAGTTTACCACAAAGAACAAAGTAGCATCGGTCGGGATGGTATGGTTTGTAAATTGAAATTTATGAGGTCTATTACACCCATCTCCTGTGGGGGTTTGAATTTGGCCGAATGATCGAAGGGAATTTTCAAACGGGAAACGTGAAAGGATTGAGAATCATCATGATGGTGTAGCTAAAATGGGTGGAATCCTATGTTAATAATTTATCAATTATTCATAAGATTGATCGTTTTTAAAAATTTGGATTCATTTTACTACTTTAAAAAATATGATTTATCGATCAAATTTCACATGTACAGTGATCATTTTTTTTACGTCAGTGCGACTTATGGAACTAAGCTGAAAATATTTTTTCTTGGCAGCTACAATGTAATAAGCTCGTATATTTTCATATCAATGCCAACATTTCAAAAGAGTGAAACTCTAGGGGAAGAACAGCTCCAAGTATCGGCATCAATACTGATGGTGGAAATATTAAATATAAATATTTGCAAATTTGCTATGTGTGATATTTGCGAATCTTATACTAGTGGGGTGAAAAGTAGCCTCCTTGACCGCCAGAATGCGCTGCTACTGCAAAAAAGGTTATGGTGCCTTGCATGCTTGTAGTCCGTTCATATTTAGGCAGACATGCCAAATTTCAGTGGGATACTGTCTTCTGTTTTGTTTTGACAGCTGATTGTTGTTGACGTGTTTGGCATCATGTTGAGTATGGATAAAAACGATTTTCGTTCTCTCATAAAACATTATTTTTTGAGAGGCAAAACGGCGAAGGAAACAAAAGAAAAGTTTGATAAATATTATGGGGCTAATGCTCCGTCAGATTGCACCGTCAAATATTGGTTTCAAGATGTTCGTTCCACTACTGATCAAGTCCGTAGAGGCAGGCCCTCCGATGCGGTTACAGAGGACAATGTCAAAAAAATACATTAAATGGTGTTGGTTAACCGGAAAGTGAAGGTGCGTGAGCTAGCATATACCGCAAAGATTATTACTGAGCACAC
The DNA here is from genome assembly GCF_037179485.1 of Ochlerotatus camptorhynchus. NCBI lineage: Eukaryota > Metazoa > Arthropoda > Insecta > Diptera > Culicidae > Ochlerotatus > Ochlerotatus camptorhynchus. The sequence goes on from NW_027040849.1 coordinate 4,680,683, forward strand.
ACGCCATATTTTGGGCGAGATTCTGCATATGAAAAAGTCATCCTGCCGCTCGGTGCCGCAAGCTCACTCCTGACCAACCCGAGAGAACTTCAAAAGAGTGTTTGGACTTGCTGATGCGGAATCGGGCGGACTTTTGGCGTCGATTGGTAACTGTTGATGAAACCTGGTTCCACTATTACATCCCAGAGAACAGAATGAGTGCCCGGCAATGGACTGAAGCCGGTACGAGTGCTCTGAAGCGGCCGAGGGAGGCTCGATGGGTCGGAATGGTAATGGCGTCGGTTTTGTGGGATTGTCATGGCACACTCTTCGTGGACTACCTCGAAAAAGGAAAAACCATCAACAGCGAGTATTACTGTGCATTATTGGAACGATTGAAACCCGAAATCGCTGCAAAACGGCCTCACACGAAGCGAAAAAAAAATGTTTTTGCAAGACAATGCGCTGGCGCACAAGAGCATCGCAACCACGGCTAAAATCAATGACTTACAGCTCCAATTTGGCTCCCTCAAACTATTATCTCTTCCAAAACCTCAAAAGGTGGCTCATCAATAAAATAATTCAGCTCACGTGAGGAAATCATCAAAGCCGCGCAAGAGTACTTTGCAGACCTTAAGGAAAACTACTTTTCGGACGGGATCATGAAGTTGGAAAATCGCTAGAATAAGTGAATCGAGTTAAAAAAAAACCATATTGAAAAAAAAAATCATTCCTAAACCCTGGTACGCAGCTGAAAAGTAATGACGTTTTTATGTGCTACCGGATAGGACACGGAATGCAAAAGAAATTACTTTTCCTCAGCATTTCTTGACCCAGTACGCAGTTCAAAAGAAATCGGTAAAAGAAAGATCGATTACATTAGTATCGTGATCGACATGAAGGTGGCGCATTCTGAATGCAATTTCACTTTCCTTGCGGAATAATGGTCTGATCAATTATTGGCGTCTTGCAGTGAAACTTTTCCAAGCTTTCGCCACCTACATTTCGAAGTGAGAACTACTAGAAGGAGGATAGTTTCCAAATTCTCCAAGTAAAACAGACGATTTTGGGGGCAAATCGGTACATAAATAAAAAACTAATAATTTCCGGTGGAAACTTTTGCTTGAATCGTGTAAGAAAACGTGTTTGCAAACTAACTGTTATTATTTCGGTATGGATCGGAGATGTTTTCATGGAAAATTAGGCACAACAAGTTTACACCCACAGGTAGAGGTTACCTCTTGTGCAGCTGCATTTTTCGGAAAATGGTGAATTTGTGCGATTTCCACTAGGATGAAAGTGGAAATTAAGTGAATTTACTTAGGAAAGATTGTATCATGCTGGTGATAATGTAGAAATGGTTGTATAGGACGCCAATTTTCAATAAATGTTCATTTTGGCCTTTTTTAGGTAAACATATTGATACTCACAATTTTCGACGGAAAACGCAATGGAACTTGATTTACTCAACACGCATCATACTATAAAATGGTGCTCGATGGTTTATAAAGTGTTAACAAGATGACAAATCATCTTTATTTTGAGTAATTTAGCAATTTACTTCTGTTTACATCATACGTACGATGCAGCATTGATGGAGCCGTGAAATGAAATGAATATATCTTATGAAAGTTCATCTGGAAAAGTCAAAGATGCACATCAGTCTGATCGTAAAAACATTTTCTTCTTCAATTCGAATGTTATATTGGAAGGATTTCACGCAAGCTTGATGAAAATTATGATTTAATGCAAATTTTCACGAATTTTATATGCAGTCTGTCAACATTATCATCATCATGCAGTGGCGACATCTGCGTCGAGCTTTTACGGCAATCTTCCAATTCCGTTAGGTAATGTTGGCGTTTATTGCAAAACTGATGTTTTGGATGCATTTAAACAACATAAACACTAATAAGTGTTGATTTTACAATTTGACGACATCTCCCTATAATCTCAAAATTTAGCAGACTATAGCTGTCAAATTTTCTTTTGGGAAAAATCCTCAAAAATTACTTTTCCGGTTTCTTTTCAGCTGCGTACCAGGCTTAAGGAGCTTACTTTTCACCCCACCTAGTCTGACAGTTGTTTTTTTTTGTTTTTGACTATTTTAGGTTTTAAGTGTACATTTGACATTCGTTTAATCAAAAATGGATTTCACATAATAAGCAGTCATTCTTTGATGATCTTGCTGGCCACCGCCACCAAAATCCGCTCCTTGTTCTCATAAATTCGGCATTATTTGGTAGCTGATCTCAGTGCACATAAACGGTCGAGTAATCGGCCGCATTTCCGTTCCCAGGAAATAGTCATTCATTTCCATGAATTCTTCATCGTCTGCGAACCAATGTGCTGTCCTCCGATGGAACGGGAATCGACTGACGACGTCGCCCCTGTCAACGGAGCCCCAGAGGGATGGTTTTGTGGTCGTATTACGCTAGATTCGCCATGAGCCTGCAACTTGGAGAGATTTGCTGCTGGGGGAACGTCCAGTGCCGTTTTTATCATGAAAAGTGCCGAAGTCGAAATCCATCAGAGCTTTCGAAAACGAAAATCTAGGTAAAAATGATGACAAACAGAAAGCTGCAGTAAACATAAACAACAACGGTGAAACGTCATTGAGTGTATGCGTTAAAGTTACACTGTATTTTTTTTACTTTGAAGCTTTCCGCTTGACAGTTAATACAGGGCTGGTCACGGTCAATGCTAAAAAAATAGCGATTTTAGTGACCATGTTGAAGAAATAAGTGACCAAATAGTGACTTATAGTTGTAAAAAAACTGACTAAAAAGTGACCTTTAAGAAGAAAAACCTGATGTTTAAGACTTATTCAATTAAACATAAACACTCATAAACACTTATGAACGATATGAAACTTTAAAGCGAAAGATTCAATAGAAAGCTTATGATCAAATCCACGGTATGGAAGAACCTGAAAAACCGGGAATGAGTAGAATCTCAAGGGAACGAGTGTGCTTCAAAAGGAAATCTAAAATGAATTCAATGAAAATTCAGATAATCTTTCCAAAGGGTTTCTTAATGAGGAGAACTTCAAGGAAAATTCGAAATGCGAAGGAGAACTCCAAGTGAATTTTCATGAGAAATCTTCGATGACTTTGGAATAATAGTCCATTCTACAGGTCTTCAGAACTACTTGAAATTTGCCAAAATTTTCCTGAAGTTAATAAAACTTTCTTAAAGTTCTTTTTTAGTTTTAAAACTAGCCTGATAGGGGAAATGGCTCTAATGTCGGCCTATGCATCTAAGATTAGGCCCATCGCTAAATCCAGAACAACATGTGGAAAGGGCATACAATCTTTTTGTAAACAAACCTTTGTAGGCCCTTTTCTCACCAACCGAGGGTCGCCCACGCAAACCAGCAATATCATCGGGAAGGGGAAAGTGTCCCCTACCCGGTGATGTTAAAGGTTTGCGTTGGTGTCATATGGGTGGCGAGAAAAGGGCATAAGAAGGTTTGTTTACAAAAAGCTTGTATGCCCTTTTCACATGTTGTTCTGGAAATGTATGCTATTTATCAATTTTATCTAGATAAACGGGTCATTAGGACGGTATTAATTGATATTTTTGGTACCTATTGAAAATTTAGTCGATTGCTGAATTTATGTAAGGGCCCAAATTAGGGACATGTAGGCCGACATTACCTACATTTGACCCTACTTACAATACTTATTTTCTTATTTATAAACTTCCCTGCACTTTTTCGAACTTCCCAAAGTTTCCTTAATTTTCCTAACAATCATGGATCTTCTCCTAAATTTTTAAGATTCACTGGAGTTCTCGCAACTTCTTTAAAATGTATGCAATTTTTCTAATGTTTATGGAATTGCTCTGAGGTTCTCTGCTCTATCCTGAAGTAATCAAAACGTACCTATTTTTGAAGCTTGTTGTACTGCCCTGAATTTAATCGGACTGTCCTAAAAATGTTTAAGACCTCAATAATTTTCCTTACATCTCTGAAGTCCTGAACTTCTTAAAATTTCCCGCTAATTTTCTGAAACTAATAGAACTGAACTCCTCATGAAATTCCCACTATTTTTTGAGCTAACTAAACTTCTTTGAAATGCTTCCCCATTTTACTAAAGTTCCAGAAGTTCACGGATCTTCCCTTAAGTTCCTTTTATAAAGTTCTCGGAATGTTACTGAAGATCTCTGCACTTCTGGTACTTCTTTAAGCATGCAATCGACACTAATTGATAACTTCATAAATTGTCTAGACTTCACTGACGTTATTCAAACTGCCCAAAAGACTTCTGAATTTTCAACTATTTTTTTATAAGAACCCGCAATTTTACTGAAATTAATAGATTTGCCCTGATTTTTCCATAATTTCTATTGATTTGTTTACCGTCGATCTTGTTTTCCGTACAGTATTAACAACAATCAATACGAAACTAACGATTTTAAATTGGCTCACCACTTTAGTAGCCTATTGGTCCCAAGCAAACGATTAACGTACCCTATTCTAGTTGAAATTCTATTACTACACTATGTTTGTTTTGATTCGCTATGAAAGTTTGACAGATAACATCAGGGGTGTGTGGATTCATGCAGAACATGCAGGGGTGAGTGAAATAGCTTGGGACTGCTTGGGACCGTTGTTCTGGTACTGAGTGAGCCAAAAATAATAATGATTTTCTTCGGGACCCAGTGGTCTTAGAGTTACCTCTATGGTATTAATGCTACCGACAACAGGGAGGCAGCTTCCATACCTGGACCAACTAATGGACCGGGGACCAACGGCTTTACTTCCCGAAGGAAGGCGCGATCAGAGATTTTATGCCTCAGAAAATCACGGCGGTGCCAACTGGGATTGAACTCAGGCCCTTTGGGGTTTGAGGCAATCACGCTTACCACTACAATACCGACGCCGCTTCCACAATTCCTTAAGTTTCATAAACTTTATAAGCGCTCACGGAACTTTGCCTTAAATCAGTAGTTTTCCCTGAATTTTTCTGGACATTCTTGAAGTTTCATATGCTTTCCTGAAGTTCTCTAAATTTGCTTAATGTTCCGGTAAAATTTCTAATATATTCATAATTCCTTGGCGCTTCTGAAGTTTTTGGATAATAAAACTCCTTGTAAGCCACTGCGGATAATAAAACTCCTTAAGTTAATGGGATGGGATGGATAAATATCTAAATTTCTTAGATGTTCTCTGGAATTTGTTGAAAATATTTGTGCTTGCTAAAAGATCTGCCAATTTATTTTAATTAATGTAACTTCGTAGATGTTCTCTAATCAACTTAGCTAAACTCGACTGTTCACTCGGCTGTCAACAGAAGTGGGCCGCTCTCGATGTGTGTCACGCGATCGTTTGTTTACTCGGCAGCAACCATTGCGTGGTCTTCCTCATTGTTCTTCATCAGCAGTTCGATGCGTCGTCGACTTTGGAAAGCAACCGTTTTGTGATGAGTGTGTGAGTGATTACCACGGTTTTGCGTCCATTGTTGCAATGGAAACTCTCTGCCTCCGATACTGCCATACAATAAAACCACTGGAAGCGGATTCCGTTCAGATGGAGGAGGCTTATTGGATTGCGGAAGATAAAGCGTTTTGTTGTGCTGTTTTGAAAATAGTTTAACGATGTTTTGTATATTGAACAAAAATCCTTGGCTCTATAAAGTGAAATTAATTGAGCCTTATCAAAAAAATAAAAAAAAAAAACTTGGCCTAATTTCGCATTTAATTGAAACTCTTGAAATTTCCATGATATCAATCAGAAATTCTTTCGGAGCTTTTCAGAAGTTTCTGAAAATTCCCTGAGTTTTTCGAAACTTCTTTAAGGTTTCTACAATTTTCTTGAAATAACTTGAAATTAAATAGCGCTGCTTAATCGTATTGGTCTACAACTGTATACGTTTCTTCACATTCAATCCCTGTCATTTCATTCGTTTCACCCGCGAGGGTTCGGCCAGTTGGTTCACCAACAATTCGCCGCATCGAGGGGTATCGGCGACATCCCCCAACCCGTGAACCACTTCCGTTTCCGAAGCGACTACTTCCGTACTCCTGGCGTTGCTCGCCACGTCCAGAACCGCCAGCTTCACCGCAGATATAGCGAACACTCCTCTAGCTGTCTGCACCGTAGCACGCCTCAACTGCCCAGATTTGTCCGGAAATGTCTTCAAAATACGTCCTCGCTCCCAACGATTCTTCGAATTTTCGTCCACTATCACGACTAGATCTCCAGGTTCCAGCGGCTTCACTGCATCGAACGATTTCGTTTGTCTCGTTAGCATCGGGAGATATTCTCGTACCCATCAGCGCCAGGATTCGTCCACGATGTGCTGCGCAAGCTTCCAGCTGTCTCGAAGGATGTTACCGTTCACAGGTTCGGTTGCTGGTTGCTTGATACCGGTTGACCCATACAGCAGAAAGTGGTTTGGTGTGAGTGCCTCTTCGTCTGCTACCTCGTTCCGTAGGTCAGCGGTCACGAGATGACGATGGCTTCAGCCTCCAACATTATCGTCTCCAACACCTCATCGCTTGGATGACGCGGACTATCCGATACTGCCTTCATCGTCACCTTCACGGACTTAACCATACGCTCCCATGTGCGGAGCCGCTGGAACGTTGCAATGCCATTGGGTGTTCGCGTTGGTGAATGTGGCAGCGCAGTCCTCGACGACGTCCTGGATCTTCTGCTTCTCTTTAGACAGCTGGCGATTCGCTCCTACAAAGTTCGTGCCGTTATCGGAAAAGACCTCCAACCGGTCCACGAAGCTCCTGAAGGCCATCACGCAGGGAATCGTTGAAAGGCTGTGCGCCAGCTCCAGGTGAACCGCCCGTACTGTGAGACAGATGAACAGGCAAATCCACCTTCTGGAGCAGCTTTCTGCACTTTTCAGTGTTGACAAGTTCTGCTAAGTTTGCAACTAAAAAGACGGTGTTTGTTCTGACTATCGAGAACAGTAAATTTTAAACTACAGAACTGTTCGGTAAAAGTTTAAAAATCAGTGAAAAATCCAACAATGAATAAATTTGTTTCAAACTTGTACAGACTTTGTTCAATTTGCCTCATTTGTTTATAAAAAATGAAATCTGACGATTTTTATTGATTTCTCACGTGTATCGTTGAAATTTATAATTTTATCGACTTGTTCTGCTGTTCAAAAACCCAGTAAAATTGTACTGAATTTGGAGATCTGAATTGATTTTCGGAAACTTTCGGAAGTTAGCGAAAAATCATGTATTTTTATATCAAGACTGATAAGCCGCACAAACCGATTTGACGTCAAAACAAGAGTGGCATCAAAGTAGGCTTTGACATCTTCCCAGTTCCGGTACCATTTCCGAATTTAGCTAAAACTGGTTCTTAGTCTTAAAAAAGATCGAAAAAACCTTTGTTGGTAATTTTCAAGGTATTTCAGAACTTTGTCCAGGTTTTGCTAGGAGTTGCCCCACAGTGCACTGTCTTGAGAAATTCGAACCTTTAAGTGAGCTTCTTATTTTTGGCCATATTATTATACATATTTGGCTTATTAGGGCGGGTGTACCAGTTATGGCTATACGTTCCTATTATGGTGTGTTTCAATGATGGTCTATGGAATTCCCATTCTTCTCCTTCTTCGCATTTCAAGCTTAATGCTTATCGCATATTAGCTTATTACGTGCTCTCAACTTAGTGTTCTAGATGCGTTTCCACAGTTATAAAGTAAGAGCTTTCGATGCCTGTACAATTTGTGCATTAGTATAATTGTGTGGCAAGTACAATCCAGGCTAGTTGAGAAAAATTCCTAGACCGGACCGGGAATCGAACCCAGCCACCTACAGCATGGTCTTGCTTTGTAGCTGTGCGTTTACCGACTGAGCTAAGGGAGGCCCATAGATTACATAAAGTGAATAAAACATATAAAACATAAAACATAATTTCCATAAAAACAACCATTCCGTGCTAAAGTATCCGTATTTCTATATCGATTCCATTAAAGTATACTGAAGTATCTTGTTGAAAGGCAAGATTACAAAAAATAACGAAGAAACAAGGTCTTCATTCGTTTGCAGCGACCAATAATGTAATGTTCAATAAGCTCCATCCATGGAATGCCAATGTCATTTATTCAGAGCACCACCTTTCGAACTTGGGGGCGAAAACGAAAGTCATTTTCCCTCAGAGCCGGGCAGTTCCAGGCTAAATAGAGAAACAATGAACAAAATTAAGATTTTACCTCTCAGAATTCCATCAAACTTCGCATAACTTTTCGATAGGAGCAATGATACAAGTTTGTGCTTTTTGACTATCGCCTAATTTTTCAAAATGGCGTATACGGTATTTTTCAATACATCATAGCGCGAAAACGACTCATCTAATCTAAATGACTTCTGAGACTAATTGTTAGGAAACTAGATTTCCTTTTCTAAAAATAGTACACACTGGAAAAAAATATTGTCAACTAATGAAAAAAGTGCATTTTTAAGATTTTTAACCCTACGTTTATTTGAAAAAAAAAAAATCATTAGAAAGCTAACCAAAAATGCAAAATTCTCTGGAATGGCCACAATGGACACATCAAAATTAACCAAAATCGTAGAACATAATTTAGTAAGTAAAAATTTTGAACCTTTTTTCCACAAATAATTTTCACAGCCACATACATATTTCGTGAAAAAGTTTAAATTTTACTGAAAGTTGATATTTTACGATTTTTGAAAAGTGTCCATTGTGATTAGCTTTCAAGCGGACATAAGTTTAAAATTCTTGAAAAATGTACATTTTACGTTGATGTCTTGAACAGTTTTTTTTTTCATTTTCAGGCGAAAATTTGTGAAATTTTTTCAGTGTGTAATTTTTTTTTTCTGAAAGGTAATCCAGTTTCCTACAACTTTGATACGCCATTTCGATTAGATGAGCCGCTTCATGCTATGATTTATTGGAAATTATCGAAAACGCCATTTTAAAAAATTAGGTGAGAGTCAAAATGGCCGAATTCTGGCACAACCTTGGTTTATTGCCCCTATTGAACAATTATTCGACGGTTCATGGAATTCGGAGGGGTAAAAATAAAATCGATTCGTCAGTTGCCGTGGAACTGCTCAGCAGTGCACAGTGGTCCAGAATGCAGATTTAGCTGGAAGGATAAGTTTTGAGCCTGAAATTTAAATTTTAGATAAAAAGTGTTTTCTACAAAGTTGTTTCTTATAGTTAGGTTCTCATTTTTATGGCAATTAATTCTAAGGTGGTTCTTATTATCATTGAAATAAAAAATTTAAATTTTGTGTGTGAAGGAATTAAGGTATGCATTCTTGGGCAAAGCTATAGCTGTACTAATTTCAAGCAACTCTGTACAAAAAACTTTTTTGTATCTCTAGAATTGACGGATTTACAGGTATTTTTTTGAACTGAGCTAGGGTGTCTCTATAAAAACAGTTGTTTTGCTCTAGTTTTCTTATTTCAAATTTCTAAGCAAAGATGTCTTGAAATAACTTTTAGATCTTTTGAAGGTGCAAATTTTTGCTGCACAGAGCTTGTCGATATCTTTCGCTGATCAAGAGTTATTGACGTTTTACTACTAAAAATTTGTTCTTTTAAAATGTTAATATCTCTGGTTGGGGCAAACAAAAAAAAAAGGTTTTATAGGGCATTTGAAAGGGCTTTTTTTTTTTTTTTTTTTTTTTTTTTTTTTTTTTTTTTTTTTTTTTTTTTTTTTTTTTATAGTCACTTTAACGCTCTTGGGTCATTCGTGACTTGTCCGGGGGTGAGATTTGAACTCGTGGCTTTGGCGTGAGAGGTATGGATCTTAACCTCTACGCCTGGGTGGCCCCATTTGAAAGGGCATATATTATTTTCAATAATGTGAAAAATAGAGGTATGTTATTTTTTAAACTCGTATAAAATCAATTTGAATTTATTCACTTTTTAAATATAATTAGGTATATCTATTTTTTTAGAAGAGATACAGACAACCATTTGGAAATAAAACATTCATCTTAAAGAGCTTTAATAGTCTCTGGAAGAAGACTTTTATTTGAAATACGCTGAGTCTACGCTTCAACCGTTGTTTGGGAGGCCCGAACATATTGTACATCAAATGGTTGCCAAGTCCGGTCCATTCCGGCTCCAAGAACGGATAGACTGGAAACTCTTGTGGGATTTGGTCTTGCGGTGCAAAACTTGTGTGGACACCTCAAGGCGATCGGGTTGGATCAACATTTATCAAACCCGATGCTTTTACAGGAATTGGTTGACAAACTCCCAGCTAACGTTAAACTTAACTGGGCGTTACACCAACAACAAGCTACTGCTGTCGATCTAGATGAATTCAGTGAATACATGGGCAGAATTGTATCTGCCACCAGTAGCGTGACCCGTTTCAACCCGATTCCTCAGCAGAAACCACCAAGGGAATTTTGGGCTAAAGACAACGAGAAGGCCTACATCAATGCGCATACCATGTCAAATGAAGTAAAAGTAGAAGATCAAGAAGAGTTCTGCGATGGTGCGTCCAATGAACGAACGGTGTCAAGCAAACAGGGTAAGCCGGTGGATCAGCAGATTGTGAAGAGTAAGTCGTGTCCAGCATGTGGATCTACATTAGACTGATGCAAAATTTGACTTTTTCGCTCCACAGTGCTTAAATGCTTTCAAATCGGGTCCTGATTAGTCTCCCAAAGTTACAACTTATTTGGTTAGAAACATACTTCGCACAAGCCATTTGAAGTTTACATGTAAATTACTATGGGAAATCTCAACTTATGACATGATCAAGCAGCTGCTCTGTAGGCAACACTGTATTTTGCAGTGTGACATAGTAACCATGATTTTTGTGTCCTATTCAACGCCCCAGAAACACCAATGTTGCCTGCTGAGCAGTTGACAGAGCATGATCATAAGACATCAGCGCATTGAACCATTGATAACTTTCGATCCTTGCATTTAATCAAAAAGTGGTCTTCAGCAAAGTTGTAGCTGGGAAAATTTCCTGCTTCCTTTTGAAGCAGACCGATATGGTGAATTATTAGATAGACATGAACAAAAATCTTGCTTTTACCATAGTAATTCCCATACAAACTTCAAATGCGTTGTGCCATCTCAGTTTCTCACCAAATTGGTTCAAATTTTGAGAGGTTAGTCAGGACCCAATTTGGAATCGTTTAAGTATTGTGGAGCGAAAATTTCAAATTTTGCATCACTCTAATCTACATATTATCAAGCTATAGGTTGTTCGACTTTCCGGAGATTTTCCCTCGATGATCGGTGGAAGGTGGTGAAGGAAAGCAGACTTTGTCGTCGCTGCCTTACGCCGCATGCACGATGGCCGTGCAAAGGAGAAGTTTGTGGGATCAATGGTTGTCAAAAGAAACATCAACGACTGCTGCATTCCAACAGTTCGCCAGTACAAACAACACCAACGGAAACACCAGTAAATGCGACGGTCACCGTCCATCGACAGTTTAGTTCGTCTACGTTGTTCCGAGTTCTTCCAATTACCCTCTACGGAAATAATGGTCTGGTGAATACATTAGCGTTTCTCGACGACGGTTCTTCAGTTACACGGATTGACAAATCGTTGGTGAGCACTCTTGGAGTGGATGGCCCAGTAGATTCTTTGTGTATTCAGTGGACAGGTGGCGTTAGAAAGCAAATAGTAGACACGTGTAGAGTACAGCTTGACGTATCGGTAGTGGGAAACAGCAAACGATACAAGCTCGGTGAAGCGTACACCGTGGAGGATCTTGGCCTACCCGAACAGTCATTAAATTTCGACGAGATGTCTGCGCGCTTCAAACATTTGGAGGGTTTCCCTGTGCAAAGTTTCGACGCCGCAGTTCCAGGTGTTTTAATTGGGCTGAACAACACGCACTTGCTGGCAACGCTCAAGCTTCGTGAGGGTCGAGTAAACGAGCCAATCGCAACGAAAACTCGTATTGGATGGGCTATCTATGGCTGCCAACGTGAACCCGAGGCTGTTCTGCAGCATAGCCAAATGCACATCTGTGCGAAACCTGCTGATCAGAATTTACACGACTATGTACAAAGTTTCTTCTCCCTTGAAAGCCTTGGAGTTGCCTTGGTACTGCAAATCGAAGAAGATGATGAACAGCGGGCCCGTAAGATCCTGGGAGAAACGACTGAACGCACAACCAGCGGACGATTCATGACAGGACTTTTGTGGAAGCATGACGAAGTGGCGTTTCCCAACAGCCAGCCTCTAGCAGAAAAGCGGTTGAAGTGTTTAGAGAAGCGGTTGTCAAAGGTTGTGCTCGACAAAATCGGCGAAATGAATCCCAGTTCCGTTAAGTGTTTCGCAGCAGACAAAGAGACAGGGAATGAATGGGACCTGGGAATGGTTTGGTTTCCAGATGAGGATGTATTTTCGTTTTCTCTGTGCTTCCGGGACGAACTACAGAAACTAGTAGCAGGAGAAGTCATCCCCACTAAACGGGACATGCTTAGAGTAACGATGAGCATCTATGACCCTCTAGGCATCGTGGCAGCCTTTGTTATTCATGGAAAGGCTCTTGTACAGGATGTCTGGAGGTCCAAGATAGAGTGGGATGATAAAGTTCCCTGGGAGATTTACTGTCGTTGGAAACAGTGGCTTTCTGTACTCTGGAAGATGAACACTATCAAAGTCAATCGTTGCTATTTCCCAGGTTATAGTTCCAATTGCTACAGATCCCTGGAGCTCCTCATTTTCGTCGATGCTAGTGAGGAAGCCTACGAAGCAGTTGCCTACTTCCGAGTTGTTGACAACGGTCATGTTAGATGTTCCCTGGTATCCTAAAAACGAAGGTTGCACCACTTCAATCTTTATCTATACCGCGTTTGGAGCTGTTGGCGGCGGTACTTGGAGCTCGTCTGAGGAAGACGATCGAGGAGAAGCATTCGTTAAAGATTCAACGTACCTGTTTTTGGAGTGATTCATCGACAGTCAATGCCTGGATTAAGTCAGACGCACGTCGCTACCGGCAATTCGTTGCGTTTCGGATCAACGAGATTATCAGCTTATCGTCGGTAGAAGAATGGCGGTAGATACCAACGAAGCTCAACGTGGCCGATGAAGCCACAAAGTGCGGGAAGGGACCATCCTTCGAGCCTGACAGCCGATGGTTCCGTGGACCTGAGTTCGTATATGACAACGAGCAAGAGTGACCGAGGGATTTCCGCGACGAAATCGAACCGACAACCGTAGAACTTCGTCCTGCCTTTGTTTGCTAGCATCTTGTCATTGAACCGATGGTGAAAGTCGAGCGATTCTCACGATGGGAGCGGCTAATACGAAGTGTTACATATGTTCTGCAATACATCGACAATCGGATGCGGTTGTATAAGAAAACTCCATTGCAGCTGAATGAATTGACACGGAACGAGCTGCAGAAAGCTGAACGGTGTTTGTGGCGGATGGCACAGTCTGACGGATTTCCAGATGAAGTTGCAGTGTTGAAGCACAATCTTCAGTCAATTCCTGCAAAATGTCGTCTACTGGATCGAACCAGCTCGCTTGCAAAATTCACTCCAGCGATTAACTAGTTCAACGTGCTCCGTGTTGACGGTCGCATACAAGCAGCTGACTTTATTGATCACGATGCCAGAAACCCAATTATATTACCGCGAGATAGTCGTATCACTAAACTGCTGTTGGATTCCTATCATCGAAAGTTGCAACATGCGGACGACGAGACCGTGGTAGGGTAGATAGGGGCAACATGGTCCCCCTAAGAAAAACACATCATAACACATGAAAAACATTCATAAATGTACGATAGCTGTGATCATCCTCATGCATTGGAATATGTTTGATAATATACAATGTTCAAAATATGGATAAAATATGATAGACTCAATAAATTATTATGTTTGAAATTTTTTAGTTTTTGCTCCGATCAACAACCATACGGGTCAATATGAGCACCCTAGTAAAAGTTAACGTTTTGACAGGTTTTCACTAGAAAATAACATTCAGGAATCATGTGAAATAGAAACATAAGTTCTTTTAGCAACAGTAACGTGTATTGCTCGCTGTAGAACCAGCGGATCAGTAAAATGTAATATAGTGAATGCAATGCTTGTTTTCTTGACTGCATATCTTATAATATTCCAGAGATTTTGAGCTAATGTTCCATTTCCATTATTATCTTAGACATGTAATTGAATTTTGATACGGTTTACATGTAGATGCATATTAGAAGCATTTTCAACAAGTTTGTAAACAAAATTAGATTGAGTTAATAGGTATTATGCCCAAACGAACGGTGAATCATCTCGCCCCGTATGGTCTTCTTACCTCCATCCCCCCTAAATGAGATCAGACAGAAATTCTGAATACCGAAGTTGAGGGTGCTGGTGCGTCTGGTGAGGAAACAATGATCATGGTGCCGTGTGTACAAAGTTCCTTGAAATTAGCACAGCTATAACTTTGCCGAAGAATGTATACCTTAATTCCTTCACACAAAAAAGTTAAATTTTTGATTTCAATGATAATAAGAACGACCCTCAAATTAGAGTTTAGTTTTCGTGAAGTGGATTTTAGTCTGAAATGTTAGTTTCTGCTAAATTGGAACGCCTTTGGATACGGTTGTTTGTTCTCTGTTTTGTGGTGCGTTCGCGTTCATAGTTTTCGGCTGCATTTGCCGGATTAGCGCTGGCGCTCTGCCTCCCGGACGTTTATACGTGTGTGATTGGTAGTTTTCTCGCTTTCCGGGAAGTTTTAGAATAGAGAAAGAAAACGTGATTCAACATGTTTGCAAGCATCAGAAGAAATGTCGCAATCTGCGTTATTTGATTTTCTCCCGGACCAGAAATTAGTGGCATCGCGAGTGATAATTTTTAATTTCAGTTTATTTACGCGCTGCAAGGTGCGTGAAAGAGTTCGGCACAATCGGTGTTGATGTTGGCTCGCTGCTTGAAACTTTTTTTGTGTGTTCGAAAGAAATTGATCGAAAGTGTACCAAAAGTGCTTCTGAACGTGTTTCGCAGTTGGGAGTGGTGAAGTTCGTAAATTCGCGGTTCATGTTCAGTGAAAATTCCGTATCACAAAATTGCTCAACGAGTTCTCTTTTTTTGCCGTTTGACGACGACGGGCATGCGAGAGAAAAATAAGCATCGGGAATGTACTCCCGGATGTATTGATTTGGTGAGTTCGTTCCAGTTGAAGATTGTTCTTATACATATCTCGATTGCATTTGCGAGGGGACGTCCGGAGAGCCTTGAGATTTAGGCGTTGTTGCTTTTCCGGGCAGACGAGTTGGTCGCCGGTAAGGTCCAGTAAGTGCTGTCAGCAGATGAATCAAGAGGTATTCGAAACAAAATTGGTAAAATCGTTTTATTACAGTTAAACAAATTTCAAAACTATATACGTGCCAGATTTGGAAATAATATTTTTTGAATCTGGAAGTGTGTTTATGATACCATTATCCATTTGATAAAGGTAGAGTGAACATGCGGGGCTTATTGTAAGTAAAAGTGACCTCGGAGTGGTCGTGAATTACCAGGCATTCTGAAATGGGTCACTGGAGCTGCAATAGAGCTAACACCTTCTAACTCCCGGACTAAACCTGCTTTAATTGAAGGGTAATAAAAAGCAGTTTTCTTCCATAATAACACTGCCGGACAGTGGGGGTTAGATTGTACACACACACACACACACACACACACACACAATAAGAACGACCCTCAAATTAATTGCCAAAAAAAAATGAGGGCCTAACTATAAAGAACAACTTTGTAGAATACAATTTTTGTCTAAAATTTCAGGCTCAATACTTATCCTTCCAGCTAAATCTGCATTCTGGACCACTGTGCAGTGGTACGAAACGATCCTACCCCAAACAAAATTGGCATCAGGATGGTCGTCGCCGCTCCGTTGTTGCAGGAGGAGAATCGAAAGAAGAACTCCATTTTCAGCGTAACGAACATAAAAGTTAATAGAAATTGATTAATATACGATAGTGAGTGCAGTAAATATCAATGAACGGACTTGGACTCGTTGTTCGATTCGAAATGGGGAAAAGAATAGGGAGTCATTTGTGTTTGATACAAAGTGACATCGTGCTATTATTTACCTTGTCTGAGAATTGTTTGGAGGATGCTTAAATAATGTGATGCCATTTAGAAAAACTTTCATTTGAAGAATACGGCACTGCGCATTCTTATTTCAAATACTAAATAGAACCAACCGGAGAGCCACATTCTTATCCAAAAGATTTTTTTATTACCATCATCATCACAAGCAAAAAGAGACTAACCCAACATCTGCTCCTCCTAATTGAGGCTTCGTTCTATTAAAAGAAACACAACTTCTTGTCCTCGAACTGTTCAGCAGCTGCACCCGCCTACCCATTATGTAAGAGAGCCTGTCCTTCTGCAGAAAAGACACTCATCCGAAGGGGACACATTTCTAAAATGGCCTATTTTTTGCGATAAGCCTTCTGCGTCCTTCGAGTTGTGGAAGCAATGCCTGATTGCATTTCAAATTTACGACGGCCTAGTTCATCGAAAACAAAACATAAAACGAGAAGATAAACAACGCAAAACTTCTGCTTGACTCGAACGAGTCGAGTGGCGTTAGAAGAAATGGGAACGACGACGCAACAAAGCCCGAGGATCAGCTTTTCTCCTAGAAGTCACAGTCATAAATCTCCAAGGAGGTATATTTGCAGCGTGGTGGGTGACGATGATCCTTTTGAGAAAGTGAAACAATAGCCCGGTAAGAGCAGTCCCGAGCAGAGAATGAAACAAAAAATGGAAACTAAATTTGATATTTTGATATAAGGGCTGTTTATTAAAGAAAGTGGATACCTGTTTATCAATGGTTTAGGGTTAAAACGTAACGAAAAATTGTAAATTTTCGCTCAGTGTGTACAAAAATTGTTTATTTTGGCAACACACATGAAAAATAAAAAAAAACTGAAGCGAGAAATGTCGAACGATTGGTCGGCTTAACTCGCAGATTAATTATGCACAAATGGTTTTCCGAAAAGTTGTCGTTTCGAGAATTGGAAAAAACTAATGTGTTAAAGATTGTTAAGATTTACTGAATTCTGGGCGCAAAAAGGGGGCATCGGACCAGAAAAAGGAGCTGGCAGCAGTACGCCTTTTGAAATTGCATAAAACGTGTTCCGTTCGTGAAATTTCCAAAAAAAATGGACATTAGCGTCGGAACTGTGCACAATATCAAAAAACGTAACAATATCAGAACCTACAAAAAGCAAAAAGCACCCAAAAGGACGGATTCATAGAAAGCTTCTTCGAAAATATGGTCATGGAACTTGTATGACGTTCCATGACGTAATTTTTCAACGCTGAGCAGAGGACAGATGTGCCTGATGATGTGCGATACATCCGAACCGAAAAAAATGGTTTTGGTGTGGCAAGCCATTTTCTCCTGTGGCTTGAAGAGTTCTTCGTGTTTCACAACGGGCACAATCAATGGTAAAATTTACAGAAAAGAATGCATCAAAAAACGGCTTCTACCCATCAACTGAAAGCATGCAGATTAGACTGATGCAAAATTTGAAATTTTCGCTCCACAGTGCTCAAACGGTTTCAAATCAAGTACAGATTAGCCTCCCAAAATTTAAACTCATTTGGTAAGAAACTGAGTTGTTCATTGTCTTCTATCCATTTTCCATTTTGCTTTTTCGAAAATTTCTATAACTATTCTTACGGGAAATTTTCTAAGCTACAACTTTGCGGAATATCGTTTTTCAGCCAAACTTCAAATTAAATTGTTATTAATTGTTTAAGAGATTGATAATCTTATGGCATGATCAAGCAGCTGTTCTGTGGGCAGCACTGTATTCTGCAGTGGACATAGTAGCCATGATATTTGTGCTCTATTCTTCGCACCAGAAACACCAATGTTGCCTGCTGAACAGTTGAATGAGCACATCATAAGATATCAGTGACTTTAATCATTAATAATTTATGTTTCTTACATTTGATTGAAAAGTAGTTTTCTACAAAGTTGTAGTTGAGAAAATTTTCTACACTCACTGCTACCATTTTTAAATGCGCAGTGATTTGGTGAATTGTTAGATCGATATGATAGATATAGTTTTCCCATAGTAATCCCCATATAAACTTGAAATGGTTTGAGCCAAGTCAGTTTATTACTAACGTAGTTCAAATTTTGGGAGGCTAGCAGGACCCAATTTGGAACCGTTTAAGCACTGTGGAGCGAAAATTTCAAATTTTGCATCAGTCTAATGCGGATCTGACATCTGCTCACTATGTTTCTGCTACGTTGGAGATGCTTAAGAAGGAAAAAGTCGATTTTTTCGAAAAATTCCAAAATCCCCCAAACTGCCCTGAACTGCGTCCTATCGAAAGATACTGGGCAATAATTAAACGGCATCTTAAGAAAGATGGAAGAGAAGCAAGCTCTGTTAACTGTTTCAAGAAAATTTGGACTGCAGCACAACGAAAAGTTAAGAAGAAAGTTGTGCAGAATCTAATGGGCGGTATCAAGAGAAAAGTTAACATTCAAACTCACGTGAAATCGGTCATATGTATGTTGGTTTTCATTTATATAAAGTAAACTTATGAATTTGTCCGAAAATAAATATTTTCCTTTGAGAAACAGGTGTCTACTTTCATTAATGCACAGTCCTTAAGCGTTCGTGACAACATATTTTGCCTACTGTGTGGTCGAGTTAACAGTAATCATATGAAAAATGAGATCTAAATTGTATATGAAGGATATTAAAATGATAACAAATCCTGTTTTCTTGATAACAAATCCATTTATGCGTTTTGATATTAAGTAATTTAGTAAATAATATACAAAATAAGTAATCAATATGTAATTTACAACTATGGTAGGAAAACAAAAAATAAAAACAAACAAATTACTTATTATTTTCATATCATGATATCAAATCTAGTAATCTAAATGTTTTGAAGTCTATTGGTTGATATCAAGATTCAAAATAAAAAAAATTTATCAATTAGTTTTCAATCTATTTAAAATAAAAACAAACATATATTTCAATCAGTTCTGTCGATATCTATCAGTTATAGAATATAAATGTAAAATTCATAATTGTCTTTGTGATGTTCATAAAGAAAATCTCTCATAAACGCGAACTTTAAATTGAACTTACCGAAAATGGTTAAAAATGGTTTGTAATCCCTGCTAAATTATAACTGAAATGGTACTTTAAATGGAACTTTACATGAACGTTTGTGTGATAAAGTTTTAGCCTTATTATGTATTATGGTTCTTTTGAAGTGAACCTTACAAATAATGGGTTGTTAAGAACCATTACCATTCAAAATAGTTGTTTTCTCCATACATTTTCGGAAAGAGGTCTATATTAGAACTTTTTTACTTATGGTTTGAGAACTTTAATGGTAATTGTTATGGTAGTCAGTAAGGTTCATTAATGGTTTTGTATTAACGGTCAACTTTACTGGCAACCCTTTTGATTTGATTTCCGTGCTGAGCACCAATGCTACCGACGCCAGGGAGGAAGCTCCCACACCTGGACCCTACCTATCGGCCCATCAACTCATGAACCGGGGACCAACAGCTTTACTTCCCTTGTTATGGTTACTGGCAACCAATTCGCGATATATTCCACATAAAGTTGATCGATGTTACGAAACCTTCTGTGAACCTTACCGACAATCATAAGCATTACCATTAAAGTTCTCAAATCATAAATAAAATGGTTCCAATATAATTCCTTTCCCAAAAATGTATGGAGAAAACAAGAATTTGGAATGGTAATGGTTCTTAACAACCCATTATTTGTAAAGTTCGTTATCACACAAACGTTCATGTAAAGTTCCATAACCATTTCAGTTAAAGTTTAGCAGGGATTATGAACAATTTCCAACTATTTTTGGTAAGGTCAAGTAATGGTTTGCATTTATGCGGGACAGCAAGCATCCTGATTGACTCGTAAGAAAAAAAAAAAAGATTTTAGTGATAAATGTGGATGCTCTTTTCATAAAAAAAAAATCAAATTTTGTTTTTAATTATATTTTTTAGAAATATCAAAATATGTGTTCAACTGAAATTAAAAAAAATATCATATCAAAATATGTTATCCACATGATTTCATGTAAATCATTTGAAATCATTTTGATAGCATTTTGATATCCGACTTTGCTCGGGTTGTGTGTCATATGGCAGATTTATCCTAGTAGTGCCTTGTCCTTCGATCCTAACAACACAAGCTTTCTCCGTGCCGTAAGCCTTTTGCGAGAAGATTTCGAGGGCTTGGCGTTCTATTTTTATTGTACCTCTATTCCCTCTTCGGAAAATGGGTATTCTCTACTGTTTCGCAGGCCATTAGTGTAGATTACGGAACGATTGTTGGCAACCGATGTGAGACCACTCTCTTCGCATATTTAAGTTTTTACGATATGTGTAAATTATGTTAAGGTTCGCTTTAAACACATGTTACACAGTTTTGATAATCATATTGTCAATGTTTCCGTCGATATCGTCAATACATGGATCATATACAACTCAAAAAAAAAATCATAATTTTTCAAACCAACCGATAGGGTAGAGAACTACTTCGGCCTAATCGCCCATTTTGGGCCTATCGAGCAGAAAACTTCAAATAAATCCCTGATTTCAGAGTTAACAAGTCACAATTATGCGTTTGGTACGATACTTTAGTTAATAAGCTACGGAATGAAGTCAATGATAACGCGTGATATGAAGGTTTGCACCGAATCATTTTTTATCATCAGGCCGAGGTGAATAGGCCGATAGGCCGAAGTGAATTCATTGGCGTTTCAATGGCGTTTTAATGCATTAGGCCGAGTTTAGAATCCGTAGGCCGAGTTTGGCGTCAAGAAGCAGTGTTAGACTTTTGACAATATCTCAACGATTGGTTGCTCTTTATAAAATCTTACTATACGTACGGAAAGGTAACTAAATTTGGAAGCCATCAGTAATAATAACATTCCGTGTGGTGCTAAACTGTGCTAGATTAAGAAAGACTAAGTGCGGGTTGTGCTTAATAGGCCGGGAATGGGGTAGTTAACCCTAATTCACGATAAACGTCAATAGCTTCACCTAAACTTGTTTCATATGTTTCAGATAATGAATTTTCATCAAAATGCTACACTGCGTAGATTCCTAATTGGTTGCAAATGGATCGAATCCACACCATGATAGTTTACAAGGATTTGAAATAGGGGAGGGGGAGGGTGCATATTTTGAAAATGAAGGACGATTAGGCCTGAACGCCAAGGCCGAGGTCACTAGGTCAAATGAGTAATTTTACCGAAATTGAAACTTCTGTGAAACTGCATAAGTATTTTTCAAGTTTGTGCCAGCAAATGCCGATTAGTATTTGTTTCCTTAGTTGAAGATGCTAATTTCAAATAACAGACTAGAGTGGTAATTTGAGATGAAAGTATAGAGTTGATAGCTCCGTTAGAGTTCGGCAGTGTGAAATTGTTTACATAGAGAGTAGAAAGCGAGCAAGGACTACTTTAGGAAGGTACAAATCGGTTTGATCATCTCTCTTTACCAAACTCCCCCGTTGGAGAGGGATAGTGAGGGGTATTCTCCCTGTTTGTTTTCTGTTTTTTTTCCGCAGCTATTAAAATTTTCCCGATTGAGCAAAATACATTTAAATTAAGCATACAACCAAACGCGATTGAATCGAATCGGATCGTTAGGTTAGATGGGAGCAGTTACACGCTGAGTGATGAATTGATCTGATCAGGCATGGAAAATCATTTGCATTCATTTCGTACATTCATTTACATTCATTTACCTCTAACTTTTTTCATCAACAGCATTCCGCAAAATGATGTATATAGCTTTTGTATGTTTTGTTATTAGCTATAACTTTTGTTAACAAGTCAAATCCGTATCTCTAATGCATGACGCACCAGAGCGAACAGAAGCCACTAATGTTTTTCAGCGAATGTAAATTACATTCACTGAAAAACAGTAACAAGTTCTGCCCGCTCTAGTGCGTGATGCATAAGAGATACAGATTTGAAATATGAGCAACAGTTGTAGTTATTAACAAAATCTACAAAAGCTTCATACAACATTTTACGGAATGCTGTTGATGAAAAAAGTTAGAGGCAAATGAATGTAAATGAATGTATGAAATGAATGTAAATGATTTTCTATGCCTGGATCTGATGCAAACTTCTCCAATTGTCATGAAACTATGTATAATTGTTTGTTATGGTCAATCATTCTCTTTTGAGCTAAAATTCAGCCATTTACGAAAAAAAAAACTTCAAAATGGCGTTTTTGATATTTTCAACAAATCATAAGTAGAAAACATCACTTCCAATCGAAATAACGTCTGAGGCAAAGTTTTTCGAAAAAAAAAAATCCTTTTCAGTAAAAATATACACGGTAAAAAATCAAATAATTTATTTAAAAAAAAAACAAGTGTTTAAACTTATTTTTAATGGGTGACTCCGGCGTAGTGGTTAACATCCATACTTCTCACGCCAAAGTCACGAGTTCAAATCTCACCCCCGGGCAAGTCACGTATGACCCAAGAGTGTTAAAGTGACTATATAAAAAAAAAAACTTAATTTTAAAATTACCCTTTTCAATATTTTTTTAATCTTTTCATTCAAAAGCTTATAAATATACTATCTTCTACAAAAACTTGAAGTTGGATACTTTAAAATGAATTTGAGATGAACTAGCCTACACACTTAATTACCTTGGCATTTACATTTGCTGATATCTTTTTCTAAGCTGATATCTCAGCAAAATGTTATTTGTGAGATGAGTCTCGGCAATTGTTTTACTGAATCTCAGCAAAATAAATTGCAGCACTACTCGGCTGTTGGAATCTCGGCGAAAAAATTTAAGTGTGTACGGCTTAAAATCTCATAAATAAAGTTCAAAAAGAAACTCGAAAATTTACAAAAATTATAAAACAACAACTTTTGGACAAATTTTTGAACATTTGTTTGGTTAAAACTTTGTTTGAGAAGTTTTATAGAAAAAAATTTTTTAGACTTTCTTAATCATTTTTTGTTCAAAATTTCACAATCTGAAATTATTACCACAAGTTGTTGTTCAAGTATTTTTGTTAATTTTCAAGTATATTTTAACAGAAGTTAGCATTTTTCACAAGTTTTTAAATTAAATTTATTAAAGTTTTGAACACATTTTGAATTTTTAGCCAAGATTACTTGATTTTTCCTTACCGTATATATTTTTTTCCTGAATAGTAATTATTACATCCTACAACTTTTATTCAGACGTCATTTCGATTGGAAGTGACGTTTTCGGGTTATAATTTGTTGAAACAATTCGAATAGGTACGCCATTTTGAAGTTTTTTTTTCATTTAAAATTACAGAAAATTTGCACAAATGTGAATAATTGACCATAACAAACAATTATGCATAGTGTCATGCAAATCGGAGAAGACCGAGTCTGAAATTGATTTTTTTTTAATATTTGGCCCGGAAATGCTCAAGAGTCATTACAAAGATGGGATTTCTTTGGAATGTTCTCATGAATTATCTTCAAAAGCATTACCCTTTACTCACTCTGAAATTCACTTTGAATATTCATTATAACTGTTCAGAAATTCTATGTAGGGTACTGAATTAACATTGAATTGTTAATTATTCTTTCAAAAAATTACGAATTTATTGTAGAATTATGAAAGAAAGTAATTCTAAAATAAATTCGATTGAATTCTCCATAGAAACTTCATGTAAATTACAGAAAAGTCTTTTTTTTTTTTTCCTTTGGTTTGTTTTTTCCGTCGATCTTGTTTTCCGTGCTGAGCACCAATGCTACCGACGTGCCAGGAAGGCAGCTCCCACACCTGGACCCTACCTATCGACCCATCAACTCATGAACCGGGGACCAACGGCTTTACTTCCCATCCGAAGGAAGGCGTGATCAGAGATGTTATGCCTCAGAACATCCCGGCGGCGCCAACTGGGATTGAACCCAGGCCTGCTGGGGTGAGTGGTAATCACGCTTACCACTACACCACCGGCGCCGTTACAGAAAAGTCTTGAAATGCTGTTCAAACCCTTCAATATTCTTCTCGAAAAACCCTTGGAATATATTTTTTAGCTATTCTTCTAAGAATTCTCTTGGAATTCTTAAGAGATGAACTAGCCTCAGGCTAAAAATCTCTAAAATAAAGACAAAAAAAAAAAAAAAAAAAAATCTTGGAATTCTATTCAGAATTCATTTGAAATCATTTTTATAATTATCGTGGAATTATTTTGGAACTATCCACAGAATTCAATACCGTTGGAATTTTCTTGAAATTATCATCAGCAGTGTTGGGAAAATATCATAAAATCAAATCTCACCAACGCCCAAGATCACGCTTGATTTTCTCAGACAAAAATCAACAAGCAAAACATTTCGGTTGATTTTTCAAGCTGTGATATCGCAGCTCGGAATATCAAGCTAACAAACACTCACCAGCTGCAAATCTCAACAAACTGTGGTGAGATTGAGTTCCATGATTTTTGTTTTACACCCGAATGCAACCGAAACTTCCATAACGGCTGGCAGCAGTCACTTCGTGTCTGCCATCGATGAAGAGTAAAAAGAGATAGCAAACTATACTTTCTCTTTCTAAGAAAACGATGTGCAACGGAATCATTTTTGTGTAGAGTCAACTCTCAGCTTGATTTTTGCACGTTATAAATAGTCTCGCAATATCAAAGGAGCTTGTAAAATCAACATCAAGCATGATATTTTGTTCCAATATCACGCGTGATATTGCGAGCGCATGAGAGCGGAAAAATATCAATTGATTTCTGATTTTGCCAACACTGGTCATCAGATATCTCTAGAAATTCTTTTCTGAACTTTGTTGACATTTTCATTACAAATGGACCAGCAGTTTGTTACTGTTGCGGCCTAATATGAACCGGTGGAAACTAACGATTTTGAATTGGCTCACACTGGACTAGCCTATCGGTCCCAAGTTCATCGATTAATGTACCCCATTCTTGTCAAAATTCTAATACTACAGTATGTTTGTTTTGATTCGCTATGGAAGTTTGACAGATAAAATAAGGAGTTCGTGGATTTTCCTATGTTTCGAGGGGTGAATCGATTAGCTTGGGACCGAAGAAAGCACCAGAGCTGAGCCAAAAAGTTGAGGAGGCTTCTTCGTGACCTTCTGGTCTTAGAGTTACCTCTATGCTTATATCCCAATGCTAAACTTGCTAGCTGGGAGTAAATAAACGAGGACTGTCGCGAATGAGGAACATCCCAACAGGAGCAACGAGTTCGCAAGAGATTGATCTTTTCCACTCTAGTAGTTGAAGCTGTTAGAAGTTCCTTTAGCTACTGATAAAGCCAAGTGCTCGAATCCAAGTGCTCGAATCCAAGTGCAAACGATAGTTTGTGAAAAAAGTTAACGAAGTAAAGGTCCCTTCGTTATAAGGAAAGTTGTGAAAAAGTTAATACGTGCAACGAAATATCGTCGAATCAGGTATGCCAAAAAAAAAACGAAGAATACAGTAGCTCACTTCGTAATACCTACCAAGACCTAAAATCACAGTCTAAAGCTGTGGCCAGGCCTATCCACCACCGCTT
The DNA here is from genome assembly GCF_037179485.1 of Ochlerotatus camptorhynchus. Taxonomy (NCBI): domain Eukaryota; kingdom Metazoa; phylum Arthropoda; class Insecta; order Diptera; family Culicidae; genus Ochlerotatus; species Ochlerotatus camptorhynchus. The sequence continues at coordinate 4,706,157 of NW_027040849.1, forward strand.
AGAGACCTGGATAGAGTTCCAATTGCTCCCTGGAGGCACCCAATTCCTCAGGTTGATCTATACCCGAAACACTAGACCCACGTGTCTAGAAGCAAAACCCTGTGAAAGGTCCTACCGGCGGGAAGTACGAGAAGCCGCACGCCATAGATGTCAGAAGCCGTGATCGTGACTCTACACCACCGTATCGCACCGGACACGAGAACTTAAACGCTCCATGGGTAAATCCCGTGTTGCAGCAAGCAAACGTTTCCCCCCGACGACCACCTAACCTCCACGTCGCATCCCATCCTGTTCACCCTCCTAAACTCTCAGTAGCATTGTTGGCCGGCCTACACACGGACATTTGTAAGTCATAGTTGGTAGTGAATAAACCGTACCAAGCTTAAAACACGATTACGTTTGATTCTTCGAATTCTTCGAATGACTTGATTACCGAACAAGTTGTAAGAAGCCGACCCTGAGAGCGAGAGGACTCAAGTTTGAGCTTGCCGGTGACAGAAAAGAGGTCTTGAGAGCCCACCCTCAGTGATCCTCGGGGTTTACCCACCGACGAACCGACATGCCACTGGACCATTTCGTTTGTCCGCAATACGATTTGTCAAATGAATGATTCGATCGAGCAAACGGGCTCGTAGTTTCGTAGTTTCTGTGAGCTGGCACGTCGGTTCGTCGGTGGTTTACCCAGGGATCAAGGGGTTTGTATGCGGAGTTTTTATAGATTTTGAAAAAGTTTTTCAAAGTGACTGTATCCAAAAAGTATAGTCCACTCTACGCTCTAAAAAATCTTCACGTTCTGATATGTATTTAAAAAATCTCAAATGTTACGTGACGTTAGTAACTTTGACCTGCATTACACGTCATGTCCACTAAAAATGTTGGTGAAATTGACCGTATATTCACGTAAACAGGTTTAGTGCATTTGTGTTTGTGTGTTTGGGACTTCGATATTTCCGTGAAACAAGATTTACGTGATTTTCAGGTACACAAAAAAAAAATCAATATGCAGTTTCGAACGCCTTTGGATACGGTTGTGTTTTAAGTTTGTTCTCTGTTTTGTGCGTGCGTTCGCTCTCATAGTTTTCGGCTGCAATTGCTGGATTATCGCTGGCGCTCTGCCTCCCGGACGTTTATACGTGTGTGATTGGTAGTTTTCTCGCTTTCCGGGAAGTTTTAGAATAGAGAAAGAAAACGTGATTCAACATGTTTGAAAGCATCAGAATAGATGTCGCGATCTGCGTTGTTTGATTTTCTCCCGGACCAGAAATTAGTGGCATTGCGAGTGATAATTTTTAATTTCAGTTTATTTACGCGCTGCAAGGTGCGTGAAAGAGCTCGGCACAATCGGTGTTGATGTTGGCTCGCTTGTAACTTTTTTTGTTGTGTTTTCGAAAGAAATTGAGCGAAATTGTACCAAAAGTGCTTCTGAACGTGTTTCGCAGTTGGATGTGGTGAAATTCGTGAATTCGTGGTTTATGTTCAGTGAAAATTCCGTGTCACAAAATTGCTCACCGAGTTTCCTTTTTTTGCCGTTCGACGACGACAGGTTTGCGAGAGAAAAATAAGCATCGGGAATTTGCTCCCGGATGTATTGATTTGGTGAGTACGTTCCAGTTGAAGATTGCTCTTATACATATCTCGATTGCATTTTCGAGGGGACGTTCGGAGAGCTTTGAGATTTAGGCGTTGTTGCATTTGCGGGCAGATAATTGGTCGCCGGTAAGGGCCAGTAAGTGCTGCCAGCAGATGAATCAAGAGGTATTCGAAACAAAATTGATAAGAACTGTCCATTCAAATCGATTTAATGCAGTTGAACAAATTTCAAAACTATATACGTGCCAGATTTGGAAATAATATTTTTTGAATCTGGAAGTGTGTTTATGATACCATTATGCATTTGATAAAGGTAGAATGAACATGCGGGGCTTATTGTAAGTAAAAGTGACCTCGGAGTGGTCGTGAATTACCAGGCATTCTGAAATGGGTCACTGGAGCTGCAATAGAGCTAACACCTTCTAACTCCCGGACTAAACCTGCTTTAATTTAAGGGTAATAAAAAGCAGTTTTCTTCCATAATAACACTGCCGGACAGTGGGGGTTAGATTGTACACACACACACACACACACACACACACACACACACACACACACACACACACACACACACACACACACACACACACACACACACACACACACACACACACACAAAAAAAAATCAATATGGCATCACCGAGCGTGGTGGAATCACTCCTCAAAGATTCAAAATTCCTTAGCACTTGCTGCAAATGTTGAACGGTAATTAGATTCTTTTACATTAATTTATTTATCATTATATGTAGCCTTTTTCTAGTTTTATAATTTCATACGGTGACATCAGCATTTTAAGTCTGCAAACAGGTGTTAATATTTTGTCAGAAATTAAAAAAAAAAACTCATACAAGTTTCTACCTTATAATAATCAATTAGTCAATATTTTACAATTTTATGAGTAGATATAAGCAGGGATGGAAAATTATTTACATTCATTTCGTGCATTCATTTACCTTCATTTGCCTCTAATTTTTTTCATCAACAGAATAGCGTAAAATTATGTATGAAGCTTTTGTAGCTTTTGGTATGAACTACAACTTTTGTTAATAACTAAAATCTGTATCTCTTATGCATGACGAAATAGAGCTTGCAGAACATGTTTTTGTTTTTCAGTGAATGCAATTTACATTCACTGAAAAACAATGGCGGGTTCTTAGCGCTCTGATTCATCTTGCATAAGAGATAAAGATTTGAGTTGTTTACAAAAGATGTAGTTAATATCAAAACCTACAAAACCTTCAAACACTATTTTATGGAATTATGTTGATGAAAAAAGTTAGAGGCAAATGAATGTAAATGAAAGCACGAAATGAATGTAAATGATTTTTCATCCCTGGATATAAGTATTAATCTAAATACGTGAAATTTATATCTTCCCGATAAAATTGCATAATATTGGCTACTTCTATATATACTTCCCATTATTCTAAATGAAAAATCACGTGCAAACTACATGAAAAGCATTTTAAACAAAACGGAATGTCACGTAAAAGTCACCATATGTCCAGTAGTTTTCACCCCGATTTCACGTAAGCAGTACGTTGAAATCAGGTCTTATTTACCTGACTAATCACGTAGATAATTGAAGCTGAATTTTGATCGGCTACGTTCAATTCCGGTAAAAGTTACGTGAACAATAGGGTGGACGAAAACCACCTATGTTTTCACATCAATCGGACGTGAAGATTTTTCAGAGTGTAAGGGTCTTGACACTTTTTCACGGTCCAGAATCTAATATTGTCTTTAGAAAGGATGAATTAGCTATCGAAATTCACGGATTTCTAAAGGTTGTTCCCGAATTTTCCATCTTCTTGGATCACTGCACATGCACAGTGGTCAAAAATGGGAAATTTGCAGGAAAGTGCATTTGGAGCCTGAAATTGAAACATTAGAAAAAGTTGTTTTCTACAAAGTTGTCCCGAACTGGTAAGTCCTCATTTTGGAGGCAATTAATACTACACACTAATCCGTCGCTCCAAGTTTAAAAATCAGTGAAACATCCAATAATTAGTGAATTTATTCCGAACTTGTGCAGACTTTGTTGTTTGTCCCATTTATTAATAAAAAATAAAATTTGTGGAATTTTTCAAGCAATTGTGTGTTTATTCTTTACCAAATGATAAATACAGAGCAATGGAAGTGGGGTCTTCCTTAGTACAGCCGGCAAAGGTGCAGCTACAAAGCAAGACCATGGCTGTGTTTGATTCCCAGTTCGGTCTAGGAATTTTTCGGGTTGGAAAATTGTTTGACTTCCCTGGGTTTAAATAGAGTATGATTGCACTTGCCACACAATTATACTAATGCAAAAATGGGACAGGCATCGAAAGCTCTCAATTAATAGCTGCGGAAGTGCATCTAGAACACTAAGATGAGAGCACGCCATAAGTTAAACTGCGATAATCAGGCATGGAAAATCATTTACATTTATTTCATGCAATCATTTACATTCATTTGCCTCTAAGTTTTTTCATCAACAGCAATCCGCAAAATGATGTATGGAGCTTTAGTAGGTTTTGTTATTAACTACAACTTTTGCCTATAACTCAAATCTGTATCTCTTATGTCTCACGAATTACAGCGGGCAGAACTTCTTACTGTTTTTCAGTGAATGTAAAATAAATTCACTGAAAAACAGTAGTGGCTTCTGTTCGCTCTGGTTCTTCATACATAAGAGATACGGATTTAACGGACGGTTGTTAACAAAAGTTTTAGCTAATAACAAAACCTACAAAAGCTTAATACATCATTTTGCAGATTGCTGTTTATGAAAAAAGTTAGAGGCAAATGAATGTGAATGATTGCATGATTGCAGGCTTTGTTCTTTTGTCGATGCAGCTTGAACATTTTTCAGCAATGTTGAACTTTAAAACAAATTGCTGCTGCTACGCCTATGCTTATTTCCAGGACTTCAAATGAAGAAAATAGCCTGTTGAGCTGGAAGTAGCGAGCAAACTTCAACCTAAATCCTTCACTAACCCCGCTTTAAGTTATACCCATGGTGATGATGATCCTCACTCCCTTTCTTTGTTAGCATATCCACAGCGCAGATTATAACTCTCATTATCCTCTTCTTCTCCGTTGGCGCTCGTTGGCTGCTAACTACCAACCATCTCCTCCACCACATAGAAAGCGAAAAACTTTTTTTGTTGGCTTCAGCCAAACGGCGAGGAAAAAGTAACCAATGTTGAAATAGTAATGACACGACCAGAATCTCTGATGAGTTTAATCCTTGCAGGAATCCTTACAATGGGGAAAGTTCCTTTTCTCTCTCACAACTTCTATCACCGTGGACTGTCGGAAGCTGATGGTCATAATCCCCTGATGTATAATTAAAATCCATCCTCCTGCGGTCATCCGGAACGATGCGTGATTGTCATTTCGGTTTTGCAAAGAAAAATAATAAGAGGAAATCCTTACCTTGTTGGGATTGATGTGCCAGGATCTTCGCTTGCCCTGCTGCTGCTGTCTGGATGCTGCCGTCGTCGACGAAGCGCTCGATGTGTTCTCGTAGATGTCGCTCGGGACCGGACTGTTGAGATTGGTTCCTGGGCCAATCGAGGGACAGGGCGATGATGCCGGAGACAGGGTGAAACAGCCCGAATCGTGTGGTTGAATTATTTTCAGTCGATTGCCCGGACAGATGCCCTGGAAAGGAGGAGGGGAATTTTTTCCATTAGAATTAGATAATCCGGAAGGTTGAAAACAGATCAAAGTTACGAGCAGGAATATGGATTTAAACGTTCCGGTTGCAGTAGAGCATTTTCAGGCAAATAAGCTAAAAAAAATGAATTTCAGACACGACCTTCTCCGATTTGCATGAAACTTTGCACAATTGCTCGTTATGGTCAATCATTCACATTTGTGCTGAAATTCGGCTATTTTGAGTCACAAAAAAAAAAACTTAAAAATGGCGTATTTGACATTTTTTAACAAATTATAACTCGAAAACGTCACTTCCAATCGAAATGACGTCTGAAGCAATATTGCAGTAAAAAATATTTCGTTTTCAGGAAAAATACACGCTCTAAAGAATGTCCAGTAATTTTGAGATAAAATCCAAAATGTGTTTGAAACTTAAGGGTCATGCCTTCCTGCAAAGTTTAAAAAAAATATTTTTTTTATTGCATAAATCGAAAGTCTATATATGTAGGGTTAACTACCCCATTTTCGGCCTATTAAGCACAACCCGCACTTAGTCTTTCTTAATCTAACGCAGTTTAGCACCAAATGGAATGTTATTATTACTGATGGCTTCCAAATTTATTTACCTTTCCATACGTACCGTAAGATTTGATAAAGAGAAACCAATCGTTGAGATATTATCAAAAGTCCAACACTGCTTCTTGACGCCAAACTCGGCCTACGGATTCTAAACTCAGCCTAACGCATTGAAACACCATTGAAACGCCAATGAATTCACTTCGGCCTATCGGATCGAGATAAAAATAGATTCGGTCGGAACGCTTCTTTTGTTTTTGGGAATAATGGGTGCAAATCTTCATATCACGCGCTCTCATCGACTTCGTTCGGTAGCTTATTAACTAAAGTATTGTACCAAACGCATAATTGACTTGTTAACTCTGAAATCATGGATTTATTTGAAGTTTTCTGCTCGATAGGCCCAAAATGAGCGATTAGGCCGAACTAGTTCTCTACCCTATTTGAAATAATTTTATAAATATGCAACTTTGAAGAGTACAATGTCCATGATACCGGGAATATAACTTAAAATTTTAAACGCGATTATCTCGAAAACTAATTTTCAAAGTCAGTGTGTGTTTTACCTCAATTTCAATACATTCGATTTGTTAAGATATTTTTGTGTATTGTTAACAACTGTTTAATTAAGGCCTTGATCGTTCGGATTTCCCATATTTTAAATTTTCGATTTTTTTTTTGAGATTCTAGAAGACGAATGTAAGCAAAATAAATGTGTGAAAACATATTTCAATGTCGCTTACTTGAATAACCAGGGCCGTCTTCACCATCATTGGTGGTAATGGTCTATTTTTATTGCGGCCCCCCCTACGATTTGTTATCAATTTTCATATTATTCGTAATATTTTTTTTGCTTACCTGCTTTTATTCACACATACATTTAATCTTACTAAACTAAATCTGTTGACTCCTGACTCCTCTTGCTTGTGTATTTTTTTAAAGAAGTTTTTATATCAATTTTCATCAATACATCGTACTCAATATTCGTGATCAGTAACCAATTAAGTCTGGTTTATAGTATCCCCCAATTTATTTTCACTCATATTAATCTATTTTGAGCAGTTGGTGATCATCATTGAATGAAATATCCTGTCAATTATTCTCACATTTAGGAAAACCGAATTCGTTAAAAGCAATTTTGGCTTTATCATAGTCGTATAGACTTGGGACTTATAGAGCTTGAGCTTGAGCTTGAGCTTGAGCTTGAGCTTGAGCTTGATTGACCGCCCACGGTTGCTACTCTGTTACTGCCAGATCAGCTGTAATTACACAGAGAACCAATAGACGATGCTTGGGACTAGCAATCAACCTCAATGTGTAAAAACTGGTGATCTTAAATTAGGCAATACCAGCGCCGGCCGCGCCCGAACACAGTTCAAGAAAGGAATGGGAAGGATTGTGTTGACATGACACTCGCTTTGATGGAAGCCGAGAACACCTCTGCACTTCCACGAGGAATCACTGGGATGTTGGATAAGAGGGTTGGGTTTGCAGCAGGGTTCGTTTTGGTAAACGATAAGCTGAATTGATGTCCTAACGATCATATAACGCGAAGGAGCTTGGGACTAAACCCACGGTCTTCTGCTCAGTAAGCAAAAACGTTTGCCACTAGGCAGACGAGCACCTTTTTAATCACCGAGTTGCTGTTATTACCATGTAGTCATATTAACAAATAAAACGATTGACGAATCTTGAATGTGGATGGGCCTGAGATTAGACTCATGATATTCTGCTCAGTAAGCAAAAACGGTTGCTCTAAGGCCACCGAGCCCCTCATATCACATAATACCGTTGCTCAAATTTGTGTATCCATTCAAACCCGGAACCAACGACAACAACGAGTTTCGCAAAATACACGATACACAAGCGATTTTACCATAAATCTCTTTGATATGTAAGGACCTGGGACCGCGTTATTCTGCTCAGTAAGCAGGCCACTGTAACCGACGAAAACTAAAAACTACGAAAAAGTACTTAGGCCTTTATTAAGTTCCACTTTCACGCGACGTTCAATGACAGGGTCCTATCCAGGATTACATCTGAAAAATCCAAATCTGGCCAACGCCCACCTAAACCTGTTCTAATCCACCTGAAATGACTAACGAATGGAAGACTTTGACTACCCAGCCATGCAATAGTCTCATTCCGTGCCTTATGGCAACTTGATGATTCTATTGCGCTCATCTTTTGGCACCACCCAGGGGAGACTTGGTTCTGTACCCAATGCTTAACTTATCTCCATTCCACTCAGCTACTCGCAATTTCTTGTGATATAGTGGGCGGAATATTATTATATGAGACAATTCAATGCAGACGTCTTTCCAAATTTGGCAGATCGACAGGTAATCGGTGAGTTACCACGATAGTTGCTATTAAACAACTCGACAACGTCCCATCGTCAACGCCTGCTATGAGAATTTCCCATTGCAGACGCCAACGAAATGACGTCATCGAGCTATCGATCAACTACCCTGGTTATCGCCTGGTACCTTTTAGCACGATGCTGGGAGGCGAACCGGAAGAATCGATGAGCTACCTCTCCCCCCGTATAGACTTGGGACTTATAGAATAGAATAAAACCTTGATAAAACTTGCTACTTGGTATCAGTCCATATGTCCATAGTTATTCTGTATAGTGAATTTAAACTATTATAATAATTGTCATCCTCATCAACAAAATGTTTCATTCATAGCGTTTTTATGTTACTTCATACGCGAAGTTTGCAATTTTCAGAGTTGGTTGGAAATGCTATCTAACATGAAGCTTTAGTGTGATAATTTATTAGCCAGAGAATGGTCTTAGAAGAGGGTAGGTAGTTCCTCTCATTTTCAACTTCTATTCAATTTTCATACTAACGTACTCTAACGGAACTATCTACCTACCCTCTTCTAAATAATACACACTAAAGCTTCATATTAGATAGCATTTCCAACCAACTCTGAAAATATTTCAGCTGTTGATATTCTCAAATAAATTTCTATACCTTCATGGTTAATTTGAGCAATGACAGTTCATCATTAGTGCATTTTGTAGACTGCTTTCAAATTGCAGAGCAAAATATTTTTTTCCAACGACAAATGAAAAAGCTTAACTCTGTTTTTTTAAAGCTGGGTCCAAAATCAGTTTATTTTTGAAAAATATAAGCGTCACAACTCATCTTCTTCTGGATCTAGTTCTGGCCTACCAAAAAAACGAGATTACTTTCTAGTCATAGTGCATTGGAAAGGAATTGAACTTATTCAAAAAAATTCCGAACGTAAACAATACAGAAATCAATTCAATGCAGATCACAATCTTCACCAATCTTCATTCAAGAGCTGGAAGAATCGGATTAGCAATATATTATTGCGAAATTTTCCGTAGGTTTCCTTCCACCTGGTTGCTCCATCTTATCCCATTTATTCATTGAATGCAGCTCGGTCGGTTGATGAAGCAAATTAAATTTGACGATGTCTGAAATTGAGGAACACCGTTCGTTTTGACTTTCAAAATAGAAGTGCGAGACCGTCAATGGGTAAAATTTCCGATTTTTTCGTGATGCTGGATGCGAATTCTGCTGAGATGGAAGCAAGCTATCAGGTATCGAAGGAGAAAGCACTATTCATCAACTTTAATCGTTCTAGTTAAAAAAATTTCTAAGGCATATTTTAAGGAACTTTTAACGCGATTTGTTAGAATTGAGCTATAATTGTACAAAAACAGATAAATTTCCGAATACAAATATTTTGGTATGATCTAGTACAACCAAACTATTCTGAAGTTTAGACCTTTATCTTTAAAAAATCAACAGAGACTCAAAAGAGATGTTCTGCAAAGATATGATTTCAAAAATTCTCGTAAAGCCCAAACACATCGTATGAAATTAAGAACAGCAATAAGTGGCACAATAAGATCTTCAAACCATCCTGAAGGATTGATCTTGAAGTTCTTCATGCTCAATCGAGTTTTTCTCGATGTCCCGATAATATGTACGACTCCAGAGAGCTTTTTAAGAGCTTATTTATTGTTTATTGTTTATTGTTTATTTGGAGGGAAAAGCCAACACTAGTGGGCGCAAAACGTCATCATTTCAGTACCAACAGATAACATGGAATCCTACAGATACATTTGCTTGAACTAAGTCCTAAACATATAAAAAGATATTAATGATATTTAACATAATTAACTTAATTTAAGTACAGAAAATAGAAACCGCCAGGAAGTTAAAAGTACATTATAAAACATATGCTTAAGCCTAGCACGGGAGATATTAAAATCAAAGCAGTAATAACATTTGTTGAAAATATTGCACATGCTAGTTAACGGCTCATTAGCGCCATAGTTTGTGCGAGAAGCCGGGATGTTGAAAAAATAATAAGAACGTAAATTTCCGTCTGATATTGACATTCAACTGCTGCAGAAGGGAACTACAATTGATGTCCGATCGCAGGAGATCAGCGATAAAGGTAGCCTTAGAGACGCCTCGGAGAACACTAAGTAATTCTAAGGACATCAAATTACAACGACTTTCATAACTAGGGAGATTGAAAGGATCACTCCAGGGTAGCCAACGAAGGGCGAAACGTACAAATCTTCGCTGAACGGCCTCAATACGATTCACCCCGTTGCTGTAAAAAGGAGCCCATACTACGGAACAGTACACTAATGTGGACCGGACTAGTGAACAATAGAGTGTTTTTAAACAGAAAATGTCCCTAAAGTCTTTGGCGAAACGAAAAATGAAGCCAAGTTGAGAAGATGCCTTAGCGGATACATAAGCCGCTTGGTCCTTGAAGGTGAGTTGTGAATCAAGTAGAACGCCTAAGTCTTTAATGGTAGATTCACGGCTTAATATTTGCTCCTGCAGGCTGTATGCATAACAGATAGGTGATTTTTTTTTTCCTGGAAAACGTTATAATGGCACATTTAGAAGCATTTAATACCATCCTGTTCTTGTCACACCAAACAGCAAAAACATCCAGCTGCTGCTGAAGAAACAATGCATCACTTCGATCGGATCAAAAAGTGAACGTCCTTCAGCTACAATAAAAATATGAACGGTCCCAGATGACTGCCTTGAGGTACACCAGAAGAAACAACGAACGGTTGAGAAAAATGATCTCCAATCTTTACTGGCATATGTCGACCGGTGAGGTATGAGCGAAGCCAATCAAGAAGGGAACCGTGAAAACCAAGTCGCTCTAGTTTGGCCACTGCAATCTCGTGATTGATTTTATCAAAAGCAGCAGAAAGATCGATGTAGATAGCATCCACTTGATGACCTCTTTCCATCTCGCGTATGCTTGATGATGTGTATTGAACGAGATTTGTAGCGTTCGACCTCTTCGGCATAAAACCGTGTTGTTCCGTCGCGATGTAACTAGAGCATGTGTGTTTTAAATAATCTAGCACCAATAGTTCAAAAAGTTTTGAAACTGCACATAAAGCAGCGATACCACGGTAGTTGGACACCGACTGCTTATTGCCTTTTTTTGAAGACAGGGAAAACAAAAGAATTATTATTACATCATTACATCAGGGGAGATATATATTTGTGATAACAAAACCCCAAACCATCCTGGAGTTCAGATCGATGTTTTACAGACTTAAAGAGTTCTGAAATCTGATCGGATTGTTATATGATAATATATAAATTGTGGTTTATATTAATTAATGTTCTCTTCTTCAACATTGCGAAGAGATACTGATCTTTTGACATAACATGTTAAAATATCAATATATTATATTCAGAATTATCATGAAATTACCCTTAAGGTGAAAGGGGACGTCATTAATTTTGAAAAATTCAAAACCAGAATTACGGTAATTAAAATATGTTCATTGCATTCTACTTGCCTACCGGAACACAGAGAACACTTTTTCATTGACAGACAGTTTTTGGTTTTAAACGAAAAAACTGCTTTTGAATTTCCAAAAATTAATCACGTCCCCATTCCCCTTAAACGTAACAGTAAATTTCTTAGCTACTTTCCTGGAATATTCTATGGAAGTCTCAAGAAATTCTCCTAAGAATTAACTTGGAATTCTTCATAAAATTCCTTTGCAACTACATGTTTCAAACATTAAATTCCTTGGAAATTATTCTCAATTTTTTTAAAATCTAAAATCGCTCCTTTAAAATTCTGAGGAATCCCTTGGAATTGCCGCCTGAATTTTCCTGAAACATTCCTAAGAATTTAATTTAATTAGTGCTCTATTTTTCGGAACTTTTCTTCGAATTCCCTTGAAGTTCTTTTCTGAATCTTCTTCAGTATTCATTTGAAATTCATTTAAATTCTACTTATAAATCTCATCTGGTATCCTCTTCACGATTCAAATACAAGTCTCTTCAGAGTTAATCAAGAAATTCAATTCAGAACTTCCTTTTCTCTCCTCCTTGGAATTCATCTCATTCTTGGAACTATATTTCTAAGTTATATTGGAATTATGGACAGAGTTCCTTAAGATTTTTTCATAGATTCTGCAGCCGGGGACTCATTCGGCACTGTAAATAACAAATTTTTTATCCTCTTCAATATTTTTTGAATATTTTTCATTAAAAAGTTTATTGAAAATCTATCTTTTGTGAAAATTTCAATCTGGACACAGAAAAATTAACAAAAATCGTAAAACAACAGCTTTTGGATTAAACTTTTTGGTTATATTTTTATTTTATTAACTTTTGCTCAAAAAAATATATTGATGGTTTAAAGTTTGGTTTTATGAGCAAAATTTCACAAACAATGATTTAACACAGAGTTTAATAAATTGTACAAAAGTTTTTGTTCCAAGGTTTAAATTATTTTTACAGTGTCCAACTTGAATTTTTTGCTGAAGACAGATTTTTTGTATTGTAGTCACTTTAACGCTCTTGGGTCATTCGTGACTTGCCTGAGGGTGAGATTTGAACTCGTCACTTTGGCGTGAGAGGTATGGATGCTTATCATTAATCCGGGGTCACCCCCTTGTTAATTTTTTGATATTTAAGTTTCTTGGACATTTTTTACCGTGTACATTTTTCCTGAAAAGCAGACGTCACACAGTGCGTTGAATGTATGGGGTAGCGGGACATACAGAAAAAAATTATTTCATCGTAATTTAACCCCATCGGTGTAATGGAAAAAGTTACTCTAGAGGTTCAGGGCTCAATTTGCATTAATGACACATGTGCAGTATAAATGTCTGATGTGCCAAATTTCATTCATAATTATTATGTTATCCAATAAAAAAAGGTTTGATATGAAATTGATTGGCTCTTCTATTTTATATGTAATTGCAAAAGTGTCTCATAACCCGGTGAACAAAAAATGATTGGAAAAGGTTGCTATTTCGAATTTTTGCGATAATTTGAATTTATAACCATACGAAATTTTGTTTTACACAAGAAAACATAAAAATTCAATTAGTATCAATCATATGGAAAATCTTCAATACAGCTTTCTTTTATTTTCTACTTCGATTGCTCTTCAATGTTCAAACTTACGTTCTCCAAAAACTCTATTTACTCTTCTCCTGTTTCGGCATGTTTTATGTAATATGAAACAGCTGCGTCATCTTCGCGATGTTTAGATGAAAATGTTTTTCGATTAACAGGAACAAAAGGGTCTGAATTCAACAGCAATAATCTCATCAAGTCTTCGTTGATATTGATGCTCGATGTTGTCCTTGTGTGGTTTAGTCGATTTTTGCTGATAATTTTAAGGGTAGCTTCTAAAGCTTCTTCCGAAAGTTCGCCAATGGGTAACTCGAACATTGAAATAATGTTGGCGCTATGTATCAACAGTTTATGAACCGTCAAAGGTATGTAATACCAGCTGTAAAGAGCTAAGTATTGATCCCGCTGCCTACTACTCTCAAAATCGTACCAAATTTATCGATGAGAGTTTCGTCAATTCCCGTGATTGCAGCACTTGTAACAGGTTCAGAAAAACAAAATTACGCGTAGTGTTGCCATCATTAGAAGTACCGAATCTTCACGGTAAGAAAAAATACTCAAAATTAAGTTAAAAAAAAACTCAACGTTGGGTTCTATCATTTGAGGTCCGCCGTTGAGTGAATCAGAAAAGCGGCGTTGGTTAAAATTTACTCAACTATTGAGTAATAATAAATGAACTCAAATATAAGTTTATTTTCATTGAGGTTGCGTTTATGCGCCTTTAACCCTTTCATTTTCACAAGCGTTGATAGACGAGTGGTCAAAACATGGGCCCCGTAATCTCAACGTCCATGATTTGGTTCCAGTCTGCTCCGTTTTATTATTTTTTTGTCAACTTGGTCAACGCCAGGATTACTCAAAATTGAGTTTTCTTCTTTAACTTAATTTTACCTAGCCCCACGGAAGCCACGTGATGAGTGAAAGGAACTCAATTTTGGGTACTTTTTTCTTACCATGCTGGCTTAGGATTATATTGAAGACAACAAATCAAGAAGACTGGCAACTGTTCCCTTCTCCCATACAAATGTCAAACGTCACTGATAACAGCGCCTCTGTCAATCAAAGGTGGAACTTTGAAGCACACGTGTTAGTGAGACTGCTCATAAACAGTGACTGTGTGTGTGACTTAATGTCACCGAAACGAATAATCATAACACGGTACTCGTTTTTGTTTTGCTCTACAAAATTTCACGGCAATTTGTATCCTAATCCCAGGTGGTTTTCCAACTCCAAACCAAAAAACTTATCATGGTGAATCAAGTAGAGGATTGAAACTCGGATCGATACCTAGTGAAAGTAACTTTTACTTGTGAACGAGGAACCGAAATATTGTTTATTTTGCCTATTGGAAGCAATCAATTATAAGGAATTGACAGCTTCCACTACCATTGAGTGAACTGCCGTCATTCGGAAGCTGCTGAAAATTCAAGGATTCAAAAAGAAGAAAGATCCGGTACCTACATAACGATTCAACGGAAGGCGTAGCAGGGTCTAATGCTGGAGAAAATAAAAATGAAAGATTGAAGGACTACAATCTAAAACGGTACGTATTGAGAAAGAATATATTTCCATTTTAGATGTTGTCAGACCATGCAACAACCGGATAGTGATCCTCTGTATGCTTTAACAATTCTTGGAATCGACCGACCCCTTCCAGAGAATGATAACAACAGTGTCGGATTGGCCAGTGACATTCAAATGGTCAGTAAGTACTGTGCCAAGTTTCCGAACGTCACAACTTAACTCCCCCGCTGTGGCCAGGTGCCAATGCCATGTGGAACGAACATGCATTTTACTAATGCACTGTACGAATGCCCATAAATGCATCACTAAATGGCTTAGGAAAAGTGGAAGATATGGAGACGAACCAGCCCAGGGCTGAAAGTCTCCTTAATAAAGATATATATAACAAAAGTGGAAGATAATTCTGAGATAGCAAATTAATGATCGAGGAAGGTCCTACCATTATTGTGAATAGCATCATTGCCATAGTTTTAATTTTCAACACAAATTTACTTACGCTTCTGTTCAATTTCAGCTGGAATTTTACTCGTTGTCAGTTAAAAGCAAAGAAAGAAACGTTTCACGTTATACGACAATCATAACAAAACCAATAATTGACAGCTATTTATTTCTACCTATGTGTGTGAATGCACTCGTGAATTAACACACACCATCATACACAGGTTCCACTTTTGCTCAGAAGAGGCGTTGCCGTTACTATCTGCTGATTTTTGGCAGAGTTGCCAGTCTTCTTGATTTGTAGTCTTCGCTTATACACAATTGATCCCATTTGAACATTAAACTGTTGCTGAATTCTTTTTTTGCTTTCTTCATGGCTTTTCTTATTTTTGCCTCTCCACAAACCTGCCAGGGTTTAAAGGTCATCCTAAAAAAATTCATTTGTACACAAATCTTAGTGAGGAAATAAATGTCACGTACCTATATGCGATATGCAGAAGGCACTCAAACGATTTAATCCAACAATGTAGAACGGACAATCCAAATCTAAAGTTGCTTGTATTCTCAGTTTGTTCATGGACTTTTGTATGGTTCATATTTTTTGGAGTTGCCGAACAAATGTAAAACTTAGCTGCTGCTTTTTCGTGTGACAGCGTACTGCAAGCTTTCCCATCCAGCATAGTAAAAAGAAATTCATAGCAAACGTGAAGATTGTTATCACCTACACGTGTCTCATATGGAACTAATTTACTGATACAAGACTCCACTGTGGCTTGCTCATTTAAAGTTAAAGTTGAATCCTCCTTAGCAAACATAAATTTAATAGGTCTGCCACAAAGTTTCTTCTGTTTCTGCATCAATGAGTTTGAGCAGAACCAAGGTAATTAGGAATAAGAATTAATTGCATTTGCATTTGAATCCGAATTTTTTTGTTTATAAATGCTGTGACCAGAACTACCGTGTATTCCTCACTTGCAAACCAATATTGCTTTTGTGGGGTCAGTTATCTGTATTACTTTAGTGATGCCCATAACTGTTAGGTTGAGCAATTCTTGAAGATCTACCATAGCAGATGTCTCCGTAACCGAAAGGTTTTGTGGGATGATTCTGTTCTTTGCTTGTTTTAAAGCATACAGACTTGGAATACAATCTTTATGAATGGCGTTCACAGCATCTCGAAGTACAACGTACTTCCACTCTGACAGATCCAGATCAACAAACAGAACAAGAGCTTGAGCAGGGCTTAAGTATCTATTGGTATTTTCTGCAGGAACAGATGAATTCAATGACACGTTTGCGGCCAATACTAGTTCTTCTGGAGCAGTTTTGGAAACTAGTTATGCAACTCATCTTTTTTTTGGTGGTTTAGCAGTTGAATTTTCATTGGAATCATCGTCAACATTTGTATCGTAAGCAGGCAATTCAATTGATGACTTCAACCAAGCATTATATTTTTTAATAAAATACTTATTTATTCGATAACATTTAACCCACTTGGAGTTCAATTTTGAGCAATACACGATGCAAAATTAGTGCAAATTCTTCAAAACGTGCTCAGGTGTGTCATCCGATAAGCATGACGCCAAATAGTGGAAAACACTGGCGTTCTTTTGCTTTCCTCACATGTGACCCATTTTTCAAAAATCTGCTGATTTAAAAGCAATTGGCGTTGTCCTACAAAAGGTTAAAAATCTGGTAGAATTGCGAAAAATTGGAGCTGAATCAGACATGGTCTTGTAAAGTACACTTTTACCAACAATTCTATGACAAGTTTGGGGTGGAACTCGATGGAACTTTTTTTGAATCGTTAATCAAAGTTTGAATAGTGTTTTTAAGAAGATCAAATTTCACACGAGCTATTCGTTCCTGTTTATCCGAACTGAGACCAAAATTAATCCAATGGGTCATTGTAACACACTCTACTGATCTTGATTGTTATTGTCCATTTTACTGGAATTGATTTTACGCAGTAGAAAACTTTTCCGAGTATGTTGAAAACATACCATCTCTGAACACTGACAGTTCACATGGCTGTAATAGTAGTTGTGATGCTTTCTCAAGCTAACCAATACTTGTTTACATTGCAGGGGCATCCATAAACACTTCTCAGTAGTTAGTTTACCCAAATGAAACAAAGCGAAAATCGATTTTTCTCAATGCGTCTATGCGTTATTTCGATTGGAAGTGACGTTTTCGAGGTATGAATTACTGAAAAATATCGAATACGTACACAATTTTAAAGTTTTTTTTGCGAGATTCATATTGTAGCTCATATGCGAATAATTGGTCATAATGGTAAATTATGCAAAGTTTCTTGAAAGTCGGAGAAGGTCGCATCAGATCGATTCGTCATTTGGTGTGGAACTGCTCAGTAGCACACCGCCTAGTAGATGGAACCAGATCTCAGATAATTGCCTGTTTCTTATTCACGCTAGAAATTGTGCGTGTAATCAAATGTTGCTCCCTGAAGGAAAAGCAACCATCCCCTTGGGCCGGCAAGAAACGCAAAGGCGCTCGACAGTCTAGCGACAACGTAGCAAAATAATCTGGCTAATTTATTTGTCTGTCCTCTTGCTGTCACAACACCACCCATCACCTTGGATTTTTGGGAGGGGTGTGAGTGAATCCAATAAAAACTTTTCCTCTAAGACCGACCAGCCAGCAGTAGGGGCGTTCAAGAAGGCGGAGAGCCGTAAAGTATGTTTGCTTATACAAACTACCCTCCTCCGTTCCAGTAGCCGCTAGGCTCATAAAAGATACTGCTCGTTTCGAGGTCGTCCCTCGAATCGGGAAAATGTCTTTTCGTCTGCGTCGCATCGTCCATATATGTATAGATAAACACACGCGCCCTCTTCGACAATTTCTTCGATCATCATCATCCAGGAACAGTTGAAAATCTTCAATTAGGGAATCGTCGTCAAATGAATTTGGCGTGACGTGAGTGTCAGTCACGCGATCATCGAGCCGGTGCTAAATTCTTCCTAATTTTCGAATACTTCGGATTTGACAGGGTGGAAATGGCTGGAAGGAATGCTGCACACTGTACAATGCTGTGTTCGTTATTCGTCAAAACTTTACATCATAACTAGATTTACTTTAGTATTTACGCTCGCAAATCAAACGCCAAATACATCATATGTAATTATGAGTTTTTACGACAAATGTACCAACTGTAGACAATTTCCTGATTCGTTGTGTTTTGGTACAATTCTACTAAATAGTTCCACGTCAAATGACGAATCGAAAAAACTTGACCTTCTCCGATTTGGATAAAAATTTGCATAATTGTATTTGCATGCATATTGACAATTTTTTTGGCCTAGGATTACGTCTTTCAGCAACATATTGGGGGTGCAATTTCAAAAAACCAAAATCTACCACATTACAAACAGTGGTCAGGTTTAGACCACATATAACTCTGTCAATACCGGATGGAATTTAATTTTAAACATGCCAATCGATTGGAAACTTTTCTACAAATCTGCTAAAATGAACACTTTATCAATTTTCACTACTAGGTCACTATTGAAAATTGCACAAATGTCCAACTGTTGCAATGGTGATCAAAACTATCACAGATTTCCTGCAAAAAGCGCTTTCCCTAACGCAGATTTTAAAATCGAATTCCCTTCGGTATCACCGAACGGTGTTTATTCAATCACCATGTGTGGTGGTGTCCGGTCCGTCGTCATCATCATCAGCAGCAGCAGTAGAGCTTTCGGCGCGTGGCGTTGAATCAATTCACAGCATTGTTCTAAACTGACTTCTAAGATTACAACCAATCGGTCCTTTTCAGGATATATGCATATTCGTATGCGTATTATTTCAGCTTTTCCAAATTTCTATATGGGGATTTTTAATACTTACTACCAATGGAGTAGCGCCATCTGTGAGAACAACAGCCTTGACTTAACGGTTCATTGGGTATGACTTTTTTTTATAAAAAAAAGATACAGTATTTTTTTTGTAAAACCAGTGTCAAACTTTAAAAGTCTCTACAAGATTACTTTCACGAGAAATTTTAATAAAAAAAAATAGTGCCAAAAAACTAATTTCTCAGGAACACCCTAAGTCAATTC
This sequence comes from Ochlerotatus camptorhynchus, assembly GCF_037179485.1. Lineage (NCBI taxonomy): Eukaryota > Metazoa > Arthropoda > Insecta > Diptera > Culicidae > Ochlerotatus > Ochlerotatus camptorhynchus. The sequence continues at coordinate 4,725,421 of NW_027040849.1, forward strand.
CGAGAAATTACTCTAAAACGAGAACGTTACGAGATACACACAATGTTTCTTGTACGAAGTAGCTAGAAATTAACTCAACTACAACTTTGCTGAAGATTGTATATTTATTTTCAAAAGTTAAGAAAGATGGTTTCTCAATATCTACTAATTTGAGAACCACCCTATTGTATACAACCACCAAAAAAAAACTACAAGGGACAGCCCTATGGGGTTGTACACAATGATGACGTAGGATTACGTGGTCTTATATAATAAATCTTATTTGTTAACTGCAGCAGGAGCTTGTGTTTTGTGTAGGAATAGGAATTTGAGCGGGGTTCTCTCTGTTTATACTCTTTAGTATGACGCGCTTGACATTGATGGCCCACAGCGAATCACAAAGAGCTACTGAGCGGCTTCTTCCTTCTTCTATGGATGCTCATGTGGCTCGCTGCTTGCAGGCAGCCTTTCGTTGTGTACTGGAGAACAATGTTTAACGCCACGCGCCGAAAGCACTGCTGCTGCTGCTGATGATGCCGACGACCGGACACCACCACCAGCGTTGCCAGATATACCGATTTATCGGAATTTATACCGATTTCCGAACTAGTTACCGATATACAGATAAGATTCCTCAGAATACCGTTTTATACCGATGTTTTTTAAATGATCAAAATTACTATTGCCTAACCATAAATTTTGGAGAAAATTACTGTGAGAGACTTCTGTCTTTTTAAATAACTCAAATTTTGAGCCCTCAAAATTCATAAAAAAAAATCATCTTTGAAAATTTCATATGCTTCATACTCTTTTGACTAATGTTTCCATTTCTTCACCGTTTTTGGCTACCCATGAATCGAGAAACTGTCGATGGCTCTTTCCGGTTATTCCTAGAGAATCGCGAAATACTTTTTAAACATTTTTTTTTAACTTCCTAAAGCTTTTGTTCATTTCTAACTTCCTGAATTTTCTTCCAACTTTCGCTTAGAACTTTCTTCCACCTTACACCATAACTTATTTCTCAATTCCTCCCGAAAACTTATTTCAACTTCCCTTGGAAGCTTCTTCAGCCCTCGCTCGAAAACTTCAGGGATGTTTCCAGATTTTTATTGCAGATTCACACTAGCTGCAAGAACTTTTAAGAAGTTCTGAAACTTCAGAAAAGTCTAGAAATAAAAATTAAAGATAGTTTCATTAATTTCTGTTCAAATTCCAAAACCCGAAAATTTCAGGAAAGTCCTGCAAACTCCAATGAACTTACGAAAATTTCAGAAATATTTAGGAAACTTCATAAGTTCAAAAAACTTCAGGGAATTTAATGGTTTTCAGGAAAGTTTCATTTGATTCAGAGAATTGAGAGAACTTTAGGGAAGCTCCTTGAACATCAGGACAGATCAATTAATTTCAAGGAAATGCTGATATTTCATTTCCGAGAAACTCAGACAAATTCCACAAATTTAGGAAACGTAAGGGAAGTTACATGACCATTAGAACATTTTGAGAACATTTTATGGAAAATTCCGTGCTTTTTGATGGCAGTGCCAAGAACTAAAATTTTGAAAATTGGGAAGATCGGAGATCCTTAATGCTAATGATACAATAAATTCAAGAAAATTGTGAGAACACTTAAGAAATTTCGTAATCTTCAAGAAAGTCCAGATACCTTCAAAGACGATTAAAGATAATCAGGTAGCCTCATTATAATCAGGGAAGTTCCGAGTACTCGGATGATGATCAGAGAACTCTACAACAGCCCCATTAACTTCAAGAAAATTAAAAAGAACTTTTAAGGAATTCTGCGAAATTATGGAATATTCCTAAGTGCATTTCAGAAATGTTCTGAAAACTTCAGGGGCATTGCGGGGTCTTCAGAGATGTTTTATGAATATCAGAAAAATTTGCTGGATCATTAGAACATCCCCCAGAATTTTTTTTCTTCCGGAATTATGTCCTTGTTTCTTTCGACTGTTCCGTAGACGCTCTGGCTTCCGAACTTCTCCAGAAGTTTCTTGCAATCTACCTTGGGAAGTGTCTGCCGTCTGCCGTTTCTTCCGTCTTCTTCTGGAAGTGTGTCCATAAGCCATAGGTTTTCGACTTTTATTGGAAGGTTTTTCCGAGCTTCTTCTGGCTTCCCCTAGAACTGGCTACTTCTGGAATTTACTTCCATTTCCGAAACTTTTATGGCTTCCTTTGGATGTCCTTTGGATTTTTTCTATGGTTTCTTTGAATAGAGAGACTAGAAGTTTCTTAATTCTTGTATTAGTAGTTTCCGAATGTTTCTTCAACTTTTCTTAGAAGTTTCCTCAAATTTCTTCCAGAAGAGCTTCTTTCTTCTTTATCTAGATGTTCCTTCAGAAGCTAATTCGGAGTTTTCTTTCAAAATGTTCCGATCATAGTCCAAAAGTTAAAATTTTCGCTTTCAAAAACAGCTAAAATATAATATAAATTAAAACAATAAATACCAGTAAATACCGATTTTTTTTAAAACTTTGATACCGATAAACTTTAAAACAATCTGGCAGTCCACCGCACACGGTGATTGGAACTGAATCCAATCAGCGGTTGAGGGCAGCCTTGATAGCTAGCTGCTTGTGGGGAGCCTTTCGTTGTGTGCTGGAGAACACCACCACTCACCACGCGGTGATTGAATGAACACCGTTTGGTGGGACCGGATGGAATTCAACTTTGAAATCTGCGTTAGGGAAATCGCTTTTCGCAGGCAATCGGTGATAATTTTAATTATTATAGTAATTGTTGCACATTCGTGTAATTTTATATAGTGACATTTTGAGCAGATGCGTAGTGACATTTGAGCAGATGCGTAGAGATATTTCTGGTCGATTGGTGATAAAATTATTGAAATTGGTTCAGAGGCAGCTGAGATATTAACGTTCAAAATATTTCATAATATTGTTATATGTTCCATTTTCGGCTTTCACAAAGTGTACCACCATATATACAGGGTGTTTGGTTCCGAGTTTTACATATTTTCAAGATTCAAGTCTTAACTATCAATGCTCTTTAGAAAAGAACTCGATTAAAGTTAATTATCATACATTAAAATTAAAAAGTATGTTGAAGGTACTGAAAAAAAAAAAAAACTGGTGAAATTTCATACATTTTAGTGTTTTTAAGTTGAAAATTTTCATTACTGTTAATTTATTTGTTCTACAAAACATTCTTCATGCAGTTCCCTATACTTGTGCCTTTGGTAGTAATATTGTAGGCTTTTTGGTTTCTTCGTAATTATTGATTTAAAACAGCCATAAAAACTTGTGACGTTTTCTTAAAATGCGCTATGGTCACCCTATTCGTTCGTACGTTCAGCTATTGCAGTGGACTACGCTCATTATTTCATAGCACTCGCAGCACAGCTGCGGTGCTGTTTCGATGGAAGATTGTGCAGCTCCGCTGCTTCTGTACACACACTTAAGGTTCAATTTACTTTGATGCTTTTTGGAAAATTTCAAAAGCAGTTTTTTCCGACGCATTATTTCAGATTGCAAAAAGCTCGCACTATTCGATTCCTTTTGATATTTTACACAAAATGACGCGAGCTTTTTGCAATCTAAAATAATGCGTCGAAAAAAACTGCTTTTTATTTTTAAAAAAATGCATCAAAGTAAATAGAACCTTAAGCTGGGTTTAAACAGGGCAAGTCAATTGATCAAGTCAGTTGAATTCAACTGACTTGAACGCGAATTGAACGTGTAAACCATGCCATTCAACTGACTTGATCAACTCACTTGAATTGAAAAAAGTTGAACCAGGCTCAACTTTGCAAGCCAATTGAATTCAACTGAGTTGATCATTTGACTTGCCTAGTCTAAACCCAGCATTAGATTTTTTACAGGAGTCAGATTTTTTGATTACTGAAAAACTCGGTTTAAATTCAAATTTTGCGTCAAAGTTGATTTTCCATTGATGGATCAGCTTCGTTCGCACAAAGACAACGTCTACTGGATGTGTGATGACTGTTCTACGTTGTTCGCAAATGGCCACTTCCGTAGTACTGTGGGCCGTTACGAAAAGGATGACAAAGGATTTCCGGATGCGATCAAATCTATTCAGGACGATATCACCAAACTGAGCACGACTGTCGCTTCTCTCGTCGCCAAAGTCGATTTAGGACCGCAGACTCCGACAGTTAATTCTGGCTCCTGGTTCAAGTTCGACAACAGAGCCCAATCGTCAAGCGCTAAACGACGCCGTGGTAATGACGGGTCTTCTGTGGTATCAAAGGTACAAACGAAGCATTATTGTGGAACGAAAACGACATGCAGTTCTTTGAGGACAATTGAAACGGGAAACGATCTGCTATGGATTCATCTCTCTGCTTTTCATCCGGAAACCACAGTGCAAGAAACCGTCAGTTTTGTTCGTGAATGTCTTAACATGGGCGATGATCAACCAGTAAAAGTTATTAAGCTCATCCCAAAAGGGCGAGATCTGTCGACTCTTAACTTTGTGTCGGGATTGGTAAACATCTAAGGACGGAAGCCTTATCTTGTGAATCATGGCCTCAAAACATTCTCTTCCGAGAATTTGAAGATCGCTCAAAAAACGTGTCGATAATTGTCAAGATACCATCCTCGCAAGATCCGAACAGCCAACCAACTCCGATGGATGGAACTTCCGGAACAGATGCTGCTCCACCTCTAACAGCCACTTAGTTTTCTCTACAATCAATCCGGGATGCACGCTGCAAGGTACAATGGAAGCCCCTTCTGCCTCCGTCACAGTCGAGTTTCAAGCCGTCGCTGCTTCCCGTCGGAGCTCAGCCGAAGTTCACCATTGTTCCCGCCATCAAAGTCGTCCCGGTCCTGTGTTCGGAGGAGAGGAAGGGGTCTTCCAGCCTGCACTTCCAGGCAAGTATGCATGTTGTAGCGGTTTTTCGTTTCCTGACAAAGTTCCAAATTTCAGTATTTCACCCATCACACTAAATTTCATCACCCGACCGAATGTTGACTCAACTGGAACTGCTGATTTATGCAACCCAGCTGCAGCTGCTGTTCTTCGAAGTTGTTCCGATAATTCGACCGTTGTTCGTACAGAACCCGAGCTATCACATCCGAGACGCACCATGGAAAGCTTGATGGAAGCCCCCAATCTCTCCAACCCAGTCCCGCCTACTGCAGCCAGCGTACCTCATAGTCGTCTCGGTCCTGCGGTTGGAAGTAGGGAGGGGGTCTTCCACCTTGCTTGTACAGGCAAGTACTCGATTCGACGTAGTATTTCATCGCGTAAAAAAGTTTCCCGTACACAGGAAATTGCAAACCCTCTCATACATCAACCTTTGGAACCAGGGCGCACTGAAAATAGCATTTTGGAAGCCCCTAGTCCCTCTAACACGGTCCTGCCAGTACCAGCCAGCGTTCTTCACAGTCGTCCTGGTCCTGTTGTTAGTAGGGGTTCGGGGGTCTTCCAGCCTGCTATGCCAGGCAAGTACAATGTTAACTCTGAACATTCACCGCCTGACGCCATTCCGAATTTCAGCACTGTATCGGTACTCTCTAACACTCGAAGTGAGGGTTGCACCACTGGATTCTCCGATGCAGCCCCACCTTCTGCTGCCTTTGATCATCGAAGCTGCCCTAATGCTGTTATCAGAAGTGAAATAAGAATGCCCAAAATTTCCCTCTCAGGCGAGGTGTACACAGATTCTCAACGTGTTGCTAGTACTAACCAGGACGTCACTATTTACTATCAGAACGTAGGCGGGATGAACTCGAACGTTGAAACTATCGTATATCCGTATCTGACCGATGCTATAATATTATTGCTCTCACAGAGACTTGGCTCGACTCCCGCACGATCTCCAATTAAGTGTTTGGATCTGAATACGAGGTTTTCCGTTGTGATCGTAACCCCCGCAACAGCCGAAAATCAACGGGAGGTGGTGTACTCTTGGCTGTCGGTTCTGAATTGAAAGCCAGAGCAATTAAAAATGATCTGTGGAATAGCGTAGAGCAGGTCTGGGCAGCTGTGGACCTAGCGGATCGCACGTTGTTTGTATAAGTGGTCTACATACCTCCAAACCGAGCTCGAGATATAGATTTCATCGACGCCCATTGTCGTTCAATTCAAGCTGTCTTGGAAAGCGCAACTGCTATTGATAGCTATGCTTCTTGATAGCTACAGTACGTCTACGTTATCGCAAATCAATCATGTAGTCAACGAGAACAACCGCAGCTTGGACCTTTGTTTCGTCAGTTCTCAGGATGTCGCTCCATTCATCTCCTGTGCACCCGCTCCACTAGTGAAACCAACTCCACATCACCTTCCTTGTGACTGTGGAGAGCAAGTTACTTCACGATTTCGACGAAACGCCCGTTGCTGTTTCCTACGATTTTCGAAAAGCAGATTACCGCAGCATCTCAGACTTGCTCTCCAGCTTGGACTGGGAAAACATCCTCGATCATCACGATGTTGAGGTAGCCGCAAGAACGTTATCACACATTTTGGCGTATACTATCGACAGACATGTCCCGAAGATAAGTCACCAGAAAACAGCTCATCATCCATGGCAGACTAAGGAGCTCCGTAGACTGAAAAGACTACTAAAAGAGCTGCACTACGCAAATACACCAAGTACCGTACGTTCCAATTAAAATGCTATTATGTTCGACTAAACCATCAATTCAAACGGATCAGTCGCCAAAGCTATTCGCGATATCAGCAGGGAATTCAGCGCAGGATGAGATCACATCCGAAATCCTTTTGGAACTATGTAAACAAGCAGCGAAAGGAATCCGGTCTTCTATCGTCCATGGTGTTCAATGGCGAAGTGGGATCCACAAATTAGGAGATTTGCCGACTCTTCTCTCTCAAATTTGCCGATGTTTTCACTGACGAGAGCCTATCTGACGAATATGTTAACCTCGCAGCAAGCAACGTTCCAATGCACGGCGATACATTAAATGGCATCGACATCAACGATATGACTATTTTAAGAGCTGCTTCCAAACTGAAATCTTCTTGCAACCCTGGACCCGATGGAATCCCGTCCGTTTTTCTCAAGAAGAATATCGATAGTCTATTGACTCCGCTCTGTCACGTGTTCCAATTATCGCTTCGCTGTGGTATTTTTCCTTCTTGCTGGAAGTTCGCTCACATGTTTCCTGTTCACAAAAAAGGAAACAAACGAGATGTCAACAACTATCGTGGAATTACCTCACTGAGCACCGTATCGAAGCTTTTTGAACTAGTCATAATGGAAGCGCTACTTTCTCACTGCCAGTATGTTTTGAGTGATGATCAGCATGGCTTCATGTCAGGTCGTTCCACCACCACCAATCTGCTATGCCTCACATCTTATGTAACTGATAGCATGGTTGACCGAGCTCAAACGGATGTGATTTATACCGATCTGTCAGCAGCGTTCGATAAGCTAAACCATGCTATTGCCATTGCTAAACTAGACAGACTTGGGATCAATGGTAACCTATTACAATGGTTTCGATCGTATGTAACCGGTCGCCAACTGATGGTTGCCATAGGCGATTACCGATCTGATACTTATCCTGCTACATCGGGGATACCCCAGGGTAGCCACCTTGGACCTTTGATCTTCCTGCTCTACTTCAACGATGTGAATTATGTGCTTGACAGACCTCGACTATCGTATGCTGACGATCTAAAAATCTACCTTCGGATTCGTTCCATTGCCGACTGTCACTTTCTTCAACGCCAGCTTCATGCTTTTGCTGACTGGTGCACCTTGAACCGAATGGAAGTTAACCCGGCGAAATGCTCAGTAATCTCCTTTTCTCGGATAAAAGAACCAATCATCTTCAACTACAACCTATTGGGTTCAGCAATTGAACGAGTGAGCCACGTGAAGGATTTGGGAGTCATTTTGGATTCGCAACTCACATATAAGCAGCATATTTCGTATGTCGTTGATAAAGCTTCCAGAACACTAGGCTTTATCTTTAGAATAACCAAAAACTTTACTGATATTTATTGCCTGAAGTCATTGTACTCCTCACTGGTCCGATCAGTCCTTGAATATTGCTCAGCAGTTTGGAATCCAAGCTACAACAATGGTGTTGAAAGAGTCGAATCAGTCCAGCACCGATTCTTACGCTTCGTCCTTCGGCGATTGCCTTGGAGAGATCCTCTCCGCCTAGCTATGAAAGCCGATGTCAGCTGATTGGTTTGGAAACTCTTTCGACCCGAAGAGACGCTGCAAGGGCTTTACTTGTTGCCGATACATTGCAAGGGAGAATCGATTGTCCTACTATCCTCGAAAAAATCGATTTGAATGTACGACCACGTGCACTAAGAAACAGTCTTATGCTGAGACTTCCCTTTCGTCGCACGAACTACGGAATGAATGGAGCAATAAACGGACTGCAGCGAGTTTTCAACAGAGTTGCCTCAGTGTTCGATTTTCACGTACCACGTCAGACGCTTCGCCGTAGTTTCACCTCGATATTTTCGGGCACAGGTAGCCGTGAATAGCAGTGTAATGTTTAAGTTTTAAGCACAGACAATCATGTTGTTTTTTTGTATTACTTAACATCATTGGGGCTTATTGAAGCCTGTTGATGGAATCAATTAAATAAATAAATAAAAAATGACTGTTATTGTTATTCGTAAAGATTGGATAAAATCGACTAATTTTATTTTTCATCGCTACACGGGGTAAAGCCTGTAAATTTTCGTAACACATTTTCTCAACTTTGAATTTTCCACAGATTATTTTTTTTAAATTTTACCGAAGAGTTCCGCAATTCAAAAACTCGGTAAAAATTGCTTACTCGATAAGTGTGTACTGTTGTATGGTTGGTGAAGAGGCTAGCATCTGGAAGGTATTCTCGGGCTAGCGAATGCCACCCATCCCCACTTATAATTCAGTAATACACTATTTATTTATTTCAATCAAAAGTCAAAAAAAAAAATTATTAAGCACAAAAATTACACCAAAGGCATCAAACTTTTTTTTTATATATATATTGAAGCAAAAGTACTAGCACATTCTCCAATCTCTTTAAAAAAGCTATAAAAAAAATAGCACTTTGAAAACTATCTTTTATCTGTAACTTTCTTATTTGTCATGAAAGCCATCTTTTGGACAAAATTGATTTTTTTACGAGTTTAAAAATAACATATCCCGTTTTTTTGTAAATGTATTTCAAGTTGAGCCCTGTCATTAATTAGGCAAACGTGAAGCAAAGATTGAGAATCGCTGTGCCAAAGGAAGAAACCGTTCCGCCTGCCAATTTCCGGTCCCGATATCTAAAAACAAAAGCAAACGCTATGCCAATGTTTGTCCTTGTGTGTGTGTGTGTGTGTGTGGAACATTGCTATTGACCGAACCAATTTATTTCTATTTCAGCAACGAACGTTTAGGACAAAGTTCCGCCTCCAGATTTCCGCTTACTCCCCCCTTCCCCCGCACGAGGAAAGTTTAACTACTTTTCCGATTGTTTTGGACATGCGAGGAAACGAGATACAGACACAAGTGTCAAGCTTTTGGGGTAGTTCCGATCCGAACGTTAACTTTATAAATAATAATTTGATGTGCCTGCCCTATATCCATATCCATATTCCATTCAATAAATACTTGCTTGGTCGTCCGGAGCGGCGTTTGTTTTTCTCTACATTCTTTCTTGACCCAAATGGGTAGTGCCATTTCAGCAAATGAGATCCGTTTAGCATTGATTTGTGGGGAGTTGTAATCCAATTTGGGCTTGGCAACGGTTCCGCAAAAATAGACTGAGGGCGCTGCCCTGCCGAGCAAGCCTACTTTGATTTCGAACCGTGAGGTTATGAGAAAAACAAATTGAAATATCCGGATCTCGCTTTGTGTCGCTATTTAGGTTCATACACCATTCATTGACCAAACATCCGGTCAGCCCGGTGGGTTCGGTGCGGCTTTCTTTGAAGATTTTCGACAACTTTAACAACTGTTGTCAAAGCATATAATAAACATGGCTAAATATGTACAATTGTGCATAATTTTTATAGTTGAAACATAATCGTGAAAACAAAAATCGATTGCAATTACTTGTGTAATTCCAAACCATTCAACAACAAAATCCACAACCGTAAAGTGGCCCATTATTATTGCTCAATAAATTCATTTATCGGTGTAATTTTTCATCCCACATCAGACACGGCTTTCGGTCTCCCCTAGTCCCCGTAATTGGACTGGTTCTTTTGCCCATAACCTTGAATTGCTCGAGTTCGCTCGTTCGGTCGTGTACAAATCGAATGCATTGAACAAATTCTTTTTTTTTTTTGCTGTTCTCATTTTTCAGGTGCGTCCTTTACCTTTTCTTTCCCCTGGTAATCCGCGGTGCGGTCGTCCTTCCAACAATAATTTACGCCGATGGGATGATGACGACGGCAAAATGCACAGTGGCAATGCAATGTGCTTAATTTTTATTTGTTTGTGCCAGCATGAATAAAGGCGAACGAAAAAAAAAAACAAATCGAAATTCGATACGGTTCGAAACCAACGATTATGGCTAGCAAAAAAGAACTACATAAGCAGATGTCTGTTCATTTGCTCGGCTTTTACTGCGGCTCAAATTTGTGCCATCTGTGAATTGATGTTGATGTTTCCGAGATGCTTTGCTATCCTGATCTCGATCGATTCGGATAGAGATTATGTGTGCGGGCACAAAATTGAAAATATATCGTTTCGATCTGCCGACGATGACGACGACGACGACGACGATGTGGCATTGCGGAAGATTGCGGAACACAAGCTCAAGATGCAGGGAAACACAGCCATCGAGGACGGTTTTGATTGTTTAGGGGGTTTTATTTACGACTTTTCTTCCCTTGAGAGTGCTGAGAGAGGTTATGTTTGAAGTTTAGAGCACGAATCAGGATGTGAACTGACGTAAATCAATGCAGGGGATGTGGAATACGCTTGAAAGATTTATTATTTACTTTGTCGAGGAAAGTTTGCTGCACTGTGGCGAGAATGGCTCTTGCAGGAGTGCCCGAAGTACAAGCAGCACTCCGATAAAGTGCAGCGTTCAATCTCGGGACGCTTCAAGCAGTCATATGCACAAATGGTGAAGGCTGCATCAGCCGTCCAAGATGAAAATCAATTTTCGATTTTGTCAGCTGAAGAATCGGACTCTGATTTATCCGATGAGGGTGACTCTACGGTGGTACACGCACCTTTGAAAACGAACGGATCCTCGAAACGAAAATGCTCCTCCCCGAAAGTGCGCCGTAAGAAAACTAAAGTCACTCCCAGAGGATTGCAAAATTCCCAGGGTAATGGGGATGAAAAAATTAAATCGAAGGCTCCTACTGCTCCACTTCCTGGCTGCAGTAAGGATTTTCCGCCATTACCCAACAAAGAAAAGAAAAACAAAAAAGCTGCTCCTCAAACTTCTCAAAAGAAATCCAAGTCCGAACGCGGTTTGCTAGCTTTTTCGGACATTGTGGAATTCATATTAAATATGTTCAACATACAAGGCCCTCTTAGAAGCTTAGTTTCTGCCTTGCTTCCAACATTAGAATCATATCTTAAGCAATTGACTGTTTCATGGCCCCTCCTTGCATCAATCATATCTTTCGATGGATAATTCGTCGAACGAGGTTGACGATATGATCACTGTGCTACAGTGGAACTGCCGTAGTCTAGTGCGTAAACTAGACTCGTTCAAATTTTTACTTCACAATTCTGATTGTGATATATTTGCTCTCTGTAGAAACATGGCTTTATTCCGATAAAGAACTCAACTTCCACGATTTTAACATTATACGCCTGGATAGAGACGATTCTTATGGAGGAGTACTTTTAGGGATCAAAAAGTGCTACCCTTTCAACAAAATTTCCCTTCCTGCTCTATCAGGCGTCGAAATCGTCGCTTGCCAAATAAATGTGAAGAACAAAGACCTTTGCATAGCTTCAGTTTATGTTCCACCAAGAACCTCCATTAGACGTAGTCAACTCTGGAATCTAGTTTCGATTCTTCCATCGCCAGTATTAATTCTGGGTGATATGAACTCCCATGGTACTGGGTGGGGCGATCTATATGACGACAATAGAGCGGCTATTTTTTACGATTTATGTGACGATTTCAACTTGACTATTTTAAACACTGGTGAAGCGACACGTATAGCAAAACCTCCGACTCGAGAAAGCCGACTCGACCTATATTTGTGTTCAAGATCGCTATCATTGGATTGTCAATGGAAGGTCATCAATGATCCCCATGGTAGCGATCATTTGCCAATCATCATTTCAATTAAGTGTGCTCCACACTCTGCAGAACCATCTCGAGTTCCATTTGATCTTACAAGGAACATCGACTGGCAGAAATATGCAACGGCGGTGACAATCGGTGTCGAATCAATAGATACGCTTCCACCACCACCGATTTGATGTACAAAAGGTCATTGAAAGCACGAAAAAGAAAAGTTCCAAGTGCGCCCTTTAAAAGGAGACCAGCCACACCTGGATGGGACGAAGAATGCACAAAATTGTATGTAGAAAAATCTGATGATTTCAAAGCTTTTCGGAGACACAAAACCTCCACATACTTCGAGGAATATTCAGTGCGACAAAGCTGAAACAATTAGTCAAAGAAAAGAAACGTGGTTATTGGCGCAATTTCGTCGATGGACTCTCACGAGAAACCTCAATGAACACCTTGTGGAGGGTGGCTCGCAATATGCGAAACCGCTCATCTTCTAATGAGAGTGAAGAATTAATACTCCAACCGATGGATATTCGATTTCGCTAAAAAGGTCTGTCCGGACTCAGCTCCACCACAACACATTCTTCGAGAAGCGTCTCCGAGCGGCAGCTCTCTGGATAGACCACTCACAATGCTGGAATTCTCTATGGCTCTTCTTTCATCGAACAACTCCTCACCGGGAAGCGATATGATTAAATTCAATCTTCTGAAAAATCTCCCAGATATCGCTAAAAGACGCTTGCTAGACTTATTCAATTCCTTACTAGAAAACAACATTATACCGCCTGAATGGAGACAGGTCAAAGTAATAGCCATTCGAAAACCTGGCAAACCAGCGTCTGACCATAACTCATACCGTCCGATTGCTATGCTTTCGTGCATTAGGAAATTGTTGGAGAAAATGATCCTTCGGAGACTTGGGTCGAATCAAATAACTTGCTATCAAATACACAGTTTGAGTTCCGCAAGTGCAAAGGAACAAACGATTGTCTAGCGCTGCTTCCCCAGATATTCAACTGGCCTTTGCGCACAAGGAGCAATTGGCTTCAGTATTCTTGGACATTAAGGGGGCTTTTGATTCAGTTTCCATTGAAATTTTGTCAGAAAATCTGCACAGATGTGGACTTTCTGGAATTTTAAATAATTTCTTGTACAATTTGTTGTCAGAAAAGCAAATGAACTTTTCCCTTGGACAACTGATAACTTCCAGAATTAACTACATGGGCCTGCCGCAAGGCTCATGTCTCAGCCCTCTTCTTTATAACTTTTATGTCAAAGATATCGACAACTGTTTGGCAGAACAATGCACGCTAAGACAACTTGCAGATGTGTGGTTTCCGTAAGAGGTCCACATGCCGTGGACTTGCAAGAATCATTGCAAAATTCCTTAGATAACTTGTCTTCTTGGGCTAGGAATCTAGGGATCGAATTCTCGCCGCAGAAAACTTAACTGGTAGTGTTTACTCGAAAGCGGTACCCAGCCCAAATGCAGCTTAATATTTTGGGCAGAAACATTACTCAATCATTGTCTTTCAAGTACCTTGGGGTCTGGTTTGATTCAAAGTGCACTTGGAATGCCCATATTACGTATTTGAAGCAAAAATGTCAACAGAGGATCAACTTTCTCCGTTCAATTTGCGGCACATGGTGGGGTGCTTATCCGGGAGACCTCACAACGCTTTATAAAACAACAATTCTCTCTGTTCTAGAGTACGGTTCTTCTGCTTTCTCTCGACAAGAAAATGTCACCTAATAAAATTGAAACGAATTCAATATCGTTGTCTGCGTATTGCTCTCGGCTGTATGCACTCAACGCATAACATGAGTCTCGAGGTTCTGGCAGGAGTAACACCTCTCCAGAACCGTTTCTGGGAGCTCTCTCTCAGGATATTAATCAAATGCGGAGTGACAAACACAATTATAATTGCAAATTTTGACGAAATTCTTGTTCCGAGCACTCAATCTCGATTTATGAGAATCTACCACCACTAGATATCTTCGGATATGTGTCTTCCTTGGTATACGCCAGACCGTGCTCACTTCACCATTAGCAGCTCCTCAATTGAATATGATCTGTCCATGAAACAAGTGATTTATGGGATTCCAGATCAACTTCGAACTATTATTATTCCACGTATTTTTACTGAAAAGTACCAACACGTCAATTGCGTGAAAAGATATTTTACAGACGGGTCACTGGCTTCGGTGTCTTCAATGAAAACTCTAGCGCCTTCCGCAAAACTTCAGGAACCTTGTTCCGTTTTTGTTGCTGAGCTGGCAGCAATCAACTTCGCATTGGGGATGATTTCCAACATGCCCGCAGACCATTACTTCATCTTCTCGGATAGTCTCAGTTCGATTGAGGCTATTCGGTCGATGAAACCAGGTAGGCACTCATCTTATTTTCTTTCAAAGGTAAGGGAACATACGAGTGTGAGTGACGAATCTAGAACCACACTATCGTTCATACTGGCGACATCGCTCTGATGAGACAACAAAACCCTACTCCCAAGCTCCTCCCCCTTTTCCTATCCTTGGAAAATGTACCCCTCTAACCTCGGGTAAGCCGCGAGTTTTCGGCGCAATTCCTACTAGACATAGAATCAAGTGAACTTTGTTACAAACAAAGAACAATGAATTATCGACTCCGTAAAGCTAACGCGATTGAGCCTTACAAATAAACGAACTAGATAAAAAAAAACAATCAAATTTGAGGGAGAAAATTAACAGAGAACAGATTATGCGTAGTTTCTGATACATGTCACCGCAAGCAACAGCAGAGACATCTGATGGAAAATGAATGCAGAAGCTCGACAAAATGGTTAATTACACTTAAACAAATTAACAAAGTTAAATTATTTTAATGCGAGTTTAAAAAATAACATACAAGTAATTTGTTTTGCATAATGTACCTCACGTTGTGCCCTTTTAAACTTTAAAACTTAAATGTATTTGCTCCATGTTGAGTAAATATCATTTGATAAGAGCGTATTTTATTATGAAAAGCGAAAAGCGTTGATCAATCCGCTATATTTGGAAAAAGAGTAAGACACGACTGTAGATTTAACGTAGGATTACGTGATAGTTCTCAATATTTGGCGACTGTGTTAGGGAAACCACATTTTGCAGGCAATCGGTGATAATTTTGATCACCATTGCAACAGTTGGACATTTGTGTAATTTTCAATAGTGACCTATTGCAAATTGATAAAGTATTCAGTTTAGCAGCTTCGTAGAAAAATTTCCAATCTATTGGCGAATCCATCCGCTATTGACAGAGTTATAAATGGTCACAGCCTGACCACTTTTTGTAACGCGGTAAATTTTGGTTTTTTTGAAATTGCATCCCCAGTATATTGCCGAAAGACGTAATCCTACGTCAAAAACTTCCGATGCCTTGGCATGCTCTGAACATCCTGAAAACAGAAGAAATGAAGATTTTGGTTTCCTGCTGAAAATGCTGGAGGACCTGTAGGAATCGTTGCTGAAGGCACTATGAATGCTAAAGTTCCATAGTCCTCTACCAGTCGTGTTCGAATGGGTGATATTTCTCTGAGTAACCTATTCATAAGTGTGAGTTACCTATACGGCCCTTGAATCTGACTCATTTGAGTTTCGTTCTCTAAAATTCTCAAAAATGTAGATCACTCCGAAGGGGGTGACTCTATCTACGATGCAGGAAAGATTTTTTGTTGCTGTGGTTAGCTGCGCGCACGTTGAGTAGATAGAAAGAGATTGATGACGATTCTGAAGAATTCCTGCAAAAAGATGATGCACGATGCAAGTAGATGCGAGAATGAAAGAAGATTTTTTGTAGATTGATTTGCTAGCGTGAGATTTTTCGAGGATCTAGAATTGAGATTTATATGTGACGCCCACCTCGGATCACTCGTAGACTGAGTAAAATTTCCCATGATTTTCCAGGAAAATCGTTTCAAATATGAGGAAAATCGAGTGAGTTTTCACTCAGTACATTAGTATACTCTTTAGACTGAGTAAGTTTTTCGTTGATTTTCCTCATATTCAAGCAGATTTTTGAGGAAAAGCGTTCGTGAGCGTCAGTCCATGAGTAACCTACGTTTTAGAGATTTTGAGTGAAAACCACTCAATTTTGAGTCAATCTCATTGGCCGTGATGCTAACAAGGTTGGATATTGGTATAGACTTCTCTAACGTTTGCTCATTTGGGTAAATTATAAGTATAGTTGCCCGTATATGCATATATCCTGAAAAGGACCGATTGGTTGGAAGCTTAGAAGCCAGTTTAGAACAATGCTGTGAATTTTTCCCTCATGCGTTGCACCTGGATCTATCGGTGAACAGTTTAGTGAAGAGCGATGGCATTGTAGTCCTCAATTGATGTTCTTGGAGAAGGTGGAAGCAGTGTTTATCCGTTGCATATATTTAGATGATTGAATGAACATTTATGGTGATAGTTTTGATCACCATTGCAACAGTTGGACATTTGTGTAATTTTCAATAGTGACCTATTGACAATTGATAAAGTGTTCATTTTAGTAGATTTGTAGAAAGGTTTCCAATCGATTGGCTTGTTTAGAATTAAAATCCATCCGATATTGACAGAGTTACATGTGGTCAAAACCTAACCACTGTTCGTGCCGAAAGACGTAATCCTACGCCAAAAAAAGAAGCAAAGTTCAAAATTTCAAACATCCTTTAACATTGTTACGAAAAATGCAGTAGGATAGGTGTTCCAGTTATGGCCTATGGAATTATCAGTACACATACCCTAGCAGTTTTATAAACTCACACTTATCACATGACATTCGATTGATGGATTGAGATAGCATCCTAACCAGCAGATGATGAGTGTATCGAAAAACAAGACAGTAAGCCGGACAAAATAAGAATGCTCGTGATTTCGTAACCACTTTTCCATTCAAAGCAAATTCCCGTATAATACACGAAAAAGAACGTCCACCTTCTTCGCATTTCACATTCCAGTCGTTGGCCCAACCACAGGAACGTCCAGCTAATTGTTTTCTCCGCGTCATTTGGGTAATTTGTCGCCCGTCTGTCCACTTACATCGTAGATCGTCCCCGTCTAGGTATTATCTTTTTTATGTGCTTCTTGCGTTTCATTAGACTCTTCCCGATTGCAACGATTCAAGAATAAGATTGTAACCCATTCTTCCTGGGTCTGGCGTTGTTTTTTTGTGTGGTGCTTTAATTAAACGGATACCCCCTGGGGAATATCTTATCTGATGACGCTCGGTAGAATTATTGCTTTTTAAGTGACATCGAACGGAATTTATTGTTCTGAAGCTGGTGCTTTAAGCTTCGGATCGAATTAAATTAAACTTGATTACATAAAACACAAAACAAAGGACTTTGGCTTCTTCGGTGTTGCTTCCCATTCCAACTACGAACGAACGACGAGCCATTAGAAGAAGTTAGGCTAGAGATTGTCTCCGAATGAAATGGGAAGATTCTGCTGCTGGCGAGCCTTCTTTCTGAATCAGATTCAACCGTATAAAAACAAGCAGAGAGATACGCATTCCAACAAACCATAAATCCCTACACCCAAGTTGAGATCTTATCTATGTAAAAAGTCGGAAGGATACTCGGGACGCACAAGTTAAAGTTGAGTTTCCTTTTTCACCCAAAACAGTGTAACTATATGTTTACCAGCTGTTTGGATTCTATCAGAAAAAGCAGTAGGCCATGGATGACAATCCAGCGTAGCCTACTGAGCAATTCTCGCTGAAAACAGACAGGTTCGAGGTTCTTAAGACCCATTTTTTTCGTACTTATTCGATAGCTCTAGCAGGGTGTCGACTACATGGAAAATCATGGAATTTCAGGGAATTTCATTTATAACCTTAGGGAATTTTCTTTAAATTCCGATAATTATTTCTCAATCCTTATTAATAGCTGCATTCAAATTTTATTTTAACCTAGATGCTCCAGCTACTAAAGTAACTTAGCAGCCTAAATTGTTTGAATATATATCTAAGTGTTTTAACATTGCTCCTGCCTTGGTAATTCAGTATTTTAAACAGGTTTTCTATACCTGCATGGCAGGCTCTGAGATCGAAAATCCGGGACCTGTTTCAGGTCATCATTGGTAGCATTACAAACGCCAACATCGTGATGTTATGCAGTGTATGAACTGCCTCCTATGGCCATGGCACCAAAAATTGCCATATGAAGACAAACTGCGGCAAGTGTGCTGGAACTCACTCAACTGCGTCCTGTGAGCAAGTTGATGACATAAAGCCAACGTGTGTCAACTGCGGTGAAAACCACCAAGCC
Source organism: Ochlerotatus camptorhynchus (assembly GCF_037179485.1). Taxonomy (NCBI): domain Eukaryota; kingdom Metazoa; phylum Arthropoda; class Insecta; order Diptera; family Culicidae; genus Ochlerotatus; species Ochlerotatus camptorhynchus. Next base: position 4,743,851 of record NW_027040849.1, read on the forward strand.
TCCAATCGCGGATGTCCCAAGCGAGTGGAGTTCATTAATATCCTTCGGAAGGCTACAATCAACAACCAGCTCGGTCGCCTCCGTAATCATCGTTCGCCTCCTGTACTCACGGAAGTCCAGTACCCAGCTCTCCAGCCCCGTCGACATGTTCCGAACCTAGCCCCTCTTCCGCTCAACAACCAACAAGCCAATCCTGTGAGTATCAAAATGGTTCCCAACAGTCGGACAGTTCAGCATGGTCTCGCTGCTGCTGCGGCCCAGCCAATTCCAGGTTCATCCACCGCCCCTGGTTTATCATAAGCTGGTGCTGTCTCAGGTGAACCTGTCGACGATTCTCGTGGCTCGTGGCCAAGGTCATCATCATCATGCTCACCTGCAAGACTCGATCTGAACAGCTGAAGCTTCCAGCTGAAATTTATCGAAGCCATCGGAGTTGAAGTGAGCACATCGCTTGGTCCAATCACCATCATCGCGGTCTACTGCCCCAAGCAAACCAACATTAGGGACGGCTCGGCCGCAGACCTCCGAAGAGACATCATCAAGCTAACACGAAGGCGGTAAAATTTCGTCATCGCTGGCGACCTGAACGCCAAGCATCAAGCCTGGGGCAACAGTCGGCGAAACCAGAACGGCACAATTTTATACAACGATCTGCAGGAAGCCCACTACAACATCCTGTGTCCGGACACTCCTTCCCGGTTGAGCTGATCCGAAGCTTATGCCACCATCGACATCTTCATCAGCAACATTGGCGATAACATCTCTCAACCTGTCGCCTATCAGGAACTGAGCTCGGACCACTATACGGTGGTGGCCAATAGGTTTCAAGTTTCCCGGCGAAATTACCATCGTGTCAACTGGCAGCAGTATCAGCGCTGTGGGGACACAGCAATCGATTACGACGTCTTACGGGAGTCGTTCGAAGAAGTCGATCAGTGTCTGCAAACCATCGAAGAGGCGATATCCCGTACCAGGGAGCAACACGTACCAGCATCCAGACAGGTTGACAGCCCAACCAAAGATCTTATCAGGCTCCGTAGGCAGTTCCAGTGTTTTGGGCTGCCCTACTTGAAGACCAATGTCAATAGGCTAACCAAAGTTATCTAGGCCAGGTGGATCTCAGAAATAACGATTTTGCCAACAAGATTCGCTCTCTCCCAGATTGTGCAAAACCATTTTGGAAGATGACCAAAATTTTGAAAAATAAGTCGAGACCGATCCCTCCGCTTTCCTCTGAGAACCAGAACTTGGACCCATCCCTACTCATAACCCCAGTTGAAAAGGTCAATGCTGTTGGCCAACATTTTGTGATTTCACATAATCTTGGCCAAACCATGTCTAGAGTCGCTGACACCCCCGTAGTAGTGCATGATGATAGTAGAATATCGGCTGATGAGGTGATAGCAACTATTAGAAGCACTAAAAACATGAAGGCTGCGGGTATGGATAGTGTAATCAACCTCGAGTTGAAAAACTTGAGTATTGACTTCTTCAACCATCTTACCGTTATCTTCAACAAATGTTTGGAGCTTGGCTACTTCCCTGCATGCTGGAAGTTAGCCAAAGTGATTCCAATACGCAAGATCCTACCAGTGCCAAAAGCTAAGGCCCCATCAGCCTCTTGTCCTCCATCTCGAAGCTATTCGAAAAGTTGATTCTCGACCGTCTGCTGGTATTTTCAAATGATAATAACACCTTTCTCAAAGAGCAATTCGGGTTTAGGAAAGGCCACTCTACCATCCACCAACTCGCACGGGTTACTAACATCAACAAGCGGAATAAGTCCGTTTCCAATACATCCGCCACGGAATTGTTGGACGTCGAGAAGGCGTTCGACAATGTCTGGCATGATGGTCTACTGTACAAGCTGCATCGATACAACTTTCCGATCTACCTCTTGAAGATCATCAAAAACTATTTGTCGGGCAGATCATTCCAGGTCTACTTGAACAATGTCCCCTCTGATACGTTCAACGTTGATGCAGGGGTCCCTCAGGGTAGCTTGCTTGGGCCTATCCTATTCAACATTTTCACGTCAGACCTTGCGTCATCTTTAAGGGTCGAGTGATCCGTGCTCTGGCGAGTGAACTACAATCAGGCCTGGATGTTCTGTCCGATTATTTCAAGAGCTGAAAGATTTGTATCAATGCAGCTAAAACACAAACCATTCTGTTTCCACACTCGAATTCACCTCGGCTTGTTCCGCCTGCTAACGTCAAGATCCATCTTGATAGCATTGAATGGTCGAGTGAAGTAGTCTGCCTTGGTCTCACCCTCGATAGCAAATTGCTATTCCGATCCCATGTGGACAAGACATCCACCAAGTGTAACATCTTGATCAGGTCGCTCTACCCTCTGATAAACAGGAAGTCCACCCTGTCCCTCAAAAACAAGCTTGCTGTCCACAAGCAGATCATTCTGCCGGCTATTGAGTATGGTATGCCAATCTGGGAGAGTTGTGCTAAGTGCCACCACCTAAAGCTTCAGAGGATCCAAAACTAGATCCTCAGAATGATCCTTAACAGTCGACAGCGAACTCGTAATTCTGAGATTCACCACCCGGCCGGTCTTCAAACACTCGAGGAGCGAAAGATTTCCACGCTGGAAAAGTTCAGAGCCGCCTGTCTGCGATAAAACCACCACATCATTTGTGATTTGGCAACCTAGTTTAGGTAGTTAGTTAGGTTCCTCAAGTTGCTCAAGTAGGTAGGTTATCAAATTTTTAAATTCAAACCAAAACAATCCCATAAAGGGTATCCTGTAAATTAGCGCTAAACGCAATCATCACATTAGAATAACCAATTAACTAGAACAAAGATGTAGAGCCAAAGGCTAACCAATTGAAATGTTACACCAAATGTTGAAACATAAAAAAACAGAAAGTAAACGTAAAGTTTACTACTACACCTGCATGGCAGTATAACAATTGACATCTTAAAACTAAAAACTAAAACTAAATCTTTTCTAAGTTTAAAGGGAATCGTAGCGATTTTTGCATGACATTATTAATTATTTTGGTGCTCAAAAGTCTCAACATTCGAAATTCTATGTATCTGGTAGTACCAACCGGTGGAAACTAACGATTTTAAATTGGCTCACACTGGACTAGCCTATCGGTCCCAAGTACATCGATTAACGTACCCCATTCTAGACTAAATTCTAGTACTACACTAGATTTTCCTATGTTTTGAGGGGTGCATCGATTAGCGTGGGACCGAAGCCAAGGCTGAGCCAAAAAGTTACATTTCCATCGAAATTCAATCAACAATACCGCGTAATGCCAAAAGTTTTTCAATTTGTATATCCACCAGAATCTAACTTAAACTTTTTTCTGATTGAACTCCGAATGGAACGGTGTGCTCTGTTTTTGCCGCCACCGCCGCCGTGAGCCATGAAAATTGCAAACCATGAAGCGTAAAACTCACACTTTCCGAATTTTGCCCTTGTAGCAAACAAAACCATCATAAAACTTCCAAGCAATCTACATAATCCTTGTCTTCCTGGTTTACTGGAAGTGAGAAGACTTTCCCCCACCCCAGTACCTGCCTGACTGCCTGCATCGAGATAACGGCACAACAACAGTGAATCTACGACCGAACAGTAGGCTTCGGCTTCTTCCGTTTCCTTGGCCTACTGCGGCCGTTTTTCCACTCCTACACCGAAGGTTTAATCAGCTGGTAAATATTTACACTTTTTCGGTGAAGAAAGAAGCACAACAGGAGAAAAAAGGTTGGGCTACAGCTTTAACCGGATTGGGAACTGGGAGACTTTAAGTTGACTTGATTAATCTCAACTTGGGCTGGGATTTTACCGGTACGGTTGAATTGGTACTTTGTTTGATCAAACAGAATATGGAAGCAGATAGAATCGAAATTGGTGCCTGCCTACAACAACGGCAGCCGAATCTTCTAATTTCATTAGGCCGATTATCCTTGTAGTTTGCTTTTTGGTTGTAGCTTCTTGTTTTAGGATAGGAATTTATTGTCGTTCTTCAAAGGTTGTAAATATAAGAGAATAGTGATTGCTTGCTTCATGTCTTCAAGAAGCTTTAATAACTAAACTTAACATATCATAAATATTCTTAGGAACTTTGCGAGCTGTAAAATTTAACCTAAAACAAGAATTTTAATGCATTTGTTTTAGTAGGTTGTCAAATTTCTTAGTCAGAGATTGCTCAAATTTGTTTCAGTCTCAGAATGTTCAAATTTTGACCCAGAATATCGATGATTTTTCTTGGTTCGAGGTGCTTGACAAATATGTTTGCATGAGAATACCTCTGAGTAAGGAAATAAATTGCAGAAGCTCTAACTTTTGACTTTCCAAAACCGTTTGAAAATCAAAAATTGTTACTTGTTATAGTATAAATAACCAAAAATTGTTTTTTTTTAACAATAACATTCAATTTTGGAGGTGTTTGAACAATTTAACATGTGATTTCATGGTGTACTCTACTAGACTAACAACCTACACCGTGGTCATTTGAAAAGTTCATTAGTAAATTAGTCGACTATTAGTACAAGACACTGAAGAAGTCTGCACATTGTAGACGAAATACGCGTATCTGTCAAGGATAAGCAAATAAGGTAGTGAAATTAAATGGAAATTACTAATCCTTCTCTCTCTCATTATACAGGTATTCCACTAAGACACCCACATTCATCAGGAAGTTCATTCTATTTATTTTGTTTGTAACACTGTGTAATAGATCAAGAGTTAATGATTTTTTTTTCCTTTATTTAACGTCAGTCTCTGTTCCGCAATCTAGTGCCAATCACCGACGGACATCGATTGCCATCCATTGTCGGCAATCGAATGTGCAGGAAGGCAGCTTCCACACCTGCGTAGGATATCGCACCCATTCACAACACACATGGTCCGGGACCAACGGCTTTACTTCCCTTCCGAAGGAAGACGTGACCAGAGATTTTTATGCCTCAGAAAAATCCCACCGACCTCGGCTGGGATTGAACCCAGACCCATTGGGGTGAGAAAGCAGTCACGCTTACCACTACACCACCGGCGCCGGCCTACAAGAGATTCGTCCGGTGGAAAAATTTTGGGCCATAATGAAGGCCAAAGTTCGAAAATCGTCCAAGGTGTTTAAGAACGAGCTGGAGTTGAAGAAAGAATTGATGAAAGTGACCAAAAAGGTCGGCTCCACCATTGCACAAAATGTAATGAGGGGTCTTAAGGGAAATGTACGGGCTTTCAGCGATGGAAAGGAAATTGAATAAAGTAATTATGCCGAAACATAATACATATGTATTAGTTCATTCCCTGAAAGTTTCAAGAAAATCCGACTTGAAATAAATTTTTGGCGAACACTTTTGTCTGGTGCATTTTTTTCGAGTACAGGCCTTAGTACCTACTTCCAGCATAGCCTCCCATATCGGTACACCTGGAGATCACCGCAGCAGACAGAATCGCAAATCGACCACGTTTTGATCGACGGAAGGCACTTCTCGGACATAATCGACGTCAGGACCTATCGCGGCGCAAATATCGATTCGGACCACTACCTTCTAATGGTCAAGGTGCGCCAAAAACTTTCCGTTGCCAACAACATTCGGTACCAACGCCCGCCACGGTACAATATGGAGCGACTGAAGCTGCCCGAAGTCGCAACTGGGTACGTACAATGCCTCGACGCAGCGTTGCCGGATGAGGGGGAGCTCACCAAAGCCCCTCTTGAGGACTGCTGGAGCAACGTGAAAGCAGCCATTAACAGCGCTGCTGAAGGCACCGTTGGATTCGTGGAGCGAAATCGACGGAACGATTGGTTCGACGAAGGGTGTCAGACGGTTTTGGACGAGAAGAAAGCAGCGCGGGCGGCGATGCTGCAGCAAGGAACCCGTTATTATGTGGAGCGATATAAATAGAAGCGAAGACAGCAAACAAATCTTTTCCGGGATAAGAAAGGCCGCCTGGAAGAGCTGGAGTGCTAAGAAATGGAGCAGCTGTATCGTTCTCAACGCATCCCGCCAATGCTTTGTGCCGCGAGCCGAAATGTGTCGGGATAAGGAAGGGGGTATCTTAACGGACGAACGTGAGGTGATTGAAAGGTGGAAGCAGCACTACGATGAACATCTGAACGGCGCAGAGGCGGAGGACCAAGGCGGCAGGAGGAATGGCTTCGTCGGTACAGCGGATGAGGGGGACATGTCAGCTCCCACGATAGGTGAAGTTAAGCATGCTATCCGACAGCTTAAGAACAATAAAGCAGCTGGGAAAGATGGTATCGGAGCGGACCTTATCAAAATGGGCCCGAATAAGTTGGCCACTTGTCTGCACCGACTGATAGTCAGGATCTGGGATACAGAATAGCTACCGTAGGAGTGGAAAGAGGGAGTAATATGCCCAGTATATAAAAAAAGGCGACAAACTAGAATGTGAGAACTATCGAGGAATCAATATTCTTAACGCGCCCTACAAAGTGCTTTCCCAGATCATCTTTCGCCGTTTATCGTCGCTAGCAAGCAGATTTTTGGAATGTTATCAAGCCGGTTTTGTGGACGGGCGATCGACAACGGACCAAATCTTTACGTTGCGGCAGATTCTCTAAACGTGCCGTGAATATCAAGTCCCTACGCACCACCTATTCATCGATTTCAAGGCCGCTTATGATACTATTGACCGTGAAGAGCTATGAAAGATTATGGACGAGAACGGTTTTCCCGGGAAGCTGACCAGACTGATCAGGGCTACAATGAATGGTGTACAGTGCTGCGTGAAGATATCGGGTGCGTTATCGGACTCGTTTGAAACTCGCAAAGGACTTCGACAAGGCGATGGTCTTTCCTGCTAATCCTGTTCAACTTTGCGCTAGAAGGTGTTATGAAACGTGCGGGCTTTAACATGCGGGGCACGATCTTCAATAAGTCCAGCCAGTTCATCTGCTCCGCTGACGACGTGGACGTTGTCGGAAGAACGTTTTAGGCCGTGGTGGAGCAGTACACCAGGCTGAAACGTGAAGCAGAGAAGGCTGGATTAAAGGTGAATACGTCGAAGGCAAAGTATCTGTTAGCTGGAGGGACCGAGCGGGATAGGGCTCGCATAGGCAGAAGCGTGACAATCGACGGAGATGAGTTCGAGGTGATGGATGAATTTGTGTACCTCGGATCATTGGTGACGTCGGATAAAAACTGCAGCAGAGAAATTCGTCGGCGCATTATTGCCGGAAGTCGTGCTTACTACGGACTCCACAAGACCCTGAGGGCGGGTAAACTTCACCTCCGTACTAAATGTACCATGTACAAGACGCTGATAAGACCGGTAGTTCTCTACGGGCACGAGACGTGGACGATGCTCGAGAAGGACCTGCAAGCACTGGGTGTTTTCGAACGACGAGTGCTTAGGACCATCTTTGGCAGGGTATGTGAGAACGGTGTATGGAGGCGAAGGATGAACCACGAGCTGGCGCAACTCTATAGTGAACCCTGTATCCAGAAAATTGCGATAGCTGGACGGGTACGATGGGCGAGACACGTTTTAAGAATGCCGGACAACAATCCCGCAAAAATGGTATTTGCCTCGAATCCGGCCGGTACAAGGCAAAGAGGAGCACAGCGAGCAAGGTGGTTAGACCAAGTGGAGCATGATCTTGGAAGTGTGGGACGGTCAAGAAATTGGAGACAAGCAGCCACGGACCGAGTGAATTGGCGTAACATTGTGATGCAGGTGCAATCCTGAGGGATGTCGGACCAGGATAAGCCGAATCCAAAACGGCCGAATTTTAACAAAAATGTGAATGATTGCCCATAACAAACAATAATGCAAAATTTCATGCAAACCGAAGAAGTTTGAGTTTTTTCGATTCGTCATTTTAGCGTGGAACCTCTCTTTTCCTAATTAATTAATTAAATATATGTCCAGGGCTGTGTGGTAATGTTTATAAAAAGCAGTTTCCCGGGAAGTCAAACCAGTTGGAATCACTAGTTGCCATGGTAGCTTTTTTTTGTAATATTTCATTTCTCAGCCATTCCATAGCAAAACGATATAGTGGTTCTCAGAATTTCGTAACAATTGGCAGTTTTGTTCCTTATCGAAAAATATTAGACCCATATTTTTTTATTTTCTCATTAGGGTGACCATTTTCCTGTTAGGGTGGTCAAAAAAATCAATTTTTTTTCTATTTTTTTTTCCAAAAATGGCATTTTTTCAAAAATCATAACTTTTAAACCATTGAACCAATTTGAATTATCAAAATATCAAATGAAAGGTTATTAAAAATAATTTTCAGAAAAATATAAACTTTTTTGAATATTGGAGTTTTGTATCGAAGAATTTTGATTGTATTTGTTTTTTTTATGGTTTTCAGGTTTGTAGACAATGGGCGTAACACGTTTTTATATATATATTTTTTTTTAATTTAGGCTTTTCTACACAACATATCAAAAAATCAGCGACGTATTTGTCTTCGTTTTTGAGTTACGATTTTTTGAAATTATAATGTTCAGAAATTTCGCTCATTACTCCAATACGACTAGATTACCCTGCGTCTCCATTGGTACATAGCTGACATAGTCACATAATCCATATCAATTTTCTGCTTCTGCATTTATAGGCTATATATGTGACGTCATGCTCGTTTGACTCATGTTTACCAATGTAAATACATTTTTTAAATACTATATTCACCTTGGCTGTTGACAGCAGGAACTCCTGATGGGCGGGCTCTTCGGGTGCGGGTTTATATAGTTTGAGGTAGCAATTTCTGCATATGAAGGAACTGCCATCTAATTTCACTTTTTTCTTCACCGCATGAACTTGAAGAGCTTGGGTAAGATTCCTCTTTAAAGCATTTGAAACCCACAAACAACAACAAGAACACTTAAAATTCATCTTTTATAAAACACTGGCTGTACAGAATATCTTTGGATTAGCAAAGTTTTTGTTTCCTTATTGATTATTTCACTTCTAAGTTCATCCTTAAATATACCACCATGCATTGTACCTACGAACGAACACCTTGCCTACCAAGTTTCCCGTATGATTTTAGCATGTGCTCTGTTTAGGTAGCTATTTACTTGGTGAAGTATTCACTTTGAATAAACAAGCCTATAAATGCAGTTAAGCAGAAAATTGATATGGATTATGTGACTATGTCAGCTATGTACCAATGGAGACGCAGGGTAATCTAGTCATATTGGAGCAATGAGCGAAATTTCTAAACATGATAATTTCAAAAAATCGTAACTCAAAAACGAAGACAAATACATCGGTGATTTTTGAAATGTTGTGTAGAAAAGCCTAAATTAAAAAAAATATATATAAACATGTTACGCCTATTGTCTACAAACCATGAAAACCATAAAAACAAATACAATCAAAAATTTTCGATACAAAACTCCAATATTCAAAAAAGTTTATATTTTTTCTGAAAATTATTTTTAATAAACTTTCATTTGATATTTTGATCATTCAAATCGGTTCAATGGTTTAAAAGCTATGATTTAAAAAAATGCCATTTTTGGAAAAAATAGAAAAAAAATAGATTTTTTGGACCTAACAGGAAAATGGTCACCCTAATGAGAAAATAAAAAAATACGGGTCTAATATTTTTCGATAAGGAACAAAACTGCCAATTGTTACGAAATTCTGCGAACCACTATATCGTTTTGCTGTCCTACGAGTTTTATTCGTTTACCGTTTTCTTATAATCGATTGTTCTGAATATCACATGTTGAACAACTGTGACGACATGATTGCACCTTGATTGATCAGTGCTTAAAAAAGTTACAACCTGAACCTTATTTGATTTATGCCGTTTGAAACGGGTTTTCTATGCACCAACCCATTTCAGCAAAACAATAACAAATGGCCAACTTTGATCGAGCGTCCTGCGCCATGGAAGCTTATTGATCAATTCGATTTTATTGGTTTTGTACCTTGGCCAATGCATCCATCACCACGGGAAACCGTAAAGGCCATAGCCAACTATGTGGGTACATTTCAATCCGATCGACACATAGCGCGACGCGTCTACGCCGACCGCGGAGGAAAGTGATAAAAAATCAATAATCATTAGGTTGAATGAGAAAGTGATCATAAAATAGCCAGGCAGCGCGCCGTGCCATTCGCCATTGGCTTATCCGGTGAGGCATATACATAGTAGGTAGGTTGGTAATGGACGACGAAGCCCGCATTTGCATAACCACCAAGCCAAGCCCGCCTAAGCGATATGCAACAAAGGCCTGCTGTGAGAGGAAATGTCTCGCCATACATTGTATCCCATAAAAGAGTGATTTTTCAAAATGTGCGAGGTGATGTCTTTATGAATTTGTCCGGTCATTCGTTTTCTTTTATTGTTCAATGTGTGACCTATCAAAACAAGCAGCTCCGTGTGATGGACCTCCCAAATGTGTTGGATACGGATACGGAGTTATTGACACCCGTTGCTCGATCACCACAATCGGCCGGCGAGAGGTGAAAGTCAAAAGTCGACAGGACGAACCCTAGGTTCGGAGCAAACAAAAATTATGGGTTGGAGTGATGTCTTAATTATTTGTGGTAACCAAATTAGTATGCGCGAACTCTGGCGTGGTTGCTCTCATTCGGATCTTCTCATATAGGTTCGGGTTAAGTGGATTGAGCAATCTTATTGGCGAGTGTGTTAAGTGGACCCTACACGATTGCTTATGTTGACAATAGTCGTATTGTCAATACGTTCTATGTTGATGTCAATCAGAGATGCCAGATTTTTTTTTCAGAACTCTGCGAAAAATGTCGGTGAATTTCAGAAATGTCTGTAATTGGGCTGCATAAAATTAGCAGAAGTTTTGCGTGTAAGGGGGGGGGGTGGTCATTATAGTCGCTATATTTATAGTCTGGCGGATAGAATTTCGGGAACAAATCGAGCATATCACGACCAACAACAGAAAAGAGCACATTAGCTTTTGCGAACAAATCTTCGGAAATCCTTTTCTTCTGACTTAAGGTTCGCCTACGCAAAACAACACCATCATCGAATTAGGAAAAGTTTCACCTGAGTTTCACGTGATGCTGCACGCTATGTCTGAAGGCACTTTTTTACAACTTTCATGTACCTCAGTTTTTTCATCACATGAAGTTAATATTGATCTTAACAATCAAATCTGTGAAGGTTTTAAAATATTTCATCTTGGGTTTTTTGAGAAAATGTGTTTTGAAGTATACTTAGGCGTTTATGAAGGCGTATATGGACTATTGACGATACAAAACTGTTAAGGATCGAAACAAATTCAGCTGAAAATGATACAAAAAGAGATTAAAGTTGTCAAAATACAACGTTTCACTTGAACAGTAAGTTTCTCTCTTCGGTACCGTAAGATATCGTAGCTTTGTCATGTTTAAATAAATAATTTAAGTTAATAACAATGGTTTAGTCTCTAAATTTACTATTATTACACTAGTTTACAGCATGTTTGAAATTTGTCGCTGATGGTCATTTCCCATGTAAAATCGTGCGCTGAATTTAAAAATGTAGTCAGAAAAAATATCAGTCGGATAGTAGCATCGTAATTGTCCCAAATTTTTAGCTGATGATCAAAATTGCATCCTTCCAAAACTACACGTTTATCAAGCACCTACAATGGCGACCAGCGAATCCAAATTACGTATGCTGAGTCGCATTTGCAGCAACCACCCAATTTGAAGCATTATTGTGATCACATTTCATAAGAGAAGCGTAAAAGAGAAAGCGATATCACAACAAATTCTCTGTATCATACCTGTTTTCTAAGACATACAATGTAAATTGTTTCACCAGCGACGCAATGAGACAAGTTACATTCAAATTCATCTCTATGTTCATAAGTTTTTCCTTGATTTCGTTGAACTTCGATGAAATTCTTCAAACTTTCCTGGTGTTCTTAGAACTTCTTTGAAGTTCACAGAACGTTTCCGAGTTTAGCATTTCCTGGAATTCTCAGATATTTCTTTAAGTTCCCAGTATTTCGCAAATGTTATCAAATTTTCCCTGTGGTTCACAGATCATCCTAAAGTTTACAAACATTTCCTGGCGTTTAAAGAACTTTTTGTGGAGTATAATTGAAATTCATATAATGTTGCTATAATTTATGGAACTCTCTTGAAGTGCGTAGAACTTACCAGGAGGACATTGCACCCCCTGAAGTTCACAAAACGTCCCTGAAGTTGGCAGAATTTTCCAAAAGTTTAAAGAACTTCTCTGAAGATCGAATCATATATTTAAAGTTTAAAGAATTTTCCTGAAGTTTGTAAAACTTCCCTGAAGTTAAATAAACTTCTCTGAAAGATACTAAAATTAACTACACTTCCATATACACTACCCGTCATAAGTGACGACTCGCGTGGAAAAGTATTGCAACACTCATTTGAATATTGCATCACCTGAAAAAGTTTAGCATCACCCAAGAAAAGTTTATATTTTCACTAAAATTTGAACAAATTCACTGTATCACTGTTAAATTATTGTGGTAAACATTCAGAAAGCTCTTAATTAGACTAGGAAAGTTTTGCAGAAAGTGATGGTTCACGGTAGAGAAGATAGATACCACTATGGATAGTACTGAATCATTTCGAGCTAGAAATCATTTCAAATTTATTGATCCTTAGTAGATAAGTTTGAAATCACTATGAACAAAATTAAATCATTAAATATATTTTACCCGCCATAAGAATAATATTGCTCCACGGAGAATCAGACCTGAAAAGTTTAGAATCTCGTGAAGTCGTTGCGATTCTATACACAAAAGTTTGGTATGATATGAATTTGAAGTGAATCAGAACTGAAAAGTTTGAAATCACTTGAATTGGATGTGAATCAGACCTGAGAAGTTTGAAATCATTTGAATTGGATGTGAATCAGAGCTGAAAAGTTTGAAATCACTTGAATTGGATGTGAATCAGACCTGAAAAGTTTGGAATCACCTGAATCGATGTGTATAAGAGCCCAATTTCCCAATTTCCCAATTTCCCAATTTCCCAATTTCCCAATTTCCCAATTTCTTTTTTATGCACTGGATCAGTTGAGGAAATTTTAAATTCAATTTGTTGTGTACAGAATCACTTCAGGAATGTATGAAATTTGATGATGAAATATTTGAAAAACACTGAATGACTTGGGAGAAGTAAAGAATCACGGTGAAATATATTGATTTTAAAACCAATATGTAAAATGGAGATTTCTTTGGGAAGTACTGATTTGGAAGTGAATAAGCGAAATAAAAAAAAACTCTTCAGGATACTTTGAAATCACTTTTAGAAGTCTTAAAACCACTTCACTTCAGAAAATTAGAAAATACTGAAATGCTAAATAATTCTACAAAAGTTAAAAATTATTTCGGATTCAATCAGAATACAAGTTTCTTGTACAGCTTAAATTTACTCTAGGATCGTTTAAACCATTTTTATTTTAACCAATCAGATTTTAGATTCCTCGAAACATGCTCCATTCACTTTTATCACCGCCGTGCACACCCTGGGCATCCGCTCGATCAATTTTCTTATAGCATCATCATCTATTTGTTGCCAACACCGCAGCACCGCAACACGGCATTCCCAAAGATGTTCAATATTTTGTGGTCTAATTTTTCGAGTGGCCCGATCCAGCTCATCCCAGAGCAACTCGATGGGATTTAGATCAGGCGATTGCGCTGGCCAAACCATGTTGACCATTTCTCCTTTTTGTTCCTTTCCACTCTGATTCAAATCAAATTCAAGTGATTCCAAACTTTTCAGCTCTGATTCACATCAAATTCAAGTGATTTCAAACTTTTCAGGTCTGATTCACATCCAATTCAAGTGATTCCAAACTGTTCAGTTCTGATTCACTTCAAATTCATATCATACCAAACTTTTGTGTATAGAATCGCAACGACTTCACGAGATTCTAAACTTTTCACGTCTGATTCTCCGTGGAGCGATATTATTCTTATGGCGGGTAATATATATTTAATGGTTTACTATTTTTCATAGTGATTTCAAACTTATCTACTAAGGATCAATAAATTTGAAATGATTTCTAGCTCGAAATGATTCAGTACTATCCATAGTGATATCTAACTTCTCTACCGGGAGCCATCACTTTCTGCAACACTTTCATAGTCTAATTCTGGCTTTCTGAATGTTTACTACAATAATTTAACAGTCATACAGTGAATTTGTTCAAATTTTAGTGAAAATGTAAACTTTTCTTGGGTGATGCTAAACTTTTTTGGGGGTGATGCAATATTCAAACGAGTGTTGCAATACTTTTCCACGCGAGTCATCACTTATGACGGGTAGTGTAGTTCGCAGAATTTCCTAGAAAGTCGCTGAACCTTCCTGAAAGTTCCCTTCAGACAAAATATGCGAACTGCAATGATACTGCAGCAGTTCTGTAGTAATTCAAAGTAAGGGCTACCTAAACTCACTGGGCAAGAGTAGCTAACCACATGTGAGTTTAATTCCTGTATTATCGGCGTTATCGGTTAAACGATTTTCAAACAAATTCGTCATGGTTGCCAGAATTTATTTTCAATCTCGCCGATGAGTCAAACATGTCTATTTATTTTAAAAATACAAGCAAATGTTTTGCAGTACAGGATTGCAAATGCCACCTGCTGAGTACGGAACACAAAAATGTCAGATACTTACTATCTCCTTTATTGCACTCCGATAAAAATCTTTCAACGATCGTCGCTACTAAAGTGGAGTGAATTTTTTCTTGACAGAGTCACTTTTTCGATGCACAACAACGTGATTTTTTTTTTAATTTTCCGGATTTTCTACACGATACATCTATAAAAAATCACTCGGAACCGGACGAAAATCAATGCCTACTATGATTAAGTGGCTGTCCTAGACTGTACTGCTCGTCCTTTATCTTTTACTCTTATGAGGGAAGAGAAATTAAACAAGATGTTGCTCTAGCAACAAATATTAATTGATTTTGCGTAAACGGATCAATACGAATCTTACTTGAGAGTCGAAGAGAGCTCTTTTGGATTTAACTCCTAAGTTCAATTCGTAATAGTTTTGCATCGTCAATAGGGCCATATACTCCTTCATAATCGGCTTTGTAAACTTCAAAACACTTTTTCTCAAAAAACCCAAGGTGAAATATTTTAAAACTATCACAGATATAATTGTTAGGATCAATTTTAACATCCTGCTAAGAAAAAACTGAGGTACATGAAAGTTGTACAAAAGTGCCTTCAGACATAGCGTGTGCTGTTCATTTGCATTCGGTTAACTATGAAAGAACTATCACAGTTTTGATTTTTAAAAGTTAATAGTACCTTTTCAATTGTTGGTCTACAATATGTTAAATTGATAACGCTTTTTGATAAATCGAATTTATATCCACCAGACTATAACTATAGCGACTATGGGGGTCATGAATAGGATGCAAAATTTGAAATGTCAGGAAAAGTCATGCTCGTGCAAAAAATACATGCTTTTACCGAATTGAACTTAATTGGAGTTGGGAATGCATCCATATACGTGTTAAGAGCAATTTATAAAAATATAAATTTCGATTACACGACTCAAAGTTTAGATTAGTTCACTCATATTCTTGAAAATGTAGTTAGCTCATAGACTGAGTAAAAATTTCCGAGCTTTTACAGGAATTTGTTTTCTAATATGAGCAACATATCGATGCACATATGAAATTAGTACACGGAAACACGTTTTCATGAAGCTTGTATTGGGAATGTACATAATATTTTTCGATTAACAAAACCAATGATATCTATTTCACATAACATTCATGAGATCACATGAGTTCTATATGATAAATCAGTTAAATTTAATTTGACACATAAGGTTCATGTGATTTTGTGGTGCAATTCCTAATTATCATATCTTGTGAAAGTTGTGTGAAATTCTAATGAATATTTTCCATTGGATATGTGATTTATTGTTTGAGTGTATACTTCTAGAATGAGTAAATTTTTCGTCGATTTTTGTCATATTCGAAAGTTTTACTCAGTCTACTACGTTTTCTAAAGTTGGAGTAATTTAGAATTAAATTTGAGTCAATCTTATATGCCATGTGGTGAGGGCTGGCAAATGTCATTTTCAATGAAAGATCTCACGCGATATTTACAGAGATACTTCTGTCACTATCATTGGATGAGAAAACGATGATAGAGATTTTCTTCAAAATCTCATCGACTTTTTTGTCATGACAGAACATGACAGTGTTGTGATCATCGTAATTACTAGCTCATTTAATGCTATTAAAGTTACTTGTACCGAGGAAATTTTAATAAGATATTCACTCTACCGATTACATACGGTTGTCTGCTTAAATTTATCTAAATCAGTTAGAAATGTTGATGTCAAAACCGCATAAGAATTATTCTCATGAGTGCGTGATCATTGAAAAATGACAAGAAAGCTAATGATAGGTAGTTTCGTCTCGTGATAGTTGTTTTTTCATCGTCACATGACGGCCGTGATATTTACCAGCTTTGCATGTGGTGTTAAAATCAGTTTGTTACTTAGTACTGGTCCTTTTGCACGCCAGCAGCGGGAGAACGAGCACATCTTAGTGAGAGATTCAACTTTCCACCACCTAAATATGGAGAAATCGACAATCAAACGAGCAATTTATAAGCTTATTAATACGATTCTAAACACTTGAGCTTGAGCTTGAGCTTGAGCTTGATTGACCGCCCACGGTTGCTACTCTGTTATTGCCAGATCAGCTGTAATTACACAGAGAACCAATAGACGATGCTTGGGACTATCAATCATCCTCAATGTGTAAAAACTGGTGATCTTAAATTAGGCAATACCAGCGCCGGCCGCGCCCGAACACAGGTCAAGAAAGGAATGGGAAGGATTGTGTTGACATGACACTCGCTTTGATGGAAGCCGAGAACACCTCTGCACTTCCACGAGGAATCACTGGGATGTTGGATAAGAGGGTTGGGTTTGCAGCAGGGTTCGTTTTGGTAAACGATAAGCTGAATTGATTTCCTAACGATTATATAACGCGAAGGAGCTTGGGACTAAACCCACGGTCTTCTGCTCAGTAAGCAAAAACGTTTGCCACTAGGCAGACGAGCACCTTTTTAATCACCGAGTTGCTGTTATTACCATGTAGTCATATTAACAAATAAAACGATTGACGAATCTTGATTGTGGATGGGCCTGAGATTAGACTCATGATGTTCTGCTCAGTAAGCAAAAACGGTTGCTCTAAGGCCACCGAGCCCCTCATATCACATAATACCGTTGCTCAACTTTTTGTATCCATTCAAACCCGGAACCAACGACAACAACGAGTTTCGCAAAATACACGATACACAAGCGATTTTACCATAAATCTCTTTGATATGTAAGGACCTGGGACCGCGTTTTTCTGCTCAGTAAGCAGGCCACTGTGACCGACGATCTTTCAAATCCGAAAACTAAAAACTACGAAAAAGTACTTAGGCCTTCATAAAGTTCCACTTTCACGCGACGTTCTTTGACTACCCAGCCATGCAATAGTCTCATTCCGTGCCTTATGGCAACTTGATGATTCTATTGCGCTCATCTTTTGGCACCACCCAGGGGAGACTTGGTCCTGTACCCAATGCTTAACTTATCTCCATTCCACTCAGCTACTCGCAATTTCTTGTGATATAGTGGGCGGAATATTATTATATGAGACAATTCAATGCAGACGTCTTTCCAAATTTGGCAGATCGACAGGTAATCGGTGAGTTACCACGATAGTCGCTATTCAACAACTCGCAACGTCCCATCGTCAACGCCTGCTATGAGAATTTCTCATTGCAGACGCCAACGAAATGATGTCATCGAGCTATCGATCAACTACCCTGGTTATCGCCTGGTACCTTATAGCACGATACTAGGAGGCGAACCGGAAGAATCGATGAGCTACCTCCCTGAGCTACGATTCTAAACACTTGGTGCTCAAAAAGTGTTGTTGAATCAGGATCAGGGTTGCTGCAACGATTCAGATAGGAAGGAATATCGAAATAAAGATAATCGAGAAGTGGAGAGTACTGTACAACGAAGCCAAGTACCAAGTCAAGTGTTGTAACGATTTTAAAAATACAGTTTTAAAATAAGATATATCAAGCAACATATTCATTACATTTTGCAAAATGATTACACACCTGGGGGAGAAAAACTTGGCTAAATATAACACAATTTGCTGATACCAACCTTTTTGCCTTTCTCGTACACCAAGGTGTACCAAAAGGCTACACAGATAAAAATTCTGAATTTTAATAGTGATGTAACATTCATTCACGTAAACTTGTATTTCATTTCACGCAACCGAGCAACTTGTAAACAATGTTGTTTACAACAATGGGCTTTTGTATACAATATTTGCTTCATTGCATAAAATGTCTCAGAACATTACATGATATATAATGTAAACTTATATGATATGTGACGCTCCATTTATCTGCATCATACTGAACAGAAATTTACACTACTTTTTCGAACTGTGTATGATATCACTTGAAAAACACAATTTCATTCCAAGACCCGGAGAGACGAATAGTAAGTTCGCATGAGTGTAACTCACTCAATTTTCGCAGAGATGGCTGGACCAATTTGAGTAGAACAAGTTTCAGAAAATGTGTTTCAGATTCCCATACATTAATAGAATTCCACACATTTCTATTGGAGAATTTCCATGTAAAAGTCCACATGATTTTTATGTGACCACACATAAGCAGAATCCACCCAGAAGCACACATGAAATTTATGAGTCAAATGAATAGTATGTGACTTTTATGTGTACACATATTAAGTAGGGTTAACAACCCCATTTGCGGCCTATTAAGCACAACCAGCACTTAGTCTTTCTTAATCTAGCACAGCTTAGCACCAAACGGATTGTTATTCTGATGGCTTCCAAATTTATTTACCTCTCCGTATGTACCGTAAGATTTTATAAAGAGAAATCTAACACTGCTTCTTGACGCCAAACTCGGCCTACGGATTCTAAACTCGGCCCAACGCATTGAAACGCCATTGAAACGCCAATGAATTCACTTCGTGCCTATCGGATGAAGATAAAAATTGATTCGGTCCGAGCGCTTCTTTTGTTTTTGGGAATAATGGGTGCAAACATTCATATCACGCGTTCTCTTTGACTTCGTTCCGTAGCTTAATAACTAAAGTATCGTACCAAACGCATAATTGTGACTTGTTAACTCTGAAATCAAGGATTTATTTGAAGTTTTCTGCTCGATAGGCCCAAAATGGGCGATTAGGCCGAAGTAGTTCTCTACCCTATGTGTCCGACACATAGATATCATTTGTTGATCACATTGCAAAAATTCATGTGTGGGAAACATAAAAACAATCTTTGAATTTTTATCAGTGTAGATCGCTTTTGATTTGTTTCCCGATCATCAATCAGACCGCTAGTATGACTGTCTGTAACAGTGACAGCTTGTTCGTGTGGTGGATTTGAAAACGCGCGAATTTCTAATGCGCGTTGCAAAATGCGTGTAATTTGACTAAAGATGTAAAACAGTGTAAACAAATAAATTTTAAAATTTTCCCTTGATTACAAAAGTCTGTAAATATCTGTTTAAACACTTAAAATCTGTAAATGTCTGTATTGAAAAAATGTCGATAAAAAAATGAAAGTCTGTAAATTCACAGACATGTCTGTAAATCTGGCAACTCTGATGTCAATACATCGATATTGACAATATTTCTGTTTCTTTTAAATTTGTCGAACCTCTTAACGGAATCCCTTTTATGAAGAGCTTTGAGTGTGTTGGTTTATTTCCTTTTAATTCCGTTATAATTCAGTGCCAACATTTCAAAGGGGCGTAATTGCATTTGTAAACAATGACTTTCGTCTTCGATTTCTCGCGAATGAAAGCTCACTCATGAAAATGAATGACACCAACAGGTAGAGGAATGTTTCCTGTCCCAGGTGGTATTGGTTATTTGGAGGGGTGGGCTTTTATTTGCGAGAAATCGACGACTAAAGCCATTGTTTACAAAAGCAATTACGCCTCTTTGAAATGTTGGCACTGAATTGCTTATCTTTTGACAGATACGCGTATTTCATCTACTACTTGCAGACTTCATAAGTGCCAAGTACTCAACATCACTCCTGTATTTCTGTATATATTGATACGTGTGGGGTTCGCCTTACGTTGGCTGTAAGTGTGGCAAAATTTCTTCAATTTTGGCACACTGCAACTATTTTAAATAAGTGCGATTCCATTGGCAAAAATCACCATCTTAGCGCTCCTCGGTGGGCATGAGAGTGAGCTGTCAATTTGTTAGTTCAATGTCAAACAATGAAGTTAATATTTTGAGATGAATGTCTATGGGATCGAAAAAATATCGCTGCGCTCAGAAAACGAAGGTCTTTCAGATTAAAACCGATAAATTTTAAAAATAAAGAATCCAATGGGATTATTATTTCTGAAATAAACGATTTCCAAATAAAATATATAAGAAATATTTCCACTTCCACTTTCCAGAAAAAAGCAGTAAACACGACTTCTACACAAACGGATCGGCATCATTTCCACTCGGACTAATTGGCTTCTGCGGAACGTTTCAATTGAACATGCATTCCGCATTAATTTCAGATTCATCTTCATAAAACCGCTCTTTATTGCCCAGGTTCTCAGGTTGCAATTCATCTTCATAGTCGACGACAGCCAGTGCTGCTCCAATGAACCTTATAGATGCAAAACTGTGATTGCCACTGTGAGATAAAACGTCATCTGCTGCCAGCCAGAGACCGTCGTGGCAATCAGTGAGTGCTGGACTTCCTGGAACATAAACTAGATCCATGTTTTATTTTTTTGTCTCCTCCAAGAAACAATCAGACCCCACTCAATCATGCAATCCACGGCTGCATTCGCGCACATAGTAGGCAGATGTAAAACATTGATTACTTCTTGTCCTAAACCATCGTTCGTCACCAGGGAGACGGGGGTATATTTGACGAATGTAAATTCATTTTGACGTATCTATTCGTGCGTGCCAAAGCCGAAGGGTTCGTCAAATTGATTCTTCCAGGCCTGCTACGACGGAACGGTGCTCCTCCCTCAGTTTCACCCGTGTCGTGTCGAGCTTCGTTGACGTGTGAAAAACAGTAGGAGTGGAAATTGAGATTGATTTTCCGCTCTCCCTTCCTTGGTAAATAAGCGGTTGTGGTGTTCAAAGGGCGCAGGGAATGCTCATCGCCGAACGCATGGTACTTTTGATGAAAATTGTGGCCATTTGTATTCATTAGGAAAAGTTTTCCGCGTTTATATGAGGAAGTTGGTAGTAGAGAGGGGATCTAACGTGTATTGATCGGACGGAGTATGTAACAAATGTAGCGCACAGTGGGTAAAGTTGAATCTAAACTTTTCAATCTCCTAAAAAAATGGTCAAATATAGGATAGCCTATGGGATTCTCAATAAGCCCTCTACTGCTTGAGTTTTGCAAAATTATGAATTATGATTATAGGGTCATTCACAAATTACGAAAAGTGATAGGTGCGAGGGGCGGTCTCAAGATGTATTACACTTGCTTATAATAGAGGAAGGGCCTGATGACATTTTCTTAAATAAGTATTGAACACAAGGGGTATTCAACCCTGCACACCAAAATCTGTTCCAAGAGTCTTAGCAGTGCGGAAAGTTGAGGCAAGCGTTGTGCTGAGCACTCCGAAGTAGGTATCAATATCCCATGAATTTGGCAACCCTGCAGTTAAACTTTTGTGATTGTGTTTACATTTTCAATTTCTCTAATTCGTGACCATGGTTCATGGCAAATATTAAGCTATATTTTCATTGGAATGAGAGTGGATTGAGCAGTGGAAGAGGAACCGGAAGCAATACATCCTATACGACCCGTCCAATTTTCACCAGCTGCCAGTAAAATGCTCCCCGACAAAATCAAACCCAGAACTCGAACGAACGAATGTTCACTCCCACCCTAGAAACAACATCCTCGAAAAAACAGTTCTGATCTACTCTGAACTACGCAACCTCGAAGACATCAACAAGCCTATCGTATCGCAGATTATAATGTCTCCTACCATCACCCAATCACATACGTTCAAGCCTATCAAGTTCACGATCCTTTGCAGTGAAATCCATCAAATGTCCCATACTCAAGGGGTGGGTCACTTCGCACACCAATTTTGGGTCATCGTTTTTGTCAGTGTGCTGCAAGTATGCTGATTGTGCCGGTCATAGAGCAAGCTGCGATTGTTTGTAAAATATCCATCCCGGCAACCCGGTATTTCTGACACTTTGAATGTTTTGGTTTGAAATCGCAAGGATAAAACGGATTGAGGATGACGCGGGAAGTGGCGAATGTGCGAAATTTCGGTGTTTTGTGATCCATAGGGTAATAAAAGTCCTGTGTTTTAGTGTTCTATAATGCCCTCAAAGGCAGACCAGAAACCTAGCCTTTCGGCTGGAAAGAGTTGAAACCGGTGGTGAGTATTGTTGGAGACCGACTATAGAGTGTAATGAATAGACTTCTTTAGTTTGTTTTGTGTGAGTTGCAGCATTATTTGAATTAAGGGTATTAATGGGGTCTGATTGACTGCCTCTTCCTCTTGAGTCCACTCTAGAACCTACATTTCGTATTTAGGTCTATAAGTGAACTGCTGGTCTGAGTTCCCGCATATGCAATAATCATAAGAAGCGCCTAACCACCAATTCGCGATATCATTCTAACTTTATGCGGTATGGTCTCTCCATCTATGATATCGTTTGTGTGCGATACCCGTTTATAAGGGTTCCTCTGGTATATTCAGTTAGAAGATGTTCCTGAACATACAGTCAAACAGCACGTAATGTTCTGAACAACTTCAATGACAGTTGTCCAGCAGTGCTCCCATTTTATTTACAACAATCTAATGCCTACGAGATTGTACCGAAGGTATGCTTAAAATGTGCCGATGGATGTGGCCAAGCTGTGTAGAATATAATTCCGGCACAATGTGCTGAGTGACTTACCCCTTGCCCCCACTTTATATCTATCGGAAATTGTGCATGATCCAGATGAACTTCACATCTGCATTTCAACTGTACCCTGTGGTTGTTGTTGTTCACCTGCACGCTCATGAGATCTTGCTGAACAGCAAATTACTTAGTGGCGTCATACGTCATGCACTTTCGAGATGAAGCAAGGCCTTATAATTGATTGATCGGTACGCCACCCATCGCCCCGAGCCCTTTTGGGACGAACTAGTACAACAGAAGAGTGCAGATTAGATCGTTGCTGATGGGGTGTACTCACGGAATAGAATTATTTTTTGATTGCATTGATCTGTTCCTATAAATCCTATACTGTTTCGCTAAGGCAATCGTCCAGATCTGATAGAATATTTGGGGTTAATACGTATCGACATACCTCAATAAGTACTGAGACTTGTATGGACATCCCTATAAAGTCCTGTAGATTTCCCATCGAAGTCCATACCAATTGATACCAATGACTGGCAAGGATACCTAAGGAAAAACGTAGAAGTAAACGATACAATTTGGCAAGACCGGGATTCAAACCTGGCCGAAATACAAAACCCATCACCCACACTCGCTATGATGTGTTTTTTGACGAAGGACTACGTCTGTCATTTTTATATGGGGATACACTTTGTGAAAACCGAAAATGGAACATGTTACGAGATTATGAAAGATTTTGAACGTTAATAACTCAGCTGCTCCTGGACCAATTTCAATAATTTTATTACTAATCGATCAGAAATATTTCTACAAATTGATATCAATAATTATTTTGAACAAGAAACTATTGAAAAAGTGGTAATGTCAAGCATTGTCTTCTTCTTTCTTCTTCCTCGCATTTCAAGCTTATTGCGTGCTCTCAACTTAGTGTTCTAGATGCACTTCCACAGTTATCAATTGAGAGCCATTTTTAGCCATTTTTGCATTAGTATAATTGTGTGGCAAGTACAATCATACTCTATGCCCAGTAGAGTGATGCAAAATTTGAAATTTTTGCTCCACAATACTTAAACGATTCCAAATCGGATCCTGACTAACATCTCAAAATTTGAACCCATTTGGTGAGAAACTGAGATGGCACAAACCATTTGAAGTTTGTATGGGAATTACTATGGTAAAACCAAGATTTTTGTTCATGTCTATCTAATAATTCACCATATCAGTCTGCTTCAAAAACTTTCAACTTTCAACTTTTTTGCTGAAGACCACTTTTTGATTAAATGCAAGGATCGAAAGTTATCAATGGTTCAAGGCGCTGATGTCTTATGATCATGCTCAATCAACTGCTCAGCAGGCAACATTGGTGTTCCTGGGGCGTTGAATAGGACACAAAAATCATGGCTACTATATCACACTGCGAAATACAGTGTTGCCTACAAAGCAGCTGCTTGATCATGTCATAAGTTTACCAATCTCTTAAATAATTAATAACTTTTTCCTGTCTCGTTTTACATAGAAACGATTTTCAGCAATGTTGTAGCTGAGAAAATTTTCTATAAAAATGACTATCGAACTGTTTCGCAGCTCAATATGGAAAAAGACTAGAAGGCAATGAACAAAAAGTTGAGATTTCCCATAGTAATTTACATGTAAACTTCAAATGGCTTGTGCGAAGTCTGTTTCTAACCAAATGAGTTGTTACTTTGGGAGGCTAATCAGGACCCGATTTGAAACCATTTAAATAAGCACTGTGGAGCGAAAAAAAGTCAAATTTTGCATCAGTCTACTGTTCATCTTTGAAGTTTTATTGATTATTGATTGCATTGCCCAGGGAAGTCAAGAAATTTTCCAACCCGAAAAATTCCTAGACCGGACCGGGAATCGAACCCAGCCACCTCCAGCATGGTCTTGCTTTGTAGCTGTGCCTTTACCGACTGAGCTAAGGGAGTCAAGCATTGTCTAATGTACAAATAAAAAGTTATAATGTTATCACTGTTTTCATTAAGTAAACATTCTTCCCGAACCCAGCCATCATAAACGAGTACCATTTGGTTGCACATCATTCTGCTCTAACCATAAAAGATATAAAAGAGTGCTGCTGTCTAGCCTCAACTCATTTTCGCTTCGGACGGCGTGGTGAGCAGGCAGCAGAAGGAACAATATTAGCCGTAGGAAGGTGGTGGCAGGTTAGGTAGTCCACTCTTCTACCCAACAAGCAACAATGACTGGTCGTGGCAAAGGAGGAAAAGGTAAAGGAGGCACCACGCGTCATTGCAAGGTTCTTCGTGATAAGCGCCATCCGACGTTTGGCTCGCCGTGATGGTGTCAAACTTATCTCCGGTCTGATCTACGAGAAGAAATGAGGTGTGCTGAAGGTGTTCCTGGAAAATGTGATCCGTGATGCTGTCACCTACTCTGAACACGCCAAGCGTAAGCAGCCATGGATGTCGTCTACGTTTTGAAGCGACAGACGCACTCTGTAGGTTTCGGAGGTAAAATCATCACCAAGTTTGGAAGCAAAACGGCCCATTTCAGGGCCAACAAGATTATTACAGTGAAGAGTTGGAATACAATCTATCTGTGCCTGTTTGTCCATATTCAGATCCACAAGCCCCCAACGACCACACAAAATGCTCTCCAGAGTTGTAATCTTGTAACCAAACTTGAAAGCAGGGGTGCAAATGATTTACTCGTTAATGGTCCTTTGCTTTCAAGGCAAACTACGCAAAAGGAAAGTGTCGCTTCTTGATAGCAAACTACTCATGGTGGGAGGAGTCTGTGTAGCTTACCAGCGTGTGCAAAAACAAAAGGCAATCAAAATTTCATTTTGTGATTGTTTCCCAAACACAGACATCATATTGAAACATCATCGTGATTATGCATTGTACCATTCTCTGTAAATTCCAATTAGTGCTTCAGTGTTTACACTCCGCATTGATAGAGGCAATATTTGAAATGAAACAAGTGTTTATTGAGAAATTCTGTAAAAATCTTCAAACTGTCTCAACTGGCTGCTAAATATCTCCACGATTATCGGAAGCGCGTGAGAGACCAGGGAACCAAGGAAACCTGCGAAACATATGCGGACCGTAACTGAACGCGTTCGAATGTGTCGAGCCAACAAGAAAGCGGCCGAAGGTAATCCTAATTTTAGGATTTATTCGATAACCGCCCAATTTCAAAAATAGGAATAATGAATTGTTCATTTTTGAGTTAAGTTTCTGAACCATTTATTTTGTTATTAATATATGAGTCAATGGAGCATCAAAACAATCTCGTAGTTCTACGTCAACAATGCGGTCGTGCTTTGGACGCAACCCTTAACTTTTTTCTTTATCGTTCGTTCTGCATAAAAACCTTATAAAATAAAATAAAAATCCTCCGCAGCTGGCACATTTTGGCCGTCTTGACTGTAGTATCGACCCTCTCGACTGACCATGGTGTGGAAGAACTCTGTTGGCGTGAAGCTGGACGATACCACGAGCCGCTGGAATTTTCGCTACGTATCGGATGAGACAAACTTAGTTTCATGGTGCAGACAGGTGCACAGCATTTTTCCTTGGAATCCTAACCCAATGTGAAGCGCAATGCAGTAAACAAAGAAGTCAACTTTAGCAAGGATTGTCAAAACGTCAACTCTCGACAGTGATGCCGTTTTATATTATGTTGTATCCTGCTTGTCAACGTTTGTCCTAAAGTGCCGAATAGTGTGCCATGCTTTGTTTCGGCACAGTATGCAGAGTTGATTATCCCTTGATATCATCCCAAAGTGGAAATTAATTAACTAACGAAATCATGGTATCTTATGGCTGGATCAACCAAGTTTTGGTATTTGTTTACGATATTTTGAGAATCGATTCCAGAAGCTACATGCTTAGAAATTATTATCGACTTCGGTAATTTTTAACCGAACTTTCAACAGCTGAACTCGGTAAAACTTTGACCTCGTTTTAATTATATTACTCGCAAATGAGTAAAATTTCAGAGCAACTTACAGCAACGATTTCAATGAAGCAATGAAAATCTAAATTATTTTACCATGATTTATTGCCGCTTATTATTTACTTAAATTGGAACATTTCTGGTGCTATTTCATGAAAAGCGACTTAATATAGAAATTTCGGCATTGTGACCGACCCATTAGGCCTAAAGGCGTTTGGCCTAGTAACCTATCACCTTTTGTCCGAGTGGAATTCTCAACTATACAACATATTCACAAAATTATAACTAATACAAATCGTTTACATTACCGTAAGCTCACTGGAAAGATCATTTGTAAATTAGCGTTCCGTACCTGAAAAAAACAAAATAAAGGAAATTGACGTTTTTAGCTATGAAATACTTGGAAAAACAATGCTTAAACTACTGTATAATGCAAATATCAACGAAAACAGCAATCTGCTTTCCCATTCCACGCTTAGTCGCAGGAGAATTCCTCATCAAACCAATCAGATAAAATGCCTCTTGGGTGTGTAGCGGAAAATTGCTCCGACAGACAGCCGCAGCAGTGGCTGTCATGTCTCGAAGTCAATTATTTTGTAAAACATTGACGCCATTTCGCAGATATCACTCTGGCAAAAAATAAAACCGCTCCTCACAACATTCCAGTTTGATGCGTTCAATCCGTTATCATTTCCGCATCTTTCCGCTACAAGAAACCGAAAAAAAATCTTCCATCTTCGAACAAGTTGTTACTGTCACCATAGGCAGCACTACATACAGTGTCAGTGGAAAGAAATGTCAGATTTCCGCTCATTCAGTCCTCAGTTCAGTAGTCTGATGCGGGATCTCGAGGCAAGATATCAACATCCTGAATGTCAACGTGAATTACACGCTTGTATGACTTTTGGTTTGGAAGTTCCTCTTCGCGTTCGAGTATACAGTCAACTCTCCATATCTCAATGTTCGATATTTCGATATGTGACAACTTTTTTCTATATTTATGTCGATGATTATCTCGCGCCATTCAAACGATCTAGTAGGCTATTCTTGTTCTATATTTCGATGGTCCCTTCAGTATAGAGATATGGAGAGTTGACTGTAGCGAGCGAATCAACTAAACTTTGACGGGAGAGTGTTTCACGCGTAGGTACCTACTAATCTATAAGGATCAAGCTTTGTGATTAACGAGTTCGACTGGCAGTGGTGGAGATAATGACTAGTAACAACCCGCAGTCGCAGTTGTTGGCAGTCAAATTTACTTCCTCGAGTTGAGAAACACGTCCGCCGTCTCTGTGAGCACCTGAGGAAGCCCACAGACAGACGAGTGGCACCCTCAGGCAACCGAATGCAGTGAATTCCCCCCCCCCCCGTTCATTAGATGGAAAGTGAAACGAGTCAGTCGTGTTGCGCTCTGAGACCTATCTGTCTTCTATGGCTGCGGAGAAATGCTGATTGGGCACGTCGGAAGCAACAGCCCCGGCTCAGTCCAGACCGTAATTGAAACGTAACAGCTGATCCATCGACTGCAACAACGAACAGCACCCGTTGCCAGTATCGCATTTCACCATTAGGAGGCATCATCAGCCTCATCAGGCAAAAAGTCCGCTCGCTACCTATGCCTCCTTTCCTGTGGTCGAATGACGACGGGAAAATGGGCCGTTTTAAAAGATCAACGATGCACGCTATTTTGAAACTACCCAAATTTGAGTAGGATCCACTCATATCGGTCAAAAGCAAAGCTACTCAAAAATGAGTAAACTAAGTTGGGAATCCGATGGATATTGTTCATTTGTCAACATGTCAATCCCAACATAGTTTACTCAGTTTTGAGTAGCTTCACATCTGACTACCAAATTTGGGTAGTCTTGAAATAGCGTGTGGCGTTGCTCTCAACGCAATGGAGCATTTCTAGCTCAAATCGTTAAAAAAAATGTCAATTTTGTCTCGACCCCTTCTGATTTGAATGAAACATTGCTCACGTGTTCGCTGCTACTAATGGTTGCATTTTTCATTTAAATATGATTTTTTCCTCCAGAGTAACTTTTGAAAAGGGCGTATAAAAAAATTGATTATTTTTTATTCAAAAAATCATAACTTGAAAACTATTGATCTGATCAAAACGGCATATGAGAAGAAGTTTTAGGTAATTAAATTATCTTTGCGAAAAAAATACACTGAAAGAAAAAAATTCGTAAATTAGTATTTAAAAAACGTAAAACGATGATTATCTCAAAACACCCCCCCTTCGATCTTTATAATTTTTTTTTTCAAGAAAATTGATGGAATACCCTTGAATTTGGTGAAAAGTGTATGCTGGTAACTTCCTTAAAAAGAAATCTATAATTTTTTTAATTTTTGTTGATTTTTACAAGTTGATGAAAATGCATATTTTTTTGAAAAATAACAATTTATTTGGATTCTACGCATAATTTTCGATAACTTTGCATATAGGAACTTTTTTCCTAAGTCCAGCCGTTCTCAAGTTAATGCAAACTAAAAAAATATAATTATAACAATTTTCAACATTTTAGGCCATTTTCAAATGTTCGTCGAGATGTCCAGCAACGAGATTTTATTTCATGATTGTATATTAAAAAACAAACAATTCATTCTCAGATATGGTAGCTGTCAGACTTACCCGTTTCTATCAGAGAAGCACGTTGATGTGGTCAAATGAAAGATTTGTTGAGATAAAAAACAGTATATATTTATTATTTTATTTTACAACTCATATTATTTGAATACATTGAATAATTTGGGTGTATCGTTTGAATTAGAGAATATTTTTACTGCAATTTGGTTGTTTGAAACTGGAATATAGCCAGGGTGCCTTCCATTCATTTTGACTAAAAAAATGTTTTATGAAATTATAGAATAATAGGATATCATGATGATATTTTGTATGTGTAAGTAATAAGAAAAGATTGTAAAGTTTGTGTTTCACACATCAAACCAGCAAATTTAGCTTTTACAGAGTCACAATGAGCGTTTTTCTGATCGCCTCTTCGCGAAGAGTGAAGAGCGAAGAGTGGGTGAGATAAATTACAAAATCGCTTATTGCGACTCTCATGTGGCAAAATTGGCAGGTATTATGTGTCAAACACAAACTTAACAATCTTTTCTTGTTGTTTACATAATCAAAATATTTTCATTATGTCTTATTATTCCATAATTTCTTAAAACATTTTTTTAGTCAAAATGAATGGAAGGCACCCTGAATATAGCAATGATATTTTCGAGTTCCAGGAATTGGTTTCACTTTCTTAAAAATTGGATCAAATTCCGTGTCAGCCTTTTTGTATTCTTCCGTAGAAACATAACAAAATGACATTTTTGTTTGAAGATCTTCTTTACGACTATTTGCCCAGTCGTACAGTTGTTAAGGGTTCGTTATAGGGTGCTCGTGTTGCTTAGCTAAACTTGCTCTGGTTGCCATTCTCTTAAGGGTACCGCCAATCGCATCACAATGACCTTTGCCGTGTGAAGTTGCAAAAAAATGCCATTCAATTTCTACATTATGCTTATCTTGCTTATCACAAATGCTAGCAAAAAATTTTATGTTTTTGTACTGTGATGCTGCTCCATCTGACATAAAAATACACTTTTGGACTGTTATTTGCAACTTTAAAAATTCTAATCATTTTGAGATAAACAACTGAACTGCTACTGTGTCATGCTTTGAAATTGATTTAGGTGGAGGTTTACAACACTTGAAATTGTTATCCATCGTAAAAAACTACTTGCTTTTTAACTTGAAACACTAAGAGAGATGAACTGAATGGAACAGGTGAAGATCGTCCCAATATATATATATATATATATGTATGTAGCAGAATAATTACAATGTTGACATTATACCTATCTTCATTAGGTACAATTGATTATAGCAAACTTTTTTAAGTGTGAGTGTAAGAAGCCTCCACGGGGTGCCTTTTTATGTAGTTGTGATATCGCGGGATGAGCTCTTAAGGCACAATATGGTATACGTCAGAGAAGTACCTAGAGAATTTATCTCAATTACAGGTTTAATAACATATTTGTTTACCTGGTTATGTTTTGAGCCTATGTTATGACATACACAATTCTATCCAAGTATACAACTAATAGAGGACAGAAAAAAGGCACATGAGTGGGTTTGTTGATTATTTGGGTATATTTGAGAGTATTTATTTATAAACTTGTTTCTTTTCCGCTGCGTCTAAATAGAAACGGGTAAGTCTGATAGCTACCATATTTGAGAATAAATTGTCTGTTTTTTAATATATATTCATGGAAAAACATTTCGTTGCTGGACATCACGACTAACATTTGAAAATGGCCCAAAATGTAGAAAATTATTATAATTATTTTTTTTAAATTGCATTAACTTGAGAACGGCTGGACTTAGGAAAAATATTTTTATATGCAATGTTTTTGAAAATTATGCGTAAAATCCAAATAAATTACTATTTTACTAAAAAATATGCAATTTCACCAACTTGTAAAAACCAACAAAAATTTCAAAAATCATAATTTTTTTTTAAGAAAGTTACCAGTATACACTCTTCACCAAATATTAGGGCATTTTTTCAGTTTTCTTGAAAAAAAAATTTATAAAGATCGAAGGGGGGGTGTTTTGAGATAATCATCGTTTTACATTTTTTAAATACTAATTTACTAAGTTTTTCTTTCAGTGTATTTTTTTCCGCAAAGATAATTTAACTACCTAAAACTTCTTCTCATATGCCATTTTGATCAGATCAATAGTTTTCAAGTTATGATTTTTTGAAAAAAAAATAATCCATTTTTTTATACGCCCTTTTCAAAAGTTACTCTGGAGGAAAAAATCATATTTAAATGAGAAATGCAACCATTAGTAGCAGCGAACACGTGAGAAATGTTTCATTCAAATCGGAAACACTCATGACCAACCGGTTTGCGTTTTGGGCTGGAAATGCTCAATGTGTATATCCAACAGCAACGGTAGATATCGAATTGCCATCGTGGTTGAAGCAATAGGCAGCGAGCGAGCATTTCACTGGGCTGCGCGCGCACCTGGTGTTGGACGTTGGGTCGGCCGCTGCTTTATGGCTTGCGGTTAATCTCACTAAGAAGGTGTCTTGCGAGATGCGATGTGATCCCAGCCTCACAAACGGCTGAGGGCAGCGACGCGTGTAAGTTGTTATTATCAACAGCGGGTTTAAAGTTGCTGGTGGTGGTGAGCGATCGATGCTTGATTGAATCTTCGTTTATTGGTCCGTAGGCATGGGAAAATTGAATTAGGCCAAGTTAAAATTTTATTGGCACAATGCGCAGTTCCAC
Organism: Ochlerotatus camptorhynchus; assembly: GCF_037179485.1. Lineage (NCBI taxonomy): Eukaryota > Metazoa > Arthropoda > Insecta > Diptera > Culicidae > Ochlerotatus > Ochlerotatus camptorhynchus. The sequence continues at coordinate 4,775,960 of NW_027040849.1, forward strand.
GGCAACTGACGAATCGATTCCAATTTTCCCTCTCCGAATTCCATGATACACTGAAACCTCCGTGTACGAACTCTTTTTTTACGCAGTAGAGCTTATGGGCCAAATTTGGCCATACTGAGCACAACCCGTCCTTTGCTCTATTTTTCGAGTGGATTTTTTTTTTCACAAAATGCAATGTTTTCACTGCAGATGAGTTCTAAATTTATTTACCTTTCCGCTTTATAACTGCTTCTTGAGCCCGAACTCAGCCATTGATTTCCGATTCTAACACGTCACCCCGATTCTAAAAATACCCATATTGTGGGTTAATTAACTGGTTTTCTGGGACTGAAAGCCGCCATCTTGAATTTCAAAATGGCGTCGGATATAGATTTCCGGTTCCTACATGTCACTCCGATTCCAAAAATATCCATATTGTGAGGTATTTGTCAATATTTTCAGAACACTGTTTATACGAAGAAAATCCCAAAATAACGAGAACCAAGTTTGTGCTGGAATTCGGCCATTTTGACTCACGCCTACATTTTCAAAATGACGTGTTCGACATTTTTTGCATACTAAAAAAATCACAAGTGATTGTAAAAAAAGGTCTATTTTGAAGTCGATTTTGGTTAATTTTGAAGTGTCCATTGAATCCATTTCAGAAAAGATAGCATGCTTAATAATCTTCAAATAAACGTAGTTGGTTTTGTGTGAGTTGCAGCATTATTTGATTTAAAGATACTAATGGGATCTGATTAACCACATCTTTCTCTTGAGCCCACTATAGAACTTACATTTCGTATTTAGATCTATAAGTGAACTGCTGGTCTGAGCTCTGGTATAATCAATTAGAGGATGTTCCTGAATATACAGTTAAACAGCACGTAATGTTGTGAACAACTTCAATGACAGTTGTCCAGCAGTGCTCCCCTTTTATTTACAACAATCCGATGCCTACGAGATTGTGCCGAAGGTATGCCGATAGATGTGCCCAAACTGTCCCGAATCTAATTTCGGCACAATGTGCTGAGTGACTTATCCCTTACCTTGTATGATCCACAGTTCCAAGCGAAGTGAAATATTTGTGAATGGCGTTTTTCACGCAGATGAAAAATGTAGTATTTTGTATGAGATTTTCACTTCGCTTCGATCTCTAAGATGAATTTTTTTGTGCAAGATGTCAGAATGTCAGAGCTTAGGGATCGACAATATAGTGAAACTTGAACTTAATTGCCACTAGAGAGGGTCTACAGATGAGCGGACTGGCTGGTTTTGAGCCAAACGAACTGTCACAGCCAGAGCCAATCGAGCAGTGCCCATCTTGATTGCATTGGCAGTGTTGCTATAAACCACCCAGGCATAGGTTGCCAAGGCAGTTTGTTTTGAATACGCTCCTCTCTTATATTAGACCCTCTCTAATTGCCACTTGTAGTCGCTGTGTTGCTTTTGTCGGAACGTGGCAATACCCAACACGCTATTTCAAAACTACCCATATTTGGGTAGAATCCACCCAGATCGGTCAAAACTGAACCTACCCAAAAATTGCATTCTGAACCGGAGTCAAGCAATGCACGAGATGGATACCGAGATCCCGTATAACTAGTGCTGTGGCAAGAAGAATGCCATTTTTGATGATGCAGTGCTAGTGGATGCTGTATTCGCCTCTTGCTGATTGGAAGCTGTCGACGACCTGTTGTTATTGCCAAAACCTCCCTTATTTCCATTTGGGGCAGCGTGAGGCTTAGAGTCTGATTCACCCTTAAAAAAGACTAGTGTGTGGTGATGAGCCTTACATTTCCGGCAAGTGTACTTCGAAGAACAGTCCCTTGCCTGGTGTCCTCTCTTAAGGCAATTACGACAAAGAGCATGTGAACGAATAAGAGACTCTCGACTGGAGATTATAGTTTTAAGAAAGGATGAACAAAGATGCAGCAAGTGGTTCTCCGTGCATGCAGGACATTTGAATAAAGTCGACTATACAGCGTTGCTGGTGACAAGAACCCACTGCTTCCTTTTCATTTCCGCTGGTACAGACTCTTGACGACTATCCGAAAATCTTATGGGTAGTGATTCTTAAATACGAATGCGACGTTGAATATAAAGTCAATAAGTTCCGGCAAATCAGTCCGCATCGTGCTCTCTTGCCGTGCGGATCTATTTGCTTTTTGCTTAAGGAAGTGTTACTACTACCTAAAGCTACAACAAATTTAAACAGCACTTTTCAGTGCTCAACCTGTAAAAATTTTCTACCTTGTTCAACTCCTCTTATTCCTCTTCGATCCTTGTTTGGACCCTATCCGAGGTAATCCTTCTTGGATATCGATTTGGAAAATTCCTCTTCGATCCTTCAGATTCTTATAGTAATCTGCTTGGAAGTCGATTTGGATAAAAAATTTACTGCCGCCATGGCGCCTAAACGCAAAAGAAAGGGGCAAACTCTTGACCCCCCTTCTGAAGAAATTAATTTGAGTAATCAATTTGATTTGCTCACGGATGATGAGAATGATCCATCATCCAAAAAAAATTCTAGTAAACTTTCCCGGCTTAATGCCAAGAAGGAAAAGATTCCCCCTATTGTGATAACCACTACCGATTTCCATGCTCTTCGCATGGAACTTTTGAATTTCGTGAAAGTTAAGTTTTCACTACAAATTGGACGTCGGGGTGAATGCCGTGTATTGGCTGAAACCTTGGACGGATTTAAATGTCTTCTCAAGTATCTTACTGAGAAGAAGCACAAATTTTTTACTTACGACACCAAAACTGAACGTGTGTTCAAGGTTGTCATGAAAGGACTGCCCAGTGGTGAATCCCTGGATCAGATCAAAGATGAACTGGCAAAATTACTTGGAGTTGTGCCACTCCAAGTAATCAAAATGAAAATGAAATCCCGTCCTGGCTATTCGCGCAACGGGATTTCTAATGATTTTTATTTAGTTCACTTCAAGTCTAGTGAACTAAACAACCTTAAGGCCTTAGAAAAAGCTAGCCTTATGCTCCATGTCCGAGTGAAGTGGGAACACTTCAGGAAGACTGGAGGAAATTTTCAAAACCTCACTCAGTGCCGTAAGTGCCAGGGATGGGGTCACGGAACTAAAAATTGCTACATGCCAGCTAAATGCATGAATTGTGGTGATTCCTCTCACGCAAAGGACGACTGTCCTGTGAAGGAAGATCCTAAGAAATTTAAATGTTCAAATTGTGGTGAAAACCACAAATCCAATTTTTGGGAATGTAAGACTCGCAAAGCGATCCTACAATCTCGTTCTAACCGACAGGTAGGAAACGCTCCACGTTTCCGACCAGGTATAAATTCCTCTGCTGTTAACAACGGTCAGCGAGGAACAAATTCTACATTCGTACCCGTAGGTACAAATATCACCCCTGCTTCAAATGTTTCATCTGTACCTACTCCCCTCGCTGCTAACAATGTTCAGCGAGTTAATGGAGCTACCTATGCTGCTATTGCAGCGGGTAGAAATCAAAATACTAACCAACGTTCTAACGGAAATTTTGACAATTTTGACTTAGGAAGCATTACTGCTCCTAAAATGGAATTTTTACAGAATTCATTAATTGACATGATTTCTGATATGCTTAAATCTAACTCCATGTTTGATGCTATTCAAACTGGAGTAAAATTTGCTAATAATATTGTCATGACTTTAAAATTCAGTAATGGATTTTAAAGCATTAAACATTTTAAATTGGAATGCTCGATCTCTTAAAGATAATGAAGACGAGCTATTTAATTTTTTGAGAGTTCATAACGTGCATATTGCCGTTATAACTGAAACGTTCCTTAAACCTGACCATAAGGTTAAGAAGGACGCAAATTACTTGATTTATAGAAATGATCGTCTTGATGGACCCTGTGGTGGCGTTGCCATCATTATTCATAGACGAATCAAGCATAAAATTCTTTCTTCATTTGAAACCAAAGTTTTTGAAACTTTGGGAGTTTCTGTTGAAACAAAATTTGGACAACTTACGTTTATAGCTGCCTATTTGCCATTCCAATGCGTAGGCCAGCAAAAGAATTTTCTCAAGGGTGACCTCCAGAAACTTACCCGTCATAGGTCTAAATTCTTCATTATTGGTGATTTTAATGCAAAACACCGCTCATGGAATAATGCTCAAAGCAATTCCAATGGTAATATTCTGTTTGATGATTGTTCTGCAGGTTATTACACTATTCAATATCCAAACAGCCCAACATGCTTTTCTTCTGCAAGAAATCCCTCAACTATTGATTTGGTCTTAACTGATTCATGTCATCTTTGTAGCCAATTGGTTACCCATGCTGACTTCGGTTCTGATCACCTTCCAGTAACTTTTGAAATATCCCAAGAAATAATTTCTAATCCCAACAGCTTTACTTTCAATTACCATAGGGCTGATTGGGAGCAATATCGAACATTTATGGAATATAACTTTGATCCAAACATTCCTTTGCAAACCAAAGATGAAATTAATTATGCTCTTGAATCTCTGACTACTTCTATAGTTGAAGCAAGAGCTGCCTCAGTACCAAAATGCGAGGTTAAATTCGATTCAATTATAATAGACGATGATCTTCAGCTCTTGATCCGTCTTAAAAATGTCCGTAGGAGACAATTTCAAAGAACACGCGATCCTGCCATGAAAGTTATCTGGCGGGATTTGCAAAAACAAATTAAAAAGCGATTCTCTGCCCTGAGGAACAAAACTTTTGAAAATAATATTTCTAAATTAGACCCGAGTTCCAAACCCTTTTGGAAACTCACAAAAATTTTGAAAAAACCTCAAAAGCCTATTCCAGCGCTTAAAGAAGGTGGTAAAATTTTGATCACAAATTTGGAAAAAGCTCAGAAACTTGCTAAGCAATTCGAGAGTTCCCATAATTTCAGTTTGGGTCTTACTAGTCCTATTGAGAATCAGGTTGCTCGGGATTTTCGGAATATTTTCTCTCGGGAAAATATTTTTGATGATTCCTGGGGGACTGATTTGGACGAAGTAAGGTCTATAACTAAAAAGTTTCAAAATATGAAAGCTCCAGGTGATGATGGAATTTTCTATATCCTCATCAAAAAACTCCCAGAGAGTACCTTGTCTTTCCTGGTAAAATTATTTAACAGATGTTTCCATTTGGCATACTTTCCTGATAAATGGAAAAATGCAAAAGTTGTTCCAATTTTGAAGCCGGATAAAAATCCAGCTGAAGCTTCTAGCTACCGTCCAATAAGTTTGCTTTCTTCAATAAGTAAACTTTTTGAAAAAATAATTTTGAATAGAATGATGCTTCACATCAATACGAACTCAATTTTTGCAGATGAGCAGTTTGGATTTCGCCATGGGCATTCAACTACTCATCAACTCTTGAGAGTTACCAATTTAATTCGTTCAAACAAATCTGAAGGCCACTCAACTGGAGTTGCTCTTCTAGACATAGAAAAAGCATTCGACAGTGTTTGGCATGAAGGTTTGATTGCTAAATTGAAAAAGTTTAATTTTCCACTTTACATTATGAAATTAGTTCAAAATTATTTAACTGACAGAACTCTGCAGGTAAATTATCAAAATTCCAAATCTAATCGACTACCTGTTAGAGCAGGAGTTCCTCAGGGTAGCATTCTTGGGCCTATATTGTATAACATTTTCACTTCGGACCTCCCTGATTTGCCTCAGGGTTGCCACAAATCTTTGTTCGCTGATGACACAGGCATTTCCGCTAAAGGAAGAAGTCTTCGTGTTATTTGCAGCAGACTTCAGAAAAGTTTAGATATTTTCTCTTCTTATTTACAAAAATGGAAGATTTCTCCCAACGCTTCCAAAACTCAACTTATAATATTTCCACATAAGCCCAGGGCTTCCTTTTTGAAACCTAGTAGTAGTCACATAGTCACTATGAACGGAGTTCCAATTTCCTGGTCAAACCAAGTGAAATATCTTGGATTAATACTTGACCATAAATTAACTTTTAAAGATCACATTGAGGGCATTCAAGCCAAATGTAACAAATATATAAAATGTTTGTATCCTCTTATAAACAGGAAATCCAAACTTTGCCTGACGAATAAACTTCTAATATTTAAACAAGTTTTTAGACCGGCCATGCTTTACGCTGTGCCAATATGGTCTAGTTGTTGCACTACCAGGAAAAAAGCACTTCAAAGGATTCAGAACAAAATTCTGAAGATGATTTTGAAGTTGCCTCCCTGGTACAGTACTACCGAAGTACATAGAATTTCGAATGTTGAGACTTTAGCACAAATGTCCAACAAAATAATTAATAATTTCCGGCAAAAATCGTTACAATCCTCAATTGCAACGATTAATTCCCTTTATACTTAGATAAGATTTAGTATTAGTTATTTAGTTTTAAGCTATCAATTGTTATACTGACATGCAGGTTTAAAAAACCTGTTTAAAATACTGAATTGCCAAGACAGGAACAATGTAAAAACACTTAGATATATATCATAACAATTAAGGCTGGTAAGTTACTGTAGTAACTGGAGCACCTAGGTTAAAAATGAAATGTAATTTATTTTGAATTTGGAACAAATAAAGAGTTAAAAAAAAAAAAAAAAAAAAAAAAAAAAAAAAAAAGTTCCGGCAAAGTGTCTTGTTCTTTGGTTGAAGAAAACTCTTCCAATCCACGTCGTGTACTGGGGTCCAACTGTGCACTGCGAACTTCTATCAGCAAAAGATCTGCCACCTCAACTACTTGATCCAGTGTTTGAATTGATCGCTCAAACCCTTCCAAAATCCTATGAAGGTTTGGCAGTTTGAAAAGCGCCTGAACCTGCCTTTTCATTAGCAACTTGCTGTTATTATATCGCTTTTGAAAGGTTTCCCATCCTATCGAATAGTTGCCTTGACTGAATTTTAAAGAATCTACCAATGCCTTCGCTTCACCTCCGAGGCAACACTCAAGGTAATGGAATTTTTACTTTTGGTAAATATGGCTTCCGGTAGATCAATTAAGTATAAGAATCCCGAAAGTTCAACCACGCGTCTTTGTTGCCGTCGAAATTTTGAAGTTTAATTTGCGGCAGACGAACATGATTCCTCCAGTTGTCGACAGAAGCAGGTCACTTTCGATGTGTGTCAGACGATCGTCTGTTTACTCGGCAGTAACCTCATTGTTCTTCATCAGCACTTCTTTCGGTCGATGAGTCGTTGACTTTGGAAAGCAACCGTTTAGTGATGAGTGTGTGAGTGCAGACCACGTTTTTGCGTCCTTTGCTGCAATGAAAGCACTCTGCCCCCGTTGGCGATACTGCCATACAATGAAACCACTGGAAGTGGCTCCCGTTCTGATGGAGGAGGCTCGACAAAAAAGAATCTTTCTAAGCCCCGTCCCATTCATAAAAACAGTGGGAAATCTTGTTAAGGGTGGGGCTTAGAAAGCATTTTTTGTGCCTAGTATGCAAAAACAGGATGGACTTCGGTTGCGAATCTAAAAAGTACTGAACAAGTGAAATATATGTTATGATTCAAATAATAGCTTTGAGGTTTACATCAAGAAAACAAAATATTGTTCAGGGATCGACTAAAATCCCAGAATGGTGCAAAAATCACTGGTCTTCTTTTTCCTCGCATTTCAAGCTTATTGTGTATGGCATATCAGCTTATTGCGTGCTCTCAGCGTAATGATTGATTGATTTATCTTTATTTAGGAGGCTTTCAGCCTGAGGCTGGTTCGCCTCAACCCTCTTCGCATAGTGTTCTAGATGCAGTTCCACAGTTATTAATTGAGAGCTTTCGATGCCTGTACCATTTTTGCATTGGTATAATTGTGTGGCAAGTCCACTCATACTTCTATGCCCAGGGAAGTCGAGAAATTTTTCAACCCGAAAAATTAATAGATCGGACCGGGAATCAAACCCAGCCACCTCCAGCATGGTCTTGCTTTGTAGCTGTGCCTTTACCGACTGAGCTAAGGGTGGTCCCAAAAATCACTGGTGCTACTCTCAAATACGGGAGCACGTCCCTTATATTTGGAAGGTTGTAAGGAGAAAGAGAAAGAGACAAAGGAGAGAGAGAGTGAGAGAGAGAGAGAGAGAGAGCGAGATTGCATGCCTAGGAGAGAGCAGTTGGACTGCACAGATGCTACTTGCGTATAATCGAGCAGTAGTGCACGGACGGGGATATCACTTTTAAATTGGAGGAGACGATAACACAGATTTACAGGAATGACTGCAAACGTTAGGCTGGGTTCGACACTCATATAATATATATTGCAAATTAAAAACAACTAAAATAACAAATTTTAAAGTTCAAAGTGAATATCACACAATTATTTGTTGTGAAGAAACTATTTTGGGTGGAATTATAAATTGTAGAGGACTTAAATCCATTGCATTTTTGCATGCAAAGCAGTCCACTAAAATTCTAACTAAAATCTCAGATTTAGGTAAATTTTGAAGCTGTCATTCTAAAAAAATCATTTTTTTAAACTATTTAAAAATATCTATAATCGCAGACCTAGATAAATTTTCAAAATACATAGGGACCAAAGTAGGTATAGAAAATACATTAAGGATGATATCAATTTCCCGTTTATTTCCTGGTTATTTTAATTCTCGGTTAGTTCCCGGTTCTCCCGATTTGCTCGGATCAGTGGCCACCGAAGACAAAATGTTAAAAAAATTGAATTTGAATTGACGGTTGAATTGCAATTTTACATTGGGATATCAGCTTTTACAGAAAGGCTCAGCAATGTTTTTCGAGAATACGTTTTGACGTAGGATTGCGTCTTTCAGCAATATATTGGGGATGTAATTTCAAAAAACCAATAATCGACCGCGTTACAAAAAGTGGTCAGATTTTGACTACTTATAACTCTGTCAATAGCGGATGGATTTTAATTTTAAACAAGCCAATATATTGAAAAAAATTCTAAGAATCTGATCAAATGAACATTTTATCATTAACACTTTACACCACTGTCCAACTGTTGCAAAGATGATCAAAATTATCACCGACTGCCTGCAAAAGCGCTATCCCTAACACAGATTTCAAAATCGAATTCTATCCGTTCTCGTCGTTTTCGTGATGGGAAAAGTGGTTTCCTTAATATCACAGCCAAACAGACATAACATATTGTATATTTCTCACTGTAAAACATCGTCGCTAAAACATTACCGCAATCTGTTGAGTACACTGTGGTGGGTAGTACGCTGAACAGATGGCGGTAGTGTGTAAACGTCAAACTCAAGGGAACTACGGTATTGATACCGAGCACGTAATCCTACGTCAAATCTACGGTCGTGTCTTGGATACAACCTCTTACTGTTGGTTTTTTTTTGAATGATTCAAAATTATTGAGGGACCAAAAGTGCCATTCCCCCCTTAACATGGCGCCTATGGCTGCTACCATCTAACTGAAGAGGTAAACATCCACTTGTACACTCTGACTATCAAATTGACTCAAGCAGTACACCCTCCCGGAAGGTAGGTGCCCTTGAGAGCTGTTCCGAAGAATATTCCATTGCTAAATCTATTTTGTATGCATCGGTGGGCGCTAATCGCCAAGGCAAACCAATTTATATTCATACAAAAGTAATGCCCCTTCTCGTTCCGGGCACTCCATAAATAACCATCTTCAACTTCTGTGTCTTCTGCCACTCTATGAATCTACATATTTTCTTTCCTAAGAGCTCCGGGGAGAGAGTGGTAAAAAGGTTGGATATTTTAACCGCCATGAACGAACGGACAGGGGACGGTAGCTTCTCTTGGATCAAGATTCCAACGGATAAGCCACGGCCAAATCATAACGCTGCAAGCCTTATCCCGGCCTGCGAGCTAGAATATAGGAAGATGAGTAGGTGCACTTATGAATGGCCCTTCGGAGAGAGCAGCTGAGAATTTCTAATGAAGCCCATCCTGGCGAACCATGCACAGCGAAAGTGAGCCTATCTTTAATCCGACATCTTCATATCATCATCCTTCCTTCGCGTTGATGAAGAAATCAGAATTAGATTCGGAATTTGCTGGAGGTTGCTTGTAGGATGTATTGCTATTGAAGGCAAGGCAGGCTTTAAAATGATCTTTTTTTATTAGGATCGATTTGAAATACACACCCGAGCCAAGTAAAATAACAACCTGATATCATCTAAATAACAAGTCTTGTAATTCCAGATATCATATTGTTTACAGTTGTTATCGCATTACTAATTTAGTTATCAACAATTGACTAATTACTTTATCAGCGTAAGGCTTTAATATCAAATTGATAACATAATTTCAAACTGGTTGAAACAATTAGCATACACAGTTCGAAAAAGTAGTGTAAATTTCTGTTCAATATAATGCACATAAATGGAGCGTCACATATCATATACGTTTACTTTATATATCATGTAAAGTTCTGACACATTTCATGCAATGTAGCAAATATTGTATATAAAGTCCCATCTTTGTAAACAACATTGTTTACAAGTTGCTCGGTTGCGTGGGATGAAATACAAGTTTACGTAAATTAATGTTTACATCACATTTAAAATTCAGAATTTTTATCTGTGTAGATCACAGTATTTGTTATCAACATGTTTTAAATGATAACAAAATGTGTTATTTTTGTGTTTCGATCGGGCATTTTTTGTTATGTTGGCTGTTTATTCCACCACAACGATAACATATTCAGTTATAGAACTTGTTATCAATTTGGTATAAAACTATGAAAAGTGTAGATAACTGACCAAAGACAAAAGCTAAAATCAATGATACCCTGTGTCCAGGGAATTCGAAACAATTACGGCTCCAAAAAATTCTTGACCAAACCGGAAATTGAACCAATCATTTGAGCAAGCTGTTGCATAGAAGCAGTTTAGATAGGAAAGGTTCAATTTAAACTTAATTGAACTACGGAGTTATTCATCAAAAATATTTACCACCAAAACTGCCATAAATAATCTGAAACCAAGAAGAGCAAAAACCTCAACCCGTAAATCCATGCAAATTATACGCACTCAATCAAGCATCAAGCGAAACAACCAACCCGTCAAAAGCGCAACCAAGGAGTGGAAAGAGCGGTCTGAATTAAATCGGATTTATGAACATAAACAACAACCGGCGACGACCGTGGCAATCATATAAAAAAAAAAATCAAAAAGCATCATAATAAAGAAAGGAAGAAAGGCCGCGCGGCCGCCAGATTTGCTGTTGTTGCGGTGTTTTCCCAGGGTCTCTCGTTCTTCTGTGTGTCGTGTGAGAAAGGTGAAGAAAAAAATAAACCGTCTTCGTTGGTGTGGTTGTGCCGTTTTGCAGCGACTCGCGACTGCGCCACCAGTTCTTCAGTACCTAGGGTAGGGAACTACTTCAGCATAAGAGCCTATTTCGGTCACATCGAGCAGAAACAGCAAACATATCGAGTTATAGAACTATGGCTACTGCGACGGCGATTTCGTATGGGATTGTTATTCTATAACTCGATAATTCTATAGTCCCTTCAATATCGAGTTGTAGAGAGTTCACAATATTTACATCCATGCTTCCCGAAAGGAAAAGAAGCGAATCCATTTTGTCTACTGTCATCGACATGTCGAAGGCTCCAGGCAGAGCGAAAGCTGGCGACCGAGCGAACAAAAGATTTTATTAATAATTGTTATTCCTCTCTACCTACACTGAACGAAAACATCCGCAATACTTCGACTGATAATTGTATTGCTCGAGCCCTTTAACAATATACTGTCGAATTTTGGATGATTGCCTTATGGTTGAATTCGCTATCAACTGATGAGCATCCATATGACTGTCATGCAAATGAAGGATGATATTAATTTGAAAATTGGCTGTAAAGCATACAGCGCAACAATTTAAGGATAGCGTGACTTGCAAATGCCTTAGATCAGATTTATAATTTGATTGCTTACATTTCCATATTGAATAGCCATGAACCGCCGTTTCATCATGGATAAAAAAAATAGTTTGTTGGTAGAGGAAACTTTCTCCACCATGAAATAGATAATTTTCGGTTTACATGGTTTACCTCTGATAGCGATGGGTATACTTCCACCTCGTTTGTCTGCTCAGATCACCAAATGACGTTTGATAGAATTATTTACATCATTGTTTTGAATGATTTGCGTTGTGGGGCTAAACCAATACCATATGCATTTATATTTAAGATGACAATCATTCTGCAGATGACAATGTTCATCCTGTATTCGAGAGGAAAATCATCTGATTTCAAAACAACCGTCATCCGGTTGCAGCTATCTTTCGAAAAGGCGATTTCGATGGTTTGGTACAGTGTAGGGCTGAAGTGAATCCAATGACGTTTCAATGTGTAAGAACGGAATTGAAACTCGTATGACGGCATTGAAATCAAGAAGCAGTGTTAGATTTTTAACAATATCTAATCAATTTATTATTCTTTATCAAATTTAACGGTATGTATGGAAATGTAATTCAATTTTATTTATTATTTATTTATTTATTTCGTCAACCAACGTAGACTAGTACATATTAGAATACAGTTTTGTCTTCTTAAATTTATTTATTTATTTCGTCAACTTTGGACAAAATGTTAAAAGTATAATTTTTTCTTTAATAAACATTAAGCAGTGTCAGCTTTCCTATTTTTTATGAGTTATAATGCCTTATGGAGTAAAATTTATTGTTTTAGTATATGCCGAGACATTGTAAAGTCAATGGTTCGCAGTATTGATTGTAAGAGGCCATCATGCGGGTTAATGGACCATATTTTGCATAATTTGTGCGATGATGTTTTATGGCAAATAAATTTCGAATTCGGAGTTGCCGAGTAGGTGCATGGAAATTTAATTTTGATAAAAGTTCTGTGGAGTCAATGCGTTGCGAAACGATATCGTTTACAAATGAAACCATTGCATATTCACGACGCTCTTTTAATGTTTGTATGTTTATAAGCATGCAGCGTACTTCATTTGATATTAAACGTAATAATAGACGTAATGTTTGATAGAAATATTTCTTTTTTTTTGTTCCAACCCGAATAGAGGTAAAGTGCGAGTTGAGCTATGAGTATGACGAAAATGAGATACTAACCCTATCTACTTTAACAAACTGGATGGAAGCGACCAACAGGACAACGACGATGACGACGAAACACATTATTTGATATGTTAATTATGCGAATCGTGTTCGGTGTAGCCTCGGTTGATTGTCGACGAGTGCAAAAAGCAGTCCTATGCAGCGACTTCTGCTCGGATGGAGTCACGGTCCGTCCGTCAGTGCAAGAGTCGGTAGTGAGAGGGGGGGGGGGGGTCAATCATGCCATCATAAAAGGTTCAACAACCGTTTTTCTACTACTTAGTGTGAAAGACTGCTGCCGAGAGAAGTTTGTCGGGATGGGATGAGACATCGGACCGCTGCCACTGGCCCGGGGTTTAAATAGTGAGATGTTGCAGTGGTGGAATGATATCTGTAATCATATTTGGGATTTATTTGGAACTGCCATGGCATATGTGTTGATATGAAATGTATTGCAAATTTCACAAATATCACAAATATGGATGCGGAAGATTGGCGCATGGTTGTGGTGGTCCTTTTAGTCGAGTTGAAATTCTATGGGATCGAAAAAATATCACTGTGCTCAGAAAAAGAAGCTCTTGAAGATTTCAAGATTCTGAAGATGATCCATAAGAACCGGTATATTTTAAAAAATTAAAGAACCAAATTGTGGGAATATCGTATGAAAGGTAATAGATTTTCGGTAAGGACTTGTTAAAAGATGAGCAATATTTGTAGCGTAGCTGAAGGCATCCTTGGTACTGATCTGAAATTATAGGTGTGCCTTCCAAAGAGGGCATTGTTTGTGAATACCTTCGTTTGTGTTGTCGCCACTCTCCAGTTCGATTCATAACCTCAAAATATGAGCTTGTGCAAAATTGTAAATATTTATAAAGGTTTAGATGTCGCGCAAATGTTTTGAAGTTTGTATGGAGATTTCTGTGAATTAGTATGGGAAATTATTGCTTTCCCTAGCATTGGTTATAGCTGTCCAAACGTTGAAAAAACAACAATAGTCGTTTAGGTCATTGCCATAGCATCAACATATTATTTGTTTTCATAATTTGGACTAGTAGAACCAAAGTTAGAGCGATATAAGGGATTTTTTTTTTAATTCTTCCATAGTAATTCCCATTCAAATTAAAATTCATTGACACAACCACTAAATCTTCATCAATGTTGACCAGTTTTTCCACACTCTTATATTGTGTGGCTATGAGTCGAACAGGAAGGTGGCCTATCAGAAATTCATCTTTATTTTTAATGAAGCACCCTGATGTACAGTGCTATGAGGGCTCCGTGGCTTAGTGGTGACCATTTTGTTTACTGAGCAGAAGATCATGCGATCAAACAATATTTTATGATTTGTTAAAAGCCATTTGGCCTATAGTGAGCTTATCTTAATTGCATATGCACCATATCATATGGATATGCACCATATGGGATCATATCTTTTTCGCTTAAAGCCTAGTATACAGTTCAAAGTGAAGTGAAATTTGAAGCAAGTGAAAAATATTGAAATTTTGCTGGCGAAAAAGGTTGTGGATCATTTTCCAATATCCTTTTTTCGCATTTCACAGTTCACGTGAAACGAAATCAATCAGTTTACACCTCCGATGAAGTGAAAATCTGACAGATACACTCTTTCTCGAAACGTCAACTTTTTGCTTAGCTGCTGTTTTTTTCACGAGCAGCTGCATGCGTGAAAAAAGCGAACGTAAGTGAAAAGGATGCGATCCACAAAACTCGATTTCACTGGATCGTATATGTTTACAGTTACAAGCGAAGTGAAATTTTTGTCAATTATATTTTTCACGCTGTATTTTATAAGGGAATTTCACTTCGCTTCGATCTCTATACAGGCATTAAGAAGAAAGAACGTATCTGTTAGATTTTCACTTCACCGGAAGATTTTATTTCACGTTCACGTTCACGTATTTCAGTTCACAGCGAAAATAGGAAATAGGAAAAAGATCCACAACAAAGTTTTCCCAACCTTTATTGCTAGCAAAATTTCATGATTTTTTACTTGCTTCAAATTTCACTTCGCTTCGATCTGTATACTACACGGAAACAAATCCGATTCCATTTTCATGAATAAAAAATCATGGAATGAAAAAATTATTCACGATGTCGTGATGGAAATTCATGATTTCATAATGTAGCGGAATCCCCAAGTAACATTTCTGGTTTTATGAGGGTTCTGTAGACCATGATTTAGACTTGTAGAATGCTTTAAAACCTTGACGTTTTAGTGCTACAATTTATTGAAAATGACAAACACGCCATTTTGGAAAAAAATACAACATACAAAATTGTCGAATTTTTTGCAATTGTTGTTTTCGAAAAACTCGATAACAGTAGGCTGTGTAATTTTGACGGCTTAAGAAAAGTTGTTTATTCTTATGAGATAAACAATTTTGTCGAAGATGTGAAGTCTCTAGAATGTACAAGTTAAAAGTTAGATTGTGGTGCCATCTATACGGATCAGTTTGAACTATTTGCTTATGAAGTAATGAAATTGCGTTGTTAGCGGAATGCTTAAATAAAACAGCAAAAAAAGATATCGTCCATTTAATTCCACTTAACTATTTTTTGTATCCCTGACAGCTACGTATTTTGACTACAATGCAATGTGCAGTGTCATTCCCACTAAAGACTTATCAAAAACCTAAACCCCTTAAGTACTCATCCCCTAGGTAAAATGTCAAGATAACAGGTATAAAAATGAAACTACAACGTGTAGAATCGGAACCTACCCAACAAATAATAACCAAAGAGTAAAGTAAAGTAAAGGAGAAAAATCGATTCAAATCTCTAATAAGAAAAAATTCCCCAAAAGATGATCCTTATTATAATAAAGAACTTTTCTGAATACACCAGGTCCCGGAAAAGATCGTTTCGGAGTTATTATTTTTGGTCTGCTAGGTTGCACCACTGTGCATTGGCGGAGATGAACCAGTGACCCCCCCAATAATTTCATGAAGTTGGCACTTCAGAGTAGCAGCTAAGAAGAATCAGTTTTATGCACGTGGAATTGTAACGCATAAAAATCTAATCAGTCTGGAACGGAGTGGTGCGAAACTGCTTCCCAACGAGAAACTTTACATTTCATTCGAATTTCTTTTTATCGACCTTACGGGAAATGAAGCCAAAATCGACCGTTCACCATGCGGAAAAGTACTATATAAAACGAGCGTATCGCCCTTTTACGACCGTTTCTACGTCGAACCGTACAGAATATAAAAAAAGTCGGAACAACTTTACGACTGCTCACCACCAGGAAACTGCAAGGAAGTAGCACCCAAGTTCTCGCAAAAAGATTGAAAAACGTGACGCCCTCGACGATGCCATCAAAAAACTTCTCTTACGTAACGACTCGAAGAGCTGCCGCTTGATGGAAGCACCTGACCTGCGTCACTGCGCTTTACCGTGAATCCTATATGCTCGTCTCCGAGTAAAACCAACTCAACACGGTCAATGGGAGTAACTCAAAATGGAGTTGAAATGAACTCATTACCCTGAGAAGGAGTTACATTTTTTTATCGATTTTCCAGGAAAATCTTCCTGAATATGAGGAAAATCGAGAGATATTCCATTCAGCCTATTAGTTTGCTCCTGGACTGAGCAAAATTTTGTACGATTTTCTTCATATTCATTTAACTAAACAAACTAGTAAATGATTCAGTATGTACAATGGATAGTAAATCTGAGTAGCTACGTAGCAAAGGAACATTTTTGCAAGGTTTATGGTTATAAAAAAAGCGGTGTCCAAAGCAGTGTCCAAAACAGTGTCCAAAACAGTGTCCAAAACAGTGTCCAAAACAGTGTCCAAAACAGTGTCCAAGTATATGTAGGTATGTCTTCTTTCCTTTATTCAACGTCGGTCTTTGTTCCGCAATCTAGTGCCAATCACCGACGGACATCGATTGCCATCCATTGCCGGCAATCGAATGTGCAGGAAGGCAGCTTCCACACCTGCGTAGGATATCGCACCAATGCAAACATATATGGGCCGAGACCAACGGCTTTACTTCCCTTCCGAAGGAAGACGTGACCAGAGATTTTTATGCCTCAGAAAAATCCCACCGACCTCGGCTGGGATTGAACCCAGACTCATTGGGGTGAGAAAGCAGTCACGCTTACCACTACACCACCGGCGCCGGCTATATGTAGGTATGATCCATAACCTTTATTTTTTAGTGCACAAACGTGATTTTCTATGGATCAATTTGGTTGTTTGAGCACTGGAACTATTTTAAATAAGTGTGATTACATGAAGGAAAAAAAGACCATCTTAGTGCCCCTCGGTGGGAGTTTGTATGGGAGCGAGCTGTTAACTAATAGATTTAGTGCCAACAAATAAAAATTTAAATCTTGATTCACAAATCGAGATGAATGTCTATGCAGGGTTGTTAGCGATCAATGCTGTCAAAAATAGTGATTTTAGTGACCATGTTGAAGAAATAAGTGACCAAATAGTTGTACAAAAGTGACTAAAAAGTGACCTTAAGGAGGAAAATTAGTCGTTCTGATTGCATACCAAATAAATGATTGATGTTTATGACTTATTCAATAAGAATCTCATAAACATTTAAATATGTACGATAGGAACCTTTAAAGCGAAAAATTCAATAGAAAGTTTATAACTGGAAAATACATGAAAAAACCGGGAATTCTCAGGGAATTTCATTTCTCCTGAAAATACCTGAAAGTCTCAGGAAATTCCAAGGAAAGGAATGCATTTTAAAATAAAAACATTCAATATTCCTAGTTATTTTCATTGACACAGTTAAAATCAAAGCATAAGTCCTCGTAATTTTTTGGTGAATACTTAAGGGGTAAAGGGGATGCTAAAAGGAGGATTACAATAAAATCTGAGAATAACTCCAGGAGAAATTCGTAAAATAATTCCAGGAGAGATTGGCAAACCAATTAAGGGGAGAAATTTAAGGAATTTGTGAGGAGAAATAAAAATGAATTCTTAGGAGGTTTTCAATGTGAGTAGAATTCCAAGGGAAGGAGTGAGATTAAAAAAGAAATCTGAAATAAATTCAATTAAAATTCTGAGAATCTTTCCATAGGATTTCTTAATGAGGAGAATTTCAAGGCAATTTCTAGGAAAATTAAAAGAAAATTTGATTCGGAGGATAGTTGCGAGAAGTATTCTAACTAAATTCTTGTGATATTTTTTTAGAGAATTCAGAGAAGCGTTCCAAGTGAATTTCTGAAATAATTCCATGAGAGTTTCGGAAGAATACGAGCGAATGATGACGAGAACTCCAAGCGAATTTGCATGAGAAATCTTCGTTGAATGTGTAATCGACTATTCTGAGGTTTTCTAAACAACTTGAAAGTTCCCAAAATATTCCTGAAGTTAATGAAACTGCCTTGAAGTTCTTTTGAGCATTAGCATGAGCATGAGCTTGAGCTTGATTGACTGCCCACGGTTGCTACTCTGTTACTGCCAGATCAGCTGTAATTACACAGAGAATCAATAGACGATGCTTGGGACTAGCAATCATCCTCAATGTGTAAAAACTGGTGATCTCAAACTAGGCAATACCAGCGCCGGCCGCGCCCGAACACAGGTCAAGAAAGGAAGGGGTAGGAATGTGTTGACGTGACACTCGCTTTGATGGAAGCCGAGAACACCTCTGCACTTCCACGAGGAATCACTGGGATGTTGGGTAAAAGGGTTGGGTTGGGTTTGCAGCAGGGTTCGTTTTGGTAAACGATAAGCTGAATTGATGTCCTAACAATCATATATAACGCGAAGGAGCTTGGGATTGAACCCACGGTATTCTGCTCAGTAAGCAAAAACGTTTGCCACTAGGCAGACGAGCTCCTTTTAAATCATCGAGTTGCTGTTATTACCATGTAGTCATGTTAACAAATAAAACGATTGACGAATCTTGAATGTGGATGGGCTTGAGATTAGACTCATGATGTTCTGCTCAGTAAGCAAAACCGGTTGTGCTAAGGCCACCGAGCCCCTCATATCACATTATAGCGTTACTCAAGTTTTTATGACTATTCAGACCCGGCACTGACGACAACGAAAAGTTTTACAAAATACACGATAAACAAGCGATCTGACCAAAAAAATTTAATATGAAAGGATCTGGGACCGCGTTTTTTTGCTCAGTAAGCAAGCCACTGCAACCGACGATCTTTGAAATCCTTAAACTAAAATCTTAAGGCTTTATTAAGATCCATTTTCACGCGACGTTAAATGTTTCGATTTTCTCTTTACGCATGGTTCAGGTAATCATAACAAGCTATGACCGACGTGACGATTGTTTAAGACCTAGTTGAACAAGCTATTCAAATGAAATTACGCTCTCGAATTTTACTTGGCATGTAATGAACAACAGAAATACGCGGTTGGTGGTTAATTTGAAATATACTAACGGTACTGCCTACGACAACAACGGCGATTACGACAGCGACTACGGCGGCGCCTACGACAACGACAACAGCAAATTTGTAACTTACTATTTGTCTAGAATAAACACCTTTGCCCGGCACCTCCACTGGTTCTTCATGTCCACCATCTGTCACTGTTTGCAAAATATCTAATAACAATTACCTTCCAATACCAATACTTCCTGTATTGCCATGGTCATCTGGGAGGAGGGACCGTTCACGGCCACCAGCTACTGCCGGTCCAGTCTTGAACGTATCCAGCGAGGCATCCTTCAGATTACTTACAATCTCCGACACTCAATGCAAATCGCAGGCACACTTACGCTAGTTACAAAAAAAAGCACTCCCGTGCAAAGAAACGGATCAAATAAACGTCACTCTCGCGAAAGCTCACCCGTCGTCGTCGAACGGCAAAAAAAAAGGAATCGGTGGGCAATTTTGTGACACCCAGCTACGAAACACGTTCAGAAGCACTTTTGGTACACTTACTGCCTTGAAGTTCTTTTGAGGTTTGAGAAACTAGCCTGATGTTCGCAATACTTCTAATCATTGTTTTTAACTTCTCTAAACTTTTTCGGACTTCCTAAAGTTTCCACAATTTTCCTAACGATCATGAATCTTCTCTAAAGCTTTAACAATTCACTGCTCTGAGGATGTTATTTTTAGCTTTTTAGCGAGATCAATATCTTTCTTGAAGTTCTCGAAACTTCTCTAAACTGTTTGCAGTTCTCATGAAGCTTGTTGTACTACCCTGAATTGAATTGAACTGTTCCAAAATTTTTTGAGCTTTCGTGAACTTCTGAACTTATGTGAAAACCTAAATAATTTTCTTAACATCTCTAAAGTTCTCTGAAAATTTGGGAACTTCTTGAAATTGTCCGCTAATGTAGTGAAACTAATGGAACTAACTTTTCCCCTGAAAATCCCCTTGTTTTTGGAGCTATATTAAAGTTATTTGAAATGTTCCCGAAATGTCCATATAAGTTCCTGACGTCCTCGGATCTTCCCTTAAGGTCCATAGACTTTTATGAAATTCTTGAAATGTTTCTGAAAATCTCTATACTTCTGTGAAGTTTTCGAAGTTACTCTGAAATTTCAGGAACTTCTTTAAGCTTAAAACTGCCCAAAATATTTCTCAATTTCCTTAAAATTCTCTAGACGGCCCTGAATATCTTAGCATTTTTTTGTAAGAACCCACAATTTTACTGGAACTGATTGAATTGACTTTAAGTTCTTCAATTTTCCTTATGTTTTATAAAGTTTATAGACGCTCACGAAACTTTGCCTTAAATCACTAATTTCCCCTGGAAAGTCCAGCCCTAATGTTTTCTATGCTTACCTCAATTTCTCTAAATAGATCAAATGTTCCGGTAAATTTTCTGATATATATTTATAATTCCCTGAATCTTCTAAAGTTTTCAGATCAATCATAGAATTTTCGGAATATCCCATGATTTCAAGGAACTCCTTGAAAGGCGCTGCAAATTTTTCTTAAGTTAATGGGATTTTTGTGATGTTATCTGATCGTCCCCAAAGTACTCGGAACTTCACTGAATCTAACGAAACAATCTAAAAACATCGAAATTTCTAAGAAGTTTTCTGGAATTTCTTGAAAATATCGGTGCTTCCTAAAAGTTCTCGCATTTATTTTTAATTAATGGAACTTCGTTGATGTTCTCTTATCAACTTAGCTAAATTTTCGAGTTTTTTTAGATCTTGAAATTTCTATGATATAACACTTTTGAAATAATCTTACATTTTCCGGGTGTTAATATAATTTTTATTGTGTTCCAGAAATTTTCTCTGAGCAACCGAAGTTTCCGGAAATTCCTGGTTTCTGGCTTCTGCAATTTCTTTGAAATTTTATTCACTGCCCTTTAATTCTATGATCTGTCTTGATGTTCTCGGAGCTTCCCTAAAGCTCTCAATACTAAAATGAAGTAATGCTTGCTTCTTTAAAACTGATTGTCATGTCATACAAACGTTTGCGTTAATTGTTGTTTTACAGGAAAAATCATATTTTAAACGCCTTTCATAAATAGCTTTCTTATTATCAACTTGGAAATTATCCACCAGCTATGGAAAAACCTGTAAAACTCACGGAACTTTATTTAGCCAAATGAGTGGACACCCTGTAGATAGAGAAAGACGATTAAACGTAAAAAAACTCTATAAAAGGTCGTCAACTTCAATTGATCAAAAATTAAAACAAAATCGAAGACAACATATCAAGAAGACTGGAAACTTTTCCATTTTCTCGTACAACCGCTATGAGGCAGGTACAATTGCGTCATCTGCCGCTCAAAATTAAATGCTTCGAACGAATTTGATAGCAAAGATTAAATCCTAATAAAAAGCTTCCACCTTCGCTCAAGTGCAGCTCTACTGTATCTGTCGCTTGGATTCTGACAAAGGTTCCAATCTTCTTAATATGATGTCTTCAACAAAATACACACTGCAAGAAGAATGATTAATTTTAAAATAAATTCACGTTAGAAAAAGTTTAAAATAGTGACTGATTACAAGAAAGAGTGACTTTAGTGACTTGGTCTTAAAAAAGGAGACATTGTAGTGACTTGCTTGAAAAAAGTGACTCGCTACCAGCCATCCTATGCCAGCTATGGGATCAACAAAAATGTCGTGGTGCTCAGAAAACAAAGCTCTTTCAGATGATGTATAAAAACCCAATTGGGTTGTTTAATTTCGAAAAACGTTTTTATACATCATATGAAATAGTTTCGTTTTCTGAGCACAACGATATTTTTATCGATCTCATATAAATTTCTGCTTCTCGATTTTTAATTCAAGATTAAAATTTTAAATTTTTGACACTAAATTTATTATTTGACAGCTCGTTCCCATACAAAGTCCCATCGAGGGGCGCTAAGATGGTAGTTTATGCTAATACAATCGTACTTATTTAAAATTGTTCCAGTGCACCATTGCCTGAGTATTTCACTCAATTAACCACTTCATTCGAGCAGTCAAAATGACGTTTACTACCACTCGAACTTTGAAATAAAACATTATTTTGAGATTTTTTCTTCTAGCACCACGAGAAAAGTAGCCAACATTAGTGCGTTTCATGAAAAAAATTAAATTAATTGGTCCAGATTTGTGAAATCGCTGCTAGAAAGTCACGCCAAAACTGCTTGACAAAGTGGTCAATTTCAATGCTCTTTCTTTAGAAATTTAGCGGTACATTTTAATAATTATGTTGCTAAATTTTACAACAAATATGACCATGGATCATATTGATATTTTTATGGATTATATTCACCGGGGTTTATTGAATCATTTGGGTGTTTTTAAGGAGCGTTTTTAATTTTTTGTATTGATCCATTTATGACATCTAAAGACTGCCAAATTTTACTCACTTACTCAATAACTCCACTTGTACACATTTCGAGTTGAATTCGACTCTGCTACTGAGTTACTCTCATCGGCCGTGAACCGATGCTGCAATGCGCTGGGAAAGGGATGCCGGTAGAAAGAGAAAACCGGAAAATCGAAATTAAGCATTTTGTCAAGTGCAGTCAACTTGACGTCGGCGGTCGTCGTCGTAGTCATCGTCACCGTCATCGTTTATGATGAAATTGCAATCCGAACAAGGGGAAATCTCTACGGTCGGTTCGGTCATCAACAGTAGCGGAAAGTAGCTCTACCTAAGTGTGCATACTAGGGTGGGTCGCGTTTGTATGGTGGATCACAAATTCACAACCTCTTGTTTGTTTCCCACTGCTCTTCCCGTTTGTATTGAGGTCCCCAACAACGGTGTCAAAATTGGAACTGGATTTGCGGGATAATTTTATATTTTGTTTGACAAAGTTGTTTTGTATAGTATTCTTGATCTAAGTCCGAGATTTGGTGAAATTTGACCAACATGGACTAAGGAATGTATCGGAAATAAGCTATCCACATACATTTGCGTTATACGCACGTATTTGTGATGGTTTTAGGCTGGTTAAAAGTGACATTTCGAAAGTTATTTTCTATGTTCGAAAATCCCCGTGCTGTCGATCGACCGATTTTCGACACACGGTTGTCAAAATTTAACTTCTTGTCTGTCAGAAATAACCATGCTCGGATAGCAGGGTTAATCGATAACTTTCCATCTGTCAAATTTTAACCAAAAGTTAAAAAATACGCCAAATGGTTCAGAGCCTTAGGCTGTGAACCATTTGCCGAGTTAAATTTAACTCGTGGTTAAAAGTGACATTTCGAAAGTTATTTTCTATGTTCGAAAATCCCTGTGCTGTCGATCGACCGGTTTTCGAGCCACGGTTGTCAAAATTTAACTTCTTGTCTGTCAGAAATAACCATGCTCGGATAGCAGGGTTAATCGATAACTTTCCATCTGTCAAATTTTAACCAAAAGTTAAAATAATCTACCAAATGGTTCAGAGCCTTAATATGCTTATCACTGCATCCTGTGCGTTTGACTGTCATCTTTCGTTTGTTTACTTTTTTGGCCGGTTCAAATTCTTTGTTTCCAAAATGTCGTGCATTGAAAATGAAGTGAAAATTAAGGTTTTGGACACATGGCTACGTGAAAAGGGTGTAAATATGCGAAAATTGGCGAAGCGCTTTGGAATTCATCATGCGAGTGTAAAATCCATCATAAACAAGTTTGCGGTACACTATTCTTTGGATGAACTGCCAGGAAGAGGTAGAAAACCCGGATCTTCCCACCCAAAAGTGGACCAGAAAGTGGTATCTCTAATTAGGAAGAACAAATCAATGTCGATTCGTGATTTGGCCAATAAAGCGGAAACGAGCGTCGGAATGATCCAACGTATCAAGAAACGGAACAACCTGAAGACTTATAAGAAGCAGCAAATCGCCAAAAAAAGTGCAGAACAAAAGTAACGTGCTGCAACAAGGGCCCGAAAATTGTATTCGTGAATTTTGCAGCGATCGGATGCATGCATTTTGATGGACGACGAGACCTATGTAAAAAAGGACTCAAAAACCCTTTTCAGGTCCACAGTATTATATTACCATCGTGGCGGAGGATGTAAGCAATGCGGATAGGTCGATTCAAGTGGAGAAATTTGGTCGAAAAGTGCTGGTATGGCAAGCAATATGTTCCTGTGGTTTGAGGTCTACCAATTTTTACACTACCGGAACTATAAATGCAGAAATCTATCGATCTGAGTGTCTGCAGAATAGGTTGCTGCCTTTATATGAGAAGCATAGTACCCCTCCACTGTTTTAGCAAGATTTAGCGTCGTCGCACTACACCAAAACAACTCTCAATTGGCTCACGGAAAAGGGTATAGACTGGTAAAGCAGCTGGGAATATGTAGGAGTTCAAAAAAATTTGGGCTAAAGCGACCAAAAAATGTGATGAAACACTTGTCCGAAACTTGATGAAAAATGTTCGATCAAAAATTCAAAAATTCGTAAAGGCCTTGACAGTGTTCAAGTTCATTCTCGTACCATAAAGGATCAATCGTTTGTTTGAATAAAACATCTTTTTTTTATATGATTTGAAAGAAAACTATGTGGATAACTTATTTTCGATACAATCCTTATAAGAAACAATTTTAAATAATTATATTATATCGATATTTGATCGATGACATAATAAGACGTCTTCAGGCTCTACAAATTGGCCATGAGCCCAAGGATTTTTCTTTAACTACTGAGAACTTCGTTAAACTTCAAGGGCTTGTAAAAAGTTCAGGAAACATCGTAGAAATTTAGGAAACATAGTAGAAATTTAGGGATCTTCATAGATCTTCAGACAAATTCGTAGAAACAAGGAATTCGTAAAAGTTCTGAAAACTGCGTAGCAGTGGAAAATTAGTTTAAGCTTGAGGAGTTTCGTTGAAGTCAAGGGAACATTATTTTATTTCAAGGATGCTAATTATTGATCGGCAACCTCTATTTAAATTCAGGGCACTTTTTTAGGTGTGCAAATCGCGTACAAATTCAAGATATTTCGTTCGTGAAACTTCGCGAAAAAATCAACGAGAAACGTAGAAATGCAGTAAACTTTGTAGAAGTTTTGCAAATTTTGTAGCATTTTGAGGAACTGCTTTAAACTTCATGTAAGTTCACGGAATTATGTAGAAGATCTAAAAATAGTTCAATAAACTTCTAAGAACTTCAGGGATCCTCGCTTCAGTTTAGGAATCTTCGTTGCAGTTTGTCAGAGATCTTATTGCAAACAAACTGCATCAACTTCTTGGAGGTTTTGGGAACTCCGTTAAATTTCAAGGAACTTTCCAGATGCGCTATAATATTTGTGGCTGATAGGAGTCCTTCTAAACGTGCAAAGATGTTCAGAGATCTTTGTAGAATTAAGAGAGATGGAACAAATATGGAATATGGAATATTGAAGGATATTTTGTGAAACTTAAGGGAGTTTTGTAGATGTTCAGGAAACGTTGCATAAGTTACAGGATATTTTTTCAAACATCCTTCCAAGACAGCAGGAAATATTCAAAAGATCTCCATTTAGACGAAGATATTAGTAAATTTCGTTGCATATTTTCCAAGAGTTCAGGTTGATCAAGTTCTGAGGATCTTCCACTTTTTTTAAATACACATTTTCTTTCAAGACTGTAGGTTGTTCAGGAAGCATTAAACACTTTTCCAGCTAATTGGATCTTGAATGATGAATCTACATTTTATGGACATGTTTGTACATTCTCTAAAGAGAAGCCCCATGTCTTGATGATTTACCTATTTTGTCAAAAATTAGCGCTCCATGAATGAGCTGAATTCAGGACATAAATTTTAACGAAGAGATGGTGATTTCTACATATACTTAATGTAGTTGCCTTGACGCAATTTGATGAATAGCATCTTTACGATTTTTTAATTAACCGTAGTTTAGCAAAATAAAAAAAAATGCAACACCCCCCCCCCTAGGCCCCCTCTAGATACAATTTCTAGCTACCAGGGGCTGGCAAATGTCATTATCTATGAAAAATCTCACGTGATATTTACAGAGATACTTCTATTACTTTTTTTTTAAAGCTTTATTAAAGAGATTTTTAGCCTTAGGCTAGTTCATCTCTAAACTTCTATTACTATCGTCGAATGAGAAAACGATGATAGAGATTTTTTTCAAAATCTCATCGAATTTTTTGTCATGACAGAACGTGACAGTGTTGTGATCATCGTAATATCTAGCTCATTTATTGCTATCAAAGTTACTTGCACCGAGAAAATCTTAATAATATATTTACTTTATCGATTACATACGGTTGCTTGCTTAAATTAATCTAAATCAGTTAGAAATATTGATGCCAAAACCGCATAAGAATTATTCTCATGAGTGCTTGTTCATTGAAAAATTACAAGATATCTGCGATATTTTCGAGCAGGAAGATCTGGTCATTTTAAATGATGGCGGCCCAACGTTTTTCAACGGTCGGCACACCCCCGCCATTGACGTGTCCACAGCCAGCCGTTCTCTGGCGGGCAAAGTGCTTTGGTCGATTAACCCGGATCTGTGCGGCAGTGACCACTATCCGGTACAGATTCGGTTATCCGCTGCATCGCCCCCAGAAAACACCCGGAAACCGCGGTGGCCCTACGGGGAAGCTGATTGGGAGGGTTTTCAGCACACGTACCGAGCCTTCGCGCAGAACCAGGAACCCACGACCATCCCAAGCATCACGGAAATCATATATAAAGCCGCTAGCACCAGTATACCAAAAACTGGCTGTGTCCCCGGGTGGAAGGCACTCCGCTGGTGGAACGACGAAACCAAAAGGGCAGTAAAAGCCAGGCGAAAAGCACTCCGGAAGCTCAAACGCACCACCCCAAACGATCCAGCAAGAGACGAGGTCCTCGCGAACTATCGCCAGCAGCATAACAAATGCCGACAGGAGATCCGGACGGCGAAACAAAATTGCTGGTCGGACGTTCTGGAGAGTATCAACGCCGAACAATCGTCAGCGGAGTTATGGAGTCGCATCAACGCCCTTAGCGGCAAGCGGCGATCATCTCCGCTTCAGATTCGAACAGACACCGTCACCATCACTGACCCAACCGTCGCAGCAGACGAACTGAGCAAATACTTTGCCAAACTAT
Source organism: Ochlerotatus camptorhynchus (assembly GCF_037179485.1). Taxonomy (NCBI): domain Eukaryota; kingdom Metazoa; phylum Arthropoda; class Insecta; order Diptera; family Culicidae; genus Ochlerotatus; species Ochlerotatus camptorhynchus. The sequence continues at coordinate 4,803,404 of NW_027040849.1, forward strand.
CCGGCATCTCGGAGTACAGCGAAAGCTTCCCACAGCGAGTCCGCCCCTCTATCTCCTCTGTGTCTACCTTCGGAATTCCTCCAGACAACGACGACCTACCGATCAACAACCCACTCTCCTGGGAACAACTCGTGTACGTTCTCAGTCGGAGCAACGGGAACTCGGCTGGACCGGACGAAATCGGCTACCCGCTGCTAAAGCACCTTCCACCCGAAGGCAAAACGAAACTTCTCTACCTCTACAACCAACTCTGGACCACTGAAGAATACCCGGAAAACTGGAGAGAAAGCCTCGTTATACCGTTACCAAAAACCAATGTTGGGACCAAAGACATTACTGGGTTCCGACCCATTGCACTGACCTGCTGCATGGCGAAAGTCCTGGAACGGATGGTCAACAGGAGGCTGAAGCAATATCTTGAGGCCAAGGGGCTGCTTGACCATCGGCAGCACGCCTTCAGGCAAGGGTATGGCACCTCCACCTACTTCGCCACTCTTGGGGAAGTCCTGAAGGAGGCAAAGGACCAAGGTCATCACGCGGAGATCGTCTCGCTGGACATCTCCAAAGCGTTCAACTGAACATGGACACCAGCTGCATAGAAGAAGCTTGCTGATTGGGGCCTGAAAGGACACATCCTTCACTTCGTCCGGAACTTTTTGACCGACCGATCTTTTCGGGTTTCGGTTGGAAACGTGCAATCCGGAAGTTTCAGAGAGGAAACCGTAGTGTCACAGGGTTCGGTGATCGCGGTCTCCCTCTTCCTGGTGGCCATGAATGGGGTCTTTGACCAACTACCCAAGAACGTTTACATCTTCGTCTACGCGGATGACTTCCTCATTGTAACGGTGGGTCCCACCCTGCAGAGGAAGAAACTGAGAGCGATGGGCTGACTCTGTTGGTTTCCAGCTTTATGCCGGCAAGAGCGTGCGCTACCATATATGTACCACCAGGCATCGCAACAACGGACAGCCCATCATGATTAAAAAATAAGCAATACCGACTAAAAACACCGTGAGGGTCTTGGGAGTGCTCCTCGATAGGAATTTATCCTATGAGCCGCACTTCCAATAAGTAAAGAAGGACTGTCGCAGTCGATCCAACCTGAAAAAGACCATCTCCCGCCCCCAGCGATCCAACAATCGCGAAATCCGCTTCCGCGTAGCTAGAGCCATCATCGACAGTCGTCTACTGTACGGTGTAGAGATTACCAATGCTCGGTGTTCTCAGCTGAGGCAGCGGCCATTCTCCACGCGGTAAAGTTACCGGCCAACCGGCCGATATTAGTCGTAACTGACTCACACAGCGTGATATTGGCCCTAACAATAGAAACACCGAAGCATCCGTGGATCCAAGGATGGGTACCCGGTCACTGCGGGATCCAAGGGAACCTAATAGCCGACCACCTCGCTGGCTCAGGCCACACCGGACCTAGGTCCACCGGCAATGTACCGCTCCAAGATGTCAAAAAGTGGATCAAGCGGACGATTCGGAGAGCCTGGGACACCGAGTGGAGGAACAACAGGACACACCATCTTCGGAAGATCAAGGCGACCACCGGAACGTGGAAGGATCGACCAAACCTACGAGAACAGCGAGTGGTGTCAAGGCTGCGCACCGGGCACAGCAGAGTCTCCCACAACTTCGGAGGAACACCGTTTCGGAGGACTTGTGAAACCTGCGGAGTGCCAGCCACCGTGGAGCACATCCTCGTGAAATGCGCGGAGTTGGAAGACCTTCGGGCTGCCTTCGGCTTAGAGTCAATCAGCATTCAGAACCTGTTGGGCGACGAGTCCCCGACAGCAGCCCATCACCTTCCTAAAGGAGGCGAACCATTACCACAATATCTGAGTGTTCCTTGTTTGTATTTCCGTTTTGTTGGCTCTTTTGGCAGTTTTCTACACCTTTTCATTATAACAAGATAAATGTATCACAGCCAATATTGGGAATCTCCATTTTCTCAATTTTTTAATCTCAAGAGATGAACTAGCCATATGGCTAAAAATCTCTATAATAATAAAAAAAAACAACATATCTCGTGATAGGAAGTTTCGTCTCGTGATAGTGAGAGTACCTCTTTACTCATGATATTTACCAGCTCTGCTAGCTACGCCAATGGTGGTGGACATATCGTTTTGATTTTGAAAAATGATGATAGATCCTGTTTTTAATCTTTAATCCGTAGGATTTACTGCAATAATGATTTTATGTTAATTTCCACCAATAAAAAATCACTAACTTTCAACACTTGAACAAAGAAAACAGATGAGGTCATACACATAATATGCACGTAAATAAGGTCCAATTTCCATTCATTCGATTAAAATAGCCGTTTCTGAAACATGTGATAAAATGCGCACTATTGCCCCACCAGAGGGGCAAAAGTACGCAGTCGGAACCTTTTACTTAAGAAAAATGCCATGCTTATCCATAAAGTTGACCCACCCTAGAGCATAGCTATGGGCGGAGAGGCGATGATGACAACTTTTGAAAATGCAGGAAGACTCAAAACACCTCTGGATAGAAAGGGAGCGGTGGCACTACTATTGGCAAAGTTTGGAGAGCCGTTTTTGTGTGATTCAATTCAGTGGAATTCCGGATGTATTTCAGGGAAAAAGGTTACACTTGAAATAGATTATATTGCATTTCATGGATCGTAACATGGAGAGAAAATTTGCAATGTATTAACGAAGAACCAACTTTCTTAACAGTAATCTGAAATTTAGATCTGACCCTTGTTTCACGTAGCCTTTTGCACGACACCTTACACGGTGAATGAGAACGACTCAAATTTGAGTTTAAAGCTCGATTCAAAGTAAATCTGGACGCACGGTTTAATACACCACCGCGCCCCTGGTAGTTGGAACAAAAAACGTTTGACAGGCATTTGTTGATGTTTCATTGACGAAGAAATTGGTGAAAAGTTTTTCTCGATTGATCTACGCATCCCGAAATTACGGATCATGGAACTTGAGAAAAGAAAATTAATTGTGCACAAACATCTAGAGAACCCTTCGTGGTCTGCCTAAAAAATAGCAAAAGTGTTAAAATTCCCAAAGTCAACGATGAGTCTTGTAATCAAACGTTACAAGGATACTCTGAGTGTGGATAGAGCACAGCGCATCTATCATAAAAGCAGGGCTGGTAGCGAGTCACTTTTTAATGACTTGATCACTTTTTTCAAGCCAGTCCCTAAAAAGTCTCTTTTTTTAAGATCAAGTCACTAAAGTAACTTTTTCTTGTTAACAGTCCCTTTTTTCAACTTTTTTAGCGTGAATTTATTTCAAGATTGATCATTTTTCATGCACTGCACTGTGTAAAATTTGATAGTCCAATCGATGCCTACATTTTGTTCTAATTTTCGAACAATTCGAAGAAGTTTTGTGACGTTTAATCGTCTTTTTTCTAAATAAAGGGTGTCTGCTTATTTTTATAAATAAAATTATCTGAGTTTTCCAGGTTTTCCCAGAACTTTAACGGATAAATTCCAGGCTTATAATAAGAAAGCAATTTTTTTAAATGCGTTAAAAATATGCTTTTTTTGGGTAGATCAAAAACAACAGCAGTTAACCCAAACGTTTTTAAGACATGGCAATCAGTTTTAAAGAAACAGCTTTACAATGAAATCCATTGAATGTTGAAGTTTAAAACTTACATAATTTCTCACTTTCATAAAGTTAAAAACAAAAACTTTGAGTAAGTCCAAGATCTAAAAAATATTCAATATCTTGAAGTTTCGTATTCCATGTACAAGTTCAAGATATTGAACATTTCCAAAGTGCCAGAATTAAGTGCCCATTAACTTCGCAACAATTGTAGGAACTTTGGAGAAGTTCTGAGGAATGAAAGGAAATCCTGAGAATTTCAGTGTAGCTTCATAAAAAAAAACTGCGGGAACATAAGGTAAGTTAACACACTGATATTATGGGGAACTTACTGGAAGCTTTAAGATCCTCAAACCGGATCTTTTAGCATCCAAAAATTTTCAGCAACTTTTATGAATTACAGAGAACTTCACAGGTGTCAAGTGAACTTGAGAAGTAAAGAAAACTTGCGGGGTATTGTGCAAATTTTTAAGAAAATCTAAGCACCTCAGAAAAGCTATATCTAGAGATCCTTCAGAGAATTTATGAAAACTTCAGAAATATTTCAGTATCTTCACAGAAGTCCAGAGAATTTCAGGGAAATTTAAAGGTGTTTACGGGAATTCCATTTATTTCCGAGCAGAACAGAGATCTTCAATAGAATTGAAAGCTTTAGGGAAGCTTCGAGAACATCAAAACAGATCAGAACATCAAAGGGCAGTTCAAAAAATTTCAAAGAAAATTGTAGAAACTTTAAAAAAAATTCGAGAAACTCAGGGAATTTTGGAAACTTCAGCAAGCTCCGAGAGAATTTCTGGAACGTGATAAAAATTATATGAACATCCGGAAAACGTGAAAGTATTTAAGGGTGCTATATTTCGATCAATACGAGAAAAGGGCCAATCATTGTTGATCGATTCTCTTCATCGATTTTTTCTCCAGAGATTACTTCAGAGACGTTAAAAAGTTAATTGAGGTCTTCGCATAAGTTCAGAAGTTCACGGAAGCTTAAACATTTTTAGGACAGTTCAACAAGCTTAATGAGAACAGCAAAAAAAAAAAAAACTTTAGAGAAGTTTTGAGAATTTCAGAAAAGAAGAGAAAACCTCAGAGCAGTTTCGTTAACATTAGAGAAGTCACATAAATTTTAAAGAAGTTTCGAAAACTTCAGCGTATTGTTAAACCTTTAGAGGAGATCCATGGTCGTTAGAAAAATTGAGGAAAATTTAGGAAGCCCTATAAAGTTCAGGGAAGTTTAAGAATTTGATGAGAAGTATTGTAAGCACCAGGTCAGTTTCTCAAACTGCAAAAGAACTTCAAGGCAGTTTCATTAACTTCAGGAAAAATTTGGGAACTTTCAAGTAGTTCTGAAGAACTCAGAATAGTCCATTCCATATTCAACGGAAATTTTCATTGAAACTATTCTCCGAATTCAATTTTCTTTTAGTTTCCTCGGAATTACCTTGAAATTCTCCACAATACGAAACCCTTTGGAAAGATTCTTCGAATATTCATTGAATTCATTTCAGATTTCCTTTTGAATCTCATTCTTTCTCTTGGAATTCTACTCACATTGAAAGTCTCCTAAGATCTCATAGGCATTTCTCCTCACAAATTCCTTAGATTTCTACTCATAATTTGTTTACAAACTCTCCTGAATTTATTTTCCAAATTCCTTTGAAGATGTTTTTTGTTATTCTTTGATTTAATTGTAATCCTCGTTTAAGCATTTTCAAAAAAATTCCTGTACTTATGCTCCGGATTCGTTTTCTCCAACAAACTTTATGAAATTATCTTCAGAATCCCCTTGGAATTTTCCTCTGAAGCTCATAGGAGTTGTGCTCCTTAGAAATTCTTAAGAGTTTTCATAAAAATTTACTTTTAATTCAATTTAGAGTTTCTTGAAATGCTACTCAAAACTATCAGGCTTCAAAACTTCACAGGAAATCGAAAATTCATCAGAACTACCTTGAAAACACATAGCATTTGATGTTTATCTGAAATATTTTTTTCGCAGAACTCCCTTGGAATGAGGTCCTTTGAAATTATAACAAAATTCCACGAGCCTCTAAAATTGTGCATGGAAATTTCTTGAACATTTCTTGAAGTATTATAGCTATTAAGACCAGAACTAGTTCAAATTTAAAATTTGTAGAAGATATGCATGTTCCAAAACCAAAAAAAAAAAATTAATTGGAAACCTCTGATTTTTTAAAAGATTATTTGTTACTGAAGATTAATCCACTGCCTTTAAAGTTCAGTGTTAATAAAAATATCGAAAAAAATGCTTGTATTTTAAAATTCATTATTTTTTTCAAATATCCTTAGCAAGAAAATTATTAAATTCTCGGAGACTTTCTGGTATTTTTTAGGAAACATAAAATTTCCTAAGGATACCCGGTTTTCCAGGGTTTTGCAGTAGACACCCTGACTAATACCGTGGGTTTGACCATAAGCTTTCTAAATAAAAATAAAAATAACGACTACTTTTCTTCTCTTAGGTCACTTTTTAGTCACTATTTTTACAATTATAAGTCACTATTTGGTCACTTATTTCTTCAACATGGTCAGTCATTGCTACCAGCCCTGTAAAAGTGGCACTAGGGACAAAGAGCTGAGGAGAAAGGTGTTGAGGTACGTGAAAAGCAACCCAGGTGTCTCCATACGTGATTTGGCAAAGAAATGCGATTCCAACTTTTCCACCGTGCGTAACATCCTTTTGAGAGAAGGATATAAGCCTTTTTGTGCCAGTAAACATCCAAATCGCTCCCTGAAACAAAATTTAGTGGCCAAAAAGCGAGCAAGATTACTATACGAACGAGTTTTGATGAAATTTGATGGCTGTATTTTAATGGATGACGAAACATATGTCAAAATGGATTATAAAAAAAAATCCCCGGACGAAAATTTTACCTGGCAACAACTGGTCGTGGGGATGTCTTTTTCTGGTATAGATTTGTTTTTGCTGATAACTTTGCTCGGAAACTAATGATTTGGCAAGGAATGTGCAGTTGTGGCCTTAAAACCAAGGTTTTCATCACATCTCACGCAATGACATCGAAGGTTTACATTAAAGAGTATCTGAAAAAGCGGATTTCACCCTTCATTCGGCAACACAAGACCAACGTTATGTTTTGGTCGGATCTAGCCAGCTTCCACTACTTTAAGGAGGTACTAGAATGATATGCTGCAAACAATGTTAATTTCGTCGCCAAAGAGATTAATCCTCCGAATTGCCCTGAGTTCAGACCGATCGAAAAATATTGGGCAATTGTCAAGCGAAAACTTCGAGGATGCGGTAAAGAAGTGACAAATGCACAACAAATGCGTTTGAAGTGGAATAAGTTCGCCGGTACAGTGTCACCAGCGACTGTGCAGAGCATGATGGAATAGATCACAAGTAAAGTGCGACAGTTCGTTCGAAACGGGGAAATGTATTTACTTGTTATATTTCGTTTGAAAGCTGAATAAATACCCTTTTGTTTGACGTTTTGATTAACCGTGTATGTTGTTTAATTCTTGAGTTATGATCACTTGAATGCGTCCAAATTTACTTTGAATCGGGCATTAGTTCACTCATAATCACCAACAGTGCAGGTACTCAGCGGTGAGTAAATTTGTCTCATGGTTTCCTGTGGAAAACCTAAAAAATCTGCCGGAAAATGAGGAAATTGACGAAAATTTTATTCAGTCTCGGAGTAGTACCAATAGACTGAGTGAATCCAATCTTTACTTTTCTCAAATTGGGGAATTTTTTCCCTGGAAAATCCTGGAAAAACCTAGGAAAACATGAGGCAAATTTACTCATCGCTGAGTTCCTGCACTTTATGGGGTTTATGAGTTGACTAAACTCAAATTTGGGTCGTTCTCATTCGCCGTGTAATTTTCATCAATCTTCATCATCAGACTGACGGCTAATGCCAAGTGGATTGGATTTTTCCTTAATGCATCGAAGACGAAATAATGAGAGAAAAAGGCTACAGAGACGAGAATGTAAGCCTCCCACCATGAGTTCAGATTGACGGCGAGTTGGCTGACGAGTTCGTGTATTTGGCTTCACTGGTGACCGCCGATAATGACACCAGCAGAGAAATTCAGAGACGTATCATGGCAGGAGATCGTGCTTACTTTGGACTCCGAAAGACGCTCTGGTCGAATAAAGATCGCCACCGCACGAATTTTACTATCTACAAAATGTGGGTAGTCGCGGGTAGTCAACGACTCTTTAACATCAAACATTTTTTTAATATTATCACCAGGAAAAGTCCACTCGAATTTGGATTACGATAAGCGAAGTGAAATTTTGCTTGAATAAGCGCTCCCGAATTTGAATTATGAGAAGTGAAGGCACATTGCCACCCATCGTCAGATTTAAACCCGCTATAATATTCAAATCAAAATTTACACTTTGGAAAATTGAGAAAAGCTCGCGACCCTCCAATATTAAATACACAAGATTTTGCTCCACCACGCACAATTCTCCCTGAATTTAAACCGATTTGGATGCGAAATCGTACTGTTTCAAGATTCGACTTAATTTCGGCAAAAGTGGATTTACTCAAAAGTTAGTTAAAAATTTTCGGGAAAAAGCGTGGAAAACCAGGAAAAGCTGCTCGACTATGAGGAAAAACCATATAAATTTAAATCAGTCTAGGAGTATACCAATAAACTGAGTGAACACTATGTCGATTTTCCTGATTTTCGATAAGTTTGGCCTGGAAAAGCCCGGAAAATTTAACTCAATTTTCACGAAGTCGAGTTGACAAATTCGGTTTGAACGACCACGTAGAACACAACAGTGCCGTTGAGTGTTTACTTATCCGAAAATTTAATATCAAAGGCTAATAAACACTACAAACAAGCACTGCACAAAGTATCCAGCAAATTCCAACCCAGGGAAACTGACCCATCCCGGTGCCTGTTCCCTACAATGAGCTGGAACTCCAACGATAGGAAAAAATAATTTCGTTTCAATCTAATTTCAAGGCTTGCACACGTTCGAGTACACACTCAGCATCAGCATAAGAGTAGAAAAGCAAACAAAGCAACAAGAATGTATCGCATAGGTAAAAGGACGTGCGTCGTCCCTGATGCTTCCTGCCTATGAAAACATATGAAAAGCGAATCGAAAAAGGGTGAATCCGGTATGTAGGATGCATAAAAGGAAACACATCACAAATGAAACAGCAATGGCAGGGTCGAGGTTCTGGTATGCTGTTTTGAAAGGAACGGCTGCCAAGGATCCATTCCCGGAATAGGAACTGGCAGCGGGTGGTACACCTCCTACACATATTTGAATAGGTACGCCGGTGAACAGGGCACATGTTTATGGAACGAATGTCATCCTTCTTTAATCTACGTAGGTATAGTGGCACACAGTATTGAATAGGATTCCAGTTAAGCTAATAGAGTACACAGCTGGGTCACAGAAAATTAGGCAAATAGACCCATCTCGACTCACGATAGGAATTCGGCAGGCTGGTACATTGTTTATTCAAGGGGGAAAAAAAGTCTCCGAAGAATGATGACTGACAGTGACAAAAAGCCAAGTAAATGACAGTTTAGCTACCATCGTAGCTTTCGACTTGACAACCGCAGAAGAGCATAACAACTCAGAAATCTAATAAGTGACAATCCAATTATGTTCTGAACGAAGAAAGCTTTGATCTCCTCCTTGTTCTTGAACAACAACGGCGGTAGAGTAAAAGATGAAACGTAAATATTGTCACTCGGTTGTCGTCTTTCCGAAGAGGTGCGATTACTAATGGCTTATGATATTAGGCCTTTCGCTGGAATCTGCTTGACCTAATTTTCAGCACGCTTTGAATGGGCTGTTTTAGATCAGTGTTCGTAAGAGTTCAGCACTGTGTGACCCCCATTCCCATCGTTCATTAGCAAAATAATTCAATAATTTTATTTATTTATCTCCCTCACAGTAGACTTATTTGATTATTCCACTCGGCTTAGCCCCTCATTGTGGTTTATGAGTTTTCATTAAATTACAGCAACAACGTCAACCGGGAAACATATCGCACAAGTCAATTTAACTGATGAAACATAATGGCATACGGGGGAGTGCGTCATTCGGCACTGACGGCTCGGGTTCATAATTACCGGGCACCCGTATATGCAGAGCCAATTCTCTTCACCACCACTCAACTCGACCCGAGTTCAACAACAAAATAAATTAAAAAAAGAAAAAAATACTCGAACAGCTGCCAGCATTTCGATTGATTTGTTGCTTTCGCTTTCCGACGGTGAAGTAGGAGGGAATGCAAAATTAAATAATTACGAAGTGTGCACTGTTCCTGGACTTTATGTGGCAAGGGAGTTGATTTTTAAAAAGGAATTATGCATTTGTAGATTTTCTTATTTAATTTTGAAAATGAGTGTTTGATGCTGTGCTCAAAAGTCTATGCAATCATTTGGAATGTTAAGGGAAAAAACCCGTTCCCGCATGAGTGGTTCAAAACCCAGCAAACACTCTGTTCCACTCAAAACACATTTTCCATCTCATTATACTTTAAATTTTATTCGGTAGCTAAATGGCTCATATTAATCATCGTGAATAATTCATAGAGCAAGGGAAAGCAAGCCTTCTTCTCGCAGTGGAACCTTCCCGGAATATCTCTCACACTCGAGGTGGGAACAGGAGATGAATTAGATGTGTATATGAAAGCGCCTACCTTGCATAAAATATTCAAAATGTCATTCCCGGTAAAACAACATCAACAACAACAACAGAAGCCCGCATAGAACAAAGCGAAACACACCCACCGGTATACCATGTTTAGTTGGCGGCAATCACAAAACATAAACAGCCATAAATTATTCACTCGGAAACAACATTTTCCACTTCGTCATCTTTCTTCGGAATCCTCCCGAGCAGAGCAAAACAAAACGGAAAATGAGTGGCTTTCGGAGAATCAAAGCAACCGTTTGCTCATCCCTGACCTTGTTCAGCGCATGACTATTCGAATAAAGACTGAATATGACATTATATTCATAAATATTCTCAAATTGGTTCACAGCGACAATAATTCGTGATCGTGACCATTTATTTGTTTTATTTTTTGACGTAGGACTACGTCTGTGATTTATACATGGGGGTACATTTTGTGAAAACCGAAATTGGAACATGTTAGGAAATGATGAAAGATTTTGAACGTTAATAACTCAGCTGCCACTGCACCAATTTCAATAACTTTATCACCAATCGATCAAAAATATGTCGACGTATCTGTTAAATTGAAGACTTTATCATTTTTCAGAATTTCACTGTTGTAAATTGCACGAATGTGCAACTGTTGCTAAGATAATTAAAATTATCACCAATTGCCTGCGAAAAGCGATTTCCCAAGCACAGATTTCAAAGTTGAATTCCATTTGGTCTCACCAAACGGTGGTTATTCAATCACCGCGTGGTGAGTGATGGTGTTCTCCTGTACACAACGAAAGGCTGCCTGCAAGCAGCGAGCTGCAGTCCACATGACCATCCATAGAAGGATGAAGAAGCCGCAGCGCTATTGATCGGAATCAGTAGCTCTTCGTGAGTTGCTGTGGGCCATCTTTGTCAAGCGCGTCATACTAAAGAGTATAAACAGATGAGAACCTTCTTCATTTTCTTCTACTTCTTCTTCTTCTCATCCTACTTCTTCTTCTTCTTCTTCTTTTTCGTCGCATTTCAAGCTCATTGCTTATCGCAAATTAGCATATTGCGTGCTCTCAGCTTAGTGTTGTAGATGCACTTCCATAGTTATTAATTGACAGCTTTCGATGCCTGTAAAATGTTTGCATTAGTATACAGTCAAGTCTTTTTATACACGTTTTTTACGCAGTTTTTTACACGTTTTTTTACACGGTTGGTGCCACTGAGTTGCAATTTACACGGTACGTTTTTAATGATTTCTCGATAACGATACAACCTATCGACTTGATTCAAATCACATTATCCGTTGCAAGCCATAGGTAATCGAATTGCATACTTTTCAAAAATCTCAATTTTTGGTGTAAATACAGAAATTATTAAAATAACTCCATATGGACCATGGAATGCTCTAATCAAGAATGGCATCAAAATCTAATTTTTGAAAGTTTTGTTTGAATGTTAAAAATAGGAAACATGGTAGGTTATTTTTTACGTGGTGTAAAAAATAGAACCTGCACACTGAGATTATTTTACAGATTTCTGTAAAATTTTACCGAAATCTCAACAGCTGAACGTTCGGTAAACAATTTTACAGTTTTCCTGTAATTATTTACAGATATCTGTGAAAAATTCACAGATATTTGTGAAAAATTACAGGAAATCTGCGAAACTGTTTACCGAACGTTCAGCTGTTGAGATTTCGGTAAAATTTTACAGATTTCTGTAAAAATTTCTAAGTGTGTGAGTGTAAATGTGTGGCTAGTATTATCATACTCTATGTCCAGAGAAGTCGAAAAATTTGCCAACCCGAAAAATTCCTAGATCGGACTGGGCCACCTCCAGCATGGTCTTGCTTTGTAGCTGAGCAATTCTCTACAGATTGACGAATTTTTTAATTTTTTTTTAATTTGTCGGCTCCGATTTTGATGAAAATTTGCACAGTTGTTCTTTTTTAGTAAAGATGCCAATTTGTGTTATCAGTTCTTCAAATTGAATCACGACTACTTTTCTAACAGGGCCTGTGTAAAAATAGTACTAATGAGCAGGGATGGAAAATCATTTACATTCATTTCGTGCATTCATTTACATTCATTTGCCTCTAACTTTTTTCATCAACAGAATACCGTAAAATGATGTATCAAACTTTTGTAGCATTTGATATTAACTACAACTTTTGTTAATAACTAAAATCTGAATCTCTTATGCATGACGAAATAGAGCTGGCAGAACATGTTATTGTTTTTCAGTGAATGCAATTTACATTCACTGAAAAACAATGGTGGGTTCTTATCGCTCTGATTCATCATGCATAAGAGACACAAATTTGAGTTGTTTAAAAAATATGTAGCTAATATCAAAGCCTACAAAAGCTTCAAACACTATTTAACGGAATTATGTTGATGAAAAAAGTTAGAGGCAAATGAATGTAAATGAATGCACGAAATGAATGTAAATGATTTTCCATCCCTGCTAATGAGTTTAAAAATATATATTGCTGAAACGGTTTGTTGGATTGATTTGGTTTCTTGAGCAAAGTTGTAGATATAATTTTAGCAATAATGTTAAAAATATACACTGTAAAAAAATTCGTTTGTTTCAATGAAAAAAATTATATTTGTTATTAAAAAAGCTAATTTCTCAAAAAGTACATTTTTGAAAATTTTCGTTTTATACCTTATTGAAGCTCATATTGTTTGCTACAAACTGGCAAAGAAAGCAAAGAAAGCAAAGAAGATTCTTTCTAATACCTTCGTTGATTTCACGGTGCTTCTTTTCGGGGTAGCGAACCTCGACTACTTTTCCAATAGGGCCTGTGTAGAAAAGCGCTTATAAAATAAACATTTTAATACATTGCAAAAACGGCTTGCTTGATTGCTATGGTGTCTTCAAGAAAGTTGTCCAAAATTAAAATGCGATTCTTGAAAAAATATACACGGTTGAAAAACATGTATTTTTAATAAAAATGTAAAAATCGTGAAATTTTCAAAAAATCATAACTTTTTTGTTTTTGAGTTTACTATCACTAAACTTTGCCAGTTAGTAGCATACTCTATGAGCTTCAAAAATGTACTTTTTGATAAATTAACTTTTTTAATAATAAATATAATTTTTTTCATTGAAACAAACAAAATTTTTTACAGTGTCTATTTTTTACACAATTGCCAAAATAATATCTACAACTTTGCTGAGAACACCAAATCAATCGAACAAAGCGTTTCGGCAATATATATTTTTAAACTCATTAGTATTATTTTTACACAGGCCCTTTTCAAAAAGTAGTCGTGATTCAATTTGAAGAACTGATAAACCAAATTGGCATCTTTACCAAAAAGGAACAACTGTGCAAAGTTTCAGCTTAATTGGAAATGATCGGTCAGGATCAATTTGCGAACCTTCGTAGAATGCCTCAGCTTCGCCTTTACCGACTGAGCTAAGGGAGGCCCCTGAGAATACTTTAAACATTAATTTTCATCATTTTGGAATTACGGTTAAGCGAAATTTTCTATAGATAAAAGTTTGAAGCGTCGATGGGGCTGACAAAATTAGGTCACTACTGTAATGATACGTACAATCCTTAATTAAATGTTTGAACTTTTGATTGTATGCTTCATTGTTGCAAATCTACTGCTCAGGTCCCGGTAGAAAGCGAATCACCTATTCAAAAATTAATCTAGAAATATGTGACAATCAATACACAAGGTATAGGAAGAATGGGACGAATGGAGGTAGAGAGGGTTGATTTTGGTTTGAATTTTTCGTGCCATACATAATGCTTCCTCGCTAAATAACATGTCATAAAATTGCTCATGAAATACAGGAATCTCCAGAGAAGCGCAGTGGGTGGCAGGGATGCCTGGTGTATTTAGGAAAAAATCGTCAACGAGATGAACGGAATGTCTTCACATGTCATCACCGCTACTTTGATAATTTGCGGGCGGGAGAAGGTGTTCAATATTTCAGATTTATTAAACTGAGTTTTAACAGAAGTTCAAGTAAGTGGAGAGAATTTCGTTCAAGTTCCGGGCAATAGTAAAGGGAACATCATTTCATTTTAGGCCACTTCGTTAAAGTTCAGGGAACTTCGTTAAAGTTCAGGGAACTTCGTTAAAGTTCAGGGAACTTCGTTAAAGTTCAGGGAACTTCGTTAAAGTTTTTACGGATAGCCTAAGCTTCCTGGAGGCTATGCGTTCAATGAGGCCGATGAAGCACGCAGCGTATTTCCTCCAGGAAATATCCCGGGCAATGAGAAAGCGGACTCGCTGGCCAAGGTGGGCGCTATGGAAGGCGATAATTACGAGCGACAAATCGCCTACCACGAATTTTTCACGATTTCTCGTCAGCAAGTCCTCGCCAGCTGGCAACAAAAGTGGAATGATGGTGACCTGGGAAGATGGTTACATTCTATTGTCCCACAGGTGTCGATCGAACCCTGGTTCAAAGGGTTGGATATGAGTCGTGATTTTATTCGTGTAATTACCAGGCTCATGTCCAATCACTGTTCGTTAAACGCCCACCTCTTCCGTATTACGCTTGCCGACAGCAACTTGTGCACCTGTGGAAACGGTTATCACGACATCGAGCATGTTGTTTGGTCCTGCTCCTTGCATCATGAGGCGAGATCCGTTCTGTGTGATTCCCTTAGGCCGTTCGCAATGCTGTTGTATTTTATAAGGACTGTTTCAATTTGAAACTAGAACAGAAACGCACCTCTCGCAATGCTGAGTTGCAGTTTCATTTTTCGAGCACTATTTTGCACCAGATTTGCAACTGCTCGACTATTCTGTTTTAATCCTGAGCGAGTTTGAAACATGAATGGAACTCTGTTTCAAATTACTTTGGATGTGTTTAAAGATGTTTCGAAGAGCTTCACAAACAAAAACGGAGAACTTCATAGAGAACAGTAAAGTTTATGGAACTTGATGATGACAAACATCTTTTAGAACTGTGCATTGCGCTGATCGTGTTGCAGTTTTATTTTTGACAGTTTCAAATTATAGAATTGACGAGTAGTTTAAAACAATTTTGAAACTCAGCATTGCGAACGCCTTTAGGGTCCGAGGAAAACAACCCTTTAAGCCAATTAGAGACGTCTTGGCTTGCCGTGATATCGAGAAGGCAGACTCTCTCGCAAAGGTGGGCGCACAACAAGGCGAGATTTATGATAGAAGAATTTTACATGATGAATTTTTCCCATCTTACGTCAGAGTTCTCTTTTAAGTTGGCAAAACGATTGGATAAATAATTCTCTTGGGCGGTGGTTACATTCCATTATTCCAAATGTTTTTTCGCGAGCGTGGTTCAAAGGTCTGGATGTAAGTCGGGGATTCATTCGAGTGATGTCAAGACTTATGTCCAACCACTACTCGCTAGACGCACATCTCTATAGAATAAACCTCGTTGACAGCAATATATGTAGGTGCAGAACCGGTTATGATGACATCGATCACGCAGTTTGGTATTGCCCGGGTAATGACGCCTCCAGAGCACGACTATTGGATACGCTAGTGGCCCGAGGTAGACAACCCTTCCGTGAAGTAAGAGATGTATTGGAAACACGTGATCTTCTCTACATGCAAGCGATCTACGAATTCCTTTGTTTGTCTGATGTTAGAGTTTGATGTGACTATCCCCTCCTTTCCAAACAATTTCCCGCCATTGTGTCCCAGTCTTATTATCCTCCTGTTCCTGTGCTACTTGCCCCTGCCCAGTCAGGATTTGGTCAACCGTCCGAGAGTAGTATCTGAAGGAGGCTTCAGAAACCAGTTTCCTACCTAGATCGTTCCAATTGAAATTGTTACCCATTAACCTCGAGCCCGCCACGAGTAATTGGTACCCAATACTAACCTAGAAATACTGCTATTTAAAATGTAAATCAAACATTACTGATTTTGGCTCCGCAAAGTGTCACACACGACTGAGCCTAATAAATAAACGAACTAGTTAAAAAAAACGACTTTCTTCAAACTGTTGATGTATGTGTTTAATGTTTTGTGTTTTAGTTATCCTTTACGTTTAAGTTTTAAATTAGGTCAAAATGCTTTCCCTTGTCCTCCCTCCAAAAGATCAATAAATGTAATCCCTAATCTCGAGTAAACCGCGAGTAATCGGCCCCCGTTCTACTAACATTAGTTGTAAGAAAATTATATTCACACACAATCATGTAAAAAGTATTCGGCTCCGCAAAGCTAACGCATTTGAGCCTTGACAAATAAATGGATTATATATAAAAAAAACGACGAACCGATGAGACAGCTCAAAGAAGCTACATTAAAATGCTTGCCCAAGACGCCATACGCAAGAACACGAACACGTAAAATCTATATTGACTTGGTTTGCGTCTCAGCTCGTTTGACAACTCTGATCGCTCATTTGGCAAAATGAATTTCGGACAAACGAAATGCTCCAGTGGCATGTCGGTTCGTCGGTGTTTGAAGTTCCAGTTTATCCTATATCTTGAGACCCTGACCATCTGAGAAGTTGCTGTCTTTTTATAAGTTCTTCGGGTAACCATGACCTTCTACATAGTAGACAGGTTAGATCAAAATTTACGAAATAGGTGGCGCTAGTGTCCATATGAACTACCAGCTATATCTCGAGATTCTAACCATCTGAGAAGTTCCTGTCGCCGGAATAGTTGTTATGAAAATCAATGTTTGGTGAACATATTAGATCGATATTCACAGCACTTACTGTAAGTTCACATGTACACTAGATCCACGCGGGAGAATTTCAAATTTACATATCCACCATTCAGAAGGCCTTGGTAACTTAAACATATTTGCCGGTTACAGGAATTTCCCAGATGGTCGCAAACTCGAGATATAGCTCATTATGGAAGTCCTGCTTGCACCGCATAGTGAGAAAGTCTTTAACTAACCTCCATGTAGAAGGTCTTGGTAAACTGAACAACTTTGCCGAAGATAGCAATTTTCCAGATAGCCATGATCACGAAATATAGTATACACTGAAGACTTTTTTATACGGTTTTTTCTACGCGGTTTTTTTACACGGTTATTTTTACACGGTTTTTCGCGATTTACACGGTACGTTTTTAACGATTTCTCGACAACGATACAACCTATCGACTTGATTTCAATCACATTATCCGTTTCAAGCTATAGGTAATCGAATGGCATACTTAAAAAAATCACAATTTTTGGGGTAAATACAGAAATTTTTAAAATATGTCTGTATGGACCATAGCATGCTATAATTACAAATGGCATCAAAATCCGATTTTTTTAAAACATTTAAGGATGTGAAAAATTAAAATCCCGTAGGTTTTTTTTTACACGGTACGTATCCCTCGTGTAAAAAAGGACCTGAGTGTACTTTGAAATTTAACATGCAAACTAGCACAGCATAGTGGCAGAAGGTTTTGGCTATCTAGACAACTTTTCCCAAGACAGCAACTCACCAGCTTGTCAGAATCTCGAAATATAATACACTTTGAACTTTTGCATGCCCGACAAGCACAGTGGCAGAATTTGGACGTCTGAACATACTTTTCAAAGACAACAACTGCCTAGCTGGTCAGAATCTCAAGTTATAGTAGGGTAACCAACTGATTTTGGACCCCTAGAGGAAGTGAGATCACGTTTATGTCAAAATAATATTATTTGTTTATTATTATTATGTAATTTACATGCGGTTGTGTTCGAAAGCCACTCATCTTGGATGTAAAATGTCACTAGATGTTTTATTTATTGATATATACTCGAAAAATAATTCTTTTCACATCATGATATTCACATATTTTGGACCCTTCAAATTGATTTTGGACAGTGTCCATAATATATTTTGGACACACTGAATGGGAACGAATATATTTTGGACATGCTGAAGTTCTTTCAACCTATGAGCCTAAAATTAATTACGACGGTCACTTCTTCCTATCTCGCATTTGTTAGGTCCGTCTAGGTGGGAAAATTTTCAAAGAAGGTGCCGTAAAACGGGGTGAAATTGATCAGCGGGGTGAATTTGATCGCTGAGTATACCCAATATTGTACTTATGCATAATATTTTTACAATGTATACAAAGATACATTCGTACGCTTAGTAACGAAAAACATGTTACACATGAAAAAATATCACGAGAAATTTCAGCGATCAATTTTGCCCCGCTGATCAATTACACCCCGTTTTACGGTATGCATAAAAGTTAACCCCCCGTTACTCGCGCTGTTGTACTTTGTACAACACATATGAGTTTTCCATTGCCATTTTGTTGCTGCCAATCGATCTGAAACCAACTTGTATTCCTCAAAAAACTTGTTTTGAACTAAAAAAGCTAAACTTTGATTACAATTAACCCCCAAAATGCGGATAATAGAGAAAATGTAAATGGAAACCGCGTAAACGGTGTCCATACTACGTGGGATTGACTTAATTGGTTACAACATGGAATATCTCGAGATCCTGACCAGATAGAAACTTACTGTCTTCGGCAAAGTTGTTCGAGAGGTCAAAACCTATTTCTTAGTGTACAATAGTTCACAATTATCTCACTTCGTGATGCTAGTATACATGTGAAATTCTCGTGTATAAAATATCTCTAGATCCTGACCAGATAGAAAGTAAATGCCTTCAGCAAAGTTGTTCAGGAAGTCAAGCTCTTTTCGTTGGTGGAGTAGTTCAGAAATTTCACACTACGAGGCGCTAGTATATACGTGTAATTCTCGCATATACAATAGCTCGAGTTCTTGACCAGCTAGAAAGTTACTGTATTGGGCAAACTTGTTCAGGGGGTCAAGAATTTTCGACTGGTAGACAGTAGTTCAGTATTTTCTCACCACGTGGCGTTTGTATACATATACACTTCTCGCATATGATATATCTCGAGATCCTGACCAAATAGAAAGTTACTGTCTTTGAAAAAGTTGTTCAGGAGGTCAAAGCCTATTGCTTGGTGTAGAATAGTTCAGAATTTTCTCACTATGTAGTTCTAGTATACACGTTAAATTCTCTCATATAAAATATCTAGAGAGCATGACAAGATAGAATGTTACTGTTACTGTTACTGGGCAAAGTTGTTCAGGGGATCAAGGCCTTTTGGCTAGTGGACGGTAGTTCAGAATATTTCACTTCATGGTACTAGTATATACGTGCAATTCTCGCATATGATATATCTCAAGACCTGCTAAAAATGTACTGTAATCGGCAAAGTTGTCCAGGAGATCAAGCCCTATCGTTGGTGGAAAGTACATAATTTTCTCACTAGGTGACGTTGAAAGACACGTGAAATTCTTGCATATAAAATATCTCTGAATGACCCGCATACTAGTGCCACGTAAAGGGAAAATTCTGAATTACTGTACACCAACGAAAAGATCCTAACATCCTGAAGATTAAATAAACAACAAATAAACAATACAAACTTTTGGTTGCATCGCCAACTTGAGGTGAATCTTAACCGAATACCCTACCCAACCCTCCAACTCCGTAGCACTTATGAGGGTGTCGCTAAGTCGGTGGCCTCTCGTTAAGTAAGTACTACGTCAACATTTCCTTCCCTATCCCTAGTTATGGTAAAGATGGGCGTGGCCGGGAATAGCGACAGTCATGCTTCTGTTACTCTTGTTTAGATTGGAACCAATGTTTACTCCTCAGCATTATTCCTGAAAGTAGTCTAACTGAGAATTTCAGAAGAGACGTGAGTGTCGCTAGTATCCAATCTACGAAGTATATCATAACAACGCTAACGCTAACGCTAACCAACGAAAAGATCCTAACATCCTGAACAACTTTGCGGAAGACAGTAACTTTCTGTCTGGTCAGGATCTAGAGATATTTTATATGCGAGAATTCCTCATGTATACTAGCGTTGCAAAGTGAGAAAACTCTGAACTTAAGTCCACCAGCAAAAAGGCCTTGACTTCCTGAACAACTTTGCCGAAGACAGTAACTTTTTATATGATCAGGATTTCGAGATATTTTATATGAGAATTTCACGTATATACTAGCACCATATAGTGAAAAAATTCTGAACTATAGGCTTTGAACTCCTGAACAACTTTTTCGAAGACAGTAACTTTCTATCTGGTCAGGATTTCGAGATATATCACATGCGAGAACTTCACATGCATACTAGCGCTATGTAGTGAGTACATTTTGAACTACTGTCCACCAGCAAAAAGGTTATGATCTCTAGAACTACTTTGGCAAAGACAGTAACTTTCTACCTGGTCAGGATCTCGAGATATTCCATGTTGTAACCAATTAAGTCAGAACCCTCGTAGTATGGACACCATTTACGCGGTTTCCATTTACATTTTCTCTATTATCCGCATATTTTGGGGGTTAACTGTAATAAATATTAAGCTTGTTTAGTTAAAAGCAAGTTTTTTGAGGAATACTCGTTGATTTCAGATCGATTTTTAGCTCGGCTGCAAAATGGAAATGGAAAACTCACACTGTTGTTCAAAGTACAACGCGTGAGTACCTACTCGTGTTACAAAAGTTGGCGCGAGTAACGGAGGAAATATAATATAACATAAGGAAACAACTGATCATACCATAAAAAAAAATCATTCAGAAGTAAATCTTAATACGGAGACCTGACTCTATGCTTGCAGTTCATATTATTTTTTGTATGGGCTGTTCATAAACTACGTAGACGGTTTTTGAGAGATTTCAACAACCCCCCCCACTTCCGTAAAAGACAGTCTCAAACACAAAATTTAAAAAATTGTATGGACCGTAGACATCTGCCAAGCGCTCCCACCCCCCTAAAGCGTCTACGTAGTTTATGAACAGCCCCTTAGTTAAAATGCGTTTGGGAGATAGGAAAACTTTTGTGGAAAACTAGGAACTAGGAAAACTCAGAGTGGACCACTCTACGTGTTTTGCCGTTTTTCCCATTTTGAATCGCCTGATAAACAAGAAATATATGTATTTAAAAACAATGAATTCATATAATTTTGATTGATTTACTTACCAATTTAATCAGAAATCTGAGATAATAGCACGATCGACCAACCGGAATTTTTTTTGTCGCTCTTTTGATGATTCTCATTTGATAAGTGTCCAAAATAAGTTGGTAACATTTTTTTACGATCTTTTTTGGACACTTTTTATTTAATACTTTTTAAGTAAAATCTTAAGGTGAAATCTTTATAAACACGTGAAATACATCTTCCAAAGTCAGATAAACTGATTTGATAAAAAAAATCATTGAATTGTATATTTTAGACCAAATTTAAAACAAGTACACTAACGCCGATTCCTCTTGACAAACGTCGAAGCATGAAACTTTGTCGATAACATTTTCTAAAACTGCTTCAATTGAGCAATTGTAAGCAATTTGAGGTAAACTAATGATCTTGAGACATAGCAAGTAATTGAAAGAATGTAATTACAACATCAACCCAGATGAATTTGAAGAAACTAGACAGTAAGCGAGAAAATTAAATGAAAAGGGTCCAAAATATGTAGGGGTCCAATTCAAGTTGGTTACCCTATATAGTATAAACTAGCGCTACATGGTGTAAGAATTCTGAACTAGTCGGACCTCCATTCAAAAGGATTTGATTATCTGAATAACTTTGCCACAGTTAATGCTACAATGTGCAGTCTTCATCAGTGTCATTCCCACTAAAAACTTATCAAAATCCAAATACGTATCTGTCATGGATACCAACATTAATTAAGTGGAATTAAATGGAAGATAACCATTTTTTGCTGTTTTACATGCAGAGTTGCTTAACTAGATAAAATCTTTACACCCACATTGTTTCATTTGAATTTGAAGGGTGCCGCCAACTCCATAGTCGAGTTTGCGTGAAATTCGTCGTATTCCCAATGAGCTTTACAGCATCACTGCTCTAAAGTAGTTACATGAACGTTAAACAAATTCAAAACTGCACCCAACTTAAAAGACAAGCGTATTACAATGTTTGTATTTTACCTGAAGCAAGAAAAGAAATGTCAACCCAGCCAAACAATTTACCGCCTGCATGGTGGGCATTTGCAAATTTATGGCCATTCGCACTCGACTATAGCAATAATTTGTAATGAAATTGAGATTAATACCATCCGGGGCAGAATCTTGCTCCACGTGGGTGTTAAAAATTTGCACCACCATGCCCATTATGAGCCAATATCCAATATGCAATATGGTTTCGTAGTAGTACACCTTTCCCGCGAATCGGTGAATGGCCGGCCGGTTGTAAGCAGCTGTTAATTTATTAGCCATATAAAACTAGGATATTTATATTCATGCAAAGAGCGCCCGATTATATGGCTTGCTGTGTCCAACATCCGAGTACAGTGCGTGCAGCAAGTAGGCGGTGGCTGGAGCTAACGAATAAAAGAGCCATGCACGATCAGAGCAGCTTCAATTCGGAAGGGCTGGGGTGTGGTTCGATGCGAGACGTTTGCGTGGGTTCATTCATAAAACGATGGATTAAGATTGGAAGGCGGATAAATTGCTGCTGTTTTATCGGCTCTTGAGATGGATATTCTCGCCCGGTACAAAGACTCTCAAATGATGGGTTTGTGGTTCAACTTCCTTTGGCGGAATGATTCGAGAAAATCTTTGTTCGCCGGAGGGGAATTACGTAAGATACGCCTTATTAGTACTGTCGGCACACCTCATGTGCATCCTTTTTTTAATCCCTTCTCCCATGTTGATATTTTCATTAGAGCCATCGTCAACACCATCAGCAGAGCATGCAAATTTTGGCATCAGAACTCATTGTATAAACTCCTTCGCTTTCAATGCTGCCACTAGTGCGTACCAAAGGAGCATGGTATAATAACCCTTTTGTCTCCTTTAACATAAGGTAACGGCTCAATAGTTCGCCCACTTCGCGGAGCCAAGGCGAATGCCGAGGTAATTTTGCCAAATTGAAACATAGAGAACATTTAAATCCTGCAAGATGAGATTTTGATATGAACTAATGTTCTAAAAATTGAACAAACATTGACTGCTCTACCCTAGATCCACAGTTCCCGCGAGAGGTTATGGTTTTCCTGATAGAGGGTTCCTTAGAATTCCATTCACATGTGCTCTGTGATGGTGATGCAACAGCACACGAAGCAAGCTCCACAATACCGTTGTTGTTGTTGTTGTTGGTATCATCATACATACTATTCATTTCTACAAAGCGCTCAAGCATAATTTTTGATTATACTCCCACACAGCATCTTTGAAAACACAGAGGGGATTTCCAAAGACGACGTCTCAGTAGAGAAGTCCCCCTTTATACAACCGAATCGCGGGCATCGTTTATGGATTGTTCTTCTAAATGATCCTGCTCTTAGGGACCCACTCCACGGAACGGAAGAGAACGAGAACGAACGAAACGAGGTGATTTCTGGTTCGAGCATCGTGAAATTAAGATTGAGGTAAATATTTACACGCTTCGAAGCGTACGGCAGTCGTATAAGGCCCCATGTACAAGGAGGGAGTGAATTCATTCTGCTCGTTTTAAAAGATTTATATGGAACTCACTCTCCTTCCTCTCGGGGCCAGAACCCGGTAAGCAGCGAAGCCATGTTCCGTCTTTGTCGGCACACATTTTGGGAGATTATTAAATTTTTCGAAATGAGAAAGATTAAAAGCGAAATTGTGTGCTTTTTGAATTATTATTATTATAATTATTATTAGAGATCCATTGTGTGGAGGAGGGGAAACTGAAGGAGGGAGTAAGACGCTTGAAATTGGATCCTTCGCTAAATAATTAGTTGGATTTCGGAGGATTTCATGGCGGAGATGATAGATTGTGCTTCGAGTGGCGAATGATGAAAAGCTAAATGGGTGTTAGCTGGAAATTATAGAACAAAAGTTGGATAATTATCATCGTTCCGCTTGTTCCAAAGGGCCTGGGTTCAATCCCAGTCGGCGCCATCGTGATTTTGTGTGGCATAAAATCTCTGATCACGGCTTCCTTCGGATGCGAAGTAAAGCCGTTGGTCCCCGGTCCATAAGTTTGTCAAGGGGGGCGACACATTTAAATCTCAATTCTAGATGCTCAACAAATCTCACACTAGTGAATCAATCTTCGAAAAATCTTCTTTCATTTCTCGCATCTACTTGCATCTACTCAGCGTGCGCGCAGCTAACCACAGTAAAACACATTTTTCTTGCATCGTAAAAAGAGTCGCCCCCCATCGGAGTTTGTAACGTTTTAAGCTCTTTGCAAGCAGCAGCTTAAGCGCCACTATCAGAATCGAGAGGCTGCTGGTGCTTTACAGGAGGCCCGGCTAGAGGCTATCTTCATGGCGGGTGATTAATGCTCAAACACCGATTTCAATTAGCGTTTACGAGGGCCGATTGAGTTCACTTTAATACTACTAAAACTAACTGAAATCGAAAAATAACAAGATAAAAGCTATTCAGCAAATGGAACAGAAAACTAATAGGTATATTAAACCCTGTCACCCAAAGTGAAGGAATCAAGTTCGGAGAAGAGTTATGAATATCAGGAAAACTGCGAAAAAGCTTAAGGAAAGTTCGTGAATCTTAGGGAAGTCCAGACAACACTAATTTATTGAGAAGTTAAAAGAACTGCTGGGGGAGTAAATATATCTTTAGGAAAGTCCCGACTAGCGGGAAAGTTTAAAGATCTTCAAGAGAATATTCGGACAACGGCGCCGGTGGTGTAGTGGTAAGCGTGATTACCTCTCACCCCAGCAGGCCTGGGTTCAATCCCAGTCGGCGCCGCCGGGATGTTCTGAGGCATAACATCTCTGATCACGCATTCCTTCGGATGGGAAGTAAAGCCGTTGGTCCCCGGTTCATAAGTTGATGGGTCGATAGGTAGGGTCCAGGTGTGGGAGCTGCCTTCCTGGCACACCGGTAGCATTGGTGCTCAGCACGGAAAACAAGATCGACGGAAAAAAACAAACCAAAGGAAAAAAAAAAGAATATTCGGACAACTTCCTACATTTAAGGAAAATGTTGAAAACTTCATCGAAGGAATAGAGTAGTTTTTATGAGAACTTCAGAAACTTAGTTCTGAGGAGAACTTCAGAGTAGTTCTGAGGAGAATTTCAAAGTTATTCTGAGGAGAACTTCAGAATAGTTCTGAGGAGAAGTTCAAAGTAGTTCTTATGAGATATTCAAAGTAGTTCTGAGGAGAACTTCAGAGTAGTTCTGATGAGAACTTCAGAGTATTTCTGTGGAGAGTTTCAGAGTATTTCTGAGTAGACATTCACAGTAGTTCTGAGGAGAAATTCAGAGCATTTCTGAAGAGAATTTCAGGGAAGTTCCGAGAACTCCAGAGAAGTTCCATTGACCTCAGGAAAATTTCGGGAAATTTATGAAACTCCCCGGGAGCACCCGGAACATGTATGGTCAGTGTGGTCCTGAGTACTTATTATTGTCACCATTGTTCTTATGCAGTGGTACGAAGTAAATCAAGTGAATATTGTACCAAAAAACGCAAATCCGTCAAATTGTCCAAAGTAACATCCAATCGAGAGATATTGGGCTGATGAAGCGGAAGCTTTTTGGAAAGAAATAAGGAATCAAAGATATAAAACACTTCCAACAAATTTGGACAAGGGCGGCCACCACGGTATCTGAGGAGTCTGTACAAACCCAAATGGATGGAGTTAAGCGCAAAGTTCGATAATTTTATGCAAATATCGAATATCTGTGTTTTTTTGAATTCGTGATTTTTTAAATCATATCCCATGAATCAGAAATAATTAACTACAATTGAAATATAATGCAAAGTTTGTGTTTTACTTAAGTTTTATGTGTCCGGATTATTGTGGATACAGACCTTAACTGGAATGCACCACTAGAGCAGGTTTTTAATAAGGCAACAAATGAGCTTTGGATAAGTAAAAAAAAAAACGTTTGGTTGAAAATTGGGCCTAAAACCAAAAATGATCCACTGGATTTATTTGACGATTGTAAGACCCAGAATATCCTACGGATAATTGGTTAGGTGGCCAAAAACTAATGAAAAATCGGCTCAGAAGAAGCTGCAAAGACTTGCTACTCTCTCATTAACTGGTGCAATGAACAGTACACCGGGTCCTTTGATTACAGAAAAATCCTGTTCTCCTAGTCTGAAGCAGTTCGGACTGGTCATTTTCGATTTCTTACTACCAAGTTAGTGTACTCATTTTAGAGTAGCTTCATTTTTGATCGATATGAGTGGATCCTAATCAAATTTGGAAGTTTAGAAATAGCGTGTTGAGCAATTTTTAATAAACTTGATTCACAATAATTTGACGTCTGATTTATACGTCTATAACAACGAAAACCAACATCGGATAGATGTACTGTCATATACATTGTAAAAAACATCAGATTATTTTTTTTAAATGATTCCCATTTGTTGCAAGTAAAACTGTATTTCCGATGCCCCTGAGCAGTTTGCTATTTAAGTCTCAATTCGGTTTGCCTTCCGAACTGCTTTACGATATGTGAATCACTTAAAATCGGTTATCTCGATAATCCTTTTCAAACAGAAACCCGAATAGAAATAGATAACGCTTCCTACCTGTCGTCCCCGCAGCTGGCACAGCCACCATCCTCTGAGTTCGCTGGTGTCGGTTTCGATGACGGTTAGGATGTCGCCCTTCCGGAAGGCCAGCTCATCCGTGCTCTCTGCGATGTTCTCGTAGATGGCCTTGGCCAAGATTTTCTGTAAAAATAAATAAAAATAAAACACGATTAATGAGATTTAACTACGGACACGACTACGAGGTGGATCATTTTTGTTCGGAAGAGTTAGATTTCAGTAGGGATTGCCCTAAGGTGAGGCAGAGATCCCAAGAGATGAGATAAGAGCGATAGCATGTTGTGCATGTACTGTAACCTTCGATGCTCGAAGGGAGGAAAAACTATGCTAATTATGGTAATGAGCTGTACCGGTGCCGGTATCAGTCGTTGTCGCTTTTGTTTGTTTGTTTGTGGAAAATAATACCGCTTTGTACGTTCTGGATGGTAGATGGAATCGCGCGCGCGAAATGTGTAGGTATGCCTACTTGTCATAATAGACCAATTAGCACGCGCTCTTCACCTGAAGGTGATGAAAATAGCGACGACTCGGGGTTGGGAAAGGTATGCGAATAAATGCTGGGAATGTGCTTTGTTTCGAAAAAAAAATCTCTTAGAGTTATCTGTGATAAAGTAGCATTGGTTATCTACAGTTAGTTGCACTCAAGAGTTTTTTTTTTTTTTTTTTTGTCTTTATTTTAGAGATTTTTAGCCTGAGGCTAGTTCATCTCTTGCACTCAAGAGTCATGTTTTGTTTAAATAAATTTGTAATTCTATTTCGCTTTTATAAGTAATTTGGCAAAAAGCCATAAGTAGTTTCATTTGGCTGAAATTATAGATTGGAACAACAATGTATAAGTTCAATAATCCCGAGAAATGCAAAAGGACCCATGCAACGTGTAGCTTTTCGTCGCTTTCTTTTTGTAAGTCCATGGCCATGTAGAGACATTTCCAGCTACTTTCGACACAGTGTTCAATGAAAGAAGCCATTATCTTAGTGTAGGGTCATTAGGGTCATTAAGCCGAACATAGAAAAGTGATAGATTGAACTAAGACTGTTCTTTAAACGTTGAATCAGATTCTGAATTCCCATGTTTTAAAAAAAATACTTGTAAAAATATCCTAGTTAGACTGATGTTTTTTTTTTAATTTTACTTCCCCTTCAAAAATTACAAAATACTGTATGGAAATTCTCAATCGTCACTTGCTCTGTGTTTTATCCTAAAACTACTCATATATATTTTTTATAATTTATTATTTTATTATTAAATGAGTTGTTTATTCGTTCCTTTTTTCCCTTGTTTTTTGCCTTTCTTTCGACTATACAAAAACTATATACGATATCAACAGAAATACCCTAAGCTACAATATGGAACCAATGTTTCAGCGCAGCGAGTAAATTTATTCTTTATATTATACTAAAGTTATCCGCATTATCAAAGATACCCCGTTTTACGGTACTAGACATGTTTTGCAATGTTAGGTAATCTATTTTGTAATCTAAGTGTCATAAAAATCCATTGCATGTTGAGAGATTGAGCTCGTGAGCGAGAATCTTCGCTCTCAAATTTGATTTTATTTTGACTCTCTGGGGACTAGTAGCAGAACGGTAAAAAGTTGTACGGAAATAAATCGTATGTATTTAATTGTAGATTGTTTAAATATCATTTCACGGAAAAAAGTTCATGAGAAAGCCCACGAATGAATGCTTTAGGTTGTCGCCACCTTTTTCTGGACTGAATATGCATCAAAAGCATATTTTTTCCACTTTTCCAAATTTCTATAAGGGGATTGTTATCACTTACTACCGATGGAACAGCGCCATCTGTGTGAAAAATTGCTTTGCCTTAACGATTCACTAGCGGGCTTGTTGGTGACTTGGGATATGCTATGAGAACTCTATCATTTCGGTTGCATGACTGATCGAAGATATACAGCTTATTTTCTGATTATGAGTAGCATTTTTCAGTTATGATAAATTCCCCAAAGTTTTCAAAAGTTTCTTGAAGGTCTTGAAAAGTACCCCAAATTTTCATGAAGTTAATGGAACTGTCGTGTGGTTTTCTGATCTTCATCTATGTTCACTAAGATTTCCTGAAGTTCATGTAACTGAACTGAAATTATCGGAACTTATCTTTAAAGATCATCAATCTTCCTGACAGTTCTGGACTTTCCTGTAGCTTACGGAACTTTCCTGAAGTTCTCTGGACGTTGCGGATATTCCTTTAAGTTCTTGGAACATCACAGAAGTTTTAGAAATTGATCTAGTGAACTCGGAAGATTTCTGATTATTTTTGAGCTCCCGGAATTTCCCAGAACTTATATAAAGTTCCTGTAATTTCCCTGAAATTTATGAAACTGTCCATATCTCTGATATGTACAACCTGCATAAATCGTATAAAAACCAAGGCCATCGAGTAGCCTTTAGTGACTACCGTGGCAGGCCGGTGAAAGCAACTGCGCAGAAATTAAAGTATAAACTTTCTAAAGTTTAGTATATTTTATTTTCATTCTACTAACTTTGAAAATTGTCAATGAACCTCGTAGAACTTCAGTGAACTTTGTAGATTTTCAGAAAGTTTGGTTAAACTTCTGAAAATTTTGTAGAACTTCAAAGAGCTTAATTGAGCTTTAGCAAACGTTGTCGAAATGAAACGAATTTGGGATAAATTTAGAAAAAAAATGTAGAAATCCGGGCAGTTTCGTTAAAGTTTAGGGATAACTTCATTGAACTTTTCAAAAACTCAGGAACTACGCAGATGAACAATTTCAGGCCAAATAGCGAAAAAAATACATAAATTTTAGATTTTGCCTCTAAGAATTCCATGAAACTTTGCATTCGTCACTAGTCAATTAAGCAAGTTTGTGCTGAAATTCGGCTACTTTAACTACCAACTTACTTTTCAAAATGCCGTATTCGACATTTTTCAATAAATCATAGCACATAAACACCTGATATGTTTATTTAGGGGATGAGTACTTAAGGCAGTTAGATTTTTATAAGTCTTAGGTGGGATAGTCACGAGTTCAAATCTCATCCTCGGACAAGTCACGAATGACCCAAGGGCAGCGAATCCAAACACATAAAGCAACCAACGATACAGAGAAAACGGTTGCTACAACTACAATGACAAACTCGCTTTGTAACATAAATCTATCGGAGTGGTAGAAGGCTAATAATATATTGCTTGCCTGCTTTGTTGCAGCTTGCCAACAATTTACTCGTTTCTTTCTACCACCCCGAGTGAGCTGTGTCGCACGGGCTGCTTGTCATGAAAAAGAAGGAAGAAGATTATATCATTATTACTTTCGATTTCTGACATAGCGTTATCATTAAATTTCTTTTTACCGCAAAAGCGATTTTCAGATAACATACCCGGTAATGACTGGCTTCCGATCATTTATCCTACCGACCTTTTCCCAAAGGTTCTAAATAAAGAGGGGGGTTGACAATCAATTATAGTTTATCAACCAACGGACGTTAAACAAGATCAAAAACGGACAAGAGCAGGGATGTCAGGTGTATTTTGGAAAAATCTTACACGAGATCGACGAAATGTCTTCACATGTCTGCTTTTAGAATATGTGGGCGGAGGAAAGTGTTAATTATTTTCAAATTAAAATAACTAAATCTTCACAGAAGTCCATGGAGCTTCTTATAAGTCAAGGGTAGTTCGTAGAAGTTAAGATATAAGAGAACGTCGTAGAAGTTTGAGTTTAGGGCACATTTTGGAACATCGTGAAATTTCAAAGATCTTCAGGAGAATTCAAAGAACTTTTGAAAACTTGGTAAAAGTTGAGTGCGTAGAAGTTCAGGAAACTTTCCAGAAGAGCAGCAGGAGTTCAGTCCACTTTGTAAATGCTCAGCGATCGTTATAGAAGTTTAACGGACTTCGTAGAAGAGCAGATGATTTTGTAGAACTTCAGAAAATTTTGCAGAAGACCGTAGAACTTTGCAGAACTTCATCGAACTTTGTAAACATTTAGTGAGCATAAAAGAAATTTAGCGAATTTTGTAGACATTTGAGCAACTCCGTTTGAACGTGCTCCGTAGACATCGTTGAAATTCAGAAAATTCAATAGAAATTCGGGGAACTTCGCAGAATTTCAGAGAACTCCGTATCAATTGAGGAAGCTTTGTAAACATTCTTTAAAACTTCGTAGAAGTGAGATTTTTGTACGAGTTTGAGAAATCTTCATTGAAGTTAAGGAAACTTTGTTTAGTTTCAGAAAACTTCATAAACAATCCAGAACCATTTTTAACATCAGGGTACTTCGTCAAAGTTCAATTGACTTGGATAAGCTCAGGGAGTTCTGAAGAAGTTCAGAAAGCTTTGTACAGAGAACTCCGCAGAAAAACAACGAAATTCTTCAGGGGTTTTTCTAGGAATGCAGCGAACTTCGCAGTAGCCCAGCGAACTTTGTAGAAATTTAGTGTATTACGTAGCAATTCGAGGAACTTCGTAAAACTTAGAATAGAAGTGCGAGAACTTTGAATTAATTCAGAGAACTTCGTTTAAAAGTTTGGCCGACTTTTATAAGCTCAGTGAATTTCGTAGAATATCAGAAAATTTAGAAGTAGCTCTGGAAATGACGAAGAAGGTTAGCTAACTTCTTCGAGTTTCTAGGATCTTCATATCAGTTTTGAAAACAACAACAGGCTTGTTAACCATTGTCATGGCAACCACATATTATTTTATGTCAATGTTTGGACAACTACAATCTAAGTTAGAGCAATGTAAGTAAAGGTCAATAATTACCCATACTAATTGGGTTCTTTAAGGGTATTGAGGTAAATGCATATTCGTAATCTGCATTAAAAATAGAACCCAAACCCAAAATTTCATCAATTTTGGTACACTGGAACTAGTTTAAATAAGTACGATTACATTTGCAAAAATCACCTTATTAGCACCCCTCGGTGTCACTTTGTATGGGAGCGAGCTGTCAGTTTGTTAGTTTAGTGTCAAACAGTGAAGTTATTATTTTGCTTTAAATCTAGATTTAAAAATCGAGATGAAAGTGAATGGGTTCGAAAAAAATATCGCTGTGCTCCGAAAACGAAGCTCTTTCAGATGATGTATAAAAAACGATACATTTTTCAAAATTAAAGAACCCAATTCACCGAAATCTCCATACAAAATTCAAATCATTGGCGTGACCTCTAAAACTTCATCAATCTTTACCATTTTTGCATAGGTTCATATTTTGAATCGAACAGGAAGGTGGCCTATCATAAATTCACCACTTTTTTTTTCTCAAGAACGTAAGAATTCCATAAGAACCACTTATGAATTTAGCCACAAGAAACCGGTATGAATTTCATTGATTTATCTAACGAAAAATAATGTCGGCAAACAAATAATAAAACGGAGCAGACTGGAACCGAACTATGGACGTTGAGATTACGGGTCCTGTATCTGGACCACCCGTCTGTCAACGCTTGTGAAAATGGAATAGCCAAAGCCGTATAAGAGTTTCCTCATATCCTAAATAACCAAAAGTTCTGATAAAAGGCTATTTGTGGCTTAAGCAGCTTCTGGTGGAACTTTAAACGAAATAAGTTAAAAAAAGGTTTTTGTCCTCTACTACACCAATTTTATATAGTTCGCACTTTTATGAAGGTTATTTATAAAGGCAGGTACGAACGTGTATTGATTTATCAGCATTAGTGCATAAGTATTGGAGCTGTTTGAAGAATTAAATCCAGTCCTTCTGCGTGAGAGCCCCAGTACGAACTGCTACGACAGCTGAGATATGTTAAAGTGAGCTGTTGTCTCGCCTACTGTTGGAATTTTCAGTGCCAGCTGACTGACTTGAATACGAAACACAACACCTTGATGAATTTTAAATTGATGATTGCCCGCCTTGTATTCCAACTCACTTGTGGCGCAGTGATTAGCGTTCGTAGATCGTATGCGAAATACACGGGTTCAAATCCAGGAAATTGCTCTTTATTTTTGTTAATGTATGTAAAGGATATTGATGCACTTCATAAATATAAGAGTTATGATTTATTTGAGCCACTGATCATTTCATATTTACGTACATTAAATTTTGTTACTAATAAAGACTTGTGCAGATTGCTTCATGTGGGCTATGACAGACCTTTTTGGAAACTTTCAAGTTGCTAAGACGTTCTGCAGGGAACTTTTAAGATACTTTAAAGTTGCTAAGAAGTTCCGCTGGGAACTTCTTCGGAACTTTGTTGTGACCATGTTTTCAGCCTTGCCTGAAGTTCCTCAGAAGTGCTTTGGGATGCTTTTAGGAACTTTAAAAAAAAAACTTTAATATGCTAGGAGTACGCATCGAAAATTTATGGAACTTGAAAGTGGGCTTTATTGTTGAATACGGAACTTTTCGTTGCTTGGGAAGAAAGTTCTGTCGGAACTTTATTTGAATTTCATTGAACTTGAAAGTTCTGTTGGAACTTTATGGAACTTTATTTGAACATGATGGAACTTGGAAGTGAGTTTTATCGTTGAATGCGGATCTTTTGGTTACTTGGGATGTGTCGTTCATAAGTCGAGCCTTATTAAATTCTTAAATCTATTTGCCTCTGCGTAGCCAAACGAGCATGACGTCATCATGTTGCTTTTTTTTTGCGGGGGAAGTATTGCAATAAGAGGACTAAAATTATTATTTATTTTCATTTCATTAGAATTTTTTTCATGGGTAAACTAATTGCCCAACAAATAATTTTAGCTTCAGACTAGATTATACAGGCAAAAGTTAGCGTAAAGTATCAGCGTGAGTAAATTAAAAACCGAAAAGATGCATCGCCATACCCGGCAATCTTACGCTCCAAATACGGTGCTACTCGGTTGGATGGCCGTCTGCTGGAAGACCACAAACGCTTTGCACACTCCACATTCCGATTTATTTCGCGGAAAACGGAAGAAGGAAATATTATGCAAACCACTCCTCGATTCATTGTTGCAAATATTTGCTTAGCACTTCATTTTGAACTTTTGCGCTTGAAAAAAAAAAATACAAAACATAGGTTTCTACACATCGAAGAACTCTTTGATGGCATGAACATTTTCCACGGATGCCACTAAGAGCATTTATTTATTTCAATGGTGCATTCTGGGGAATTCTTTTCTGGGGAATGCTGCATTCTGGGGAACGGTTTGCTGATGAATGTTATATAATCATCAGGTTGATTAAATAAAAATATTAATCTGAAGATCATATACAGTTGAAAAGTTCAAATGTTGTCGCTCAGATATTCTTCCAAGACGACGGGTTGACAAGGAAGTATTCAAAATATTGCCAGCTGGTCGAAGTTTTTTTTTTTTTGATTTTCCGAATATTTTTTAAGGTTTCAGATAATCCTTCAGATTATAGTATTGTTGTGAAGATCTTCAACTGTTCATAACTTAAAATGTTGCTTAGAAAATTTTAGAAAAAGTCCGGTGAATATAAAGTATTGTACTGAAATAAAACTGATTTTGGTTACTTTATTGACTATCAACATTTTCACATGTCTACTTAAAAGTCAATGATTAAAAAAAGGTTCTATAAATTCTATTGTCACTTTTCAAATAGACCAATCTACATTGATCGATTCTCTTCATCAACTCAA
Source organism: Ochlerotatus camptorhynchus (assembly GCF_037179485.1). NCBI lineage: Eukaryota > Metazoa > Arthropoda > Insecta > Diptera > Culicidae > Ochlerotatus > Ochlerotatus camptorhynchus. The sequence continues at coordinate 4,837,681 of NW_027040849.1, forward strand.
TTTCTTTTGTTAATAGTTCGGCTCCAAAAACATCTTTAGCTGTTCTTATCGTCCTTAATAATGCTTTCTTTTGACATACTATGTAGAAAAGTTAGCCCGAAATATGCATGCAACTATGTTATTAACGAAAGAGAGAATCGATCAATGTTTATATTGTAGATACGACCTATTGAAAAGTGGAGCGAAAATTCTCCGAACTCTGTACTCCGTTTTGAATCGACAAATAACGACGTATCTTCAGTATTGATTCCAGGCCCCACAATATCTCGTTACACATTCGCACCTCCACCTGGTTATGTAGAGACAGAGAGCACCCGTTTGTGTAATAATTGCAAGCAACTAACGGGGTATCGTTCTATATTAAAGCATTGGCAACGCTCGGCAGCCATACACTCAGTAGGGGTAATGTAAACTGGATTGCTGTACTGGGAAATAGGTGACCATCAACGTTATCTCTCGTTCGATGATAGCATTGCTTGCCATCGTTATCGTCTACCAGTTTACACAACCTTATTTCACCACGTTCTCCCTTGTTATCACTGAAGTAGATATGGAAAATCGTCAAATTCGTGCGCGTGATATTTGGGTTCCGTTTGCTTCACCATAAGCGAGGCCTTTCCCTATATGCTCAAGGAAAACGGAGTTCCTGTTATGCTTAACTCCTAACATTGGATGAATCATAACTGAATTGCATTTCTCGGAAGTGGTGAAGATACTGAGTCATCATCGTAAAATACGGCAGTAACATCAGGTCTACGTGCCCGAAGACATCCGTTTGGGTATTCCCTTCTGCGCCCCTATTTATGTGCAACGATCCATCTCTGTGAGTCATATGGAGTAACTTGCCAAACAACATTTGCCCGGTCATTTTGATGGGACCCTGAGACGACCAAACAACCGTTTAATAACACCCCGAATCGAATTGCGCTCATACCTACCCGGTTTGCATCGAACCATGAACTCCGAAAAGGGACCTCAGTGGAAGAAACAAAAAACACCAACGAGACGCTCTATCTCGCATATCCGGAAGCTGTGCGAAATAAGCTAAGATCAATGCTTCGTGGTATGTAGCAGGTTTGCACTGTGCCGGTTCGGTAAACATATAGATTTACCGAGAACAACCGTGCGCATATAGCGAAGAGAAGGTAGGAATGCCTTAGCACTTGCCGCCGCCATCACCGCCGATTGCCGGCTTGGCGGTCGTCGCGTCGGTCGGTGGCGCTGCCCATAAATGGAAGAAATTTGGTTGCCCATTGCCAGCGAGTTTTTTCCCGCTGCGGCGATTATCATACATCTGGTTGGTTGCTGATCTTTGCATTCGACGAAACACACAAACAGCTTTCGAGAGTGGCCAATCTTAAACTGCGCCGTGAAGGTTTGCCAAAGCTGAATCAGCTGTTTTGTTTGTAGATTTTTCCATAGGTTCAGAAACCCCAAAACTTCCACGGTGCAAAATAATACGCACTGCCAGAGCCGGTTTGCAAACATTTACTTAAAACCTTAGCGGTAATTTACATTTGCCTCACCTTGGGGAAGTAACATTTTTCCCTCAGTCAAGTGCAGACGAACTAAACAAAAGTGCACCTATTGGCAACTTTAGTCTACTGGAGTGGTTGTTTTTTCAACTGCGAGACTGGTTGACCGGTGACAGGTGAATGGAGGGGATCGCACGTACGCAAACACTTATCGTTTACATACCGTGAATGTTGCTATACTTACATACACAGACCTCTTGACAAATGAACATTAATGTTACTATGGGGTGTGAACGTTGCTTCAAAGAACCAACAGACGAAGTTTCTGCTGATAAGAATGCTTGTCTCATTTTGCGATTAGATACCGTCGATATGTACTGGCTGGTTGTAGAGAAAATTACTGTTTCTATTTCTAGCAGGTCAGAGTAGGCTAAATGGGTCAGATTCAGACAAATCAGATTGGTTCCTGCTGTAGGACACCCTGAGCAGAGAATGAAAACAAAATACTGACATAATTTTATATTATGATATAATGGTTCATGATAACATAATTTGACAACCATGTAGTGTGGTCAAGTTAACAGAATCACGTGAAGGTTATATACAAAAATTATGCATTCTATAAGAACTGCCACTACATTTGTTTTACAAAACATATGCAGAGGTTGCAATAATTCCAACCTTACATTGTATGTAAGAGAAATTTGTTTTGCGTGTTGGTATATATGTATTTTCGTTAATATTTATTTATTATTTATCAAAATAAGAAATCAATTTTTTTTTTTTTATTTAAATTCATTTAAATATTTCAATTATTACACGATATCAAAATGTGGGTTAGCTAGTAATCTTTTATCAAAAAATCTATTCTATGTCTATCTGGTGTCCAAAACAATAGAAGTAAGAAAACAGCTTTAAGGGAGTGTTCGCGGCTCGGAAAAAAAATAATTACATTTTGATTTTTATAAAAATATTGGAAAAAGATATCAAAAATCTAAAAATATCACAATTTTTTTAAGAAAATTCACGTACAAAACAATATTTTGTAAGTCGTCATGGCATAGAGTTGGACTCAAAAAACCATCAAACATCGACCTTTCGGTTTTGTCGAGGGTCTATTTTTTCATGATGAGATAGAAAAAATATTTTTACATTTACATATACCTTCATGTTCTCAAGAATCCATGAAAACAAGGTTGTATCCAAGACACGACCGTAGATTTGACGTAGGATTACGAAAGGTAGTTTTGGTGTCACAGCAAATGACGCATTTCACGCCAAATCGAATCGAAGCTGGCAGCACCCTCTCAGATTTCATAAATAAACACTTTTGTATACTCAGTTTTCCCAAATTTATCTAGACTAACATTTGAGAAGGGCCAAACTTTTTCTGCCGATTTTCTTCAACAAAAATATTATGGAAAAATGACAACTCCATCAAAAATATGTTGTATCGATGACTTTTAGGAAATTGACCAAATTATCGAAAAAAATACAATTTCATTTGAGACCTACACTGAAAAAAAACGATTTTTAAAATTTAAAGTCGATTTAATAAAAATGGCCATGTTTGATTTGGATGAAACTTTGCCTCAAGATAGGTAATTGTGTTTACTACCATCCGTCTATACATCGCGAGATGGGCACTTTTAAGGAAAAAAAGTTTTTCTTACAAAAACTTTTTCATGTCTGAACTGATTTTTTTTTTGATTTGCCATTTTCACACAAAACTAAATCAGTGAAGCTCAAAATCATCTCAGAATCCAATGAAGCTCAATTTGCGATTCAATTTTGTCTAATCAGCACTAATCACTTTGATTAATCGAGAATTTCATATGAAAAGGGCTCATGATGCATTTCTCGCCAAATCGTATTTGGAATTGGCAGCACCCTCTCAGAGATCAATAAAACGATTTGGTCATTAAAAATCGATTTGTTTCAGTGTAGGTCTCAAATGAAATTTTTTCCAGTATTTTTTTTCGATAACTTGGACAATTTCCTAAAAGTCATCCATATAATACATTTTTGTAGGAGTTTTCATTTTTCCATAATATTTTTAAAAGTTTGGCCCTTTTCAAATGTTAGTCTAGATAAATTTTGGAAAAACTAAGTATGCAAAGTGGCATATTTAGTCAAGGTCCACACATCCAGAATGTTTCATTGAAATCTGAGAGGGTGCTGCCAACAATCAATACGAAACTAACGATTTTAAATTGGCTCACCATTTTAGTAGCCTATTGGTCCCAAGCAAACGATTAACGTACCCTATTCTAGTTGAAATTCTATTACTACACTATGTTTGTTTTGATTCGCTATGAAAGTTTGACAGATAACATCAGGGGTGTGTGGATTCATGCAGAACATGCAGGGGTGAGTGAAATAGCTTGGGACTGCTTGGGACCGTTGTTCTGGTACTGAGTGAGCCAAAAATAATAATGATTTTCTTCGGGACCCAGTGGTCTTAGAGTTACCTCTATGGTGCTGCCAGCTCCGAATACGATTTGGCGCGAAATGCGTCTTATGTATAGTACATATTAAATTGATTTCTTAACTCGTTATCAGAGAAAAAGTTCGATAGGTTGAAATTCAAAAGCAATTTGAGAGTTCTGTTTTTGAGGTGCTCTGTCGATGTCCAATCCTGGACGGTATATTTTGAATACAAGCTCTTACTCTTTAGTTAACTTTTTTCAGTCATTTGTGGACCGATGGGTTGGAAGCCAGTTTAGGACAATGCTGTAGAAATTTGTCCTCGATGTTCTTGGAGATGATAGCGGTGCGGAAATGAAATATGTAGGATTCGGGAAAACACATCAATTACAGAATCACGACGAGCAACTGAATCCGATCAGCGGTTGAGGGCAGCCTTGATAGCTAGCTGCTTGCGGGGAGCCTTTCGTTGTGTACTGGAGAACACCACCACTCCCCACACGCGGTGATTTAATGAACAGCGTTTGTTGAGACCGGATGGAATTCAAATTTGAAATCTGTGTTAGGGAAAACGCTTTCCGTAGGCAATCGGTGAATATCTTATGATCATAGCAACACTTGCCCATTTGTGCAATTTTCAATAGTGACATTTTGAAAAATGATAAATTCTTAATTTTAACAGATTCGTAGATAAATTTCCTATCGATTTGAATATTTTTCAGAATTAAAATCCATCATCTCTGGATCAAAATCAGATCACTTGCATGCCGCGACCGACTTTGGATTCTGAAATTGCACTGCCAATGTTGCCTTAAAAATATATCGTCCCCTTAATGCTACAACTAGGTAACTCGAAATTTGTCGATTTTGAGTTGAGTATACCAAATTATTCATCTTTTGATGCTCTATAACATATCAAAAGATCGTCTTATTACGATAACAAACAAAGAAGATATTTTTAATTTTCAAAACTAGGTATCTCAGCATAGAACAACGATATTGGGTGCTACAACTAGGTAACTTAAAATATCAAGTTTATTTTATAAATTGTCATTGCTATAACTAGGTATCTCAAATCACCAGCATTTTCTATAATATGATTTTTATGCTACAAATAGGTAACTGAAGTTATCCAGTTGTTGCACTGAAATTTATTCACGGAGATTTTTTTGTTTTATATGCTAAAACTAGGTATCTTCAGCAAAAACAGCAATACCATAGACGCGAGATCCAAAAAGAAGAAAAACTCACACAAACATACGCTAAAGACAATGAACATCGTTGCTGAGTGACGTATAAAAACAAAGGACGCATAACATCAGCACCCATTAGCGATTTAACCATTGCGTTGTTCGTACTTCTGGCATTGTTGTGATTCGTGAATTGCAAGTTGTTATTGTAGAGAAATGGACACGAGTGGATGGGCATCTGAATATACAACCGACGTGTAAGTATTATTGACAGAAAAATGTTGGTAAACAGTGATGATACCAAAATATTCCTTGATGTTTAGTTCCACGTCAGAATCAGAAAATGGTGAAGATACCGAATCTATGTCATCAGATGAATCATTTGGCTCAAGTTTGGTGGATACGGAGTCAGGGAAAGGTAGCTTGCTGCTCACTTTAAGTGTTTTTATTTTTAAAATATCTAAAAGCATTCCTTCTTCTTTCTATAAAGATGATTCTGAAAGAGAAATCGGCTCCATTCCTACGGATTCTGATGATGACTTAGACGTAAGCCATTTGTTTTCCGAACCAGATTTGTCTGAGGAGGATTTTGAAGACTTTCTCGAATCAAGTAACGATGATTTTTTCCACGGATCATTCAGAATATGTTCCTGAAAACATCGATTCAGATGAATCTATAGTTGATTCATTTGATACGTCCGGCTTCAATCAGTCTGCATTACTGGAGAGTGACGTGAGCATTGAAGCTACGACAGAAGTCGTTACACACTCAGAAATGTCTGGTATACCTGGTGAGGAGATCGAGACTACCGAGACCTCAGAAGCTGGTGAGCCTAGCATTATGCTAGAGGGAATGGAGACTTTCGCAAAAGAAACAAATCGACCACGAAAACGTACGAGGTGTCCAGGCAAGTGGGAACGAAATGTCCGTAAGATTAAGCGACTTTCTGGACAAGCCTATGTATCTACGCGAAAACGCGTCATTCCTGCTGCAGTGATGAAAGATTCCTGTAAGAACTGCAGGTGGAAGTGCCAGGAGAAGATGTTGGAAGCCGAACGTTTGGAGATATTCACAAATTACTACGAACTTGCTGACTACATCCGGCAACGCGAGTTCATCAACAGCCACACCATAAGGAAATCGAAGAAATGTGTGACTACTGCTGCTACTGCATCAAGAAGAACATTTTCTGTCGAATATTTTCTTCCACATATCGGCGACAAAATTAAGGTATGTAAGACCATGTTCCTCAACACACTGGGCATACAAAAAGGGGTTGTGGATATCGCCATGACTAAGCGGTCATTGCAGAATGTTATGGAAGATGACAAACGTGGAAAACACGTTAAATACTGTTTTCCTACATCAGTGGTACAAAATGTGAAACGTCACATACAAAGTTTTCCGGTTGTACCGTCGCATTATTGTCGGGAGAAAACTAATCGGAAATATCTTGATCCTTCGCTGAATATCACCCTAATGTATCGTCTATATTGTGAGTATTGCGACTCTGGAGGAGATCAGAAGGTTAACGCCTCCACGTACCGCAAAATTTTCAATGAAAATTTCAACCTGGGGTTCCACAACCCCAAAAAAGATCAATGCCGTGTCTGTAATTACTATGACAATGCCGATAATGAGTTGAAGGACTCATTGAAAGATAAACACAACCTGCATTTGGCGCAAAAAGAAAGAGTTAGAAATGAAAACCGGAACGATAAACGGTAAGCTAGTATGTGCTTCATTTGATCTGCAGCAAGTTCTGCTTGTACCTTACGACCCGAAGAACAGTGCTCTCTTTTACAAGCGGAGGCTTTCAACGTATAACCTTACGATTTATGACATGGTGAACAAGCAAGGGAATTGTTTTATGTGGAATGAAACCGAAGGTGGCCGAGGCAGTTGTGAAATAGCCAGCTGTATTAACGTCTTCTTAATGTCACTTCCTTCAGAAACTAAGGAAGTAACATTCTACAGTGATTGATGCGGAGGGCAGAATTTGAATAAGTTCGTTGCTGCAATGTTCATGCAGGCAGTGCAGAAGTTGGAACATATTGAGAAAATAGATCACAAATTTCTCGTATCTGGCCATAGTGAAATGGAGTGCGATTCCATGCATTCGGCCATCAGTACCGAACTCAAGCGCGTTGGTCAAGCCTCATGGCCTGAGGACATGAAACAAATAGGTCGTAGCGCTCGGAAGGCGAACGATGAACCCTACTTGGTTCATGATTTGAACCAAGAGAAGATCAAGGACTACAAAACCTTTTTCAAGCACAACATGACTTCGCGCAAGAAGGACACCAGTGGAGACATCATTTCGTGGCCTAAAATGATTTGGATGCGTTTCTTGAAATCAGAGCCATACAAAATGGCCATCATATGAAGAGGAGTTTCGCTACATTGATTTCAACAAGCGGAGCAAAAGAGAATTACATAAGCCACTACAGCAGCTTTACCGTTCACCGATACCAATCTTGACAGCAAAATATAATGACCTTAAGTCTCTCTTCAATTTGAAACCACCTGCCCTTAAAGATTGCTACAAATCGTTCTATATGAATCTGCCATACGATAATCAAGTCAACGACGAAGATAACAGCTCTGAGGAGAATGAAGAAGATCTTTAAAGTGCGAATAAAACGTTTAAACGTGTTAATACATACATTAAAAGTTGCCAAATAAATGAATATTTCGATTTTGCTTTTAACAACTTCTTTCTCATTCATCAGAAAAACCGCTATCTCAGAACAAATGCTCTAGAAAATGTTTAGCTGTGCATGCTACAACTAGGTAACTCGGTATTTTTTTTTAATATCTATACTTTAATGTAATGTTCACCTGGCTAGAATGGAGAATAGTATAATTCATGTATACTGCGTAGAAATAACCTTTTTACGCTTTTTTGACACGTGAGATATCTTCTTTAAAATAGGTCAAATTTTGAAATGCGATTTTCTCAAAACATCGATTTTTGAGATACCTAGTTGTAGCATTAAGGGGACGATATGGTATGTTAGATTTAAACACATGGGAACTGACATCCGATTTATGACGATGAAAAATGTTCAAAAAATACTCTTTATCAAATATATAGTGGTCCAGAAAAGGACCATTTTGTCGTGATGGTCGAGTAATGCTGAGCTATTAGGCTGGCGAGCTGTAAGTTGTTGCGTCACCCTCGTTCCAGCGCTTGACATAGATGGCCCACAGCGACTCACGAAGATGGATTTCGATCAGCAGCGGTGAGGCTTCTTCCTCCTTCTTCGGTGAATGGACGCTCATGTGGGCTGCAGCTGGCTGCTTGCGGGCAGCTTTTCGTTGTGTACAATGTTCAACGCCACACGCCGAAAGCACTGCTGTTGCTGATGCTGCAGCTGCTGACACCGACGACCGGACACCACCACACACGATGATTGAATGAGCACCTTTTAGTGAGACAGGATTTAATTCGATTTTTAAATCTGTGTTAGGGAATGTGCTGTTTGTCGGCAATCGGTGATAATTTTGATCACTCTTGCAATAGTTGGACATTTGAGTAATTTTCAGTATTAATTTTTTTATTTTAAAATTAATTTAGCAGATTCGTAGTAAAATGTCTGATCGATTAGCTTGCTTAGAATTGAAATCCATCTGCTATTGACAGCGTTATATATGGTTCAAACCAGACCTCTTTTCGTAATGCGATCAATTTTGGTTTTTTGAAATTGCAATCCCAATATGTTGCCGAATGACGTAATCCTACGTAAAAAAACTGATTTTCTATATGGATGTCGTCGTCGTCTTCGTATTGGTGCGATGCGTGCTGTTCCATTCGTACATCGTGTCCGACGCTTATCCGTCCGTTGCTCGAAAGCAAATGACAAAGAAAAGGACATGGCAAGCGTTTTTATTACCGCTGCTTTTCTCCTCCCTTCCTTTCATTGGTAAAATGATGAGCGATCAACCGAGCATTGAGATTGCTCATGTGAGCATGCGCAATGTCTGTGTTTGGGATTTTTCGTTACATGTCTGAATTTTGATTTTTTTTAATGTGACCCCCAGTAGAGAAATTAAAGACGTAGTCCTAAGTCAAAAATATATTTTCGGGGAGGTAAACTTCCCCTTAAATCTTCATAATACAAATTTTACTAGATAGAATAGCCCTCAATTCAGCATATCAAGCAATGCAACGGAACTATCAATTCAATACTTACATCTCCTCCTCATCTATCGTATAAAACTACCACTTCAGTCTGTTATTCGAAATAGCAAAATAAATCACTACTTGCTAAAAATTGTGATTCACTGGAATCTTTGATTTAAGACACGAAATGAGTACATTTCCATCTCTCTTCGATTGGCAAACTTTTGGGTTATTTCTATTTCGTTTACTAAAAGCGGTAAGCTCCATCGAGAAAAATCCTGAATAATCCTCAATCATCCTCAATTTTGCCATGTACCATGCTATTTTTTTTTCCTTTGGTTTGTTTTTTCCGTGTGGAGTGGATCACGGATGACACCTGGAGGAAGATAGAGGAGCGGAGAAATGCAAAAGCCGCGATAGAGCGGGCGAGAACCAGAGGAGCGAAGAACCAGGCCCGCCAACTGTATTCGGCTCTCGAGAAGGAAGTGAAGCGCTCGTGTAGGCGGGATAAGCGAGCGTGGGTGGACTCCCTAGCCGATGAAGGTGAGAAAGCCGCAGCAACAGGCGATATCCGTCTCCTCTACGATATCTCACGACGCCTGAGTGGAGCAAGGATGAATCCTAGGATGCCAGTGAAGGACGCGACTGGTCAGTTGCTCACCGACCCCACTGATCAGCTGAAACGCTGGTTTGAACACTTCGAACAGCTTCTACAAGTTTCGTCGGTCAACCAGCCATCAACATCTCGGCATGAACCGCCAAGAGTGCGACGCATCACTCGCGTCAATTCTGAGGCGCCATCCCTACCGGAGATCGAAGCTGCTATCCGAACCATGAAATCCAACAAGGCTCCCGGGGTCGATCGCATATCAGCAGAGATGCTCAAAGCTGACCCCATGCTATCTGCACAAATGTTGCATCAACTATTCTGCAATATCTGGGACACCGCGACTTTTCCGGCTGACTGGATGCAGGGCGTCTTAGTGAAGGTCCCAAAGAAGGGGGACCCAACTGTATGCGATAACTGGCGTGGCATTATGTTACTGTGTTGTGTTCTCAAAGTTCTATGCAAAGTTATCCTCAACCGGATACAGGAGAAGATCGACGCGACTCTCCGACGGCAGCAGGCGGGATTCCGTGCTGGAAGATCCTGTGTGGACCATATTGTCTCGCTCCGCATAATCTTGGAGCAGGTCAACGAATTCCAAGAGTCCCTTTACTTGGTTTTCATTGACTACGAAAAAGCTTTCGACCGACTCAACCACGAAAACCTGTGGGGCGCCCTAAGGCGCAAGGGAGTTCCGGATAAAATCGTCAACCTCATCGAAGCTCAGTATGAGGCTTTCACGTGCAGGGTGCTGCACAACGGAGCCCTATCTGACCCTATTCGGGTAGTCGCTGGAGTGAGGCAAGGATGTATTCTATCACCGCTACTGTTCCTCATCGTAATCGACGAGATAATGGTTGGTGCGATCGACCGTGTGCCGAACCGTGGGTTGCTCTGGCAGCCTATTACAATGGAGCATCTAAACGACCTAGATTTGGCGGATGACGTTGCTTTAGTATCACAACGGCGTTCTGACATGCAGAGTAAGCTCGACGATCTCGCCGAACGCTCCTCAGCGGCAGGTCTCAACATCAACGTCAGCAAGACTAAATCGTTGGATATCAACACGGGAAATCCATCCAATTTTACGGTAGCTGGTCAGGAAGTGGAGAAGGTTGAAAGTTTCCAATATGTTGGCAGCCAGATAGCGTCGGACGGCGGAACCAAGAGTGACATAGGTGCACGGATCAAGAAGGCAAGGGCTGCTTTTGCGAGTTTACGAAACATCTGGAAGTCAAATCAGATTAGTCTCCGCACGAAGATCCGAATTTTCAACTCTAACGTGAAATCTGTACTGCTGTACGCTAGCGAAACATGGTGCGTATCAACGGAGATCACACAGAAGCTGCAGGTGTTCATCAACCGATGCCTGCGGTATATAATTCGTGCTTGGTGGCCTCACAACTGGATTTCGAATGCCGAGCTCCATCGACGGTGTCACCAGAAGCCGATATCGACAGAAATTCGGGAACGTAAGTGGAGGTGGGTTGGCCACACTCTACGGAAGAGCGGAAATGAAATCTGCAAACAAGCGCTGGATTGGAATCCAGCCGGACATCGCAGCAGAGGCAGACCCAGGGGCTCATGGCGGCGAAGCCTAAACAAGGAGATTAAGCAAGTCGACCGGAATTTGACCTGGGCCCAGGTCAAGGCGAAAGCAAACAATCGCCCAGGATGGAGATCTTTCACGTTGGCCCTTTGCGCCAGGGATGGCGCTCAGGACACTTAAGTAAGTAAGTTGTTTTTTCCGTCGATCTTGTTTTCCGTGCTGAGCACCAATGCTACCGACGTGTGCCAGGAAGGCAGCTCCCACACCTGGACCCTACCTATCGACCCATCAACTCATGAACCGGGGACCAACGGCTTTACTTCCCATCCGAAGGAAGGCGTGATCAGAGATGTTATGCCTCAGAACATCCCGGCGGCGCCAACAGGGATTGAACCCAGGCCTGCTGGGGTGAGAGGTAATCACGTTTACCACTACACCACCGGCGCCGTTGTGTACCATGCTATATTATCATCAATTTTAAACTCGGATATAACTTTAATTCGCCAATTTCGGTGTTTTTGTTTGACACAGACTGTCATATGACATTTTAGTTTGGTACTGTACTTTGATAGCTTGTTTTGAAAGTGTCGGAAGCCAAGGTAGCCAATTATCGTCCAATACAGTAACCGCTTACTACAATGATGTCCACTGAACATCTGCAAACGGAGTTCCCCAATTTCGTACAAAATTCGCTAAATATCTCTAATGCTCGCTAAATGTCTACAAAGTTAAATGAAGTTTTACAAAGTTCTACGATCTTCTACAAAATTTACTGAAGTTCTACAAAATTATCTGCTTTTCTGCGAAGTTCTGCGAAGTTCATAGAGCTTCTACAAAGTTCGCTGAGCTCATATTTGCTACACTTCTAGAAAGTTTCCTGAACTTCTACGCAGTTTCCTCAACTTCTACGAAGTTTTCTAAGAACTTCCATGAAGTTACCTGATGATCGTTGAAGCTCTACAACGTTCCCTGAATATTTTAGAAGTTCTCTTAAAAGTTCGTTCGTCTGTTTACTCGGCAGAAACCATTGTGTGGTCCTCCTCATTGTTCTTCATCAGCAGTTTTTCGGTCGATGCGTCGTAGATTTTGAAAAGCAACCGTTTCGTGATAAGTCTGTGAGTGATGACCACGTTTTGCGTCCATTGCTGCAATAGAGTTCCCTAACACCGTTAGTATTAGCAACAATCAATACGAAACTAACGATTTGACATTGGCTCACTACTTGACTAGCCTATTGGTACTCCGAAGGAAATCGATTAACGTACCCCATTCAAGTCAAAATTCTAGTACTACACTATGTTTGTTTTGATTCGCTATGAAAGTTTGACAGATAAAACGAGGGGCTCGTGGATTTTCCTATGTTTCGATGGGTGCATCGATTAGCTTGGGACCGAAGAGAGTACCAGTGCTGAGCCAAAAAGTTGAGCACGTTTTTTTCGGAACCTTCTGGTCTTAGAGTTACCTTTATGGTATTAGCAACAATCAATACGAAACTAACGATTTTAAATTGGCTCACCACTTTAGTAGCCTATTGGTTCCAAGAAAACGATTAACGTACCCTATTCTAGTTGAAATTCTATTACTACACTATGTTTGTTTTGATTCGCTATGAAAGTTTGACAGATAACATCAGGGGTGTGTGGATTCATGCAGAACATGCAGGAGTGAGTGAAATAGCTTGGGACTGCTTGGGACCGTTGTTCTGGTACTGAGTGAGCCAAAAATAATAATGATTTTCTTCGGGACCCAGTGGTCTTAGAGTTACCTCTATGGTATTAGTGAGCAGTTTCACTAATACAAGCGTTTTACTGGTTGAAAATTAAAAAAAAAACAATCCGCTGTACAGTGGTTGAAATCGGCATTTTCGTGCGCTTAATTAATAGCTCCTTTACGTTGTTTGCCGACGATCCCTCAAAAATGGTTTTCTCATCATAACTTTTTGGTCTACATTTTTACGGCTTTGATGTTTGCTATCATTTTTAAGTAAATTTCTTAAAATTTCAGTTCATAAATTATGGTCTAAAAATCTACAAAAACTTCAATAACTTTTTTCTACAGAAGATACTGCAATGCAATGTATTCAACTTACTAGAATATGGCAAAGCCGTAAAAATGTAGACCAAAAAGTTATGATAAGAAAACCATTTTTGTTAAGAAGTTTTCTACAATCTTGTCCAAGACATCAACCCTGTATCTTGAAAAGGTGATAAAATAAATTTTCTATCTCACTTTTCTGAGAATCTTTTAACTGAACACATCGAAAGAAGCGCAGACACATATTGAAACACTTCTCTCAAGACACCATAACTCTAAATTTCATAATGGGCATGATTGACCGCCCACGGTTGCTACTCTGTTATTGCCAGACCAGCTGTAATTACACAGAGAACCAATAGACGATGCTTGGGACTAGCAATCATCCTCAATGTGTAAAAACTGGTGATCTCGAATGAGGCAATACCAGCGCCAGCCGCGCCTGAACGCAGGTCAAGAAAAGAATGGGTAGGAATATGTTGACGTGACACTCGCTTTAATGGAAGCCGAGGAGTCCTCTGCACTGCCACGAGGAATCACAGGGATGTTGGGTAAGAGGGTTGGGTTAGCAGCAGGGTTCATTTTGGTAAACGATAAGCTGAATTGATGTCCTAACGATCATATAACGCGAAGGAGCTTGGGATTGAGCCCACGGTCCTCTGCTCAGTAAGCAAAAATGTCTGCCACTAGGCAGACGAGCTCCTTTTTAATCATTGATGAATCTTGAATGTGGATGGGCCTGAGACTAGACTCATGATGTTCTGATCATTAAGCAAAAACAGTTGCTCTAAGGCCACCGAGCCTCTCATATCACATTATAGCGTTACTCATTTTTTTTAACTATTCAAACCCGGCACCGACGACAGCGAAAAGTTTTACAAAATACACGATAAACAAGCGATATTTTAATATTTTTAATATGAAAGGATCTGGGACCGCGTGCTTTCCCCAGGAACCGTTCACGGCCACCAGCTCCACCCGTTCAGTCTTGGGTGTATCCAGCGAGACATCCTTCAGCTTACTCACAATCTCCGTCACTCGATGCAAATCTCACGCACACTTACGCTAGTTACAAAAAAAAAACACTCCTGTGCAAAGAAACGGATCCAATAAACGTCACTCTTGCGAAAGCACACCCGTCGTCATCGAACGGCAAAAAAAGGAATCGGTGGGCAATTTTGTGATACGGATTTCCAAAATCAAACGGGAATGCACGAATTTCACCACACCCAACTGCGAAACAGATTCAGAAGCATTTATGGTACACTTTCGTTCAAAAACACTTATTTTTTTTTCAAAAATAGTTGCGAGTGAACCAACATCATCACCGCGTAAATAAACTAAAATTAAAATTCAACTCCATACAATGAAATCACTTCAAGTGGATCCCGTTCTCATGGAGGAGGCTTATTGGATTGCGGAAAATTAAGTGTTTATTGTATTGACTATAGACTTTTGACTATAGTTTTACCAAGTTTTGAACAAAATCAAATAAACGATTAAACAGTCTTTGACATTTTTCAATAAATTGTAACACGAAATCGTCACTTCTGATCGAAATACGTCTGAGGCAACGTTGTTGAGAGATACTTAAAAAATCATAACTTTTTTGTTTATGATCTTACTATTACCAAATTTTGACGCAAACTTTATGAACTTCACTTTTACAATAATTTTTTTCAAAATTGAGCTTTTTGAGGAATATTTTTTTTATAACTGATCTAATTTTTTTTTCATCGAAATAAACAAAAATATCAGATTACACATTTTTTACAGAATCAATCAAATAAACTGTTTCGACAATATTTATATTTTAACTCATTAGTATAAAAACAATACTACAGGCCAACAACTGTGCAAAATTTCAGCTAAATTGAAATGATCGTTCAGGATCGATTCGCAAGCCTTCGTGGAATACCACTTTCGGTAAAACCGTTTTTAGTTAAACTGGTTATAGTATCAACTATAGTCGCTATATTTAAGGGCCACCCACATTAGATCCGTTTGCGTTGCGTTGACGTAAATTTGACAGTTAGACAATAGATTTAGCTGTCACTTTGCCGCAACGCGTCCGATCCGGATCTAATGTGCATGGGCCTTTATAGTCTGGCGGATAGAATTTCGATCTATCAAAAAGCGGACCCAATTCAATTTATTGTAGACCAACAATTGAAAGGTACTATCAACTTTTATAACCAAAACGTTGATTATTCTTCCCTCGCCAATCAAACGCAAATTACCAGCATCATCGGACAGGGGCAGTGCTGCAAAATTTCGACAATACACGGTGATACTCAAAATTCTGCTTTGGTCACTCGTTTGAGCTAACAGTCATCGTCAAGGCAAACCATGTCAATTGTCAGTAGCATTTTTGTTAGTGACGAACATGTGCTGATTTGTTTATTAGCTAAATTTTAAATTAAATTAAATGGCTTGAGCAAAACAATTAAATGGAGCCATTAAAGTGAATAAGCATCTACGTCCTGAACCGCTTGGATAACAATAATGTGTCTCAGAATGCAAGAAATTACACTTTCTGTTACCAGGTGAATCTTTGTCATTGACGAAAAAATGATTGAGATTTTGACAAAGATTTTTTGAGGATCAAGTCTATCATTGACTATGTGAAAAATAATTTTGTCAATATCGCACAAAAGTCTGTCAATGACAATGACAAATCTCAGCACTGGACAGGGGAAACTTTCCCCAACCCAAAGATGGTTTTAGTTTGGTAGTAGGTGAGTCTTGAGTCACGAGAAAAGGGTTTCCGAAGTTTTGATTGCAATAGCTGATGTGCTCTTTTCTGTTGTTGGTCGTGATTTGCTCGATTGGTTCCACTATTTGACAGCTTAATTGGTTCCCGAGATTCTATCGGCCAGACTATGAATATAGCGACTATAGTATCAACAGCCCAATCAACCGGCAAATCATTGATGGCAACAATTGATGACAGACGGCAACCGTCGCGGTGATATTACCCATCGCATCCTGACCGAATTATGGAGTAATTAACCATCTGGACTTCCAAAACATAGATGATATGACCTGACCGATCCACTGAAACTCTCCCATTGATTGCAAACGAGTGGCATAATCTAATTTCAAACCGGTACCCACCACCGACCATTGGACCATGTAAAAGCGAAATTTGTGCACATGCTGATTGAAACAGAATGCTAGGGTGCGCTTCCACCGATGGTCAACTAACCGTGCTAATTGTCTTATTGGCCAACCGGATGCCACCGGTCCCCGTCTTCCTCTCCAACTAGCGAATCATCAACGTTCGGAAATCGATTTCGTGTTTGGTTCCCTTGTTGGTTGTTTTGACTACGTTTCCCTCGCCTGCTGCGAGCTGGCGTAAACCGACAAATTTTATACAAACGCTAACTGAGCGCTTTCTCTCCAATGCAACGCTATTCAAGCTGTTTCTTTTCATATGTGTGAGATTTCGCAAATCAAATTTACTGATTGGACAACGGATTCGACTCTTTGACGTTAACTTGATTAACGAGAAACAACTTATCAACTGCAAAACCTTTTAATCATTACGAAACAATGCCACCACTTGGTGTTGTTAATCCACTTTGTGTGTAAACACAGCTAGTGACAGCTGCCAGTTTTCCTGTCGGTGGAGTGCTAATATCTGACAAATTCGGAGTGATTTGAGATTTGGGCGTAATTGCATTTGAAAAGCTCAATTTCGAAAACTAATAACATTCTGAGGTAGAGGAATGATTCCTATATCATTTGGCATAGTTTGTTTACGAGATTGAGCTTTTATTGACGAGAAATCAGAGATTGTGTTTGTTCACAAATGTAATTACGCCCAAATCTCAAATCACTCCCGAAATACGAATCTTTTGCACAAATGGTTGTTATGCTACGGAAGGTTTGATTTGTAAAGCCAGTAGGCATTGGTGAATAGCAGGATAACTTCACTGGCCACTGGCGATGTGTTCATGCTGGTTACGTTGCCAGCTGATGTTGTTTTCAAACTCCAATCCAAACCGCAGCAGGTCGTCTGCCAGTGCACTAACGTTTGTTTTGGCGCGTGCTGATGCACTGTAATGACTGCCGGAAGGGTTAGAAATATGGACGCCCTCCCGTGGATCTCGGCAGTGTTTTCATCATCTGGCTCCAACGGTTTGCTTTGGGCGGAATCGAAATGATCAACAAAATGAAGAGGGCTTGGAATTGGGACATAGGAGTAGAATGCCGGAGTGGTGAGTTGCTTCGTAAATTTTGCACAGGGAATGTTTCATTAAAGTTTTGTATAGGGTTACCATATGGTTTCCTAGAGGAGGCTCCTTTCAACAATTTTTGTACGTTCTTTTTTTTTGTCTCTAAATATCCTCCTTTTTAATCCTTGCATATTTTGGTCTACAATTTTGGCAATATTCAAATGTCCATGGTTTCAATATTTCAAAAGTATGCATGATTCATAAGCGAATTGAAAAATAAATTAAAAATTGAACAAGGACGCTTTGAGATGTTTGAATATTTTACGCATGTTCAAAATTGCTCATAAAAATTTCCGTGAATATTTGTATCGTTAACATTTTATTTTTCTCTATAACTTTGTCTAAAGGCCGGCGCACAATGGCTATGTTTTCAAGTTTTTTGACAGTTAGCCCATGCATTATCTGTCAAAAAATCCGAAAACGTATGCATTGTGCGCCGGCCTTAAGACGTCATTTTGATCAGAAGTGCAACAATTTATTAAAAAAATCGATCGAAAATCGGCACCAGCGTGCACAGGAATCTTGTTAAGGAGGGGCATTTTTTTTTCTATGGTGCATTTAATCTGGGGTGTTGGGTGATGGAGCGGTTCACCCACCACTGTTTCCCTACTTTTCAATTTAGCTAATTTTGTTTATTTTTTGCTCCGGTGGTGGTTCATCTTCTTCAATGCAAACTGCTTTCAGACAGCCAATGGAATTGGCAATTTAATCCCATCATTATCAATATACCTGATGACAATCACCAACTGCTCGTGATGGCCACAATCGCTCGTCACATCTACAATTATTGCCACTGGTTTTCCTCGCAAGGTTTTCGCAATGTTCTGCAATACTACATTGTGCAACAACGTAATCATGTCATTTTGAATACGGTTACTTGTGTACTGGCTGTTTTTTTAAGGTCCAGTTCTTCATCTACACCCTTCCTGGTTTTGAAGTTTTTCCACGTTTCCATACTACCAACATGGGTATCACTGCGATTGCCCATCAACTCGGTCGCTTTCGTTCAATTTCTGAACCCTGTAGGAATCGTTGTAACAATGTTTTATGTCATGCTCTTCTTTACAGGTTAAAAATATGAACCAAAGAAAATATATTCTTCAAGGGACTGGTATCATATTTTATTCAGTTACCTTTCTGAAATTTTGTGCAGTACGTTTTTGTATATTTTGAAGATATCGTTACAGTTATTTTTGACTGTTTCAAGGTTTTGTAAGCCCTTATATGCTGTTGTAGTTACACTTTACTATTACCGTTGCGAGTACGTTGAACTTGGTCATTTTCAGCGAAAATTGTAGGTCTATTTTTTTTTTAATTTTGACCTAAATGCCAAGGCTAAAAGGATAATTAAAAAGGTTTAAAAAATATGTAACGATTGGAACAAAAGCACAAAAAAGTATTATGACAAGCGAGTACAGGATTGTTAACGGAATTACGACTTGTGCGAAGGATTGAGCATGTCAACCCTGTCCCAAAGTACCGCCAATCGGGGTGACATGAAATGATGCCGAACATTCAACATTCAGAAGTCCTCTGGAATTATTTTTAGAACTCTTCTTGACTTTTACTCAGAACACCTTGGAACTGAATTTCTCTTACATTGTTAGAAGAATTTTCTCAGTATTATCCAGGAATTATTCCCGGAAAATTAGAAGAAATTATTGGTACTCCCTAGAAATTTTCCACAAAATCTCATTGGAATTTCACTCAAAATTTAATTTTCTCGGTATTCTTTTCGGAATTATCTTGGAACTATCTGCAGGATTCACTAAAAATTATCCACAGAATTTTCGTGCAATACCCCCCATATATCCTTTGAAACTGTCCTCAGAATTCAATATCCTTGAGGTTCTTCTTGGATTTTTTTTAAACTCTCCTAAGAGCTCTTTTAGAATTCACTGAAATGATATTTAGAACTCTTCATGATTTTTGCTCAGAACACCTTGGAACTGAAATTCTTTTAGAGTTTCAGAAATTTTTCCCGGAATGAGCTAGAAATTATCCTCGGAATTCGCTTGAAATTTTGCTTGAAATCCCTTTGGAATTTCACTCAAAATTTGATTTTCTCGGAATTCTTTTCGAAATTATCTTGAAACTATCTGCAGGATTCACTAGAAATTATTTGCAGAATTTTGGAATACTCCCCAGAAATTCTTTGGAACTGTCCTCAGAATTCAATATCCTTGAGGTTCTTTACGGATGCTTTAGAACTCTCCTAAGTCTTCTTTTGAAATTCATTTCAGAAGTCCACTGGAATTATACATAGAACTCTTCATGATTTTTATCTCAGAACACTTTGGAACTGAAATTCCTTTAGAGTTTCAGAATTTTTTCCCGGAATGAGCTAGAAATTATCCTCGGAATTCACTCCCTTTGGAATTTCACTCTAAATTTGATTATCTCGGTATTCTTTTCGAAATTACCTTGGAACTATCTGCAGGATTCACTAGAAATTATTCGCAGAAAAATCATGGAATCATCCTCAGAAATCTTTTTTTTTTAACAGTCCTCAGAATTCAATACTCTTAAGGTTCTTCTCGGAAGTAAAGTTTAAGTTGTCCGTCCATTCACCAAAACGTTGTATTTTTTTTCAACCAGAAATGTTCAATAAAGCTTGCCCCTACATTCACCAGAACTGTGCATACATCAAGAATTTTCAATTTAGCTTGCCCCTCAATGCAGCAGAATGTTGCAAATGTAACACCAGAAATTTTCAATTATTAAATTTAAATGGTAATTTTAAACCAGAAAATTTCAATTGACCAGAATGGTGTAAATTTTCCACCGTTAATGTTCAATAAAAATTGCTTCTCCAATCTTCTGATTCGTGCAGATTTTCCATTTTCTAGCAGACATTTTCAATATACACACTTAGAAATTATTATTTTTACACGATACGTAATTCAGCTTTGACGTAAATCATGGAACGTAAACAAACATGGCATGTAAAATTAAGTGTCCTGAAACCGAAACATATGCAACTCGGCGAATGTTTGATTGAATTGATTTTCTCGTCATTTTCAACTGATTCTTATGCCAAAAGGGCCGCTTGCACGCGTCGGTCTCAGGGCACTGAAATTTACATGTCTTTTTTGTAGTGTGTAGCTGGCTTCTCCTATCATCAGAATGTTGCAGGTTTTCCACCAAATAAAGCTTGCCCCTTTTTTCGGATTTTTCATCACAAATTTTCAGCAAAGCAGCTTCCCAACAATCATCAGAATGGTGCAAATTTTACACCAGAAATTATCATTAAAATTTGTTTCTCTATTCTTCAGAAGGATGCAAATTTAAGACCAAATTTTTTTCGAAAAGCTTGCCCATCCGTTCACCAGAACGGTGCAGATTTTCCACCAGAAATTTTAAATAAAGCTTGTACCTTCATTTACCAGACCAGTGGTAGTTTTCCACCAGAAATGTTCTGTTCATTTCATTTATCAGAGCGATACAAATTTTTCAATACATCATGGTCCTCCATTCACAAGAACGGTATACCAAAAATTGCCAGTGAAGTTCGTTTCACCATGCACCTTTGTGGTGCAATTTTCTGGTGGCAATTCAATCATGCACCAGAATGGTGCAGATTTTCCACCATAAATTTTCCATGCATTCATCAGAACGATGCAAATTATGCACCAGAAAAATTAATAAACCTTGCTTCTACATTCACCACAGTGTTGCGAACTTTCCACCAGAAAGTCCACCAATTTTTTTTCAATTTTTCCACCAGAGTTATTAATTTGGTTAGTCCCTCCACCTTGATGATAACTTTACACCAGAAAAATTCAATAAACAGCTTTTTCTTCGATTTACCACCACAAAGGTGAATTTTTTCAACCTTAAATTTACCCTCTTCTTTTAACCCTCCATGAACCACCTTGAAAAAAAAATTACCATTGAATTTCATCGAAGTTTGTTCCTTCATGCACCTTTCTGGTGCAACTTTCAGGGACCATCTCAAAGGTATTGATGCAATAAAAGGTTTTAGTACCCTTATATTATGAAATGAAGTTATTTTACCTTAGAGATGAACTAGCCTAAGGCTAAAAATCTATTAAATAAAGAATTAAAAAAAAAAAAGAAGTTATTTTACCTTCAAGTTATTTTATATTCTAATTTTGTAAATGTGAAAATAAAAATCTTATTTATAAAAGAGGAGGCAATTGCCCCAACTTGCCCCACCCTGTGCACGACAGTGAAAATCGGCATTTTGAAAAAAAAATAACAAGATCCAAGCCGAATTTAAACAAAAATGTCGATTAATCATTTGGCATGAATTTGCTCTTTAGCTAAATTATAGCAAAATTTGTAGAATGTTCCTAGAAATAAGCCGTAGAAAAAATTGGAACTGCATCGGTGGTGTAGCATAATGAGTTTTGGTCCAAATCAGAACCTGGTCACTTCCAAGGAACATTTTCCGACCATATCTCCAATATTTTAACGTTTTGAAACAAACCTAAAACGAAAGAGGACCGTAAGATTTTGTTTGGTGGGAGTTTCAGCGATACTAATTTTGATTAATAATGTTAACCTACCAGAGACACCGTGCTGACTTAAGCTCCAGAATGATTTGGAGAACCTGTAGCATCTGATATACATGAGAATGGATCGCGAATAATGCGGATTGATTCTATGAATCTGTTTGGACATATTTCGATACTACAGACTTGGTTGGCCGTCCTAGGGTTCAGATGACGTTTTTTAATACATCATCTGAACGATTTGGAGAACCTAGAACATATCCCAAGTAACATTGCAAGTTTTTTGGAGGATATAAAGCATGCTACAAGTCTAAATTATGGTCTACAGAACCCTTATAAAACCGAAATTGTTACTTGGAATGCACAGTGGTCCAGAATGCAGATTTAGGTGGAATGATATGTTTTGAGCCTGAAATTGAAACTTTACACTAAAAGTCTCTTCTACAAAGTTGTTCCTTATAGTTAAGCCCTCATTTTTATGACAATGAATTCTAGGTGGTTTTTATTATCATTAAAATCAAAAATCTAACTTTTTTGTTTGAATAAATTAAGGTATACATTCTTCGACAAAGTAATAGCTGAGCTAATTTCAAGCAAACAACTTTTTTGTATCTCTTAAATTCGCCGATTTAGAGCTATTTTCTTGAATTGAGTTAGGGTGGCGCTAAAAAAAAAACAGTTATTTTGCTCAAGTTTTCTTATTTAAAATTTCTCAGCAAAGGTGTCTTCAAATGACTTTTAGATCTTTAGAAGGCGCAAATTTTTGCTCCAGAAAGCTTGTCAATACCTTTCGCCGATCAAGAGTTATTGAACCTTTTTGTACTAAAAATATGCATTTTTCAAATGGTAATATCTCTGGTTGGGGCAAACAAAAAAAATGTTTTTATATGGCATTTGAAAGGGCGTATGTTATTCTAAATAATATTAAAAAAATGGAGGGATGTTATTTTTTAAACTCGCATAAAATCAATTTGAAATTATTCATATTTTTTACTAAATTTTGGTATATATTTTTTATTTGAAGAGATACAGGCAACAAATTTCGCTATAAAACACTCGTCTTAAAGAGTTTTAAAAGTCTTTAGAAGATGACTTTCATGAGAAATTTCAAATAAAAATGTTAGTGCTAAAAAACTATTATTTCCAGGAAATCCTTAAGTCAACTCCTAAAATTTAAATCCAAGGCTGCAGAACATATCGTTACAAAGGGGCACTATTTGACAAAGGATAACATTAATATCCTGCGGAGTGTATCTTCGCCTTGGAAACTAGACGTAGCAGAAAGTTTAGAAATATTTAAACATAATCCATCAGCATTGCTTAATAGAGATCAAGGAAACGGATACTCGAGACTTTATTAGCATGCTACCTAAAACCACGCATCATAGCATGCCTCTACCTGTATAGGTAGGTGAATTTAGGTACCTTTTTTTGGTAAATTGTGACATGGCAGTGGATACCTGCTGATTTTTAGTACCTATTGATTAGGATTTAACTCGTAGATAAAAGATGGATTCTTCAGTGATGTTGAGTACTTGGCACTGATGAAGTCTGCAAGTAGTAGACAAAATAGGCAGTCCAAATGTCCCAAGAAACAATCACGTACCGATTATTTTAAACAGTACAACAGTGGACAATTTTTAACCTATGATTGCCTTAAAACAATGAAAGTAAACGTGAATGGAAGATTTTGTACCACATACAATGAAAGAAGAGCAATAGTTTGTATCGATTAACTCGCTTTGTTTACATTTATTACTTAGGACCTCTTGAAAAGTTACACAAGAATTAAGCAGAGTGACAAATACAAGGGACGGGCCTGGATATTGAACTCCCGATCAACTGCTCAGTAAATAGGTAACCACTAAGCTACCGAGCTTCAGCTAAAAACCTATCAGAAATTATGACTCTGATAAAAAAAAATGATAAACGTGCGTCATGAGGAGGCAGACCACCTTTTTACCCGACCTTATCCAGGAATCCACCGAAATCAGTCTGACCACAGGGACAGAACAACCATTCTGATTTTTAAAGCTAGACATAATTTCCCAGAGTTTTGAAAGTCACTCAAATAAAGAAAAAAGTTGGAAGGGTTGTATACTAGATACGACCGCAGGGTTGGCGTTGGATAACGTCTGTTATGTGTGGTACTTAATTGTGCATATTATATTTTAGGAATATTCCTTAATAACTCTTTTGCGAAAGTTTGGTGGCCCTGAAAAGGGCCGTTTTGTTGGGCTGATGTTGTTGACAATGATGGAACGGGCGACCTTGTTGGATGCTTATATAGTAGAACAGAAAATATCAGAGGTGTCAGATACTCGCATACGTACATTAAACTCTTTCTTGATAATGTTGTGGCCCTGAAAAGGGCCATTTTTCCAACGCGCTCGGCGTAGTTGCCCTTGCGGAGCAGACGGTGAATACGACCGACTGAGAACTGCAGCAGCTGGGCATTCCATGACGGCGGCCCAGTATACCGGAGCACTGGCACCAACGCACTCGGCGTAGTTGCCCTTTCGCCCCCAGGCTCTGCTGCCGCTGCTCTGCTGCCGTTGCTCTGCTGCCGTTGCTCTGCTGCCGTTGCTCTGCTTCCGCTGCTCTGGTACTGCTGCTCTGCTGCTCTGCTGCTGGGTCGACGATCGGATAGACAATGATGGAACGGGCGACCTTGTTGTACGCTTATATAGTAGAACAGAAAATATCAGAGGTGTCAGATACTCGCATCTGACTGTATTCAAGATTGTTGTTTCGCATAGGGTACGAATCCTTTCTTGTCCATGCGTTAACTCCTCTGGAGTCCAAGCAAACTCGTAGTTTGCCATTCGATTTACGAACTGACACTAGAGCGCTGGCCCATTCGCTGGCACACTCTTCAATGGCATCTATTTTCCGGTATCTCTCAAGTTCTGTTTCCATTTCGGCTTGAACCACTGGTGAACATCTATACAACGGCTGTCGTCTGGGTTTGGCTCCTTCCTTCAACACTATTTCGTGTTCTAACAACGATGTCCTTACTAAACGATGTTCAGTAGTGTATGGGAAAGTTTTCATA
This sequence comes from Ochlerotatus camptorhynchus, assembly GCF_037179485.1. NCBI lineage: Eukaryota > Metazoa > Arthropoda > Insecta > Diptera > Culicidae > Ochlerotatus > Ochlerotatus camptorhynchus. The sequence continues at coordinate 4,862,864 of NW_027040849.1, forward strand.
GTCCTGACTAACTCTTTACGTTCCTCTACCGTCAGTTCGTGTTTGGTCTCGATCGTATCGGGGGTTGTTCTGGAAGCCTCCGGAAGCTCCAATGCTGGGATATCCAAAGTCTCATCTGGTTCCATTTTTTTAATAATCGGTAACGCTTCAATAGGGAAACACGAGAACTCAATAGTCTCGACCGACTGTCTTTCATCTATAATCATTGTCGCAACGTGCTCAAACCCGTTTTCACCCAAAACCATTGGTTTTATACCAAAAACTTTCCAAAAGTTATAACCTAATATCAAATTCCTGGATATCTGAGGAACTACTAGAGTGGGTATAATTTTAGTAACTCCTCTGAATACTATGGGTAGGTGGACATACCCTAAGCATTCGTGCACTGTCTTGTCTGCTGTAATAATCCGGAACGGGCTCTGATGCATTTTCAGGCCGTGTTTTTCAGCAATGTCAGATATATTAGTTACGCTGACACTTGCACCAGAGTCGAGTAAAGCATCATATTCTTGGTCGAAAATTTTAACTTTTACATGTGGGCAACTTTCTGTATGAATCTTGACCTCACATATTTGAAGAAATGGGTCAATAAAAGGTTCAGAGTGGGGAACATCTTCAGTATTTGGAGTGATATTGTTCCCAGCTTCACACCCCAAATCTAGTTTCCCGAACGCTGGGTTGATTGTTGTGGATCTCTGATATGGTTGGGACATGAGACCGTAGTTTTGCCTGGATTTCCGCAAGCATAGCAAAAAATCCTCTTTGGTTCTTGGCAGTTTCTCCAAAGGTGGCCATTTTTGCTGCTATTCCAGCATAAAGGTATAGTTCTTCCTTCTGTATTCTCCTGGCTAACTCTTGGTCGCTGTTCCGGATGCGGTCTCTCTGCTTCCTTTATTCGCGTATTCCTGTCGAACTTTTTCCTAATTTCGTTCACTTCCTCTGATTCCGAACATGATGAGTAAGATCCTTCTGCCGTCACTTCTATATTGTGTACAGCATTGGTAGGCCTGATTGGACCTTCCCTTTGCTGTTTGAGAGTTGGATCGTTAGTGTCTATCCGGTAAGCATAGTATTCCAACATGCCAAGTTCTCTCACAGTTCTACAAGCCAATCTTGACCTATAATGAGGACGCATATTATCCCAGATAATCTCAAATAGCCTTCCCGGATCCAATGGGTTGGAAAGCAGTTTGTTTAAGCGCTCGACCTCCATTTTAAAAGTTAAGAACGTTTCACTACGTTGCTGCTTCCTTTCATATATCTTCTGTCGATTCCCTTGGTCCCTATTCGGATTCCCATACATGTATCGAATACGTTCCTCAAAATCTTCCCAGTTGGCGAATTCTTCCGAATAGCATAAATACCAATCGTAAGCTTCGCCTCTCAGAATAGTGTGAATACGTTGAAGTAAGATATCTTCTGCTATTTGATCCATTCTAGCTAGCCAACGGACTTTATGAAGAAAGTCTTCTAACGATCGTTGACGCGAATCACCACTAAATGATAGATGCCATTTCTCCATACGCCTGTCTGCTGTTATTATTTCTGTTTCACTAACAGTGTGGCTCCGGTTATTTCCTCGTTCATTATTGTTCCTGTGATTTCGTCCACCTCTACCATTCATGCGATCCTGTTCCCTTTCCCTGCTCATAAACCTTCTTTCTGAGTTTCCTCGACTATTGGGGTACCCTGGCGAACATTGCCTTTGTTGCTTCTCTCGCATTTCTGCCAATTCCTGCTCTAATTTATAAATTTGGTTTATCAGGAACTCATAATCTTTTGTATTCTGTGTCTGTTGTGATCCACCCTGTTCCTTGGGAATTGCACCTGTACCATTGAGATTATTTGTGTCTTGTAACACTTCTCCACCTACCGCTCCCTCTTCTTGTCCATTCTGTTCGTTAGCGCTAGGGTTGTTACGGTCAAATTGTAACAAAATCCTTTAATTTCTCTTGTCAAATCTTCTCGCATCATCACAGATCTAGAATCCTCTGCCACACAACGCTCTACCCTCATCAAATAATGTTTCAATCTTGAAATACTCCTCTCGTCCCGACCTTTCTCCAATCTTCTAGCAAGCATGTCAATTTTGTTGGCAATATAGTCATATTGTTGGTCCATCGTGTAACTACATAAGTAAGTCCTATTTCCTTTAGCATCTTCGTGAAATAAATTTCTAAGTAATCGATATTTATCATTAAGTTCATCTTTTGTGCTTTCTTTTTTTCCACGAATAATTAGTTCGTAATCCACTTCTTCACTGGTTAAATGATCTACTCTAGGAAACCTGGTAGCCATGTTGAATATTTTCCGTTAAATTTCACGGTACTTTAAAAAAAAATGATAGTGTAATACACTGCACGAAACAATTCCCAAATTCACAAAAAAACGAATATTTTCTCTTAAAACAGTTCAATCTACATACAATACTACGTAAACTATCGAAACGATTCACTTTATATTAACCCAAATATTAAATTTTATTCATCAACAATTTGCCAAAACGCAAATATTCTCAAAATTTTGAGACCTGCAGTTGGGCGCCAAATGTAGCCGGCACAAAGTTGGCTAGCCTAAATCGGTCTACTAGAGTGTTCCGTGGATTGGTTTTTAAACAAATGGCTTAAGCGCCACCTCCATAGAGGACCACTTGACGTTTTGGATGCCCAGCAAACTCAAAACCCCAGGGCGAGTTCAGTCTAATGCAAAAGATTGGAACGCGCTAGTAGACGTTAAGTACTTGGGATTCAAAGAAAACACTAAATCCAACCGAATGAAAACTAACCAGAAACCGTCTTTCTACCGGAGCGAATGCACTGGATGACCTGTTTCTCATCACAGGTCAAGCTCTTCCCCAAACACAAAATCTACACGCTTCAGGACAGAAATGGTGGACTGAGATTCCCAAGCAGTCCGACTTGGAGTAAAACCAAACAACGAAAACTACAACAACGAACGAAACGTGAGAAACTTCTTTAGACCAGTGCACTCATTGAACGGGAAATTCTAACCTAACAATCAACACAATTATTTAGCAGAATAGAAAAACATTTATTTAGAAAAAAAAACTAATAGAACGAAAATTTTATTATCTAAACATTTTTTCCGGGAACCCTCATTCTTCTCTTACTCTCTCTCTAATTCTCTACCTAACTGTGCGGATTTCTAAATGGCTATTTATAACTGGCGCTTCATCCAGATTTAATGCATGCATGCGGACATTGTACGGTTCTACTCACGCTTCTGCTTTACCGACTGCTCCTCACCATCGTCTGTCGCCCCTGCGACGCTCGCTGCACGGAATACAAAAGATTCACCAAATTGGGTGCGAGTATTGATTCTCTAATTCACCAACTGCTTTTCGTGGTGATATCCCGGTGGGTGGGAAAATTGCTCACCTGGAGCGCGATATTGACGGCGCAGCTCCCTTCTAACTCCGGCCGAAGTTAGGTCCTTTAATACCGACGCGTGGGGTCAGGGTAGTGGTAATAACGGGGGGCGCGGTATGCCGAGCGGGAGGTGGTGGGACGAAACTAGAGACAAAAAGCCGTCAAACGGCTGTACAACTGGATGAGCGCATTGTTGCAAACCCGCATAGTAAATCATTTACCTTTTTGTTGAAACTTAAATCGCGCACAGTACCGCACTAGCTTACTAAACTTATTCAGTAGTAACTACACCTAATCAAAAGGAATTAACGAACAATTAATTACACTGAACTTAAAGACACTTCTCACATTTAAATATACCTCAACAAACACACCGCGAAACTATACCAAAAAACTTCACAGTCCTGCCTCTTCCACGGGTTGGATTAAAGTGGACGAGAAAGATCTTGGGATTCCTCAGAAAGGCCGCTAAAACAATTCTTGGCCTTCGTTCCGGAAACCGAAAAAACGATCTTATCAAAAGGCGATCTCCGATTACCTTCCGATTCGATCAGAGATACTATCTCTTTTCCTCCCAAGTATCCCACATCTGTCTAGCTCATTCCAATCTTTAACTTAAAGTGTTTTTCTTATTATTAAATTTCCGACGACAAGTAATCCTACTGGGAGATTATACTCAATTCCACGGATCAAATTTCATGCCACCTCAAATGAGAAAACTTACGCGCCTAGTGAGCGGATGAACAAGTAATGAGTGAAATTTCATGCAGGGATAATTTACTCTTGATATGTGTTCACCAGTTGCATACAAGTGAACTGGGATAGTGCGTGTCGTTTCGAATAGTAACAGTGAACATTTGTAGCATTTGAACTTCATGCTACATTAATTTAATATATAATTCGAATACCGCTACAGTCTCGGTTGGAGAAAGTATAAGAATATAAAAAAAATCAATCGATTTTCACCATATTTAGACAATGGTTTACTTTTTACCATTTTTCAATAGTTACAGAATGAAATCAATGATTTTGAAACATTCAGCAAATTGCTAGAAATATTTCCAATCGATTGATGCCATTATCTCGTAAATATATCGAGAGACGGTTGAGTTATTATCGTTCAAAATCTTTTAATTATTCGTAACGCATCCAAAATGACTGTTTTCAATTTTGTACCCCCGTATGTTGCCGAAAGACGTTATCCAACGTCAAAAAATCTCAACTATTAATCAAATTTTATGTCGGACAGAAACGGATTAATGTTGCATTGCTATAGCAGTCGTATTCAGCTTCAATTCAAACGTAATTACCTGGAGCAAACAAACTCACACTCTTGCCGATAAAATTACGCTCTCATCCTGTCAGCATGGGAGGCCTGATCCATTTTTATGCCGAAAACCAAACGAAATGACACGCATCAAATTTAATTAAAATCAATAGCCCGAGTAACAATTTCACGTCCGGTATTTCGCTGCTGCGACCATTGAGCAAAACTAATTACAAAAACAAACACAGAATGAGTCAATATATTTGGCGTTCCTGCCATTTCAACGGTCCCGTCAAACGCATGAATGAAATTTTCCAAAAGCCATCAAAAACCCGATAAATTGGATTAAACCCGACTGAAAGGATCATCCGTAAGTTTATAAAGGATGCTTTTTCAAAAGGACGTATCTGCTTTTGCAGGCAAAACTTCAAACGTCAATTTGTCAATTGGTCTATCTACCACTATCTTTTAGCGGAACGACAAATTGACGGTTTAATATTTGTTTACAAAAGCAGATACGTCCTTTTGAAAAATCATCCTTGATATTAACTTTGGACCGAATGGCCCCTGAGGGTGCGTGAAATCAATGATTTGCAATGTGAACAGAATCGTGCAGAGTCATTGAGCGAACGAACGGTTTATTTTGTTGTTGCCTTCAAACTTCCACTCTCCGGATCATAGCAGGCGTAGCAAGCCCGAGCCTTTGCGTTGATTTTGATTAGGGAGAGGGGGTCTGCGTGATGCAACCCAGGTTCGATCAAATCAAGATAGGCACACACGCACAGTGCGACAGATGCTAATCTGACATTTCGATTTTGATGACTGTTTGCATTCCGATCCAAACAAATTAGGAGCTTATGTTGGATCGATTTGGCTTTGATGTAAGTTTCGGTAGCAGCAGCAGCAGAAGTCAAACAACGGCAATGTTGACGAGTGTCACGTTTTGTGACTTTGACCTTATCCATTTTCGGATTTTCGTGGACCAACCGAAGGCATGAGGGGTTTCCCAACCGTAAATTATTCAAATCGGATTCGACGACAATCAAGACGACGCGACGCGTCTGTTGAAAAATACTACTAACGAAAGCAGTCACAACAAAGCAACCGATGAGGAGGAGCCTTTCCAAATTGAATCCAAACAAAGCAAGCGAAATGAATAAAATAAGGGATCTAACGAAGAAATGGAATATTTGCTTAGCTTCTTTATGGGCATATCTACCAATCCATGGGTCCGTGTGCTCGTGTCCATCCCTGCAGACATCGGCCCGCCAGCCCACGTAATGTTTTGTGGAAAAATGTCACACGAACTTCTCGATTCTCTTTTATGGCCATGATCCCCTGCACACATAAACTGGTGTGAATAATTATAATTTATTTAATCGCTTAATAAATATGTAATTCAATCTCCGAATAATCCTCGCTCGCACGCCCGATTCACTATTTTAATAGTTAAATTTATGTCGGTCGTGTTTTTGTGTTGTTGCTCGAACCGGAGCGGAACTGCTCTCTTTTTGCCCACCAACCACTTCATATAAACGTGTAGAGGAGATATATATGTAGTTAGTGAGTGAGCGCAGTCGGTCGGTGTGGGGTCATTGACTGTCAACAGTTTGTGGAGTGGCCATAAATTATGCCTTTGCCCACCACCGTCGACGTTGTCGTTGTCCTCGCAGTCTCGTCGATGGGTTTTTGTAGAACTTTAGAGCGACTGGAGTCGGAAAGTGAAAATAATTTAGTGCCGTTGTTGGATGGTTGCCAACCTGTAGCAAGTACTGGTAGTTGTTTGGATTTGGTATAGATCTTGTAGCCGAATTTTGCAATACGCCTTACCTTCTTGAGTAACTTCAAGTATTATAAATGCATCATAAGAAATTAATCATTAAGTAGCATACATTTGAATTTCGAATAAAAAAAAAGTTCAATTTTCTAGTTTGTTGTTTCGGATATTGTTTTGGAATTAAATGAATTTCATAACTCAACTACTTTGTAGAATGTTGTGGTGGCCCTGAAAAGGGCCGATGGTTTGGGTACTTTTGTATAACCACTTGATGGTTGATGAAGTGCCTTCCGAGATCGATGTTATCCTCGGAGTGTTGGAGGCCTTGGGCAATATGGAGACCCTGCAATACGATCGAGAACATGACACTATGATGGATTGCTGATTGACCTTAGGCATGATGGATGCCATCGATGATGCAGCTGTGGAGCGAATGAGAAGTGCGTGTATACAGGAAGATTAGTGAAATGATTCGTTTGTGATATCGAGTTGGATATAAAACTTTCCACAATTTTAGATTTCCAGTATCGACAGAATTGGCCTGTGATACGAGAAGTACGAACAGTACCGCATACACTCTGCCCGAATATTTCTGAAGAACGTCAGGTCAATACATGAACCATCAAGGGTAGTCGCTTGGGAGGGTTTAGATGCCAAATTCAACCGAAGATATTTCAACATAAAATCGATGAACTTAACATTCTCCTGCTTCGAAACATCGATGTTGAAATCTCCAGTGACGATGAAGGGCATAGTAGCATAGGTGTACATCATGAGGTGACGTGTCAAGAAGAACTTTTTCTGCTTGATTGTGGTACCTAGTAAGAATGAGAATGTTAGATTAAGAATACGAGATTTTCTTATTCAAATTACCTGTTAAAATATACACGCAAACCAGCAACGCTCTGGTGTTACTGACGGTAATTTCAGCAGCAAAAATGTCTAAAAAAATGCTAAGCTTTTCGATAGTATGAGAACAGGCCTTAGTGGAGCCATTGTCCTTTTGGTAGATTGCAACTCCTCCAGCTCTCGTACCAGCACGCTTTGACTGCACTACACAGTTGAATCCGGCTATTTCAACTGATGCACTGTCATCCATCCACGTCTCACTCAGAGCCAGCAAGTCCACACCAGTCAGTACATGATCGGAAGCGATATCTGATGAGTGTGCATTGAGACTTTGCACATTCATACTCATCACTTTGCACGCAAAGTTACGGGTCTCTAGCACCTCAACGATCTCCTATCCAATGGTTCGAAGCCGGTAATTAGACAAGCGCTGAAGCTCTGTTCGCAGCTCTTGTATCGTCGGTGAGGGAGTTCTCTTCGCGTGATGAAACTAGAACAAATTTCTGGCATTCATCAAGTACAATCGCGCCGGTTACGATGCCATCTTCAACGTCGACATTGGTGGTGATCATAAATGGTGCTCCAACTGCGAGAAACAGCATGTACTGCAGACCACCGGTCTCAACAACGCTCATCTTGTTGATCTTGGAGCGTACACTGGCCAGCTGTTTGGGGTCTCTGTATCCGGAGTAGATGTCATCAGCCGTGCAGTCCACTATCTCTCTGTCTGCTAACGTCTCCAAGTTGTATAGTTCTACATCGACGTTCCGATGGTACAGTCGTTTGGCGCATCACTCTAACTAGCGGAAAGGAAAGGAGTGATTGCCGAAAACAACACCGTGCATTGAGCTGCCAGTAGGCTTGTAGACTTGCGCGCGTTGACTGGAGGTAGCTGCCTAAGATCCCCACAGAACACGATCTTCATGCCACCAAACGGATCGTCGTAGCTGCCGGTGATTTCCTGGAGACGAGCGTGAATGGTATTTAGCTTATCAGCGCCGATCATGCTGACCTCATCAATAATGATGGCTCGTATGTTGACGAAAGCGTTACGATAAAGTTGCAATGCTTCAAAGCTTAGTTTCGAACATTTCCTCCGGGACATAGTAATCCGGAACGCTGAGTGAATTGTGGTTCCGCCATTAGCAACGGCAACTTTACCAGTTGAAGCACATGCAACATATGCATTGTTCTGACTGTTGTGTGTCTGGCTGAAGCGGTTTATAGTCTCCATCAGGATGCGAAGAGTAAATGTTTTGCCACATCCCGCAGGTCCAGTGAAAAAGATCTGCAAGGGCTTTCTATCCCCATCGAAGTTATGCAAGCTATCGATGAGTTGGGTTAGTGACATGCACCATTGTACAATAATCCTGCTTTGACATAACATTCGATCGTTGCTTGATGACGGCCGCCATGGGTCCGGTTGTTTAAAATATTTGATTATTTGATTTTTGTACCATTTTGATGTATTTAGTGACAAATTGAATGGGTGAATCATGGGTTACTCTATATAAATTCTATTCTAACTCTTTTCTGAAATGAACTTGGTGGCCTTCAAAATGGCCGTTTTGTTACGTTGGTGATAAGTTTTAACCTCCGAAACCGTACAGAGTGCGTCCCTGTCGCTTCAGAACGTAGACGACATCCATGGCCGTGACAGTTTTGCGCTTGGCGTGTTCACTGTAGGTAACGGCATCTTCTTCTTCTTCTTCTTCTTCTTCTTCTTCGCATTTCAAGCTTATTGCATATCGCATATTAGCTTATTACGTGCTCTCAACTTAGTGTTCTAGATGCACTTCCACAGTTATTAATTGAGAACTTTCGATGCCTGTACCATTTTTGCATTGGTATAATTGTGTGGCAAGTCCAATCATACTTCTATGCCCAGGGAAGTCGAGAAATTTTCCAACCCGAAAAATTCCTAGACCGGACCGGGAATCGAACCCAGCCACCTCCAGCATGGTCTTGCTTTGTAGCTGCGCCTTTACCGACTGAGCTGAGGGAGGCCCACGGATCATATTTTCTAGGAACACCTTCAACACACCTCGGGTTTCCTCGTAGATCAGACCGGAGACACGCTTGACATCACCACGTCGAGCCAGACGACGGATGGCAGGCCCTGGATGTTATCCCGCAGAACTTCCTATGACGCTTAGCGCCTCCTTTTCCAAGACCTTTTCCTTCCTTGCCACGACCAGTCATTGATGCTTGTTTTTTGTCGTTGAACAGGTGAATCGAAACTAAGTCAAAAGCGTAGTTAGCAACCTGTTATATAGACAACCAGCTCTGCCGGTACCATATTTTATCGCTTCCCATTGGCTATATACAGTCATGGTGATGTGGCTTTTATGCTTGACATTTCCACATTTCAATAGTTTCAGTTGGAAAATCGACAGTCGAAAGCATTGTTATCGATGCGAAGAAATTTTTCTGATCGATTGGTGATAAAGTTATTGAAATTGGTCCAGAGGCAGCTAAGTTATTAACGTTCAAAATCTTTCATAATTTCATTTTTCGGTTTTCATAAAGTGTCCCCCCATCAGTGCTGATAAAAATCATTCGTTCACTCATAAAATAAATCACATAACCAGTGGAAAATATCCATGTGAATTTCACATAACTTTCATGTGATCCCATAATTGGAAATTGCACCACTGAATCACATGAACGTTATGTGTCCAATGAAATCTATATGATTTTCTAATGCTATGTGATGTTCAGGTAAAAATCATTGTTTTTGTTTTTGGAAAAATACTATGTGCGTTCCTAAGTGAAAACTTTTTTCAGTGTTCCACACTCAACATAGCTGAAAATGAAGGCAACCTCAACAGATAGACCAACTACCTGCATGAATCAGAATTTTGACATAACAACATTCTCGTGATCAAGGCAACCTTTGAGTATCGAAGTCAACGTTTGTTTTTCTTCATTCGTGGCTGGATGTTCATGATCGCCTCCGTTGTTGTCAATATTAATATTCGTCTTCATCTTGGTGAGAATGATTTTGAGGATCAAATGCAAAATGATTATTTTCATTTTACTTAAATACATCACTGAAGGACGTGTCGTGTTAGTTTTTACACACGAACCTATAGAAAATCATTGCCTCAAGCTGAACTGGTGATAAAATCCCGGTTAATCATTTGCCCAAAATGAATTTGATTATTTTGCTTTTGAGGATCATTTCTGATTTTGACAATTTTGGGTTGGATAATCAAGCACTGGAGAATATCAACAAACGCGTATTCGTTGATGTATAATGAACTCATTTGTTCATTTCGGTCGTTCGTAACAGCGATGATTTTCAAAACAAACGCAATTAATCTACACTGCTTTGAAGCGATACTCCTTGCGTGTGATGGTAAATGATAAAATTATACACTGACCCCCATCTTCCCGCAAAACGTAGTCGTACGTAAAAAACAAAAAAAAAAATTATTTTTTTCCATCTTGAACTTTCTGGACTTTAAATTTTCTCTTACATTAGGCTTAAAAATGTTCAGGTTCCCAGAATTATTTGTTTTACATCTGATATTGATGAATAAAGCTTGAGTCATTTAATATCTGGACACACTGTTTATTTTGCTGCAGTGCTCCTAGCGGTCGGATCTGAAATGTTTTGACAGCAGTTTGTTTTGAAATGTTTCCTCTTTCAGTGATGGTTGAAAATTTGCAGAAACGTTCCTTATGACTGACTACGCCATTTTGCATCTTCATATCGCCAATTTGAGTCCAGCCTTATTTTTGAAAAGGGCCTATAGAAACAAAAATCATATCTTTTTTCTCCATTATTTCGCCATCTTGACCTATAGTACAATAGATGGCATTTTTTGTCCCCTAAAACATATCAACAAATGAAAAAATACAAAAAAAATCATTTTTTGAGAAAAATAATTTTTAAGACTTTACAAAAAATTTCGGTAATTTCTTTTAAAGTGTATATTTTTTTTCAAATAGTCTTATCCATTATCAGCAATATTGCCCAAGACATCAAACCGATGGGACAAACAGTTTTCGAGTAAAAATTTTCTGAAGATAAGCTTGCTATTTTTCTATAGGCCCTTTTCAAAAATAAGGCTGGATTCAAAATGGCGATATGAAGGAACGTTTCCGCAAAATTTTCAACCAAATAAAAAAATACAAAAATAACCGATTCTCGAATTCGTAGGGAATTGCTTTAGTTTAAAAGAAGTTATACTTGATGTAAGCCGCGAACCGAAAATTAACCTAAACCAAAGACATCATATCAAGAAGACTGGCAACTTTGCCAGAATCCAAGCGACAGTTACAGTAGCGCTGCGTTTGAGCGAAGGTGGAAGCAACGCAAAGAAAACTGAGCAAATACACAAACCTGTCTTCTGAGGATGTAATCTTTGCTATCAAATTCGTTCGAAACATTTATTACCTTTAACGGCGCCGGTGGTGTAGTGGTAAGCGTGATTACCTCTCACCCCAGCAGGCCTGGGTTCAATCCCAGTCGGCGCCGCCGGGATGTTCTGAGGCATAACATCTCTGATCACGCCTTCCTTCGGATGGGAAGTAAAGCCGTTGGTCCCCGGTTCATGAGTTGATGGGTCGATAGGTAGGGTCCAGGTGTGGGAGCTGCCTTCCTGGCGTCGGTAGCATTGGTGCTCAGCACGGAAAACAAGATCGACGGAAAAAAACAAACCAAAGGAAAAAAAAAAAAAAATATTACCTTTGAGCGGCAGATGACGCGATTGTACCTGTTTCATAGCGGTGTACGAGAAAATGGAAGAGTTGCCAGTCTTCTTAATATGTTGTCTTCGCCTAAACCTAATAAAAAATACCATAAACGAATGATAACCCAAATCATAGACTTATTCCACAAATGTTTTGGATGATACCCGGAACACGTCGTTAAGAAAAATATCCATAACAATTTTATTAGGGACCCACTAGGTAAATCCGACGTGGTTATGTTAAAAAATCCCGTTGTCATTGAAATTGGCTAAATCGACCATGTGCAGTGTTCTCAAACGTTTCCGTGAGCGGCAGACTATCGATCGGCAGGATCATGGCAAGTGTTGTGGATCGGAAGCTGCATTTGAAGGTGCTGAGAACCGTTAGGGCAAACCCAGGGCTGTCGGATTATGATATCGCCAAGAAATGCAATGCCAGCCAAAACACCGTTAGAAGGATTAGTCATCGAGAAGGATTGCGATCTTTTCGGGCCAGTAAGCAACCAAATATGACACTGAAGCAGAATCTAGTGGACAAAAGACGTGCCCGAAAGTTGTACAATGAGGTTCTTACAAAGTACGAAGGATTCATCCTCATGGACGACGAAACGTACGTGAAGATGGATTATGGGCAGCTTCCTGGACAAAATTTCTATAAATCCACTGGTCGAGGTGATGTCCCAAGCAAATTCAAATTAGTTTTGTGCCGATAAATTTGCAAGAAACCTTATGATCTGGCAAGGTATTTGCAGCTGCGGGCAAAAAATCCAGGTTTTCGTGACAAACAAGACTATGGATTCTTAAATGTACAAGCAGGAGTGCCTGAAAAAACCGTATTCTTCCGTACATTAAGGCTCACAATGGACCTGGAATATTTTGGCCTGATTTGGCAGGCTGCCACTACAGCGGAGAAGTTCTACATTGGTATCGAAACAACGGGGTAGATTTCTTCGAAAAGGACATCAATCCACCCAACCATAGGCATAGCCAGAGGGGGCAGGGGGAGGGTCAACTGCCCCTCCCTAAACCCAGCAACACAAAGGCTTTAGGTGAAATGGCGTTCGGTGAAATGGCAATCGGCCAAATTTTCCATAGAATTTTTTTCGCCGCTCCCTAGTTCGAAACCTGACTACGCCCCCCTCAATTCCGCCCAATCTAGAAATATTGGGCAATTATCAAACAGAACTTGCAGAAAAAGTGGCAAGGTGACTCGGGATGCGACAGAGATGAAGAGATGGTGGAACAAAACGGCCGCTAAGGTTAGCCAACAGAGTGTTCAAAATATGATGAGTTATTATTATTATTATTATTTTTTTATGACAGATTGAATTATCTTACGAACTAAATTTCTTTGAATAAATTAGCATCTTTCAAAAATTTAATTACTGCTTTTTCTTTGCTGGAGGTTATTGTCCCATCGATTCCACAGTTCTGCCTAAATTCGGCAAATTCTCTGCAATCCACAAGTATATGATGCACAGCAAGTCGAGTTCCACAAAAGCAGCACATTGGTGGAGATTTGTTTTCCAACACGTGAGAGTGAGTCAGCCGAGTGTGCCCGATGCGTAATCTGGTAAGAGCTCGCTCAGATGATTTTTTTCTGTCAACAAATTTGCCTGCAGTCGGTTTGATTTGACGTAGGTGTGCCCAGGTTTGTCTCCACACATTTTCCCAAACACACCAAATGCTTTGTTTAATAAACCGCACAGCATCCTGGGGTGGAATTGGCATGTTTGGTGGAATTCCCTTCCGCCCTTGATTTGCCAGTTTGTCAGCTTCCTCATTTCCCAGAACTCCTACGTGACCGGGAATCCAACAAAACACAATTTTAGTTCCAATAACTTTGCGTTCAATTGCTTGGATCCAAGGATGGGTTGATTTCCCATTTTGAAGAGCGTCTAGACAGCTGGTCGAGTCGGTAAATATGATTGTTGGTTCGTCTTTGCTAATTTCTGACACAGCAGCTTTGAGCGCAAAAGCCTCTGCAGAAAATATACTGCAGTTTCCTGGCAAACTGAAGGCAGTTCTTTTGGTATCTGTAACGATTTCCGCACCAGTCTTCTCATTGTCCTTAGATCCGTCGGTGAATACTTTCCTGTGTGTTGAGTATTTATTTGTTACAAGCTCAACAAACATTGGCACAACAACTTGACTTGAAGTGCCTGGTTTTACTTTCTCCTTCAAGTCGTTACTTATAGATGGTGATGGAGTATACCACTCTCTATTGGTTAGTCTTAGAACACTACAGATGTTCAGCATGGAGACTCCTGTTACTGCTAGAAATAGATCAGATGCTCGCTTAACCACTGGTAGATCGGCTACTGATTTGTTTTTTTTTCCACAAGTCGTATTGCTAGTTGTGATAGGCGCTGAATTAGTATTAGACGAAATGGCAGACACCCCGCTTCAGCCATATTGGAGGTACTTGGAATAGTTCTGAACGCGACAGAAGCTTGTCGTATCACCTCATTATATGTTGGGGTTAGAGTACGTTCCATAGCATCGATGTTGATGCTGGTGAAACCTAGGCCGTACAGTAGCTTGGAAGTCACGAGAGCTGAACCAATGGTAAGGAGAGTTGAACGGTTGCTTCTCACTAGACGACGTCTCAAAACTCGAAGTATGTTTAATCGCTGCACACAGCTACGTTTGGTTTCTGCAAAGTGCTGAAGAAGATTAATTTTCGCATCCATCAACACAACAAGAATTCGCATCTTTCTAACACGTGGTATAGAAGTACCATTGACTTTGATAGCCCGACCACGCTTTCGATGTTTCGTATTGCAGATGTGTAATAACTTTGATTTTTCCGGAGCGATAGCAAATCCAACGCTCGTAGCCCAGTTGGTTAATTCAGTAACTGCATTTCGTAAGTGTTTCCGTATTTGTGCAAAGTTTCGTCCCTTAGCAATCAACATTTTATCATCAGCGTAAACTACAATTTGAACATTTGGTAGAATCTTTTCGAAGATTGGTTGCATTGCAACTAAAAATAGTGTGACCGACAGAATAAATCCTTGTGGTATACCGTTTCCTGCAACACGCATGCTGGATGTTGCTCCATTAGCTGCAACCCTTAATGTTCTGTGGTTAAGGAAACTAATGATGATGTTCAACAAGCGGCCGTTAATTTTCCATGTTGTCAGAGTCTTGAGGATTGCGGGTCTCCAAGTGGTGTCATAGGCTTTGGAAAAAAAACATGATGAGTTCGAGATTTCATCTAAACTAAATCGGAATATTTTTTTTCGCTATTTTTCCTTTAAAGTGCAATAAATGACCTTTATTTTGAGTACTCAACATGACTCTAATTTCTTTAAGATGGTTCCGAGATATGTTATTTAATCTGGGAAATTGAAGGATTACGAGTGAATTGTGTTACTACACCTTCGACATATTTAGTAGCCCCAACTCCTTCGGCAACTCAAGAGAAAGGGACAGTTATTCAACCTGGCAAATTTATTAGTAAGTGAAAAAGAACCCGACTCCACTGATTTACGATCTGCCAGCATTCCAAACTAACCATAATGAGCAAAAGAAGAGAAAAAACTCTGCGTGGGAACTTTTGCCATTTAACCGCCACTGAATTATGCTTCTTTGTTCCGATGATGATTTTCATGCTCAACTTTTTCTCGGTTCCCTTCCTCAGCCGCGTCAGTCAATGCGCTGACTAACTGCCTACGAACCAACCAGCCAACCGACAGCGAGTCGGCATCGGAACAATCGTTTTGCATAAATTTGTCTTCTGACATTGTTTGAACATTGTTTTTATTTTGTTCATGTGGTTTGTCTGATCTGACGTTCACTTGTTTTCTTTTTTCATGTCTACATTTGACATTTACCATTCCATTGAGCATTGAAAATTCGAAATCGTAAAAAAAAACAAAAGCGAATGAGCGACCAACAACAGAGTAGGCACTGTTGAATCACTTAACAAAAAAAGCCAAGCCGTTTGTTATATATGTGACATAATGGCCATATAAGTACGAATGTTATTTCACAGCGAAATCAATTTGTGCGAACAAATGTTTTGCCAGCCAGCAGCGAGGCGGCGGCGTAGGAGTGGTTGGCAAAAGCTTGTTATGGATGGTGGAAGAGATGCGCGCGAAAGTGCATGTGATGAGGCGAGACAAAAATTACACCCACGCGTCGTCTTGCCAGTGTTTTTATTTCTTTTCTATGTCGGTCCTAGGTTGGCTAGGCGACGACAGTTGCCAAGGGTGTGTATCCAAGCAGGTGGAACTTGGAAGTCATTATACTAATTGAAACATGATCGTTTGATGAGCCATGAAGATGAGCCAAGCTATTAAAGGCAGGTTTGGGGTGGAACACGGTTTGTCTTTTATTTGAGTTGTGTTACATGAACCGCTTGGCCAGAAATAGTTTTTAATGATGATACGTCGGGCCGACGGAAAGGGAGCAATTGGAAGAACGTATTTACTAGATTAGTTGAACAAAAACACAGTAAGCTAAACAAGGTTGATCCTTGATTTACAAACAGTAATATGTGTAAACTAAAGGGAGTTACGGGCAAACATATAGGTAAACTCAAAAAGAAGTCCAGGTTACAGTATCAAAGACTGCAATCAAGTCCTACAATTTGCAATGAATTCCAGAAGTCATACACTGAACGAAATCTGGCTGTCTTGCAATTATGGGCCTGTCGTGAAAGAAGATTGAAAAATGAGTACAAGTTCGAATTCCAACGGAGTTTCTCAAGTATTCCTCCCATCGAGAGGTTGATTGAACGGGTCAACTGGTCCTCATGGAAGTTCGCAGCGAAAACTTTTCTTCAGCCTGAAGGACTCTGGGATGCAGTGAAGCCGAAGCAGAAACCAGACGGAACATGCGAACCGGTGGATGAGCAGAAGGATCTGCGAGCGCGGTTAAAACTGATCCTGCTTCTCGATCCACTAACCTATGTGCACATTGAGGACGCGGAATCGGCTGAAACTGCATGGACCAAGTTGGAAACGGCATTCGAGGACAAAGGACTTTCTCGGCAGCTCGGTTTGCTCCACAAGCTCATCAAGTCGGATCTGGATTCGTGTGGATCAATGGAAAAATACGTGAACCAGGTAATTTCGACAGCGCACCAGCTGAACGGCATCGGATTCAAGCTTCCGAATCTCTGGATTGGCATGATTTTGTTGGTTGGCCTCCCGGAAGACTACCGACCCATGATTATGACCTTGGAAAACTCTGGAGTTGCCATAACCGGCGATTTTGTCATGACCAAACTTCTTCAAGAGCAACCGTTGCTAGGCAGCAAGAAAAACAACCAGGCCTTCGCAACCAACAAACGGCATGAAGAAACCTCGAAGCAAATGAAGGCTTCCTACTTCATCCAAGGGCCCGAAATGCAGAAAATGTGCTCGGTACGCACACATCGCCAGGGACTGCAAGGATTCACGGAAAGGTGAAACATTTTGCACGGTTCTATCCACGTTTGGCAAGAAGGATGCGAACGACTGGATTTTCGATTCTACGGCGTACACACTTAATCTAGCTCGGTAACATCTCCAACAACCGATTACTTCGGCAGTAAATTTTGCTGATATCTCTGCAAAATATCTGTTTGTTAACTGATATCACAGCAAAATGTTATTTGTTAGCTGAGTCTCGGCAATTGTTTTACTGAATCTCAGCAAAATAAATTGCAGAACTACTCGGCTGTTGGAATCTCGGCGAAACAATTTAAGTGTGTATGCACATATGACGAGCAATCAAGAGTTCCTCACAAATCTGGATCAAGCAGACGGTAAGGTTGTTGCAGCTGACGGTGGCATGATGGATAACGTTGCCTGCGGAACAGCTAATCTTCGATCGGTGTGCAGGGATGCTCAAGACAACGTTGCAGTGAGTGACGTGCAGCTTATTCCTGGGTTAACGGCGAATCTTCTCTCGGTCAGCAGAATCGTGCAGAAGGGGTATTCCGTAACTTTCAACAACGATGGCTGCAAAGTGCACAACGCAAACGACGAGCTGGAGGCAACCGGGAGCCACTCCAAAAATCAATTCAAGCTGGACCAGGCGGCGAATAACACACAGGTTTTGTCGTGTAATGCTGCTGGAAGTCTCGATCTCTGGCACAAACCGCATGGGTCATCTTGGTGTCGGAAATTTGAAGAAGCTTGCTGGTGGCCTTGCGACAGGGATTACACTGAATGTTGAAGCTAGCGCTGCAGACTGTCGCGTTTGCCTAATGGGACAGCAGTCGAAATTGCCGTTTCCAAAAAGCAGATCCCGTGCGTCGGAGGTGTTACAACTGGTTCATTCGGATATCAGTGGACCGATGGAGATGAATTCGATTGGCGGTAATCGGTTCTACATTACTTTCATCGATGACAAAACTAGACGCATGTTTGTGTACTTCCTGAAAACCAAATCAGAAGCCGAGGTGTTAGCAGTTTTCAAGAACTTCTACGTGATGGCCGAACTTCAAAGCGGCAAGAAGCTGAAAAAAATACGGACTGACAATGGTAAGGAGTACCTGAATAATGGATTCCAAGAATATTTGCAGAAAGAGGGCATCCGACACGAGACGACCCAGCAAAACGGATTGGCCGAGCGCGCCAATCGGACCATCGTGGAGAAAGCGCGGTGTCTGCTATTCGAATCCAGGCTATCGAAAGGCTTTTGGGCCGAGGCTGTGTCAACAGCTGTTTATCTGATCAACCGATCACCTACCCGTGGTCATGGTGTGACCCCCGAAGAAGCGTGGAGTGGAAGAAAGCCAAACCTTTCACATGTTCGTGTTTTTGGAACGAAAGCCATGGTCCAGGTTCCAAAGCAGAAACGACGCAAGTGGGACCCCAAATCCCACGAATGCGTGCTGACGGGATTCGGTGAAGAAAGCAAGGGATATCGTCTATACGACCCGAAGAAGAAGGTAACTATCAAGAGCCGTGAAATCGTTTTCCTGGACGAAGTAGTCCCATCTGAAGCTGTAGGTCCCGATGCTCGGCGTAGCAAAGCAACGTTTGCCCGACTGGAAGTCGAGGAACCGTTCGAGACCGTATTCGAGCCGATCATTCCAATTGAACCGACCGAGCCTTGCGATACAGAAGACGAGAACCATTAAGCAGATGATTCAAGCGGCGATAACGATACCAACACATCCACATTGACTGACCTTGTGCTCCCTCTGCGACAAACTTCAGAACCACCTCGGTCAGAGGTGCTGAGGCGCAGCGGACGGGAGCACGTGCTTCCAGGCAAGTACAAAGATTTCCACGTTGATAGTACTGGCCTTCCTGGTATCTCACTTTCACAGCCAATCTACGAAGAATGGAGTAACTTCCATGGTTTCCCCGTTGACGATAGCACTGGTGGGCCGAGCGACAATGACGGTCTAGTAGCATTAGCATCTGTCATGGATGGCGAATTCGGAGTCGACCCCGTTTCTCATCAAGAAGCATTGGTTCGGGACGATAGCAATGCGTGGAAGCATGCCATGCAAGAGAAGTTCGACGCACTAAAAATCACTATAATAAAGGAAAAAATCGACGCACTGGTGGACAATAACACCTGGACCCTCACCAAGCTACCGAAGGGAAGGAAGGCAATCCAGTGCAAATGGGTGTACAAAACGAAACGTGATGCTGCAGGAGAAATTCAACGGCACAAGGCGCGGCTGGTCATGAAAGGCTACTCACAGCAAAAGGGGGTGGACTACGATGAAACGTATGCTCCCGTTGTTCATTATAGTTCGCTGCGATACCTTTTCGCCCAGCCTGTCAAGCACGACCTCACGATCGACCAGATGGATGCAGTGACGGCTATCCTGCAGGGTGACCTCGACATGGAACAGCCACCATGCTTCGTTGACGGAAGAAGGAAGACCGAGGTGTGCAAGCTCAACAAGGCGTTGTACGGCTTGAAGCAGTCCAGCCGAGTTTGGAACCACAAAGCGGATGCGGCTCTGCGGCGATTTAGCCTGGTATCAACGCAATACGATCCTTGCGTCTACGTCTGCATTAAAAATGGCAAAATTCTTATTGTTGCTATTTATGTAGACGGTTTAATGATATTCAGCAACGACGAGACATGGTAAAATCTGCAGAAGCAACAGCTAAGCAACACTTTCCGGATGAAAGATCTGTGACCTGCGAAACACTGTCTTGGGATCCGGATCGGCAGAACAACTGACAGGATAACGCTGGATCAAGACAAAGGATGACGAGGAATCTGCTGCTATGAAGGATGTTCCGTATCAGGAAGCTGTCGGATGTATTATATATTTGGCGCAAAGCACTCGACCGGATATACTGTTCGCCATGAATACCCTCAGCCGGTTCAACAATAATCCAGGTTTGAAGCACTGGAATGCGATGAAGCATGTTCTGCGTTACTTACGTGGAACCTCAAACTTGGAGTTGGTCTACAACAAGCATGCCGATTCAAGCATAGTCGGCTACTGCAACTCGTATTGGGGATCCGATCCGGACGAACGTAAGTCAACCTGCGGCAACGTTTTCATGGCTCAAGGCGGCGCTATTTCGTGGTCATGCAAGAAGCAACCTACGGTGGCGCTATCGACGTGTGAGGCGGAATATATTTATGTCCGTTTCGGCTGCGGTACAGGAAGCGTCCGGGTGGCAAGGACTTTCTGCGCTATTCAGCGAAGAAGGAGAAATGGAAAACCGCTGCGACTACCAAAGCTGTATTGCAATCGCCATGCGTGGTGGATATAATCCTCGCACGAAGTATATCGACATACGCTATCACTACATCAGGGACGCTTTGGATTCTGGTGTGGTGAAACTGGTTTACGTTGGCACGGAGGAGCAGATCGCTGATGGATTAACCAAACTAAAGAGCCTGAATTTATAAAGAGACGACATCTTATCCATTTGACAGGTCTTCTGCTCCATTGGAATGACTTTTCCTATGACATTGACAGACAATCGATTGTTCCAATTTTGACATGTCGCCTCTTTATAAATTTAGGCTCTTTAAACCAAACCATTGCAGAGGACGAAGTTTGAAGAGAGCCGTACGATGATGGGAATCTCTGCGGCTTGAGGAGGAGTGTTGAAGCAGAGTTGTAAGCAATCGAAGCAAGCCTTGACATTTATATTTAATTATAAACGTCTTAAATAAAATTATGTAAAACGGTTTGAAGCGAACCCTCACTGGGGTTGCAACCTAAGAGCTGTCAAACTGATAGTTTGAACGCCAGTTACCAACCTAGGTTCGCCACCCGATTTTTTACGAGGTTCATCAGTTTCACGCATACATTCAATGGTGAAATTATTATGGTGAAATGTCAAAAAGGTAAACAACAAAAAATCAGCCAGTCTGAAAATATTGAAAAATAATTCAGCGAAACAGATTGGGAATCGATTGGACTTGTAGTTGGCCAGTTGGACCGAGAAAAATAGTTAGAGGCTTATAGTCTGAAGATTCCCGGAAAACCCCGTGAATGGTCATTTCTTGAAAGACAGCCTAGAGATAATTGTTTTTTTTTTGTAATTTGTATAGAATATTGAGCAAAGATGAAATATGCGATCCTCGTACCGATTCTGTTACTGGGTGGTCGCAAAAAACGATCCCCAGATATCCAGAATCACCGGGAAAACTGTCCATTACTGAAAGTCGTCATAGAAAATCGTTTGTTTATATTGGCTAATGTAATCGCACTTATTAAAAATAGCTCTAATGCACCAACATTGAGTTATTTAACTGGATTGATACATTTTTCAAAATTAAAGATCCCAACTAATGCAATTTTGGACTTCGGTTCCATTTTTAATGCATGCTACGAATATGCATTTACCTCAATACCGGTAAAGAATCCAATTTGTCAAATTACTAGGTATTGACCGCTTCCGTAATAAGAATTATCGTTGATTGCCGTTGAGAGATGATTGACATGCGATTCCAGATGTTTTAAAATTCGCGACTGCCGCCATTTATCGAATCAACCCCCAGTTGAATGGACCTATCGCGCTACCTCAGAGACTATCGACCGCCGAAAACATGGCTTTCGTGCTCGATTCTTTGTAGTCTGGTCTGGTTGAGATGCAGATGCAGAAGCAAGTGGCTGCTGCATGTTTCAGTACTGCACTAACTGCTCCTCGTTCCCACCGCTTTTTTTTACCGCTCCTCACCTATCGTAGAAGCGCTTGAAACGGCAACCGGGCAACTCCGGGAGTGCTCTTTAAAATCGATATCGTTTCCCCCGTCTCACTTTCGTTGTTATTATATGATACGGGAACGGAAAGCTGAAAAGGTAGTAGGTAAGTGCACGATACAACAAGAGTTCATGCCTCGTTTGAACTCATGCCAACCTCCTGTCGGAGGAGGCACCGCGGCGTCGGTGTGGAGAGCACCAAGCACATGGCAGGCAGCAGTGTGAGGTGGATCTGGAATGTCTCATGTTTGCGACTTTTACAGCGACATCGGCGTGCCCCCTACTCCCCCCAACCAACGCCATCCTACCACGGATCGGTGGAAATGATAGTAGGCTATGCGGCTATGCGCTACGGTGCCAGGAGCATGGCCTTCTTCAATGCAGTCGCAGTTGTCGTCACGCTTGCGGCAAACGGGAGTGAAATTAAGTGCCCGCTACCTTGTGTTCTCTTCCGCAGGTGACCCCTGGCTTAGTATATTCGAAAACAACAAAACATAAAACCGTGACGATGGAGCATAGACGCGTGTAAACAGATACAGAAATGTACTACCGTTTTTTGCTCATTACCTTAATCGACTGTTTTCACGAAAGTGACGACGCCGACGACGACGGACAGACGCCCGGTTTTGGACGGTTGCTTCGATAGGAAATTTGGTCATGAAAATTGAATTGTTACCGCTAGTTGGTAACACAGCATTGAAGTTGAATTTTTGCCAAATACAATATTCATGTAAAACAAACCATAATTACAATCATCTACCTCATGTTCAACCAAATGTGGTAGAGGACAAGAAAAGGCATCACGGGTGAACACATTATGATTCGGGAATAAACGCTCCGTAATGTTTGATCTCGCGGTCCTTTCGTCTGGTATCCAAAGCCAGAAAACATTTTACCTGCTTTGAGTTACACCTCTTTACACTGGGCACTGACTTTTGGTATATTTTATGTTGTCCGCAAAAGTCGTGCCATACCGAGAAGCCGAGACGCGTTATTGTTGTTCTTACCCTCGTACTGTTGGCGGGTTGCGGGCGAGGTTTTGTTTCAAAAATATGTGTGTGTGTGTGTGGGACAGCGAGCCGGTTTACCTTTTTTGCATGTTCTGCTACTTTGTTGTTTTTTTTTTGCTCGGGTAGATCAGCATAAACCAAGCAGAAAATCGCAAAAGTTTTCTGGTGGTTGTTTTGGTCGTGAGCTGTCTTTGGTGGCGGCTCGTGAAAAAAAATTGTTTTTGTTATGATTTTTGCGGTCACTCGCAAAATGTTTAAAGGTCGTTTTGGTACCAAAAAACTTGTTATTTCACAGAATGCGTGTAGGGAACTCTTTGCTAGCGTTGATGGAGAATGTGCGTTAATTTCAACACCGGCAACACTGCTCCATAAAAAATTGAACTTTCGCATACACGGCCAATAAGACCAACTCAAATTTGAGGTCAGTTTACTCATAAATCGCACAAAGTGCAGGAACTCAGCGATGAGTAAATTTTTGAAAAAAATCCCGAATATGTGAAAGAATGGATTCTTTATCTACTGAGACTGAGTAAAATTTTCATCAGTTTTCCACAGGAAAATATGCTGCACTTTTTGCGATTATGAGTAAACGCAACTCAAATTTGGGTTGATCTTATTGGCCGTGTAGCAGCCAACGGCAATCCTGGCAATAATCTTTTACTAAACAAACACTCCATCACCATGACAACCGATTCGTTTTATGAATCTTAACTTTTAATTTACAATCATGTTTACAGGCAAACTTGCTTCACACCCAGCAGATCGTTTTCACACCATCCAGCCATTAATCTTCAACAATCTTCCGTTATCGAAATCATCATCACTATCTCTTGTCTGCTTGGTTGGCTTGAACACATACACCTACTCTTACAGCGCCCCTATTTGTACTATACTTTTTTTCTGCTGCGCTCTCCAATTTGCGATGAACGCACACACGATGGTCATAAATCATATGACTTTTGTAGCTATCATCTTTATGTGTTAAACACATTTACTATACGGGTTGAAATGAAGCTCTTTTGCTATCTTATCATTTCCAGTTATCAGAAGGGTGTTAAGTGGTATGTGGGGCATTCTTTCAACTCATGGGACCGAGAATGTATATTTCTAAGGCTGCATTAAATGAGTTGAAGTTTAACGATATGCGGAATACTGGCAAGAGCTCTACCATTTATTCCTTCAGTCAGTTAATCCACCAGCGCCGATATAAAACGGTCAAGTACAACAGGAAAGGATTTTTTTGACGTTGGATAACGTCTTTCGGCAACATACGGGGGTACAAAATTGAAAACAGTCATTTTGGATGAGTTACGAAAAATTAAAAGATTTTGAACGATAATAACTCAACCGTCTATCGATAGATTTACGAGATAATGGCATCAATCGATTGGAAATATTTCTAGCAATTTGCTGAATGTTTCAAAACTATTGATTTCATGTTGTAAACTATTGAAAAATGGTTAAAAGTAAACCATTGTCTAAAAATGGTGAAAATCGATTGATTTTTTTATATTCTTATACTTTCTCCAACCAAGACATCAGATGCGAGTATCTGACACCTCTGATATTGTCTGCTCTACTATATAAGCGTCCAACAAGGTCGCCCGTTCCATCATTGTCTATCCGATCGTCGACCCAGCAGCAGAGCAGCAGAGCAGCAGTACCAGAGCAGCGAAAGCAGAGCAGCGGCAGCAGAGCCTGGGGCGAAAGGGCAACTACGCCGAGTGCGTTGGTGCCAGTGCTCCGGTATACTGGGCCGCCGTCATGGAATGCCCAGCTGCTGCAGTTCTCAGTCAGTCTTATTCACCGTATGCTCCGCAAGGGCAACTACGCCGAGCGCGTTGGAAAAATGGCCCTTTTCAGGGCCACAACATTATCAAGAAAGAGTTTAACGATTAATTTTCTAATGCCTTTCCGACACTTTTTTCATATGACTTTCATCGGCCTCATGATATTCATGTGATTTTGTGGTGGGATTTTTAGCTATGTGAAATTCACATGGTTTTCATCCATTAGATACCTATGTGGTAAATTTTTTGAGTGTATGCTTCGGCAATCAAAATAAAGTTTGCACGATGGAAGCGCACATCGTAAATTTCGTTCATTTTAGTAATAATTAAATTGCCCCTCTCCCCCTACCCTCTGGCAGTACATGAAAAGCCTTTTTGTGAGGGGAATTTTTCAAAAGGATGCCGATTAAAATAATGGGTACCATTTTCTGAGGATGAGATGAGGACGATTCGTCATCCCTATGAAGCGTGTCACGATCATTCCCAAGGATTCGTGGTTAGCGCGTCTTATTTCTCTGTTAATACCGGTTAAACTCAATAAGAGGATTGTGATCGACTGGTTCCTCTCAAAATATCTGTTTGGATTTCATCCGAAGTTTCGGTCGCATATATTGTGCCTTTTTGAAGGAATCTGTTGGACTCTATATGTTGGTAGAATGTTCTACTTTAGTATTTTGTGTTCACCTACTAAGCAGGCTCGGTTTTATTGTTCTATGAGTTCTAGAAGTATCGCTTCAATACGATTAACCGGTTGGCTAAGCAAAGAAGACCGGAAGTCCCAACGGTAACGGTAAATGTTGAGCAATGAAGGAACAATACAGTTCAGAATCAGCGGTCCGAGGAAAACCTCTTTTGAAGTTACTAGTCAAATCACTCAATTTATTGAAGGCAAGCAGTTCACGTCCAAAGCGGAGAGTAAGGTACATTTACCGGGATCCAGTAAACCGATGTCACGTAGGTAGTTAATTCACTTCCAGAGGTACTAATACCTTATCAGAAATCACACCACACTTCAAATTGGACGCACACCACGATCATTTCTGAAATCTCAACCGTAATTTGCTAATGAATTTCATTCCGCTGCATCAATGTAGGCCATAAGTCCAGGGCCACCGCAGCTCTGCAAGGTAGGGGAAATGGATCTAAGATTGGGCCCATCGCTAAAAATCTGCTATTTACCTATCTTATCTATATGAACGCGTCGTTGGGACGGTACTGATGGATATTTTAGGGCGCTATTGAAAATTTAGTCGATTGATTGGATGGAATGATAACACTGCACTGGTTAATTTCTTGGAAATCAAGACACGCCTACACTAATCAACCATCATCGAACCTACTCGATGAGGATATCAATTAACTAGGAAGAGCATGACAGAAAGATTCAACCATGTTTTTAATGGATTCATTTTATCACTCCTTGCGCACCACGAAGGAAACTGTTTTGAAAACGAAACTCTTTACCATCAAATTGGTCGTCCTGAAAAGGACGGATTTTGTTAAAGGGTGGGAACTTGGATCGAATTTAGGCCTTCTTTTCGGTCTTCTTGGGCAACAGGACGGCCTGGATGTTTGGCAGGACACCACCCTGAGCGATGGTCACTCCGGAAAGAAGTTTGTTCAGCTCTTCGTCGTTGCGGATGGCCAACTGCAGGTGACGTGGGATAATTCGGGTTTTCTTGTTGTCACGAGCGGCATTTCCTGCCAGCTCGAGAACTTCAGCGGCCAGATACTCCATCACGGCAGCCAGGTAGACGGGAGCACCGGCTCCAACACGCTCGGCATAGTTGCCCTTTCGGAGTAGACGGTGTATACGACCGACTGGAAACTGCAACCCAGCGCGGCTCGAACGGGACTTTGCCTTTCCCTTGACTTTACCTCCTTTTCCACGTCCAGACATGATGCAACGAACGACACGAACAGTTCGATGCTGAAACTGTAATGATGACATTTCGACCGTCGAGGGTGGTTTTATACCTGCGTCGAGTAGCATATTATGAATACAGGGACGGTACAATAAATACTGTGGGTAGCAAAATACTGAAAATGGGTCGGTTGTCTCTACGGGCATGAAACAAGACAGCGTTGCCAGTATTCCTGATTTATTTGATTTTCCAGATTTTCAATCGTCTTGCCAGATACTTACCCAGATATAATTCACTTATATGTTATTACGTTTATTTCAAGAATTTTTAATTATGTTCCGGATTTTCCCAGATTTTTTAAATATGTTGCTTTAGAGAATTTCCAGCCCAAAACGAAAACCGGTTGGACATGAGCGTTTCCGAATTCAGTCCAATAGAGGCGATGAGGGCAAGAAGACCATACGGGGCGAGATGGGCCACCGTTCGTTTGGGCATAATACCTATTAACTCAATCTATTTTTTTTACAAACTTGTTGAAAATGCTTCTAATATGCATCTCCATGAAAACCGTATCAAAATTCAATTACATGTCTAAGATAATAATGGAAATGTAACATTAGCTCAAAATCTTTAGAATATTATAAGATATGCAGTCAAGAAAACAAGCATCGCATTCACTATATTACATTTTACTGATCCGCTGGTTCTACAGCGAGCAATACACGTAACTGTTGCTAAAAGAACTTATGTTTCTATTTCACTTGATTCCTGCATGTTATTTTCTAGTGAAAACCTGTCAAAACCTTAACTTTTACTAGGGTGCTCTTTTTTCACTTTGCAACAGAGGACTTCTACATCAACTTCAAATGACTTCCAGCGAGAAAAAAATATAGCGGCTTTAGTAAATCATTATATCAGTGATTTAGTCAAATTATCTTAACCAAAAATAGTAGAAATTCTCATAAGTGATCATTACCAAACATATCCCATGACAATTTATTGCTCACTGCGTGTTTATGATCATTTCTTCGATTATATTTTATATTTTATTGCAATACCTTTCGTGGATCTTTCATAGCATCGTAATGTTTGTGTACTTTGCGCGATAGGTAGCCGGTTTGACAGTTCAATAGGTAGACTTGGCTTCACTCTTGGCGTGACTCATTATACACCGACTCTAGGGTATTCATATTGCCCCGTATGGTTGTTGATCGGAGCAAAAACTGAAATTTTTCAAACATAATCATTTATTCAGTCTATCATTCCAAAACCACAACCAAAACGGCCCTTTTCAGGGCCACCAATAATTCGACAAAGAATTAGTTTTGAAGACAATTTCTTTCCAGAATATCACAGTTACACTTAAATTTGGGGACTATACTGGGGTGTGGGAACGCTGGAAGGGGAGATGCTGTCTGTCTTCGAACTACCAACATCATTCCAAAGCTCCACCAGGGCGACAGAGTAGAGCAAACCCAACAACATCAGCCCAACAAAACGGCCCTTTTCAGGGCCACCAAACTTTCGCAAAAGAGTTATTAAGGAATATTCCTAAAATATAACATACACAATTAAATACAACACATAACAGACGTTATCCAACGCCAACCCTGCGGTCGTATCTAGTATACAACCCTTCCAACTTTTTCATTCCCATAAATCACGATTGTTTAGGTGCATAATGTAAATCAAGCATTAAAAGTGGGTATCAAACAAGACCTAAAGTTTATTAAATACATCTAAAGGATAGTCAACTTAATGAAAAATAAACTTTATCGAAAAGAGTTTACGCCTATTGTTGATCGTTATTTAGTTATTCATGATTTTCTGAAGAATGGATAGACATATTTTGGCATATCTCGTTTAAAATGTTTATAAATTTGTAATTTTATACAAAAATGGTCAATACATTATCAAAATTACTCAAGTAAATATTTTAAAGTAGTGCTTTTCTAAGAGCTATTTTGATTTTAGCTGCTCATAAGTATCAGTGATTAGATTAAACTCTTTCAATATTCCTGCTAATCTAAAGTAAAGTAAAAGCAAAGACATCATATCAAGAAGATTGGCAACTTTGCCGGAATTCAAGCGACAGAGATACAGCTGCACTTGAGCGAAGGTGAAAATAAGCAAATCCACAAACCTTTGCCCAGAATTGTATGACAGGCAAATTTCACACGATGAATTTTACCATTTAGTGCGTCAGAGTACCTTTTCGAGTTGGCAAACCGATTGGGACACTGGAAATCTTGGACGGTGGTTACATTCAATTATTCCTAATGTTTCTTCGAGAGCGTGGTTTAAAGGCTTGGGCTTAAGTCATGACTTCATTCGCGTGATGAGTAGACTTATGTCCAACCACTACTCGCTAGATGCTCATCTCAATAGAATAAACCTCGTGGACAGCAACATCTGTCGGTGTGGAAACGGTTACGATGACATCGAACACGCAGTTTGGCAATGTACGGATAATGACGCCGCCAGAGAGCGACTTTTGAATACCCTCGAGGCCCAAGGAAGACAACCCTATGTTCCTATCAGAGACGTGTTGGCAACCCGTGATCTCTGCTATATGCAGTCCGTTTATGTTTTTCTTCAAATGTCTAGTATAAGAATTTAATTCCTTTTGTCTTTTATCTCTCTTTATTAGTTTTTGTTTGTCTTGTCCCCCCGTCTCGATGAGTCTCATCGTCGCCCACTGGTCACCCACCATAGCCGGTCGAACTCCGGACGAAGCTAGAACAGCACTACCGTTCATACTGGCGACAACGCTCTGATGAGACAACGAAACCCTACCCCAAGCTCCTCCCCTGATCCTATCCTTCGAAAATGTACCCTTCTAACCTCGAGTAAGCCGCGAGTAATCGGCCCAACTCCTACTAGACATAGAATTAAGTGAATTTTGTTGCACACAGTGAACAATGAATTATCGGCTCCGTAAAGCTAACGCGATTGAGCCTTACAAATAAACGAACTAGATAAAAAAACAAACCTTTGCCCTGAAGTTGGAATCTTCACTATCAAATTCGATCGTAGCGTTTACCTTTGAGCGGCTGATCACGCAACTGTTCCTGGCTCATAGCGGTCGTATAGGAAAACGGGAAAGTTTCCAGTTGCCGTGATATTTAATTTATTTTTATTATAGGTATCCAAAAATTATACACGTAAGTAGATGATCTAAAATTGCGTAGAACAGACATCCCTGACTATTATTATTCAACACAGCTGACGTGTTGACAGAACGAGGGAAAAGCAACTAGTGAAAAAAAAAACCCGAATTTATCCACCTATGGTGTGATCAGACCCTTCTTACTTATTCAAGTTTATTTATTTTATTGTCAATATCAGTGACCAAGTCCCCCCACCCCCGTGTCATCCAGTGACGCTACGCCACTGCCTGGGGCTACCCGGAATATATCCGGGTGTAGTCTATTTGGTGAGGCTACCAATCACCTTATCATCGTATTTTAATGTGATTTAATGGGTTTTAATTCAATTCATATTCAAGCAACTTCCCCGGGGTACCCGGAACATGTCCAAGTGTGTCCAATGTGGTCTGGAACAATTAACACGACTTGCATTGATCTTATTTTTGAATTCTGTAGTAATTAGATGTGTCGCATGATGGTTTTGATGCGTTTTCCGTTAAATCCAGCGTGAAGGCCCATATTCACCGGATCTTATTCCAGCCATATCTCCGGAACCGGTTCACCGATTTCAAAACCGTTCAATAGCGTTCAATGGGACCCCAAGACCTATCATTTGGCGCCGAGTTTGTCCAAATCGGTTGAGCGGTTGCTGAGAAACGTGAGCGCATTCATTTCGTTACATACACACACACATACACACATACACACACACACAGACATGTTCCGATCTCGTCGAGCTGAGTCGAATGGTATATCGATAGTCGGTTTTTCAAGTGATATCTATACCCTTCTTTGTAAGAAGGGTAAAATGCATGAACGGGGGATGTTCCGGTTGCAAATCCAAACTTGAGCATGTGCATGATAGAGGGTGCTAGCAACCGGTGGAAACTAACGATTTTAAATTGGATCAATACTTGACTAGCCTATTGGTCCCAAGCAAATCGATTAACGTACCCTATTATAGTCGAAATTCTAGTACTACACTATGTTTGTTTTGATTCGCTATGAAAGTTTGACGGATCAAATGAGGGGTTCGTGAATTTTCCTATGTTTCGAGGGGTGCATAGATTAGCTTGGGGCCGAAGAGAGTATCAGAGCTGTGCCAAAAAGTTGAGCACGTTTCTTCGGGACCGTCTAGTCTTGTGTAGTACTAGAATGTTGACTAGAATGGGGTACGTTAATCGTTTGCTTGCGACCAATAGGCTAGTCAAGTAGTGAGCCAATTTAAAATCGTTAGTTTCGTATTGATTGTTGGTTATATGAAAGAAAAACTATACGCAATTGGAGAATAGTTCATGAACAAAGAGGACAAGATATTTTTTTATTATAACTCATTTTTTATCATCGTCTGATCTTCGAGGGAAAAAACATTTAGAAACAGCTCATGATTAAAAGACGGAAAACTTCGTAATAAATGATTACAGTAGGGTAGAGAACTACTTCAACCTAGGTGCCCATTTTGGGCCTATCAAGCAGAAAACATCAAATCAATCCGTGATTTCGGAGTTAACAGGTAAATTAAGCGTTTGGTACGATACTTTAGTTCAAATGCTACCGAACAAAGTCAATAAGAACGCGTGATATAAATGTTTGCATCCAATCCATTCTCAAAAATAGGTGAAGCGCTTCGACCGAATTAATTTTTATCTTCATCCGATAGGCCTAAGTGAATTCATTGGCGTTTCAATGCGTTAAACCGAGTTTAGAATCCGTAGGCCGAGATTGGTGTCAAGAAGCAGTGTTATACAATTATATTATTATGTCAACAATATCTCAACAATTTGTTACTCTTTATCAAATCTTACGATACGTACGGAAAGGTAAATAAATTTGGAAGCCATCAGTAATAATAACATTCCGTTTGGTGCGAAACTACGCTAGATTAAGAAAGACGTAGAGTGGGTTGTGCTTAATAGGCCGAAAATGGGGTAGTTAACCCTATCAAACATATTGGGATCATTAAAAGTCTTATGAACTGCTCATAAGAAAGAATCTCTAAAGGGCTCTTATAATTGGTATTCAGCGCATGTAAAATTAGTCCATATTGCAGGCCCCTTCTATGGTCTCCACCTTCATTATGCCAAAGAGGTCATCCACAAATTATGTATGGGATTAGGGTGGTGGAGGTGAGGGGCTCCTCACAATTTACAGTTTCTTACAATAGGGGTGAACATTTTCTTACAATAAGATATGGATAGAAGAAGAAAAATGATATTTACCCCTTTATGCCAAAAATCCTTAGCATACATTTATTAAGTATATGAAAAGTTGATAATTTTTTTGTAAAAATAACTCAATATTCAAGGATGTTTTCATATTCTGAAATCTTACTCAAATTTTATGGGTGAGGGGGTAAGATTACACTATTGCAGTGTCTTACAAGGAGAGAAGAGGAGTCTAATAATCCCTCAAAAACCCTTACATGGATGACCCTAGATGGCAATTATGCCAATCGACATATAAATATGTAAAATTGTAAATCTCCATAAAATACACCATATACTGAATAATCAATCAAACTCAGAGTTGCGAAGAAATGCTATACTAATAAAAAAAACTAACATTAAGCTATAGTGCGATAATTTAGTAGTTAGAGAAAGTTCTGAAAAGGATATGTTGTTTGTTCCGTTAGAGTACGGTAGTGTTAAAATTGAACAGAAGTTGAAATTGAGCGAAGGGTGTTTAACGTGACAATACTAATCAAATGCGCACTCCTTGACCTAACTCACACTTTGATGGGTGAGGGGATTTGAGGTATTTCCTCAAACCAACAGGCAAAAGACTCGTTTGACTTGCTCATATACTGTCTGCGGCTGTGGAATGGTTCTAGCGACGTTTATCACTACCGAAAGCCCCACGTTGTATTTCCTATTTCGTTTACCCAACTATTGTTAAAAGAATGCGCATTTGATTAGTATCGTCGCATTAATGGCCATTCGCTCAATTACAACTTCTGTCCAATTTTCACACTTCTCTTAGATGAACCAGCCTACGGCTGAAAATATCCTATAAAAAAAATCACACTGCCGTACTCTAACGGAACTATCAATCTATCCTCTTTATAACTTTCTCTAGTTTATGAATTATCGCACTAAAGCTTCATCTTGATATTAGTATAGCATTTCATCCCAACCCCCAAATAATTAAGTTTTAAGGATCATATCATACTTTTTTTGGTACATATAATATGTACTGGGAACATTTCAGAACATTTCATTAGGAGTCCTTACAAAAGTGCTTTTCTAAACAATTTGTTTTACCATCAATTTCCCGGGAATAAAATGTTATTCGAAAAAAGGTAGATTCTCTAACCTTGGCCGGTTTCGGCTCATCGTAGTCGTACTCCACTAGATGCATACTGCTACTGCGACTGCTGGTCAGCATCGTCGGCGTTGGTGACTGCGGTGTCATTGGATGCGGCATGATGCTCAACTGCTGCTTCTTTTCCCACTGGCCACGGAACAACAACCAAAACTTCAACTTTGGCGCCTACTTGATACTTCTTCTTTCACTTCCGCTTTCGCTAGCTTCAGCGGAGGAAAAGACACGCTTTCGTGACAACCGAACGTTTAGCTAAACTGCGTTAATGACCGCCAACACTACGACTGCTGCTTCTGCCAGTGATGGTGCTTCTCGTTTAATCTCCGATTGGCGTGATCTGCTTCGATCTAGCGACACCGGACCTGTCTCGTTCTTTCTTCCTCCAATTAGCTAATTAATCGCACAAACCGGACTAAATCACATTTTATTTTTTCAACCGGCTAAGCACGGCTTTGAACTTGACGTGACTCGGCGGTATTAATTCAAAACAAACAATTTCCGTTTCACTTCACACTTCCACGAATCAGAAGCTGTGATTTTTCATATTTTTTTCATTTCATTTGCTGCTTCATAACACACCGAAGAAAAAAACATGCAAGTAATTTTCACCTTACACCTTTCGAAGCCATCAATTTTGGCAACATCACTTTCCCGAAACTTTCGCACTCTTTGCTTCTTAAAATTCTTCAACTCAATCGCTTCTTCTGCTTCGGTTATTGGTCAATCGATTTCAGCGCAATTATTTTGCATGCATCCACAAACACAATAGCACCGCACACTATTTCACCTCCGAGCAGCTCTTCTGATTGCCGATGACGAGGAGCACTTTGACCAAATCTAATGAGCACTTCACGAGCGCAGCACCGAAAAAAAAAATTCAATCAATCATTTATCATTACATTTTGCCCGCATTCTCCTTTGCGGTACTCTTTCGCCGATTGTGTAGTATTCTTGCTGTTGTTATTATTACTACAACCGACTGCTGTTATTGCACACGTTTCATACGGAAAGCGTAATAACTTCACCGCTCACAGCTGCACGCTCTTCGACACAGGGTAAAAATTTCTCCTCATTTCACAAACCACAATTTCAAACCAAACCAAAAAATGTATCGTTGCAATGGACCGAAATTCTCCATATCACTCACCTATAATCATCCTGAAGATGATATTGTCACGTGCACCTAGCCACAAAACACACCCGTGGACTCTGAGGTGAGAACGACCGAACGATCGAAACACTTGTAATAACAACCGGGAAGAAAACGCACACACGTTGTCGGCGAACGGACGACGGTGAGTTCACAAAGGTGTGCACTCTGCGAACGTAGTGCACCTTTGGCGACAACAACAAAACACACGATTCCGTATATTGACGAAAAAGGCGTACAGCGACAGAGGTATGGCGCACGTACGCTCCGGACGGCGGCTCACGAGCGAATGTTGATGATGGGCCTCTCTGTGTTTTTGAACCAAACTATGCGGACTGAGAGCGGAAAAGGCTCTTGCATGCATTCTGTGTGGCTCTCGGTTCATCCGAATCACATCGTATCGTAGCAGGTATCGGGCGAAATTCACTCAAAGCGAGTGAGCAACAGAAAATTTAAAAAGTTGCTCCCTCGTCGCCACTTTTAGGGAAGGATCAAAAATGGAGTAAGCAGAGAAACTTCAATGCTCGATTCAGCGAGAAGTTTTGTTTGTTTGTTTTGATGTCGATAGACTGCATACCTACAGCTGAAAGTGTTCATTTTTGAACGGTGAGTCGGTGAGCGAGCCGGTACCGAGATAGAGTGTGAGATTTGAGACATATTTTGAAAGATACCGATGCAAAGGTGTGATATATTTCAAATTTCTCAGCAAAGTTGTCTGGAAATAACTTTTGGAGACGCAATTTTTACCACGCGGAATTTGTAGATATATTTTGCCAATCAAGGGTTATTTTCTTATGAAAATACGCCGTTTTAAAAAATGGATGGGGTAAACACAAACAGCATTTTATCCTAACGTTTTTGTTCTACGTTACATCAAAAAGTAGTGGAAGCTGAGTACCGCGGAGTCACTCGAAATAGTTGTCAAGCAAATCTAACTGGTGCTATGAAAAAAAAAATCCAACGATCAGGACCAACAGCAAGGCTTATTTTCGCCCCTTTAACAGATTCGTTCGAAAGAGTATTCGGATCAATACTCAACATTTTATCCTTAAATCTGCTATGTGAATCTTTATTTGAAATTGAAATATAATGAGTTATCTTTTGAAAAGATGAACATATTTAAAGCTTAACCTTAAGCTCGAACCAAAGATCTTTAGCTCCGTAGTCCTGCTGCGATCCTCGCTGGCATATGAGCACGTCTATTCGGAGCAATAAATTTCAAATTATGATGCCTCGCTTGTATACGTGATTAAATCTAATTCGATCTGGTGTATTATATGATAGCATTCCTTCTCTAGCTGAAACGGCTTAGAGCAGTGCAGATTGCATTATACAATCTTGTTCTGCATTATACATGACTTATTATCTTATATAATTTCAACTGTACATTAATGTGATTCGTAATTAACTATTTTAATTTGCAACAAACATGGTTCCCAGAGAAACAGCAATGAGTACAAACTTGGGTTTGGTTGGTTGGTGTGAAGTGCTCGTAATATCTGGAAGGTTGCTGATATTTGAGCAAAACTACCCCTACATAGTTGTGAGAAATTATGTATTCCAAACCCATCCAAAGAGATGTGTGGTCCAATGAGCGCATACGACGATGAATTTCACTTGGAAACCTCAACATTTGCAATGAGCTTTGCTGAAATTTCTTTCTTTTCTTTGACACTCCATTTTAACATTTAATTTCCGAATTACCATGGAAACACCATGGCTCTCCTATCTGGAGAATATTTCCCCTTGGTAGTGCATTTAATCCATATTTCCCGTTTAAGTTTTCAACGCTTTTTATAAATGCTCGAATTTTCAATGAAATCCGGTGGTTATTTATGAGTACTCCAGAATCAAAAAGTAGCAGTAGCTCTTGTATCATCGGTGACAAAAAATCATCACCATCCACGGGTTTACTCGCTCCATAGTATATTCCGATAGTCATTGGCTGAATGTAAGGAAGCTCATGAATATTGGCAACAATTGGCTGTTACTTTTTGTTTGTTATGGTCCAATATTTTGTTTTGACAATATGACTGAAACTGATCTTATGTACACATATCCGGAGAACTTCGAGATTAGGGCGTAATTGCTTTTGTAAACAAACAAGTCATTTGCAGATTTCTCGCAAATTATAGCTCAATCTAAAAAAAAAACTAATAGGGGAAATGACGGCTTCGGCATGACAGACTATTTTCGGCAACACAAATTGAAACACTATTTTCACTGGATTTTCTTATGAAAACACTTCGCTGAATGCATGCAAACGATTCTTTATGCTTTCAGCTTCAATTTGACTATATTTTTACCACTGAGAAAAAGCAATCTAGCAAGGTTTTCTTGAAATGCAACACACGCACTACAAATTGTAGCTGATTTCGAGTTGCCGATAATAATACAGCAGATTTACATGCAGTTCAAATGGAACGGTTGCCGAAGAAAAACTGGTTGCCGACAATACTCGCTCTCACTAGAGAAGATTGGAGCTTTGTAAAAGCGTTTCAAAACAGTTTTTGACAATTCTTTCGACTGAACTTGTTAGAGCAGCTGGCAGCAAAAGATTGTAAACAAACCAATACTGCATATGTGTGCGTTCCTTAGAGAAAAAGGCTATAGAAAGAAGGTCGCTGCTTAGGTTGCCGAGAATACGTAAATTCCCCTAGCACAAACAGGTAGAGGAATGGTTTATCTATCATTTGGTATAGTTTGTTCTTTTATTCGAGAGAAATCGGCGGTTGACGTGTTTGTTTACAAAAGCAATTAAGCCCAAATCTCAAAGTTCTCCGGATATATAAGATCATCAACATTTTTACAATAGAACGCGTTAAATAATTCCTTATTGACATCAAACGAACTCATATATAATCTCGCAAAGAGGATTATAATTGGATCAAAAATTTTCATCTTAAACAATTTCAACCAATTTGGAATTGCATCTTATGCAACTTTAACTTGATTTGGATATTTATCGATTTTAAACGAGCATCTTTATACGATTTGTGGTTTGCTGGGTTAAAAGCAGGCTAATTTTTTAAACCAGTAAAAAAGTACGATTAATTCATTGCAATAATCACTAATGATTGTAAACATCCTAAACAAAGAAAACTTAACCATCAAAATAAACGGGACTGAGGGAAATCAGCAAAAGCATATTCGACCGTTTGACTTGATATTGAACTGTTTCTTACTTAATAACCATTTAAAACTTATTCCGCACATTACAAAATAATGGCTGAATCAAGCAGTTGTAAACAAATAGTGAGAAAGTCCCGAACGAGTTCTCATTTTTGCTCTGACGTAAATAAGGCTTGTACTCGAAAAAAATGCACCATTTTTATCCGTGTGTAACTTTTTTATCCGTGGGTAAAAATTGATGAAAATCATGTTTACATGTGCAAAATTTCGGTTCAGTGGTTATTGAGATGCCATCGAAACAAGAAGGAAATCGCCGGAGAATTTTGCGCGCCGTCATGGAAAATCCGACTGCGACCATGAGATGGATCGGAAGACAACTGGGAATCACCCATACAACTGTGTCTCGGGTGGTAAAATCATTTAAGGATTCCCAGACGACCGAGCGGTGGGCTGGAAGGGGAAGAAAATCGAAGACAGCTGACCCTGTGGAGGCCCGGAAGGTGTTGGATTATTTCAAGCGTAGTCCGAACCTTTCGATGTGGCTCTGAAGGCAAAGTGTTCCGCCTGGTTCGTTCAGTAAACCATGAAACGAGCTGGGCTTCGTGTATTCAAGGTCCGGAAGGCACCGAACCGGCGTGATCAACAAAACACGGCGGCCAAATCCGCACAAGGAAGCTGTATCGAGAGTGGTTAACGAAACCGATGTGTGTGGTTATGGATGACGAAACCTAGATCAAGGCAGACGCAACTCAGATACCGGGGCTGAAGTTCTACGTTGCCAAATCACGGTTTGATGTTCCGAAAGACATAAGGAAGAAGAAAGTGGACAAATTCGCCAAAAAACACTTGCTCTGGCAGGCCATATGCCAATGCGGTAAACTGAGTAAACCGTACATCACAATGGGTACCATCAACAGCGAAATTTACCGCACCGAGTGCCTCCAGAAGCGTCTGTTGCCCTTCTTGCGGTCCCACGGAGGCGAGACATTATTTTGGCCGGACCTGGCATCATGCCATTACGCGCGATCGACGTTGGATTGGTACAGAGACAATAACGTTGTTTTTGTACCAAAAACCGCCAACCCCCCAAATTCACCAGATATTCGTCCGGTGGAAAGATTTTAGGCGATAACGAAGGCCAAAGTTCGAAATTCGTCCAAGGTATTTAAGAACGAGCTGAAGTTGAAGAAAGAATGGATGAAAGTGACCAAAAAGGTCGGCTCCACCATTGCACAAAATGTAGTGAGGGGTCTGAAGGGAAAGGTGTGGGCTTTCAGCGATGGAAAGGAGTAAAGTAATTTTGCCGAAACATAATCCATATGTATTAGTTCATTCCCTGAAAGTTTCAAGAAAATCCGACTTAAAATAAATTTTTGGCGAACACTTTTGTCTGGTGCATTTTTTTCGAGTACAGGCCTTACCTTTGACAACGATGACGACTACCACGGTGGATGATGAAAGGCCGATCTTGTCGGCAAGATGGCAGTACCACCGCTCACTGAGAATCCGGAACAATTCCAGTAATGGCGGATTTTACAAGGCTGGACAGAAATATGGCGATACCACTGACTAGTCTACCGGTGACTACAGTGAGATGACGGTCCGTCTAGCGCGTCTACCGTACGTCGGCTGTAGTGGGGGTTGGTTTTAACTGGGTTATCGGTTTGTGGACATGGTTCCGATACACAGGCGCTTCCTTCTGACGGAGCCGGTTAACGACAGCAAGGCCGCTCTGGCGATTCAGGAAGGGAAATTCTCCTTTACAATTAGGATAAGGCAACTAAAACGCCACCTATACCGCAGTACTTGACTCGCCAA
Organism: Ochlerotatus camptorhynchus; assembly: GCF_037179485.1. Lineage (NCBI taxonomy): Eukaryota > Metazoa > Arthropoda > Insecta > Diptera > Culicidae > Ochlerotatus > Ochlerotatus camptorhynchus. The sequence goes on from NW_027040849.1 coordinate 4,902,216, forward strand.
CCAGATAGCGATTCGATTTGTAGAAAAAGTCCTAGCGAGGAGGTAACATTCATTAGTGCCATTCTTCGACCAATTTCGAGAAAGGCTTAGAATTTACCTGAATCCGCGAAATTGGTGATTTACACTTCACCTTGATTCACTATTCGCATTTGATATTCTGGTAAAAGTATACTCCACAGACACTTTTGGTCTACACGCTCGCCTGAGATAAAGTGAACGAAGCATCGCAAAACCCTTCAGCTCATCACATGCATGCCAATCGGCCGTTATGCATGGCCGTATCGTCTGCCCAGTGCGCAACAAAAAATAATGTTAATATCACATCAAAATGGATGCGCTTCAATTGTGATAAAAATATGGTGCAATATTACTTGGCAAAAAGGACAAAATTATCATTGCATGAACTGACATTACGCTGCTTTTACTGCATTTGTTTATTTTTGTGGCCATAAAAATCCTAGGGGCAAAGCTGTACTCAAAGTTAATATTGTTGCTCCGAGTTAATTTGAGTAACTCATAATTACTCAACAATGATCAAAGTAGTCTGGCCTTATATACATCAACAAATACAAATCACAGTGTGAATAAACATTATGTGTCAGAGGAGAAGTAGAATTTGAATTATTTTATTAATTTCTTGATACAAATCGCTATTTAATCAATTGAATTCATTCGCAGCATGAAATCTAAGCGAAATCTAAGAACTTTGCTTTGAAGGGAAATAAGGTAATAATGCCATATCCGAAGATGGCCTAACATGAAAAATGTATCCGTATAATCCGGCAAGACGTGCTTTATGAGGCCTTCATGTGCTTGGCAAATCAGAGGTTCTGGGGGCGACCCCAGCGTAGTGGTTAGCATCCATACCTCTCACGCCAAAGTCACGAGTTCAAATCTCACTCCCGAACAAGTCACGAATGACCCAAGAGCGTTAAAGGGGCTATAATAAAAAAAATCAGATGTTCTGCATGTCTACAATTGCAAATTGCATCATTTCAAATAAGAAATAATAAGTTTAGAATTCAAGATGGATGAGAGCTTGATTTGGTTTTATAAAAACATTAAATTTTAAATATGGCTATACTGCCGTTCTACGCATAATTGTCCCATGTTCTATGCAATCCTTATGCACCGTGGGACTCTTATGCGTATAACGGCAGTATACGATGACAATGTATTGCTTTTCTATTAATCTCGGGTCAAACTTAGTGGCAAATAGAAATGCCTATAGTCTAGTCTACACATACACAGCCAGTACTTGAAAGAATCCTGGAAAATGATACATCTATCATTTTTCTTGATGGCAAATAGAAATGCCTATAGATATTTTTTTCAGAAAATCATGACAACCAGCATTATTTTTCTAGACTTCTCTGAATGCCCAAGTATTATTGCAGAACTATGAGGTTACTGCCTCAAAGTTCTGCATTAATTCTTGGGTATTCAGACATAATTCAGAGAATACTATTACAAAGTAGTAATCGTAACTTTGATGCCTTTCGAAGATTCAAACTGTGGTTAATTTAACCAAATGTACTTCGACAAATTTATCATATTTTGAATCTGCAAATGCGATGGTCAACGTCGACCGATAACACCCTGCACTAGATTCTGATGAAAACAACTAACACATGATTGGCACGAAGCAGTACGAAGGTCATGGGATCTATCTATGGATGGTTATCCAGTGTAAACCACCATTTTCTCTCTTTATTTATATATCTATTCCACTACGACGCCCACATTCATCAGGATTCACCTTTCGACAATCGGAAGCTGCAGATTTTAGAAATATTTATCACCGTTGAACATCTTTCTTTGACAGTTGGGGAATAAACACAACAAGGTTGCTGTGTTGCCGTGCATTCCATGTTGAGCAACTCGAGTTACTCAGAGTTGCTCAAAATTAACTCAAATATTACTCATGATCAAAAGCTGTCTTGCCCACAGTAAAAACCACATAAATTTTCAACATGATTGAAGCGACAATCAATACGAAACTATCGATTTTAAATTGGCTCACTACTTGACTAGCCTATTGATCCCAAGCAAACGATTAACGTATCCCATTCTAGTCGAAATTCTAGTACTACACTATGTTTGTTTTGATTCTCTATGAAAGTTTGACAGATAAAATGAGGGGTTCGTGGTTTTCACCATGTTTCGAGGGGTGCATCGATTAGCTTGGGACCGAAGATAGTACCAGAGCTGAGCCAAAAAGTTGAGCACGTTTCTTCGGGACCTACTAGCATAGAGGTAACTCTAAGACCAGAAGGTCCCGATGAAACGTGCTCAACTTTTTGGCTCAGCTCTGGTACTATCTTCGGTAGCAAGCTAATCGATGCACCCCTCGAAACAAAAGAAAATCCACGAACCCCTCATTTTATCTGTCAAAATTTCATATCGAATCAAAACAAACATAGTGTAGTACTAGAATTTCGACTAGAATTGAGTACGTTAATCGTTTGCTTGGGACCGATAGGCTAGTCATGCAGTGAGCCAACTTAAAATTGTTAGTTTCCACCGGTTGGTAATACCAACAATCAATACGAAACTAACGATTTTAAATTGGCTAACCACTTTAGTAGCCTATTGGTCCCAAGCAAACGATTAACGTACCCTATTCTAGTTGAAATTCTATTACTACACTATGTTTGTTTTGATTCGCTATGAAAGTTTGACAGATAACATCAGGGGTGTGTGGATTCATGCAGAACATGCAGGGGTGAGTGAAATAGCTTGGGACTGCTTGGGACCGTTGTTCTGGTACTGAGTGAGCCAAAAATAATAATGATTTTCTTCGGGACCCAGTAGTCTTAGAGTTACCTCGATGGTAATACTGCATAAATTATTAATAATTTGAAGAGCATTGCAAATTGAATTCAAAAAGTGTTCTGTAGATGATTTTCAAGAGTATTATGGATTAAATTATAATAAATTACCAATAAGAGGTCTAAAATGAACTCTTAGTTATCCTGAGATGATTCAACTAAATTCTTCAGAAAAATACTGAAGAAAATTTAATAATACTGGATTAATAAATATCTTCAAGGTAAGACGCTTATTTTAAAATATTCCGGACATGGAGAAATTTCTAAGATTCTGAAACGTCCGAATAGTTAGAACATATATCAAACTGTTTAAAATCTAAAAACATAACTGTGTAAGGAAACTCGTCAAAAGTTATTTAAGTTTTGGCTAATGACAAAAGAGTACGGCAGCGTGAAAATTGTATATAGAGAGTTGAAAGTGAGCAAGGACAACTTTTAGGAAGGTACAAATCGGGTTGATCATCTATCTTTGATCATTCTCTCTTTCCGATTTGTACCTTCCTAAAAGTTGTCCTTGCTCGCTTTCTACTCTCTATATACAATTTTCACACTGCCATACTCCAACGGAACTATCAACCAGGGGTTGAAACAGTTGACGTTTTTTACTACACTTGCTTCGTTGTCGTGCGTGACAGTCTGTTTGTATTCGAACACTCATGCTCTACCGTCGTCTCTCTCACACAACACGAGCGGTAGAATAACATTCGAGCTTAAAGAAAATTATCAAAATAGCTATCATATGACATGTGTGATTTCGTTGTAATTCCTCAATTTGGTGTAAATCAAACCATTTCTGATCAGAAATATTATTACTAGGACATCATTGCTTGCTATTTTCAGAATTCACACAAGCACACCATCAGCAGCTCTTATTATGAGAAAAACTAAAATACATACATTCGTGACGGTCTTCGGCGACGGTGTCGTATGACAGAGCCTGTCATACGACATTTTAGTTTGGTACTGTACTATGATAGCTTGTTTTGCAAGTGTCGGAGGCAAAGGCAGTCAATTATCACAGAAAATGTGTCGACTACCGTGACCGCTTACAAGACTGCTATCAACTCTATACTTTCATCTCCTCATCTATCGTATAAAAATTACCACTTTAGTCTGTTATTTGAAATTAACATCTTCAACTATGTAAATCGTTAATTTCACGCAGAAGGTGTTCAAACAAATAGTTAAAGGAAAAAACTGCTTTTGAATGTCCACAAATTAATGACGTCCCCTTCCTCGATTCATCTGATGAAAGCTCCGCCAAATTCATGAAGTATCACAATAAAAGCAGTTTTTGAACTCCATAAACTACTGAAACAGCCCATTAAATTTGACAACCCGAATTCAGCTCGTTGATTTATTGCCCCCTTTATTATGTCATTGAGTGCTTTCTCTACTGGTTAATATACTTTCACAAGCGTCATGTTTTTTTGCTACCTTAAAGTGATCGACGACTATCAACTGTGCATTCGATGACGACCAAATTATCATACTTTACGTTCCGTTCTTTCCTTGATTACCGAATCGATATGGAGGCAAAAACCTTCAACCAATAAACGACTGTCATCAGTTTCGGGTTTCGCTTTCTGCGAGCCATGCCTTCCCCAGCGAATTCATTAATCTTTGGTATCGTAGAACAGTCACTTTAGTTTTTTGGCGCTACGACCAGAAGCGGAAGAGTGAAAGTTGAAAGCAAAATGACGAAAATACAATCATTGTAAAAAACTGCAAAAAACGGCAGTGACGAGGCGTTACGGTTGATTGTACATTTGACAAATCTCAGATAATGTTGACTCAAGCTGTAGTATAACAGCGAAGTTGATTGATGCAGTCACAATCACCAATCTTTCGAGGGGCTCGAAGAGCTTAAAAAATGCGATTAAAGTGTGACATTTGTCCTCGATCGCATTACAGCCAGATTGATTTTTTCGTTGTTCCATAAGACAAAAACAAAACTCCAATATAGTGGGGCGTAAATTTGGCTCTCAATGAAGCGTATTAATGGCTTGTGTTTTTGCTTGTGTGTCCCTTGCGGCTCTTTAAAAGCGGCGTTTTATCGTTTTTTTTCGCCTTCTTTGTATTCTGGAAGGCCGTAAGTAGCGCAATGCATTCCGAGCGGCGAAGACGAAATTCGATCCGGTTTACTTTGAAGTGCATGCGATGCCATCCATCGGTGCATCTTTGTCGCCCTTGATCGTGTCCATTCACGAATTTTTGAAGAAGGAATTCCTAATTGATGTGTGTTTTGTGATAAATATTTATATTAAGAAATCGATGCAAGGACCTATTGTATTGCGAGAGTTCATTTCCGAGCTTTCTCGTTTACTGTCAGTGGAAGCAACAAGGTTGTAAATAAACGCGATGTGTAATCCATTTTCTCGCTGATTAATTACATCTTGTAATAATGACGCTTCATTTGTTTGATGGTGAAACGTGATGACGCAACGAGAAGATTTATGGAATGCCATTGTTACGTATGCCGGCATCCAATGTACGAAGATGACTGGCATCGCATTTCCTACACGCTTATTCTGATCAACACAAAACTAAGTCGAATGTACTCATCTCAGCGGCAAGTAGGGCAACTCAAAATCTACACAGCAAAAAAATAATTTTGATATCACATCAAAGTGGATGCACTACAATCATGTCGAAAATTTCATGTAATTTTTATGACCACATAAATAAACAAATGCAGTAAAAGCAGCGTAATGTCAGTTCATGCATTGTATTAATGATAATTTTGTCCTTTTTAGCAAGTAATATTACACCATATTTTCGACATGATTGTAGTGCATCCACTTTGACGTGATATCAAAATTATTTTTTTGCTGTGAGTAGCTTTATGATGACTCACTTGTGAGTATACGACGTTCTCACGTTGACTGATTCAAATCCACCCAGTGATATTTTCAGTTGCGCCGCCCGTTTTGTTTTTGATTTGATTATTATTCAAAGAAATTAATATTGCCGGCTCCGGAGCAGAAAATAATTCAACACCGTTTCCCGAAGCCTAAGCAATTCCTACTTACCTGAAGGCATGTCCGCCGATTTAGAGTAAATTTTTCGCCCATTTTCTAGGACGTAGAAGTTCAGGATTTTGCTGACTGAGTGGCTTTTACTTAGTTTGACGTTTCTTGTTTGCTCTGTTTTTGACAACACGATACATCGGACGAAAGTGAGTACGATCGACTCACCCGGTGAGTAAGCTGATGTTAGCGTGTACCTATATTGTTGCAAGATATTCGCTGTTGCAGCACTTCGTTGTAACTGGATGATGTGAAGTACGAGAACTCGTCGAGTTTCTTTCCTAACGGTTTCGGATTCTCACTTCAGTCGGACCTGGGTATCAATCACGTAACTCGATGGAATTTCAATTTCTATGGGATTGACGCGTCTTTCGAGTTACATGATTTTTGCCCTGATTCTCAACGCCGGCCGACATCCATTAGAACATGTTCAAGCCAAAAGTGTCTGTTAGTGCAGCAACAGCTTCGTCTCCTAGCTATAAGGCTGTCCACGAGACAGTTGCGATCAGCTGACTTTTTTGTTTACCAAGAACTTTTGACGGATCACAGTAGAACTGACAGTTCACTCTCATATGAATTTCTGCTTTGTTTATGTTTACATTCAGCACCATTAACACAAGATCACTCACACACTCTTGATTTCTAGTTGTCAGTTCCACTGAGAAACGTCTCTTGGATCACCTTATTGGCGTTGACGGCGACTCTGTAGCTCTTTACTCCTAAAGTAAAATCCGTAAGCAAACCTCAGACTGTGCGTGAAACATGGGGGACTTCGTACTATCCTTTCACTCCACCAAAAAATCCCATAGGAAACTGTCAATCTTTTCTAGAAGAGACAATTTTTCGACGGTGCCGTCAACGCCAATTGTCTTGCTCGAACAGCCATTCTATCCGAAGTTGTCCTGCGTTTGTTGGGAATGATGTCAAGCCAGTGCGACGCGAGCTGGTTTGCCAGAAACGGTTATGTTAGAACTGTTGAAGCTTAGATCGTCAGTCCAAGAAGTGTGGTTCTCTCCCGCACAATCCTACCATAGAGGTAACTCTAAGACCACTGGGTCCCGAAGAAAATCATTATTATTTTTGGCTCACTCAGTACCAGAACAACGGTCCCAAGCAGTCCCAAGCTATTTCACTCACCCCTGCATGTTCTGCATGAATCCACACACCCCTGATGTTATCTGTCAAACTTTCATAGCGAATCAAAACAAACATAGTGTAGTAATAGAATTTCAACTAGAATAGGGTACGTTAATCGTTTGCTTGGGACCAATAGGCTACTAAAGTGGTGAGCCAATTTAAAATCGTTAGTTTCGTATTGATTGTTGATCCTACTCCAGAGAAGGTATCAGCGCTGTTAACTTCTGCTGAGTCTCCAAGTTCTACCGTGCTGTCGAATCCTGCTGTGCCATCAGCTACATCTACACGGTAAGAAAAAAGTACCCAACGGCCAGTTCACTTTTACCTACTTTTGACTAGATTGTCTCCTTTTCTCCTTCTAATGTTGTCAAAAACGGATAAGCAAAACCACCCAACAGGGGTAGTAAAGTGTGGGAACTCAACATTGAGTATAATCATATTTACCTACTGTTGGGTACAACTAACTTACTTCTGGTTAAAAATCTAGTGGAAAATACCATACGAACTGCACACAAGTTAATGAAAATTACTTTGACCCGCTATACCTACTTTTGGGTTCCTGCACTATAGTGCCGAGATGAGTGAAAAGAACTTAATTTTGGGTACTTTTTTCTAACCGTGTAGATATGAACAAAAAGTATGGTTTTCCCATATCGATTTCCATATAAACTTCAAATGGTTTGTGCCAAGTGTCGGTCGAATGTCTCCCTACGGTTCGATTTCTTTCAGCAAATCACAACGTCTGCGTCTCTGTATTAATGTGGCTTTTGTTTATTATTAGGTTAGTTTTAGAGAAGTTCATTAGGTTTAGTTTAACTTACAAAAATCGGTTTGCATGTGTAGTTTTAAGGACAGTCTCAAAGCCAGACAATTTTGACGTAGGACTACGTCTGTGATTTCTATATGGGGGTACACTTTGTGAAAACCAAAAATGGAACATGTAACAAAATTATGAAAGATTTTGAACGTTAATAACTCAGCTGCCCCTGGACCAATTTCTAACATTTTATCACCAATCGATCAGAAATATTTCTACGCATCTGTTAAATTTAAGACTTTTTCATTTTTCAAAATGTCACTTTTGAAAATTACACCAATGTGCAACTGTTGCTATGATAATTAAAACTATCACTGATTGCCTGCGAATCATTAAATCCACTGTGGAAAAATGAAGCGTTTCACACAGCAATCGAATATTCTTTATTTATGCATGAAAACCAAAGACCCAACGACTGCGAATACGAAGAAGTCTTTGAATACAAATTAGCAGACTACGAAAAAATAAAATTTAAATTAAACAGTGTCAATTGGCAATTAATTTTAAGGAATGTAGGAAATGTCGAAATTGGTATAGACGTGTTCTACAAAATTTTAACAGAAATAATTTCGGAAGAAATACCTTTGAAGAAAAAAAGACGTAACAGAAACACACAAAATCCAGTCTGGTTTAACAGACAAATAATAAACTTGAAAAATCGGAAGCAAAAAGCACATAAAATTTATAAAAAACACAATAGTAGTAATAATTTATTAATTTATTTGGATCTATGCGGTCAACTGAATTTAGCTATCAGTACTGCATTTGAAGAATATAATGCAAAAACTGAACGTGAAATAAAGTCCTGTCCGAAGAACTTCTTTAATTACGTAAAAACGAAATTAAAATCTGACAATTTTCCTTCAATAATGCATCTAGACGAAAATGTCGGTGATAGTTCGGAAAAAAAACTGTAATCTATTCGCAAAATTTTTTCAAGAAATTTATACGACATTTTCTGAAGAAGATCGTGACCGCGATTATTTTGCATTTTATCCAGAATTTTCAAGGGACATTGACCTCAATCAGCTTCAAGTGCAGGACATTTTGCAGGCTTTAAAAAATTTAGATGCCTCAAAAGGTCCTGGACCTGACGGAATTCCTCCAGTATTTATTAAATGTCTAGCAATGGAACTCACTGCTCCATTGTTTTGGCTTTTTAATATGTCCCTGGAATCCGGAACCTTCCCTAAAATTTGGAAAAGCTCATTTCTAGTACCTATCTTTAAATCTGGTCGAAAATCTGACGTACGTAATTATCGTGGTATAGCCATTATCTCTTGCATTCCTAAGCTTTTCGAGTCAATTATCAACGAGAAATTATTTCTCCAAATCAAAAATAGAATTGCTGACATGCAACACGGCTTTTTCAAGGGTCGTTCGACCTCGACCAACTTACTTGAATTTATAGACTATTCATTGAATGCAATGGATAATGGAAACCACGTAGAAGCTCTCTATACAGACTTTAGCAAGGCATTTGACCGCATTGACATACCAATGTTACTCTTTAAACTGCAAAAAATTGGAATTAAGTCAGGGCTCCTGAAATGGCTTGAATCATATTTAACTAACCGCCAACAAATAATTAAATTCAACGGAAAGAAATCGAGCCCAATTCAAGTCACTTCAGGCGTCCCCCAAGGCTCTCATTTGGGACCTCTCCTTTTTATTCTATACGTAAACGACATATCTTACATTCTCAAAAAACTTAAATTGCTTATTTATGCCGACGACATGAAGCTCTTTTTGGAAATAAGAAATGAAGAAGACATCAATATATTCCGGAATGAAATACACATATTCTACATATGGTGCAAAAAAAGTCTACTAGAATTGAATGTAAAAAAATGTAACTTAATATCATTTAGTAGAAAAAGAACAACTTCAAATATTTCAATTGCATTAGGAAATCAAACTGTAGACAAATGTGAAAGAGTTAGGGATTTAGGAATTATCTTAGACTCTAAGCTAACTTTCATAGACCATTACAATACACAGGGCAAATAACATGCTAGGCTTTATCAAGCGCTTTTGCTATAACTTTCAGGACCCTTACACAATTAAAACACTATATATTGCCTATGTGAGGTCAATACTGGAATATTGCAGTATTGTATGGTCTCCATTTTCAATCACGCACGAAGAAAGATTAGAATCAGTACAAAAACAATTTCTATTATACGCTCTTCGTAAATTAGGTTGGATTTCATTTCCTCTTCCATCATATGAAGCACGCTGCATGCTTATAAACATACAAACATTAAAAGAGCGTCGTGAATATGCAATGGTTTCATTTGTAAATGATATCGTTTCGCAGCGAATTGACTCAACAGAACTTTTATCAAAATTAAATTTCCATGCACCCACTCGGCAACTCCGAAATCGAAATTTATTTGCCATAAAACATCATCGCACAAATTATGCAAAATATGGGCCATTAAACCGCATGATGGCCTCTTACAATAAACACTGCGAAACCATTGACTTTACAATGTCTCGGCATAAACTAAAGCAATATTTTTATTCCATAAGAAATAACAACTCATAAAAGAAAAGACAAGAAAGCTGACACTACTTTTTTATATAAATATATATTTAAGAAAACAAAACTGTATTAATTGTACTAGTCTACGTTGGTTGACGAAAATAAATAAATTAATAAATAAAAAGCAATTTCCCTTGCACAGATTTCAAAGTTGAATTCCATCCGGTCTCACCAAACGGTGTCTATTCAATCACCACGTGGTGAGTGGTGGTGTTCTCTAGTACACAACGAAAGGCTCCCCGCAAGCAGCTAGCTATCAAGGCTGCCCTCAACCGCTGATCGGATTCAGTGCCAATCACCGTGTGTGGTGGTGTCCGGTCGTCGGCATCGTCATCATCAGCAGCAGCAGAAGAGCTTTCGGCGCGTGGCGTTGAACATTGTTCTCCGGTACACAACGAAAGGCTGCCTGCAAGCAGCGAGCTGTACCCCACATGACCATCCATAGAAGGAGGAAAAAGCCGCACAGTTATTGATCGGAATCAGTAACTCTTCGTGAGCCGCTATGGGCCATCTATGCCAAGCGCGTCACCCTCATTCCAAACAACATACAGCTCACTAGCCTGATCTGTGTTTAGCACTCTAATAGCTCAGCATTACTCAACCATCACGACAAAATGGTCCTTTTTAGGACCACCATAAATTTGTAAAAGAGTATTTTTTGGACATTTGTCAAGGTCATCAATCAGTTCCTATATCAAGATAGAGCTGGAATGAGGCGTAACAGCTTTTGTAAACAATGACTTCTTTCGATGATGTCTTGAAAGTCAAGACTCGCCCGCGCAAATCAATATCACCATCAGGTAGTGTAAGGCTTCATCTACCCGACGGTAATGTTGGTTTGTGTGGGCGTGCCTTGAATTCATCGAGAGAAGTCATTGTTTACATAAGCTGCTACGCCTAATTCCAGCTCTATCTAGATATAATTAAATCTAACATGTCATGTTCTTGAAGGCAACATTGGGGGTGTGATTTCAAAAACCAAAGTTGGTCGTGGCATGAAAGTGGTCTGATTTGGATCTAGAGATGATGAATTTTAATTATTAATACGCAAATCGATAGGATTTTTTTCTACGAATCTGTTAAAATGGTCAGTTTTCAAAATGTCACTATTGAAAATTTCTCGAATGTGCAACTGATGCTATGATAATCAAAATAATCGCTGATATCCTGCGAAAAGCGATTTCCCTAACACAGATTTCAAAGTTGAATTCCATCCGGTCTCACCAAACGGTTTATTCAATCACCGCGTGGTGAGTGGTGGTGTTCTCTAGTACACAACGAAAGGCTGCCTGCAAGCAGCGGGCTGCAGCCCACATGACCATTCATAGAAGGAGAAAGAAGACACACAGCTACTGATCGGAATCAGTAGCTCTTCGTGAGTCGCTGTGGACCATCTATGTCAAGCGCGGCATTGTAAATAGTACAGACAGAGAGAACCTCACTCAAATCCCTATTCCTACACAAAACACAAGGTCCTGTTGCAGTTAACAAATAAGATTTATTCCGGAGACGAACCAGCGTTTGGCTGAAAGTCTCCTTAATAAAGATAACTAACTAAATAAAATTTATTATATAAGACCACGTAGTCCAACGTCACCATTGCGTACAACCGGGCTGTCTCTTGTAGTTTTTTTTTCTCGGTTTTCCTGCATGATTTAGGTTGTGTTTAATCAATTTTGATTTTGAATTAGAAATAACTAGGTTTAAGTTTTTAGCGGTCAGATAGTTTAACTAGCTGTAAGATACAATTTAATTTAATGTTAAGCTAATATAATTCATTTTTAATTATTACTAGCTGAACCCGATGCGAGCGTTGCTACGCTTGCAACTAAATGAACGAAAATTTAATAGAACTGGCGCGTTTATGGTTGTTTTTCGGAATGAGTTTTGTTAAAATATGTTCGTTTGCTAATGTTTGACTTCGATTATAGAGTTTTATTTTTTTGTTTTTATTTTTGTGTACGTAGCTGTGTTGCATATGTTATTCCATTCTCAAATATTTTCATCCGAAAAAAAAAATACAAAAATTATTTTTTTTATATATATTTTTTTTTCATTTCTTTAAGTACCAGAATAACATGAAGTACCATGCTCAGTTTACTCAGCGGAATGCGCTTCTGTGTGATGAAATCGGTTGGTTTCTTTTCTGCTCGGTGGTCTCTGGATTTTGCGTTAAAAAAATATTTTCGTTATATTTACCTTCCTCATACTTTAGATTTTTTTTTTCCAGTACCTTTTCAAAGTAGAGCTGTGGGATATGTTATATTTCTCGTTTTTCCGCCTGGTGCATAAACAAATAAGTTCTTCGGGTTTCCTACGCGGGAGCAAGCGACATAGAGTTGTCCATGGGAAAAACATGGTCGTTCGAGATCCAATCCGCAAACTTCAAGTGACTGCCCCTGAGCCTTGTTGATCGTCATGGCAAAAGCCATTCGTACCGGGAATTGCAGCCGCTTAAAATCAAAGGGCAGATCCGTTGGGATCATCGGGATACGTGGTAGCAGAACATGCTCTCCTTTGTAGTTTCCATTTAAAATGGTTGCTTATATTATCCATCATCCTTTTTACAGCGAGCCGAGTACCGTTGCAAAGTCGCGGGGGATTTATGTTACGCAAAAGTATGATTGGAACGCCAACTTTCAATTTCAGGACATGTGGTGGCAAACCGGGAAAATCAAGTGAGTTGAGGAATTCTGTCGGATAGTTAACCACTTCGTCAGTATTCGTTACTGTATGTTACATTACATTCTCCGTACGACAAACGTTTTGTCATGGGGCACTGAACGTTTACCTCCTAGCTTCGAACGAATCACCTTCCAACCAATTTTTCAAAAATTTTAGTACACACCAATAGATATTTTTTATTATCTTCTCGTATCATCCCAACCAAGGCCGACTGCGTGATTGACTTTTGCATCGGTGAAAAAGAAAAAGAAGTTTTGACGTTTGCTCTGCGATTCGATTTCATATGGCCCTTCAGAAACCTCTTTCTCGAGAGAGACGATGAAGTATTCTGAAGGGACAAATGTAATCTTAGAGCAAACGTTAAAACTTCTTTTTCTTTTCGCCGATGCAAAAATCAATGCGCGCAAAGTCGAATGTCAAATGGGGGATTGTTTCCATATCACGTAACGCATAAAGAGGAATGTTTGGATTACGCGATAAACTTTTTGGCTATGATCGGCTGCGTAATAGGGTGCATCTGCATTTTGTTAACAAAAATAAGGAACTAAACGAAATTATTTTCTGCAAAAAAACGTAGGTTTTATGTTTTTAATTCAATCCTCGGATCAGTTCTACCATAGTTTTTCATTCTATGTAGAAGCATTTCCTAGACAAACATTTTATCTTCAAACAACACCATATCCTGTCAATTTGAACCAGAGAGGAGAGGGGTCTAGAACCACCATAGAAACATTTCTTGCCTTCATCAACCTCCACATGCCAAATTTGGTTTCATTTGCTTGATTAGTTCTCAAGTTATGCAGAAATTTGTTTCATTTGTATGGGAGCCCCCCTTACAGAGGAGGGAGGGGTTTCGAACCACCATAGAAACATTTCTTGCCTTCATAAACCTCCACATGCCAAATTTGGTTCCGTTTGCTTGATTAGTTCTTGAGTTATGCAGAAATTTCCGTTTCATTTATATGGGAGCCCCCCCTTACAGATAGGGGAGGGGTCTCAAACCACCATAGAAACATTTTTTGCCTTAATAAACCTCCACATGCCAAATTTGGCTTCATTAGCTTGATTAGTTCTCGAGTTATGCAGAAATTTATGTTTCATTTGTATGAGAGCCCTCCTTACAGAGAAGGGAGGGGTCTCAAACCACCATAGAAACATTTTTTGCCTTCATAAACCTCCACATGCCAAATTTGGTTTCATTAACTTGATTAGTTCTCGAGTTATGCAGAAATTTATGTTTCATTTGTATGAGAGCCCCCCCTTACAGAAGAGGGAGGGGTCTCAAACCACCATAAAAACATTTCTTGCCTTCATAAACCTCCACATGCCAAATTTGGTTCCGTTTGCTTGATTAGTTCTTGAGTTATGCAGAAATTTCTGTTTCATTTGTATGGGAGCCCCCCCTTACAGATTGGGGAGCGGTCTCAAACCACCATAGAAACATTTTTTGCCTTCATAAACCTCCACATGCTAAATTTGGCTTCATTAGCTTGATTAGTTCTCGAGTTATGCAGAAATTTATATTTCATTTGTATGAGAGCCCCCCTTACAGAGAAGGGAGGGGTCTCAAACCACCATAGAAACATTTTTTGCCTTCATAAACCTCCACATGCCAAATTTGGTTTCATTAACTTGATTAGTTCTCGAGTTATGCAGAAATTTATGTTTCATTTGTATGGGAGCCCCCCCTTGCAGAGAGGGGAGGGGTCTCAAACCATCATAAGAACCTTCCCCGGCCCCAAAAACCCATGCATACAAATTTTCACGCCGATCGGTTCAGTAGTTTCCGAGTCTATAAGAATCAGACAGACAGACAGACAGACAGAAATTCATTTTTATATAGGGGAGAATGGTATACAACGCACCCCCTGGGCAGAACGCACCAGCTGACTTTCATGTGTGTTTTTCATGGCTTTTACGTAACTTTTTTGTTGTCTTATCAAGCAGCACTTCTAGCATAGCATCTGGACTCAAATTCCTGCATGATAAATCCTAGAATTGGATTAAAAATTCCAAGAAAAACTCAAAATAAAATGAAAAAGTGCGTCTTACCCCGGGGGTGCGTTATGTACTGTTCTCCCCTATATAGATAGATTCACCTTCTGTGATCATACGTTCACTTTGAAAGTCTATTACAATTAGAAAGATGATACAGCAGATCTTAACAGTCTATCTCCATCCTCTCTTACGGCTCTGTCAACGTGACAGTCTAGTTGAGTTGACGGCTGTCGTTGCCGCTACTGTATCGTCACAAACAGTGTTCCCAAAACCAACAAGGATCCTATATTTGGAACCGTTTGAGCCAGCCCAGTGGCAAACGCGTAGGCCACATGTTGTACAGTGACAGCGGACCCAGCACAGCAAAATAAATGATTTGAGCCCGGGACATGCTGCCTACTGTCAAACACTGCTGTTGGTTATAGGCCTTGTCACTGGCCTGGTTTGAGTACTGTGGAGCGAAAATTTCTAATTTTGCGTCAGTCTATTGTGTAAGCCATGGATAATTCGTAGATTTTCAGGGAACTTTGTAAAAGCTAAGGAAATTTCGGATAAGCTAAACGGAGCTTCGTTTGAGTTCATGGAATTACACAAATCTCAGGAAACAAATTCGAATGATTTGCCCTGGAAATTCTCCTTTGTATTTTCAATTGGGTCCCCGTTAGTTTCAGAACATCTTCAGCCAAAGTTGCTTGCTGCACAATATCGACAGAAAGATCAAGACGGGACAACTTTCACCGAAAGAAGTAAGCGAATCATGTTCACACTGACATCCAATGACAATGTTAAAACCACAACCAATTTGCTGTAACACCGCATAAAAACAAAAGATCCATTCGATCGCCCAAATTCTCCGCCGCATACCAACGACGGCGCGCCGCACTAATTGGAACAGATTGGAACCAAAGAGCGCGTGATAATCTTTCAATCTCGGAATTCCCGTCCATCGTCGACGTTGGTCGGTATCGGCGTGCGCCATCTGTGTCAGTCGGAGAGAAACATCGACCGTCTCCATTGGCAACCATAATAAACAAACTTGATTGCATTTGACTTGACACACAGTGAGTGTGGGTGGGTGCATGCTTCTTTGCTACAGCAGCTACTAGTGGGCTGTTTAAGATGCACTTAAAACGATGCTTCGTTGACGACGACCCCTTGGCTGACGACGGTGGTTTGAATGGGTGGTGTTGTGAGATATCCGTATTTGTATCATTCGTTGTGGTTGGATACAGCTGTCATCGAGGAGGAATGAAAAGGAGACTTATTCTCTGCCTCCTCGGATGCCGGCCGGGTACTAATTGATCAATTAATTTCTTCGCTTTCGATTCAGTCTGGCTATCGAGAGCGCGTGCGACATCGTGTCATGAATGCGCTAAGCTGGCTGGGTGTCAATTGGTGACAGGTTAAAAATATCATTAAATTACACTACAGCGGTTCCACAACAGAGTGACTTACCTTACTGGTCGGAATCACTTTTTAAGTACAGAGTGTATCAACATTGCACCCGCGCGTTCGTAATTCAGTGTGCAGACAGATTGTCAACCCACGCACGTGACCGGGTTCAACGGCTGGAATCTACGTCCAGTGAAGTCGACCTGTAGAAGGGGTAAATCGTTTGTTCCCCGCTCAATGATCATCATCTGATGATTTCATCAATCTCAGACTGTCAAATGGTCGCTTTATTGCAACACTTTCATCAATTCACTGATTCAATTAAACCTACTCCCACACCATAGTGATCGAACCGGCGTCACTGGTCTACTCCGTCAGCGATGGATCAATTAGGTGGCTGCCGGTCGGCAGCAGCATCGATCCATCCGCTCTCGTTCGTCTTGATTGCCTTATTGCTTCTGGCTTCGAGATGACAGACTCGTTGGTGTAGATTGAATGGTTGACTCGCCATGAGTGCGGCCATCGGAATGTATTACAAATAGTGGCTTCATTATTCCGCTGTGATAGATTGCCGGACGGGGAACTAAAAATAAGTGAGTAATGGATTGAAGTGTAGTGAGGATTTTCTTTGATTAAAATTTTTTTTTAAAGAAACTCAACACTTATAATCAGCAAAATAAGGTCTCTAAATAAAGTTAACACAAACTTTATTTGAGAGATCATTTTGGAAAAGTTCGTGTAAGACATTCAACAAATTTCAAAATAACATTAAAGGGGAGCTTACGTTTTGATTTTTTTTCTAAAAATATTGGAAGTAGATATCGAAAATCTAAAAACAATCAGTTTTAGTCTCCGCTTCTTAGGAAAATTTAAGTGTAAAACATGTTTTCTATGGCATCATGTCAAAAAATTGAACTCCGCAAAAAGAGAACCGCAAAAATCCTACGGGAACGACTCTATCTACGATGCAGGAAGGATTTTTTTTTGGTGTGATCAGCTGCGCGCACGCTGAATAGATGGAGAGCAGATTGATGACGATTCTGAACATTTCCTGCAAAAATATGATGCGCGATGCAAGTAGATGCGAAAAGCGGAAGAAGATTTTCATAGATTGACTCGCTAGTGTGAGATTTGTGAATTGAGATTTAGATGATCCGCAAAAATCGATCAATAAGTTTTGTTTTGAGTTCTACTTGTTTCATGATGAGAACAAATACATGTAAATTTTCATAGGCATCAGATTTAAATACAACTTTTCTTGGATTTTCCAATATGTTTAGGAAAATAAAAACGCTCCACATTTTTTTTTCTGTGGACTCAACTTCCCCTTAATGTACATTTTCCTATAAACTAAATGTCTTTTTTATTTAATTGGTATCGGCTCAGTCTAAGAAGGAAAACATATCCTTCAACGGAAGGAAAAGAAGACAAAACCTCATCACCGAAAAGGATGCTATTACAGCAACTTAATTACATTCGAACGAGAGAGGCATCACCCGGTATTTTTTACGCATCCATGTTCTTAATTTTCTCATTTATGGCCCACTTCGTGGTCGTATAAACAAATTTCAGCTCCCTTCACCCGAAACACGAGTGTTTGTGTGTAGGAACCACACTTACACAAATCGCTTTTATTTTTTTCCACAAAACAGGGCGGCCTACCAAGTCAAGATTTCCTATATCCCATCATCATCATCATCGCCATGCTTGTTGCTTGTGTACATATCTCCTCAAGTAATCTTATTTGTGCCCTGTTTTGCAACTCATGAAATTGCATATGTAGCGAAGGCAAAGGGTCGTAAAATATGATCCGAAAAAAAAAGCAAAACAAAACACTTGTAGTGGCTCGAACTTCTTGAGAAAGTGAGCTGTTTCTGTTTATGTATTTTCCCTCCCAACTTGCATCGTTGGGATCGAGGAATGGGACGAAGCAGTGAACAATTTTGAAGTGTCGGTCGAACCGAAGATGCGTTAATGAAATTTCTCGGAACTTGGGAAACCATTACGCCATGGGTAATGACATTTACGATCACTTCCAGTGAAGGAGCAAGATTTGTAGAATCGAAAAAAATATATATATACGAGAGCTGCAATGAAATGGAGATAAACAAGTGCCGGTGCTCGAAATGTAGGATAATGCCTTTTGATAATTTGCAGGAGACAATAAGGGGCTGTTCATAAACTACGCAGACCGATTCGTCCATTATTTTTTTGGAAATTTGTATGGACCGCAGAAACTTGTCACTTTGCAGATTATCACAAAATTGTTGTACATACACGCTAATTCAAAACTACCAAATTTTCATCGAACAAGCATTTAACGGTCAATTTGAAAGTATCTCAGTTTTTAGTACTGCCACCTATGGCGCGCATAGTCAGTTCCCTTGCGTTTGACGTTTACACACTACCGCCATCTTTTCAGCGTACTACCCAGCACAGTGTACTCAACAGATGGCGGTAATGTTTTAGCGACGATGTTTTACAATGATAAATATTCAATGATTTATGTCTGTTTGTCTGTAAACTATGTTGGGAGTTATAAGTTGACAAATGAAAAAAGTCGATCGGGTTCATGTATATAACTCTGTCTCAGACGTCATTTCGATCAGAAAAAAATACAATTTTTGAAAAAATTTCATGCATGCCATTTTTAAAATTTTACGGTATCCAAAATGTGAATCATTACCCATAAAAAAACAATTACGCAATGTTTTATACAAACCGGAGAAGGTCGATTCAAACATTCGTTTTTATTTGATGTTTGACCAAGAACTGCTCTGATCAAAAATCCAATATCATCTCCGTCCCATTTTAATGACCGTTCATTTATTAAGATGCACTCCTTCCCCCCATTATATCATAGTGCCTAATCAAGATATCCCCTTACTCTGGGCAGATATTTAACCTGATAATTAGTAGCGCTTGTCAGATATAGCTAAGCTTATCGTCCGACGCAGACCGAGATGAAGATATCATTTGTCCGGAACCGGTTCGGTGAAACTAATCGCCTATCTTGCCACCAACCGCATGCAGAAGAGCAGTGTTTGTATAAGGAAAGCGGCATTAGCGATAGAAGAGCTATTAAGGAGACGATTTGATCTTAAACCATTTGTTTTCTCTCAATGCCGTTTCTTTTGTCGGCTTCATGCTTTGTGGCTCGTGGGAATTTGTCGCCTTCCAAACATTTTTCCAGCAAATTTGTTGGATAAAGTAAAATGATGTTGTGCGAGTGAGGAATTTCAACAACTGATTTAAGATTAAAGATATGTACGTACACTAGGGTGCCAATGAAACGAAAATTTGAAACCGACCGAGAATAATACCGGTTGGAGTTCTCACATTTCCAGCGCAGTACTGATTGCCCTGATTTTGATGTGTTTACTACAACTGATGGTTTACTACTTCGGACAGGCAATAGGATGTACGCTGCTGGAATGTTTTGGGGAATCTATGGCGGGTCTTGGTGGAAAATTCGCGGTTGTGTTTATCCGCATTCAACAATTGCAATGTGCCAAAAACAATGATTTGACAGATGCGCTGCGCAAGCGCAGAAATAGTACAGTGTTGCCAGGCACTTCAAAGATGATACAAATGTCTATCCATGGGTGCCAAACAGTGTGTCCAACTGTGTTTTTGGCACACTTTGCGGAATGACCAACCCCTTGAGAGGCACGTAGGATTTGATAATTATCACTTGAAACCAAGGGGTATTCAACTCTGCACAACATAATCTGTGCCGAGAGTTTTAGCTGTGCCGAAAGCTGTGCCATGCACTATGCCGAAAGTGCCGAAGTAGGCCAAAGTGTGCCAATATCCCATGTCAATATCCCATGAGTTTGGCAACCCTGAAGTTATAATGACATTTGTGATTGTTTGAATTTTCATTTTCGAAGCGGGAGGTGAAAGAGAAACTGGAAATTATAAAATGTATACGGTGTTCAAGCAATCTCGACCGATCCACAAAATTCTGACTCGATGTCTATTTGAATTACTGATTGCCACCGCCATCCTTTGAAATCCTCTGCAACTAAAGAAAACAACGAACTGGGCGGAAGCGTCGAGTACCTAGTGCGGACTTAGAGCCATCCCTGCAAGATGATTACTCCATAACTCGTAATCTCTGCCGGATTGACATGTGAAAATCTGTGTTGCACAGTGTAGTTGTCTCATCTGCACGCCCATAGGTTCTTTATAAACAGATAATTGCTTTAGGGTCACCAAGCGGGAACCGCTGAGCGCACCGAAACTCACTTTGCAGCAAGCCAAATTGTCTAAATTCACCAAGGCTTTTCGATTGACCGATCGGTATGCCACCCATCGCACCGGAGCCTCTTGCGATGAACAAGTTGAACTAGTGAGGTAAATCTCCGCTCAAATCAAATGGAGAGTCACCTCACTAGTGACAGAGAGTCACATGACTCGTAAAATAGGCCTGGAAGAATTACGTCACACGACGTGACTTTTGTCATCTTACGGGTAATATGGAGTCATACGATACTAGGAATAGGCCTAAATAACAAGCAATAATAAGCAATAATAGGAAGATCCTCGGCAAAACCGATATTCGAGCCTGGCAAAAATCCCAACGATAATTGTCTTTATTGATTATTCGGTGCTGGGTCATGAAGCCGAAGTAAGTTAGGCTGAAGGACGTTAGGCTGAAGGACGTTAGGCTGAAGGACGTTAGGCTGAAGGACGTTAGGCTGATGTACATTTATCAGTTATTCTAGATAACAAAGTTGTAAATGTAGCTCGACTCTCATAGAATGTCCTGTCCTATTATTCGTTCCAAACGTGAATTTGACCATCGAATGATGCAGGATATGGCTTTGTTGTACGTTTTGCGCACCTGTATCAGGAATATCAAATTAGCTGCAATGAAGAGCAATATTTTCAAGGGCTGTTTTGAAGAAAGAATGTAATCTACTTACATACAGTCACTCTTTCCGGAAGTCTGCTCGACTACCGTTGAAAAGATACTTCTTCAACATTTCATCCGCAGTCGGCACAATTTAGTCACCGTTCAGAGGAGATTCGTTCCTACAGAGATATGTACGGCGAACATGCATAAACTGACGTTCAATGTCTACCAGTTTGTTTTTGAACTTCATGTACCAACCTGTTTATACTAAAGGCAAACTCAACGATTTCGCTGATCGCAAACCAGATCTTCTAGGCATTTAACCAACCGTCGTTGGAGGTAACCCTTTAGGGTCGTTTTCACAAAACCACAAACCGCAAGAGTTTTCACTGCTAATCAGATTAGATGGACTGAGTTTTGTTAGTTTGATCGGATTCATGATGCAGAAAATACTTACAGATTTTCGAAATGTGGCATGTCATGTCATTGGTCCCAAACACATCGATTAACGTACCCCATTCTAGTCAAAATTCTAGTACTACACTATGTTTGTTTTGATTCGCTATGCAAGTTTGACAGATAAAATGAGGGGTTAGTGGATTTTCCTATGTTTCGAGGGGTGAATCGATTAGCTTGGGACCGAAGAGAGTACCAGAGCTGAGCAAAAAAATTGAGCACATTTCTTCGAGACCTTCTAGTCTTAGAGTTACCTCTATGGAACAACTGTGTTTCTTAAAAAAGGAAATAATTGTTTTTGCAAACATTTCTTTTCACAAATATCATGGTTGAAAAATGCGAGTTGTCCTGAAAATTTCGTTTTTCAGCCCAAAGGTGCAAATCACTGGCCAAAACAAGTATTTGTTTTTAACTTTAACAACTTTTTCTGCTTAAACTTACTTGAAGCTTTCCTTTTCCGGTAGCCGTGTAAACTCTTGACCTGGGAGCTGCTTGAAATTCGCCTTGGCGTATATTTCATTGTTCATTATAACGGAATCATATTTTTGATGCAACCAATCTGCGTGGGAATCTTGCTTCAACGCCATTTTGACAACTGAATGGAAAATGGCAGAAAAATAGAGGCAACATTCCGTACGCACAGACCTATAAAATGAGGGGTGTTCAAGTTAAAAAACACGATTTAAAAAAAATCGCCAATTTTGAGGTGACCAATTTTTGACCGTTCCACCCTTCACAGCTGTTTCCCGATTTTCCACATTTAGAATGAAGAAAATAAAAAGTTGAACTATTTAAAATACAATACTCATGCAATGCTCAAAACGTTCGAAGTCGTTAACCAAGTCTATCAAATCTGTGGATAACAGTTAATGTTGTTCTACTTATCTTCTCTTTTATTTATTTGTTACTCTAAAACTTCAAAAAATTCTCGGATGGTAAAATGCTTGATATTCAGGACAAACAGAGGACTTTAATATCCGCCGAACCTAACAACCCGCATTAATCTTAACCATTCGATAACCATGTTGAAAATGGTTTATCTTCATGTGAAAACCATAATGATAATGGTTCAGTCAACTTTAATTGAACCATACCTAGATAAAGTTTTGACCATATTGATTAAGGTGGTTCGCTGTGAGATCCTTATTCTCGCTACCACTTCGAAACATTAAGTGCACAAATATCAGCTTCCACGACACGTACTACAATGAAACCGTTACTCCACGTTTGCTGCGCTGCAGCATACATGCAGTAGCAATTTCAGGTGAAATGGAACTCTAATTTCCGAGATGTGTGTAATTGAAAATTCGAGGTGGAAATGCATTTATAGCCTACGTGGCGGCCATTTGTGGACTCTACAAGGAATCTCCTTAAGGTTTTAGAATTTATTTTTATTTAATTAAATCTTTAACATAATGTTGTACAGATATTTTCTAGGCTAGGTGTCGAATTCTATGTCTGTAAGTAGACTTACTAATGTTAAAATAATATACATCAAATGTTTCAATAAATTCACGACAGCACAAAGTCCACGGTTCGTTGAATCTCTTTGAGGAGCATTGATATAGATTTGGCTCACAAGAGAGTTGCAATCCACGTCACCGTTAAGCAATCCAAACACGAAGAGTCGCTGAAGTAGTTTCCTCCTTGCTGTCAACGTGTCCAGGTCAATCAGCCTGCACCGTTCTTCGTAAGGCGGCAAATTTACCGAATCGTTCCAGGGCAGAACACGTAAAGCGTATCTTACGAAGTTTCGCTGAATGGCTTCGATTCTGTTAGCTTAAATAGCGTGAAAGGGTGCCCACACAACAACAGCATACTCTAGAAGACTGCGGACGAGAGCACAGTACACTGGAGTCGCTTTTTACGCGGTTTTTTTAACACGGTTTTTTTTTACGCGGATTTCGGAATTTACGCGGATTTTGGTTTTTTTTACGCGGATATCAGAATGTATATCGTTCTACACTATAGTCGCTTTTTACGCGGTTTATTTTTACACGGTCTTTTTTTACGCGGTTTTTTTACGCGGATTTCGGAATTTACGCGGTTTTTTACGCGGTATCATCCGCGTAAAAATTGACTCCAGTGTATAGTGATTTCAGCGCGTAAATGTTCTGGAATGCGTTTGTGTTCCGTTTCAAGAAACCTAATGTGGCGAATGCTTTAGCAGTTATCATGGAGATGTGCTCATTGAATCTGACCTTAGAGTCGATGATAACACCCACATCCTTAACTGAAGAAACGAAGAGCAAACTACTGAGTCCTATCCTATAGTCATGTCGTAAGAGCTCGCGTGAACGGCTAAAAGATATTGCGCAGCATTTTGTGACATTAACCTGCATACCGTTCAATGTACACCAGCGCAAAAGGGAATCAATATCCTTCTGGAGTGCGCAATAGTCAAGTCTTGACTTAATTGTACGAAAGATCTTTAAGTCATCGGCGAACATAAGTTTCGAAGAACACAGTCGACTACACAGATCGTTCACGAACAGGATGAAAATTAAAGGCCCCAAATGGCTACCTTTGGGAACACCAGAGGGTATCTCGAAACTAGGCGAATTAACACCGTTAATGCTCACATAGGCTGAGCGGTCAGTTAAATAAGACTGTAGCCACTTCGTGGCCCAATTAGGTAGTCCCATACACCTCATTTTGTCCACTGCAAGCACATGTGGAACCCTATCGAACGCCTTACTGAAGTCCACGTAGATCGCATCAACTTGTCGTCGTTTTTCAATGGAGTTGATCAGCGAGTTGACAAACACCATTAGGTTGGTTGTTGTAGAGCGTTTACTCACGAAGCCGTGCTGATGTTCGGTAATTATTGGCTTAACCGCTTGATATACGACCTCATATACGATCTTCTCCAGAGCTTTTGGGAGGCAGCTTAGAATCGAAATTCCACGATAATTTTCAACGGTGTGAATGTTTTCAGCTTTGTGAATAGGTGTGATGGACGCAACCTTCCACATTGTGGGGAAAACACCACTAACTAGCGAAGATAATCGACACAGGTGAAGCGAGAGATGCAGAATATTTCTTAATGAACGATGGCGGCAAACCGTCTGGACCAGGGCCTTTAGAAGGATCTACAGATGAAAGAACTTTCATCACCTCTTCAACAGATACATCCAACTGTGGCAAATGCAAGTTGAAATGTGCTATGCTGCTCATCCAGTCACGACGATCATCCGGAGAATGAGCGGGAGGGGTAGTCGAAAAAACATCCTTGAAGAATTAAGAATTTTGCGAAGAGATCAGAAGCTTCAGAACACATCGAGTGGTATACCGCCATTCCGCCTAAGTTTCTTCACGTAGGTCCAAAAAGACGATGGATCCCGCTTTGCCTCCGACTCAATGCGCAATACATATTCATGGAAAACTGTGTTTAACCGGCTGGTGTAGTGCTCCTCCATGTCGTGAAGTAATCGTCTGTTTTCCTCAGTCCGTTGTTTGAAAAGACAAAATCATAAGTAAAAACGTTCTTATATAGTTCTCTTTCTGAAAATGTATGGAGAAAACAAGAATTTGGAATGGTAATGGTTCTTAACAACCCATTATTTGTAAGGTCCAGTTCCAAAAAACCATAATACATAAGGTTGAAACTTTATCATTAAACGTTCATGTAAAGTTCCAAAACCATTTCAGTTAAAGTTTAGCAGGGATTATAAACAATTTTTAACCATTTTAGGTAAGGTCAATTTATGGTTCACGTTTATGCGGGCTATCCGGGCGTTGATAAGAGGTTCATTGCAAAAGTTGAAATCGAAGACCTAATCATACGAACAATGGGTGGTTGAGAACGTTCACCATACGAAATCTCACTTTTTCCCATACATTTGAACTATAGCCTAACAACATCAGATATGTGAAGCCTATTTCCCGCATAAAAAAAACCATTTCTAGAACAGTTCAAACATTACCTATATCTTACCAGTAATGTTAACTTTATACAAAATAGTTATACTATGATTCATGGAATGTAATAAACCTTATAGAAACATTTTTTTTCTAATGTAACACTTTCTCGTATGGTTGACAAGCATTTTGTTACGGTTCATTAACCACATTGAACTGTTATAAAACATAACGAGTAAAAGTTGTAAACAATGCTGCGCTTATGGTTGATTTATATTTTAACTATTGCCAATTGCAAAAGAAAAACGCTTATCGTGGCGGCCATTCATTCGTGTGTTTTTCAAGTGTGATAAACTCTATACAACCATAGAGGTAACTCTAAGACTAGAAGGTCTTGAAATAACGTGCTCAACTTTTTGGCTCAGCTCTGGTACTCTCTTCGATCCCAAGCTAATCGATTCACCCCTCGAAAATCCACTAACCCCTCAATTAATCTGTCAAACTTTCATAGCGAA
Organism: Ochlerotatus camptorhynchus; assembly: GCF_037179485.1. Classification (NCBI taxonomy): domain Eukaryota; kingdom Metazoa; phylum Arthropoda; class Insecta; order Diptera; family Culicidae; genus Ochlerotatus; species Ochlerotatus camptorhynchus. The sequence continues at coordinate 4,928,346 of NW_027040849.1, forward strand.
TCAAAACAAACATTGTGTAGTAGTAGAATTTCGACTAGAATGGGGTACGTTAATCGATTTGCTTGGGACCAATAGGCTAGTCAAGTAGTGAGCCAATTTAAAATCGATAGTTTCGTATTGATTGTTGATACAACTCTAAAGGGAAAATATGTTTTAACGTCAAATAACGTAAGTGATATCAGCTTAAGGCACAATTTATTTCTTTAACAACGTATATATCTTTTTTTTATATTCAGGGCTTTCGACAATCACCACCATCATAGCAAATAACGCCAATCAATACGCGGTTGGCATTTTTATTAACCAGGCTAACCAAAAAATGTTACCGAAAAAGGTTCGTTCTGTCGGTGCATATCAACCAGAAATAGAACCAAAAAGAATTCTGCAAGGTGCATAAGGCAACATGTTTATTTTAAGATTATTAAAAACTGTTACCAACAATCAATTCGAAACAAATGATTTTAAAATGGCTCACTGCTTGACTAGCCTATTGGTCCCAAGCAAACTATTAACGTGTACCATTCTAGTCTAATTCTAGTACTACACTATGTTTGTTTTGATTTGCTATGAAAGTTTGACAGATAAAATGAGGGGTTCATGGATTTTCTTATGTTTCGAGGGGTGCATCGATTAGCTTGGGACCGAAGATAGTACCAGAGCTGAGCCAAAAAGTTGAGCACGTATCTTTGGGACCTTCTGGTCTTAGAGTTACCTCTATGCTATTACCAACAATCAATACGAAACTATCGATTTTAAATTGGCTCGCTACTTGACTAGCCTATTGGTCCCAAGCAAATCGTCTAACTTACCCCATTATAGTATAAATTCCAGTACTACACTATGTTTGTTTTGATTTGCTATGAAATTTTGACAGATAAAATGAGGGGTTAGTGGATTTTCCTATGTTTCGAGGGGTGAATCGATTAGGTTGGGACCGAAGATAGTAAGTTCTACTTACTCTGTCATAATGGCTAATGAAACAAGTTGGGATGATAGTGTGAGAAGTGAAGAAGTTTTTGGTAACAATTATAACGTTTATAGAGACGACCGCAATTTTCAATGGTCTGGAAAAAAATCGGGAGGTGGAGTATTAATAGCTATTTCGACCAAATTGAATTCAGAAATCATTATGGCTACTAAATTTAAAGAATTTGAACATGTATGGGTAAAAGCGCAAGTAGCAGATGAAACTCATGTCTTTGCTACGGTATACTTTCCTCCGAACAATGCTCATAAGGACACGTATGATAAGTTTTTTGGAAAAGCGGAAGAAATTTTGTCTAGTTTACCCCCTGAAGTAAAAGTACATATATATGGGGACTTTAACCAACGCAATGTTGACTTTATTTCTGATATGGACAATGAAAGCATCTTACTTCCAGTCGTTGGGGAAAATGAAACACTCCATTTCATTTTTGACAAAATTGCAAATTTAGGACTTAATCAAATTAACCATGTGAAAAATCAACAAAATTGTTATTTAGACCTTTTATTAACAAATACTTATGAAGATTTCTGTGTGACTGAATCGTTAAGTCCCATATGGAGAAATGAAATGTTTCACAGAGCAATAGAATATTCTCTATTCGTTCACATAAATGAAAGAACCAACGACTGCGAATTTGATGAAATCTTTGATTACAATTCAGCAAATTATGATAACATTAGAAATAGACTGAACATTGTCGATTGGCAAGCAATATTAAGAACTGCAGGAAATGTTGAATGTGCAGTTGACGTATTCTACAATGTGTTGCTTGAAATAATACTTGAAGAAGTGCCAACTAAAAGAAGAAGACGTCAGAGTCATGCAAAACATCCGGTTTGGTACAACAGGGAACTGAAAAATTTAAAAAATCAAAAGCAAAAAGCGCACAAATTTTATAAAAAATATAATAGTTAAGAAACTTTGGCATACTATTTAGACATTTGCGATCAGTTAAATTTAGCCGTGAATGTGGCATTTGAGGAGTACAATTTAAAAACTGAACTTGAAATAAAATCTTGTCCTAGGAAATTCTTCAATTATGTGAAAACCAAATTAAAATCTGATAATTTTCCATCAAAGATGCATTTGGACGATAGGGTAGGTGAGAACTCGGATGATATATGCAATTTGTTTGCAAATTTCTTCCAAGAAATCTATACTACGTTTTCAGAAGAGGACCGTGACCGTGAATATTTTGAATCTTATCCAGAATTTTCAAGTGACATCAGCGTAAGTCAAATCAAGGTTCATGATATCTTAAAGGGTTTAAACAATTTAGATGCATCTAAAGGTCCTGGCCCTGACGGTGTTCCGCCAGTTTTTATGAAAGCTTTAGCAACTGAACTTACTGCTCCATTATTTTGGATTTTCAATATGTCACTGGAATCCGGAAACTTCCCTAAAATATGGAAAAACTCGTTTTTAGTGCCCATCTTTAAATCGGGCAAAAAATCTGACATACGTAATTATCGTGGTATAGCTATTATCTCTTGCATTCCGAAACTTTTCGAGGCGATTGTAAATGAAAAACTCTTTCTTCAAATTAAAAACAGAATAACTACTATGCAACATGGCTTCTTTAAAGGCCGTTCAACAACTACTAATTTGCTCGAATTAATTAATTATTCGTTGAATGCAATGGATAACGGAAACCATGTAGAAGTGTTGTATACAGATTTCAGCAAAGCGTTTGATCGAATTGACATACCCATGCTTCTTTTTAAACTTCAAAAAATGGGAATTCATTACGCACTCCTCAAGTGGCTTGAATCATATTTAACTGACCGCCATCAAATAGTAAAATACAAAGGAAAGACATCAAATCCCGTTGATGTCACTTCTGGAGTTCCTCAAGGCTCCCATTTAGGACCGCTTTTATTTATTCTCTTCGTCAATGACATATCTTTCATTATTAAGAAATTGAAAGTTTTAATCTTCGCTGACGACATTAAACTTTTTTTGGAAATAAAAGATGCCAAAGACATCATCACATTCAAAGAGGAAATACAGATATTCCATACTTGGTGCCAAAAAAGCCTGCTACAATTAAATATAAAAAAATGTAACTCAATTACCATTAGTAGAAAACGAACCCTACCCGATATAACAATCACTTTAGGAAACCATATCGTAGAAAAGTGTGATAGAGTCAGGGATCTAGGTGTTATTTTGGACTCAAAACTTACTTTCACCGATCATTATAACACAATTATTAACAGAGCTAACAACATGCTTGGTTTCATAAAACGTTTCTGCTATAACTTTCACGATCCGTATACGATAAAAACATTGTACATTGCTTATGTAAGATCGATATTAGAATATTGCAGCATAGTTTGGTCACCTTTTTCAATCACACACGAAGAAAGAATAGAATCCGTTCAAAAGCAGTTTCTATTGTATGCACTCCGCAAGTTAGGTTGGACAGTATTTCCTCTGCCATCTTACACAGCTCGGTGTATGCTCATAAATATCCAAACATTAAAAGAGCGTCGTGAATTTACTATGATTTCTTTCGTAAACGATATCGTATCACATCGCATTGATTCTATAGAACTATTGTCATCCTTAAATTTATATACACCATCTAGGCATTTACGAAATAGAAATATATTTGCTACAAATCGTCATCGTACGAATTATGCCAAATTTGGACCCTTGAACCATCCATTTCATGTGTGAATCTAATGCTATGAATCATGCCTGAACACTATGGATTTGAATTATGACACATTTGGTTTCTATGTGCCTCATTTGATGATATCAATAGCTTTGCACATCATAGTTCAATATTCTACTTTATCGACTTCTACTTTACCCATTCTAAAAATGAATCGACAAATATATAAACAAAACTACCAGAGGTCAGAGCTTTCACATCTTTTTAATGGGTCTGATTTGGGATTCGATCATGGACGGTTGGGGTTTGCTGCTGCCGGAGTCTTCGTTCGATCTCACTGTGCCACGGTTGTTCTCATATATGAGGCGGGTTGATAGGATAAAGTCACAAGTCTTGTTTTCGATGTTTACCTTTCTGAGCAAGCAATTCACATCGCATTGAAAAGCAAAACACTTTAAATCCATCTGTTTTGAACAGTAGTGTGATTCAATGTGCAATACACTTGAATAGATAGTGAAAGATTTTCAACATTTAAAAATTTGTAACACTATAAATTAACGTGTATAACACATTGAACCAAGGTGAAAAAGTAAATGTGATTGTGCATTTAAAAAATCAAGTGTTTAAACACTTCGATCAAACGTGTGGAATTTTTTGAGTGTAGTAGACAAACTTTATCGAAACTACACGGTAACCGCAAAATACCCAATACTGACTATAAAAGACTCGATATTGACTACAAAGTAAGCATTTTCGAGGGAGACTGAGACTACTGATACTACTGTAAAAATATTACCCATTTATGATTATTTGTTACTCAAAAATAAACATTTACTTCTTACTTTTGTAGTTGTAATTACTCATAAATGGGTAAAATTTTACTCATTTAATGGGTGGTCCCAGTTTCCCTCGAAAATGCATACTTTGTAGTCATTATTGGGTATTTTGGGGTTACCGTGTAGAGGAAACTTTCACCCAGGTGAAGTCATCAGATTTGTAAACAAAAATAAAGGTTGCAAAAAAAAACCCATTGATGGACATCAGTGTTGCAAGTTTCACTCTGCGTAACTCTTCTATTATCGACTCTGGATTGGGTCTGGTAGTTAGCTCACCGACAACCGACATGAATGACCATGGCCAAAACAATAAAATTTCTGACCAAAGCACACTACTGACATCTGGCTCCGTGTTTGCGGTAAATATTTAGGTAAGCCATGAATCCGCATGCAAATGTAATGAAATGGTTCGTGTTTGATCTATTCTGGACAAATTGTTTTTATCTAGATCAAAAAATCCTATAGTTTTGACAATTCGGATCACTGCACATTTAAATCGACCGTTTACGATTTTCGGGCATAAGTAAGAATTAAGTGTCATGTCGGTTTGTTGGTGGTTAGTTGTCAAACATCAGTGTAAACGTTTGTTTTTGTAACCAGACTCGGGTTAAGGTTCACACTGACAATTAGATCGGGCTCGCACGGGTTGGAACAAATTCGCTATAAGATTTCTATTAACCGGCAATATTTATTGTTATGAAATAATCTGCTAATGGCTATGTGAGAAAATATTGACACAAAAAATAACAACAGCCTTTTGTAACATCTACCAATGAAGTCGGTTTAACGAGCACGTATTGAAGCAAAGCAATCCCCTTCATTAAATCGCGAACATCATTCTTAAAAAGTAAGAGTTGTAATTATCACGAATCAATGGCAGATTCGATTTGATCGCGTTCCCATTCTTGGGGCTTTTTTGTATTGTTTTGTTCTACCCTTTTTTTTGTGCGGGGCAACGATGGTCATAACTCCAATCACGGTCCATAATTATAAGTAGTCACCATACAGAGAGGAGAGAAAAAGAAACAACAACATACCAACAAACTCCACTGGTCATCGATGGGATCCCGTTCCAGATGAACCAGTGCGCCGGGAAAAAAGGGGTCGATGGTGGTCATTCGAGAGGCAAGAAAGAATCAAAATTGCGCGTTAGCACATGGCACCATGACCATGAATGGGCAACTTGTAATTAAAGCAATCACCAAATTTGAACGGAGATTTAATTGGAAAAGGTTTTCGCAATTGGCACGAAGAATGGTGAAAAAGATTGGTTGGACTGAGAGCTGAGCGGGAATCAAGATCATTTATATACGATACGGCTTAGGAACGATAATTGGATAATGGCAATCGAATCGTTGGAATCTGGTTACTTCTAACATGTAAAGAATGTGCAGTAATAAACCCAACCGGCCAGCGATGTGGGTGATGATCCTCTGGAGAAGCTAATGCTTACTTTGCATGTTATAACCGATTACAAAGATTTTACTTTCCAGTTCGTTAATCGATTAATCGGTTATTCGAATATAAATAAAATATCACTAGATGAATGTGAAATGTCACTTCAAATATAGGGGCCATTCATAAATAATAAAACAATTCAGTGCCAACATTTCAAAGAGGTGTAATTGCATTAGTAAACAGTGGCTTTAGCCGTCGATTTCTCGAGAATAAAAGCTCACTCATGAAAATTTATGACACCAACAGGTACAGGAATGATAAAGGACACATCTCTTACCACAAAGTTTGAATCACTATTTCTTGACAGAAAAATTGTGAAGGAAAATAGCTCAGAGTGAGAGTCACTTCTACTCAGTTGTATGAAACATTTATAAAAACTGCAGGTACTAAGCGCTGAGTTCCTGAAGTTTTTAGAAATTTTCCATACCTGTGACCAGTGACTCTCCCTCTGAGTTAATCTCATTGGCCACGATTCTCATCTTGGGCATTATGTTATTTCTCATGTTATATGGACGTCCTTTTACACCGGAGAACCTTATTGGATGGACAATCAAATCCCGTGCATTGAAAGCATCACCGCACTCGAAGTTCGCATCATCAACCACCAGTACGGGCCTTACATATATGCTCGTGTGTATCAGATTAACAATAAATCACTTCCACTAGGCCTACAAAAACAACAACAAAGGAAAAACCCCCATTTCAATTTGGTATGATTACAGTTTCCTTTTTTCTGTCCTCAAATTTGAAGCAAACAAACGATTTATGACCCATATTTTACTGCGAACATGACAGGATCCGCGCGCACATTGCCATTTAGTAAGATGACTGCCCCGTGAGCTAAGTTGTAGGTATCTATTTTTCATTCTCGGCACGGACGGGCCTTTACTACGCGAATGAATCACGAATGGAGTAGGCCACATGCTCCCCGGTTCCCATGAGAACAGTCACCGCATGACAGATCGCTTGGCGACACACAAAGTAGGCTTTTCTCAAAGATGAAGAATTTATTGTCTGTCAGAAAATCTCACAACAGATGGAATGAGATCTAAAGATGATTTCGAGAAGCCTGGAAACACCGAAAGACTTGTTAGAAAAATCAATAATTAACCTCAATGCAAACTGCACTCTGCAGAAACCTTAGTTCTTCCGGAACACCGCCGTATAGCCATCTGTTCATTAGCGACAAAAACAGTTGCCTCTCACCCAGCCAGCCACCTTTAGAAGTACATAAAGGGTGTCCACGATGAAATTGCCACACACAAAACTGATTCGCAAAATTCGAGTTTTCATCCGATTGCCATCAAATTTTCAGGGATTGAGAAATAACTATTAAACTTCATTTTACCATTTTACTCGTACTTTATTTACAGTCCATACGCAAATGCCCGCACCTTGGCCTTAACCCTGACCATAAGATTCTGCACAACCTGTGAATCAACCGTTTTTTGCATGTAAACCCATACTTTCTTCAGTTCCTCGACTGTCTTCACTACCTTAGGTCGTTTAAGAAGGTGCTGCTTCATAATCGCCCAGTACTTCTCGATGGGGCGGAGCTCCGGAGTGTTGGGAGGGTTGAACATTTTCGGCACGAAATTGACCTTATTGTCCGCATACCACTTCAGCACGTCCTTGGAGTAGTGGCATGAGGCCAAATCCGGCCAGAAGATTGTTGGGACGTTGTGGGCCTTCAGGAGAGGAAGCAGCCGCTTCTGGAGGCACTCTTTTATGTACACCTGTCCGTTCATCGTGTCCTGGGTCACGAAAGGTGCACTCCGCTTCCCGCACGTGCAGATGGCTTGCCAAACCAGGAATTTCTTCGCAACATGGACATCTTCTGAGTGCGGGCATGCTCCGGAACTCTGAACTTATCCTTGGCCGTGAAAAACAGGTTGCCGGGGATCTGTTTGAAGTCGGCCTTCACATATGTTTCGTCGTCCATGATGCAGCATTCAACTTTCGTCAGCATGTTGAGGTACAACTTCCTGGCACGGGTTTTGGCGGACTTGTTCTGCTTCTCGTCGCGATTAGGGGCCTTTTGTACCTTGAACGTTCGAAGCCCAGCCTTAGTTTTGGCCTTCTGGACAAAACTTCGGCTTAGGTGCAGCTTCTTAGCCACATCCCTAACGGAGACGTTCGGATTTCGGTTGAAGGCCCCAACTACGCGGTTGTGATTTTTGGTGTTGTACGGAATACTTTTTCCTTCACTTCTGGGCTTCCGATCGGTGGTCAACCGTTCCTCGAACCGCTTAATCACTCGCGACACCGTGGAATTTGCGATTCCCAACGTTTTAGCGATGGAACGATGCGAGAGATCCTTGTTCTCGTGATGAATGCGCAAGATGTTATCACGCACGAGCTGTTCTTTCGACTTCATTTCCGCGAGTTTTGGATTTTAAAATTTAAAACTTGCAGGATGTAAATAATGCACTATGAACTAAATCCACCCAAATTTTCATTAAATTCTACCCAACGGTTAAAAAGTTAGAGCAATTTCATAGTGAGGCAATTTCATCGTGGACACCCTTTAGTCGTAAAATTAAAGTTCAGGTGGGTGTTGCAGCACCACCCAATTCCATCCTCCACAACGAGTAACTTGCATTCAAGTCGTATGGTTGGTGATTTTTTTCCGGTACGAAATTAGAGCCCCTAATGGACCCGATTGCGACGACCGACGGGATGGCTGCAGGTCCCCGGGTAGATTTTATTGTTACTGCATTTCATTTTACTCGATTTAATTGAGTGCTACTTTTGCAGCTTCCATCCCCAGACGGTGTCTTTTATAGGCCTGTCGGCATCGCTACGTCGTCGGCTAGGCCGGTTGGTCGGACAATTATAATTGTTTCTTTATGTTAATTCAATGGTCGGGATTTTATAGCTCTCTTACGGCTGTGCGCAATTTCTGTGGAAATTATGATCTTTAACGCTGTCTGGAGATTATAGCTGGAATGTTGGATTATAGAATTGATCTAGTGATGAATCATATTTGGCTTTTTCATTGTCGTATCGGAAATAATTTTAAGGCACAATCCTAAATGTTTCGTCCCATCACCATACTGCATGTTAGAACTTTTTTGTGGAAGGCCAGTTGAGTTACTATTAAACCACAAATAAACAGTTCCCACAATTATTTTCCCTTCAAACAGAGTACAGACAACAATCAATACGAAACTAACGATTTTAAATTGGCTCACTACTTGACTAGCCTATTGGTCCCAAGCAAATCGATTACGTACCCCATTCTAGTCAAAATTCTATTACTACGCAATGTTTGTTTTGATTCGCTATGAAAGTTTGACAGATAAAATGAGGGATTATTGGTTTTTCCTATGTTTCAAGGGGTGAATCGATTAGCTTGGGACCGAAGAGAGTACCAGAGCTGAGCCAAAAAGTTTAGCACGTTATTTCGGGACCTTCTAGTCTTAGAGTTACCTCTATGGTACAGATATGTGTACATTCTAAGAGAAGTGAAGCGAAATAACAAAAACGAATTCTCGGCTTCTCAAAGCTTCAACATCGTCACACACGGCAAATGAGAACAATCCAAATTTATGTTTCCAGGAAAATACTTCCCGAATATGAGAAAAGTAAAGATCGGGTTCACTCAGTCTATATATTGGTACTACTCCTAGACTGAGTAAAATTTTCGTAAATTTTCCTCATCGCTGAACTCCTGCACTTTTGGCGATTATGAGTGAACTAAGCTCAAATTTGGGTCGTTCTTATTCGCCGTGAAATTTCCTTAACAGATGATATGACACTGCATTCATGCCACAATTATGTTCACAAAAGTGGAATGAGGATTTAGATCTAATTCACAGACGGTGCTCTTTAAGCGGCACCTACATATCTATAATAAAAATCCTTTCATCCATTTTATCCATTTTCCACCATCTCTATAGCACAATCAGCAATAAATCTGATTTACACATTTCGAACCCATCTTAGAACGCATTACATCGTCCAATTATCTACCGGTTGTCTATCTTTATACCCTTGCCCGAACCTAAAATCTCATTCCTCGAATGATTACAAACCAACCAGCGCGTTCTACTGTGCTATTGCGAGAGTGAAACACTCGGCTGACCTTTTCGTTATTTCGATCCCATATCTCTTATAGCTGGATCGTTTTCAAACGTGCCCCTTTTACCAGGGCCCGCCACGGCACCAGGTTTCAAAACGACCTTCGGATTCTCGGACACTGGGGCACGGCCCGCTGGCTGGTAACCCAAAAAGAAGCGTTCTCGCGCCGGTTCAAAGTGGGAATGGGCAACAAACTCTTGATCGATTAGATTTCATCTTCTTTCTCAACCGGTAGTGGCAGTTTGATTGTTTGATTTATGATGACGCCAATGAGGAATGGTTTCGATTCTTGAAACTGTTTTTTGTCGGCTGGAATTTGCAGGAGAATAAAGTATTCATTCTCGAGCAAATAGTCAAATTGACGTAAGTAGTTCTGTCGACAATGGCTTCAAACGTCAACTTGACTGATAGCAACGAAAGTCCTAGTATACTAGGCATACAGGAAAATGATTTTTTCCCAACCAGATGGTAGTGTTAGTAGGGTTGTTTAATCGGTTTTACCTGTAATAGGGTACATGTTCTTATATACCCTATGTAATGTAATATATTATTTTATTCTATTACGTTATTTCATTGCCAATATGCTAGCTTACATATTCTTATTATTTAAGCACGACTAAAAATTATAAAACTCACCATTTTAATATGAAAACTTTCGAGGTACGTGGATGTAATGTCGGTCTACTGTGCTCAAATTGGCTTTATAAATGGATGCAAATCGCACTTCTTTTTCACTCCTTATAATTCACACATTGTTGACGTCACTTACACTTCTTGTGTAAGAACTGATGAGTAAGAAAGAGACAGTGATTAATTTCAGGTTAATCCAAAAGCGCCCGTTACACATATCAATATATTGACAATAATTTGACATACTGACTATATAATTGTCAAGGTGATAGTGAAGACGATGATTGATGACAAGTATTGACGAAAAGTTGATTTTAATTTCACTTTGTCAATACTCAGAATGAATTGACAAAAAACCGTCAATTTTGCCATCAATATCATCAATATACGAATATTGACAACATTAATGGCAATACGTTAGAAGCCTTTTTACCTCAATGTATTAAAGTCAATATCATCTGTCTCAATTTTCGCACACAAGAAACATGGATCAGCGAAAGAAAGTGTGTTTAGAGTTAATGTTTGCATTCGGGTCCAAACAGAAACGATTGCTGGACCTGTATTTATAGAAAATACTAGCTACACACTGAATTCGGATCACCCGAAGTTTTGTCTGGTTTTTGAACAGCTGAAAAAGTTGGTAAAATTTCTATTGACCACTACTCGAAGGAAATCAATAAAATCGACAATTTTGATTTGTATCATTATATGGGGTTAGTCCGTACATTTTCGGAATAAATTTCCAAATTTTTAATTTTTTCACTGATTTGTAAACTTTTACCGAACAGTTCAGTAGTTAAAAAAATACCCAACAGCGGAGTCCTGGTTTAGAATATATATATAGAAACCAATTATCACCCAATATTTACTTATACTTGAACATTTTATATCAATTTTTAGGATTTTTAGAATAAATAGTGTTTAACAATGATCTATTCCAGGTCTACTCTTAAGTTCTAATATAAATTTAAAAGAATTTGTTTACAGAATTAAAATAATTTATAAACAATAATGTTTTCCTAATGTTATCCATACATATAATGCTTAGTTTTACCATAATGATACACTAGGTTTATCATTTATTAACTAATTACCAGAAGTCGTGCAAGAAAGTTAATGTAGGTCATATAAACTGTATTAATGGCCACACATATAGTTTATTAATTAACATAGGAAGTACCGTGAACGTGGATTACTCTGCGTGAGCTGTAATTCCGCGAACTTGTCATTCAAATTCCAAATTGGTATACCAAATGTTGTAACCGTTTGACAGGACACAGAAAATGCACAGGAACACAGATCACACACAGTTAAAATTATTTTGTAATTTTACACGAATTTCCATGCACACAAAAAGAGCATGCATATTCACGTAAAATTAAGTTGGTTTTTAAATTTACACGACTTGAAATTTACATGCATGTAAAATTAAACGTCACTTGAATTTTACATGGATGGCTTTAGATGGGCTCACTTTGTAATTCTACAGGACATTTAGAATTACACGCATTTGGCTTTATGAACGAATTTGCATAAAATCGAACTGATTGTCAAGTACGCGGAATTATCACAAACGCCAAATAACCTGCCTTCACGGTACAGTACATATCCTACACTTCCACCGCTGCATCAAAACGATCAGTCAGGAGAAAAAAGGAACCACGAGCGCATTTTTTAATGTTTTAATAATTTTCCATATCCATTTTTTTTTTCATTTTCTGCACGAACTAAAACCACTTTAATCAATATTTTGTCTGTCATCCATTTTCTATGTGTGGACGCGCGCATGCACGATAAATCGTTCCACATAACCAAAACTGAGCGCACAAAACAAAACAAATCGAGTGGAGAAAAAACTGATCGAATAATCGGTCCGTCCGCCATATTAGCTTTCTCAATGTTTGTTGATTTAAATTTACAGGAGCATGTAAATTTATAGGTTTTATCGTTGAAAATCCTATGTCCTTCGATTAGTTTTTACATAACGTGGTGATATTACACTGCAAGAGAAAATTAATCGAATAAACGTGTAATTTTATTAGTTTTATCATGTTTTTATTATGTGCATGATATTTAATGTAAAATTAAATTAAAACATAGTTTAAAGCGATGTAATTTTAAAAAGATTTTAAATAATGAAAAAATAAGAATAAATCTTTCAAGCATTTAGGTTGTTACGTGGGATATAACGAACTTTCAAGTCCAGTCTAGATCAATATGTGAAATGGGCCTATGTTCAAAATGTAAACAATGACTTTAAACGTCGATTTCTTGCGGATTAAGACTCATTCAGGCATCTGGTAGAGATTTTTTTTCTATCAAATAGTGTTGTTAATTTGAGCAATAGTGTAAAGTCATTATTTATATTCGGCTCAGAGGGCTCACATGTTGCTCAAGAAGTAAAGTCCGAAGGGACCTAATCGGAATTTTAATGCGTGGCCGATGATATCGACTCAAAATCCTCGCTTTTCCTCATAATTCTGCTCGAAAATTTTACTCAGTCTAAGAGTATACTAATAGACTGAGTAAAACCTCTCTCTACTTTCTTCATATTCGAAACGTTTTTCGTGGAAAACCGAGGAAATTTTTATTCAGTCCTGCGGTTTTGTGAATTTGAGTGAACGGAACTCAAATGTAAGTCAAATTTGGCGGCCGTGTGCTTTATGAAGTTAAATAATTTTTCTAATACATGCTGATTAATTCTAAATCTTATAAAATTGTATTGAACATATCTTTCCTTTCGAATAATATGCATATATGGAATAAAAATCACTGTACTGTTTCCCAGTGAGTGACAATGATAAGAGGGAATAAGTAAGTTTTAACAGAAGGTTAAATAGTCAGTCCTTCATAACTTACCGGGCAAGCACCCTCTAACACACTTCCACCACTGATGATTACTAGAGGCGCACAAGGAATTATAGTCATTAGGTATAGTTTATTTTCCGCGATGACAGCAGCCAGTTTCGAGATGGAAAATGACAGGTGGACAGGAACTCACGGTCTCCGAGTGTTGGTGTGTTCTTTCGAAAAGTTCACTATTTTGCCATACTGAAATTCAAAACAAAATTTTTTATGGGCGGGTTTGGACAGTTTTTGACCTGTTTCATACGACTGGAAGGTGTATACTGGTCACAAATGCCGTGCCAAACTGATTTCCTACGCAATTTATCAATCTTTGATGTGAATTTCGCTAATAAACACGAGGAGCATTTCTTATAGCAAACTTGCCATAACAAAATGGGCATGGTAAACAAACTAACACTTCTTCCGACTGTGTCACCTCTCTTACTCGCCTAGAGCCAGTTTGCCTGACATACGCTCAAAATAATCCTCACATCAATGCTACGTGAAAACACACATAGATTTTTTCCATCGCATTTTCACGTAAGAGTTACGTGATTCACATATGGAGGCACTCAATTCAGTGAGCTTCTACGTCACAGGATTATCACGTAGAAGTCATGTGATTCTTCCGATAAAATTCATGGTGGTTGCAATTGATTATTTAATACCGATTTGATTTAAATAAAATTTATTCTTTATTTCTTAATATACATAAATAGACAAAAAACACATCGTTATTAAAAATATATTATCTGTTTCTTTGGTAACAAAACACGCCGAAAGCGACGCAGAAATCGTCGCCATAGGAATTTGTATGGCGATGATTTCGGCGTCGTTTGCGGCGTGTTTTGTTACCAAAGAAACAGATAATAATGAAATAAAATTCGACCGAGACAAGGATCGGTAACAGGAACACTAACAAAAATGCTTCGGCTTATAACTTCACTTCGTCGTACTAAAAAAGGAACAACCTAAATTAATCTACATGTAAAATTTTAATTATTTATACCTACTACTCGATATTGCCTCACAAAAATAAAAATCAAACCAATATGGGCTTTCAATGACATGTAAACATGCACAATGAACTAGCATCATACTGAATAGCACTATGAGTGAACTCATTTATTTTTTTCAAACGTGAAAATCACTTAGGGTTTACGTGAAACGCACATAGAATCTGTGTATGTGTAAATCACGTAAACTTCATTAAAAATTCTGGCGGTTTCGAAAGGAATTTCGGTTCACATATAAGTGGTATCATGTAGCGTTTACTTGGGCCACGTAAAATTGACAGCAAAGTAAAAAGAGATACCCTACGTGATTTTTCACTTAACAATCACGTGTCGATTATTTTGAGTGTAACTGATAATAGTGTTGTTAATTTTCTCAGCGGGTTGGTAACTGTAAAAGTTTATTAATGAATGGAAAAAATTAAAGGGTTGTGTCCTAGACACGACCGCAGTATTACGTAGAACCACACAAAATTGATGTTTTTCATGCATTTTTGACTAATATACTTTATCTTAAAATTTTCAAGTAATTCAATGTTTCGGTTATGGTTGACTCAAAACAATTTACATATTTTTCTTGACAAATATCCATGTGAAATTGCACATGATTTTCATTTGACCACACATAAACAGAATCCACTCAGAAGTACACACAAAGATGAATACTAAGATGAAACTGTCGGAAGAAAAACTTTCTATTTTAGTGTCCTCTTTCACGGTCCCTTTCATCCAATGAATATCCCCCGTATTCAAGGTAATTTTGTGGTTTTGCTGCTTCTTTGGTAGAGATGAAATCTCGCCTAACTTTTCAAAAGGTCCTATCTAACATTTCACTCTTTTCGAGAAAAATGAGGTTGAAGATTGACAAAATCTAAGAGATGAACTAGCCTATGGCTAAAAACCTCTATAATAAAGGAAAAAAAAAATTGACAGAATCTTTTTTGATACTATTTTAAACCAAATCAACTTTTGACATTTTTAAGACCTTTAATAGTAAAATGCGATAGTAAAATTGAAATTGAAATTACATACATTTTTTTCTATGAAAACGTGAAAAATGTTACATAGGACATTTTACTCTTGTCAGGTGTACATTGGACATGTTATATAGGACGTTTTGTTTTAATCACAGTTACATAGGTCATTTATGTTTTCAACATTATTTGTTTGTTTTTAAGCATTATGAGTGCATAATTTAAGTTATACGAGTTAAACTAACAATATGAGTATTGGACAATGCATTAAATTTTTTTTACGATATATCGCAACACTGCCCACAGATTGTTTTGGTCGATCGTTGGTGGTCGCGTGAGCTGCTTTTATTTGATAACAGTGTTATTTTAGGGGCTGTTCACTAACTACGTAGACAGCTTTTCGGTATGCTTGATCCCCCCCCCCTACCCATGCGAAGACAATTGTCCATAAAAAAAATTTTAAAATTTGTATGGGCCGTGGATAATTGGCAAATCAAAGTTGGCACTCGTGGAGAATAGAAGAACTATGAGAGTGATGATGAGGTTTCAAAATTTTACACGGTGAGGTATACGAGTGCAATCTTAAAATGCTATTATTTTGCAAATTGAGCATTTTATTTAAATCTGGTTAATGTTACGTTAGTAGAAAACTTAAGGACTACTCAAAATGCATATAATATAGAAAAAATAATTTCTTTCCAGATTTTTAAGTGTAGACATAGATTTCTGCTTTTCTACCACTGTAGCAGAAACCAGATTTAAATAAAATGCTCCATTTGCAAAATAAAAGCATTTTAAGATTGCACTCGTATACCTCCCCGTGGAAAATTTTAAAACCATCATCACTTTCATAGTTCTTCAATTCTCCACAAGTGCCAACTTTGATTTGCCAATTGTCATTGATAATTGGTTAGGAGAGGTTGTTGAGGGGTGGGGAGATTGTTGTGAAGGGGGAGGGAGAGAGGTTGTTGTGAAAGGAGGAGGGGGTTTACATAATTACATTTTCTCATTGTGGTCACGCCGTGATCCACCTTTAGCCGCTGATTTGGTCCTGCTTACTGCAGGACCAAGTGCCACGCCGTCCGAAGCGACAATGAGCAAACGCATTTTTTTTGCCATTTAAATGATCTTTATTTCTTGTGATTGTGTGGTTTACATGTATGAATTTTTTAAGTGACACAGATGCGTCTTTTCAACTTTAGTACATTTGAGATTTTAATTATTATTTACAGTTCCTAGTCCTATCAGGCCTATTTTAAAGTATGACCACCTTGGTGGGATTGGTTTGATTTGAATTGGAAAAAGGAGACTACTTATAACTACTATTTACAACTACAACTAACCTACAACTACTATGTACACCTAACCTACTATATACAAATTGCTTATCAAAGCATGTTCTGATAAATTACATTTTTGTGCAAATTTAGTCTTAATTTCGTTAATTTTGGAATCTATTTTGGCAATGCCTGCCTCTTCATGTAAATTTGTTATTCTAGTGTCGAAAGGACGATCAAGAACCATCCTCAGCACTCTATTCTGAGCTACCTGAATTTTGTTCCTGTGAGTCTGTGCACATGATTCCCACACCGGAGCTGCGTAGAGGATCGCAGGTGCTATGATTTGTTTGTGGACGGCCAGTTTGTTCACCCTTGAGAGGCGGGATCTGCGGCAAATCAGCGGATACAGACACCTAACCAAGGCAGAACACTTGATTACGGTTTTCTCCACATGCGAACGGAAGAGGAGCTTTTCATCGAACAACATCCCGAGATAGGTTACTTCGGCGGACCACTCAACCCTTGTGCCATCCATGATTACAGTACAAGAAGGAGCCGGTTTTAGTTTGGGCGATTGCCGATGGAGGAACATGATCGCTTGTGTTTTGGTGGCATTGATTTTGATTTTCCACGTGGTGGCATAATCAGCAAAGGCGTTGGGTGATTGCCGATGGAGGAACATGATTGTTTGTGTTTTGGAAGCATTGATTTTGATTTTCCACGTGGTGGCATAATCAGCAAAGGCGTTAAGGCATCGTTGAAGTTTGTTCGTTATTTCGCGAGGCATCCTTCCTTTGACGGCTATTGCGGTATCATCTGCGAACAGGAAAAACACGCAACCGTCTCCAAGGGGAGGAATGTCGGAAGTGTAAATGCTGTAAAGCAAGGGTCCCAGCAGACTGCCTTGTGGGACTCCAGCTGGGATGGAAAACGTGTCGGAAAGACAACCATTCAACGATACCTTAAACGACCTTTGCTGGAGGTAGCTACGGGTGATTTTAACCAGATGTAATGGAAAGTTGAAGTTACAAAGCTTGTATACAAGCCCATTGTGCCAGACATTATCAAACGCTTTCTCAACGTCTAACAAGGCCATGGCTGTGGACTTGGATACAGCTTTGTTACTTCGGATGTTATTCATCACCCGTACTAGCTGGTGATTGGTGGAGTGCCCCTTTCTGAACCCAAACTGTTCCGGAAGGAGAATGTTATTTTCCTCGACAAACTTGAGCAAACGATTGAGAATGAGTTTCTCGAACAATTTGCTCAGCGCTGAAAGGAGGCTGATTGGTCTGTAGCTTGAAGCTAGCGTTGGGTCCTTCCCGGGTTTGCGGATAGGTATGATTTTCGCTGTCTTCCAGATACTTGGAAAGTAGTGCAGTTCCAAGCATCTGTTGAAGACAGCAGCCAGCAGAGAGTGAACCTTCATGCTGAGATTTTTCAACACTAGGTTGAATATTCCGTCAAACCCGGGGGCCTTCATGTTTTTGGTGCATTTCAGCGCTGAGCAAATCTGTTCCACTGTGATTCTATCCTCCGGAGGGATGGCACAAGGGGAGGAATCAAGGTTGAGTACGCATTGCTCAACCTGAACTTCGAGCGGACTTTGGATGTTGGAGCCAAGCAAGTGCGATTTGGCAATATGCTCACCAATCGCATTTGCTTTCTCCTGAGGGGTGATTATGAGCCGATCGTCATCATTTTCATCTTTTAGTGGCGGAATGAGTTTAGGGTGCGTCTTTAAGACCTTGGCAACTTTCCAGAATGGTCTGGAGCGGTCGTCCAGATTCTGGACAAGCCGCCCGAAACTTTCGTTCCGGAGTGAGACCATTCTGGAAGCAATCTCCTTGTTCAGATTGGCCATTTCACGTTTCCTCGCTAGATCTCCAGTCCTCTGAAACTGGCGTCTACGAACATTTCTCAAGCGAATTAAGAGTTGGGTGTGGGAATCAATGGCAATAAACTTACCCCTCACAGGAACTCGTCGGACGCACGCCTCGTCAGCCACGGTTATGGCTTGGTGGAGTACTTCCAACGCTCGGTCGATGTCCTCCACGGAGTCAAGCGGCGGGTTGTCGATGATGTGCCTGTCTACCACGCGTCCAAACTGGGCCCAGTTTAAGCGATGGTAGTCCTTGCGCAGGCTTGGAGCAGCAGCTACGTTGTATCCCAGTTCAGCCACCACCGGTTGATGGTCGGAGCTGAGTTCGTTTAAGGCTACCGGCTTGGACAAGCCGGTATTTGAAAGAAACAGGTCTAGCGTCGATGGGTTGCCTGCCGGTGAGATGAATGTTGGCTCGTCCGAGAACCAAACGGAGTACAGCCCATGCTGCGAATGGTCGAACAGCAGACGACCGTTCTGGTTCTGCTGGTAGTTCCGCCATGCCTCATGACGAGCATTCAGATCTCCTCCAACAACGAAGCGGGAACCGGTACGGGTGATGGTGGACAGGTCCTTCTTAAATTTAGCCGCTAGTCCACTGCTGGCGGCACACTGTCGAGGGCAGTAGACGGCGATGAACTGGACGTATCCAGTCGACGACTCCACCTCCACACCAAGGGCCTCGATGATAGAGGTGCGGATATGGGACAGAGTGTGGTATTTTATTCCTTTCTTGACGACGACCGCAACACCACCCCCCCTGGAGCTGGTGCGATCAAGCCGGATAATGTTGTGGTCAGGCAACCAGAAGCTGTCGCCGGACTTTAGATGGGTCTCGGTTAGAAGGCCCACGTCGATGCTGTGCTTGCGGAGGAAGTCGGCAAGCTCAATCTTTTTTGCTCTTACAGAGCAAGCATTCCAGGTGACGATAGTTAGCGGTTTAGACGCCATACTGGATGATGAACTTACCGAGCACCTGGATTTGTTCAGGCTTATTGCGGCACTTACGAAGAGCACCGGACATGTTGACGAAAATTTCCATCAGTTCATCCGCTGAGAACAGATCGGGGTTGTTGTTTTGCGCTGTTGGTTGTCTCCAGAATCCAGGGGGGGATGGAGAGCTTTGGCCAGCAAAATCACCGGAAGCTTCTTGAGGGGGGGCGGGTTGCACCCGCGAATTCGCTTGCCTTTGCTGGGGAGCACGAAGAGGCGGAAAATCCTCCGTCCTGAATGATGGGGTTTTGTCCTTCTTGCGTCCTGGTTGATTGTTGCTTGACGCCTGCTTTCGGATGCGTTTGAAGTCCTCGCGTTTGGAGCACTGTCTGTCGGAACCTTGATGTGCACCACCACAGTTAGCGCATTTTATCGCCACGGCTCCATCCGCAGGGCAGTTGGAAGTGGCGTGTTCTTGAGCGCAGTTGCTGCAGCGTGGCTTGATGTTGCAGTTGCGGGTACCGTGTCCAAAATTGAGGCACCTCATACACTGCGTTACGTCACGATGGCCGCCACGGTATGGCTCCCACCGTACGATGATGGAGCAGATTGATCGGATGGCTTGTAGCGCATTGAGCGTCACCGTCCCTTTCTGGAAGTGCACCAGGAAAAGACAATCCGGGTACGTCTTCACGTTTTCATCTCTCCTTGTCATTCGGAAGACAGCGATTGGAGCTAGCTTGTACCGGTTGATTTCGGCTTCGACCATCTTGGGGTCGAAGTTTGGTAGACCCCTGATGACTACCTTGAAGGGCTTCTCACCGGGGATGTCGTGCGTGAAGAATTCCGCCTTGGTATCCTTCAGATATTTCACGGCCACTTCGTACTCCGCTTTTGTTCGGAGCATCACCTTGGTGCCGATCCTGCCGAGCTTAAACTCAGCTGCAACGCCCAGCGATGAAAGATCGCCAATCAGCGTGTTGAGTGGGACTTGCTTCACCACCAGTGGAGGAAGCTTCATTTTTGCTGCACTCGGGATGGCAGCAGATTCGTTGTCGACGGCGTCGCCGAAATCACCAATGACGCTGACGTTCGTCGCGGTGGCATCGTCCCGTCCACTCGCACCATCGGACTGGCCTTGATTTTTCTTCCTCTTCTTTGACCGCTTCACCGTGGCTGAGGTGGTATTCCCTACCGAGTTCCCTACATCGGTGGGAAGAGTAGCGTACCTATTCGAAATAGGTACACTCAAGCTACCCTCACCGCTGTTCTTCTTCTCCGTTTTCTCTCGGAGCCTGCTCCGGGAGCGCTGTCTTCCCATCACACGAAGCGACCGACACTACTGACGACGCGATAAAACTGCGAATGTTTGGAACAAACTAGAAACTTTAGAACAACTCGACAGAGCGAGCAAAGACCGAACTGTACTGCTTGACGTACAAGCAGAGAATGTTGAGCAGAGGCATGAGAGCAGCGCTGATTTATATCTTTTCAGGTTCAAGCAGAATGATGTGCAACCAACTGGTATTCGTTTGTGATGACTGGGTTTGGGAAAAAGGCTTATTTCATGAAATCAGTGATAAAATTATCATTTGTACATTTCCAATAGTTTAATTACAGAAAAGTTGGAAAAATATTTATTTCAACAGGTTCGTAATGTAATATCCTATCGATTGGCGTTTTTGGATTTTAATTTCATCTATAAATGACAAAGTTACAAGCGTTCAAAACCTAACACTCCTTCACCACACATATTTTTTGATTTGCACCGCAGTATAGTCGACAAAGACGTAGTTCTACGTCAAAAATCAGTTCATCAGAAACGTCTCGTGAAATGGTGTTTCTCCCCAAAGCCTACTGTGTTACCTGACTTACAACGAACATACGTTGTATACGAGTACCCCGAATACAACGTATGACTCATCTAATTTTGCAAAGCATTTGCAATGTAAAATTAGATGAACTATACGTTGTACAGGGAGAACTCGTATACAACGTTTATTCGTTATAAGTCAGGTAACACAGTATGAACAGAATCATATTTCCGTTAGGGGAATTTACGTATTCCCGGCAACCTAACCAGCGACCATCTTTCCATAGCCTTTTTCTCTAAGGAACGCACATATATGCAGTATTGGTTTGTTTACAATCTGTTGCTGCCAGCTGCTCTAACAATCTCAGTTGAAAGAATTATAAAAAACTGTTTTAAAACGCTTTTACAAAGGGTTGATGCATATATTATGTAACGCTCTAGGAAGGGGGGGGGGGTCTAAGATTTTGTGACAAGCAATGCATTAGGTATAGGAAAAACGTCACGATAGGGGGGGGGGGGTAATTTTCTCCTCGATTTAGCGTGACATAATTAATGCATGGGCCCAAAGCTCTAATCTTCTCTAGTTAGAGGGACTATTGTAGGCAACATCTTTTTATTCGGCAGCCTTTCTATTTGAGCTGCGTGTTAAACAGCTGTGCTTTCATCGGTAACTAGAATCAGAAGCATTTTGTAGTGCGTGTGTTTCATTTCAAGAAAACCCTGCTAGATTGATTTTTCTCAGTGGTTAAAATATAATCAAATTGAAGCTGAAAGCCTAAAGAATCGTTTGAATGCATTCAAGGAAGTGTTTTCATAAGGAAATCCAGTGAAATCAGCGTGTCAATTTGGGTTGCCGAAAATAGTCCGTCATGCCGAAGCCGTCATTTCCCCTAATTAGCAAAACATCCTACAGTGCATTTTTGCAATTCGTAGCTTGTAGCAAATACCAAAATTACAATCAATTCAGGGACCACTGCAATGAATGTTTACATTAGTTGGTCAAATTGTTTATTGTGTCGCCAGCTTCGGACGGAAGATTAGATCAGCTGCATGCATACATACATGACTAGACTGGCCCACATTTATAAGGGGGAAATTTTTTATCATTTTTTTTTTTCAACGGGCCAACCCTCAGATTTGTGCCATTAGGTGAGAAAACCACTCTCTGAAAATTTCAGCTAAAATTTATATGGGGATTTAGTTGAAATGTATGGAGAAATAACATCCCTTCACTCTTTCGGACATAGAACTGGTTGAGCAAACTCGATTAAGCTCAGAATTTCAGCACACGTAGCTTAAACTATAAGGAACAACAAAAAAAAGACAGCATCATGATTCAAGTTAGTATTATGGAGAATGAATATGAATTTATAATGTGCATTTTGTTCGTATATTGCAACAAAATATAGGCAGCTTGTGCAACGTTACAACTAAAAAAATAAAAGCTCGTATTTTCTACAGGCCGACATGCTGACTCGTGCCAATAGGTGAGATAACCACTCTCTGAATAATTCAGCTCTTTTTGACGTTACACGGGCTGGCGCTTTGGTGCAATTTTCAGCAAGGTTGTTACTCATTGTTTGAACTACAAGTTTTGAAAGTCTGAATCAATTTGAGAATAAGCAAACTTTTTTATGATCGATAGAGTGCAGGAGAGTCATTGTTTCATGTATTTTAACCAAATTCCCCATACAAAATTCAAGCTAAAAGCGCCAGCTCATCTTAGAACTAAATGTGTTGAAACTTTCAGATAATGGTTTTCTTTCCCAAACGCACAAATCTAGAGGTTGGCCCGTGGAAAATTAGAACTTTAATTGTTGTGGGCCAGTCTAATACATGACGAATGTAAACATTCGTGTTAGCTTTAAATGGCAGAGTTATTTACTCACTGGCTGTTTTGCATTTCTTAACATAAGAGAAACTTCTAAATACCCATATAAAATAACTCAACTGTTGGGTAGTTTTGTTTTTTTTTTCGTGTACGGGTATACGCTCAGAAAACTAGTTCGCTTACGGACATAGAATTTTCACGCAAAGATTGACACTTGACTGCGAGATTTTTCGGTAGAGCGACCGAATAAGAAAAAAATCGTCATATTTCACGCATCCAGTGATGTTTCCTTATCGGATTTCCCCATAGGAGTAAAGAGTTATATAAGCTTTTTAGACGTGAGTTGACGTACCGTTTGAACAACCGGTGGAAACTAACGATTTTAAATTAGCTCACTACTTGACTAGCCTATTGGTCCCAAGCAAATCGATTAACGTACCCCATTCTAGTTGAAATTCTAGTACTACACTATGTTTGTTTTGATTCGCTATGAAAGTTTGACAGATAAAATGAGGGGCTCGAGGATTTTCCTATGTTTCGAGGGGTGCATCGATTAGCTTGGAACCGAAGAGAGTACCAGAGCTGAGCCAAAAAGTTGAGTACGTTTCTTCGGGACCATTTGGTCTTAGAGTTACCTCTATGGTTTGACCGTTGGGACTTTTCAGTTGAATGAAAAGGTAAAGAAATCATCCGCTATGTTTCTCGAAACTGACATTTGATTATGGGATTTTCTTACAGAAGTAAAGAATTGTAGACTCATCATCTACGGAGATAGTTTCACCAATACCAATATAAATTCCGTAGGTCATAATTAAAAACACGTCATAAAAACACGTCCCTAAGGTTCAGCCCATCCCAAGCAGCACACTTACATCGAAATAAGTTGCTGCAACTTGATTGTGACTGGAACAAGTTGCACACAAGTAACCACAATTGTTCAGTAACAAGTGTGCTGCTAGGGATAGTTTTAAAGTGCAAATTGCGTTAAATCTTATTAATCAGCGACACAAGTGAAAACTGTGATATTGATTTATTAGGCTACCATGTTATAAAAAGGTAAGTCCTTTCAATTCTTAAAATTATCTGGTTTTTGGATGACCATCGCAGTGAAGATTTTCGTTGCAATAATACGGCAAGATCATGGCGCCTAGAAATTGAAAAATATGAAAATTTCACTCAATTTTTTATTTAAAAAAGAACAATGAATGTACTAAATTTGTTCCAAAAATAGGCAATTCATTTACGGATTAAAATTTCACAGCAGATGTGATATTAGTTTTTTTATTCATTAATATATTTGATAAGGCTCAACCGAATTAACTTTACAGAGCCGAGGATTCTTGTTCACTATAAAATACAAATAGTCAAAAGGTACAACACCATAAACATATTATCTTCCGCTATCCAATAAGCCTCCTCCCCCAGAACGGGAGCCGCTTCCAGTTGTTTCATTGTATGACAGATTCGCCAACGGAGGTCAGAGCGTTTCCATTGCAGCAATGGACGCAAAACGTTGGTCACTACTCACACTCTATCACGAAACGGTTGCTTTCCAAAGTCGACGACGCATCGACTGAAAGAACTGCTGATGAAGAACAATGAGGAGGACCAAACAATGGTTGCTGCCGAGTAAACAGACGATCGCGTGACACACATTGAGAGTGGTCTGCTTCTGTCGACAGCCGAATGAACACTGTGATATTAGTTGTTCATTACACTGAAAATAAAATTTCGTTTATACAACGAAATCGCTCGTTTGTTCTATGAATTTATTCGTTGTTTTCTGCAACGAAATGGATTTGTACATTGTATGAAGCTAGTTTCGTTAGAACTGCCACATTCGCTATCGCAACACCCAACCAGCGGGCCACAAGTGTTGGTTGTGGAGACCGAAAAATGTGGAGTGTGTTAGTGAGGATGGGTAAAAATAACTTCATTATTGTAAGGGATAAACATGACAAAAATATAAAAATAGGCTTCAGACCGGACTCGAATCATGAACTATGCGATAGCTAGATCAGTGCCTTATACATCAGTTTATTTGTGCTACAAGAAATGATATGGCTAACCCTAATAAACAAATACCATAAATGAACTTTATCCCGGATGGGTAAACTATCCCACAAATGGTTTGGATGCTACCCCGAACACGTCGTTAAGCTCTCTTTTATGGTTATTTTTATTAGGGAAAGACAAATAAGAAGTACTCATGGAGCGGTAATTCGATTTCGTTTGCTTTTCTGCTGCTTGCATGTATTTTTTTTCCTCTGAAATAAAACCACCGTGACCAGTACTTTGATTTATAATGATAGCTTGCATGTATTGGTCAAACCGACAATATTAAAAAAAAAGTATCCCATCTCCAACACACAATCAAAACTTTAGAAGACAATAAGCACAGTTGTTGGTTTGATTGTACGAAGATGAATTTGTATATTATACAAATAAGGCGTAATATTGACATTGCGCCAGATGACAGGGAAAACGAATGTTTCGTACCAATTATGAAAAATGTGTTGGATGTACGATATTCATTTTTCCGAAACGGTTTTCAGAGAAATAACGAAAATACATTTTCAGTGTACTATTATGTATTATTGCTGAATAAATTAGTTATTTACTTCATAGGCCGAAGTGAGGGGCTACGCTGACATTACATCCCGTAACCCTATCAAGTCATTTTGCAATACCGAAATATCGGTTTTTATAGGCTAAAAACCGTTCATTTCGGTTATTTTATATCTTTTGTTTGAATTTTAGTAGTTTAATTAAGGCAATTACAAAGTTTAACCTTATTTCGACAGATTCTGATAATCGAAAAGTAAGGGAAATGGCTCTAATGTTGGCCTATGAATCTAAGATTGGGCCCATCGCTAAAAATCTGCAATTTATCATTTTTTTTCTAGATGAACCCGTCATTGGGACGGTACTAATGGATATTTTTGGTCGCTATTGAAAACTTAGTCGATTGTTGAATTAATGTATGGGCCCAAATTAGGGGCATTTAGGTCGACATTACATCCATTTCCCCTATGATATTAAATTAATCACACAATATTACATATTTTAATTTTTCAGAGGTTATTTAGTTACCTTCATAAATCATATTAATGGTAACGGTATTTTTGTAACTCAAAACTATGACAACATCTAAACCAACAATTTTAATAGATGGAACAACCAAACGAAACAATATCTTCAAACGCAGATGCATTTGTCCTTATAGATGTTTGTAGAAACATGTTAAATTTGTAACCTTGTTAATTTGCAAATTTGTGATGCCCCATATTAAAATTTATGAAAATCTAAAATCACTTTTTGCTTAAATTAAAAAAACCTCGCTAAAGTAAAAAAGTGAAATCACTTTTCTCCAAACCCACTTGTCATCTAATGTGGGAAAGTGTTGTCTGTCTCTACCAGCCCGTCTTGTGGCCACTTTACAAAAAGTGCTCTCCACCCGTAGCTGCTGGCATCCTAGAGTCACATTATCGCTTTCCTTCGTATCGGTTATGGTCCGAACGACGATCGATACCAGTCAATTCCTCCCATAACGAACTTAACATGTGGGCAAAACCAACCAACGGAATATACATTGCACTGTCTGGCTGGCACATATGACACTTATGGCATGTAAGCAAGAGTAAGTTTATTGGCTAGTCTCAAATTTACTCACATAAATTATTGCCCGACGAAAGTGGCTGTTACTGTCATTTCCCTTTCTGCACAAGTTGAGTGGAAATTTCTTCTTCTTCAAAACGGATGCTGCTGAACCGGGACGACCGAAGTGAAATTGAAAACGGGTCTCGTCGTCGTAGGGCAAGTTCCAATCTTCAATGTCAACCCTGTCAGTGGCCCTGCCCCGGCTTGAGATGAGAAATCGTTTTTTTTTCTTCAGTTATATGTGCGTTATTCAATAGTGCCAATGATGGCTAGACTACAGTAGATTACTTACTTAGCATGGCCGGTAATCGAACACAGAGCGTCACTCATGAACTTCATCGAACTAATGCTACTTGTTTTGCGGCGAATAGATGGTGGATGGAGGTGCAGCTGAGGAAAAACGATAATTAGCTTCGTATGCAAACGATCACTCAGCGTCAGACCGACCTGAAAAGTGACTACAAGTTGTGAAATTGCCATTTATGGACCATTTCAGTAGGAAACGACGATACCTTAATAGGCACGGGTGATAGCTGAAACAAACACAAATCGACACTACCAGTAGTGGCTGTATTGAATCCATGGCAACCAACAACGAGCGAAGCATGCCGAAAATATTCTCAACCTCAAAACATACTCCAATCGCATCGATCGAAACGATCGAAATCCATTTGGGTCACTCACTTTACTGACCCCGGGGAGAAACACGGCGGTCACACGATTCGATTTTAAAATTTTCGCTAATAACATTCGACCCATTCGTACGATCAAGGTCTTTCAGCGTTCAACCCAGCAGCCATCGCGCGCCGATCTCCTTCGCAATCGAACAGTAGGTAGGTACTTCTCCTGCAGCAGAGGTGTCGTAATAGGCGCCGAAATCGGCCTGCTTATTTGCTGCGTGATGGTGCTGTCATTTGGTTGATTTGAAAGCAATATTTTGAACATTTGCTTGCATCTGCAGCTGCACCATCGCATTGGCATCGTAATTACGGTACCAGCATTGCATTCGGAGGAGCGTTGGTAAGCCACAGTCCGAACGACGGTACGATATCTCACGCTGGTACTTTTACGATGTTGAAGTTAAAAATCAATTAACTCCCAGATGACCAGTTATCTTCATTTGGAAATTTAAAAAAAGTAATTTCTAAGATCGTTTGCTGCTCAATCAATGAGTCATACTTTCCCTGTTCCTCTTGGTTCGTGTGAAAATCGAGGAACAGCATGCCATTAGCTCGCGTCATCATTTTTACGGAATGAAGTTTTAAACGATTGACTGAAGAGGAAGTATGCTTGGCATCGAGGAGAAAATAGAATGCAATTTGGAAGTATCATAAAAGTACAGCATGCCAGCGGGACACGTCACTGCATTCTAGCGTAATGAGATGTTATGGTTATGCAAATAATTTTTTAATCATTTGTATGTTTTGATCAATACATGTGCAGGGAATGCTACGCGTCTGCTCTGCATTTTAAGACTCCCATTTGAATGAAAAAAAAAACTTTAGGAATTTAAATTCCACCCAGTGCTGTCATGGCAAATTTGGAGATGTTAAGGTACTGATTTTTCCAATGTACATACAATTTAGTTCTCTCTCATTAAAACTAGGTACGGGTAAAATTATCTCCTATCAACTCGTCATAAAACTTAAAAATGCTCAATTTTTCGGATATTGCTTTTTCAGTTTAACGGTGGATCAACACGCAAGGATGTTCTATGTCCAACGTGTTGGCCTTTGGACTTGTCCTTCTTTAGAGTATATAAAGTTGTACCACAGACAAACAGACATAACACTCGCAAGTCGTTCATCGAACAAGCATTTAACGGTCAATTTAAAAGTATCGTAGTTGCTAGTACCGCCACATGTGGCGCGCATAGTCAATTCCCTTGTGTTTGACGTTAACACACTACCGCCATCTGTTCAGCGTACTACCCACCACAGTGTATTCAATAGATGGCGGTAATATTTTAGCGACGATGTTTTACAGTGAGAAATATTCAATGTGTTATGTCTGTTTGTCTGTGGTTGTACCATCTTTCAATCAGCTCAAAAATCTTTAAGATCCTTAAACTAGAACTAGCTCTGATGAAGATCCCAACCCGTGGATCGGAACGTAGACGATGATACAACTTGAAAACTTTTTTTTAAAGACTGAAAACCAAAAAAAGACTTAATCTTCAAGATCTTTTAATTTCCTCGACCTCGGCCTCGGCCTAGACTTTTCTGAAGTTTTCGGAGCCTCCATACAGGAATTGGAACTGCTCTAAAGATCTCTGAACTTCAAAAATGCTCCCTAGATCTGAATTTCTCAGAGGTTTTAAAAGTTGATGCAATTTTCTTGAAGATAGTTGAACTTCCCTCCTACAATTGTTCTGCTCATGGAACTTCCATTCAAATATCAAAACTTCCCTTAAGTTTCATAAATTTTCAAAAAGTTCTCGATTTTCCTTTACGTTTCCTAATTTTTCAAGTCTTTCTCGGAACATCCTAATATTCATGGAATTTCCCTGAAGACCCCACATATTTTCAGAAATTTTCAAAACACACCTGAAATTCTCGCATTATTCCATAATGCTTCAGGACCTCTTGAAAGTTCCTGCAATTAATTAATGATACTGCTCTGAAGGTTTCTAATCTTTCTCCAAATACTCGGAACCTCTCTGAAAATACTGAAACTACTTGAAAATCTTTAAACCTCTCTAAAATTCTCTGATCTTCTTTGAAGATATCGGAATTTTACTGAAGTTTTTGGAAATTCCCAGAATTTGAAGAAGCTTCTGTAAAGTTCCTGTAATGTCCTTGCAGTTAATTAAACTAACCAGAGGTTCTCAAAGCCATTCTGAAGTTCTTGAAACTTTCCTGAAGTTCTTGGTACTGCTTTGAAATAAATGCAACTGTCCTGAAAATCATTAAATTTATACGAAAACCTCTGACACCCTTTATCATATGAATGCTCACCTTAAGTCTGATATTGACATTCAATATGATGCTGATGGTGTTGATATAATCCTCAACAAGTTTCATGTGTCAAACACATACACAGCAAAAAAATAATTTTGATATCACATCAAAGTGGATGCACTTCAATCGTGTCGAAAATATGGTGTAATATTACTTGCCGAAAAGGACAAAATTATCATCAATACAGTACATGAACTGACATTACGCTTCTTTTACTGAATTTGTTTATTTGTGTGACCATAAAAATTACACGAGATTTTCGACATGACTGAAGTGCATCCTCTTGGATGTAATATTAAAATTTATTTTTTGCTGTGTACTTTACAACCTCTTCTTGTAACTTACAAGTAATCTTAGGGATTAAAACGAGGTTGCACCGGACAATTTTTATCGTGGTTCACTTACATGTGTAATTTTTCCATGAATCCGATGTTTATTCGACTGAGCAATATTCAAGAACCAGCGTGACAAAGAAACTACACTGATCCAAAACATCATCCTCTGTTCGTATGAATTCTCCAATCATTCAGTACCATTTCTGCAACTTTTTGTGGTTCTGTATTCCACGCTCTCGTGCACCCCAACTGGCAACTCGGTCTGGTAGATATGAAATCTCTCTGTCAGTGTTTCAGTGCATTGTTATAGATTATAAATATTGAAATCAGCAGAGCAAGTTAACTCAATTCACTGGAAAGTGCATATATTGTAAATTTCGTTTCAAAAGATAGAAAGTGTTGTGCTTATCGGATAAGATTCTTGAAAAGAGTTTTTCCTCCAACAAGCTTTTCTTCAAAAAAGAATAAAATATATTTAAAAACTACAAGGGACAGCCCTATGGCGTAGTACGCAATGGTGACGTAGGACTACGTGTTCTTATATAATAAATCCTATTAGTTAACTGCAGCAGAAGCTTGTGTTTTGTGTAGGAATAGGAATTTGATCGGAGTTCTCTCTCTGTTTATACTCTTTAGTAAGATGGGCTTGATAAATATAGCCCACAGCGACTCACGAAGAGAAACTGATTCCGATCAATAGCACTGCCGTTTCTTCCTCCTTCTATGGATGGTCATGTGGGCTGCAGCTCGCTGCTTGCAGGTAGCCTTTCGTTGTGTACTGGCCACGCGCCGAAAGCACTGCTACTGCTGATGCCGACGACCAGACACCACCACACACGGTGATTAGAACTGAATGCGATCAGTGGTTGAGGTCAGCCTTGATAGCTAGCTGCTTGCAGGCAGCCTTTCGTTGTGAGCTGGAGAACACCATCACTCACCACGCGTGATTGAATAAACACTGTTTAGTGAGACCGGATGGAATTCAACTTTTAAATCTGTGGAAATCGCTTTTCGCAGGCAATCGGTGGTCATTTTTTTTTTATATCTTCATTAAGGAGACTTTCAGCCGTTGGCTGGCTCGTCTCCGCGGTGGTGGTCATTTTAATTATTATGGTAATAGTTGCACATTCGTGTAATTTTCAATAGTGACATTTTGAAAAATGATAAAGCCTTAAATTTAAGAGACGTAGACATATTTCTGAACGATTGGTGATAAAATTATTGAAATTGGTCCAGGGGCAGCTGAGTTATTAACGTTCAAAATCTTTCATAAATTTGTTACATGTTCCAATTTCGGTTTTCACAAAGTGTACCCCCTTATAAAAATCACAGACGTAGTCCTACGTCAAAAAAATCAAGTTTCCATCCTTTGAATACGTCATATGCAGTACTGAGATTTGTCATTACCATTTAAAGGACATGTTATCTCTTCAAGATCAGTTTTAGCACCGACGATGTTTTAGTTCGAGTGAGTGACGAAAGTTGTTATGTCAATACCGCCGTTTATGGTCGAGATTTTGCAGCACTGGTCTCATTTGTTTTGCGTGTTCAACACCTGAAAGAAAGCACAAAGAGATTGCGAAATCTCAATATTTGTATATCTGTTGACCTTGTTTTCATCTCTCTACCGAAATAAAGAAGAAATGCAACAAACACATATGCATAATTACTAAAGCAGAAATCAACAAAAGTTGATGGTGAAAATATATAAACCTACACCTACCATCTTCCTCCATTAGCTGCTGAAAGAGATCCACAGTGCCGATCGTAACTGGGATTCACTTCTCCCAACTCCAGGCGAGCTTCGCTTAAACAAAAATTAAATTGAGGAAACGACGTAATTGGAAATAATTATCCCCATATTAAACAGGGTAAATTATTACAATCTGCTTCACCATGCGTGTGTGCCGGTCACAACTACCTGTCCGGCGATGATGACAATGCGACGCAAAAGGAGTTGATAATTGAAGCTGACCAATGAAATGAGGAAGAGTAGCGTAAAGAAGCGATTTTTTTTAATCTCCCTTATATAGGATACCAGCATGAATCACAATGCAACTGCATGAAAAGTGCAGTTAAATTGGCCCTAAAGGCGAGAAAAGTACTCTCTAATGGTGGATACCTACTACTTACTTGGTCGTTCTATCGTACGGCGATGCGGTTTGTATCCTTCGTGACTTTCTGCTTCAATCTGTTGCGGAAATGAGTTTCAGTGTAGTTTTAATTTCTTCATAATCTTCCTCTTCCTCTTCTCCTTCTTCTATGTTATAATGTCACAGCTAAAGCTTTGCGAAAAATCTCAAGCTAAGATTTGGTGTTTTTGAATACATCCTCATACTAAGATTCTAAGAAGATCAAAGTGTGCTCTGCTTCTTACGGACGCAAACAATTTCCGAGTGTCAAATTTTCGGTTTCATTTTTCTGGAATTGTTTTTTTCATCGCATTTCACCTCAAAATAATGTGCCCCTCGATAACATAGTTCTAAAAAAGAACTTTAGTACAAAGCAAGTGCAAGTGGTCGGGTAAAATGTATTCCAAATTGTTTTTTCATTCGTCAGAACTATTATTAGGCGATTGGCTGGCTGGCTCGATGATTCTCATTGAAGTCCGATTGCACAAGATTTCCTTTGAAGACCAGATGGAATGTTGTTAATGTTGAGCTAGAATTAGAAGATGCAACAGTCTTTCAAGTTTTTGCTGCAAAGGTAAACCATCGTTTATTTGGTGAGATCCTGTTTATTTATTCACCTGTTTCGGTGCCTACCTTTCATCAGTTTTTTACAGCTTTGTCTTATGCAAGGGGTGAGACAGGTTTACTCTGAGTTGCTTTTTATGCAGCGAGTAACTCAATGTACCTCAATATTTAATCGACGTTCATCGATTTTTTTTCTCTGCTTGCTCCGTTTACTCCCTTTAAGAATATGCTTCTCATATTAGACGTCAGTTTTGTTTGTAAACAAAGTAAGCCCAAGTGTATTCTAAGGGCTTTCGAATAGCTTGAATATTATGGAAGAATCGGTGCCGGTGCCTGTTTACTACCAGCAAGAACATACAGTTCCAGCCAGCTTTCAGCAGTTGTTCTTCCTCCTGAGCAGCCAGCCCCAGTTGTCACTTCAAAAGGATCATCGCTGATCAAACAAGCTCTCCAAACAGTTATTCTTCTAAACATCTGGAATTTTACCTATAATGCAACGATACCATCAGCATCGATTGATCCAGTAGTCGTAACAGCAGTCCCATTGAAAATGATAATAACTAACTCCGATCCCCTTCTCGTTAGCACCAGGCAAGTTAGCTGCAGCGTGAAGATTCCATCACAGCCAAGGAATCAAAAATATCTCCAAATGACAAAATGACAAGCGATCAACGAACCGAATGATTAAGCTATGTCATTCAATGATATAATCTTCTTCCTTTTTTTCATGACAAGCAGTAAAGTCGAAGATGATACACGTGTGTTAATGGGAATTTTTGACGTAGGATTACGTTTTTCGGCAACATATTGGTGGTGCAATTAAAAAAAAAAACCAAAATCGACCGCGTTACGAAAAGTGGTCAGGTTTTGACCACTTATAACTTTGTCAATAGCGGATAGATTTTAATTCTAAACAAGCAAATCTATTGGTAATTTTTCTACGAAGCTGCTTAAATGAATACTTTATAAATATTTAATAGGTCAATATTGAAAATTACACAAACGTCCAACTGATGCAATGGTGATCAAAATTATCACCGATTGCCTGCAAATAGTGGTTTCCCTAACATAGTCGCCAAATAGTGATACCGAGCACGTAATCCTACGTCAAATCTAAGGTATCCCAGAGTCTGGGATACAACCTCTTACTTTTTTGTTATGTCTTTTCTCGATTCAGATCAAGCTATGTCCTCATCCGTGTATATTGCAACAAGGCAGGCAAGAAATATATCATTATCCTCCTACCACTCCGATCGAGCTATGTTACACAGCGAGTTTGTCATGGTAGTCGTAGCAACTGTTTTGTCTGTATCGTTGGTTGCTTTATGTGTTTGGATCGCTGATCACAGCACATCAAACATAGCGTGGTGAGCAATATTCCAACCATGGCCCCTACAATAAAATCCACCGCTACAGTTTCCGATTTAGAAAACATCTCCCCGGTGGGGCAACAACCGATTAACGCCCAATTCCAGCTCCGACGGCAACGCTACCAACCATTACCCCCGCAGAATGTTCAGCCAGAGCATCCGCCGTCATTTCCAAAGCCGAAGAGGAGGATGACGTTGAAGTAACCGCTACCAATGTTTCCGATGAGTGCGATCCTCGTCCGGACTTCAAAACCCATCAACGATCAACCGGACGAAATCGAAGTGAAACCCGGTCAGGAAGAGGAAGAACAAATCAAGCGGACAGATTATCTTCGTCGACTTTCTCTATGCATTCCCACCGCCATGTTAAGACGAAAGTACACTATTGTCATGAGACGTGATCTATTTCACAAGATCGCTACCTGGGCCGCTATGGACTTAGCCAACGAGAAACCGCAGAACACACGTTACGTATATAGTGATGTTCTACTTTAAAGGAGACTGCCGTCGACGGCCACAGCAAATTCACGGTGGTGTATCGCAGAGACGGGACCGTATTACGATCATCCGGAAGGTAGCAGCAGAAGCACCAAAAGAGGAAAGATGGATGTCCACCGTCAGTAGAACGGCGGTTCGCAGTTTCATCCAGCGGCAGTTTGCCAAACCATGGGAACGGGATAGCTTCGACGAGTATTGTAGTACGTGCGGGGCGATGTGCGGTATAAGAGGTGAGGAGAAAGGAAACTAGTGGACTCTTTCGTTCTCGCGTCTTCTTATGCAGCAACAGACGTGACGTCACGGGGTACGTAATTTGCCGGATTTTCAGTATTTCAGTGCCAACGTAATTGCTTTTGTAAACAATGGCTTTAGCCGTCGATTACTCGCAAATAAAAGCTCACTTCTCAAAATTAACAATGTTAGATGGTAGAGGAAACATTCCTCTACCTGTTGGTGAAATGATTTTCATGAGTGAGCTTTTATTTGCGAGAAATCGACGGCTAAAGCCATTGTTTACAAATGCAGTTACGCCCCTTTGAAATGTTGGCACTGATTTGGTGATCGGCAGACGTTCACAGTTGGTAAGGGTTGAACGAAGGTTATTAACCAGAGATGATGCAGGGTAATCAAATCAATCAATTTAAGTGTCTCCGAGTTTCGTTGAGTTATTGAATTCTGTAAACTTTAGTCGCTATATTCATAGTCTGGCGAATAGAATTTTGATCTATCAAAAAGCGGAACCAATTCTATATATTTTAGACCAACAATTGAAAAGGTACAATCAAATTTTATAAACAAAACGTTGATTATTCTTTCCTCGCCAGTCGAACGCAAATTATTCATCATCAGATAGGGGAAACTTTCCTCAACCCAGGTGGTTAGTTTCGTAGGCGAGCCTTGAATCACGAAAAAGGGTTTCCGAAGTTTTGTTCCCATAGCTGATGTGCTCTTTTCTGTTGTTGTTCGGGATTTGCTCGATTGGTTCCGCTAATTGACAGCTCAATTGGTTCCCGAGATTCTATCCGCCAGACTATGAATATAGCGACTATACTGTAAACATGTTTTTTATTGTTGTTTTGATTGACAGCAGCTTTTCGGCTTCGCGTGAAGGTAGATGTGATAAATGAAAGAATATTTTTCGAAGATTGATTCGCTAGTATGAGATTTATTGATGTGGAATTGATATTGAAATTTAGATGTGTCACCCCCCTCGGGTTTGTCTTTGGTTCAACAGTAGTACCAACAATCAATACGAAACTAACAATTTTAAATTGGCTCACTACTTGACTACCCTATTGGTACCACGCAAATCGACTAACGCACCCCATTCTAGTATAAATTCTACTAGTACACTATGTTTGTTTTGATTCGCTATGAAAATGTGACAGATAAAATGAGGGTTTAGTGGATTTTCCTATGTTTCGAGGGGTGAATCGATTAGCTTGGGACCGAAGATAGTACCAGAGCTGAGCCAAAAAGTTGAGCTCGTTTCTTCGGGACCTTCTAGTCTTAGAGTTACCTCTATGGTAGATCTTTCCTTTATTTTCATTTGTACACACTTAGAAAAATTGATGTAAATTTAGGTGCTCTGAGACTGACATATACGAGCGTCAGTTTTGACATAAAATTCAGTCATAATAGACGCGAAATTCACGTCAATCAAACGTACTTTGGATCTTTTCAGTCTTGAAGCACTTAATTTTACATGACATGTTTGTTTACGTGTCATCCTTTATGTCAAAGATAGATTACGTCACGTGTCGTGGTAGTACGGTAGTACCATAGAGGTAACTCTAAGACCACTGGGTCCCGAAGAAAATCATTATTATTTTTGGCTCACTCAGTACCAGAACAACGGTCCCAAGCAGTCCCAAGCTATTTCGCTCACCCCTGCATGTTCTGCATGAATCCACACACCCCTGATGTTATCTGTCAAACTTTCATAGCGAATCAAAACAAACATAGTGTAGTAATAGAATTTCAACTAGAATAGGGTACGTTAATCGTTTGCTTGGGACCAATAGGCTACTAAAGTGGTGAGCCAATTTAAAATCGTTAGTTTCGTATTGATTGTTGGTAGTACCGTGCTCAAACTCACTAGGTGATCTGGAGGTCCCTACCAAAACTATTGTAAATTTCTACTTGATATTCTGAAAATCATATCGTTTCTCACATATTACTGCTCCTGGTTCAAAATTAATATCCGAGCAAAATCTCTGCTGCTCGTTTTATTGCTCTAAAAAGGTATTATTACTATTTTATGATTCAATCCTGAACATTCAGGCAAGTGCTGTAGACACGAGCAAATACAGGGAAGGACTCTTCTAATAAAATTCAAATACCAACCTTGCAGTAAACCATCCCCGATCCAACAATAGTTTTAATTGAGCGACAAATTACCGATGACACTTCGAAGATAAACTTAGCTGCAACTTTCGCTGCTTCGTCCGAAGACTATGGATGATGTCTGTTGCGGAACTCAAGCGTAAAACTTATCCCGTTGTTGGTCGGTTGGTTGGCTGCATTGCTTTTGACGGGATAAAGGACTGAACTTTAGCTTTTGCTTACAGTTTTCGACCTCGTTAAATATTTATAGCTGTGTACCATCCGGTGAGGTGTTCATTTTGTTCCCAGGTCGAGAGTGCACGCGAAATCTATCGTCTGGAGCAAATTTAAGATGGTGAATCTATGAAACTTTCTCGTTGTAAGAACAACTAAGTATTGGCAGCAGGACGTCTTTTGACTTTTGCATGAGTGTTTAGGTGATTAAATTGTATGAGATGATTGAACCCTTTTGCCACCATACAGAAGCTGATTCACAATGGTGTACATTAGACTGCTTCAAATTTCATGATAATCGTTTTCGTTCAACTGGACTCCTAATATTTTACCACTGCAAGGCAGCTGAGTATAACTCAAAATTGAGTAGAATTTCTCGCGAAACATTAAAAAATGGCATTTGAACTTTTCTAAACAAAACTTATAAGACCCTTTCATGCCTCAGAAAATCCCGACGGCGTCGGCTGGGATTGAATCCAGGCCTTTTGGGGTGAGAGGCAATCACGCTTACCACTACACCACGTTTGGACATGTAGAAGCAAAGTTGAAGCGGTAAAGTGATTTTTTTTTTAATTTTTCCACAGTAATTCTCATTCAAATTTCAAATCAATTGCATGACCTCTCAACAATCTTTCCAATGTTTGCACTGGTTCATATTTTGGGGCAATGATAGGAACTGGAGTGCAACCTATCAGAATTTTATCACTTTTTTTTCAAAACGAAACACCTTACTGCTCATGTTTCTGGGGATGCATCAAATGTCTTCTAATTTTAAAAACATAACTGTGTAGAGAAGCCCGTCAACATTTCAAGATCAACAATTGAAAAGGCCTCAATTCAATTTTGTGAACAAACCTTGTAAGGCAATTTTGTTGTGAACCGAAGTCCGCTAACGAAAACCAACAAAATGAACAGGTAGGGGAAATTATCCTCTACCTGATTGTGTTTCATGTTTGCGAATGTAGGTTTCGGTTCGTGATAAAATGGCCTTACAAGTTTTGTTTACAAAATGGATTTGAAGCCTTTTCCTTTGTTGGTCTTGATTTATTTAAAACTGGGTAAGCTGGAAATCATTCGGCCGCTTGGCCATCCGGCCAATTCCATTTGGCCGGACACTATACGTTGATATCAGTATGTCTACAATATTGCGAAATTTCAATAGCACATGGTGGGTCGTAGGTTTGTGGAATTTCTCCAAGTGGGTCGCAATCGGTTAAACATTGAGAACCGCTCTTCTAGTGTCAATCTGCACAACTCTGTTTCTGTTGCAGCAAAAAAGAACGCACTTCATGTTAATGATCTTCTCCAATAGCTTTAAACCAAGAGTACTAAGAAATTAAACTCAAAACACACTTGGTTTTGCTTTATGTTTACATGAAATATGTTCTCTTGCTGCTGCTGCATGCCACTTCATAGTCAGTTGGACTAAGCCTCTTCTGTCTTTCTTTACAGCTCCTGCTTCTACAAAGGAGGGGCGTAATAGTTTCTTAGTACGAGTGTATCACCCAAGAGTGTTGCGTGTGTACACTTCAAACATAAACTTCAACACTTCAAGTGCTGAACAACAGAAAACAGACTCAAGGCGAGATTAAATCAAGATTCTTCTTTGCTTACTACAGGGTGTCAAATGGAAAATTTATTGCTTTGGATAGCACAACATGACGATTTTTTCCGGAACTATTTTCGGGAAATGTTTAACATTAAACTGAAACACGTTAAAAGCTTATCGCTCAGCAAATTGAGCCGTGAATTGGCGTGTGAAAAGGTTATTTACAAAAAATCGATTTGAAAATAATAGCACAGTTTCGTCGTGCCATTTTTTCCCTACATCTACCCCTTTATGTTCCAACATAGTACGATTCACGTTTGTCACAAGCGACAAGAATGGCAATTGGAATAAACTTTTACTGCCTGATGAAACGTGCAGCTATGGACCCCCTTTGCCTTTCTACGATTATTTGCTTCGTGCCTTATCTGCAGTAGGATTGCTAGCATCTTTTCGTTTGAAGTTGGCGCGAGCTTCCCAGCTTTAATGTTTCTTCAAATTGCGATTTTTGGTCCCCCGAAATTCCCCGGGTAGAATTAAATCAACAGGAAAATCAAATCGCCATCACCATTCCAACCGGGAATTCCACTGAAACTGGACGAACAATGCATCCCGCGTCTGTCTGCCATCATAATTCATTCTCCGAGGACAACGGGGCCGGGGACGTCAGAATTCGTACTCCGTGCACTTTGCGACACTTGGTTGTAGTGGGTTGTTGTCTCATAGGAGATTCCAACATGATTTCCATCACATTTTTGCACGATCTCCGGTTTGATGTGAATGTGGTGCGCGATGAGACAGTCCATCAAATGACATTGGGCAGATAAATCACTCGCACTTCCTCTGAACGCGATGTTTGTGGAATTTCATGATTTGGTACAGTGAAATAGGACGAATCAGTTTGCTTGAGGTGCAATTAAAAAAAAAACCCCGGCTAAAATTTCCACACAGTCCATTACCGAAATTGGCGATGATTTCTAAGTGTGCACGCTCATTTGAACATCTCTATAGAGTATAACTTTATGCTTCCATGAGGTTCCTTTGAACGAATCCGAACAGCCTTTATGAGGTTTCTAAAGTTCTCCCTAACATATCTGAGGTGACCCTGAGTCTTTCTGAAGTTTCCATAACTGCAAAGAAGTTGCAGTTTCTTCGAGCTCTGGAGTGTACCGCATTAGGCATAAATACGTTAGGCATAAATTTTCATGCTGATAATCATGTGTTGGTAGAAAATCAGTTTACATTGTGATTATTAGACCCTTCTCAAAGTTACAACTCACAAAAATATTAAATATCCCGAGTATCGATTTTTGATCTCGGTCTTGATAATGTACCAAGCATCTGAGACTACTTGAGACTGGTCTCTCAGGATCTGAGACTGAGAAGATTTTCCTAAGATTCTGGTAAAAAAGTTAGCCCAAAAACATGAAGAAAAAATGTATAGACCGGTGATTTAAGTATTTCTACCAGAATCTTAAGAATATCTACAAGTCTGGAGTTTGGGATTTCCTCAGTCTCAGATACTTGGAGCTAAGTCTTAAGTAGTCGGAATGAAATATATTTCCAAACATGTTTCTTGCTTTAAAACATGAGCAGTTCATACAAGTTTTT
The DNA here is from genome assembly GCF_037179485.1 of Ochlerotatus camptorhynchus. NCBI lineage: Eukaryota > Metazoa > Arthropoda > Insecta > Diptera > Culicidae > Ochlerotatus > Ochlerotatus camptorhynchus. The sequence continues at coordinate 4,968,769 of NW_027040849.1, forward strand.
TTTTAAATCTTTATTAGGGAGATGTTTAGCCTTTGGCTAGTTCATCTCCGAAAAGTTCATACAAGTTGTATTGCAGCAATGTTTATTGGCCTCGTAGAATAGTTCCTTTAACACATTAAGGACATTCGTGCCTTGCCCGGGAATGAGATTTGAAATCGTGATTTTGGCATACACAGTTTTGATCACGAACTGCTCATTTGCTAATAAGTTTGCACACAGTTGACGAAACAGAGATCTGTTTGAAGCAGTCGATAGAATAGAGTTTGCTTGTTATAGATACGTAAAAAAGTAGATTTTAATTCTAGTAATAAAATGTATTTGTTTTTCCGTTGTAAAAATGAAGTGCGAAATGCTCGCTGCACATCTCGTGTAAAAATGTATTGATGTTGATTCAAATGTTTAGATTTACTATACTATAATCATAATCTATCAATTACTTTAAAGAAAAACAAATTTCAATAACTGAATGACAAGTTATTAACAAATGAGCAGTTGGTGTGTACAACTGTGCATGCCAAGCATGATTTTGGCGTGAGAGGTATGGATGTTGAATTGCTACAGTTAAGTGAACCAATTTTACGAAATGTTTCCAATACGTGCTATAAAAATATTATAACAGCAAGCGCACCGACAAATGTTATTCAAGCTGAGCTATTAATAAAAGAGAAAATTGATGAAGAGAATAGATCATAACAGATAGGCCCTAATGCTTCGGAACGCCTGATTTATCCTACACTGAAACAAGGACCATAGTTAGGAATACTATTTTGCAGAAAACACTTATTTTCAATATAACCCTACTATGAATTCTGTCAAACTTACTATGATTCAAGCAAAACTACTATGCTTGCTCAAAATACATAGTAATTTTGATAGAAATAATAGTAAAATTAAATGAAATTGGTTTCTGCAAAAATCTGTTGGTGAAGGTATTTAATTTAAACCTGCAATATTGTATATATTTTTACAATGGATTTTGTTTCAGTGTAGTAAACCGTTCAGTCTAACCACATTCGGCCTAATGGCGTCAAGCACAATTCCATTCAATTTGATGACCCATCACAAAATCTGATTTCGACCTTATATGTGATATCGACATTGGCGTAGCTAGAAAATTTTCCTGGATGGGGCCTAGGGGGTGGGGGGGGGGTGCTTGCTTTTGATTTTGTTTTGCTTTGTTAAACTACGGTTAAAAACAAACTCTGTAACTGCCATTCAATCAAAATGCGGTAAGGCTATTTGTTGTTTTATGTTCCTGTTGGATACATTTATACTTCGTCCAATAATACGACCTATAATGGCGATGCTTACTATTATTTGTATGGTGAAACATTAAATTTTATTGTATAACGCTTCGGGGAGCCTTATAAGCATACTGATTTTGAATGATGAATGATCGTTTGTTCAAGCTTTTTGTAATGAAATTACATATTGTCCGGATCTCATAAGGATTTTAAGGATCTCACACTTAAGAAAATTCTAATGTAAGATAGTTCTCAGGGTGAGATAATTCAATTAATTTTGTAACTAGATTTTTTTTAGATCATCTATATTTAATCAACAGTGAAATATCTGAGATAATTTTCAAATTTTCTAACTTAAGCAAATTTTCACATGGAAGACATACATTTAGGACATAGGAAAAATTCAAAATATATGTTAATGAACAATTCTTAGAATTTTGAAAGTTGAAATAAAAAGTTTTGATTGGGATCTCCCCATATGTTTTCAAGATTTTATAACTAAAAAAATAGATATCTCTAATACAGATTGTAAGTTTAAATTCTTAAAATTCAAATGCAAATAAAAGATTATTTTAATACTAAGATATAATTAAATATTAAAAAAAAGTATTTTAATAAGTATACTATAAATATGCCTGAATATAGAAAAATATTATAAAACCAAAAGTTGGAAGCTGAAGCTTACATCATTTTTCCGAGAGGAATTATTCGTGATACGAATAACAACAAAATTTAGATTTCTGAATCAACGATAGAAAAGGGCCCATCAGCATTTGTAAACAAACCGTTCAAAAGCCCAAATCGAAGGCCGCCCACACAAACCAACAACATCATCGTGTAGATAGAAGTTTCCCCTATCCGATGATGGTGTTGGTTTGCGTGGGTGGCCTTCACTTTGTGAGTAAAAGGCTTTGGACCGGTTTATTTACAAATGCTGATGGGCTATTTTTTCTTTGAATGTTCATAAATTTATTTGATAAAGCTCAATCGAATTAACTTTACAGAGCCGAGGATTCTTGTTCACTATACAATACATCTTAAAACTATAGTCAAAAGGTACAACACAATAAACACATTATCTTCCGCTATCCAAAAAGCCTCCTCCATCAGAACGGGAGCTGCCTACAGTGGTTTCATTGTATGGCAGTATCACCAACGGGGGGCTGAACACTTCCATCGCAGCAATTGACTTCTCGCCGCAAGATCTCACTAATACAACCTTGCTAGTGTAGTCGTGTAAAATCGATTTGTTTATTATTTTCAACCACGAAATCAGCTGTCAAAGTGTTCGACTTGACAGCGGTTTATTTTTTATTTTTAACCAGTAAAATGCATGTATTAGTGAAACTGCTCACTAATACTAACGGGGGTAGAGAACTCTAAGGACGCAAAACGTGATCAACACTCACACACTCATCACTAAACGGTTGCTTTCTAAAGTCGACGACGCATCGACCGAAAAAACTGCTGATTAAGAACAATGAACAGGACCACACAATGGTTGCTGCCGAGTAAACAGACGATCGCGTGACACACATCGAGAGTGGTCTGCTTCTGTCGACAGCTGAGTGAACACTGAGTTTTATCGAAGAATCATGAAAAATCAGATTATAATTTAATTTTCATTAGATTTTGAAGATACCTACTGGATTTGAAATGTCCAGGTTCTAATGTTTGATTAAAAATGAAAATTATTAAGCATATCATGATTTTTTTTTTTCGATGCCTCGGACTAACTAACTTTCAAGATCATGGAGTTATTATATCCAAAAAACTTTAATAATATCTTCGTATATCTGGAGATCTTTTGAATATTACCTGTTATTTGGGAAGGATGTCTGAGAGAATATTCTGTAACCTACACAACGTTCCCTCAACATCTTCAAAACTCCCTTAAACGTGCCTTAAAAATTTGTTTCTCGAAGTTACCTGTATTGATTCCAAATTCTATATTTTTCCATCTCTCTTAATTCTACGATTACTTCTGGAAAGACCCCATCATCTACAAATATTCTTTTCATCTGAAAAATTCTTTGAAATTTAACGAAGTTCCGAAAACGTCCAAGAAATTTATTGAGCTTTTGAACTTTTTTGAATCTTTGACAATCTGCAACGAAGTTCCCCAAAACTGAAGCGAGGACCCCTGAAGATCTAAGAAGTTTGCTGAAATAGTTTTAGATCATCTACAAAATTCCCTGCACTTATATGAAATTTTATGTAACGTTTCAAAATGCTACCGAATTTTTAAAACTTCAACAAAGTTTGTTGCACTTCTACGTTTCTCGTTGATTTGTTTCGTTGAAGTTCCACGTATGGAATTTATTGAACTTGTACATAATTCACTGAACTATTCCAAGCTCATGAGGCTTCAAAAAAGTATCCTGAAATTATATGAAGATCTCCGAACAATAATGAGGATCCCTGAACCTATTTTTTAAAATTCTTCATAAGAGTGACTTTCAGCCAGTGGCTGCCTGAACTTAAATAATGTTTAACTTCTACGAAGATCCCACAATTTAAATAGAGTTCTCACTTCTACACAGTTTTCTGAATTTTTCCAAAGCTCCCTGAGTTTCTATTTTTTTTATTCTGAAGCTCTATGAAGTTCCCAGAATTTCAACTAAGTTTCGTTAATTTCTACCTGACCTTCTTAAGTTTTACAAAGTTCCCTGAGGGTGAAGAAAAATCCTGAACTCTTGGTCAATTTATAGAGTCTGAAGACGTCTTATTATGCTGTCGATTAAATGTCAATATAATATAAATTATCAATATTGTTTCTTCTAGTCAATAATATTAAGAAAAGTAGAAATTCAAAAAAATCCATAAAATTGAAAAGAAACCTCGAAACTACTTGACAAAATACCGGCGTATAAAAAATCACCCAATATTCCTGAGGGGGCTAGACAATTCTGGAGGGGTCCTGGTCCTCTTTGGCACCCCAGTAGCTACGCCAATGGATATCGATCACATTTGAAAATAACATGGACTTCTAATCGTTCAAACAGATAAACGTTAGATAAAGACGGTTATTCTCAAAGAACAACTCATGAGAAAGAGAATGGTGATGGGCCTCACTAAAAACAATACCTAGAACGAACCTTAAATTCTGATTTCTACTCTGAAAGTAACAATAATCACGGATGTGTTTTATTCCGCTCGTATAAATGTTGGTATTACCAAAGAAAATTAAGATTGTTCACAAACAGCTCAGGAAGGGAGGAATGTTAAATTTGGTGATTTTTCATTCTAATATGAATTATGCCTAGCGTCTATTATACCTATCGTCCATTATGTCAACCGTCCTTATGCTTTTAACGTACATATGTCTAACATCCATATTCCTAACGTCGTGCACCTCACTAAACTCTTCTGAGATTCACTCAGTTTTGAGGTGTTAACTGAGCCTTTCTGAGATTTTCTAAACTACAATTAAGCTTTTTGGACTGGGGTGTAAATAAAGAAAGTGTGTAAGGAATTAGTGTTAGGTTTTAGACGCTTATGAATTCGGCATTTATTTATGGATTTAAATTATTTTCAAACGCTTTGGTTCAGAATTGATGTAAAATTTGTTTGGAGTTAAGACTATAGTAATTTATCTTTAGTAAACTATTGAAAATTTATCAAACTTTTAGGCCGCAATCAACCAATCGTGTGCTCGTTTGCTATGACTATTGAGAGAACAGAGAGAGACGACCGGTTGCGAGGTTATAAAAGAGCTTGCTTGTACGTTTTGCTTCAGATCGTCTGGGGATGTGACGGTTATCACATCGTTAAACGCCATACACAACCTATGAGACCAACTCAAATTTAAGTAGGATTTCTCTCAAAATAGTAGAAAGTGAGTTAAATTCTTCTCAAAAATCTGCTTGAAAAACAAGAAAAATAATACGTCACCTATGAGTACACTAGTACACGGTCAATGAGATTAACTCAAAATTGAGTCGAATTTTACTGAAAATTTGCAAAAAGGGGTTACTTAGTGATTAAGTAAATTTTACCTCCAATTCTCGAAAACTTTTTGAATATCGTAGAATCCCGTTGAATAGCTAAAATTGCATTTAAACGGCGCTCAATTTGAATTTGAATTGGGCAGGCGCTACGCAATGCAATGCAATTGTGAGTTGAATTCGACTCAGGTATTGAGTTACTTTTATCGGCCATGGGGAAATTTTTCTCGATTTTATTCATATTCGAGCAGATTTTTGAGGAAAATTCGCTCGCTCACTCAATGAGTAACCTCACTTTCACGATTTTAACCCTCCGTTACTCGCGCCAACTTTTGTAACGCGAGTACTCGCGCGTTGTACTTTGTACAACAGTGTGAGTTTTCCATTGCCATTTTGCAGCCGAGCTACCAATCGATTTGAAACCAACGGGTATTCCTTAAAAAATTGTTTTTAACTAAACAAGCTAAACTTTTAACCCCCATAAAATGCGAATAATAGAGAAAATGTGAATGGAAACCGCGTAAACGGTGTCCGTACTACGTGGGATTTGACTTAATTGGTTACAACATGGAAAATCTCGAGATCCTGACCAGATAGAAAGTTACTGTCTTGGGCAAAGTTGTTCTAAATATCATAATCATTTTGCTGGTGGAGAGTAGTTCAGAATTTTCTCACTACGTAGCGCTAGAATGCATGTGAAATTATCGCATGTGATATATCTCGAGATCATGACCAGATAGAAAGCTACTGTCGTTGACAAAGTTGTTGATCAAAGCCTATTTCTTGGTGGACAATAGTTCAAAATTTTCTCAATATGCGGCGCTAGTATACACGTGAAATTCTCATATAAAATATCTCGAGATTCTGACCAGATAGAAAGTTACTGTCTTCGGCAAAGTTGTTCAGAAGGTCAGGGCTTTTTGGTTGGTGGACAGTAGTTCAGAGTTTTCTCACTTCGCGGCGCTAGTATACATATAAAATTCTCGCATATATAAAATATCTCTAGATCCTTACCAGATAAAAAGTTACTGTCTTAGGCAAACTTGTTCAGGGGGTCAAGTATTTTTGGCTGGTGAGTAGTAGTTCAGAATTTTCTCACTACGTGGCGCTAGTATACACATGAAATTCTCATATAAAATATCTCGAGATCCTGACCAGATAGAAGGTTACTGTCTTAGGCAAAGCTGTTCAGGAGATCATAGCCTATTTGCAACGTAAAAATCTTGACTTCCTGAACAACTTTGCCAAAGACATTTACTCTCTATCTTGTCAGGATCTAGTGATGTATCACATGCGAGAGCTTAACATGTATACTAGCACCATGAAGTGAGAAAATTCTGAACTTCTGTCCACCAGCCAAAAGACCTTGACCTCCTGAACAACTTTGCCGACGACAGTAACTTTCTATCTGATCAGGTTCTCGATATATAGCATATGCGAGAAGTGTACATGTATACTAATGCCACGTGGTGAGAAAATTCTTAACTACTGTTTACTAGCCAAAAAGTCTTGACTCCCTAAACAACTTTGCCGAAGACAGCAACTTTCTAGCTGATCAAGATCTCGAGCTATTGAATATGCGAGAAAGGCACGTATATACTAGCGCCGCATAGTGAGAAAATTCTGAACTATTGTCACCCAACAAAAAGATCTTGACTTCCTGAAAACTTTGCCGAATACATTTACTTTCTATCTGGTCAGGATCTAGAGATATTTTATATGCAAGAGTTTCACATGTATAGTAGCGCCGCGAAGCGAGAAAACTCTGAAATTCTGTCCACCTGCGAAAAAGCCTTGACCTCCTGAACAACTATGCCGAAGACAGTACCTTTCTATCTGGTTGGGAACTCAAGATTTTTTATATGATAATTTCACGTGTATACTAGCGTCGCGTAGTGAGCAAATTCTTAACTACAGTCCGCCAGCGATAAGGCTATGTTCTCCTAAACAACTTTGTGCAAGACAGTAACTTTCTATCTGGTCAGGATCTTGATATATTCCATGTTGTAATCAATTAAGTCAAATCCCACGTAGTATGGTCACAGTTTATGCGGTTTCCATTTACATTTTCCCTATTATCCGCATTTTTAGGTGTTTACTGTAATCAAAGTTTAGCTTGTTTAGATCAAAACAATTTTTTTGAGGAATACTCGTTGGTTTCAGATTGATTGGTAACTCAGCAACAAAATGGCAATGGAAAACTCATGTGTGTTGTACAAAGTACAACAGCGCGAGTAACGGAGGGTTAAGCGATATATTCAGTGATTTCTTCGGTTAGAACTGGTGACCCTGCAGGTTAACCAGTTATTGATATAAAAAAACTACAAGGGACAGCCTTATGGGGTTGTACACAATGGTGACGTGGTCTTATATAATAAATCTTATTTGTTAACTGCAACAGGAGCTTCTGTTTTGTGTAGGAATCGGAATTTGAGTGGAGTTCTCTCTCTGTTTATACTCTTTAGTATGACGCGCTTGACATAGATGGTCCACAGCGACTCACGAAGAGCTACTGATTCCGATCAATAGCTGTGCGGCTTATTCCTCCTTCTATGGTTGCTCAGGTGGGTTGCAGCTCGCTGCTTGCAGGCAGCCTTTCGTTGTGTATTGGAGAAAAATGTTGAACGCCACGCGCAGAAATCACTGCAGCTGCTGCTGATGCCGACGATCGGACACCACCACACACAGTGATTGGAACTGAATCCGATCAGCGGTTGAGGGCAGCCTTGAGAGCTAGCTGCTTGTGGGGAGCCTTTCGTTGGGTACTGGACAACATCACCACTCACCACGCGGTGAATGAATGAACACCGTTTGGTGAGACCGGATAGAATTCAACTTTGAAATCTGTATTAGGGAAATCGCTTTTCGCAGGCACGGTGATAATTTTAATTACCATAGCAAAAGTTGCACATTCGTGCAATTTTCAATAGTGACATTTTGAAAAATGATAAAGTAGTAAATTTAACAGATGCGTACAAATATTTCTGATCGATTGGTGATAAAATTATTTAAATTGGTCCAGAGGCAGCTGAGTTATTAACGTTCAAAACTTTTCCTAATTTTGTTACATGTTCCATTTTCGGTTTGTACAAAGTGTGCCCCCACATAGAAATCACAGACGTAGTCCTACGTCAAACATATATTTATCTTTATTTCCTACAAGGGCGCAAAGGATAATCATCAGGATACGGTCCTCATCAAAGCTATTCAGATGCATAAGGTCTAGTGAAAGGTGAACAGTTGAGGTCAAAAGTCGTCTTCCAGGAGGCACTAATAAATTATTTGCTTAAATTTACATCTTGACTAGATAGAAGGTTTCTGTCTTTGGACAAGTTTTTCAAGTGAAAGAGACTTATTGGATGGTGTACAACACAAGCATACTTTTCAAGTTCTTATTGCTGGTATACAATTTCGCTTTTTGATTGCGACTTCGACTAAATAGAAAGTAGCGGTCTTGAACAAAGTTGTTCTGATGAATAAGACCTATTGGATGATGGACAGCTCAGTTTGGAATTCAAAACATACGACGTCAGTATCATAAGGCTATGATGTGCAACTAGCACGGACTGCTCTTGTCTTGTTCGGCATCGATTCCGATCGACGTTCTCTTCTAGATCATCTCATTGTCCAGCTCAATATGATTTTATTTAGATACAGCTCACCACAGAGTTCAGCAGAACTGGAAAAAAAATGTTCTTACGACTACCCTGTCACTATCCTCCAAACCCTCAATAAGATCATGCAGGATCCCTTTTGATTGTTTCTCATCCCTCATTTTCATTATCTGTGGTTGTGGCGAATCGAACGTGCGGGCTTTCGTTCGAGCAGAGACAGGTGGTTTATATTTTTTGGCAAAAAGTGTGATCATGCAATGATATGTATATTGTTAAAAATTCAAAATGAATTAAGATTCAATATTTTACCAACACTCTGAAATACATCTGTATATTTCAGGCATATTCATCCCATATTTTGAAGGTTTCGATGACATGTAAACTTTAAAACTAAATTTCCCTGTAAATGGTATCAGTCGCTCATCGATTATCACGGTTTTCAAAGGTGAATAGGAGTATATACAGTTTACTCTTAGCTCCTCAAACACATCCCTAGTGGCCGTTAATTTATCTCCAGTCAATTTAATTGTTGACGCTCTTGTCTTGGGATCATCAAACCGTAAATGCTTCAATATAGTACAAAATCTATCTCGGGACATGAATGAATTGTAAAACGGAACACGATGGAAGTAATCGGTTGTCCATAAGGATGACATAGACTGCTTGCGGGACTTATGAAGACCAATTACTATTAGCTCAGACAAGAAACTGTGAAACTCGACATCAGATAGCTGTTCCCATTCTGAGTTCAGCTGCATGCTCGTTTATGAGCAGAATAATGTGCTGAACAATTTTTGAAGTGAAAAGAAGCTTAAACGCATCAAATGGTGTTCTCAAGCTTTCGCTGTACGATGTTAATGGCGCTCCTCGAATACCATCAAAATGCATTATCTGTGGATGCTACGCATCAGTCCACGAAAATCCTATTTGGAATAAACCACCATTTATTTTGAATTTATGTCTGGGCCCAAATTAGGGGCATTTAGGCCGACATTACATCCATTTCCCCTATTTGCTAAATGCCTATTTTGTTCATTTTTTTTCTAATTTTCCGAAAACTATTTTGTAGCTAAAAGGGGCTGCAATATTGATAGGAAACCGTCAAATAACCACTCAATTTTAAATGAATCCTAGGTAGGATGGTTCAAAGCTGGCTAATTGTTGTCAACATGATAACCATCGTTTTGGATGGACCTGCTGCATTATTTTTTAAACGATTTTTTCCATGACCAATTTTTGGTGTGTAAAACGCATGATAGTATTTACTGAGCAAACTGAACAAGTCCTAAAAATAACTTTCCAGCTCTCCGTTGACTCAAACGATGAAATCATTTCTTCCCGCTCACGGATGGCCGGGATCCTCACGACGACCTTGACGCTGCTCCTCGCATCAACGGACATTCCTTTTCGCCTTCGATCTCTACTGCTGTCATGTCTTTGTTATATGTATACATACCGAGACATACCTACCTACCCGGCGGAACCCCAAACCTGTCCGTTGCACCGCACCAAGCAACAAACAACAGGTTATAATTATATTCAAACATAAAAGTGAGAATGCTAAACGATGGATGGCAACTCTTCAGGATCAGCCGAGTGAGCGCGGAATCGGTTTCCAAGAACAACGTATCCCATGTCTTCACGCCGCGCGACGGTCGTGGCATGATGTCGTTCCCTCTAGAACGGATGAACCGGATGAACAGGCAACAGGAATTAATAAGAAATTAATCAGAAGCAGAACGATGATTTAAGATGCGCGAGATAGAAGGCAAATTTGTACTACCTGTGCTCTCGGTACGGTTGAGCACTCGTGCTTCTCTGGGAAGATCCTACCTGCTAGATCACATGGGATCGCACTCGGATGCGTTATTGCACCAATGAATGACGACGGTAGTGGCAGCGTCGCGTCGGGTGTAATCTGAGGCACATCGAGTGCAATCTTTATAACAAATGGCCCCTTGGCACGGTACCTTATAAGGGGGTGTTTCTCGCGCACTCGTTGGGAAAATGCAAATATATCCCTCCATAGTAAACAAATCTGATTCGCGAGGAGTCTGGAAGACCGCGGCTTGGTCAGTCGATGCGTTTTATTTGTTACAGCCAAGTGGCCTGTCATGTTTGCTTGGACAGGGCAGACACGGTGCTGTTATTTGAGAGTTTGACTCATTCCGAGCGGCGCTGTCTCTGTCGATCAACGAGGCGCGAAAAAGAGTGACGCATCATTGGCCATCATCAGCCATCGATTTGAGTAATGGCAAAAATATACATGACTTGGGAAGAGCATTAGGCGCTAATAAAGAGGTGATAATTATGGCCAAGAATGGACTCCTAATGAGGGTTCAATCAATTTGCCGGAGGTCATTGAATGGTCGTGCGCGCGGTGACTGACTTGGTGGCGCCTTGGTGGAATGACCTTTGGCTGACCGCAATATCAATCGGAAGATCTTCCCCATTCCAGAACGGATTTCAATTAACAACAAACAGCGGTCCGATTCACGGAATATGATCAAAAGCTATTCATCACGTCTTTCTTTATTGAATTCAAATTTTCACTTATATGTGCCTCCAGTCGTCCAAGCGGGGTGCAAACAATAATACATATCAAACAGATTGGAGTTCGAGGAAATGTTGTTATTTTTCCACCCGGGTTCGCCCGATGAATAGTCAATTTATGTATAAAATATACAATATGCCGAGGTGTATCACAGTTCTCCAGCCGTCGATCAGACCGAGCCAAGGTGAATCAATAGAATTTCCTTTGAACTTTCCAGCTTTTCAATTTGTGCTTCTATTCTTGTCAGTCAGATATCTTTTCGTTTTTGTTCATAAGCCGCACGTGTTCGACGGAGGCTCATTATTGGCTCCCGTAGTGCATATTAATGGAACAATTCTCCACGCTTTCACCGGCCGACGCGACGACCTGCGCCTGGCTGCTGACTGTGATGTTAGTACAATCGGTTCTTGGTAGAAGCCGTCAACGTCATCGGTGTGCGGATGTAGAGAACCGTAGATAAATCAAGCATATATGAAAGAATGTAGCATAGTCTGTTGGATTGGCTCCTTATTTTATTATTTGCCTTCATTCTATTTTTATTATATAGAAATCATATGTGGATTCTTTGATATCATTTATAGTAAGAGCACAAGGGCTCTGGCGTGGCTCTCTTGGCTGAGCAAACGTGTATCAGTTTTAAGCTAGATCCTGTTGTTCTGTGAGTAATTTTGCATGGAATTATCAATTCAGAAAAGTCTGCTTAAATTCAAAGATTAGACCAAATCGAAATTTCAGTTCGAATACCCAGCTCCCATTTGCATAACACGGTGTAGAAGAATGCAAACAATTCCTAATGTACATAAGGGTTAATCAGTTTGCTCTCAGCTGTCGACAGAAGCAGCTATCTTTTTCGGTGCAGTTCACGTGATAGTTTTCTTATTCGATAGCAACTATTGTTAGCTTTTGCCATTACCGTTGGAAAGGAATAAATGGAGATGTCCGTGGAATTAAAGCTGCCGATCAAATTCTGCTTCGCAAACGGAAGTGCGAAACTCACCATGGGTGATTTGCCAATTAAGTTAAAGCGCAGGACGCGGATAGCGTTCAGATGATTACTACATACCTGCTACACCCCTGATCATAAAGTTTTAGTTAATCGATCCTTCATTGCTTGTTGCGAAACCGGAAACCCTTCCCGCAGTAGAAATTCGAATCTATTCCTATTGTCCTGTATATTCTCCTGAGGGAGCTCTTCATCATCTGTAAAGAAAGTTTAAAAATGAAGTCTCGCAAGTTGTAAATGATCCTCTTAAGACCTACCTGTTATAGCAGCTATGATTTCGCTGACTTTATCATGCGTCCAATGGACAACGTCTCCGTATGTTTGTGCCAATCGATTAGTTTTGTCAGACAAAACTCGCTCGGTAATGTCCCGTTCGATTCGAGCTATGACAGAAGCTGAAGCTGATTCGTTATCATCCTGAGTAGTTCTCCACACAAATGTTGCATTTGGTTTGAAACACCTGTAAACTTGAACAGGAAATCCGAAAACCAGCCCTGAAGTATACTTGTATCTCGCACGCCTTTCAATTGGTGCAAAAAAGATCAAGTTTTGTTCGGAATACGGCGACATTGAGATCAACTTGTCTTCCAGAGCCTTGTACAACACCTTCACAAGACTAGCGCGGTTATCATTAGATGCAATATTTTTCAGAGAGCGATTATCGCTAACCGTGGCTGATGATGTCGCCTTATACTTTTCATCAGCTTTTTCTAGATAGTGAATATAGTCTGCCACCGAATCTCTCAGTTTTACAACATCCTCTAGGATGGGCTGCCACTTCTCAGACTTCAGAAACGACTTGTCCAACTTGTCGAAATCACTAATCAAGTCTTCTTTCTTCAGCTGTGGAATCACCGTTTTCTTGTGTACACCATGATACAGCACTCTAAATGACTCATGGTTCGCTGGCTTAAAATGAAGATTTTTCGGTGGTTTTGAAACGGCTGCTCCCGACAACTTGGTCCACTGTCAGTCCAAATGCCACAGATCGGATACTAGACTGGACATAAAGAATTCCATCTCTGATTTCTGGAAAACTTTGAATCCAGCTCCTTGTTGATGTACATGTTCAATCACTCTGTTGTATATGGTATCACGTCCATCCTTTTCTGTTTTTTTTTTTTATCGGGAAGCCTCAGAGTAGATGCTCGCTCCATCAGCGTGTCAAACGCATTCGACTTTTGTGGCTTAGCCAGAGGAATCTCAGCTTTCAGAATGCACAACACTTTTGTGCAAGTGCCAAGCACAGTGGCTGCATCTTTTACAGTTGCAGTAGGTGAGATGGCGAACAATTCGTTTTTATCGAAGGACTTACATCCTGTGTACACAGCGTCGATTCCATCGATTCCATGGGTACCTTTCCACTTGCTTGCTCAATAACGGCTACCAGCGATGTATCAACCGTTACTGACACTATCGAATTAAGCATAAACTTTCCTTCACGTTCAATTCTCACGGCGATTGGAGCTTTAGGATCCTGTTGAATTGAAAATTCTGGTTTACAATGATTAATTGATACATGATTTTATCAATGTGAATCAATACATACCATTTTGTGATAAACTTTACACGGAATATTGGAAGAAAACTGTTAAATTTTGTAAAACGGTATCGGAAATCGAAGAATTTTCATAAACACAAAAGAAGGCGCTGCACAGTTATGTCGAAGCAAGGAAACGTCAAAAGCGATCCCTCGTGCAAGAATGAAAACACTTGCTCTCGCTCTTCCACTCTCTTTATGTGTCAAAAATTGACAATCGGTGTGTTTGAAAAATCAGAAATGAGGACTGTTTAGTTTAAAGTGATATGCGAAAAAACGAGACAGACAATATTTGACAGTTCGTGTTTACCCGTCAATAGGATAAGCCGCAAGAGAGAAAAGTATTCTTCATTCATCCGCATTCTTCTGCTATAATTTCGTCGTGAATGAAATTATTTTTTGCCTCCTGCTGTGCTAAGCAATAATGGAGGGGGGGGGTGACAAATAGTGAGAATAAAATTTGTATCGGCCTTAATTTGATTTAATAAAATATTAAAAATCCATCATCACCATATCGTGGCGAACAGAAATAGTTTTTGCAGTGCTACAATAATTATTTAAAAAAAAGTAGAAGGGTCTGTGCCTAGGGGCACGAACGGAAACATGACGTAGGACCGCTAGTGGACGGAACAAATGCGAACATTTAGTTCTTTTAATTGATCGAATCATCAATTGTCTTAACTCTTTCCGTTTTTTATAAAATTTGTATCAAATTTGTAGTATTTATTTCAAAGAGAAAGTCGATGAAGAGAATCCAAGGGACTGTCAACTTGAGTATTTTCGATTCATCTACCCGACTTTAAGAGGTGTATTTTGATTTTTTTTGTTATTTATGAATTTTTAAGTTTTGTGTTTTTTTGGTATTAAAGAGTATTCACAGGATTTCCTTCCAAAATTTTATAAATGGGGCGGGGCGGAAAGTATCGTTTGTGCAGAATATTACATATTATAAAAAAGGAGGGACTTCGAGTGATTGAACTCGTGAGAGCTAATTTTCTCACTAATTTGATTTTATTGGCTTTCTGGGGACTGAATATACACCCAAAGCGAATTATTCTCATTTCTCTCAAATTCTGTATGGATTTTTAACACTTCCTACTAGCGTGTTCTGGAAAATGGTGGATGCTGGACTGGACACCACCACTAACGGTGATTGAATGAGCACCGTTCAGTGGGACCGCATCGAATTCGATTTTTAAGTCTGTGTTAGGGAATGCGCTGTTTTCAGACATTCGGTGATAATTTTGATCACCATTGCAACAGTTGGACATTTGGTATTTTTCAATAGTGACCTATTGAAAATTAACTAAGTGTTCATTTCAGCAGATTGGTAGATAAATTTCCAATCGTTTGGCTTGTTTAGAATTAAAATCTATCTGCTATTGGTCGAAACCTGACCTCTTTTCGTAATGCTGTGCATTTTGGTTTTTTGAAATTGCTTGGAATCTATATCTCTATACCGCACGCGCCCGAGGATCGGAGGCGAATGCCCCTTCTACTTGTTTCGTCTACTTACTATTCTCTGACGACTGTGCTGGGGAAGCAGCATATGCATGTAGGTAATTGGTGGATTTGTTAGTTAATTCGACGGTTTTGGACAATGCTGGACATGTACCAGTTTTTCAATAGTTTCTTGTTGAAAATCAACATTCGGAAGCATTGTTATCGATGCGTAGCCATATTTCTGAGCGATTGGTGATAAAATTATTTAAATTGAACCAGGGGCAGCTGAGTTATTAACATTCAAAATCTTTCTTAATTTGTTACATGTTCCATTTTCGGTTTTCACAAAGTGTACCCCCATATAGAAATCAAAGACGTAGTCCTACGTCAAAAGTCGTTATGACAGCTATCCTAATAAAATAATCCGTTAGAGGTAACTTCGTCAAGATACATAATATGTCAATTCATAAAAAAAAAAATCACTGGATAACTGTTCAAACGACAGTTTTAACGTGTGAAATGCAGTGTCTTCTAAATTCGGTAAGTGTTGCTGAACGTTTGATATGTCTAGGCATATAATTGAAAGCCTTTATTCTTTAAAATATAATGAATTTTGTGAAGCACAAGTCAAGAAATGTGGTGTTCTTATTTCATCCGCGTTTCTAGTATTATATATATGAAAGTCACTTCCTCTTTCAATTCGATCACACAAATATCGCGGCAGCAAACCATTAACTACTTTAAAAATGAACACCATTGTCAAATATACAATTCTTTGCTTCACCGACAACCATTGTAAGGCGTCTAGCACCAAAGTTGATTCCTGAATCCATTACATCTCAAAATCAAACGAATTATTTTATTCTGTGAGCGCTGTAATCTCGATACTTGTGTTGCATTCGCCAAAAATAAAATGGAAGGGCAAAAGTCTAGATGAGGAGAAATGATTGATTTGTATAGCTGTATTTTACTGGCAATAGTTAAATCGTTTTTCAGTCGACACAGAATTTCATACTTCTTGGCAATTTTCTTGATGACATTGTCAATGTGAGAGTTGAACTTAAGTGTGTCATCAATAATCACGCCAAGATATTTAATCTCCCGAATGCAATCAATAGTCTCATCATGAAGGGGCCCTAATACACTTTCCTGGGGCACTCCAAGGTTATTCCCCACGGGACAGGGAACAGAATCATTACAAACAGTCCTTTGAGTTCTGTCAGACAAATAGCTTTCAAACCATTTATATGCAGTACTCGTAATTCCAAAGCGCTTGATTGATCTTAACAATAAGGGCCTAGTAATTGTTTCAGAAGGACATTTAAGATCCAAAAAAACAGCAACAATCGTATCTTTACACTCCAAGTTATTTTTCAACTTCGCTAATACCAAATTCAACGCGGTTTCACAAGAATGACCATCCCAATATCCCGATTATTCTGATATCAACAAACTATTACTATTTAAGTACTCCAACAGCTGGCCTTTAACAACAAGTTCTAAAATTTTCTCTAATGTGTGCAACATGTTGATGGGACCAAACTTTTCGGCTTCAATCGTTCCAGCAACTTTTTGAATAGGGACCACTAAGGATTCCTTCCAAATTTGTGGCACATGTCCAGTTTGTAATGACTCATTAATAAGGTCCAGCAAGATGTGGCCAATGTCATGAAAGCAATCTTGAATAACTCTAGCATTAACATTATCTACTCCAGCCGATTTTCCTAATGAAAAACAAATAACTCTAAGTTCATCTAATGTAATTGGGTGAAAAACTTCAAATCTACAACCATGCTTGGCATACACAGTTTTGGTCACAAACTGCTCATTTGCTAATAACTTTGCACATAGTTGACGGAACATAGTTCTTTTTGAAGCAGTTGATTGAATAGAGTGTAAGCTTGTTATAGATATGTAAAAAAGGTAGATTTTAATGCTAGTAGTAAACTGTATTTGTTTTTGCGCTGTAAAAATGAGGTGAGAAATGCTCACTACACATCTCGGAATTTAAGTGTTAAATTAATTAGTATTGATTCAAATGTTAAGCTTTACCTAATCTTCGCCTATCTATAGTAAACTATGAGCCTAATCTATTAATTACTTTAAAGAAAAATAAATGTCACCATCTGAGTGAAAAGTTATTACCAAATGAGCAGTTGATGTGTACAACTGTGCATGCCAAGCATGTCTACAACTACTATTAACTGGCTGTTTTATTTCGTCAGATTTATCGACCAATGCAATGGATTAATTAATCTATGAAACACTGTCGACAAAATAATCATTAAACTAAGCTGCCCTTACTTGTTCTGACTGTTCTAATGCCACTAAAAGTTATGGACCGCGGTTTGCAACTACTTGCTGGAGGAAATATTCGAAGCAAGCTGTTTCGAATCTTGTTGAGAGGAGCGTGGATTTTCTGTTCGCGGCCGGTAACTTAGATGAATCTACAGCTGTTCTTAATAACGCTTTGACAGCGTGTACCAATCAACTAGTTGAGCAAAAGTTTGTTTCTTTGAAAAACTCGAACAGCTGGTACAATTTGGATCTTTTGCATCTTAAACAGAAAAGGGACAAATGGTACAAAAAGTTTTGTAGATCTAATATTGACAATCATTGGAGTAGGTACACAATCGAGCGTAATAAGTATCCACAATCGATAAAGAAAACTCATTGTGAATATATTTCAAAGGAAGATTGATCAGCATCAAAACAGCAAAAAGTTATGGAAAATTTAGAATTCGAAGGCCGAGTTTGGGTCAAGAAGCAGTGTTAGATTTTTAACAATATCTCAACAATTTGAGTCTTGTTATCAAATCTTACGGTACGTACGGAAAGGTTATTAAATTTAAAAGTCGTCTGCAGTGAAAACATTCCATTTTGTGAAAAAAAAAATCCGCTAGAAAAATAGAAGCAAAAGGCGGTTTGTGCTTAGTGATGATAGATGACAGCAGTGGGCTCTCTTCTCTGTTTGTCTTGATCAAGCTTGATAACCTCTGATTGTCCTCAACATGTCGCTGTATGAAGGGCCAAAAACGGATTGGATAGATCGATAGGTAAAGTCACCTATCGCATCTACGGAACAATAAAGAATCTCCTTCCAGAAACTTGATCAGCCAATTAGTCAAAAAGACAAGCGCCCAAACAGGAAGATGCCCCAATGAGTGGGGAGAAGATCCCGCCCTTTATCCACGAAAAGTTATCAACAGGCAGTTGGCATTCCCACTCTCCCCGTCCAAATCGCTTCAATCGGGTGCCCTGTTGGACCGTCCCTTCCCTTTTTTATATGTATTTCTGAGTGAGTGAGTGAGTGAGTGAGTGAGCGAGTGTGTGAAAAATCGCTGATTGTGACTCTCATGAAGTGAAATAGACAGGTTTAATATGTCAAACACATTCTTTGCAACCTCTTCTTGTATCTTACCAATTCTAAATATGATCATAACATCTAATTATTTCATAATTTAAAAAAAAAAACATTGTTTTAGCTGAAATGCGTATTTGCAACCTTGTCAGCTAGAGCTAGTAGACTTATAAAAATTGTATGCAGATCGTTAATATTTTCTTAATAAATAAATTGCCTTAGTGCTTCTACTACTGGCTCACCCATCCTATGACTTGTTCATGCTTACGTTAGATATTTCTGAGACCCGCTAAATGCTTGCGTAATTATTGAATGGCCCCCGATTCCATCAACACAAAAGTTTCAAAATTTGACAGCGTCGGATCCAAAAGTTTCCTCCGATAGTCCAACCATGATTTTTTCGGCCTAACGAGGGGGAACTGTAATTTAAATTTGGTTATAAAATTGTCGACAGTAGTCTCCAGAATGGGACTTAATTATCACAACACAGGTCCGCTATATTGTTGACGCTACTGTCGGGTTAGGGTCTGTAATTTGAGCCTCCAAAAAACAGCTCGCGGCCATCATGTCCTCCTCAGTCGGCCAACCAGCCAGCGAGGTGTGGAATCGAAATATCAAAGGCTCCCTGTTTCGGATGAATGACGATAGCGGCGGGCGGAAGGTCGGTAGAACGGGATTATTATGGGTTTGATGTGTCTCCGCACTCCAAACACATTTGTTCATCATTTAACACCCAGTCAAGCGTGTTGATGCGATACCGAGCAACCGACGCCGACGGTGCCTTTCGTCTACCGCACCGACGGACGGTGAGCGTTGATGCTGACAGCGGATCAACCTCATTTTGGAAAGCTGTCGCTTTGAAAAGTTCTCGCTAGATGATCGACTAAATGAGGTGCAGAACGGTTTTCATTCTGCTGTTCTCACCGTTCGTCCATTGCGCTATCACGGAACGGACAATGGAAAACCAACAGAACGTTGAATTACCACTACTGTGACGGGACCTGACCGACCGGAGGCCTGGAAAAGCTTCCACATGGCACAAGACCCCATATGAACGTGGACGCGGACATCGGTATGTGGGTCTCGCACTATAAATGGACCGTGACAAGAGCAGAAGTGGAATAGAATTTATTTCAACTCTCTGCTTGCCAGGCGGGATGATAGCAGCCATACCGGACCGAAGCTCAGGCGTCTAGTTTTGGCTATCAGTTGAACGGTATCATTGTAGGGAGGTGCGCTCGGATTGCTTGTTTTTACTTTTTCACGTTGAACGTGACGGGAGGTTCTAACGGTCAATGCTAGTAACACATGCACTGGCGAAAATCTGCATAACGAAACCGTATAAAAGTTTTACTTTTTTGAATTCACAAATCGACAGAGGTCATCAAAATGATTGCATGTATATGCTGCCATAATGTGCTAGAAAAGGGCCCATTAGATCATGTGAGTTGAAGTCGATGATGCATATGAGAATTATTCGGGAATAACCTGGAAATCATAATTTCTACTGATTCTAAAATTCAGAAAAGTCAAATATATTTCCACCAGTGTACACACAGCAAGGGGCACGATCGAATGATGACTGTACAATATGTGCAGACAACTTGCGACGATGCGAACGCGAAAGTAATGCACTGAATAACTGTTGCGATTTGTGTGGTTTAGTTGCAGTTCAGATTAAGCTGAAAACAGCCGAATGAATTTACTTTAAGAGATTACAACAAACATACAACTAGAATTTAAAGCATTAAAATAGAATTTGCATAAGGATGCTATGGTTGTGCATAGAAGAACAATTTGACCCAAACTTCTTTAATTTTATTATTCTCGAAACTCAAATTAAATGGTCTTATTGCATTGTCGATTGTCGATTGCTGAATTTATGTATGGGCCCAAATTAGGGGAATTTAGGCCGTCATTACATCCATTTCCCCTATATACCATATTTTCTGAAAAGTTCCGCTACCGCGATGTATTCATTCTCGAAGTTCAACTATGTAAACATTAAGACTTCAATGCACTACAAGATTTGGGTGCATCTAGTGTGAATATCTAACCTATGATATCTAACCATTTTCCTTCAGCTACATTTCACTTTTTCAGCCAGATTTAAAAAAAAAATTACAAGTAGCAAGAGAAATTATTTGTCCCATTACATAAGAAACAATATTGAACAGCCAACTTTAAATTCGTTTTTCTCGAAATTAAAAAAAAATTAAGGGTTGTGTCCTAGACACGACCGCAGTATGACGTAGAACCTATCTATCTATCTCTATCTATGATGCATGATATATGCATTTCGGTTAACATCCGACGTCCCTCCTTTTTTTACATATTCTTCATAAAACAAACTTTCTAAGTCCCGCAACTGACAGGATTTCCCGCCATTTTATTATGAATGGGGGTGGGGCAGAACGTTTCTTTTGTGCAGAATATGTAAAAAAGGATGGACTTTGGATGTTAATATAATTTCACCAACATAATATCATTGAATATGTCTTTCAAGCATTTTTTTTTTCTCAAATTTGAAAGTTTTGGTGCGGGAAGAAATCAAGGGAAAAATTTCTGTTTTTACTAATAATTGTGGTTTGTTTAAAATTTATTTCCCGGAAAAAAGTGATCGTCAAAGTCCATGTCTTTTTCGGTTTATTGTAGGGTAGTGAGGGAGAGGGCTAGGAGAGGTTGTTTTAGGGGGTGGAGAAGTTGTTGAGGAGGGGGGAGAGGTTGTTGTGAAGGGGGAGGGTGTTTACATACATTGCTTTTCATCATTCCTCATTGTGGTCACGCCGTGATCCACCTTTAGCCACTGACTTGGTTCTGCTTGCTGCAGGACCAAGTGCCACGCCGTCCGAAGCGACAATGAGCAAAAGCACGACAGCAGCGCTGTTTTATATCTTTTCAGGTTCAAACATTATGAATGGGGCGGAGCAAAAAGTTTCTTTTGTGCAGAATATGTATAAAAGGATGGACTTTGGATGTTAATATAATTGCATATATAGAGGTACCAGATATGTTTCACAGTCAGTTGTTGGTAATTCATTGAGTGTATGTCTCCTGTTCAGCTTTTTTTTTTTTTTGAAAATGTTGGCTCTGCATGTAAAAAATTAATTGTTTATACATAATTGGGGTTTGCTTAAAATTTATTTCCCGAAATTATCGTCAAAGTCCATGTCTTTTTCGGGATATGTTAAGGGGGAGGGGGAGAGGTTGTTAATGGGGAGGGGGTTTTACATGCACGTTTTTTCAAGTATCATTCCTCATTGTGGTGTACATGCCGTGATCCACCTTTGGTAGCTGACTTGGTCCTGCTTGCTGCAGGACCTAGTGCCACGCCGTCCGAAGCGGTAATGAGCAGAAGCAGGAGAGCAGCGCTGATTTATATCTTTTCAGGTTCAAGCAGTATGATGTGCAACCAAGTGGTATTCGTTTATGATGACTGGGTTTGGGAAAAAGGTTTATTTCATGAAAACAGTGATAAAATGATCATTTGTACATTTTCAAAAGTTTAATTACAAAAAAATTGGAAAAATATTTATTTCAGCAGATTTGTAATGTAATATCCTATCGATTGGCGTGTTTGGACTTTAATTTCATCTATAAATGGCAAAGTTACAAGCGTTCAAAACCTAACACTCCTTCACCACACATATTTTTTGATTTGCATCCCAGTATAGTCGACAAAGACGTAGTTCTACGTCAAAAAATGTCACTTAGTTCGGTCTGACTTAGCACTGACCATATCAACACGCTAGTAATGATAGAACTCTGAAGATTAATATTTGTATTTTGTCTGGCTTGAGTGAACCCTATTTTAAGGGATTATTTTCAACGCAGAAGTGTACTTTGCTGCAAAAACGTTGGTGGTGATTTCTCATTACATACACACAAGTCTACATTTAAAAATAACTTCTTCTTCTTCTTATTATTCTTCTTCTTCTTCTTCTTCTTCTTCTTCTTCTTCGCATTTCAAGCTTATTACATATCGCATATTAGCTTATAGCACAGACAAACAGACATAACACTCCCAATCACATTCATCGCAAGCCACCACATTTCGAACTTATCAGTGATGCCAGTTCTTTTTCACATCTAGTTAGTAGATGTCAGCTCTTGAAAATGATAAGTGATCAAGGCATCCTACTGGTCTCCAGTCACATCTGACGAATACAGAAAAAAAAATTGTTGAATATTACATCAAAACTGCTGCACATTAGTCATTCCGTTCCTAATATTATGTTGTACGATGTAAACAGAATTCGAGAACAAATCATGTTGATGACTGTAATATTCTATCAACTTTTACCAGTTATTGATGTTCAATACTTCACCATGAATATCATTGATTGATACATATTATTTTTTTCTTCTGTGTACACTAGACTGATGCAAAATTTGACTTTTTCACTCCACAGTGCTCAAGTGGTTTCAAAACGGGTCCTGATTAGCCTCCCAAAGTTACAACTCATTTGGTTAGAAACAGACTTCGCACAAGCCATTTGAAGTTTACATGTCAATTACTATGGGAAATCTCAACTTTTTGTTCATTGCCTTCTAGTCTTTTTCCATATTGAGCTGCGAAATAATTTGGTAACCATTCTTATAGAAAATTTTCTCAGCTACAACTTTGCTCAAGATCGTATCTATATAAAACGAGACAGGAAAAAGTTATTAATTATTTAAGAGATTGGTAAACTTATGACATGATCAAGCAGCTGCTCTGTAGGCAACACTGTATTTTGCAGTGTGACATAGTAGCCATGATTTTTGTGTCCTATTCAACGCCCCAGAAACACCAATGATGCCTGCTGAGAAGTTGATTGAGCATGATCATAAGAAATCAGCGCATTGAACCATTTATAACTTTCGATCCTTGAATTTAATCAAAAAGTAGTATTGAGCAAAGTTGTAGCTGGGAAAACTTCATACAAGCACAGCTGTTTGCTTTTGAAGCAGACCAATATGGGGAATTATTAGATAGACATGAACAAAAATATTGGTTTTTGACACCATAGTAATTCCCATACAAACTTCAAATGGTTTGTGCCATCTCAGTTTCTCACCAAATGGGTTCAAATTTTGAGAGGTTAATCAGGATCCGATTTGGAATCGTTTAAGTATTGTGGAGCGAAAATTTCAAATTTTGCATCACTCTAGTGTACACATTGAAGTGATGAGCGGTGGGTAGAAAGGGCACTAATAAGTGATGCATTACCTCGTTTAAAAACTTGCTTCCAGCAAAAGAAAAAGCACACTAAGCAAACAAAACAAATCCCTAAAAAAAGTCTTAGCTTCTGAGAATTTTTCCTATGGATCCGTATTTCTGCAGAATTCAATCAATTCTATTGATCTTCTGAAAATTTCATAGAACCGTCATCACTGACTTCCATCTGTTTTGTTTTTATTCAACTCAGCTGACGCGTTGACAGAACGAGGGAAAAGCAACTAGTGAAAAAATAACATGCACGAAGGATGCTCCGGTTGCAAAACATTGCTTGGGAATGTGGATGATAGATGGTGCTAGTGCGCATGCAAAATACGCTTGATGATATTTTTTGAAGAATTTTCTTCTAAGAGTTATGTCTGTTTGTCTGTGCTTATAGCGTGCTCTCAACTTAGTGTTCTAGATGAACTACCACAGTTATTAATTGAGAGCTTTCGATGCCTGTACCATTTTTGCATTGGTATAATTGTGTGACAAGTCCAATCATACTTCAATGCCCAGGGAAATCGAGAAATTTTCTAACCCGAAAAATTCCTAGACCGAACCGGAAATTGAACCCAGCCACCTCCAGCATGGTCTTTCTTTGTAGCTGCACCTTTACCGACTGAGCTAAGGGAGGCCCCACACTTAAAAATTAACCAAGTTTAAAATGTTTGTAAATGTGTTCTGTTATGATCAATTGAGCTGAAATTTTGACACAAAACTTGGTTTTTTATTAACCGATCAGCTATGCATAAATTTTAATTTTATTGTCACCTTCCAGCAGGTGCTTCAAAAAATTTGGTTTTTCTTACACGTGAAATTTAACATATTTGTAGTTCTACGTCAAAATTTCAGCTCAATTGATCATAACAGAACACATTTACAACATGTTAAACTTGTGTCCGATCAACTTTGCACCACAGTGTATTTTTTTGTTTATTAATTTATTTGATAAGGCTCAACCGAATTAACTTAACAAAGCCGAGGATTCTTGTTCACTATACAATACATCTTAAAACTATAGTCAAAAGATACAACACAATAAACATTTTATCTTCCGCTATCCAATAAGCCTCCTCCACCAGAACGGGAGCCACTTCCAGTGGTTTCATGGTATGGCAGATTCGCCAACGGGGGTCAGAGCGCTTCCATTGCAGCAATGGACGCAAAACGTGGTCAGCACTCACACATTTATCACGAAACCATTGCTTTCCAAAGTTGACGACGTATCGACCGAAAGAACTGCTGATGAAGAACAATGAGGAGGACCACACAATGGTTGCTGCCGAGTAAACAAACGATGGCGTGACACACATTAAGAATGGTCTGCTTCTGTCGACAGCCGAGTGAACACTGCACCACAGTGTACGTAGGTACGAAATGCTGGATTAAGGTTAATGTAATACATTTAGGAAACAGTTGTGTCATATCTGTATTATGGATTATTGCTAAGCTTCTTGCTTCAGGAATTGTATTGAATACCTGTCAATCAACAAAACTTACTACGGCAGCAACTGAATTCTTCAGATGTGTTAGTGGTCACAGGATAGTTCATACCAGCCACCATGATGCTGAATTGAAACAATCAATTTGCGACGACAGATTTCCAAATAGTCCTAGTGTTAAAACCGTGGACCCTCGGTGAAATTGAAAAAAAAAACATATTAACGAGCAAATAAACCACAACTTGATTGTACATTTCGCTTACCAAAGCCACATCTCTTCCTTCGTTCGTTATGAATGGGCTATTTTTCAAGTTAATCCTTTAATCAACGAAAATTGTTGGTCATAGCCATCTGACACCTCTTCTCCATGTTCGATAAGAGTGTAGTAGCCATGCTTAGCATACACAGTTGAGGTCACGAACTGCTCATTTACTAATCACTTTGCACACAGTTGACGAAACATAGTTCTTTTGAAGCAGTAGATAGAATAGAGTTTAACCTTGTTATAGATACGTAAATATAGTAGATAACTATTCTAGTAATAAACTGTATTTGTTTTTGTGTTGTAAAAATGAAGTGAGAAATGCTCGCTACACATCTCGGATTTTAAGTGCAAAAATTCATTGGTGTTGATTCAAATGTTAAGATTTACCTACTCTTTGCATATCTATAGTAAGCTATAATCCTAATCTATGAATTACTTTAAAGAAAAACAAATTTCAACAACTGAGTGAAAAGTTATTAACAAATGATCAGTTGGTGTGTACAACTGTGCATACCAAGCATGGTAGTAGCTAGGTCACTTTCCATCGTTTTCAAAACAAAACAATACTTTTCCCACATCAAGAACACGAGTTGGTCTTCCAGTTGAGTTTGTTATTTCGATGTCGCATTGAGACGTCGCTTAGCGACATCTCATTGAGAAAAGCGCATGAGCTTTGCACATCCGGAAATGTGCTATGCTTAGTGCTTACAAAACAGTGCGACACACAGACATTATGAGAATGTGAGATGCGACAAAACTGAAGAGAGAGAAACAGAGTGCTACAAATCTCTTGCGCATGAGACTGCTATGACTACGAGACTATTCGTATTGCGTCTCGCATACGGTAGTGCGCGCAGTGGAAGCCTGAGGAAAAGGTTTGGCAGCTGAGTTATTAACAAAAGAGAAAGTTGATGAAGAGAATCAATCAATGCAGATAGGACCTTTTTAAATGTGTATCTAGAAATGTCAAAATCAAAATAGAGGCATCCAGAGACGCTGCTTAATAGAGATTGCTAAAGTATGATTGTGTCAGTGATTTGTTTTCATCGGGAAAATTTTCCGCTATGAAGTTTTTTTTTTCCGATGAAAACATTTTGCGTATCCGTATACGTGACGTAGTGTGCGTACGATAAACGTCAGCAATCTCTGTGGACTTCTCTGACGTTTGTGAAATGCACAAGTATTAATGCAGAACTTTGGGTAAATTATAAGTATTAGAGCAAGAAAACCTTTGAATTTACCGAGGGGAGTGACACATCTAAATCTCAATTCTTTATGCTCAAAAAATCTCACATTAGCGAATCAATCTTCGAAACATCTTCTTTCATTTCTCGTATCTACTTGCATCGCGCATCACCTTTTTGCATGAAATCTTCAGAATCGTCAACAATCTTCTTTCTATCTACTCAGCGTACGCGCAGTTAACCACAACAAAACATTTTTTCCTGCATCGTAGATAGAGTCGCCCCCTCGAAATTTACCCAAAGTTCTGCACTAATACTTGTGAAATTCACAAACGTCAGAGAAGTCTATAAGAGACGCGCGAAAACTGAAGCCAAAAGTTCCAATCGAACCGTCAAACGCGGTTCCAATCGAGCAATGTAAATAGATACGAGCGCTTCGCGAGGAAAGCGTGAGGAGTATTGAGATTGCGGATAAAATTTCATTTTTGAGATTTAAATAATTATAATTAAGTTTGCGTATGAAAAGTGCAATTTGATGCTCTTTGACTTTAGAAATACAAATAAAACACAATTAAAATCTTTTGAGATTATTTTTTATATGTACACAATGTCAAAAAGTAAATTTTTTTTTTAAATTACAAACTCGCTTATCAACTGTCAAGTTTTTAATCACTGGATTTGTATGGCTTATAAAAAGTCAGAAAATTTTGAACCTATCATCTATGTAGTTATACAAAGCATCATCAAGGTAGCTACTCGGGCTGGAATATTATTGTTATTCTCGTTATGTTCTCATGAAATATGCGCTCTAGTGCAACGAAAAACATATATACAGGCCCTGTAACGTTGATCAAGGCGTTTCCGGTGTAATCTGTCAAGATAGTGAATTTGGAGAAGAATGTCTTAAAAGGGATTTTTCGATTACTTTTTAAAGGGACGTATCTGCTTTTGTAAATAATGCATTTGATCGTCGGTTTGGCGTAACTGGTGGCTCTCCCACGGTAGTTTTAGCACGCGAAATCGAGAATTAATTCATACAGTGTAGGAAGCATGAATCGGAGATTGCATAATTTTGCGCAACGCTCTGTAAAATATCCCCTCCAATGTAGTCTATTTGGTTTCACTCAATTTTGTCAAAAAAAATATTATTCAAATACTTCTTATACTACCGTAATCGGTTCGGATATTCGCTCAAATTTAAAGTCACTCGAAGTAAACACAAAATTGCGGGTTGCCAAACCTTGCAGACAAAATAACTTTGTTGGCCGTGCAACCAGATTTCCTTTTATTCTCTCCGCGTGTCTCTTATAAAACATCGTCTCTGGAGGCATCATTCTGTACGCACACACCTACAAAATAAGGGGTGTTCAGGTTTTTTAAATGCTCGATTAAAAGAAATGCGTCAAGTTTAGGTCGACCCAAATTTTGATCGTAGCACCTTTTATTAGCTGCTTACTTACTTACTTACATATTTATGAATTTCATGCATAAATGTTGGATATATCCAAGGGACTGGTACCATAGAGGTAACTCTAAGACCAGAAGGTCCCGGAGAAACGTGCTCAACTTTTTGGCTCAGCTCTGGTACTATCTTCGGTCCCAAGCTGATCGATTCACCCCTCGAAACATAGGAAAATCCACGAACCCCAAATTTTATTTGTCAAACTTTCATAGCAAATCAAAACAAACATTGTGTAGTACTAGAATTTTGACTAGAATGGGGTACGTTAATCGATTTGCTTGGGACCAATAGGCTAGTCAAGTAGTGAGCCAATTTAAAATCATTAGTTTCGTATTGATTGTTGCTGGTACGCTGCCATCTTTTCGTAGGCAGCATATAGAAGTGAAAACAAGGCAATCAAAGCTAGGCTCAAGCGTGGGCCCGCGGCTATGCTCACTATAGACCTTTTTGACGTTTAATCGTCTTTCTCCATCTACACGCTTAGAAATAAATAATTTTACACGTGACGGAATCCATCTTTGACATAAAAGATGAGACGTAAACAAACATGTCATGTAATATTAAGTTCTCCGAGACTGAAAAGTTCGTTACTCAACGAAAAGTACGTTTTATTAAGCTATATTTCACGTCTGTTATGACTCAAATTTATGTCAAAATTGATGCTCGTATATGTCACTCTCAGAGCACCTAAATTTACATGATTTTTTTGTTGAGTGTTAAACACACAGGGTTGAAGGGAAGGTATGTTTTCCCTCTAACCTGCACAGTTCGAAAACGTAGTGTAAATTTATGTTCAACATGATGCACATAAATGGAGCGTCACATATCATATATTTTTACATTATACAGCATGTAAAGTTCTGACACATTTTATGCAATGTAGCAAATATTGTATACAAAAGCCCATCTTTGTAAACAACATTGTTTAAACGGCGCCGGTGGTGTAGTGGTAAGCGTGATTATCTCTCATCCCAGCAGGCCTGGGTTCAATCCCAGTCGGCGCCGCCGGGATGTTCTGAGGCATAACATCTCTGATCACGCCTTCCTTCGGATGGGAAGTAAAGCCGTTGGTCCCCGGTTCATGAGTTGATGGGTCGATAGGTAGGGTCCAGGTGTGGGAGCTGACTTCCTGGCACGTCGGTAGCATTGGTGCTCAGCACGGAAAACAAGATCGACGGAAAAAACAAACCAAAGAAAAAAAAATAAAAAAAAACATTGTTTACAAGTTACTCGGTTGCGTGAAAAGAAATACAAGTTTACGTGAATGAATGTTTACATCACAATCAAAATTTAGAATTTTTATCTGTGTGTTTACCTCTTGCTCGCACTCCATAAATTTAAATGGTGTATTAGCATAGAGGTAACTCTAAGACTAGAAGGTCCCGAAATAACGTGCTCAACTTTTTGGCTCAGCTCTGGTACTCTCTTCGGTCCCAAGCTAATCGATTCACCCCTCGAAACATAGGAAAAACGAATAACCCCTCATTTCATCTGTCAAATTTTCATAGCGAATCAAAACAAACATTGCGTAGTACTAGAATTTCGACTAGAATGGGATACGTTAATCGTTTGCTTGGGACCAATAGACTAACTAGTCAAGTAGTGAGCCAATTTAAAATCGTTAGTTTCGTATTGATTGTTGGTATTAGCAACAATCAATACGAAACTAACGATTTTAAATTGGCTCACCACTTTAGTAGCCTATTGGTCCCAAGCAAACGATTAACGTACCCTATTCTAGTTGAAATTCTATTACTACACTATGTTTGTTTTGATTCGCTATGAAAGTTTGACAGATAACATCAGGGGTGTGTGGATTCATGCAGAACATGCAGGGGTGAGTGAAATAGCTTGGGACTGCTTGGGACCGTTGTTCTGGTACTGAGTGAGCCAAAAATAATAATGATTTTCTTCGGGACCCAGTGGTCTTAGAGTTACCTCTATGGTATTAGTGCGCTCCGATTAAACGTCAAAAATTTCTATGGCTACTTGTTATTAGTAGACATAGGGGTGCCACTTTCCTGGATGTAGCTGATTGTAATTGTTTTTTGGCGTATGACGGAAATGGGACCCTTATGACGAAGAAGTGCTCACCCTTTAACAAAAAATTCTCATAAGGAGTTTTACGACCCCTACCGCTTACCAACCTTTGTCAAACATTGTGCTGTAGCAACTCAATCAGATTTTCTTTTAATTTCCGTTCCCATCTTTGTCAATGGCTCCTTATTGCTCCGTAGTTCATATACAATAGGGATTTCTCCCCGTTTCGGTGGCTCAACCACATGGTTGGATGTCCATCAATCGGGTATCATTTTCAATGCACTATACATCCTTCCAGAAACGAACGGAAAAAATAACGACTATTGACCTACTTTTGAACCCTCGATATGTATGGGGGAATGAAAAATAAACTGCCCCTTATCCGTAACGACTACCGCAGTATGGGAAGTATACAACATTTGTCTCGGTCCTCCTTCGCCTCACGTCACGACCTCACAACTTCCATTCCATTGCGATAACAAAGCATGACCCAAGCCCAAACTTGATTGATGATGTCTTTTGCTACCAATCTACCATCATTGGAAAAAAAAACAACAGCATAAAAAAATAGTAAACCACACACGCCGAGAGGAAACTCCAAAAACAGCTCAACTTTATCGTTCTGGTCTGTTTGTTCGAATGTTTGCATCTTGTTTGGAAGTCAATCATCGCACATTGTCTGCTTTTTGTAGCTGATATCCGAGTCGGTGGAACAGATCAAGAAAAAAATGGGCAAAATGTCAGTAACCTCTGCCATGGGTTAATAGGTGCGAGCCGTCAATGTAAACAACTCATTTTCAGACAGATATCGAAAAAGACGTTGTCACTTGGCCAGAGCATGGGGAAGAAAGCGGCATAACTGACTTTGAAACCAAATCCTTGTGTGGTAGGTCACTTCTCCTCCCAAGGGCCCTTCAGTATAGAATGTTTTACCGAAAGGCATAAAGGTACAGTAACCCCTCCATTTATGTGGTGGGTGGTAGCGGCCACCCATCGCTGTTTCTTGGCTGTCCTTCAATCAATAACGCTGATTTTTTGTATGTGATTATTGTCAATGATTGGTTAAAGGACAGCTGAGAAATAGCGATGGGTGGACGGTACCACCCATCGCATAAATTGAGGGATTACTGTACATCAGAAAACATAATTCTGCTAATGTGAACACATGTGGTCATTCCGTTCTGGTGGCCGCCGTTTGGTGACACGGCTCGAAAGAACACGAGCCGAATCGGGTTCAAGAAATTCCAAAAGAACCAACGAAAGAAGCGAACAGAAAATGTGAACGCTGTCAAATAAATAATATAGATTAATTCGAGGCTCATTTTTTGGAGAATGGAAAGTGTCGTTAAGGAGATAATTTAAACAAGCGATAAATTTTGTGTACATTAATAAATACGTGAATTAATAGCCGCTTTGCGCGGTGTGAGGATAAATTCGAGATTAATGACCGAGTGGTGGGAAGCAATGAAATGGAAATGAAATGAATCCGGCTTCCCGCGGTGGGTGGTAATCGGGGACAGTAATTTATTTCACGAAGAAAGTAGTTGTTGGTAGGTACTTAAAAAAAACTCCGGGTTCGAAGAGCAAAGATCATTTTATAGAATGTACAGTGTACATTAGACTGATGCAAATTTGAAATTTATCTTTAACTTTTCTTCCTTACATGTTGTCGAAAAGTGATCTTGAAGAAAGTTGTAGCTGAGAAAATTTCCCAAATGCTCAACTATTCTGTTTTAAAGCGGAGAGATATGGTGAATTGTTATATAGATATGATAAAAAAAATGGTTTTCCCATAGTAATTTCCATATAAAATTCAAATGGTTTGTGCCAAGTCAGTTTCTTACTAAATGAGTTCACATTTTGGGAGGCTAATCAGGACTCAATTTGGAACCATTTGAGCACTGTGGAGCGAAAATTTCAAATTTGCATCAGTCTAGTGTACATTGTACACGGTATTTATTTTCTGTCAAATAACAACAGGGATGGTCGATTCATGTTTAAATCAAGCGATCAGAATCACAAGGGCCCAAGGCAGTACCTTCATAACAAGAAAATCTAGAGCTCACAGAGTTCCAGGAGAATCATGAACTTTAGCAATGCATAGAACTCCCGGAACACCAAAGAGCTCTCAAAGTTCTTCTAAAAGTCAAGCAACCCTTAAGAAATTTTAGAACTGCAAGATTTTATGAATCTTTGAAATTTTTCGAACATCTTAACGGAATCCCTTTATGAAGAGCTTTGAGTGTGTTGGTTTATTTCCTTTAAATTCCGTTATAATTGCTTATCTTTTGATAGATACGCGTATTTCGTCTACTACTTGCAGACTTCATCAGTGCCAAGTACCAGTGGTGTTGAGTACTTGGCACTGATGTGGTGTTGAGTAAAGTCTGGAACGCGCAAAAATTTGTCAACTTGTAATTGGTGTATTTCTGTTAAAAATGCATTAAAAAAATCCTGAAATGCTGCATTTGGAAGTTGAGTTTTCACCGTTTGCTCTCCAGCTTTCAAAATGACGTCCAAGCGTTCTCACACGCCAAATTGGCAAAATTGCTGGATGTGGCCAAATCGACCGTGACAAACGTTTTAAAAGTGTTCGGGGAGCGTCTGTCGACCGCCAGGACGCCGGCAATCCTGAAAACCTGGGAAGCCGGCAAAAACGGCGGCAATCGTAATCCGGACGTGGCAGCGACGACGAAGAAGGTGGCGGTGAAATATAAGCGGAATCCTAACCTCCATCCGGGACGTCGCTGGAAAGCTCAATGTCTCCCATACTACTGTGAAGCGGGCCAAGAAACGAGCCGGGTTGTTGACGTTTAAGAAGGTGAAGGTGGCGAACCGAGATTACAAACAAAACACGTCGGCAAAGCAGTGTATGTAAGGTAGCCACCATCCCTTCAAGACTTGTCTTGTATGCAGCTCCACTCAATAGCAAGATCAATTTGAGCTACCGATCTGAATTCACAATATCGCTGTATGAAGGGCCAAAAACGAAAGGGCGGACCCGTAAGCAGAGACACTTACGCGAAATCCGCGGGAATTTAAGAATCTCCTTCCAACGATACGCTCCAACAAATCGAATAACACAATTCGCAATACTTATTAAGCTTCCTACTGGATGGTTTGTTAAGAAGGGCGCGTCAATCGCCCTAAAACTGTTGAAGTAGAATTCACACCACCACAATCGAATCGGTAGGATAAAGAAAATGATAGTGTTTATTCCCTCCTAGACTCCGGCTGTCAATCATACCATCGTCCAGTTTCAGCTTGAATGATACCCTGATGCTCCCTCCCAACCCAGTATTTATTTATATAATGAAAATATATGCAATGGATAAATTAAATATATCAGAACATTAAAATATGACATAATGAACACGTCGGCAAAGCAGTGGTCCTGAAAACTGTATACGAATCTGCTCACAAAGTTCGACTGTGTTTTTATGGACGATGAAACTTATGTGAAGGTGGATTTCAAGCATCTTCAGGGACAGGAGTTTTATATAGCATCTGGAAAAGGGAAGGTGACTGAAATTTTCAAAACCATCAAACTATCGAATTTCCCGAAAAAAATATCTCGTCCGGCAGGCGATATGCACGTGTGGTCTAAAAAGCGACATTTTCATTACTACGGGAACCATCGGCAGTTCGGATTTGGAAAACCAATAGAATAAACGACCATTTTTTCCTTTAAATATTTGAATTGAACTACCAAAAGAAAAATAAGAAGATTTTTGTGATATGAATTTTGACTGAAAGAAACGATTTTTTTGTCGACCAGTTTTTGCGCGTTCCTGTCTTTACCTGGAACTGATGAAGTCTGAAAGTAGTAGACGAAATACGCGTATCTGTCAAAAGATAAGCAATTATAACGAAAGATTTTATGGAAATCTAAGAATTTTTAAAACATTAACGACAGTAGGAACGGTATAACTCCTGACACTTTTAAAATTAGAAGATTTCATATAGCAATAAGCTCCGTATCGGATTAAATTCTAATACTAGCCCTGATCAGAGGATCTGCCATATGCTTGATTAGTAATGTATTGATTAACACCAACAACGACATCAAAGCATTCGTGATTGGGATTCATTCCGAGGACAATACAATACGGAGTATTGGTTATAATTAAAATGTGATGGGTCAGTACACTTTGACTGAATATTAGGGCGGGTCAACATTCCAACTGCTTTTTCAATACGTATTGAGGTCCCCAACAACTGTGAAAATTTTGAACAAATTTGGTTATAATTTCGATTTACGGGAGAATTTTAAATTTTGTATGGGAAAATGTATGTGAAACGGAACGATCCTATTCATTACAGAATACTATACAAAACAAATTTATCGAAGACTGAAAATCGATTTGATCTATGTACAAACAATTATTAATCTTTCACTTTTGACCATGTGTCTAATGTGACCACGTACCTAAAAACTCATATATAGGCCTATAGGTATGTGTGTGGGTTCAAAGAGCGCCCAATGCTTCTCTTTGATTCTGTGCATATTTCTTCTCGGCGTAGTGAGAGCTTTTGAAGCAAAACTGATTACTCTTGGTGCTTGATTTACGTTTACATTTCTTGTACCAGCACAGCACCCAGAGCAACTGGAGATGCGTCTGTGTATACACACTTAGAAAAAAAATCATGTAAATTTAGCTGCTTTGAGAGTGACATATACGAGCGTCAATTTTGACATAAAATTGAGTCATAACAGACGCGAAATTCAACACAATCAAATTTAGTTTTCGTCGAGAAACAAACTTTTCACTCTAGGAGCACTTAATTTTACATGAAATATTTGTTTACGTCTGATCCTTTATGTCACAGAAGGATTCTGTCACGTGTCAAATTAGTTATTTCTAAGTGTGTATGATTTGCTGTTTGATGGCCTTAAAAGCTTCGTTTTGCTCTGGTCTTCATAACCATGACCTAGAGGTTGTTGCTGCCCACAGTGGGTTTGACATATTTGTAAAATTTATTATGGGCGAACTTCAGAAGTATTCTGCAAACTTCAGGGAAGTTTTGGGAGCTACAGGGAAGTCCAATGTTCTCCTGGTAAGTTCTACGATCCTTAAGAAAGTTCTGTGAACTGTAGTAAAATTATATGAACGTCGTTGGATCGCAACATCGGCGCAGGGCTCTACAGTGCTTGACTGTATAAAGCGTTACCATCAAAAGCCTCCCGCCGTGACTTTATTGTAGCTCCGCAAACTTCAGGAAAGTTCTATAAAAATCATAAAAGCTCCACGAACGTCAGGAAAGTTCATCAAATTATCAGGACGTTCTGAAAATCACTTACAACATTAGGTATGTACAGTCCGCATCGTGCTCTCTTGCCGTGCGAATCTATTTGCTTTTTGCTAAAAGAAGTGTTACTACTACCTAAAGCTACAACAAGTTTAAACAGGACTTTTCAGTGCTCAACCTGTAAAATTTCTACCTTGTTCAACTCTCATTCCTCTTCGATCCTTGTTTGGACCCTACCCGAGGTTATCTTTCTTGGATATCGATTTGTAAAATTCCTCTTCGATCCTTCAGATTCTTATAGTAATCTGCTTGGAAGTCGATTTGGATAAAAATTTACTGCCGCCATGGTGCCTAAGCAGAAAAGAAAAGGGCAATCCCTTGATCCCCCTTCTGATGAAATTAATTTGAGCAATCAATCCAAGAAAAAATCTAGTAAACTTTCCCGGCTTAATGCCAAGAAGGAAAAGATTCCCCTATTGTGATAACCACTTCCGATTTCCATGCTCTTCGCATGGAACTTTTGAACTTCGTGAATGTTAAGTTTTCACTACAAACTGGACGTCGGGGTAAATGCCGTGTATTGGCTGAAACCTTGGACGGATTTAAATGTCTTCTCAAGTCTACGTAAGAAGCAGCACACATTTTTTACTTACGACACGTGTGTTCAAGGTTGTCATGAAAGGACTGCCCAGTGGTGAATCCCTGGATCAGATCAAAGATGAGCTGGCAAAATTACTTGGAGTTGTACCACTCCAAGTAATCAAAATGAAATCCCGTCCTGGCGATTCGCGCAACGGAATTTCTAATGATTTTTACTTAGTTCACTTCAAGTCTAGTGAACTAAACAACCTAAAGGCCTTGGAAAAAGCTAGCCTTATGCTCCATGTCCGAGTGAAGCGTGAACACTTCAGGAAGACTGGAGGAAATTTCCAAAACCTCACCCAGTGCCGTAAGTGCCAGGGATGGGGTCAAGGAACTAAAAATTGCTACATGCCAGCCAAATGCATGAATTGTGGTGATTCCTCTCACGCAAAAGACGACTGTCCTGTGAAGGAAGATCCTATGAAATTTAAATGTTCAAATTGTGGTGAAAAACACAAATCCAATTTTTAGGAATGTAAGACTCGCAAAGCGATCCTACAATCTCGTTCTAAGCGACAGGTAGGAAACGCTCCACGTTTCCAAACAGGTACAAATTACTCTGCTGTTAACAACGGTCAGCGAGGAACAAATTCTACATTCGTACCCGTAGGTACAAATATCACCCCTGCTTCAAATTTTTCATCTGTACCTACTCCCCTCGCTGCTAACAATGTTTAGCGATTTAATGGAGCTACCTATGCTGCTATTGCAGCGGCTAGAAATCAAAATACTAACCAATGTAATTCTAACGGAAATTTTGAAAATTTTGACTTAGGAAGCATTGCTGCTCCTAAAATGGAATTTTACAGAAATCATTAATTGACATGATTTCCAACTCCATGTTTGATGCTATTCAAAAATCTAATCTAACTATAACTCCATGTTTGATGCTATTCAAACTGGAGTAAAATTTGCGAATAATATTGTCATGACTTTGAAATTCAGCAATGGATTTTAAATCATTAAATATTTTAAATTGGAATGCTCGATCTATTAAAGATAATGAATCACACATAAAATTCTTTCTTCATTTGAAACCAAAGTTTTTTAAACTTTGGGAGTTTCTGTTGAAACAAAATTTGGACAACTTACGTTTATAGCTGCATATTTGCCATTCCAATGCGTAGGCCAGCAAAAGAATTTTCCCAAGGGTGACCTTCAGAAACTTACCCGTCATAGGTCTAAATTCTAAATTATTGGTGATTTTAATACAAAACACCGTTTATGGAATAATGGTCAAAGCAATTCCAATGGTAATATTCTGTTTGTTGATTGTTCTGCAGGTTATCACATTATTCAATATTCAAACAGCCCAACATGCTATTCTTCAGAAAGAAATCCCTCAACTATTGATCTGGTCTTAACTGATTCATGTCAACTTTGTAGCCAATTGGTTACCCATGCTGACTTCGGTTCTGATCACCTTTCAGTAACTTTTTAAATATCCCTAGAAGTAATTTCTAATCCCAACAGCTCTACAAGAGCTGATTGGGAGCAATATCGAACATTTATGGAATATAACTTCGATCCAAACATTCCTTTGCAAACCAAAGATGAAATTAATTATGCTCTTGAATCTATGACTACTTCTATATTTGAAGGAAGAGCTGCCTCAGTTCCAAAATGCGAGGTTAAATTCGATTCAATTATAATAGACGATGATCTTCAGCTCTTGATCCGTCTTAAAAATGTCCGTAGGAGACAATATCAAAGAACACGCGATCCTGCCATGAAACTTATCTGGCGGGATTTACAAAAACAAATTAAAAAACGATTCTCTGCCCTGAGGAACAAAACTTTTGAAAATAATGTGTCTAAATTAGACCCGAGTTCCAAACCCTTTTGGAAACTCACAAAAATGTTGAAAAAACCTCAAAAGCCAATTCCAGCGCTTAAAGAAGGTGGTAAAATTTTGATCACAAATTTGGAAAAAAGCTCAGAAACTTGCTAAGCAATTCGAGAGTTCCCATAATTTCAGTTTGGGTCTTACTAGTCCTATTGAGAATCAGGTCGCTCGGGATTATTTGAATATTTTCTCTCGGGAAAATATTTTTGATGATTCCTGGGGGACTGATTTGGACGAAGTAAGGTCTATAACTAAAAAGTTTTAAAATATGAAAGCTCCAGGTGATGATGGAATTTTCTATATCCTCATCAAAAAACTCCCAGAGAGTACCTTGTCTTTCTTGGTAAAATTATTTAACAGATGTTTCCATTTGGCATACTTTCCCGATAAATGGAAAAATGCAAAAGTTGTTACAATTTTGAAGCCGGATAAAAATCCAGCTGAAGCTTCTAGCTACCGTCCAATAAGTTTGCTTTCTTCAATAAGTAAACTTTTTGAAAAAATAATTTTGAATAGAATGATGCTTCACATCAATACGAACTCAATTTTTGCAGATGAGCAGTTTGGATTTCACCATGGGCATTTCACTACTCATCAACTCTTAAGAGTTACCAATTTAATTCGTTCAAACAAATCTGAAGGCCACTCAACTGGAGTTGCTCTTCTAGACATAAAAAAGCATTCGAAAGTGTTTGGCATGAAGGTTTGATTGCTAAAATGAAAAAGTTTAATTTTCCACTCTCTATTATGAAATTAGTTCAAAATTATTTAACTGCCAGAACTCTGCAGGTAAATTATTAAAACTCCAAATCTGAATGACTACCTGTTAGAGCAGGAGTTCCTCAGGGTAGCATTCTTGGGCCTATATTGTATAACATTTTCACTTCGGACCTCCCTGATTTGCCTCAGGGCTGCCACAAATCTTTGTTCGCTGATGACACAGGCATTTCAGCTAAAGTAAGAAGTCTTCGTTTATTTGCAGCAGACTGCAGAAAAGTTTAGATATTTTCTCTTCTTATTTACAAAAATGGAAGATTTCTCCCAACGCTTCCAAAACTCAACTTATAATATTTTCACATAAGCCTAGAGCTTCCTTTTTGAAACCTAGTAGTAGTCACATAGTCACTATGAACGGAGTTCCAATTTACTGGTCAAACCAAGTGAAATAGCTTGGATTAGTACTTGACCAAAAATTAACTTTTAAAGATCACATTGAGGGCATTCAAGCCAAATGTAACACAAATATATAAAATGTTTGTATCCTCTTATAAACAGGAAATCCAAACTTTGCCTGACGAATAAACTTCTAATATTTAAACAAGTTTTTAGACTGGCCATGCTTTACACTGTGCCAATATGGTCTAGTTGTTGCACTACCAGGAAAAAAGCACTTTAAAGGATGGAGAACAAAATTCTGAAGATGATTTTGAAGTTGCCTCCCTGGTACAGTACTAACGAGGTACATATAATTTCGAATGTTGAGACTTTGGAACAAATGTCCAACAAAATAATTAATAATTTCAGGCAAAAATCGTTGCAATCCTCAATTACAACGATTAATTCCCTTTATACTTAGATAAGGTTTAGTTTTAGTTTTTAGTTTTAAGATTTCAAATGTTATACTGACAGCCAGGTTTAAAAAACCTGTTTAAAATACTGAATTGCCAAGACAGGAACAATGTAAAAAACACTTTGATATGTATCATAACAATTAAGGCTGGTAAGTTACTGTAGTAACTGGAGCACTTAAGTTAAAATGAAACGTAATTCATTTTGAATTTGGAACAAATAAAGAGTTAAAAAAATTCGAGATGTACTGTGAAATTTAGGAAAAAACTGCGAATTTCAGGGAAAAAAAAAATCAAATTCGGAGACGTTCTGCAAACTTCAAATGAGTTCTAAGAACATCAGTCAGATCTCTCGGTGGAACAACTCCCATTCCATTTAAGAGAAAACAGGTATGATAGTGAGAATTAGTTACAATATCCCTTTCTCTTTTACGCTACCCTTATGGAATGTGATAAGGGTATTGTAAAAATGAAGGAACAGGGAGGGGGTGCAAACGTTAGAACATGTCACCTAAAAAAATATCACTAGTGCGGCTCTGTCTACAACTTGTCCTTAGATACAATTTTGATACAACCAATAGTTTTTGAGATACGTTTTTATCAAACATAGTGCTCATGAAAATATATACGCCCTTTTAAAAAATGACGCTTGAGTCGAATTGATCTGAATATCAATGGAAAATTCATACTGTCAAAAACGTAGATAAACCTTCATTTAAATCGGAAAGACTCCTGGACCTGCTATATACAATCCGTCTTTTATTGAAAACAATGGCAGTTTGCGAGCTTGTTGGTTACTTCGGTAGTATACCTTATGAAGTTCTCTACATCGATCTACGAACACTATCAATGTAACCCCTGTAAAGGCCTTCTAATAGATGCCAACCATTCCCAAATTCGTAAACCAATTAGTTGATCCTCGTTTGCGTGCCACAAGCGAATCCAGAAAACAATCATTTCCAACTACCCTTACATCTGCTCCGATGAACCAGAACGCAAAACATCTTCTGCTCGAGAAGTTGCCATCGATTTTCTCCTCCTTTTCTTGACTCCATTACAACACCAACCACCATGACCCTTCATAACTTCGACCCACTTCAGCATTATGGTTGGGAAAATCTCCCTGACAGTCACATCACATCATGGAGCGTCGTATTATACAGAAAAGAACCCTGCCATATACATTGTACTCGTAGCGCGAACGGTGTGATATAATGTTATGCGATCCGAGCGAAGCACTAAATCCGCGAAGCGAATACAAAATTCATCTCAATCCCCTTTGGCTGCAAATGCGAGGAAACAGTATTGTTGCAAAATTTATACCCGACAAGTGACGTGCTTTTACGTTTTCTTGAACGGATCTCTCCAGTTCAATCCGGGGATGGACGATTTTTACAAAAAACTCTCACGTACCTTCTTGCTCTTCGGCGGCTTGGATGCTGTCCGATCTGACTGTTGCTCACCATCCGGTCCGTTGTCTTTGTTTGGTTCCCTTTGCGAGTCCTCATCACCAGCATCAGCATCGTCATCATCACCAGCATCAACGGCAACAGCAAGCAACTCCTGCTGCTCGCCGCTGCCACCG
Source organism: Ochlerotatus camptorhynchus (assembly GCF_037179485.1). Taxonomy (NCBI): domain Eukaryota; kingdom Metazoa; phylum Arthropoda; class Insecta; order Diptera; family Culicidae; genus Ochlerotatus; species Ochlerotatus camptorhynchus. The sequence goes on from NW_027040849.1 coordinate 5,009,965, forward strand.
GCCGGTGAACCGGAACGTGACTCCGGCTCGCTCATCTCCAGCAGAAAGTCCAACGAAGGACGTGACGATTCCATTCCCTTGCGAGGCGAGGGACTAAACCCGGAACTAATGTTCACACCCACACCCTTCGGAATGAAGCTTTCTTCGCAAATTTCTTCTGAGCAACACCGAATTCCACTTTCAGTAACAGCTGATTACATAATTGGATTTACTGGGGACCCACTTTCCGGTATTTGCACTCCGAATCCCAAATCGGCAGGATTTATTTTACGAGGCTAATTTTCACTCACTCACTTATACTGCATCTAGGCTGCGCCCTACCTCAATCGGAATCGAATTATTCACGAACAAAGAAAGCAATTACTAACACGCCCTGGCACACTTTTCCGAAACGATTTTACGGAACACTTGTTCGGTAGATGATCGCGATTCGATATCCATAAAATACCCACGACGATTTCACGATGCGAAGGAAAATTCGATACCAGCACACACCACCGACCGATATTACCGACCGTCGACTAGCACACGGTTGTTCCTGAAGTCTGCGGAGGCAGCATCCTCGCGTGGAACATATTCTCGCTCTCTTCAGAAGTTTCACACAGTGCAGTCGAGACTCTCCCCGGCGTGGCCGCAGAAACTGGAGCACAGAAAGGACTTTGTTTCCATTCACAAAAAAAAACACAAACGAATTTAGAAGGATGGCAGCCGGTGAGGGGAGTGAGTCCATACTCGTCTGGGATTTTCACAACCGACTCAACAGGAAGCTGCAGCTACGATATTCCAAAACTATTCACTACTACACGCTTACCTTTATTCTGAATTTCAGCGTGTCTGGCTTCTAGTTCATTGTTTGTCTTTCGCCTTTCTTAGTCGACGACGACGACCGCGAAAACGATATGCCGGTCCTAAGAAGCTTTCCTATTTTCCCATTTCTATTGTATTCTATCGTCACCATCGTCCCCGACTACGGCACTAATGAGCTGAGAGGAAAGAGAGCGAAACAATCTCTCGCTCTCGCGATTTTCCCAACGAACGGAGGATGCACTTTTTCCGGTGGCGTTTCACCCCCGTAACGATGACGACATGCGCGTATCCTTGCTCTGGAGAAGGGTTGCTCTCGTCGGAGCTGATGACGGTTCGGAGGTAACCAACAACAACGGGGTTGGAGATGGGTGGCGAGAGCTTCCATTGTGGAGAGGTGTGTGAGTGTGTTTATTATGCAACAGTGCTCTCGGTTCGTTTGGTAACCTATGAAAGGAGTAATGCATTCGTTAATCAAGAGCTGGGTGGATGGTGGGAGGAACTGAATTTACGCACAACACTCAAGAAAGGATGATATTCAATGAATGGAAATTAATTTTAAAAAGGACAATTATTTTTCACTGAAGCCATGCGGACAGGGGATCATTTTTCAAAAATTCAAAAGAAATTTTTTTTTGTTCAAATCTGAAATTCTGTAACTACACGGTAAGACAAAAGTACCCAACGGCCAGTTCACTTTTACCTACTTTTGACTCCTAATTCTCCTTCTAATGTTGTCAAAAATAGAGGAGTAAAACCTCCCAACAGGGGTAGTAAACTGTGGGAACACAACGTTTTGGTTAAAAAGCAAGTGGAAAATTCCACACGAACTGCACACAAGTAAATGAAAATTACTTTGACCCGCTTTACCTACTTTTGGGTTCCTGCACTATAGTGCCGAGATGAGTGAAAAGAACATACTTTTGGGTACTTTTTCTAACCGTGTAGAATACGGTGAACTCATTTTCATGAACAAAATGTCGGATTTGATCGATAAAACTGCAACACGGCTGATGAAAGTTACTCAAATTGAGTCGAATTAGAATAAAAAGTGGAGTGGATGAGTCGAATTAGAATAAAAAGTGGAGTGGATGAGTCGAATTTTTCTCGACTTTCCTCTAAAATCGGTATGAATTCAGTAAAAGTTTATGAACTATTCAGTCTTTGAATATCTTATCTAATCTAATATAATCCAACACCAACACAGCCAATTCTTGAAAGCATCTTGGAAAATGATGGATACACCTCCATAATTTTTCTTGTTTATTTGACATATGTTTCACATTGAAGATGCCTCACATATACCAAAACGGCCAGGGTACTGTGTGGCATTTAAGGGGCAAGATGATTCAGAAAACATCGGGCCTATTTGAATCAAAGATGAAACGTGGAAATCTCGTACCTTTATCGTAATTATATGATTAGTTGATTGTTGGAAGCATCTAGGCTAGAAAGGTTAAGTGATGCTCCATTTTCCTCTGGCGATTGGGGCATGAGTACTAAATCTTGTCCTAGTATTTTATGACATGTGGTTATAGCGCCATTACTCGCTTTCTACCCGAATCCTGTCACTACTATTAACAAGGCATATACAGTAACAAGGATTAAAATGTGTTGTGCAGAAAAAGTGTATATTTAGCCGGGGTTTACCGGTAAGCAATGAACGATTATAACAAGACTGTCACATGCGCACAGTATGAAAGTATGAGTTAAGCTATGCATCGCATTTTGTATCGTAGCAGCAATCATTGGCCAATGTTGCCAAAACAGTAACGTGCATATATTAAATAAAATTCAGCGTTGCCAGTATTCCAGATTTATCTGGATTTTGTAGATTTTTAGTCGTCTTGCCAGATACACAGGCAGACCACGTATATTTCCAGATTTTTTAAATATGTTCCAGATTGTGCCAGATTTTTTAAACATGTTGCTTTAAAAATATCACTGCAATTCATTTAAACTTTTTTTTAAAAATAAAAAGTCAAACTTGCTACTTTATTTATTAAAAGCCATCAAAGTTGGACATTATTGGAATTCTAAGGTAATTCTGAAAATAGTTCACTGTTAAGTGTGAGGCGAATTCTTTGTAAAATCAAAGGAGAATTTCAAGCTATTTCTGAGTAGAATTACATCCATCTTTGTGGATTTTAATAAAATTTTAAGCGCGATTTCTGGGAGACTTTCAAAACCATTTTGGCAAAGTACTACAATACTGAAAAGGATTTCAAAACAATTCTTACCTTACTCACAAAGCTCTTCAAATGGAATTAACGGATAAGTCTGAGAAGAGTGTGACGGTCATTCTGAAGAGTGTACCAAGTAAATTGTTAAGAATATTTTAAGACTTTCATAGAGAAAAATGGACACAAAATTGAGTAATTTTTCCAATTTGAGGGAATCAGAGAGATTACAAGAGGTAATGCTAAGAACTCTTAGAATGTTACTGGACAAGTTTAGATATTTTCAAGATTATTTCAGGGGAGTATAAAAAGAAATATGATGGAATTAGAGGATGATTCAAATTGAACTAAAAAAAGGCGAAGATATCCTTTGAAGAGTTCTAAGTAAATTCCTTGGGGCAAGACAGCTTTTGATCATGAGTAAAACCGGAGTTAATTTTGAGTAACTCTGAGTAACTCGCGTTGCTCATCATAAAATACACATAGCAACCGATACTTTCAAGCAAAGCAAAGCAACAACGGTGCGCTTGCAATGCTTTACTGGGAAGATCTTTCAGCAATGAAAGGGCAATTGCACGTGTATGAAAGGAACTACAAGCTGCCCCCTCAAAATCGATGGAAGATTTTTATGGTGACCTTACGGAACAGTCAGAGCTGTCTTTCTTTACTGCTGGATTTTGTACAATCTTTAGGAGGGTTCCAGTCAATCGCAAAGGGGATTTATGGCAGTCTCAGTAGAGATTCCGAACAAGCCTAGGGAAATTTCGGACAATCCCAGTTAGGTTTCCCAAAAATATCAAAGGTAACTTCGGAAAATCCTTAGAAGGAATATGAATTATCCCAGGGAGGATTCCGGACACAGTAACACAGTAAGAATTTCACTCAATATTGACGGGGATTCATGACTGTCCAGGGGGGATTCCAAATAATCCAGTCAACCCAAAGGTAGATTCTGGACAATCCCAGTATGAAAAAATGGTATGTGGTGGTTCCTACATCCCTTCGACGATCGCTCATTGACAAACTTCATGTTAGTTTCAGAATAGAATCAACTATGAAGTTGGCCAGAAATGACCTATTTTTACCTGGGATGAACAGTTAAATAAAAGACCGCATTCAACAATGCTCCTTTTGTGCTTAATATCGATCAACACAACAACACTAGACGGTGAAAATTCAACCTGTTACTGTTGAACCTTTTTTAACTAGTGTCTATTGATGTATTTTTGCAGGAGCATCAGGAAAAACAACGAACGCTTCTGAAGAGAGTTGACCCTAATACCCCGTTCACATTACAGCCAATATCACGTAATATAGGCTGTCTTGCAATGAGCACTCATACATAGGATTTCCAGTGAAAACTTGATGTATGAGTGCTCATTGCAAGACAGCGTATATCATGTGATATACGCTGTAATGTGAACGGGGTATAACTCTGACATTGCAACAAAATATGAAACCTCTTTGAACAATTTTGTGACATTGAGTATAAATTTTCATAAGATAAATTCATCTGCTGAAAACATTTGGCCAAATTCTTACTTCCTTAGTCTTGAAATCACACCATCTAGTGTTTCCTGCCCGGGCAATTTACCAGAATTATCATTTCCCGATTCTCAGAAAACTAGTTTGACTTCCCGAGAAGCAGTTTTTTTGTACGAAAACCATCTTAAACATATGTTATAATTAAAATGACCACACAACATTCGGGGAAAATTGATTGAAATTTCCGGAGAAAGTTTGACGAATTTTTAGTGCGAAGTCAGGAAAGCTTTCTGGTGAAGAATCTTCCAAACGAAACCGGTAGACGCTTCTGACACAATCTGTGAGAAATTCCCGGGAGAAGTAAGAAGAGACTTCCATGCAAATTTAGGCAGCCGGATGAAACTTTCAGAATAATTCAGAAAAGTTTTCCGTGGGAAGTCCGAATGAAATGGGAAATAGTTTCCACTCCTAGCGGTAGGACTTCTGATTGTAATCTGAAATCTGATACTGTTGGAATGAAAAGATGATGAAACTTCCGTTGAACAATGGACGAAATTTGCGGGAGAAGGTGGAAGATTCTTTCAGGGCAAGTTTAAAAAAAACTACCAGGAGATGTTGGAAGAAACTTTCGTGCAAAGTCAGACGAAACCTCCCAGAGAAATCATAAGAATCCTTCCGAAGAAGCTGATCGAAATCTTCAAGGGAAAGTTGAAAGAAACTTCCAGAAATTGTCAGAAAAATCTACCGGGGGGAATCTTGACGAGGTTCAAGTTTTAATAAATAACTACCGAAAATATTTCCCGATTCCCGGGAAGAGTCTTCAGCTATTTTAAGATTCCCAGGTAATCATAAATGGCTGGGATATGGAAACACTAACACCACCACATCACCAAAAACTTCAAAGACATTACACTGTAGCCATCCATCCTAGGAATGAAAAGAGACCTAAACATTTCCTGGCCAGGACAAGAGCCATCTAACTTGGATCTTTTAATGAATGAAAACTAAATCTTTAAATCAAAACATTCTGTCAGACGGGGATTGTTTGAACACAATTTGATGAAAAATATTAAACTACTTTGTTTGTTTTTGAGTAAATATGAGTAACTCAAATTTACTCTCTGCAAATAAATTAACTCTGACTACAGTTGTCTTACCCCTAGGCAAATTCATTCAAATTTTTGAAATGCTGCGTAATGTATATTTGAACTTTTTGGGCACACCGTGTCAATACTTTTCAACTTTTGGATGATTTTAACAATGCCAACAAGTTATTTGCTTTATTTAATTTATTTAAACACGTAATTTATAACCATTCTAGTACTTTAAACAAATTCCAGATGATCATACTGACCTATTTTTACGGGAGATTGGCACATCACTTTGATTTCAATAGCATTATGTTAAAAAGATGATTTTTTTTTAGCATTCCAGATTTTTCCAGATTTTATATTTTACCTGGTCCAGATTTATCTGAAAATGACCTGGCAACGCTGTATACAGCCATTCCATAGCAAAACGTTATAGTGGTTCTAAGAATTTCGTAAAAATTGGTAGTTTGGTGGTTGTTCCCTATCGCAAAATATTAGACACGTATTTCTTTATTTTGGCATTTGGGTGACCATTTCCATGTTAGGGTGGTGCAAAAATAAAATGATACTTAAAACTTGGGATTGATTATTGAAAATCATTGATTGTGTTTGTTTTTAATGGCATTCCTTGATTTTTTTTGTATTTACAAGACTTTCAGCTGGTTCGCCTAGGCCTTTGAAAATTTAGGCTCAAATCATCAGCGACGCGTTTTTTTTTTGTGTTTGATTTATTTATTTTTTAAATTTTCAATTTTTGGGTTTTCGCTCAATATTCCTATGGGAATATAATTTTTAATTACCTTCAATTCGATATTTTGATCTTTGAAATCGGCTCAGTGGTTTAAAAGTTATCTTTTAAACTCCATAAACGAATTCATAGAAGGAGACTGTTCAAAAACCTTCGAACAACGAGTGCCCGGTTTGCAATTCCAATTGCAAAGCAATTGAAAAATGCAAACAGTTATTGGAGTTATCGAGAGATTCCCGGTGGGCTGTGGTGCACGACTTCAGTCTGTGTCGTCGCTGTCTGGGGAAACATAATGGTGGATGTAAGGCACAGACGTGCGGAAAGGATGGTTGCACGCGGAAGCATCACGCGGTGTTTCACAACGAGAATCAGAGCAAGAAGGATGCGGACCCGATCACCGACGAAAGTCAACCAGATCGACAGGATGCGAGCTCATCAAGACATGAGTGCAACACTCACCGTTCTAGCTCCAGCACGTCTCTATTCCGTTACATCCCAGTCACACTGCACGGAAAGAGCAGGTACGTGCAGACGTTCGCATTCTTGGACGAAGGTTCAAAGCTTACCCTTATGGACCAAGACCTAGCTGACAAGCTCGAATTGGATGGAGTGGAAAGCCCACTGTATCTTCGATGGACTCCTTAATCACTACCGTTTCGATTGTGGGCAAGCACGACGGAGCAAAGATGTTCAAACTAAATGAAGTGCGAACGGTGAAAGAGCTTCAGTTGCCACGGCAATCCCTAAACGCAGGAAGGATGAAGGAACAGTATCCGTATCTACGTGGCCTACCCATCGAGTCATACGAAGACACCCGACCACGAATTCTGATCGGTCTAAAGCACGCGAACGTTAGTCTCGTACTGCGGAGCCGAGAAGGAAAGCAGGAACAACCAATTGCCATCAAGACGCGATTGGGGTGGACCATGTGTGGTGGAAGCGACGGTGAAAATGCGCCGAACATGGTACACTACTCGTTCCACGTGGGGTCACGTGACAACTATTCGGATGAATATCCGCACCAAGCCATGAAGGAATATTTCGCCCTCGTCTTGGTGTGATGAAATCGAGTGAAGCGCTGCTGTCCTTCGAGGATCAACGAAGCTGTAGAATGCTGGAATCGCTAACCAGTCTCAAGGGTGACCGGCACGAAACAGGATTATTTTGGCGTTACGACGACATCCGTCTACCTGACAGTCGACCAATGGCATTACGTCGGCATAGCTTGCTGGAAAAACGCATGAGGAAGGATCCCGATCTGGCCAAAGCCCTGAACCAGAAAATTGCAGAATATCTTTCGAAATAATACATACGACAGCTGACCAAGGAAGAAGAAGATCGACCTGTTTTACGTGCCTGATACCTACCGGTATTTCCGGTGTTAAATCCAAACAAGCCGGGGAAAGTGCGAATAGTGTGGGATGCAGCTGCCAAGATCTTCGGAGTATCGCTGAATTCCGCTCGCCACGGCTAACCGGTGATTTACGCGAGTTGTTCCACCAGGTGAAGATCCGGGAACATGATTGGCCATGTCAGTGGTTCTTTTGGACAGGCGAATCTGGGAAAGTCGTCGTGTTCGAAATCCATCCGTTATGACCTTCAGTGCGTGCTGCTCACCCAGCAGCGCACAGTTCGTTAAAAATCTGAATGCGGAGTGGTTTGTTGGGAAGCATCCACAAGCAGTCGACGCCATCATCAAACGGCACTACGTGGATGACATGCTGGCGAGCGTAAGCACGGAAAAGGAAGCTGTGCATTTAGCCAACCAAGTCAAGTACGTCCATTTCCAAGGCGGATTCGAGATCCGCAACAGGATATGTAATTCCCCAGCGGTTCTGAAGTCACTGGGAGAAGACGACGCGAAGGTAAAGAATCTGGACCTGACGGCAGAAATGGCTACGGAAAATGTGCTAGCATTGTGGTGGTGCACTGATAAGGATACGTTCACGTTCAAGGTAGGATGGACTCGCTACGACGAAGCGCTGCTAGAAGGACAACGACGTCCCACGAAGCGCGAAGTACTGAGGGTGCTCATGTCAATCTTCGATCCTCTTGGTTTGATTGTCCACTTTCTCATCTACCTGAAGGTCCTACTGCAGGAAATATGGCGCTCAGGAGCCCAGTGGGATGAGGAGATTAACGACGAATCGTTTTCGAAGTGGCAAACCTGGTTGCGTGTGCTACCTGAAGTCGAAAGCGTACAAATACCTCGATGTTATCACGGTTAGGAGTTCCCCGATCGCGTAACAGAGCTGCATACGTTTGTCGACGCCAGTGAAAATGGATTCGCTGCCGTTTCGAATCTTCGATTCTCCGACGGCAAAGAGGTGGAATGTACTCCGTGGCAGCAAAATCCCGAGTCGCTCCTTTGACATTTCAGTAGATCCCCAGGCTGGAGCTGCAAGCCGCAGTTCTCGGTGCAAGGCTAACACAAACCATCGCAAAATCCTTGACCATCAGTGTAACACGACGTTGCTGGTGGACCGATTCCCGAGATGTACTGTGTTGGATCAACTCGGACCACCGTAGGTTCACACCGTTCGTGGCGCACCGAGTTAGTGAGCTCCTCGATACTACGGAAGCAACTGAGTGGCGCTGGGTACCAACGAAGGAAATTGTTGCAGCCGACGCCACGAAGTGGCATGGGCGACCGAACTTGAGTGTTAGTAGCAGGTGGTTCAACGGTCCCAAATTTCTCTGGCGGAGTGAAGCTGACTGGCCACAGCAAACGAAAGTGAACAAGTCAACGCAAGAAGAATTGCGATCCCATCTAGCCACACACGTCTCGACAGCGCTGCTGGAAACGTCTAGTCAACGTAGTCGGACTCCTCTTCCGCTTCCTGACCAACTGTCGCCGTATGATCATGCATCAACCTAGTCGCACTGGTCCACTGTCTATGGAGGAGATACGTGCAGCCGAAGAGAGTGTTATACGCCAACCCCAACAGGATAATTTCGCTGAGGAGATTGCTACCATATTTCAAGGAAAGCCGTTACCACGAAGCAGTCCGCTGTTCAAATCATCTCCGTTCATCGAGGATAGCGGGATCTTGCGTATGCGCGGACGTACATCTTGCTGCCGCGTCATCACTGACGAAGCGAAGATCCCGATAATTTTACCCCGTGACCACCATGTGACCACATTGATCATTACGCACTATCATGTCAAATACCACCACCTCAACCAAGAAACCGTAGTCAACGAGCTGAGACAGAAGTACTCCATTCCACGAATCCGCGATTGCTGTGCCAAGGTCAGAAGAAACTGCCAGCGTTGTAAAAACGATCGAGCTGTGCCGAGTCCTCCGATTATGGCTGACCTTCCTGAGGCAAGATTAGCAGCGTATTCTCGACCATTCACCCACGTAGGAATCGACTACTTCGGTCCCATGGAGGTCACTGTTGGCAGGAGGGTTGAAAAACTGTGGGGAATGCTAGCCACTTGCATGACCGCGCGAGCAGTGTACATTGAAGTCGCACACTCTCTCAGTACGGATTCATGCGTAATGGCCATCCGCAATCTGATTGCCCGCCGCGGAGTTCCACGCTACATATACTGCGACCGCGGAACCAATTTTGTGTGCACAAACAATGAGCTAGGTCGGGTGGTACGAGAGCTCGATCATGAAGCGATGATGAAGGAGTTCGCCAGCTCCGAAACTACCTGGTCCTTTAATCCACCATCGTCACCATGGGTGGGAGCTGGGAGCGCCTGATCCACAGTGTGAAGACCAGCCTCATGTCTCTAAACTTGTCTCGACGTCCATCGGATGAAGTATTGAGCAACGCATTAGCCGAGATCGAGAACACACTGAACTCGTGACCACTTACGCATATTCCGCCATACAACGCCGCCCCAGCAATCACATTCTTCTGGGAAGCTCAAACGGAGCCAAACCGCTCATCACACTTGATGACAGCGGCGCCGTAGTGCGTCGGTGTTGGCGTGCTTCGCAAATCATCGCCAACCAGTTCTGGAGACGTTGGGTAGCTGAGTACCTACCGGAGATTACGCGTAGGACTAAATGGTACGCTACCGGTAAAAATCGGCGACGTAGTCGTCATAGTGGACCCAAATCATCCTCGCAACTGTTGGCCCAAAGGAAGAGTGATTGCGACACGCCCCGGACGAGATGGACAGGTGAGATCGGCGACAATTCGAACCGCCACTGGTGTATACGAACGACCGGTGGTTAAGCTAGCCGTATTGGACATCAGACGCGACGAGATGTAGTCGACCAGGAGGTTGACGTACCCGGGGGGATTGATGGCGAGCCCCTCGCTGCCAGCGCACCTGATGTTACATAAACCTTGTACCACGCATACACACAGACGGTCGGAAAGCAGCATGACAGCTAACGTCAACGGCTGTCAAAGGGTGAGTAGCATAAGGAAAAACAACAAAACATAAAACACAATTTCATCAAAACAGAGTGTGCAGAGAAATCTTATTCTAAGTTACTACTAAAATTTAACTTAAATTAGTGTGTTAACCTAAAGGAGCTTACAATTAGTGTTTGCTGACGTAATACTAGGTAATTATATTGCATTGAATTATTGTTATTCAAATTAATGATATATGTAACATCTAGAATTGCATTGCGTCGTTTACCACCTATTTCAAGCCTAAACTAAATTTATCTGCTAAACAACACAATCACAGTAAGGCAAATTCAGTTAAACTTATGCTAAACCTTGATTATATGCTAATTGTAGACAGCGACTCCAGCGAAAATACACGATCCGACTAGACAGGGACTGAACGTAAGGGATTACTTATTGTACAGACCAGTGCTGTAAATTCTCAAAATCATTTGATCGTTTTTGATGAAAATGAAAAAAGCTGCTATTCGCTATCAAAGGGGACCTCCTCCTCCGAATGGGTGATATCAGTTGCTTAGTCATTTGACGAAGGCATGGATCATTCTCATTTGAGAAACGCTATTTATCATTCAATTGAGTGTAATCTACACACAAACGGAGCTCATGTCGACATTCTGGCGAAAAAGCTAAGCCAACCCGACACCAACCTGACTTCTATCAAACCCCAACCCGATGTTGACCCGACATTGACCCTACATAAACCCAAAATTGACCCGACAACAACACGACATTGGGTTGACATCAACCTTAAATTAGCCCTACATTGATCCGACATCGGGTCGACTTGTCTGTTCGGGACCATTTTGCTGGATTTCTTACATACTCCACTGTCGTATATCAAATGATAGTGAGTAACTCAATTGACAGTGACAATGAGCTTCGAATGAGAAAGGGGCTCTTCAAATTATGGTCATGTGAGAATTCGTTTACACAGAATTGATTGAATGGTTGTATTGTTTCATCTTCAATTGAATGATATGAAAATTTACAGCACTGGTACAGACATACATTTACACCCACTTATGCAATAACCAACATAGAAACATGTTAAAATATGAATTCACACACGCTACTGAATTATGTACAACTAACAGAATTCATGTACAACCTTGTTCCCCACCAGGAAAATTATAATCAACCGTTTAATAACACCCACATTCTGTATTTCATTGCGGTGATTATTATTCTGGAAATAACCCTTGTTGGTCTGAAAACCAGCAGATGAGTTTGCCAACACTGAAGACAACCTTAACCGATAGACCAACAACCTGCATGAATTTGAAATTTGACATAAACACATTCTCTTGATCAAGGCAACCTCTGAGTATCGAAGTCAACATTTGTTTTTGATTGCGGAACAGAGACCGACGTTAAATAAAGGAAAGAAAGAAAGAACATTTGTTTTTGTTCATTCATGGCTGAATCGCCTGTGTTGTTGTCAATATCAATATTCATCTTCATCTTTTTTTTTTTTTTTTTAATAATTCGTTTATTTTTCCAGGCTCATTTGCTGTAGCTTTGCGGAGCCGATATTCATTGTTTAGATAACAAAATTACTTAAAACTAACGTTAGTAAAGCGGGGGCCGATTACTCGCGGCTATCTCGAGGTTAGGGGTAACAAATTGTAACAAATGGATGGCAGGGTAGGGATTGTGAACACAAGGTTTGGAGAGCAATGTGCTCTTGATCTCGAACTAGGCGACACTCTGATGAAAAAGACAAACATGGGGGTACACCGATGGGTAGCTAACAACTTGGGAGAACACAAGATGACACTAACTTCTAAATCCTCAAATCTATCCGTTTTAAAAACACATAAATTAAATTCAAATAGTCAAGGTCTCGGCTCGCCAAGACATCTCTAACGGGTATCGCGGGTTGTTTTCCTCGGGCCCTGAGGGATGTGGATAACTCAGATCTGGCAACACGGTGTAAGGTACACGACCAAACAACATGATCGATATCGTGATAACCACTGCCACACGCACATAAATTGCTGTCTGAGAGCCCAATTCGATAGAAGTGCGAGTCTAACGAGCAGTGATTGGACATAAGCCTTGATATAACGCGTATAAAGTCGCGGCTCATGTCCAACCCTTTGAACCATGGTTTGTTCGACACCTGTGGGAGAATAGAATGTAACCATCTTCCCAATTCACCATCATTCCATTTTTGTTGCCAACTGATGAGGACTTGCTGGCGAGCAATGGAGAAAAATTCGTTGAAGGCGATTTGTCGCTCAAAAATATCGCCTTCCATAGCGCCCACCTTAGCCAATGAGTCCGCTTTCTCATTACCCGGAATTGAGCAATGAGATGGGACCCAAGCTAAGGTGATAGTATAGGAGCAGTTAGATAAAGCACTCAGTTTAGATCGTATTTCAGGCAGGAAATACGAGGAGTGCTTCATCGGCCTCATTGAACGAATAGCCTCCAATGAGCTAAGACTATCCGTAAAAATGAAATAATGGTCAGAAGGTAGTGAGGCAATTCGCTCTACTGCGTAAAATATAGCTGCGAGTTCCGCAACGTATACGGAGCATGGTTTCTGCAGTTTATAGGAGGCGCTATGAAATTGATTAAATACACCAAATCCAGTGGAAGCATTTATGGTTGACCCATCTGTGAAAAATCTTTTATCGTTACTTACATGGTGGTACTTGATTGCAAAAATTGAGGGAACAACCATCGACCGATGGTGATCTGGTATTCCACGGATTTCTTGCATCATGGTCAGATCAAAATTTACAGAGGAACTATAGAAGGCTTGGAAGCAATCACGATTGGAGATTAATGAAGAAGGACCAACCTCCAGCGTCATGTACTCATAGTACAAACTCATGAATCTTGTTTGAGGATTTTGGTCGAGCAGCTTCTCAAAGTGTTCTATTACCAAAGGATTCAATACTTCACAACGGATGAGGAACCGGAAAGACAGCTCAGCGAAACGATCTGTCAGTGGGAGAACACCCGCGAGTACTTCGAGGCTCATCGTATGCGTCGAGTGCATACAGCCAAGCGCGATTCGGAGGCAACGGTATTGAACTCGTTGCAGCTTCAGGATGTGACATCTTCATCTTGGTGGGGATGATTTTGAGGATCAAATGCAAAATGATTATTTATATGTTACACGAAAACAGCGCTGTAGAACGTGTTGTGTTGGTTTTTATACACAGATTGATGCAACATTATTTCCTCATGCTGAATTGATGATAATATCGAGGTTTTATTCTCTGAAATCGACATTATTCAAAATAATCATTTTGCCCAAAATGAATTTGATTATTTTGCTTTTGAGGATCGCTTCTGATTTTGACAAGCAGTGATGAATATCAACAATCGCGTATTAGGTTTTGCACCGTCGGGGTTAACCTCAATCTGATGACAGTTCAGTGGTACTGTTTACGTGGACTTAGTCGATTTTTTCTTGGGTAGATTTTCTGGATATTTTTTCAGATTGCAGTGAGATGTAAACCACACTTTTGCATTGTCCACGAGCAACATCCTTTCACCACGCATTTCCTTGATAATTTTCAAGTTAAAATTCGGAAATTTTAAAATATATTTTTTTCGAAAAAAGGACTAAGTGTCTGTAAACAGTACCACTGAACTGTCAAAAAGGTTCAGCCGATTAACACTGAGTTCATTTGTGACGTCACGCTGCAGTACCTAATTCGTTGATGTATAATGAACTCATTTGTTTGTTTCGCTCGTACTTGACAGCGAAGATATTCAAAACAAAAGCAATTCATCTACACTGGGTTGAAGCGCTACTCCTTGCGTGTGATGGTAAATGATAAAAAAGACACTGGTACTGACTACATGGCCAATATTTCCAATTATAGTTCTTATAAGGATAGAACAATTCAGCAAACTTGTTCAGCTCGACAATATTCGTCTGGCAGTGGATAGTTCAGTTGAGAATTGATTTGCTAGGTGGCGCCAGAGTACAAATAAAGTTCTTCTAGTGATAACTCAGAATGAAGACCAGATAGAAGTCTCCTGTCTTCACAAAGTTGTTCAAACGATTGAAAACCGCTCAATTGTGCAAATTTTAGATAGAAATTGAATCACAAGGCGGCAACAGGGTACAAATAATGTTCTTCTAGACAAGGTAGTAGTTTCCTCACAGAAAAATTGAATTGAATTACTATACAGGGTTTTTGGTTCCGGGTTTTACATATTTTCAGGAAGATAGAGCTCAGTGTAGAGCTGGGTACTTTCATAAAAAAAAATTTCTTGAATATTTTAAAAATGAAATTATACTATGTTTCACCTAATTCAACATTCACAGTTTCGAACTAATGAACTCGTAGACTTCAAAACAAAAAAAGTTGGAAGGGTTGTATACTAGATACGACCGCAGGGTTGGCGTTGGATAACGTCTGTTATGTGTTGTACTTAATTTGTATATTATATTTTAGGAATATTCCTTAATAACTCTTTTGCAAAAGTTTGGTGGCCCTGAAAAGGGCCGTTTTGTTGGGCTGATGTTGTTGGGTTTGCTCTACTCTGTCGCCCTGGAGGAGCTTTGGAATGATGTTGGTAGTTCGAAGACAGACAGCATCTCCCCTTCCAGCGTTCCCACACCCCAGTATAGTCTCCAAATTTAAGTGTAACTGTGATATTCTGGATAGAAATTGTCTTCAAAACTAACTCTTTGTCGAATTATTGGTGGCCCTGAAAAGGGCCGTTTTGGTTGTGGTTTTGGAATGATAGACTGAATAAATGATTATGTTTGAAAAATTTCAGTTTTTGCTCCGATCAACAACCATACGGGGCAATATGAGCACCCTAGTAAAAGTTAAGGTTTTGACAGGTTTTCACTAGAAAATAACATGCAGGAATCAAGTGAAATAGAAACATAAGTTCTTTTAGCAACAGTTACGTGTATTGCTCGCTGTAGAACCAGCGGATCAGTAAAATGTAATATAGTGAATGCGATGCTTGTTTTCTTGACTGCATATCTTATAATATTCTAGAGATTTTGAGCTAATGTTACATTTCCATTATTATCTTAGACATGTAATTGAATTTTGATACGGTTTTCATGGAGATGCATATTAGAAGCATTTTCAACAAGTTTGTAAAAAAAATAGATTGAGTTAATAGGTATTATGCCCAAACGAACGGTGGCCCATCTCGCCCCGTATGGTCTTCTTGCCCCCATCGCCTCTATTGGACTGAATTCGGAAACGCTCATGTCCAACCGGTTTTCATTTTGGGCTGGAAATTCTCTAAAGCAACATATTTAAAAAATCTGGGAAAATCCGGAACATAATTAAAAATTCTTGAAATAAACGTAATAACATATAAGTGATATCTGGGTAAGTACCGTGCCGATTCAAATTTTGGACACTTAAACTCGAATTTCGGACACTTTTAAAAGTTGATTATCTCGGTCGAATATGATCCACATGTCTTGTAAATTTTAAATTTTTTTGACTAGTGCCCTCCACGATCATCTAACATTATTACTGTGTTTCTAACTGGATGTAATATCTAATTAAAAATGAAAGTGGTATCTGGCAAGACGATTGAAAATCTGGAAAATCAAATAAATCAGGAATACTGGCAACGCTGTCTCGTTTCATGCCCGTAGAGACAACCGACACTCATCCCATTTTCAGTATTTTGCTACCCACAGTGTTTATTGTACCGTCCCTGTATTCATAATATGCTACTCGACGCAGGTATAAAACCACCCTCGACGGTCGAAATGTCATCATTACAGTTTCAGCATCGAACTGTTCGTGTCGTTCACATTATGTCTGGACGTGGTAAAGGAGGCAAAGTCAAGGGAAAGGCAAAGTCCCATTCGAGCCGCGCTGGATTGCAGTTTCCAGTCGGTCGTATTCACCGTCTACTCCGAAAGGGCAACTATGCCGAGCGTGTTGGAGCCGGTGCTCCCGTCTACCTGGCTGCCGTGATGGAGTATCTGGCCGCTGAAGTTCTCGAGTTGGCAGGAAATGCCGCTCGTGACAACAAGAAAACCCGAATTATCCCACGTCACCTGCAGTTGGCCATCCGCAACGACGAAGAGCTGAACAAACTTCTTTCCGGAGTGACCATCGCTCAGGGTGGTGTCCTGCCAAACATCCAGGCCGTCCTGTTGCCCAAGAAGACCGAAAAGAAGGCCTAAATTCGATCGAAGTTCCCACCCTTTAACAAAATCCGTCCTTTTCAGGACGACCAATTTGATGGTAAAGAGTTTCGTTTTCAAAACAGTTTCCTTCGTGGTGCGCAAGGAGTGATAAAATGAATCCATTAAAAACATGGTTGAATCTTTCTGTCATGCTCTCCCTAGTTAATTGATATCCTCATCGAGTAAGTTCGATGATGGTTGATTAGTGTAGGCGTGTCTTGAATTCCAAGAAATTAACCAGTGCAGTGTTATCATTCCATCCATATCTAAAATTAAACTAACGACTAAATTTTCAATAGCGCCCTAAAATATCCATCAGTACCGTCCCAACAACGCGTTCATATAGATAAGATTGGTAAATAGCAGATTTTTAGCGATGGGCCCAATCTTAGATCCATTTCCCCTACCTTGCAGAGCTGCGGTGGCCCTGGACTTATGGCCTACATTGATGCAGCGGAATGAAATTCATTAGCAAATTACGGTTGAGATTTCAGAAATGATCGTGGTGTGCGTATTGTTCCTTCATTGCTCAACATTTACCGTTACCGTTGGGACTTCCGGTCTTCTTTGCTTAGTCAACCGGTTAATCGTATTGAAGCGATACTTCTAGATTATTATTACGCCTATACTGTGGGCTCATAGAACAATAAAACCGAGCCTGGTTAGTAGGTGAACACAAAATACTAAAGTAGAACACTCTACCAACATATAGAGTCCAAGAGATTCCTTCAAAAAGGCACAATATATGCGACCGAAACTTCGGATGAAATCCAAACAGATATTTTGAGAGGAACCAGTCGATCACAATCCTCTTATTGAGTTTAATACCCCGTTCACATTACAGCGTATATCACGTGATATACACTGTCTTGCAATGAACACTCTTACATCTAGTTTTCACTGGAAATCCTATGTATGAGTGCTCATTGCAAGACAGCCTATATTACGTGATATAGGCTGTAATGTGAACGGGGTATAACCGGTATTAACAGAGAAATAAGACGCGTTAACCACGAATCCTTGGGAATGATCGTGACACGCTTCATATGGATGACGAATCGTCCTCATCTCATCCTCAGAAAATGGTACCCATTATTTTAATCGGCATCCTTTTGAAAAAATCCCCTCACAAAAAGGCTTTTCATGTACTGCCAGAGGGTAGGGGGAGAGGGGCAATTTAATTATTACTAAAATGAACGAAATTTACGATGTGCGCTTCCATCGTGCAAACTTTATTTTGATTGCCGAAGCATACACTCAAAAAATTTACCACATAGGTATCTAATGGATGAAAACCATGTGAATTTCACATAGCTAAAAATCCCACCACAAAATCACATGAATATCAGGAGGACGATGAAAGTCATGAAAAAAGTGTCGGAATGGCATTAGAAAATTAGTCGTTAAACTCTTTCTTGATAATGTTGTGGCCCTGAAAAGGGCCATTTTTCCAACGCGCTCGGCGTAGTTGCCCGGTGAATACGACCGACTGAGAACTGCAGCAGCTGGGCATTCCATGACGGCGGCCCAGTATACCGGAGCACTGGCACCAACGCACTCGGCGTAGTTGCCCTTTCGCCCCCAGGCTCTGCTGCCGTTGCTCTGCTTCCGCTGCTCTGTTGCTCTGCTGCTGGGTCGACGATCGGATAGACAATGATGGAACGGGCG
This sequence comes from Ochlerotatus camptorhynchus, assembly GCF_037179485.1. Classification (NCBI taxonomy): domain Eukaryota; kingdom Metazoa; phylum Arthropoda; class Insecta; order Diptera; family Culicidae; genus Ochlerotatus; species Ochlerotatus camptorhynchus. The sequence continues at coordinate 5,028,469 of NW_027040849.1, forward strand.
ACCTTGTTGGACGCTTATATAGTAGAACAGAAAATATCAGAGGTGTCAGATACTCGCATCTGATGTCTCAGTTGGAGAAAGTATAAGAATATAAAAAAATCAATCGATTTTCACCATCTTTAGACTATGGTTTACTTTTAACCATTTTTCAATAGTTTACAGAATGAAATCAATAGTTTTGAAACATTCAGTAAATTGCTAGAAATATTTCCAATCGATTGATGCCATTATCTCGTAAATCTATCGAGAGACGGTTGAGTTATTATCGTTCAAAATCTTTTAATTTTTCGTAACTCATCCAAAATGACTGTTTTCAATTTTGTACCCCCGTATGTTGCCGAAAGACGTTATCCAACGTCAAAATCTTGAGTCTCAGTCATATAAAAATCACGAAAAATCAGATTATAATTTAATTTTCTTCAGATTTATAAGATACCTACCGGATTTCGAATGCTGGACATTATAATGTTTGAAGGAAGAAAAACAAATAAGAGCTTTTATCAAGCGTTTTTTGTTTCGATAGCTCCAACTAACTAACTTTCAAGATCACGGAGTTTAGATATAAAATCAAGATTAAAGTCACAAGGATCCGAGTAGGCCCGCGAACGGTTGGTTTTCCGCATATTTTTTAGTGATATTGTTTGATATTGATATTGTTTGACGTGAAAAATCTGGGCGGAACGGAGCGGAGCGGAACGGAGCGGAGCGGAACGGAGCGGAGCGGAACGGAGCGGAGCGGAACGGAGCGGAGCGGAACGGAGCGGAGCGGAACGGAGCGGAGCGGAACGGAGCGGAGCGGAACGGAGCGGAGCGGAACGGAGCGGAACGGAGCGGAACGGAGCGGAGCGGAACGGAGCGGAGCGGAACGGAGCGGAACGGAGCGGAGCGGAACGGAGCGGAACGGAGCGGAGCGGAACGGAGCGGAGCGGAACGGAACGGAGCGGAGCGGAACGGAGCGGAGCGGAACTGAGCGGAACGGAATGGAACGGAACGGAGTGGAGCGGAGCAGAGCGTCTTAGCGAAAGAGCGAAAGAGCGAAAGAGCAGCAAAGTATTTAGCGAGTTAGTCCAAAACAATATCAGGGTCGGATACAGCGGGGCCATCATCATGCAGTGCAGCAATACGCCGCTTGCCCAGTGGCCCCACGTAGGCCGGTTTTTTTTTTTTTCCTTTGGTTTGTTTTTTTCCGTCGATCTTGTTTTCCGTGCTGAGCACCAATGCTACCGACGTGCCAGGAAGGCAGCTCCCACACCTGGACCCTACCTATCGACCCATCAACTCATGAACCGGGGACCAACGGCTTTACTTCCCATCCGAAGGAAGGCGTGATCAGAGATGTTATGCCTCAGAACATCCCGGCGGCGCCGACTGGGATTGAACCCAGGCCTTCTGGGGTGAGAGGTAATCACGCTTACCACTACACCACCGGCGCCGTTAGTAGGCCGGTTAGCTCGACTCCAAAAATCAGTAGAGGACTCGAATCGTTGATGCTCTCAAGAAAGTACATTCAGCTGGATTGCTTTGCTATTCTTATTTCTTTGGCGGCACTGGTTGTGGAGCTTGCGGTAGTTGCCGAGGGCAGCTTCGCGGTCGGGGTCGTCATTGCGGAAGCACTTGAGCTTTCGAAGTGCCTTTTTGGTGTCGTCATTCCACCAGCGAAGGGCTTTTTTGTTAGTTGGAACGGTGAATTAGATCTGAATTCACATTGGAAAGTGATGCGATCTTGTAATGTAAAGGTGCGATCTTCTGCTCACTAAGCAAAAACGGTCGCTCTAGACCACCATGCTCCTAACACGATCGACCATCGATCATTATCGGTTACAAGAAGCTAATAAAATGAAATTACATCCCCGAAAGCAATGAGCAATGTCTTCCGAACTGGATCAAGCGTACGTCGCTTTTGTGTAAACATATGTCTCTCTAGAAAACTCGAAGTGGCAGTGAAAGAGCCTATGATTTGTGGACGCTAAACCATACCACCTTAAGAACTCAGTCACAGTAATTAATTGAAAGCTTTCTATGCCAACCAATGTATGAATCTGTATTATTACAAGCACAGTGATACCACAGACAAACAGACATAACACTCGCAAGTTGTTCATCGAACAAGCATTTAACGGACTATTTAAAAGTATCGTAGTTGGTAGTACCGCCACCTGTGGCGCGCATAGTCAATTCACTTGCGTTTGACGTTTACACACTACCGCCATCTGTTCAGCGGTGTGCCCACCACAGTGCACTCAACAGATGGCGGTAATGTTTTAACGACGATGTTTTACAGTGAGAAATATTCAATGTGTTATGTCTGTTTGTCTGTAGTGATACTCTATGCCCAGGGAAGTTGAGAAAATTTCCAACCTGGGAATGGGTTATACTGAGTTCTTAAGGCCATCGTTCGGACATTTTGAGCCGTTTGTCTGTGATTTGGGTGGTTTTCCAGGAAACGTCCCGAAAATCCTGTGAAAGAAAGCGAATATCGGGAAACAAATTCCGTCCGATTGTAGCCAAGGATTTTGTTTTTCTAGTGGTGTAAAATTTGGGAGGAAAAGTGCATTCAACTTCAAGTGGTGTGCTTTTTCCGGGAAAATGGCATTTCCACCCAAAGAGAATATGCACGTGGGGTGTTTGATACTACTGGCTATTTCTCCCGTCAGTGTATATGTGCGCGCAAGGAAATGCAATCTTGCGCCTATGTTTTCCCGGGAATTTCCCAAGAAAGTATACCATATGTTTATACCAAGACATTCTGCAGACTATGCACAACATGATGGTATACATAAACATATGATTCTCGAAAATGTGTAGCATGGTTTTTCAATTTCCAAACCATGCGCCAAACATTCTCGCTGTAAATTCGTCACGGACATAGTAAAGAAGCAATAAGCAATTAGGGGAAACGCTCCTATAGTTACGGTACGTTAGAAGCGTTAGGTTCCTATAGTTGTGTATGCCCAGCACGGAAGGTTAGTCTAACATGAGTCTAACGTTAGTCTAACACGTTAGACCATTAGACTAACATTTGGTCTAACGTTAGTCTAATGTTCGTCTAATATTAGACTGATATGACACATTCTGTTAGACGTTACAGCTCTTTTCGGTCTAACATGTTAGTCTAACGTGAGACTAACGTTAGACGTTTTTTTGTATGGCTGGTTAGACGTCGTTAGACCATCTCTGTGGTGGAATTTTTGCTCGTTTATTTACACTCTGCCATCCGAGCACGAAGTTTGACACTTGGCGCTCGGGTTCTAGCAGAGTAAGCGAACAAGCATAAAAATTGTATGCTTGTTCGCTTACACTCTGCTAGAGCATCAAGTGTCAAACTTCGTGCTCCGATCGCAGAGTGTATACAAACGAGCATTTCTAGACCAACAATTGAAATAGGCGGAACAACCAAACTTAAACAATGGCTTTAAACGCAAATTCTTCGAGAATCAAAACACATCCACATCCACATGAGAATCGTGAAGTGGACCGGAGGATTGTATGGTACAGTAACCGGAGTTGGGAAAGGTAAGTATTAAGAGGAAATGACAGCCTCTTTCATCGAGTTGGCCTCCCAGGGCAGTAGCTATCCAGGGCGGATTGCGCTGACAGATAATACATATTACCAATACTTGTGCAGCGTGGTGGCGATACTGCTGATTAGCGTATTTATTTTGTGGATCCTGGGAGTGGGAATCTGTCGGTTATGCGGTATTAATATTATTGATGATTTGGAACCGGCGTGCTTGTTTTGCTGGGTAACAGACGACGGTGAAGAAAATATACAATATTATCGGTACAGCTAAAAACCGGAATAACCCACTAGTTTTGTACTTTACACAAAGTGTCGGAAGTAATGCACTGTAATCGCATAACGATGTGCTATAACTTCCGATACTATGTATAATTAATAGAACGAGAGTAAATTCGATTGTCGCTACGGGGTTATTCCGGTTTTGAGCTGTACCGATAATAGTTAGTTAAGGACTATTAGATTAGCACAGAGAGGTTAAAAACATTCCAAGCTAGCATAGTTCGCATTTCACACCAAACTGGAAACTATTAAAAAGTGTGATAAAATTGCGAGTTTCCGTCTAATCGTCTTGGTGTGTTCAGTGCACTTACTCCATATTATGCAAGCAATAAGTAAGCCGAAGACACTAAAACGATTTGACGGAAACGTGCATTTTTATCGCATTTTTTTGAATTTTTGGTGCAGTCCAGTTTCAGGATGCAATTACCAATATTTAAATTATACACCATAACGATAAGGGTTCCAAAGGCGAGCTTCAAGGCTCACCCACACTGGCGCGATTTATTTGGGGCAGCAGCGGTAGTGAATAAATCGATTCGCGCAGGTACCTACACCGTAATTGGAATATGAACAGGAGTAGTTCTTGCTAATTCTTCATTGATATTGTATTGCATGATACATCAGTTGCAGTTATTATTATTATGTTGTTGCAACTTTAGGATTTCATGATAGTTCATACTCTTTTAATTTCAATTACTGTATTAGTTGCTTATATTATATTTATATTATTTTTAAATAAATTTATCAATATATATTTACTTCATGGACAAACAATTGAAATTATTTAAACAATTCTACCAGCAGTAATCTGAATATTTATTACCTTTCCCTCAGAACGTCTATTATATTTAATAGATGAAATTAATTCTCCTTCAATTATTTTAAAGGCTATTGGCCTTCAATTATATTGAAGTTATGATAATGCTAATTTTTTAAACTTAGTATTTGATTCATATTTAATTCCTGCAAATGCATTTGATATAAATGAATTTCGATTATTAGATGTTGATAACCAAAATATTTTACGTATAAATAAACAAATTGAAATTTTAATAACTGCAACTGATGTCCTTTATTCATGAATTATTCCTTCTCTTGGAGTCAAAATTTATGCAACTCCTATTTGATTAATTCAATTTTTTTTTTAATCAATCAACCAGAATTATTTTATGTTCAATGTTCAAAAAGTTGAGGTGCAAATCATAGTTGTATACCAATTGTAATTCAAAGAATTCTTATAAATTATTTCATGTAATGAATTTCTTCTCAAATAAATTCATTCGATGACTGAAAGCAAGTAATGATCTCTTAAATAAAATTATAGTAAATTAACACTTACTTCTAATGGTTAAACCACAAACAATAGTTTTATAAAAAAAAACCTTAGTATGTCAAACTAAGAAACTGTATTAATCTAATATTTTTCAATTCCTCAAATAGCCCCTATTAGATGATTAACTTTATTTCTTGTTTATTTAATTACTTTTAATACTTAAAATTATATTGGATGTTCTTATATTATTCGAATTAATCTTCCCAAAATTTAAATATTTAACAACAAGAGATAAACTGAAAGTTATAACATGTCCATTCTCTGTATTTGAGCCTTCAACTACTGTTCTAATTTTTTCTTTAAATTGATTGAGTACTTTCATAGGACTTTAAATTATTCCTTCGACATATTGATTTATACATAATCGATTTAAAATTATTTGAAATAATATTTTATTTACTTTTCATAAAAAATTTAAAACTTCATTAGGATCTAATGGTATTTTTTATTTTTTTTTTTAGCTTTTTCCACAAAAGATTATTTCCAACAATTGAATTAGGTTAAATTTAATCAACAGTAAGAATTATTGCTTTTAATCTTTTTCAAATTCTTCTATTAAATGCAGCTATTTTATTAGCAACAGTAACAGCTACTTGAGCTCATCACAGTTTAAAAGAAAATAATTACACTCAAACCATACAAAGTTTATTTTTTATTGCTATATTAGGAATTAATTTTTCTATTTTACAAGCATATGAATATTTGAAGCTCCATTTACAATTTCCAATAATGTTTATGGCTGAAATTTTTTTGTAGCAACTGGATTCTGGTTTTAATTGGAACTTCATTTTTATTTATAAGCTTAATTCGACATATAAATTACCATTTTTCAAGTAGTCATCATTTCGGATTTGAAGCTGCAGCTTGATTGTGACTTTTTATGTATGCAATTTGATTATTCTTATATATTTCAATTTAATGATAATTTTAGTATAAATAATTATTATATTATTAACTGCACAGAAAAAAGTTGTTGAATATTACATCCAAACAGCTGCACAGAGATCATTCCGCCGGTTGTGTAATATGCAGTGCTGTAAAATATCTATATACCTACAAAATGCTGAATTTCCCTAGCCACCTGATGTCGGTATCAGTTCACATAGTTAGAATATCAATATTATTCGCCTCAATGTCAGTGCACAAATGACATTGACATCGTAAAGGGACGAATGATAGTCAAAGTTCTGCTTCTTATATACGCCAGCTAATCAAGTACCGATCTTTAGAAAACTCACCAGTAATATTAAAACAATGCAACGGTTATACAAAAAAGTTGATTTATTAAGATAAAAGTAAGATTTTCAACTTGTCCCTAGTCATATTCATATGGATAGTAATATCAAAGCCGTACCGCCTGATATAATGCCTACTACGAATATCAGAGTCGGAAGTGAAATTCAGTGCTAGATCAATATCTTACGTCAATTGACATTGTTGACAACACGCAGTACTGGTAATACTACGTTGTACATAGATTTTGCGAACAAAATTACATCCATTGATGTAATATTGTATCTGATTTTTGCTATTACATCATTATTTCATACATCAGCTTGAATTACGTTGATCGATATTACATTTTTGTGTATGACATGTATCATTTTTATCATTATAATTATTTTGATTTTTGATTTTTTTTTTTTTTTGATTTTGCGAGACAGAAGGGGGTCTTATGAATGCCAGATCTCAAGTCTCAAGGCCACATTCGACAACGTGAGTGGAATTTGGTTATCACGTCAAACTATAATGTCTAAAATTAACCACATGCCCCAACAACCCCTAGAACGGCTCCAATACATTCACCATGCTGAATCGTGAGTCCCGCCTTTTCCGATATCATTGCATGCAAAATAATAACCCAATGCGAGTCAATTGAATATGCCAAATTAAATTAGTTGCAATGATAGTGTTAACAATATGTATATGGTATAACAATAAATTAATTTAAGTAATTTTGTAATCTAATCAATGAATATTGGCTCCGCAAAGCTATAGCAAATGAGCCTGGAAAAATAAACGCATTATAAAAAAAAAAACAATAAATTAAATGTTTCTATCAATGATGACTTTTAAATTTATTACCCTTTCGATTAGTACCGTTGAATATGATAAAGAGCCACACATTGTTGAGATATTGTTAAAAATCTAACCCTGCTTCTTGATTCCAAATTCGTCCTACGAGCTACGAGTTTCAATTCCGTCCAAACGCATTGAAACGCCATTGGATTTTCTTCGTCCTTCGAATGAAAGTGGCAAAAGCGAGTTCGCTAGGACAGTAGTTCCACACAGATTCGCAAATCGTTTCGGATCGATGTTTTTAGAATTACTTGTTATTTTGCACAGTTGTTTATTATTGTCCAACATGTCATTTTACATATTTGGTTCCCTAGTTTTGTACACGACTAGCATTTGACAAGGGATTATGCAAAAATGATACGGATCAATCCAGTATTTTACGATCGCTTATGGCCGCCACAATCTGGCTGAGTTTTTGGTAGGGAACATAAGATTTGAAGTTTGGCTTGTGTCGTTTGACGTGTAAACGTTCAAATTTTAACGTTTACACGTCAAACGACACAACCCAAACGTCAAATCATATGTTCCCTACCAAAAACTCAGCCAGATTGTGGCGCCCATAGCGCTCGTAAAATGCTGGATAGAAAAACATATATCTCGCGAACGTTTTTTTTTTGATCGAGATGGTGTCTTCGGCAAGGTTGCGGACAATATTGTTCCTTTAAAGAAAAAATATTTACTGTAAAATATTATTTTATTCTTTACAAAAAAAATCAAAACTATTTTTTCCTTTGGTTTGTTTTTTTTTCCGTCGATCTTGTTTTCCGTGCTGAGCACCAATGCTACCGACGTGCCAGGAAGGCAGCTCCCACACCTGGGCCCTACCTATCGACCCATCAACTCATGAACCGGATACCAACGGCTTTACTTCCCTTCCGAAGGAAGGCGTGATCAGAGATGTTATGCCTCAGAACATCCCGGCGGCGCCGACTGGGATTGAACCCAGGCCTGCTGGGGTGAGAGGTAATCACGCTTACCACAACACCACCGGCGCCCTTTAAAATTCAAAACTATAAAAAATATTCAAACTGTATATTTGTATATGTTATTTTTTTATACTTATATTGTTAAGATTAAGAGATACCTACCGACAATGTGAATTTGCCGGGCAATTCATAAACAAAAAAGTTATGAATTATTGAAAAAAGTACTATTTTTCAAAATACTACCTACAGTTATCGAATATCTTTGAAATGGTGTTATTATTAAAACACATTAATTTTACAACAAAAAAGCTCTTAGTGCTTAAATTGCCCAAAGTTGTTATTTTCGGGATACTCATAGCACAGACAAACAGACATAACACTCGCAAGTTGTTCATCGAACAAGCAGTTAACGGTCAATTTAAAAGTATCGTAGTTGGTAGTACCACCACCTGTGGCGCGCATAGTCATTTCCCTTGCGTTTGACGTTTACACACTACCGCCAGCTGTTCAGTGTACTACCCACCACAGTGTACTCAATATATGGCGGTAATGTTTTAGCGACGATGTTTTACAGTGAGAAATATTCAATGTGTTATGTCTGTTTGTCTGTGATCGTAGGTTAAAATTCACTTATCGCATAATTTGAGAAATTTTCACCATTTTGAGATGTTATTCGTGAGTGTCCAATCTTGAAAATATTTTTAACGAAAAGCCCAATTAATTTCCTTAAACTTTTCAATTTACAGTTTTGCAATCAGACGCACAAGTCTCTATACAACAAGCGTTGAAAATCAAGCCACTGAAGGAACCGGAAACTAACGATTTTAAATTAGCTCACTACTTGACTAGCCTATTGGTTCCAAGTACATCTACAAGCACACCCCATTCTAGTAGAAATTCTAGTAGTACACTATGTTTGTTTTGATTCGCTATGAAAGTTTGACAGATAAAATGAGGGGTTCGTGGATTTTCCTATGTTTCGAGGGGTGCATCGATTAGCTTGGGACCGAAGATAGTACCAGAGCTGAGCCAAAAAGTTGAGCACGTTTTTTTCGGGGCCTTCTAGTCTTGCCTCCTTTTTTGAAAAGGTTTTCCAATGTTCTACAAAACCCATGCCCTTTTTCAGTTATCTTATTAATAGGTGCACCAAAGTATACTTTAAATATCACTCTTAACGATGAATGAGAAAAATTTAGAATTATGGTTATGTGAAATTATTGAAAGAAAAATGTCTGAAGCGCGGAGGGGCTGACAAAATCGGGTCATTACTGTATTTAAAATAAATTAATTCATTTTTACCTTTTTATGGTTGCTTGATTATTAATTGCTATTATTACCTGATTAGAGTTGGCTCCTTTAAAATACTGTGTAGAATTTACCCCATTATTCCCCAGCTCCATCGATTTTCGTTCCTGCGTGGTTTTTGTGATATACCCACCCTCGGCATATTACCCTGTAGTACGACTTGTATTTATATTATTTATATTATTTATATATTTATATTTTTTATTATTATTTGTATTTATGTTTATATGTAATTATTTATATATTTCTCTCATGCCTACATTTAGACGAAATAGTTACCTGGATTGGTTTTGATACAGTTGTCATTCTTGCTTTTATCTCAAAGGAATCAATTCAATTGTTATGTCCTGCTATTTATATATGTACTTCGAATTATTGAAGTCCCCTCAAAGGTCTGCCTTTTGCTAACCCTAATTAACAGTACCATAAATTGATAATAACCCAAATGGTATAGCTATTCCACAAATTGTTTGGATGATACCACGAACACGTCATTAATCACAATAACAATACACATTTTATTAGGAAACTAAAATCAGAATCCTTGGGGACAAAATCAAGCAGTGACACCTTTATTGACCATGCATCAGAATCCTAATCTTAACTACTTCAAACTTGAGAACAACGAATAGAAGATTAGAAATCACATATAAGACCTACCCATATTTCCTTTTTTTTTAATATCATCCTCGGTGGGCAACCAGAGTCTTGTGACTAACAACATAGTGTAAAACTTGTTACGGACTAAGATGTGTTCTTTTGATTAGGGAAAACTCCTGTTCTACTAAGTGGTCTGACAGCTCATGGGTTGTTTCCTCGGTTGCTTTTCCTTTACCACGGTAGCAGTAAAATTTTGATTAGGCTGGGATTGGCATGAAAGTGGATTCAACATCCAACCGGAACAAAGATGCCAATTTCATTACGTCCCCTAGATAGACCAATCGTATAAGGAACGTAATGAGATTTACATGTTTCGTCCAGTTCACAATCATTACATTAGCAACATTAAAGAAAAAACAAGACTTCGCTACTACATCCACTTTCATACCAATCCCAGCCTAAACCAAAATGTTAGTGCTACGACGGTAAAATCAACCGAGGAAGCAACTGATGCACATTCCCCGAAAAGCAGATCGCTAGCTTTCATGCTAAAAATACTGGTTTTTGTGTCAAAAGTTATTATACGTCGTTTGCTGGCCCCCTAATGCTACTTAAGTCAAAGTGTATTTACCAGAATATTCGGGAGAATTATCACACACGTCTCCTTACGTGCAGCCCATCCATCATTTTAGGACCACCGAAATCACCTTAGCAACAAACAGTTCAATTTATTCACTTTAATAATGAGAAAGCAAAACGAAACGTACACTTTTCACGGGTTGCTCTGCGCTGTTACTTAAGACTATAATAAAGAATTAAAAAATAATGTTACTTAAGACAAACGCCATCTCCTTCCTGACTTAAGTAACATCGAACATTTTGAACACGTTTGCTTTATGGGAATTTACCATAGGAGTAAAGAGTATAAATCTCCAGATGCGTTTCTAGTAAAGTGTTACTGAGTCATCGTCAACGAAAATGATAGCTGCAAAAACACTCGTGTCGAGCTAAAGCCGACTCGAGTCATGTAGCCCGAGCATAATTCGACCCGAGTCATGCAGATCGATCAGCATGGTCACGTCTAACGTTGGTCTAACGCTAACATTTTTCCTTCTGGGTGAAGTCTCCATACACAACTATAGGAACCTAACGCTTCTAACGTACCGCAACTATAGGAGCGTTTACCCTACGCATTTGTTTTACCACGTTGCCACATTTTCTTGTTCCTTTGCTACCGGATCATATGTTCGTAGATCCACGAGTCATTTTTCGCTATTTCGCTCATCATATCAAATTGATCAGGAATTCTTCCGAAAAGTCAAAAATTATATCGAAGACCTACGACGGATCGGAAATTGAAATTGAGATCTCCATATATTCCATCAACACATCAAATTGATCAGAAATCCTTCTGTAGACATTCGGGCAGTTAGAATATATTTCAAAATACAAGGATGGTCAGAAATTCTTCCAAACTATCAGAAGTTATATGGAAACCCTTCGATTGATTGGAAATTGAAATCAAATTCTCTATTAATTCCTTGATCATATCATATTGGAATTATCAGGAATTATTCCGAATAATAAGAAATTATATTGGAAATTGAAATCGAGTTCCCCATATGTTCCCTCATCACATCGAATTGATCAGAATTTCTTCCAAATTATCAGAATTAATATCGAACACGTATGACTAATTGGAATTTGAATAATCCTTTAAATTTGTCAAACCTCTTAACGGAATCCCTTTTTATGAAGAGCTTTGAGTGGGTTGGTTTATTTCCTTTAAATTCCGTTATAATTGCTTATCTTTTGACAGATACGCGTATTTCGTCTACTACTTGCAGACTTCATCAGTGCCAAGTAGGGATTGCTAGATACCATATTACTATCTTCTAGAAAGTTGTGTGTTTTTGTAAAATGAAAAACATGCCTTGAAGAAAGGTAAAACTGAAAATCGACTTTAAGTGGGCTTCATCAGTTGAAGAACGTCCTTTATGCATTTGTTCTTGATTTTGTGAGTATTGGTGATTGACCTTTGGCTGATCGGAGTATGTGATTGGGATTGGCGAAGAAGGTTCTGGCCAGGAGATGTGTGAACATTATATGGAAGTATCGTTATGCATATCAGATTAGCTTCAGAATAAACAGCAAAACATTTGTGACACAGATTTTACAAAACTGCCATCTGATCTATTGATTTAAATCATTTATGTTTAGTTTTTGCGTGTAAATTTTGAAAATCTTTCTTCAGTATTTTTTTATACAGGAATAACGGCGCGATAAATTTAACTTTCCTTAAAAAAACGTGTATAATTGTATTTAGCGGTGAACTTGGAATAGCGAATCATTTTAAGCTTATGAAATATTAGGAGACCAGCTGGTTACAGATCGTTCGGATGAGATCCTTTCCAGTTATTTGTTTAAATTTAATTCAATCTTTACCAAATACCGTCTCCAGAAAATAATTGAGGTGCTTGGGTGCTTGATGGCTGCCACTTTATGTTTAAGGCGTATTGATCGGAAATTCATATCAAATCCTTTTCAAGATCACTTGTTGCCGTCATCTGTGAGGTCGTCTCTGATATAAGGAGCTCGGTGGCCTAGCGGCACCGGTTTTGCTTACTGAGCAGAAAATTATGGGTTCAATCTAAAGCTCCTTTACTTATGCAATTTTTAAGCCCAGACCAGCATGGTTTCACTCCCGGTCGTTCAACCGCGTCAAACCTTTTATGTCTCACTTCTTACGTAACCGACAGTATGCTTGAACGAGCACAAACGGATGTACTATATTCCCGAGTAGCACACTTCCGTTAATAAAAGTTGCAGCAACTTGTTTATGACTGAAATTAGTCGTAAAGAAGTTGCTACTACCGATATATGACAAGCGTGCTACTAGGGTTTGGACTTATCAGCAGCATTCGATAAGGTCAACCATCAAATTGCTGTAGCGAAGCTTGAAAAGCTTGGAATTCTTGGAACTCTTTTCGATTGGTTCCAGTCCTACTTGAACGGTCGTCGCTCAAAAGTAGTCATCGGCGAATCCACTTCAGCTTCATTTCCAATCACGTCAGGGATTCCGCAGGGAAGTCATCTTGGACTACTCATCTTCCTTTTATACTTCAACGATGTCAATGCAGTGCTGGATGGACCAAGGCTTTCGTTTGCTGATGACTTCAAGGCTGACGCTCAGTTTCTACAACAACAACTTGATGCATTCGCTCATTGGTGGCAGATGAATCGTATGACCGTAAATCCTGCAAAATGCTCAGTTATTACGTTTTCTCGACTGAAAGATCCAAAACTCCACGATTATTCATTTTCTGGAGTACCACTGGTAAGAGTGAACGAAATCAAGGACTTGGGAATTATCCTCGACTCCCAGTTGACCTTCAAACAGCACGTGTCGTTCGTAGTGAATAAAGCTTCAAAATCTCTAGGATTTATTTTCCGGTTAACAAAAGAGTTCACGGACATTTACTGTCTAAAGGCGCTATAATGTGTATTAGTTCGGTCGACATTGGAGTACTGTTCGACTGTTTGGAGCCCTCACTACCAAAATGGAGTTAAGAGAATAGAATCAGTGCAACGGCGGTTTGTTCGATTCGCACTTCGTAGACTACAATGGCGGGATCCATTTTGTCTCCCAAACTACGAGCACCGATGTCAGCTAATTCATCTGGATACACTTAGTACACGAAGAGACGTTGCTAAGGCTATGCTGGTTTCCGATGTCTTGCTGGATCGAGTTGATTGTCCTGAAATCCTACAACGAATCAACTTGTATGTGGGACCAAGATCTCTACGGAACAATTCGATGCTACGACCTCAACCTCACCGCACCAATTACGGAATGAACAGTGCCATTACTGGGATACAGAGAGTTTTCAACCGGGTTGCCAGCCAATTTGATTTTAACGTTTCGCGTGACTTTCTACGTGCTAGGTTTCTTAATGTTTTCAGATAATTTGAAACATATGTGTAGTTTTAATGTATATTAATTTAGTTCATTGGCAACAACTTATCCATCATTCGGGCCAAGAAGCCTGTTGATGAAAAAATAAATAAAAATAATGGAGCTTTAGTGTGAATCAGATTTATTCTTAATATGAGATTAAGCGTATTGAAATTCGGGTGGATGAACGAGTACGTAAAAAACATAATATTCGTGTTTTAGGAACGATGCGTTGATTGGAAATCTATAACAAATCCTTCTCAAGAATAGCTGTTATCGTAGTAGGGCTGAGATCTAAATTTGCACATCCCGTGCTTTATCTCTATTTTTCGAGCGGATTTTTTTTTCACAAAATGGAATGTTTTCGCTGCAGATGCCTTTTAAATGTACGCACCGTAAAATTTGATAAAAAGTAACTAATTGTTGAAATATTGTTAAAAATCTAACACTGCCTCTTGAACCCAAACTCGGCTTACGGATTCTAAATTCGGCAAAACGCATTAAAACGCCATTGAATCGCCATTGAATTCACTTCGGCCTATCGGAAGAAGATAAAAATTGATTCGTTCGGAGCGCTTCTTTTGTTTTAGAGAATAATGGGTGCGCTAAATAATCGTACCAAATGCATAATTGACATGTTAACGCCAAAATCATGGATGTATTTGATGTTTTCTACTCGATAGGGCCAAAATGGGTGCAGTAGTTCGCTACCCTAATAGCAAGTTGAACAGGAACTTGGGCGTAATAGTGTTGTGGAATAAGGAGCTCGGTGGCCTTATGGCGACCGATTTTGCTTACTGAGCAGAAAATTATGGGTTCAATCCCAATCTCCTTCACATTATAGAGTTATACTTTAAATCGGATTTCTTTCATAATATAACGAAAAGCGTAAAAAAATTCGGTTGAAGGGCCGGGTACGTAAAAGAAGTAATATTTTAGGCTTAGGACAGACGTGGAGATTGGAAATCCAATATTTGAGATTAACCATCTACCTCAGAAACTATTTGCATTATCGCGTATTTCAGTCGTTCATTACATACCAAGCGAAAACGAAGTCATATTTTGTCACGGAGCGTTATGGTTCTGAGATGCTCGATGACCCTGAAGGTATCGTTTTTGCTTACTGAGCAGAAAATCATGGGTTTGATCCCAAGCTCTCCGTCATGATTCTAAACAAAATGAATATTTTCTTTCGATAGTCGGCTATCGAGAGATTAAATGAGCAACACATAACCACCATACACTTTTAATTGCATCGCCAACTTGAGGCGAATCCTAACCGAATACCCTACCCAACCCTCCAACTCCGTAGCACTTATGAGGGTGTCTCTAAGTCGGTGGCCTCTCGTTAAATAAGTAATACATCAACATTTCCTTCCCTATCCCTAGTAATGGGCGTGGCCGGGAATAGCGACAGTCATGCTTCTGGAATTCTTGTTTCGATTGCAATCAATGTTTACTCCCCAGCATTATTCCTGAAAGTAGGCTGACTGATAATTTCAAATGTGTCGTGAGTGTCGCTACTATCCAATTAACATATCATAACAACGCTAACGCTAACGCTTCTATAAAAAAAATGCTTCATATCTCAATGCAAATGACAAGAATTGGTCAGAAATTACACTAGAAAATTTCAACTCATTTTGACTCGATCCTTTTACGCCAAACAAGAATAGTATTTTCTATCACACTTTAAAGATTCATAATCAGTTAATAAATTGAACAACAAAATGCAGTTTTCGCCACTGTACAAAATTGTAAGACTACATTGTTTTCTTTATTAAAACTCAAGTCAAAGCTCGTATTTGAATCATGACATATTTTTACTAGTTCAGTACTTCCTAAAGAACCTTCTTTGAAAATTTGAAGGGATTTGGTAAAATATTTAAAAAGTTTCAGCTATTTCCGTGTGTGCCATTTTTATCGACTACACCTTTTAACACCATCTTATTGCCCTTTTATAGTTGTTTACCTGAAAATCGCCCTACTGGACCACTTTGCAGTGGTTGTTCGGCTATATCTATCATGAATAAATGAACTTCAGTGACTTTCAATCTCATTTCAATTCCATTCAAAGAATCATTTCTTTGCAACAACAATTGGTAGATCTACCTGAGCTACCTGACTACTTGAATATGTAAAATCTGATATATCGAACAAACTAAGTGCCGGTACAGCTTGATTGGTAATTCCAGTGCAATTCTGCTTGATTGCTTGATAAATGTACAACACCTAATCCCGGCTCTAAGAGTGAGAAACCATTAACAAACAGTTCAAGTAGGAATTATCATCAGCCATCAGCGCCGGCCAGTATGAATGCTTTCAGCACCGATCGTTAAATGGTAAAAATCAAATGGAGTTAATTGAATTTTTATTCCTCCTAATCCTGATTGGTATGCAGCTCAGTCACAGAGAGTGGTCACTCCGGTGCGAATGTAAAAGCAACAGGTACCCACTCACCGACGACATGGAAATGGATTGAATTCGCGCAAAATCAGCGATCCAATTTCCATGTACCTAGCATTCTAAGCCTAAAGGGTAATTTATTCAAATCCCACCTCCAACCGGTCAGTCATTCAATCAGACTAGCTTGATTCCGGTGGTTGATTGCAGAACCATTTCACGCTAGAGCAACCGAAAAAAAACTGCTGTCATAAAACTCTACAAGCTCTTATGTTGTGAATTAAACAGGTTATCGTCGTGGAAAATTAAATTACACTCCCAGCCCCCCGGGTGGCGTCCTCTCCACTGAACAGCAGGTAACGCACGGGAAAGTCGTAAAAAGTGCAGATTAAACGATCGTAAAATTCTAGTTAGGCCATCGCCGGCCGCCTCCGCAGTTGTTTCACTCGAAAGTTTCATTCACCAAATGGATTCGTTATCCATCGTCTTTCAGTTAAAGTTATCACCGGTTGGAAGCTTTCAAGATAAGAATAAGTTAAGGTTTTGAATTGAAACGTTTCGGCAGTTAGTCGGTCGTAAAAACCGAAACCGGTGAAACGCGGAATCGAACAAATTTTTATATTCCATCAATTTATCGCATCTCCGCAGCAGGTATCGTTCAAATCACTCAATTCGAGGGAAGGTCGCGTGGGTGATAGATATTTTCTCCTAGCACTGATTTTCATTTAAATGGAACATAAAAAGTCACGTTTGCTATAGTCAATTTATTTAAAATTTGAAGCGTATGAATCATACATTCACATAATGTTCTCATGAATTTATCCGATCTGTGATAACAAATGTGCGCTGTTAACCCAGTTCTGCTAAATTAATCAAAACAAATTCAAATTTGAGATTGCATAAAGCAGTCATCATTACATTCCTCCTGCCATACCATCCGTCCCCGACCCCATCCGAATGGGAAAATCATTAACTTCAAATTCACACGGCGAATGAGAACGACTCAAAATGAGTTTAGTTCACTCATAATCGTCAAAAGTGCAGGAACTCAGCGATGAGTAAATTTGCCTCACTAAACTCAAACTTGAGTCATTCTCATTCGCCGTGTATGCATCTCTGCCGTGCTGCTTCAAAATGTTAGGCTTTGTTTTGCAATGGTTTAAAATATTTGAACCGAAAGTTAATTGAATAATCTATTAATCTATTAATCTATTAATAATCTATTAAAAATCGGACATCACTAGATGAATGTAAAATTCCATTTGGATATCCAACTTCAATGTCAAATATAAGGGCAATGCCATTAATCTTGAGCCAACTTGAAACAGGACCAGTGCTGAGGACATATGGCGAACCTCATCAGAAGAGCATTCTTTGAATTCAATCTGCAATACTATTCAAATTATTATTAATCTCTGGAGATTTCTCCGGGAAATTCACTTGGAATTCTCCTCAGCATGCATTTTGTATCCTCCAGAAACTCTTATGGAATTTTTCTAGGAATTCCTTTATAGTTATGCGCAAGACTCTCATAAATTATTTGAAATGCTCCTCAGAATTCCCATGGAACTCTCCTTTGAATTATCTGACAATTATTCGCAAAACATGCTTGCACTTCCCTTGATTTTTTTTTTTTGAATCATCCTCGGAAATGCCTTGAAATGCTCCTCAGTAAGACATCCTTTGGAATTATTCTCAGAATTTTCAATGAATTCATTTCAGAATGCCCTTCTAACAACCGGTGGAAACTAATGATTTTAAATTGGCTCACTACTTGACTAGCCTATTGGTCCCAAGCAAATCGATTAACATACCCCATTCTAGTATAAATTCTAGTACTACACTATGTTTGTTTTGATTCGCTATGAAAGTTTAACAGATAAAATGAAGGGGTTCGTGGATTTTCCTATGTTTCGAGGGGTGCATCGATTAGCTTGGGACCGAAGAGAGTTCCAGAGCTGAGCCAAAAAGTTGAGCTCGTTTCTTCGGGACCTACTAGTCTTAGATTTACCTCTATGCTTCTAATTTATCTCCTTCCCTTGGAATTCTACGCACTTTGAAAGTTTTCTGAGAATTTGCAGTGCAGTGACGTAATTCCATAGATTTCTGATTAAAAATTATTTGGCATTCAAGTCAGAACCCTGCTGAAATTCTTTTCCGAGGTCCATTGAAGTTTTCCTGGATTTATTTACAGATTTAATTGAAATCCACCTTTTAGCTGAACTATTCTCCGAAAATTCCCTTGGAATTATGCTCCGTATTAATTTTTCTCCCTGAAACTTCTTGAAATTATTTTCAGAATTCCTTTGGAAATTCCTATAAATTTTCATTAAAATTTCATTCGAATCCTTTTCAGGGTTTACTTATAATTCTACTCACAACTTCCTTTTGTTCTAGTTTTTTATTTTGGAAGGCTCAATCACGTTAGCTTTACGGAGGCGATAATTCATTGTTCTTTGTTTGTAACAAAATTCACTTATTTCTATGCCTAGTAGGAGTTGGGCCGAATACTCGTGGCTTACCCGAGGTTACGTTTTCGACGGATAGTATCAGGGGAGGATCTTGGCGTGGGGTTTCGTTGTCTCACCAGTATGAATGGTAGTGTGCTTCTAGATTCGTCTGGAGTTCGACCGGCTATGGTGACCACTACCTTGGTAGATTTATTTTGGTAATGAAGATAAATCCGTTCAAAATATCGAGGATATTAAATTTTTGCATAACAAAATGTATTGTATTCAGTAAAAACATCCTTAGTAAGAGAATTTGAAAAATCCCTTTGTTATAACGAAATACCATGAGAATACCAGGGTTTTCCAGGAAAAATAAAATTCACTGAGGACTTCAAGTTTTCCAGGTTATAGACACCCTAAATTTATGTAGTATTGTTGTTATATTCTTCTTCTTATTAATATTATAATTATTATTATTATTATTTTTCTTTTTCTGACAATTGGAATTTTGATACAGTTATAGGTATAAATATGAGGTACCTAAACTTGCTGACGGCCCAATTCGCTGCCAGACTGTTGAGCAGTACAGTCAACGTGTTTACTCTCGCTCTCTTCGTTCGCTCGATTGCGTTGTTCCGTTTTTTCTCGCGTTGAATAGTGACGCTCTCGCTAACCCAGCCATGGGTAAAAAATCGCGCGGTGGCGCGAGTGCCGGCTATCCCGGGAAACGGTCTAGGCCTGAAGACAACAGTGACAGTGCGACAGCCGTGAAGAAGCTACTCGACAACAATCGATTCTCCGTTCTGAAGGACGGTGCAGAACCGGTAACGGAAACAACAGGACCGCCGAAGAAGGACAGAATGCCGCCTTTCTACGTGAAGGGCTTCCCTCCCTTGGCTTGCGGGAAAAAATAAACTTCTTCATTACGCAGGGCGTCCGGTGCACCATCCAGCTGTGCACGGAAGGATACAAACTGATGGTTCCGGCATTGAAATATTACAAGGCGGTAAAGACCATACTGGACCAATCACAGGTGGAGTACTTCTCCCACGACATCGAGGCTGTTAAGCCGTTCAAGGTGGTCCTGCGCGGACTATACGACATGGACACAGGCGTCCTCTTGGAAGAGCTGGTGGCTAATGGACTGAAGCCGGTCCAAATTCACAAGATGGCCCGCCACAACAAGGCCGTCAAGTACCGCGACCAGCTATAACTGGTCCACCTTGAGAAGAACTCAACAACTTTGATGGATCTCCAGGGCATCCGCGTCCTGTTCAACATTGTGGTGAAGTGAGAGCGGTACAAGCCGGTCAGCCGTGGAGTCACCCAATGCTCGAACTGCCTGCTGTTCGGGCATTGAATCAAGAATTGCCATATGGTCAGCCGCTGCATCAAGTGTGGCAAACAACACAAAACCGACGCCTGCGACAGGCTCGATGAAACCGATCCAATTTGCGCCAACTGCGGTGCTGATCACAAAGCTACAAGCAAGGCCTGCCCGAAGCGCACCGAGTACATCGAGATCCGGAAGAAAGCATCGATGAGAAACCAGCCTGGCCGCAAGAAGGTGCCGGAAGTTAATGACCAGAACTTCCCACAGATACCTCGACAACCGATTACAGTGCTGCCACCACTGCCACTCAATCAACGATTGGCTGCTGCGGCGGCCACCACCGCTCAAGTTCAAACTGCCAGAGTCCCTGCAAGCTCAGGCCAAGAGACGACCGCTGCTCCAAAACCACAGGATCTTCCCACAGCCCCTGGGCTAAACTTGCGTCAGGATGGACCATCCCTACCGCAGCCAGAAATCAACGATGGTTCGTGGTTCACCGTAGCGGAACTAATGATCATCTTCCTCAAGATGCACGACATTGCCAACACCATCAAGAACAAATCCGACCAGCTCCAAGCTGTGGCTACCTTCATGCTAAGTTATGGACCGTGAAACCATCAAGATCGCCAACTGGAACGCTTGCTCGCTCAAGAGCAAGATCATCGAGCTCGTTGACTTCCTCAACAAACAAAACATCGACATTGCCGTTATCACCGAAACCCACCTGAAACCGGAGGTAAACATCTACCTTCCTGACTTCCGGCTTCTAAGACATGATCGAACCAGCTCCGGGGGAGAAGGGAGTGGCCATTGCTGTAAGGAGAAACATCTGCTGTCGGCTTCTGCCGAGCTTCCAGCTAAAAACCATCGAAGCTTTAGGGGTAGAAGTCTCCACTCCTGTCGGCCCTATCACCATCATTGCGACCTACTGCCCCAAGCAAGTCACCATCAGGGACGCGGGTCGGCAGCAGACCTAACTCGACGGCGCAAAAAGTACATCATCGCTGGCGACCTGAACGCCAAACACCAGGCTTGGGACAACAGTCGACGCAACCAAAACGGCACCATCCTGAACGACAACCTGCAAGAGGCTCGCTACGCCATATTAGCGCCGGACTGTCCCACCCGGTTGAGCCGGTCTAGCGTTCACTCCACGATAGACATCTTCATCAGCAACATGGGAGACAACATCTCGCTACCTATGACCCATCAGGAGCTGAGTTCGGACCACTATCCGGTGGTGGCCGAAGTAGGCTCATCCGTCAACCGAATCCAAGCTTCCCGACGCAACTACCATCGTGTCAGCTGGGAGCAGTTCCAACACTGTGTCGACTCCACTGTCGACTGCGGTGTCCTTCCGGAGACGCCCGAAGACGTTGACCGGTGTCTGCGTTCCATCGAGGAGGCGATATCCCGGGCCAGGGAAAAACACGTCCCAGTATCCAGACAGGTGAGCAATACCGGTGACCCAGTGGTTCATCTGATAATTCCTGAAGAGAAGGCTGCCACCAAATATATTATATTAAAAATATGATCCACTCTTTCGCTTAGCTGGCGAACCAAATTTTTAGCGATGAAAGCACCTCTGTGGCCAAAAAGGCTACCAATGCATTTGTTTATCGTCACGAGGGGTAAACCAAATGAAAATTTGTTTAATATTTCAAATGAATGTATTTCAGCATATTATTTTATTTGATGACAACAGTGACATGTCAGACAAATTTTAAAATAATATACACAATGTAATTAATGAAAATATTGTAACTCTTACTTTTGTAATAAGTGCTATATTCGCACCCCTTGATTGTAATTGAATGATTGTTGCTGACCTTTTTCAACGCAAGATGGAGCATGCAGCAATATTTTGCGGGTCGCCATTGCAATATTTGGAAAAGGCACGAATGGATCATATTGTTAATATGATATATTTGCTGCCACGATAGGTCAACACTTCGTCAGTTCCCATAATCTCGGACAAAACATCGTCAGCCCTCATGAATCTGAGGTTGCTGAAATGAAAATGCAACCAATCTTCATCAGATTCCTAACATTTTTGCAGAGGAATATGAGATTACGGCTGACAAACTGTTGGCCTTTATCAAATCATCTAAAAAAATTAAGGCCCCAGGTTTCGACAAAACTGTTCGAAAGAGCAGTCTACCACTGGCTCCTAACATCTGCCGAACAAAACAACAACTTAATCGAGGAACAGTTTGGTTTTCGGAAAGGTCGTTCGACCGTCCACCAGCTGACTCGAGTGACAAACATTCTCAGACGGAACAAGTCTGTTTCGAAAACATCTGCCATGGCGTTGTTGGACGTTAAAAAAGCGTTCGACAATGTCTAGCATGGTGGCCTGGTGTTCAAATTGCAGCAGTACGGTCTTCCAATCTTCCTAGTGAAGATAATAAACAACTACCTATCGGACAGGTCCTTCCGAGTCTCTCTGAATGGCATCACATCGGATGCTTTCAACATCGGTGCTGGGGTTCCACAAGGAAGCATCCTTGGCCCCATTCTATTCAACCTGTTCACCTCCGATATGCCGGCTCTCCCTGATGGTGGATCGTTGTCTCTGTTCGCAGATGACACATCCATCGTCTACAAGGGTAGGGTCATCGGAACTCTGACTGCCAAACTTCAGAGAGGCCTGGACGTTCTGTCTAAATACGTCAACAGCTGGAAGATCCGTATCAACGCGGCAAAGACCCAGGTTATCATCTTTCCACACTCAAAATCTCCCAGTCTTGTTCCGTCTGTAAATAATAAGATCTGCTTAAACGGCTCAGTAGTGGAATGGTCCAAAGAGGTCGTGTACCTCGGGTTAACACTAGACAGCAAGCTTCTTTTCAGAAAGCACGTTGACAAAACCAAAACCAAGTGCAACATCTTGATAAGATCGTTGTATCCACTCATGAACATGAAGTCTACCCTGTCCCTGAAAAATAAGCTTGCTGTGTACAAACAAATCATCCTTCCCGTAATAGAATACGGGATGCCAATCTGGGAGAGTTGCGCCAAATGCCATCACCTCAAACTCCAAAGGATCCAAAACAAGATCCTGATGATGATCCTTAACAGTCCCCCGCGGACTAGAAATTCTGAGGTCCATCGCCTGGCTGGTCTTCATACACTGGAGTTACGGAGAGCTAACTCCATCGCAAGGTTCAGAGATTGCTGTAGGCGATCCGATCAACAGATCGTCAGGGATCTGGCACGTTAGGTTAAGTTAGGTTAAGTAGGTAGAAATACTTCACAAGAAGAAAGTTGAAAAACATTACACATTAAAAAACAACATGTACAACACAATATCAAAAAGTTCACCAAAGATGAAGAGCCATTCTGGCTAACCTCTTGCCCTGTATTAGCAATTGTAAACAACATAACAAATCAAAATAAAGAAGAATTTTACATTACATTTACTCGCTGACGGCATTCTTATGACGGACTGTGGAGAGAGCGGACGACCAACAAAGGACCACCAGCAGAAGGGATAGCAACACTAGCGGACCAACAGAGGGAGCCGCAGATTCGTGGAACCGTGACCAAGGCTGGAAATCTCGATCCAGTCACGACAATGGCGCAACTCGGTAAGTGAGAACCATCCTCTTTCTTGCGATGATGCTACTGGTGCTCTCTGAGAGGGAAGTTGAAATTCCCCAGAGAGGGTAAAATTCCTCCGAGAAGGTAGAAGAAATTCCTCCGGGAAGGTTGAAGAAATTCCTCCGGGGAAGGTAGAAGAAATTCCTCCAGGAAGGTAGAAAAAATTCCTCCGGAAAGGTTGAAGAAATTCCTCCGGGAAGGTTGAAAAAATTCCTCCGAGAAGGTAGAAGAAAATCCTCCGGGAAGGTTGAAAAAAATCTCCCGGGAAGATAGAAGAAACTCCTCCAAGAAGGTAGAAGAAATTCCTCCGAGAAAGTTGAAGAAATTCCTCCGAAATGGTAGAAGAAATTCCTCCGAAAGGGTAGAAGAAATTCCTCCGAGAAGATAGAAGAAACTCCTCCGAGAGGGTAGAACAAATTCCTCCGAGAAAGTAGAAGAAATTCCTCTGAAAAGATAGAAGGGTAGAACAAATTCCTCCGAGAAGATAGAAGAAACTCCTCCGAGAAGGTAGAAGAAATTCCTTCGAGAAAGTAGAAGAAATTCCTCCGATAATGTAGAAGAAATTCCTCCGGGAAGGTAGAAGAAAATCCTCCGGGCAGGTTGAAAAAATTCTCCCGGGAAGATAGAAGAAATTCCTCCGGGAAGGTAGAAGAAATTCCTCCGGGAAGGTAGAAGAAATCCCTCCGAGAAAGTAGAAGAAATTCCTCCGATAAAGTAGAAGAAATTCCTCCGAAAAGGTAGAAGAAATTCCTCCGAAAAGGTAGAAGAAATTCCTCCGAGAAGGTAGAAGAAATTCCTCCGATAAGGTAGAAGAAATTCCTCCGAGAAAGTAGAAGAAATTCCTCCGATAAAGTAGAAGAAATTCCTCCGAAAAGGTAGAAGAAATTCCTCCGGGAAGGTTGAAAAAATTCCTCGGGGAAGGTAGAAAAAATTCCTCCGGGAAGTTTGATAAAATGCCCCGGGAGGATTGATAGCTCTTTTTTTTCTTTAAGTAAAACTCTCTCCATAAGTGAAACTTAAAAAGAATATAAAAAATAATATATCAAAGACTACAGTTTCCTTAGAATTAAAAAGACTACAGTGTGTTTACTTTAATTTGAAGCAAATACATGAGAGAAATTCAATAAATGATGAGGTGGGCTCTTTAGTGGGCTATCAGTGCAATCAAAAATCCTTAGTACGGCTCTGCATTTTTATGGAAGAAACAGCTTATGTTTAAACATGTCAGACAGTTACAAGTTCAAAGAAGCTTGAGAAAAAACAAAACTGGCGTACTCAAATAAACCTTTATACCGAAATCCTAACGCGTGCGATAGCTACCGTTTCCGAGTTTCAAGACTAAAGGCCCACGCACATTAGATCCGGATCGGACGCGTGGCGGCAAAGTGACAGCTAAATCTATTGTTTAACTGTCAAATTTACGTCAACGCATCGCAAACGAATCTAATGTGGGTGGCCCTTAACAGAGCATCGGAATGGAGTCCGTTATACACTTTAAAAAGGGCGATGAGACTTAAAGCGTTATTTTAAATGTTAAGTAACTAAGTTACTTAACTGTTAAGTAATTTCAATAATTACTAAACGTATACAGTACAGTACGTCTTCTTGCACAATCACGAACAAACAATCACAAAGGTAATTAAAACTTCAGAGTTGCCAAACTCATGGGATACTTGACTGACCCGCTTCAGCACAGTGTTTAACACACAGCTTTCGCACCGCTAACACATTCGGCACAGATTGAGGTGTGCAGAGTAAATTACCCCTTGATACAGTAGGAAGTTAGTGGTGGTGGCACGGATGGATTGGATTGCAGCAGCACAGAAAAGGAACTAAACGAAACACGAAGTCGGTTAAGTGTAAAAAAAATAAGATGAAAAGTGACTTTTTCAGTTTCTATAAAGGGACTTAGGATTTATCTTGTCGGGCAGCTGGCAGTATTTAGTATCAGCTTGCTGCTTGCTTGAGATTTTATAATACTGCTGCTGGAACAATTTGTGCCAGCCGGCTCAAAATTAGGTGAGATGCATCCATTTTATAAGCTTTAATATACCAGTACATAACATGAAATGCAACAACTTGAGAACTAAATGCGACAGGGCATCGTTGCCACGAGTATTTATTGTGGATTGCCCAGGTACCTGTTTCAAGGTTTAGTTGGCTGCGATGGACTTTCTTTTTCTTGTACCACTGAACAGATAGTGCAAATAAGGGCGTCTATGTGATGTACATCCCTTTCCATAAACTTGTTGAGGACGCCTTGTCTTGCCTCAAAAGTAAGCCTTTTTAAAGCACTGATCTTCACAACATAAAAGGCACCACTACGGAGCATTAGATTTGGTCAAATTATTCGCAGAGTTCTCTACCACCGTTAGTATTAGTGAGAAGTTTCACTAATCATGATTTTTACTGGTTGAAAATAAAAAAAAAAAAACCGCTGTCAGGTCGAACACTTTGACAGCTGATTTCTTGGTTGAAAATAATAAACAAATCGATTTTACACGACTGCACTAGCAACGTTGTATTGGTAAAATCATGCGGCAAGAAGTCAATATGGGTGAGGGGTAGAGTATGAAGCACACACATACACACACACACACCAAACACACAAACGTCATTATGATGTGGAGCCAGCTTTGTTAAGTGGATGTGTCAAACGTCTGGCTCACATAAAACTGATGTATAATGACAATGTCAATCAGATCTTCTGATAAGGTGGATAAAATATAAACTTTGATTAAAGTATAAATCATCCATATTGATAAAATAAGCTGAAGTGTTACTAGATCTGTGATTTCCAAAAATCAGTAAATTTTTACGACAAAAATAGAAAGCCTGGTAAATGTATACATCGTGAAAAATTCCTGCAACAAAAATGAAAAGTAAGCACATTCGCAGACATGTCTGCAAATATTGCATCCCTCCTGCGAAACTACCAAAACTAAAACAAACTTTGACGTTTCTGGCATATCGTCAATGGCAAATAAGGGTCCGCTCATAAATAACGTCACTGGCTGACGTCGCCGCAGTAAATGAAAAAAAATACGGGTATGTAATCGTTTATCATTGGTAATAGAAGTTATGGATTGAATTCTGCAGGTATTCTGGTTCCGAATTTTTCAGGACATTTCCAGGAAAACTCCGAAAAATGGAACCTGTGAAGATTGGCAATGAAATTGTTACTTCAATTATAAATCGAGCATTTCAAAGATGCCATCAACATACAAGCAGTACCCAACCACCTAACTCCCTTCAGGGACTGCGTCAGCTGACTAGTATAAAGCATTCTCCCTATGCTGATACCTACCAAACTTCCGTACTCTTATCCGGACGAACAATTCTCGGAAACCGTTAGTGGCAGTGGCAAGTTGTAGTGTAAAAGCGCTCTTTCCGTTTCCTATGTGATTTAAAATGCTTCTATCTACGAATGCATCATCCAGAAGAGCACTGCCTGCGGTAACCAGACTCATATAGTGATTCGTTCTTCCTTATGGTCTTTGCTTTCAGCAGCCGTTGCGAAAATTGCCACAACCCTAAATTGCACTCGGTTGGAATGTTATGACGGTAATGTTTCGTTTCATCTTTTTTCGGTTACCTTTTTTTTCATCATCGTTATTAACTTTTGCTATCAAAAGAAACAAACTCACTTGGTTTATGTGTTTAAACACTTTCTAATTATTACTCTTCAAATACGGACGTTCAACCGAGGAATGATTATTGTACCCATTCACCCTCTTAATGGGACATGTTTTGAGAGGAAGTTTGCCGTTCTTTACCAAGCTTCGGATGTATTTTTACGAACTGTCAGCAAGGGTTTTATTTTAGCAGACAGGCAGCACATATTAAATTATTCTATACATGGAAATGCAATTAACCTAATCAGGTCACAGTAGTCCACGTCACCGCATCGAATGCAAAACTTAACACAGAGTGGCTGCTTGGATTCTATAGACTAGGAGATTGCAATTATTGTAGCTTGAACCTGATGTCGTCTATCTGTCGAACTAAATCTATGACTGTCCTAACTACAACAAATCCCATTGAAAATTTAAACAATTCAATGTTTATGTTGAAACAACATGTTCAATTAAGGCATAATAAAAAAAGGATGGTGATCTCTTTCGCCACAAACAAGCTGTAAGTCTTCCACGATCTCTCGTCGAACCAGCTTCCCACCATCGTCGCTCCTAAATGGAAATATCAACTTGATCGAAATGTCGTTTCTCCTTCTTTCAATTATCAGAAGAAACTTTTTTTTTATTCAATCACGTCAGCATTGGAAAAGTGTCTCCATTTCGTCTGTACGCACACAGGCGGTGATGATAACGTTAAATATTTTTTTCCCTGCGCGATTCTTCTTCACTTCGCGCTCCGATAAAAGTACGTGTGCGAGTCAAGGAATACAAGAAAAGACATCAAGTGACTTTTATCACCTGTTTTTCTACAATCAGAGAGAACAAAAATCATGCTGAGGGAATGATTCCCTTTTTTATCGACTCAAAAAGGCAGGCAAATTTCTTTCGAGTTTTCTAGATTGCCGCAGAAGAGACAGTCTCGTCTCATCGCAGCAACCGGGGGTGTGGGTAGGCGATTCCGCTACTGCAGATTCGCCTTCTTTGGTCGTTGGTTGAGTATTGAAATTATCACGCGGTGATTGTGACTGACGTTAAAACTGCGAGAAGAGAGAGAATGGAAAAATCTTGATTTGACCGCACAGTTGTCATTTATGGATTGGTAGCTGTACGAAAATGGTAGTAGGTATGTAGTTGCGCCTGCGGTAGGCTCAGGGATGCGAGTGATAAAGTACCGGTGCACGTCCAGGTTGGCCGCAAATGGTCGGCGTGGTTATTTTTAGCCTTTGTGCCGTTGACGATGGTAAGACAGATAAGGCATTTGATGTGTCGCAAAGAATTTGGGGCAAGTTAGACTGGCTTCCCAAGTAACATTGCAAGTTTTATAGTGGTTTTAAAGCATGCTACAAGTTCAAATCATGGTCTACAGAACCCTCATAAAACCAAAATTGTTACCTGGGTTCGTTGCATAGTTCATTTCATTCCATCACTTGCTAGTGGAAACCTTTTTACCAAAATCAAGCTGTCAATCTAAGTAAGCAATATAAAATATGAATACCAAATTAGGTTCCTGATACTAAAACACAGCAAGCTAGTAATATCTCTCTACGTAAATCGATCAACACGCAGAAACGCCTGTTCTCGAAAAAAAAACGCTCTGCAGTAACTGCCAATGCTAACGCGCGTAAACCCTCACACCGATATCGATTTTCAGGTTCCTTTTATTTTTAAATCTTCCAGTCATAACAAAAAACAACAACAACCGACTAACCTAACCCGATGATTACAGGAGCCAGTGATTGCAAAAACCTCCACCCATCAATCGTCGTTGGATCGCACTCTCTTCAAGCTCTGAATGTTGTTTTTTTTCTGCCCCATCATCAAATTACCATTCTAAACAACCTGTCACCTATCCATCATTCCCACCGACCGATGAGGGAGCGTGGTTGGTGAGCTACATCCAAAGAATATAAGATAGCAAATATCGCAATCAAGTAACAGAAGTAGGTAGCAGCAGTAACAGAAATGAAACAACAGCCAAGCGGCAACAAAAACTGCCGGCAAACAAAATTCGCTCCAATCACTGTCATATTTGGTTAGAAGCAAGTTGTATTTGAAATGCTGCTACACTCAGCACTCCAGAACTGATTTTCTCCCAAATCAAGGAATCAGGCATGGAACGACTGAAGTCAGCGTCAGAGCATGCAATTTCAAACTCACATGAAAGAGAGCTCGTATATGTGAGAATCGAACCGCGCTGGAACCGATGAATGCGAGAATTTCTTCAACTAGAATAGTGAATGACTGCTCTTTCCCGTTAGCTCGTCTACAGCTTGGTTTCATAATGTGATGCTGGGATACCTCTCTCAGATGGAGGAGCATATTATGTTCCTCCGTCTGAGAGAGGCATCCCAGCATAACAGGCGACGAGAGATCACATTTTCAGAGAGTCCCACCCGTTTTCTCCTAGTGAGCGGGCGAAATTCATTCATTTGAATCTCACGAGTCACGGTTCACGCGACGAATCGAATGAGTATTCAACATCATCAGTGTTGACCATTCCGAGGTTGAAGGCCATTCGCGGATTAAGCCCCATGTGATGGGATAGCGGCAATTTTCGAGCGCGAAGAGAACGATGAAAAGCAACACTACTTTACTGGCGAATTGCGAATAGGTGATGCATATCATGCTTGTTCCTCGGTGCGGGCAACCCGCGGTAGGTATCTTTTAGTTTGTTATTTATTAACCACATTTTCGGCGAACCTTTTGTAGCTCTTAAAGATCGTGTATGAGCAACAGCCGCGCTCAACTACCAACGACGACGACGACGACTATATGTATGTACGTGATATCATTGGGTACGTGAGAGGAATTTCGGATTAAATTAACAGGAATTTTTCGGACCTTCTGTGCTGACTTGCTGCTTGATATATTGTGGATATAATGTTTCAATCATTAATAATGATAACAATACCTTTATGGGGCTTAATGCGTGCTACCGATTTTATATCGATCAAGTCGAGTGATGAATGCATACAGAAATTCGATAGATTGAATAAAATAGTGATTCCGTGGTACCACAAGTGATGCCACAATTACAGATTTATCCGCAATGGTACAGATTTTTGAAAAAGTTGGAGGGTGGTGTACAAGACACAACCGCATTGTTGACGTAGGACAACGAAATTTTTTACGGTTCGGACGTTTTCGAAGATGTCGCACAACAGGAGAATGCATACGATGAGGGTTTCTCAGTTAATGACTACAAATAGAACATAATTTATTTCCCTAACAAATTATTTGATTTTTGAATTATTTTGATGTATTTAGTCACAAATCGAAAGGGCATCAAGTGAACAAAGGCTTGGAAAAGGAGGCACCAAGTGTCATCGGAATGTTCTAAGTGAAAACATCAAGAGTACTACCAAGCCTACCATTCGTCGTCTGGCTCGACGTGGTTATGTCAAGCGTCTCCGGTCTGATCTTCGAGGAAACCCGAGGTGTGCTGAAGGTGTTCCTAGAAAATATGCGTGATGCCGTCACCTACACTGAACACGCCAAGCGCAAAACCGTCACGGCCATGGATGTAATCAACGCTCTGAAGCGACAAGTACGCATTCTGTACGGTTTCGGAGGTTAAAACTTATCACCAATGAAACAAAACGGCCCTTTTCAGGGCCACTAAGTTCATTTCAGTAAAGAGTTAGAATAGAATTTATATAGAGTATCCCCTCCTTCCAAGTTTGGTTACAAGAGTACAACTCTAGAGAGCAGCGGCGCCCGTGGTGTAGTGGTAAGCGTCCGAGCAGGCCTGGGTTCAATCCCAGTCAACGCTGTCGGGAAGTTTTGAGGCATAACATCTTTGAATCACGCCTTCCTTCGGGGTTTCCGGTTCATGAGTTGATGGGTCGCTAGGTAGGGTCCAGGTGCGGACATGCACAGTTGTACACAACAACTGCTCATTTGGTAATAACGTTTCACTCAGATGTTGAAATTTATTTTTCTTTAAAATAATTGATAGATTAGGCTCATAGTTTACTATAGATATGCGAAGATTAGGTAAAGCTTAACATTTGAATCAGCACTAATCAATGTAACACTTAAATTCCGAGATGTGTAGTGAGCATTTCTCACCTGATTTTTACAACGCAAAAACAAATACAGTTTGCTACTAGCATTTAAAATCTACTTTATTTTACATATCTATAACAAGCTTACACACTATTTTATGTACTGCTTCAAAAGAACTATGTTCCGTTAACTGTGTGCAAAGTTATTAGCAAATGAGCAGATCGTGACCAAAACTGTGTATGCCAAGCATGGGTGTGGGTAGCATTGGTGCTCAGCACGAAAAACAAATCCAAGGAAAAAACAGCATTTTGTGTGGTCGTTGGGGGCGTCTGGTTCTGAATTGGCAACAAAATGTTCCGCAATTGTATCCTCCCTATTCGTACACGCCCGAAGATCGGAGGCGAATGTCACTTCGACTTGTATCATCTAGGAACCATTCTATGATGACTGTGTTGGGGAAGGAGCACATGCATGTACGTAATTGGTGGATTTGTAAGTTATTTAGAAGCTTTTGGAAAATGCTTGACATTTACCACTTTTTCAATTGTTTCAATTTGAAAATCAACAGTCAAGAGCATTGTTATTGATGCGTAGAAATGTTTCTGATCGATTTGTGATAAAATAATTGAAATTGGTCCAGGGGCAGCTAAGTTATTAACATTCAAAATCTTTCATAATTTCATTTTTCGCTTTTCATAAATTATACCCCCATCTTCCCGAAAGACGTAGTCCTACGTCAAAAGAAAAACGATTTAAACAGAGCTTGGGAAAAAATGTACAAATTTTTAGGCTTGTACAGATGAGATATGATCCACTCTTTGCTTAGCTGACGAACCAAATTTTTAGCGATGAAAGCACCCCTGTTGCCAAAAAGGCTACGAATGTATTTGTTTATCTTCACGCTCCAAATGAAAATTTATCTAAAATTTTACGTGTTTGTATTTCAGCATTTTATTTTGTTGGATGACAACACTAACACGACAGACAAATGTTCATATAATATACAAAATGTTATTAATGAAAATAATCTGACTTTTAATTTTGTAATAAGTGAAATATTCGCGCCCCTCGTGATTGTTCCTGACCTTTCTCAACGCCATTGCAATGTATGGAAAAGGCATGAATGGATCATATTGTTATCAGGATGCACCATCAATATAAAATGCGCTAGGCGGGAGAGTTACGGTGAAACCTTCCAGTCATTCCTTCAACAACGTAACCCTGACAGCATCGAGAATCTCACTGAAGCAATAAACGCAAAAAACGCGCTCTGTACCTATCGAGACAACCACTGCATATACAGGTAGACGGCGCTGCAGTCTCAGACCCCGCAATCGTTGCAGATAAGCTTGACGACTACTTCACTGACCTCTCTGCGATTTCCAAGTACGAGGCGACCTTTCAACGGCTATCAAACCCATCGACTTCGTCGGTAAGCAATTTTCGAGTTTCTCCGGACACGAACAACTTGAGGATCAAGCACGATTTCACCTGGCAGGAACTTTAGTTCGCGCTTAGTAGTAGAAACGGGAAATCAGCCGGCCCAGGCGAGATCAACTACCCGCTCAAGAACCTGCCTACTGCTGGAACTCTTTAACCAGCTTTGGCAGACAGACTCGTATCCAGAGCATTGGAGGGAGCGCTTGGTTGTCCCCATCCCCAAAGCAAACGAGCCGACACGGGACGTGGCGAAGATCCGACCCATTGCGCTCACCTGCTGCATGGCAAAGGTGTTCGATCGGATGGTCAATCGACGCCTCAAGCAGTTTCTCGAGTCTGGCGGCCTTCTATACCATTGCCAACACGCATTCCGGCAAGGCCACGGTACATCCACGTATTTTGCGACGCTATTAGAGCTCCTCCATGGATGCCAAGAATAACTGTCTCCATGCGGAGTTGATTTCCCTGGACATTGCGAAAGCCTTCAACTCGTCAGCTGGGGCCTTAGCGGCCATATCATCCATTTCGTCAAAAATTTCGCGACTGGCAGATCCTTCCGAGTCTCGGTAGGTAATACCAAATCCCGCACTTTCTGCGAGGAAACTGGCGTTCCCCAAGGTTCAGTGATCGCTGTCACCTTGTTCCTGGTAGCCATGAACAGTGTCTTCGAGCGAACATCTACATTTTCTTGTGCGCAGACGACGTGCTAATCGTAGCCACAGGTCAAACTCCGGAACGAACAGCCAGATGGACCGCTTCGAAAGGCTTTCAGCTGTCTACTGGAAAGAGCACTAGGTGCCACGTTTTCCAGTACCGACATCGGGTCTGCGAACCTTCCATAAAGATCGGTAACCAAGCCATCCCATTGAAGAAAACTGTGAAACTGCTGTGGGTTGTCGTTGGCCGGCCGCTGAGTTTTGACCAGCACCTACAAGGTTTCAAGGCCAGCTGTCGCAGCAGGATCAACCTGATCCGCACAATCTCCCATCCTCATAGGTACAGAAAAGTACGTTTTCGTGTTGCCCGGGCCATCGTAGACAGCCGGCTGATGTATGTACTCGAGCTGACCTGCATCGCCACCGACAAGGCAATACAAATACTCGCTCCGGTGTACAATAGCTACACGCGCATCATCTCCGGTCTCCTAACCTCGACGCCAGCCGGTGCCAGCTGTGTCGAAGCCGGCACTGTCTCTTTCCGGTATCGCATCTACGCAGCCATTGCCAACAAAGCCGATGCATCTCCGTACAAACACCAACGCAGAGCTCCCCCCAGTGGCCAAGATTCACTGGTATGGAGATAAGAGTTGACAATCTCCCGCACCATACATCGACAGCCGGATGAGGGAGAAGTTCAGAGCCCAGGACAATTCCGTAGCCCTTAGGAGATCGGTAGCAGAGCTGACCGGATTGTACCCAAACTACATGCATCGTTACACGGACGGGGGTCAAGATCGAGAGCTGGAGTCGGAATGGGAATCGCTGGTGACATTTCCCAACGAGTAGAAGTCTGCCAAAACAATGTTCGGTGTTCTCGGCAGAAGCAGCGGCTGTTCTTTATGCCATCACGCTTCCTGCGGATCGCCCAATCCTGATCCTGTCGGACTCCCACAGTGTAATTCAGGCCCTTTCGTCGGAGGTCCCGATCCACCCCTGGATCCAGGGCATCCTGAAGGTTGCGCCACGAAACACTACCTATGCATGGATTTCCGGACACTGTGGGATTTCAGGGCACATCGAGGCGGATAACCTAGCAGCCCTAGCAGCACACTTGTCACTGAACAATTGTGGACACTTGTGTACAACTGATTCTGGTCACAATCAAGTATCAGCAACTTATTTCGATCGAAGTGTGCCGCTTGGGAGGGTCAGGTCCTCAGTACTCGCACAAGGTGCCGTTGCAGGACGTGTAGAGATGGATCACTTGCACGGTGCGGACAGCGTGGGCAACGGAATTGTCCAGTGCTAGAATTCCGTTTATTAGAAAAATTAAAGGCGACATCGGAAAGTGGATGGACCTTGCAAACCTGCGAGACCAGAGGATTTTTTTTCCAGACTCCGGTCAGGACACTCCCTAATCTCACGGGATTTCAGCGGAGGACCCTTCATGAAGACCTGTTAATTCTGCCATATTCCTTCGACGGTGGAGCACGTGTTCTGCGTATGTCCACAATTCGAGCATCTTCGTTGCCTCCACGGTCTGCCTGCCAGCGTACGGGACACGCTAGCAGACGTGCCCTCAACTCAAGCAGCTGTACCAACAATCAATACGAAACTAACGATTTAAAATTGCCTCACTACTTGACTAGCCTATTGGTCCTAAGCAAACGATTAACGCACCCCATTCTAGTCAAAATTCTAGTACTACACAATTTTTGTTTTGATTCGCTATGAAAGTTTGACAGATAAAATGAGGGGTTAGTGGATTTTCCTATGTTTCGAGGGGTGAATCGATTAGCTTAGGATCGAAGATAGTACCAGAGCTGAGCCAAAAAGTTGAGCACGTTTGTTCGGGACCTGCTGGTCTTAGAGTTACCTCTATGGCTGTACCATAGAGGTAACTCTAAGACCACTGGGTCCCGAAGAAAATCATTATTATTTTTGGCTCACTCAGTACCAGAACAACGGTCCCAAGCAGTCCCAAGCTATTTCACTCACCCCTGCATGTTCTGCATGAATCCACACACCCCTGATGTTATCTGTCAAACTTTCATAGCGAATCAAAACAAACATAGTGTAGTAATAGAATTTCAACTAGAATGGGGTACGCCATAGAAGTACTTGGGACCAATAGGCTACTCAAGCAGTGAATCAATTTAAAATCGTTAGTTTCCACCCCCTGGCTGTACTGCGCTTTTTGAAGGCGGCGAAGCTATACTGCAGGATTTAGCACCATCGATTCCTTCGGCCGTCAGGACATCCCTGCTGGACGGGGCTCCCAAGGACTGTGTTATTGTACTAGCTGTTTATGTTTTTAGCTAAGTAGATTATTAAAGGTTGAAGTAGCATGATACTCAAGCAATGTGGCTGGGGGACCTTTTCCTAAGGCTTCCCACCTTTTACGAAGCTGAACTATCCTAAAAAGAGCAAAAAAAAAAAATTTAAGTGCAAATGTTAACCAAACCGTTTGTTTACATCATAATGATGATTTTCAAAACTCTAAATAATTGGGTTCTTTAGGAGTATTGAGGTAATTGCATATTCTTAATGCGCATGTCAAATGGAACTGAAATCCAAAACTTCATCCATTTTGGAGCACCGGAACTATTTTAAATAAATGTAATTACATTAGCAAAAATTAACATCTTAGTGCCCCTCGGTAGGACTTTGTATGGGAGCGAGCTGTCAATTAGTTTGTTTAGTTTCAAACAGTGAAGTTTTTATTACGCTTTCAATGTTGATTTAAATATCGAAATGAAAGTCAATTGGATTGAAAAAAAATATCATTGTGCTCAGAGAACGAAGCTCTTTCAGATGATGTTTAAAAATTGATATTTCAAAATTAAACAACCTAATTTACATTTTATTGCACATCTTGGAAATTTCCATCGGGAGTGCACTTATTGTATGATTACATACAATGAACTGATTTCAGCACACATAAAAAATCCGGAAGATTATAACCAACCGGTGGAAACTAACGATCTAAAATTGGCTCACTACTTGACTAGCCTATTGGTCCCAAGCAAATCGATTAACGTACCTGATTCTAGTCGAAATTCTAGTACTACACAATGTTTGTTTTGATTCGCTATGAAAGTTTGACAGATAAACTGAAGGGTTAGAGGATTTTCCTATGTTTCGAGGGGTGCAACGATTAGCTTGGGGCCGAAAATTGTACCAAAGCTGAGCCAAAAAGTTGAGCACCTGCTAGTCTTAGAGTTACCAACAATCAATACGAAACTAACGATTTTAAATTGGCTCACCACTTTAGTAGCCTATTGGTCCCAAGCAAACGATTAACGTACCCTATTCTAGTCGAAATTCTAGTACTACGCAATGTTTGTTTTGATTCGCTATGAAAGTTTGACAGATAAAATGAGGGGTTATTGGTTTTTCCTATGTTTCGAGGGGTGATTCGACAAGCTTGGGACCGAAGATAGTACCAGAGGTGAGCCAAAAAGATGAGCACGTTTCTTCGGGACCTACTTGTCTTAGAGTTACCTCTATGGAGTTACCTCAATGTTATTACCGCTGGGACAGTTTTATAAATTTTCATTTTTTTTCAACAAATTAAATTTTTCAACTGCAAAATTGATACGGAAAACAAAATATTCCACGTGGATGACGATTTCAAGCACCTGCGATAGATACATTAATCAGGAAAGGTGAAAATATTTTCCTCTTACTTTGCCATACAGCGAAAATGTCTGTCTTCATAACACTTCGGAGAGTTCCTCTATTTACCACCAGAGGCTGAAACAATCGCTTGGTTCCTATTTTTTTTTTTTTTTTTTTTTTTTTTTTTTTTTTTTTTTTTTATACAGGGGGGAATCTGCTCCCAGACACCTGAGAAGATAACTCAGGGTGTGGGGATGGGAGAAGTAGCTCTCCCGACCCACTAAACCTTACCCTGTGCTCTAGGCCCTTGCCCTCCCCGGAACCGCCCGAAAGCATTACGTCATGGGAGGGGGCCGGTTGCGCTATGGCGCATCACTAGGTGTTGTGTCAGACGTGACACTCGCTACTGCACAGTGAGCAGCTGTGCAGGGCCTTCCTCTTGTTGCTCGCTGTTCGTTGTTCGCCTGAGTTCTAGAGCAGACGTGATAGCCAGCCAACTGTCCAGGGCCCGTACAGGACAGATGTGACCGCTTACCAGCTGCGTGTGCTAAGCACTCTAAGAACCCGGCGTCACTCCTGCCTTTGCACAACGAGGGTTTTGTGCAGGGCTTCTCAACCTCCTCTTGTTGTTCGCTGTTCGTTGTTCGCCTCGGTTCTAAGCAGACGTGATAGCCAGCCAACTGTCCAACAGGGTAGCTTAGGACAGATGTGACCGCTTACCAGCTGCTTGTGCTAAGCACTAAGAACCCGGCGTCACTCCTGCCTTTGCACAACGAGGGTTTGTGCAGGGCTTCTCTGCGGTAGTTCGTTTAGCCGCAATATCTCTCCCTTGGGTTCGATAATTAACGTTTCCAGGGCACACCACGAGGAGGCGAACTACTTCATGCCCCTCGCTTGGTTCCTATAGGCCATTTTAATGCACCACCTATGTAGAGTGCGCTAGGCGAGTTGGAGGGGAAACGTCAACCAAACCGTTTGCTTACATCAGAATAAGGATTTTTACAATGCAAATTAAAGCATTTTTCATTGAACATCTTGCCAATTTCCATCAGTAACTGTCTTATTTTAAGATTTTCCACAGATTTGAACTAATTTGCACCTAAACTATTCACACATAAGAAATCCGGAAGATTATAACCTCTAAGGCACTATACGCCTTTTTAATGCACCACCAAAGTAGAGTGTGCCACGCGAGTTCGAGAAGATATGTCAACCAAACCGCTTGTTTACATCAGAATAACTATTTTTCACAACGCAAATTAAAGCATTTTTCATTCAACATCTTGCCAATTTCCATCGGTAATTGTCGTATTTTCCACAGATCTGAACTGATTTGTACCTTAACTATTCACACACAATAAATCCGAAAAATCATAACCACTAAGGCACTTTTCTAATTTTCCATTTTTCTCAACAAAAATATTCCTGAACACCAACAGGATCTTTGCAAAAACGTTACAGAATTAAATTTTTCAACTGTAGATTAAGTTTTCGAGCATCTCAGATGAATTAATTATTTTGTTCGACCATTTTCCGCAGAGATGGCGCTGTTCCGCTGATGGGAAGTGATAAAAATTCCCATATAGAAATTGAGAGAAGTGGGAATAAAGGGCTAACACGAAATTATTGCGACACATTCAACAGGGCATAACTTTTTTACCATTGGGTAAAAATCAACCAAATTTTGCACACTTTCTCATTGATGTGTATTGTGTACATGCTGTCAAACTCGAAGTCGTGTTTTTCGATTCAACGAAAATGGAGGTGAACCAACGCGAGTTGAGAGAACAAATTCTTTCCAAACACCTGGAATTTCCTGATCTGTCGCACCGGCAGTTGGGAAAAATGTTGAACATTCACCATTCAACCGTCTCCAGAGTGTTGAAGCGGTTCCAGGAGCGGTTGACGTTGGACCACGGCAAAGGAGCTGGAAGAAAACCAGGACCGGAGAACAAAAAGACGGAGGGAAAGGTGAAGCGGATGATTAAAGCAAATCCCAACGTCTCAAGCCGTGATTTGGCTAAAAAGATCGGCATGTCGCAGAGCTACGTCCAGAATGCAAAGAAGAGAGCTGGACACATACATACAAGGTACAGAACTTCCCAAACCGCGATGAGCGGCAACAATCGACGGCTAAAACTCGGGCACGGAAGCTCTACGAGAAGATGCTGACAAAATATGGCTGCTGTGTGATGGACGACGAAACGTATATAAAAGCCGATTTTAAGCAAATTCCGGGGTTGGAGTTTTTCACCGGCAAGAGCAAGTTCGATGTGGACGACAAATTTAAGAAGAAGAAAATGACGAAGTTCGCCTCCAAATATCTCATTTGGCAGGCCATCTGCTCTTGCGGACTGAGGAGTGAGCCTTTCGTGACAAAGGGCACAGTAAATGGCGAGATCTACAAATCTGAGTGCCTCGAGAAGCGCCTTTTGCCGTTCTTGCAGCAGCACGACGAAGCTCCGCTATTTTGGCCAGATTTGGCAGCATGCCACTATTCTAAAAGTGTCCTGGAGTAGTATGAGGCCAATTCTGTCCATTTTGTTCCAAAGGACATGAATCCGCCAAACTGTCCGGAGCTGCGCCCGGTGAAGCAGTACTGGGCAATAATGAAGCGGGAACTTCGGAAGAGCAAGAAGGCAGTCAAAGACGAGAAGGACATGTTAAAAAAATGGAAAAAAAAACTGAGAAACTGGTACCGGATGACACTGTAAAGACTTTGATGGAGGGCATCAAGCGAAAATGCGTTCAATTTTACACTCAAGGCTCCATCGATTAACTTTTCTTTTGATTTTTGAAGTAAATATATGTATAAAACTACCCTAAAATTTTGGTTTGATTCTAAACATTATAAGAAAATTGGCATGACATTTTCGGTGTCGCAATAATTTCGTGTTCGCCCTTTAATTCGCTTTCGGTGCATATTCAGGTAAAAAAAAAGTGAACGACAACCTAAAGAACTTAGTCAGGGACTTTGTCGTTCAGTTTTTTTCCGGAAATTATTGTTAAACAAGCTACAATTACATAAAAAAAATTTCCCCATACAGTTTAACCTGCTTTACTACCAGCTCCCAGAGAGCCAAAAAATTCTAATTTGAGAGAGAAAATTTGCTCTCACGACCTCAACCTCTCAACATGCCATGTATTTTGTTGACACTCTATTTGTGATTTCCCTTTCACAGATTACAAAATAGAGTACCTGACGCTACAAAACATGTCTGGTACCTCCATATATGCATTTACTTTTACATTTGAAGTCCCTCCTTTTTTACATATTTTGCGCAAAAGATACTTTATGCCCCGCCACATACATAAAAATTGGCGGGAAATTATGTGAGAGGTGAGCTATTTTGTGTGCGGAATGTGTAAAAAAGGAGGGAATTCGAATAATAATCTATATGCATATATAGAGGTACCAGACATGTTTTGCACTGCAGTGTCCTCTGTGTACAATTATAGGGTTAAAAAAGTAGGTAAAAGTGAACTTTCCGTTGGGTACTTTTTTCTTACCGGTTATGTCTCACGACAAAATTCTGCTCATAACACTTTGTTTACGTTCTCCTATTAACCACTAGAGGCTGAATTGATCGCTTGGTTTCTATTAAAAATGCGTATTGGATTCGCCTATTGGCAAATCAATGTTGCCACTCATGGAGAATAGACGAACTATGAAAGTGATGATGGTTTCAAAATTTTCCACGGAGAGGTATACGAGTGCAATCTTAAAATGATTTTATTTTGAAAATGGAGCATTGTATTTAAATCTGGTTGTTGCTACAGTTGTAGAAAAGCTGAAATCTATGCATACACCAGAAAATCTGAAAAGAAATTATTTTTTCTATATTATATATCTATTGAGTAGTCCTTAAGTTTTCTACTAACGTAGCATCAACCAGATTTAAATAAAATGCTCCATTTGCAAAATAAAGGCATTTTAAGATTGAACTCGTATACCTCACCGTGTAAAATATTGAAACCATCATCACTTTCATAGTTCATCTATTCTCCACGAGTGCCAACTTTGATTTGCCAATTGTTATAACGATAGCATAAAGCGCCACTTGTGGCAAATAGGAGAACTAGAAAACTAATGATGATATGCGCCTTTTTAATGCACCACCAACGTAGAGTGCGCCACGCGAGTTCGAGAAGAAACGTCAACCAAACCGTTTGCTTACATCAGAATAAGTATTTTCCCCAACGCAAATAACAGCATTTTTCATTCAAAATCTTGCAAATTTCCATCGGTAATTGTCTTATTGTACGATTTTCCACAAATCAGAACTGATTTGCACCTTAACTATTCACACATAAGAAATCCGGAAGATCATAACTAGAGTCGGTGTATAATGAGTCACGCCAAGAGTGAAGCCAAGTCTACCTATTGAACTGTCAAACCGGCTACCTATCGTGCAAAGTAAACAAACATTACGATTCTATGAAAGGTACACGAAAGGTATTGTAATTAAATATAAAATAAAATTGACGAAATGATCATAAACACCCAGTGAGCATTAAATTGTCATGGGATACGTTTGTTAATGATCAGTAATGAGAAATGTTACTATTTTTCGATAAGATAATTTAACAAAATCACTGTTATAACGATTCACTATAGCCGCTATTTTGTTGTTCTCGCTAGAAGTCATTTGAAGTTGATGTAGAAGTCTTCTGTTGCCAAGTGAAAAGAAAGGGAATCCTTCGAAAACCGTGATGCGAGTTCAACTGTTTTTCTCTTGGCGTGACTCATTATACACCGACTCTAATCATAACCACTAAGGCACTTTTCTAATTTTCCATTTTTCTCAACAAAAATATTCCTGAACACTAGCAGGATATTTTCAAAAACGTTACAGAATTAAATTTTTCAACTGTAGATTAAGTTTTGCAGCATCTCAGATGAATCAATTTATCAGGAAAAGTTAAAAAGTGTTCCGCTTCCTATGTCTCAAGGCAAAAATTTATGCTCACAACACTCTTTTTGACGTTCTCCTATTCACCACCAGAGGTTGAATCGATCGTTTAGTTTCTATTAAAAAGGCCTATCATAATTTTGCACGGCGAGGTATGGGAGAATATTTTAAAAACGCTTTTATTTAACGAATAAATTATTTTCTATAAATTTGGTTGTGCATTAGACTGATGCAAAATTTGAAATTTTTGCTCCACAGTGCTTAAACGGTTCTAAATTGGGTCCTGATTAGCCTCTCAAAATTTGAACTACTTTAGTAAAAAACTAACTTGGCACAAACCATTTCAAGTTTATATGAGAATTTCTATGGGAAAACTTATATTTTTGTTCATATGTATCTAACAATTCACCACATCAGTATGCTTTTAAAAATGATAGCAGTGATTGTAGCAAATTTTCTCAGCTACAGCTTTGTTCGAAACCACTTTGCAATCAAATGTAAGGAACAAAAGTTATTAATGATACAAGTCACTGATATCTTATGATTATGCTCATTCAACTGTTCAGCAGGCAACATTGGTGTTTCTGGTGCGAAGAATAGATCACAAATATCATGGCTACTACACGGTTAGAAAAAAGTACCCGAAATTAAGTTCTTTTCACTCATCTCGACACTATAGTGCAGGAACCCAAAAGTAGGCAAAGCGGGTCAAAGTAATTTTCATTTACTTAACTATGTGCAGTTCGTATGGAATTTTCCACTGGCTTTTTAACCAAAAGTAAGTTAGTTGTACCCAACAGTAGGTAAATATGATTATACTCAACGTTGGGTTCCCACACTTTACCACCCCTATTGGGTGGTTTTGCTCCTTCGTTTTTGACAACATTAGAAGGAGAAAAGGAGACAAACTAGTCAAAAGTAAGTAAAAGTGAACTGGCCGTTGGGTACTTTTTTCTTACCGTGTATGTCACACTGCAGAATACAGTGTTGCCCACAGAACAGCTGCTTGATTATGCCATAAGATTATCAGTCTCTTAAACAATTAATAACAATTTAATTTGACATTTGGCTGAAAAACGCGTTGTAGTTGTAGCTTACACACTTAGATTTTTTTGCCGAGGTGGGCACCACTGAGCAGCTCGGCATTTTATTTTGCTAGAAATTCAGCAAAAAATATGTTTGTTAGCTGAGATCTCGGCAAAATTCCCGTTTGTTAGCTTAATCTCGGCAAGTTTTTCACTGAGATCCAGCAAAATAAAATGCCGAGCTGCTCGGTGGTGCCCATCTCGGCGAAAAAATCTAAGTGTGTAGAAAATTTCCCGTAAGAAAAGTTATAGAAATTTTCGAAAAAGCAATATTGAAAATGGGTAGAAGACAATGAACAAAAAGTTTGGTTTTCCCATAGTAATTTCCATATAAACTTCGAATAGTTTGTGCCAAGTCAGTTTTTTACCAAATGAGTTTAAATTTTTGGAGGCTAATCAGGACCTGAATTGAAACCGTTTGAGCACTGTGGAGTGAAAATTTCAAATATTGCATCAGTCTATTGTGCATACAAGGTTAGAAAAGTTCAGATCTAAAGATCTAAACGAAAACTAAGAAAAAACATAAAATTTTAAAATTATACGTCTATCGGATACCTTTTGAGGTTTCTTCCCCCGTAGCAGCTTTAAAAAAAATGACAAATATTTTTTTTCGGATAATAAATGCTTTTCAGGATTTCTTTCCTGTATCTCGTGTAAAATTTTAAGAGCATCATCATTTTTCTATTTCTCCTATTCGCCACGAGCGCTATCGTTAGATCGCCAATTAGCAAATCAAAGTTGGCACTCGTGGAGAATAGAAGAACTATGAGAGTGATGATGGTTTCAAAATTTTCCACGGGGAGGTATATACGAGTGCAATCTTAAAATGCTTTTATTTTGCAAATGGAGCATTTTATTTAAGTCTTATTACCGCTACAGTGGTAGAAAAGCTGAAAGCTATGTAGGGTTAACTACCCCATTTTCGGCCTATTAAGCACAACCCGCACTTAGTCCTTCTTTATCTAGCGTAGTTTAGCACAAAACGGAATGTTATTATTACTGATGGCTTCCAAATTTATTTACCTTTCCGTATGTACCGTAAGATTTGATAAAGAGAAACCAATCGTTGAGATATTGTCAAAAGTCTAACACTGCTTCTTGAC
Source organism: Ochlerotatus camptorhynchus (assembly GCF_037179485.1). Lineage (NCBI taxonomy): Eukaryota > Metazoa > Arthropoda > Insecta > Diptera > Culicidae > Ochlerotatus > Ochlerotatus camptorhynchus. The sequence goes on from NW_027040849.1 coordinate 5,072,719, forward strand.
GCCAAACTCGGCCTACGGATTCTAAACTGGGCCTAGCGCATTGAAACGCCATTGAAACGCAAATGAATTCACTTCGGCGTATCGGATGAAGATAAAAATTGATTCGGTCGGAGCGCTTCTTTTGTTTTTGAAAATAATGCGTGCAAACCTTCATATCACGCGTTCTCATTGACTTCGTTCGGTAGCTTATTAACTAAAGTATCGTACCAAACGCAGAAATTAACTTGTTAACTCTGAAATAATGGATTTATTTGAAGTTTTCTGCTCGATAGGCCCAAAACGTGCGGTTAGGCCGAACTAGTTCTCTACCCTATTCACCTAAAAATCTGAAAAGAAATTATATGTTCTATATTATATGTCTACTGAAACTTAAGTTTTCTACTAACGTAGCATTAAATAACCCGATTTAAATAAAATGCTCCATTTGCAAAATAAAAGCATTTTAAGATTGCACTCGTATACCTCACCGTGTAAAATTTTGAAACCATCATCACTCTCATAGTTTTTCTATTCTTCACGAGTGCCAACTTTGATTTGCCAATAGGCGAATCCAATAGAAACCAAGCGATTGTTTCAGCCTCTGGCAGTGAATAGGGCAATCCTCAAAAGAGTGATGGGGGTGGTTTGCTGTATCGGGTTTGCAGTAATTCGGCTGGTGCTTCCTTATATTTTTGATGAGAAAAATTAAGATTTATTAAATTGTCCCAGCGGTTATGATTTTCCAGATCTGTTGATAAACGAAAAATAAGACCACTCCCGATGTAAATTTGCAAGTTGTGCAATCAAATGAACATTATTTTGAGTTTTGAAAATCGTCATTATGATGTAAACAAATGGATTGGATGACATTTCCTTTCAAAATCGGCTAGCGCACTCTACATTGATGGTGCATGAAAAGAGCCTACCCAAGTAAACAAAAGTTCTGATAAAAGGCTATTTGTGGCTTAAGCAGCTTGGTTGGTGGTGGTCTATAGAATTCTAAGCAGCCTCATTTTTAAGTTGTTATAAGAGCTTGAAAGTTCCGGTATCATAATTGAAGAGCATTCTAAGCAGCTTCTGGCAGAACTTGAACGGAACTTTTAGAAAATAAATTAAAAAAGGTATTTTTGTCCTCTACACCAATTCGTTCAGTTCACACACTTTTATGAAAGTTCTTTCTTAAGGCAGGTAATTATTGTGTATTGATTTATCAAGCATTAGTAGTAGAAAATGGAGCTGTTTGTAGAATTAAACCCAGTCCTTCTGCGTGAGAGCCCCAGCACGAACCGCTGCGTCATCTGACATATAATAAAGTGAGCTGTTGTCCCGCCTACTGTTGGAGTTTTCAGTTCCAGCTGACTGACTTGAATACGCAACACAACACCTTAATGAATTTTAAATTGGTGTTTTCATCATGCCTTACTTTCAAACATACAAAAAAGGAATATTGCTTACATTTATTTTTATTTTCATGCAGTAAAATACTGCTTTAAGGTGTAAACAACACGTACGCCATTTATCCATTGGTTTCACTAAAATGTTTGATTAATTGATGAAAAAATGGCTAAAGAAAAGACTTATACGGTCGAAAATCTTCAAGAAGCTGTTCTTTTCGTAAGAAATAAATCACTTACCGCGTATCAGGCACAGAAAAGGTACAATATTCCGAAACCGACACTTCCGCAAAAATTAAGGGAAGGCACGGCAATAAATATGGAAGGGAAAAAGAGTTGAGTGTTGATTTGGAGAACCAGCTAGCAGATTGGCTTTGTATGTGCGCTGCTTCTGGCAGTCCCAAGACGGCCGAAAAGATCTAGGAAGCTGCTAAAGACCTTGCGTCACTAGTTGGGCGTAAATTTAAAGGAGGAATTCCATCGTCAGGTTGGCTGAAAGGGTAACCTCCGATTTCCGAACTACCACGAAAGCGCCGAAAGAATCTGTTAATATGAATTTACATTAAGCACTTCTCATACACCTTCTGTGTGTGAATTAACTTGAAATAAAATGTTAACAAACTAAAAATTGCTAACTGAAACTTATTTCCGAAAAAAAAACCCCTAGCAGAAAAAGAACTATAAAACCGGAATTAGGTTCTGATATTCTGTCATTTTAAGCCCCTAAATTCCCCGGGGGCAAACAGAACATGCCCGGAAGTGGCCAATGTGGTCCAAGGCACTCAATTTTGTTATTGATCTTGTTATCGAATTTGGAAGTAATATGAAGTGTCGGTTTTATTCCTTCCTTGTCAAATTTAAGTTCATTTTCCATATACCCTGGAACTTGTTCCGGCCATATCTCCGGAATCAGTTGACCGATTCCAAAAATATTCGATAGCTTTCAATGGGACCACTATACCTATAGTTTGACGTTAAAAATTTACCAAATCGGGTCAATGATTTTCGAGAAAATGAGCCATGATGAATAGCAAATGCGTGGAAAGTGAACTTTTTTAAAAACGAAGTTAAACTCAAATTTCTTGATTTTATTAAATAGCAAATTCATAAAAGCTGTATAAAAAGGGTTTTTTCATGATACAAATAAGCTTTAAACAAAGTTTTTGAACAAATATGGACTAAACTAGCATTTGCAAAAATAGGTCCAACCATCATCATTTTTTAGGTCCAACCAAGATCAGTATAGGTCCAACCAACATCATAATTCTTTGTTGAATAAAAAAGTTTTATAAAATCATTTGTTCATAATGTTTAACTTTTTATGTTATTATTAGAAACAAGAAAGGTAGATCTTTCCCCTAATCACGCATTTTTTATAATTATATGTTGAATTAATAATTAAAAATACGACATGAATGTTGGCGTCGTGTGAAACCGGCCTTAATAGGTCCAACCATCATCAGTTACCCTAAATGCTTTTTTATATTTCTCTCCTATACCATGCAAAAATTATAAACCTATGTCTCCTATTTGCCACGAGCGCTATCGTTAGATCGCCAATTTTTTTTTTTTTTTTTATTAATTACTTTATTTGTACAGGCTCAATCGAATAAACTTTACAGAGCCGAGTTATCATTTTTGTTATACATTATTGATTTCTTATATTTAAAGTTAAAGGAGCTGGACCGGATACTCGCGGTTGTCTCGAGGTTAGTGGGGATTTACAATTTTTTTTGGATGGGAAAAGGGAAAGGGAGGTTTGAAATGTGGTTTACGATACAAATATTTAATTAATCCTAAAACATGAACTAATTTCTATTCATCTTGAAAACAAACATAAAAAAACCCACACGTACAAAATACAAACTAAACACAAGGTTAATCAAACTTACAATCTAAGGTTAATATCTTTAAAGTAAACATATATGAGTTTCATAAACTCCAGATCGCGTATAGCCAAAATATCTCGAACTGGAACATTAGGTTGTCTACCTCGAGCCCGAAGGGAATCATAAAAATGTGATCTGACTCCACGATACTCCACACAAGACCAAAGGATGTGATCAGCGTCCTGGTAACCTTGTCCACATTCACAGAGACTGCTGTCCCTCAGCCCAACACGGAACAAGTGAGCGTTTAACGAGTAGTGATTGGACATGAGGCGAGACATCATACGAATGAAGTCTCGACCCACATCCAACCCCTTGAACCAAGAACTCTTCGACACCTTAGGGATGATCGAATATAGCCATCGTCCCAAACTCCCTTCACTCCACTTATTTTGCCAGCTGACGAGTGACTGTTGACGATAAATGAAGAAAAATTCATCGTAGGCGATTTGTCGATCGTAAATATCGCCTTCCATAGCGCCCACCTTAGCAAGTGAGTCAGCCATCTCATTGCCCGGAATCGAGCAATGAGATGGGACCCATGCAAAGGTGATGACAAAAGATCTTAAAGATAAAGCACTTAAAAGCTCTCGTATTTTCATGAGAAAATACGAGGAGTGCTTTACCGGCCTCATAGAGCGAATAGCCTCGACAGAGCTGAGACTATCCGTAAAAATAAAATAATGATCTGGTGCAAGTGAGGCGATCGTTTCTAGCGTATAATGTATTGCCGCCAGCTCAGCAACATATACGGAACAAGGAGCTTGAAGCATTCGAGAGGCGCTATGAAATTCGTTAAAAATACCAAAACCAGCGGACGACTCTATTAGTGATCCATCTGTGAAGAACGATCTTGCGGAATCAACTTGGCCAAACTTTGCAGCGTAAATTGACGGAACAATCATGGAACGATGATGTTCTGGGATCCCATGAATCTCCCGCGTCATAGATAAATCAAAACTAACTGAATTGCCGAAGTCGGAGAAGCATACACGATGAGGATTATGCTGTGAAGGGCTGACATCCTGTGTTATGTACACGTAGTACAATGACATAAAACGAGTTTGAGGGTTCAGCTCAAGAAGCTTTTCAAAGTTTTCGATTACCAGTGGGTTCATAACTTCGCAACGGGTGAGGAGCCTGAGGGACAATTCCGAGAACCGATCCGATAGTGGCAACATGCCCGCCAACACTTCGAGACTCATCGTATGAGTCGAGTGCATGCATCCTAACGCGATACGAAGACAACGATACTGGATACGTTCCAGTTTGATGATGTGAGTTTTAGCCGCCGACTGGAAACAAAAACTACCGTATTCTAAAACCGATAAAATCGTTGTCCGGTACAACGTTAGAAGATCTTGCGGATGGGCTCCCCACCACGTTCCGGTAATTGTTCGGAGAAAATTGATCCTTTGTTGGCATTTTCGTCTCAGATACTCAATGTGGGATCTCCAGGTGCATTTTGAATCGAACCAGACCCCAAGATATTTGAAGGACATAGAATGAGTGATCGGTTTACCCAAAAGTTGAAGCTTTGGTTGTGCTGGGCTATGCTTCCTAGAAAAAACGACCAACTCAGTTTTCTCCGTGGAGAATTCGATACCTAGCTGAATAGCCCAAGTAGACAAATTGTCTAAGGTATCCTGTAAGGGTCCTTGCAGGTCGACCCCTTTGGGCCCTGTCATAGACACTACGCCGTCATCTGCAAGTTGTCTCAACGTGCAGTTGTCACTTAGACAATTGTCAATTTCTCTGACGTAGAAATTATACAAAAGGGGGCTTAAACATGAGCCCTGGGGGAGACCCATGTAACTAAATCGAGAAGCTGTAGAGTTTCCATGAGAAAAGCTCATATGTTTCTCTGACAGCAAATTGTACAAAAAGTTATTTATTAATGGAGAAAGGCCACAAGCGTGGAGTTTGTCTGAAAGGACTTCAACGGATACTGAATCAAAAGCCCCCTTGATATCCAAGAATACAGAAGCCATTTGCTCTTTTTTAGCAAAAGCCAACTGAATTTCTGTGGAAAGCAACGCGAGACAGTCGTTCGTTCCCTTGCCCCTACGGAATCCAAATTGAGTATCTGAGAGTAGGTGGTTCGTCTCAACCCATTTGTCCAAGCGAAAAAGGATCATTTTCTCCAACAATTTTCGAATGCACGATAACATCGCGATGGGACGATACGAGTTATGATCTGAAGCGGGTTTTCCAGGCTTTTTAATGGCTATAACTCTCACTTGCCTCCAATCATCCGGAACAATATTGAGCTCCAGGAACTGACAAAACAAGTTCAACATGCGCCTCTTAGCGACGTCTGGGAGGTTCTTCAACAAGTTGAACTTGATTCTATCAGCCCCCGGAGCCGAATTGCCGCACGAAAGGAGCGCGAGTGAGAGTTCCAGCATTGAAAAAGGCTGGCTGATCTCGTCTACAGAATTCGTCGTTTCGCGAGGAATCATCTGTGCCGGCACGGAATCAGGACATACTTTTCGCGCGAACTTGAGAATCCAACGATCTGAGTACTCCTCGCTCTCGTTGTTCGAAGACCGGTTACGCATCCTTCGCGCCGCGTTCCAAAGCGTATTCATCGACGTTTCGCGCGATAATCCGTCCACGAATTGCCGCCAGTATCCGCGTTTCTTGGCTTTGATGAGGCTCTTGAGTTCGCGTTCAAGAGCCGAGTACGCTTCGAAATACCCAGGTGTTCCACGTTTCCGGAAAAGCTTAAACGCGTCGGACTTTTTACGATAAACCTCAGTGCATTGGTGGTCCCACCAAGGGGAAGGAGGTTTCCTACGGAAAGACGTTCCAGGAACCGGCCGAGTTTGAGCTCGAAGCGCGCTGTCCAAGATCAGATTGGAGAGGAAGTTATATTCCTCCAACGGTGGAAGCCCTTCTACCGACGACACGGCTTCCTCTATCGCGGTCTTGAACGTTGTCCAATCGATATTACGGGTGAGGTCGTACGCGACGTTAACGGGTTCCGACGGATTGAACCCACTGGCAATCGAAATTTTGATCGGCAAGTGATCACTACCGTGGGGATCCTGGATCACATTCCACGTGCAATCCAACGATAATGAGTTAGAGCAAAGTGTGAGGTCTAATTTACTTCCATTCGAAGATGGTCCAGCCAAACGTGTTACTTCTCCATTGTTAAGTATTGTCATATTGAAGTTATCACAGAGGTCATATATAAAAGTAGAACGGTTGTCATCATACAGTTCCCCCCAGCCTGTACCGTGGGAATTGAAATCTCCCATGATCAACCGTGGAGCAGGAAGTACCGAACATATATCTGAAAGTTGTTTTCGATTAACAACGGCTCTAGGAGGAATATAAACAGAAGCAATACAAAGGCTCTTACCTTTAAAATTAGCCTGACATGCGACAACTTCAATACCTGTAAATTGTGGAAGATTCACTCTATAGAAAGAATGGCACTTTTTGATCCCCAAAAGTACCCCTCCTCCACGCGAATCCTCACGATCCAGTCGAATAATGTTAAAATCATAAAAAGGAAGATCTATATCTGAAGAGAGCCAAGTTTCACAAAGAGCAAATGCATCACAATCATTATTGTGAACTAAAAACTTAAAAGAGTCTAATTTAGGAATAAGACTTCGACAATTCCACTGTAGAATTGTGATCAAATCCCCGACCTCGTTTGGAAAATTATCCATCGAAGGAAATGATTGCTGCAATGAGGGGCCACTTCAATGTCAATTGCTTCAAGAGGGTCTTCACAGTAGGAAGCATTGCCAGAACAATGCTTTTGAGAGGATCAGAAATATTCAGGTACTTGAGAATATCGTCCACAATTTTATCAAATGAGAACAACCCAGATGAAGAAGGGGCTTCTGTTCTTAAAAATGGGACATCAGGGGTTTTGGATGTCCCCGGGAGAGGTGGAAAATCCTGGGTATAGTCAGTTCTTCTGAATCCAGGAGGAGTAGAAACTTCCTTTTTTCCACCACTCCTTGATTTGGGCAAGCTGATTTGGGGTTCTTCATTCTCAACTTTCCGCGAACGGATGCGTTTTCGTTTCCGTGCTGAAAAACAGAAAGAAGTTCCCTCCTCAGCCAAGTCAGAGTCAGTCTCGTCATCTGACAAAAGAGAAAAGGGATTTTTGTCGTTGGTCGATGGCGTGGCCGTCTTCAGCATTTCTGCAAAAGACTGCCGGGAACGTTCCTTAAGTGAGCGTTGTAATTTCTCCCCGCGTTGTTTGTACACCGGGCATGACGAGATACCATGAGGAGTTCCCTTACAGTACACGCATTTTGGTGCGGTAGCTGCACAGGTGTCATCCCCATGCTTCTCTCCGCATTTGGAACAGCGTGCCTTGCTGCCACAGTGGGAGGCCGTATGTCCCAACTGCTTACAGTTTTGGCAGTTCATGACCCGGGGAACGAACAAACGCACAGGTAGTCGAAGTTTTCCCAGCTCGATGTAGTGAGGAAGGGCTGAACCAGAAAAGGTCACACGGAACGAGTCTGTGGGGGTAAAACTCTTTTTACCCTCGCTGACAGATACTGAGCCCAGTTTTTGGACATCCAGTATCTTCACCGGAGGAAGCAAACGGTTCTTGAAACGGCCAACCGCCTGCTTCTCCAAGATCTCGGGGGTCAGACTCGCTTCGGTGACCACACCTTCGATCTCCACATCACGAGCTGGGATGTAAACTCTGTACTCGAGCGTGAAGAGCTGGGAGGCAGCAATCTCGTTAGCCTGCTTCAGGTTAGAGACGGAGACACGAAGTTTATTGTGCCTAACCTTCGTGATTTCAGTCACGGCCGAGTATCGCTTCGTCAGATCATTAGTAATTTGCATTACATTCAAAGGTTTGTTTCTGGGCTGAAAGTAGACAACCCATGGGCCAGTCGAGTCATCTGGATAGGCTCGCGATCGGGGGTTTATCTGAGCCTGTCCTTTGCCAGACTGAGACGATGAACCAGGGAGAGATGACGTACGTTTTCGACCCTTCTTGCCATCGCGTGGCAAAGTGGTGTCATCGTCCGACAAAACGTCCATTTCGTCTTGCGACAAAATGTCCATTTTGCCGTACTAGTGGGAGCGAAAAACGCTCTACCACTGAAACGATAATCACTCGGACACAATACACAAAAAAAAAACTACAAACACAGAACACAAACTTAAAATTTAACTGTGGGCGAAAGAGAGAAACAAGAACAAAAACTTATCTGATAATCCTATACTACTACCACCGAGCGTATAAACTGCAGCAGCGGAGCGACGCGCAGCGTGGATGATCTTCGATCAGCGTGTGCGGGCGGTCTTCGTTGGTGTGTGCTTATGTCGGCACTCAGCTGAACACACGATGATTGATGAGCGGTGTAAATGCGGAGGCAGATGCTGACACTCGATGACGATGATCCGTGTGCAGGTATGCGTTACCACGCACCGATGGTGCGCAAAATGGTTGGCGAATTGGCAATCGTAAAAACAATTTTCCTTCCGATGATGCCGAAAACACACTTTCTTCTCAGAAAAAACTCACTTTTAGTTAATTATTTAGCTGGGAACTCTAAGCGAGAAAAAACTGACAATTTAAATCAAGCGAATAGCGAGAAAACTTCCAAAATAGCGGAGCGCGAACTAAGTCGACCGTACTTCTTGCTAGGACGCAGTGGAATGAGATCGCCAATTGAAAGAGACGTTTTCGAGCTGTGATTTGTTTGAAAATATCGAACAATCCAGTATTTTGAGAGATTCAAAATGGTCAAATTTTAGCTCAAATATGAAGGATTGACCATAAGAAACAATTATACAAAATTTCAAGCAACTCTGAGAAGGTCGCATCAGATTGATTCGTCATTTGGCATGGAAATGCTCAAAACAGTTACAGGCAAGCGCACACACAATATGAACCTTTCCTCCACAGCGCTTGTGGACAAGGAACTGGTGCAAACCAATCTTCAAGTAAAGTAAAGGCCCAAACGCAATGTGGGCTCCACCCAGCACTTTTATCACCACTCCCGGTCGTTCACTCCAGTTAACAGTGATACTAATTATAGCAAACCAGTATTCATTTTAGGTACTGGCAAGGCCTCCTCGAGTTCTTTATATTATGCAAGTTCGGATCTCTTGATCAGATCTCGAATGGAGTGCATTCAAATGCATCACTGAAAGTCTGGATCATCACACCAACGGAACAATACATCAACGCGATCGAGGTCATACCGGGAAACAAAAGAGGATGCGAGAGCAAGCACTGTGTATTAACTCAAATATAATTTCCAACACGAACTATTGATCGGATAAGAGCCCGAGAAAATTTAACCAAAACAAACCAGATGACTACAAGAATCATTGTTAAGCAAGCAATTTGTTGTCAATTTGCTTACACAAACGAGTATCATCTCTGTAAATATTTTCATGGGATCACAAACCTTACAAACCACCTTGAGATAACATCTTTACAACAAAAGGCCAAAAGTACAACCGTAACCACTTTACAATGCATTTAAGCAAACTCTCCCAAGAATCCACACAAACGAAACCGAAAACAAAATAAGATTTAAAATGTCTCTTACGCCAGGTAACATGGAGAAAATGTAAATAATTGTTTTATGACTTCACACCTTCTCCAGCGTGCATTGATGGTCGAGGCTGTTCACAGAGTACACTTAAGGGGAAACTTAAGCGTAAAGGGATAAAAGGAAAATGCATGCATAATTGTAATTCTGTTGACTAAGTGCAAACTTTCGGATATGCATTTGGGACGACTGTGTACCGGCGAGGCTGCGATTCCATTGAAATGTAACAAAGAAGACTGCAAGTATTTCTCACCTTGATGTTGCGAACGGTACAATGCCGTAAATCAATTGCTCTGAACCATAATTTTACAACGCACTAAAGGGAAGGTTTACCACCTCTAGAAAGATTAAACCACTTTTACGGACACCAGCCTGACTCCACTCAAATGCCGGAAAGTCATCATTCGGTAACTTCCTTGACCTGCAGCAGTCAATCATTCATATTTTCCCGTGCAGGTATGCAAAAAAGAGAAATAACCTCTCCAAGACCTCCAGCAATCACGAGATCAACCAGCCCGGGCCGACCACGACGACGAAGAGCATTAATTCAGTCTCATAATTGAAACATAAACAATAAACTGATTGTATACTCTAACTACGTCTATTGAATAGAGCGACCCTTTGGATCGAGCAGCGAGTGTGGGGGGCGCCGTTTAAGTGATGCGTGTCGACTCTACTCTGGACTCTGGAGTAGGTTATCTTTGTGGGAAAAAGAGCACTCCATTTTCACGTAATCTCTCTTCTGTGGTTAGGCCTCAGACTGGGCGCTGCTCGCTGTGCTTGAAAACGACCATAACAAACGATTTCCAAGTACCACCACCTATCCCATCTGGTCGGTCTGGCCCGCAAAGATGGCAGAGTCTGATTGCTGGCGAAAGGTATTAACGAATAAAAATTACTGAACGCCCTAGGCGGTACGGTTTCACTCTCCTTAATTCTCGTCGATGGCATCGTTCCGCAGAGTCTTTTCCGCGCGAACTTTTACTCGGAGCAATTTGAGTCTTTTTTTTTTCTTTTTGCTTCACTGTGAGAATTGAGCACTACTGCGCTAGTTGAACGAAAGTGAGATTCAATCTGATTATCAACGGTTGAGCTTTGGCACAAAACGTTGGGAAAAGGCCACGTGATTGGCGACGCCTTCCACCCGTATCACATTGACTGTTTGGGCCTCTTAATGGAATCGATAGAAATCGGTTTCCAACAAATTGGAAGTAATTAAAAACGGGGTAGGTTGTGTATTCGAGTTCCATCGAGAAACCAAGTTATTGATTACGATGTTGAAGTTTAGATTGGGTCAATTTGGGTAGTTTTGAACACGTATCGATTAAGCTGGTTTTCGGATTCAATTGGTTGACGGAAGAATTTATAAGGATCTGAAAGTATCGTCACTGATTTGGGAATCTCGTAAATGCAGCTCCTAAATCAAATCCCAAAACTGTTCCCTTAATTTCTGTGCACTGCAGCATTTAACTCGAGAGCAACTCTTTTCCATCCAGTTCACTATGGTTGTTAAGTTCTTGATTCTAAATTAGCACTCCTCCTTGTGTGACCTAATTTCTAACAACCAATTGTCATCCTTGCCTTCCGCTGCTTGTTTGAAACGACCATAAACTACTGGATAATGCAGCAGCGATTTCCCCTCTGTGTCATTAGGTCATACAGGAGCAGGATAGTACACTCACTCGCAACAGTAAGCTGATCTGGAGCACACTTGTTCCCGATAAGTCACGTACCATTTGAACAGCCTCCCGACGAAGGCACTTAACCCGTTTCGGTTCGAATTCGCTGTATGTAGAACCTATCACATTTACTGTTTCAGTTTCAGTAATGCACATAGGCCTCCGAAAAGGGTTTTCACACGTTTGTCGAGCAGTCATTTGGCATCAAGTGCCCCTTGTATGTAGAGACAGCCAGGCATAGAAAACATGTAGGTACATATTTGTTGAAAAGCACTTAACCATCAGCTTTTTACGTGGAAAACGTGTAAACAAATCCGGAACCAACCGACCTTTCACTGACGATTGTCGATAAAGTGCCGAACCCATTAAGGGATTGAAAATGTTTCGCTGGGTTGCAATGCTACCTTTCTATTTGTGCTGAACATGCATCCTGAATGAATTTGAATGATCAAAATCAATCCTTTCTATTTTCTAGACGAAAGAAATTAAGTATTCTGATAACCAGTAAATTTGAAAGTAGATTTATACCTTCAAAATTTTCAGGAACAAGATCTAGACAGTTTTTGTTTTCAGAACACCAAACTTTAAAAAAAAAAACCCTGATTAATCCACCTACCGGTGACAAGTGCCTTTCACGTGTAATATTAAATAGCTTCATTTCATATTCAGACCTATTCTGCGCGGCGTGTGAGGTGAGGTGACACGCTGTGACTTGAGAAGTAGTGACAATTGTCACCTCGGGTGAGGTGACTCTCTGTGTAAATCAAATGGAAAGTCACCTAACCCGAGGTGACAATTGTCACTTCACCATCAATCACCTCACCTCACACGCCACGCAGAATAGGCCCAGGGGGTAATTAAGTCACTCTGTCACGGTCACCTTGTGTTAAACACATAAAAAACACTCTTCGACTCACTCTTCGACTCACTCTTCGACACACTCAAACACCGTTCAACCAACATGAGAATAAATTTTCCAATATTTTTTGGCAGCACTGCCTAGAGCCAAGAATGTATTCGTTTAATGCCCTTTTTTGTTTTTGTTGATTTTTTTTTTCTGATGGAGGGAGCTCCAACAATCGGTAGGATTCCACAAAAAACAGTTACTAATCATGGAAGCAACCCTCACCCCCTACAATTGGGATTCAACATCAAGCTCAACATTGAAAAAGCAGCCAAACTCAGCCTCTAACAAGCTAGAATATCTGTAACTGTATATGAACGAAGCGTATAATAGTTATCAAATCAATAACTGAAGACAGATATTTCTTTCTAATTTGTTTGAAGCCATTTCGTCGTGGATTCCATATACACAATCCCAAATCAGAGAGATACATCCTACAGCTGCCGCCTGCAAATAAGTTCTTTTTCTTTGCGAAATTCTCGGCAAAATTTAGATCCAGAGATTGCTTTGAAAGGGGCGTGTGGATTGCGACTGAAATTCGTTTGGGATGGATTCGAGAGGACTTTACTGGTTTGAGCCATCAGTATGTCAAGCATCATGACATGAGACCCCAACAAACGATTCAAAGTCACAAATAAGCATATATATTGAATAAATGCTTTATAACAGTGTACAATGCTGAATAAAACGGGTTGTCAAATAATAAGCTGAGAAAACCTCATTTAGATCGATAGATGCGCCTTTATTCCGCTGTTTGCTCTGATTTGATTAATTTACTTATTAAAAGCTATACAAACGATGGCTGTATTCCTGATTCAATACTAGAAGTTTGATCTAATAACATACTGAATAAGTGTAATTTGCACATACATTGACGCTTTAATTCGTCTGTTTTAATTGATTTAAAAACATGCTTTATTATAGTCTAATAATTGTTTTCTAGCTTCATTATTAGATTCCATTGCATTGCTCAACAATATTGCTGAATAAAGGTGAATACAGTCAGCAAAATAGCTCTTACACCATGCTTTGTAAATGCTTTACAAACGGCGTATTCATTCATTGTTCCACAACACTGCTTCAGGCTAACAACAAAACGAAATTGGTAGCATAGTGGTTACCGTTTCCGCTTTCCAAGTAGAAGGTCGCGAGTTCAATCCCAACCTCAACCTTTTTTTTTCATTTATTGCCTCCTAATTAATTTAAATCGTAATCATAGATCGTATCAATCACGACAACCAATTCTTCGATCTATCGTAAAGAATAGCCCAGAATCCATCGAAATTAGAGCGATGGAGAGGTAACATTGGTCTCATGTAAAACAACTATGAATGAATTAATCATTCTCACATCTTCTCGAATTAGCTAGAGCTACGGCTGGGAGTGCTGATAGATATTCAGATTCAAGCTTTTATTGCTTATTAAGCTGCCCATATGATGTATTCTAGGATAGCTCAGATGACAAGGCAAGCGACTGGTGATCGGAAGGTCATGGTTCGAATCCCATCTAACGAAATGTTGTGTGGTGGGTGCGCGTGCTTCGACAGAAATAATGACACAACAATCACTAACGAGAAACAACCCTGCTCTGTGCTGTTCTTATTTTCGGATTAATTATCCCGTAGTTGAATAATCGTTCAATAAATGTATAATAGTGTTTAAATAAACACGAGAATCAAGCGTCTATAAAATAACACCTTTATATCATCGCTGTTTAAGGAAGTAATGAGTCTTATAAACGCTGAATAATCAAACATTTGAGCAAATAAGCTCTGTTACAACTTTTGTAAGTCGAATAAAAGCTTCTCGACATACCTTATTCAACACCAAATATTTCGATGTTGTGGTTGAATAAATTCTCCAGATTTGTTTAAACAAAGCCTGAACAGAAGTTATTATTAAAAATAGTACAAGTATTATTAAGCATGCAGTTGAATAAAATCGTCAATAAGTCGTTTCTTCAATAGGCAATTGTTTGTTGGGAATGTGACGGTTGAGGGAGTACTTTTTGGGATCGGAGTGGAACTCCAGGCATATACATATGTACACTCTTTTAGATATGTGATGCGGATGATGATCAGGGATGAGAATTTGAATTCCAGTAAGTTGTTTACCTAGACGTGTGCTTTTTTGGATTCTATGCTTTCACTGTGCATTATTAAATTTGTAAGTTTTTGGCAAGCAAAAAAAAGAATTCTGTTTGTAAACAAAGGTGGATGTAATGGATGCCAGTAAGCATTCATTTTCACTCAACCTTTTGACAGCTAGGTTGACATGCAGAAACACATTCCGACACCCAAAAACACACAAGGAACACAATTAACACAGGCACAAGGTGGCAGAGTTACTTACCCCCTGAATAGACCTAATTATGTTCACCGGAATATGCTGGAGTGTTGAAGTAGCCCAAAATTGTACTTCGTCAGGAAACCTGGGACCTCACCCTCCAAATGATATGAACGTTCAGAGTGGCTAGATTATTTTTTTCAATAAAGGTAGCTTCTCAAAACTTTTATCGGTAGTTATCGGTAGGTCGACTTAAGAAGGCTTTCCCGATACTTGAAACTTTTGTGAGCGGGGGGGATGACTCTGCTCCAGAACAATACACTGTCCTTCAGTTCTTCTGCTTTAAACGTGTCGAAATCAATGTTTCTAATTATAATCTAAAAATCTGTGATTCTCGGTAGGAAAAGTGAAAAATCGGTAGTTTTGAACCTTTCGTCTGTGAATCGGTAGGCACCGCGAAAATCGGTAGGACTACCGATAAATCTATAGGTCTGGCCATCCTGCGAACGTTATAGATTATTTCGTAGTGCTGCGATAGTTACACACTTAGAAATTATTATTTTTACACGAGACGTAAATCATGGAACGTAAACAAACATGGCATGTAAAATAAAGTGTCCTGAAACTGAAACATTTGCAACTAGACAAACAGTGCGTTTGATTGAATTGATTTTCTCGTCCTTTTCAACTGATTCTTATGTCAAAAGGGCCGCTTGGATGTGTCGGTCTCAGGGCACTGAAATTTACATTTCTTTTTCGTAGTGTGTACTTGACAATTTAGTGTAAAATTGTGGCGTGTGTCGGACAAGAATTGTATCTTCGCGTGCCCCGTAGTGATTTTCTATATGCATAAGTACACGGCCAATGGCCAACCCAAATTTGAGTTTAGTTTACTTATAAATTGCATAAAGTGCAGGAACTCAGTGATTAAAAAATTTGCCTCATGTTTTTCCAGATTTTCCAGGTTTTTCCAGGTTTGTCCAGGAAAAAATCCCAAATATGAGAAAAGTAAAGATTAGATTCACTCATTCTATTGGTACTACTCCTAGACTAAGCAAAATGTTCGTCAATCTTCCTCATTTTCCGGAAGATTTTTTAGGTTTTCCACAGGAAAACATGAGGCAAATTTACTCATCGTTGAGCTCCTGCACTTTTAGCGATTATGAGTTAACTAAATTCAAATTTGGGTCGTTCTTATTGGCCGTATAGGAGAACAGTTATCGCTGCAGCAGGCTCTCGATTTTTTTTAACTCTTGATTTGTTCCAAATTCAAAATAAATTACATTTCATTTTAACCTAGGTAACGGCTACTACAGTAGTTTACCAGCCTTTAGTGTTATGATATATATCTAAGGGTTTTGCATTGTTCCTACCTTGACAATGCAGTATTTTAAACAGGTTTTCTATACCTGCATGTCAATATAACAATTGTCATCTTAAAACTAAAAACTATATCTTTTATAAGTATGTATGTATGTGTTTTGCGGGAGAAGTATTGTAATAGTATAAGCACAAAACGCTTTCCACTCTCCACATTCTGAATTATTTCGCGGAAAACGGAAGAAGGAAATATTACGTCAACCACTCTTTAACTCATTGTTGCAAAGATTTGCTTTTAACTTCATTTTGCACTTTTGCGCACAAAACAAAACTGTATAACGACGAGCCTTTGATGGCATGAACATTTTTCATGAATGCCAGTAAGAGCATTTATTTTTCACAGTTACCAAAAACACTTTTTGTGCCTCCGCTATGGAGTCTATAGTATTGTTGATTGCACGAATTTTTAGACTTCTGCGAGAAGATTTCAGTAACAGTTATGCGTGCGCAGGCGCACTCACTAATACCATAGAGGTAACTCTAAGACCACTGGGTCCCGAAGAAAATCATTATTATTTTTGGCTCACTCAGTACCAGAACAACGGTCCCAAGCAGTCCCAAGCTATTTCACTCACCCCTGCATGTTCTGCATGAATCCACACACCCCTGATGTTATCTGTCAAACTTTCATAGCGAATCAAAACAAACATAGTGTAGTAATAGAATTTCAACTAGAATAGGGTACGTTAATCGTTTGCTTGGGACCAATAGGCTACTAAAGTGGTGAGCCAATTTAAAATCGTTAGTTTCGTATTGATTGTTGCTAATACTACTTAATCCTTATGTCAGACAGTGCAGCAGCAATCCATCAAAACCAAAACAAAACAAAATAAAATTTCTCACGATCTGTCAAATCACAAGCCAACTAGGCTATCCAAGACAAGGAGAGGAGGTCTGGCAATGTGCAGCTTGTTGTTTTTTCCTTCGCTCGCATTCGAATGGAACAGTGAGTTTGACGTCACACTTGTTGTTAAATGGTAACAGTAGGGGAATGAAAGAGACTATAAAATTAGCATTGCCCGATCTTTCTCTTCGACATAGCTAGGCTACGTTTGTGTGAGTAAGAGATATGTGTACGCTGGGTGTGCGAAAATATTCACTGTGCAGAAATTTTCTGCACAGTTGTCTAAGAAGGTGCAAAATGCGCAATATCTATAGTAAAACCTCGTTGCAATTGGCATTGACGGCGAATCTGTAGCTCTTTACTCCTATGGTAAAATCCAGCCGAGTGGCAGGCGCGTAGGCAACATGTCATACAGTGACAGCGGGCTCAGCACAGCCAAATAAATGATTTAATCCCGGGACATGCTGCCTACTGTCAAACGCTGCTGTTAGTATAGGCCTTTTCACTGGCCTGGTAAAATCCATAAGCAAATGTCAGACGAAACATGGCGGACGTTGTACTATCCCTTCACTCCACCGAGAAATCTCATAAGAAACTGTCAATCTTTTCTAGAAGAGACGATTTTTCGACGGTGCCGTCAACCCCAATGATCGCACAGCGCAACAATCGAAAAATAAACAAACTTTGCCTCCATAAATGCTACCATAAATCTGAACGGATCAAGCAAAATGGCTTTAGATAAATACAATTCAGTCTGCAAGCTTTCTTCATAAAAGCCGTTTTAAAACCTTAAGAATTTATTTGGATTTCATGACAGCAAAATAACTTTTTCACAAATGGCCCATGAAAATCAATTTTTATGCCACCACCATAGGTACAATTATTTTGTATATTTTTTACAATCTTCGTTTTTCGTTTATTTGTTTATTTTTTAATTTGTTATGTTTGCATCAACAGCCTAGAAATAGTCCCAATGATGTGTTGTAAAAATAAGTACAGATCATACAGACTAAATATACTACAGTTACAAACGAAAATAACAAGGAAAGCATTGTCAAGTTACTAAAAATGTATAAGTCTAAAATTTTACACTTAGCTGTTGAGCGTCAAGCGCCTTCGTTCAGCAAAAAAAGGCACAGAACCTTTGGCGAACCATATTCCGTGTTAAGTGGAAATCGAACATCGACGATACTCGGTGAAACACTCGCTGCAAGCCGTAAATAGCACTCCCTAAGCTATATCGAAGGAGTGGAAGTCTCAGCATAAGACTGTTGTGTAGTGATCGAGGTTGAACATTAATGTTCACTTGTTGCAGAATTGCTTCGAAGTCGATTCTTCGTTGCAGAGTATCGGCGACGGTTAAGGCTCTGAAAACAGCTCTTCTGATACGTAAGGGCTCGACATTGATCAATTGGCAGCGATTCTCGTAGTTTGGAAGACAAAGTGGGTATCTCCAAAGTAGCTTACGGAGCGTGAAACGAAGAAAACTTTGTTGTACAGATTCAATTCGCTCGGCCCCATTATTGTAGTTCGGGCTGCAGACTGCAGAGCAGCATTCCAACGTAGATCGTACGAGAGAGCAATAGTGCGATTTCAAGCAGTAAATGTCTGTGAACTTTTTAGTAATCTTGAGGAAAAAAACCAAGAGTTCTGGACGCTTTGTCGACGACAAACGATATATGGTGTGAGTATGTCAGCTTTGAGTCCAGAAAAACGCCTAAGTCTTTCACGGAATGCATCCGTTCGATAGTCGTGCCTACTAGTTTATAGTTGAAAATAATCGGTTGTTTCTTGCGAGAGAAAGTAATAACTGTACACTTAGCTGGGTTGACCACCAGTCGATTTAGACTATACCAGTCAGCAAAGATGTCAATCTGATTTTGGAGAGAACGGCAGTCGGAGAGTGAGCGGATGCGCAGAAAAACTTTCAGATCGTCTGCAAACGATAATCGTGGCTCTGTGATAACATGGTGAACGTCGTCGAAATAAGGAGAAATACCAATGGTCCCAGATGGCTACCCTGAGGTATACCGAACTTTGCGCAGAAGCTAGCTGAGCGACAAGTACCCAAAGCTACTGTCAATTGGCGCTCCGTGAGGTATGAACGAAACCATCTCAAAAGATTTTCACCGATCCCTAGCCTATCAAGCTTAGCGATCGCAATTTCGAGGTTCAGCTTATCGAAGGCTGTCGTAAGATCTGTGTAGATAACGTCCGGTTGGGTCCGAGCAATCAAACTGTCTGTGATGCAAGACGTTAGGCACAGCAGATTCGTAGTTGTGGAACGCCCAGTTATGAATCCGTATTGATCTATACTTAGATATTTATTGCTTGTAATGCGCATTTAGGGACTCTATGACAACCAATTCAAAAAGTTTTGATACAGCACTCAGTGACGTGATTCCCCGGTAGTTGTTTACGTCGCGTTTGCTTCCCTTTTTATGAACAGGAAACATATCCGCAGTCTTCCAGCAAGACGGAAAGATGCCGCTGGAAAGAGAGAGCTGGAATATGCGGCGCAGTGGATCTAAAAGACAAGTGATGTTCTTTTTAAGAATAATCGACGGAACACCATCGGGTACAGCCTTAGCTGAAGTCGTAAGTTTAGATGCTGCTCTAGAAATCGTATCTGTAGTGGCGTCGACAACGCTAAGCGTTTGGTTGACCAAAGGAACATTTCTAGCCGCGAAAGTAATGAGATTAGTGGAGAGTTATTCGTCTTCAATCACACTAGCAAATTTGGCTGAGAACAGGTTGCAAATGTCTTGTTGATTGCCAGCAGTTTTAGCATTACAAATCATGGAAGAGGGTAAGCCGACTTCCCTGCCTTGCTCATTTACGAAATTCCAGAAGGATTTCGGGTGTGATTTTCTTCTTCTTCTTCTTCTTCTTTCCATTATTTAACGTCGTTCTCTGTTCCGCAATCTAGTGCCAATCACCAACGGACATCGATTGCCATCCATTGACGGCAATCGAATGTGCAGGAAGGCAGCTTCCACACCTGCGTAGGATATCGCACCCATTCAAACACACATGGGTCGGGACCAACGGCTTTACTTCCCTTCCGAAAGAAGACGTGACCAGAGATGTTTATGCCTCAGAAAAATCCCACCGACCTCGACTGGGATTGAACTCAGACACATTGGGGTAAGAAAGCAGTCACGCTTACCACTACACCACCGGCGCCGGCTGGGTGTGATTTTAGCCGCCGTTGATAGCGTTGAAAACAGAGACGACTTAACCGCTTATAATCGTGGTTGAGTCTGACATAGTAGCATTTCAGCGGCAGTGTGTGGAATTTAGTAATTCTTCTGAGAGTAGCCTTCTTAGTTCTTTTCAACGAGCAAAGATCTTGCGTCATCCACGGGACGCGAGAGTCGATATGGATGCTCTTTTTGGAAACGTGTCTGTCAATGACATATGCCAAGCCGTGAGAAAAGGTTTGTGCAGCAATGTTGACGTCTACAGGATGTAGAATATGCTCCCAATCTAGGTTATACAGCACATGGACAATACTGCGATGGTCAGCTCTACGGAAGTCATATGACCCAGCGTTTGGAGTGCTAATGAAATCATGGACAATATAATTTTCGATCACGATAACTAAAGCACACACTCAAATTGCTCTACCTTTTGATCCATTGGGTAAAATTAACTGAAATTTGGCGCAGACATAGTCTAATGTGTATTGTTTACACTATGTGAGTTTAATTCATCAGGTGCGTAAAAGTTTTCAAAATGGCAACGAAAGAACAGTGCGTGCGCGAAAAAAGTTGGGAATTGCGAATTCCACTGTGTCTGGTGCCATAAAACGGTTCGAAGAACGTCTGACTGTTGATCGGAAGCGAGGATGCGGAAAAAAGCTGTCAGGTCAACGAGAACGAACGCGTGGTTGGGGCCTTTAAACGGAAATCGAACGCCTCAGTTCGAGATGTGGCTAAAAAGTTGCATGTGAGCAATACTTTCGTGCAGAATATCAAAACTCGAGCTGGACTACGTACGTTTAAGGTTCAGAAGTCCCCAAACCGTGACGAGAAACAGAATACGGTCGCAAAAAGCCGTGCCCGGAAGTTGTACGACCAGAAGTTAACGAAACCACACTGCTGCGTAATGGATGACGAGATATATGTGAAGGCGGACTTCAACCAGATTCCAGGAAACCTGTATGTGACTGTCAAGGATAAGTGTGATGTTCTCGAGAACCTCCGGACACAGAAGATGTCGAAATTCACCAAGAAGTTCTTAATTTGGCAAGCGATTTGTACTTGCGGAAAGCGGAGTACACCTTTCGTTACCGCAAGCACCATGAATGGACAGGTGTATTTGGAAGAGTGTCTCCAAAAGCGGCTTCTCCCTCTCCTGAAGGCTCACGACGGTCCGACGATCTTCTGACCGGATTTGGCATCATGCGAGCGGTATAAGGCGAATGATGTCGATTTCGTGCTGAAAGATGAAGAATGTAGAAGAAATGAAGAAAGCATGGGTTAATATGGTTAATATGCAAAAAAAACTGTCGATTCTGAGGTCGTGCAAAATCTTATGGATGGGGTTAAGGCCAGGGTTCGCGCATTCGGATATAAAGGCGAAATAAATTAAATGATCGATTTCAAAACTAGCTTTAATAAACTCTTTTTATTCCCTGAAAATTTGGTGATAATGGAATAAAAACTCGAATTTTGAGAATGAATTTTGTGTGTGCGGATTTTAAACGGTACACTCTTTACTTAAATAGTTTTAGAAATTCATCTGGATTTTTTTACGATCAGTTTTTATTTGAATAATTTTGATAAAATCGGATGGTATTTATGAAACCTTTTCTATCTTGATTGATAGTTTTTCTAGGGAGTTTAGCAAGCAGCTAAGGAAAATGGCTCGAAAAAGGTTTTAGTTGTTGCCGATAGCTTTTATTGTAGCTTAAATGCGGGTTTTAAGTGGTTCTCAATGCGTTTGTCAAACAACCTTTTTGCAGTAAATCAATCTTGAAGAGCTTCGAGAATATAGGCTTCGGAACCTTCTCCAGGATGGACCAACTAGATATATTCTAGTCTTAATGAGGTTTTGGTGGATGGTTGATCATCTATCGAGGATACGAGGGTACAAATAGACTGGAATTCACATGCCCTCGCTAACGTTTCTGTCAACTCGTCCGAATTCAGGTCCGATAGGCCGCTGTCTACACACAGTGCTTCGACAAAGAGATCTTTGTGGAAAGCCTTCGTCTTCCACTTCCACACGCTTGATCTCATCCGCTACAGGTCTCCGTTAGCCGATGATATATCGGATTGCCTGATGGTCGCTATGGGTGTACCCCAGGCACACTCTCCAGTTCATATTTGCTACCAACAACGAACTGCAGAAAGTGCCGGTATGTGCTGATGGTTGTTCAAACTAACTTCCAGCTATGCCAGAGCATCAAAAAGACTATATCATCTTGCGTTGGTACATCAAAAAGACTATATCATCTTGCGTTGGTACATCTGCTTCTCCAATCCACTGCCCAAGCATTGAAATCTCCTCCGATAAGCTCTTCGGTCATTCCGAAGATTCAAAAACATCAGGTAAGTTCTGTAAACTAAAAGAAAGTTCAGAACTTAAGGAAGCTTAAAAGATCTTTAAGGTTATTTTCTGAGAACTTTAGGACTTCATGACAGGTCCATTAACTTCTAAAAAATTTCCGATATTTTACAAGAACTTAAAAAAATTTAAGATAACTTCAGGTATCTTTAAGTATGTTTAGGAAAAGTCAAAGAGCTGTGGGAAAGTTATGAGAACTTCAGTACAGTTCCCTGAACATAAAAAAAATTGCGAAATTTTGGTAAATTCCAAAAATTTCAGAAAAGTTTTGAGAACTACAAGGCCGATCGATCAACTTCAGAAAAATTGCAGAATATTACATATGTTCTAAAAACAAAGTCCAGAAAATTTCAAGAAAGTTAGCAGTCCCCTGAACGTCAGGAAATTTGCGAGAACTTTAGGAAAATTTTGAGAACTTTATGAGTGTTTCCACGCCAAATAACGAATCGGAAAAAACTGTAACTTCTCCGATTTACATAAAACTTTGCATAATTGCGTGTTGTGGGTAATCATTCAAATATTTAACTTTTTTTTTTTTTTCCTTTATTAACGAGATTTTCAGCCTTAGGCTGGTTCATCTCTACGATCAAATATTTAACAAAAATGCGGCCATTTGGATGTTCTATTTTTTTCCAAATTGCCTTTTTTATAATTTTTCAATAAATTGTAGCATGAAAATGTCATTTCTGTTTGTAATGACATCTGAGACAAAATTGTAGGGAAAAATAAAGTCTTTCTGGAATAAAAAATTACATGGTATTTTGTTTTAGTAAGTAATGAAAAACTCAAATATTTCAAAAAGTATACCTTCAATTGTTTCGTTTTTTTTAATTTCTCATGAAAAAAGTAAACCTTTGGAATATTTAAAATCATGAACTCTTGAAACTTGCCAAAAATCACGGAACATAAACTTTTGGTTAGTTTTTTAAACATTTTACTTGAATGGTTTTTTGTTTTTGTAATTTTGTACGGAAAACAATTAAAAAGGTCGTAAATATTGTTTCCTATACAAAAAATATTAAAAATCGGGTTAGTGTTCAAAAATTTACCAAAAGCTAATGTACTACGATTTTGGACAATATTGTTAAGTATCCAAGGTTTTCAATATTCCAAAAGTTTGCATTTTCCATAAGCCTTTTTTTATAAATAAAAAAAATTAACAATGACATTTTGATTTTTTTTTTTCTCAAAATTTCATAAAAACTTTTACTTTGTATATTTTGCTTAAATTTTCCCTGCAACTTTGTCTCAGATGCCTTTTATATTAGAAGTAAAGTTTTCGTGCTTCGATTTATTGAAAAATGTTGAATACGCCATTTTGGAAAAAAATGCAAGATTATATTAGCAAAAATTTCAAACAATTTAGCAAACACTATGCAAAGTTTCCTGAAAATCGGAGATGATCGAGTCAATTGGCGTGGAACTACTCAATATTTAGATTAAAGTTCAATAAATACTATTCATTTGGTCTAATAGTGGTTCACAGGTTTAAAATTGACGATCCTACAGCACTCGTCAGGCAATAATTCGTTCTTCTTCAGATGAATCCCTAAAAATAACGGAAACTAACGATTGTCGATGAACTTCCAACAAAGTCCACTCATAATTACCTTTCAACTGACACATCACTCTGATCACTCGAATCCATCGGTTCCGAACAGATCGAGCACACATTCTGGATCTCCAGGAAACACTCGTAACAGTACGTCCCAACGCATCCCGGTCGCAGACATCCAACAGCTTCATTCTTCGCTAGTCTTTCACTACATAGAATACACTTCTTACCATCACCTGCTCCAAACACCTTCCGACAGATCCAAAACCGATTGGTCTTCGCTCTTATCACGTCAATCCAGTTTCCTGGCTTATGATCTCCTTTGTCAAACCTCATCTGCCGTCGAACAACCTTGACAAAGGACTCCCTCTTCAGTAGAATATCGTTGTACAACCAGGTGGCCCTCTCCCGTGCCCTCTCCGGATAGTATCCTCTCATGATGAGCTGCCGAACCCGTAAGCCGTACGGTTCCAGTACTATACAGATCCAACAGAATAGTAGGAGCAGACTTATTTGCAAGTACCGAACATAGTTGGGAGTTTTTGGATCTGGGGCGCATCGTTCCGGATCCAAGATGTCCACGTGTTTGACCATCGGTTCGAAGGCTCCCACGATTCCGCGGTACATATCGGCCACTATGCCCGATCCGCTCACCTCCAGCGTGACCATTGGAGGTCGTTCGATGTCCGATTCTCTCAGAGCGGCATAGCGAATTGTCGCCAGTAGCCAGTACAGACAGTAATCGGCAGCGATCAATCCCAGAATCTGAATCGAAGACATGAACAGAAACACGGCAGTGCGAGCGATTCGCAGCTTCTCCTTTCTGATTAGGGAAATCGAGTTCAGGTTGATGAAACGGTTTCGTTCCTTGCGGGTCAACGGCAGAATCGTATCTCGGTTCATCCCACGACGATGCTGATCAATAGCCAAAAAGTCGTGACTGATGTAGAAGTTATCAAACGAGTCCTTCGTTAGGTATTTCATTTTATATCTTACGGATCTGAAAGGAACCTGTGAGTTTGTGGATGACCTAATGCACGGTTCAGATTACCTAATGATAACACAAACGAAACAAAAGCTTGAAACGACAGTGAAGACATTGAAGAGACTGAACAGCAATTTGCTTCTTTCGTTGATTTCCCGCGTGATTTCGTTGGTTATTTGGGAGTAATTTTTCGACGAATTGGTCGTGAATTCGAACGCATGGTCGAAGTCGACTTTTACCCGGAACATAACCTGTATTTTGTGTATGAACGCTTGAAGTTCTGAAATGATAAGGACATTTGTGCAAGACACGCCCTATCGATAATGTTCAATAAACTAACTCTGCTCAATCGCTTCTACGATGTTGTCACTGGCAAAGTCGATCAGTTCGCAGATATAGTCCATGACCTTAACGCTATAGCAAACGACTTTCGCAACGTGGGTCACCTCACACAAGAATTCCATTGGTCCCAGCTTGCGCTTGCAATCTTCCACCGCTGATTCCAACGCCCGAAAGCACCGTTCAAACGGCGATCCGGTCTTCTGATTGCAAACAGCAACTACGTTTCCCAGCCACCGGTATCCAGCCTTGATGCTGCTCACTGCAAGAAATTATCGTCATTATAACTCTTCTTCTGCGTTAACCAAGTCCATCTTACGAATCCTCTTGACCAGCCTCAGAATCTCCATCAAAATCCGTTGAACTTTCATGAAGGCTCGCTCTACCTCGTTCAAAATTACTCCGATTGCCTTTTTCAAAGCCAAAAATGGGACCTTCACCGCTTGCAGAGCTTCGTGGATCGCCACCTTCAGTCGATCCTGGCTGCAACTGAGTGCCTTGCCCAGGACATCAATGTTGGCGATCGTATTCCTCGCGGGACCATTGATGGCCAGTACAAATACGTAGGCAACCGTCGCTGCCCGCCCCCGTTTACCCAACACCTGCGGGACCATCAGAAGGATAACGCACTGGAAGCTGGAACTGCAGCAGGACAAGATGGTAAACAGAGTTCCCAAGATGGCGGCTACGATGCACGTGGTTTGCCGATCGATGCCGAACTGATGATGCAGCAGGAAGTACAGCGTGAGGGTTTTGAAAAGTCCTAGGGCTAGGCCGAGAGCGAATTGGGTCGATTTCTGGCGTAGTTTGGATTTTTGGACCGATTGAGACGTGCGCCAATGTTGAAATGGTTTAGACATTTCAGACAGCCGTTTTGTGTGGCTCTGGTAAACAGACTGCTTTGATCATGTATTAACATCTAATGGAAGCAGCATGGATGGTTCAAAATATCGATCAATCGATGTCAATTTAGGTCCTGATCATTCTCCCAACATTTTAGTTCATTTGGTTGCGATTTAAAACTGCTCTTGTAACAAGTTTGTAATAGGAACCACTATTCAAAAAGTGAACTCGTCATTGTCCTTCTCCACAGACAACATATCAAGAAGACTGGTAGGTCTTCCGTTTTCACATACGTTCGCTGTGAGACAGGCACAATCGCATCATCTGCCGCTCATAGGTAAATACTATTGCTTCCATCTTCGCTCAAGCGTAGCGCTACTGTATCTGTCACTTAGATTCTGGCAAAGCATTTTTGATATGTTGTCTTCGCTTTCTTTTTAATGATTTACGGATAAATAGGATAGATAGATACGGTCAGTGCAGTGCATCTCAACCAAATGAGCTCAAATTATGGGAGAACTAACAGGACCTGATTGAGCATCGATTGAGCTGGGTGGAGCAATATCAATATTTTGAACCACCCATAAATCAATTTCCAATTCAAACTCGTACATCTACATTCCACGAAGGTCTACGTATAATATTTGATCCTCTCCCCATGGCACGGTGTAAGTTAGCTTATGGCGCGCACAAGCTACATACGTTCTCACTATTGACATAATTGGGTGCCACTTTGCAGCAGCACGATGACCATTATGACTATCTGCAACTAAACTTTTAAAGCCTCGAGTCAATCAGCAGCGGCTTTCTTGAGTGCAGTATGTACCACTCCTAGTCACCACAAAGGAGCGTTGAAAGATCAACTCTTTAGTTGCCTTTTAATTGTATCTCATTTGCATATTTCAACTCCGACAACCCTACCAGACTACCAGGATCTGAAATGGGCGGAACACGCAACTAGAAGGGCCACCACGGCGGCGCGGTGACTTTAAAAGTTTATGTCCCACTTCTTCTATCACACGCTGCTAATCCTCGGCGGTGGTGGTGCACGACAAAATCAATGGAAAATTGAATTTATAGGTAGCGTCCATCTGGGCACACACTTTGGCTTCAATTTAATTATTTGTCGAATATCGCAAGACCGGCGTTCACCGTCAAATTCAAGGGCAGAGGCAGAGGGCAGTGATTGGGTGGCGGCAGTTTAAAAGCTTGAAGTAAACAAACGGACCAAACACAAGACCAATTAGGTGCACGCAAAATTTGCATTTATGGTAATATTGCCTCCCCTTTGGTTGCACTTTGTGACTGTGATGTAGACAAAACTCTGTTAGATACCTATATAGAACTAACGAACTGGCGGGCGGGGAGAATGGTGGTGACAGCGGTGTGCGAATCTTGGAGAAAATTGGTCCTGCGAATGGGCAGAACCAGACGACAAACCGGTGAGAATATCGGCTGGTTTGCTCTGATCTCAGGGGAACGATGGGTGTAAATTGGTCTGAACACAGACAAACCGACGTAACTCTTTGAATTTTTTTTTTTTTAATATCGTCACGAAACTTACTTACTTAATCTCGTGAGCTATCCGCGGAAAAAGCTTGTCTAGTCTCCATCAAAGTTGCATACAAGTTCGATAGAATGATTAGAAACGTATGTGTACGAGGATTGAAGAGAAAGAGTAACGTCTGTTTTTCTGTGGTCTGAGTTTGTGGTTTTTGTATTCTTTCGACTAGAGAGCAAACGACTGCATTCTTCAGACATGCAGATGAGTTTTGTTCGGTCGTAGGATAACTTTTGCGGGATAGGAAATTGAATTAATTTGATTGAGTTTGGCAAACCGATAAAAAGAGAAACTATGTGCTTTGAGCTGTCGATATTATCGGTACAGTTGAAAACCGGACAACCTCACACGCGACAATCGAACAATCTTGTGCTGTACGTCAAACATAGTGTCGAACATTGTGTCGAACATAGTGTGCTGTATGCAAAAATTGCGCTGTATCATTGTAAAAATTGAAATAAATCAACTATAGAGCATGTTTTGGAGCTCTCAGATGAATCAATTTATCAGGAAAAGTGAAAAAGTAATCCACTTTCTATGCCTCACGGCAAAATTCTGCTCACGACACTCTGTTTTACCACAAACGAAGTTACAGACGACATACTGGCGAAGAAATCCATTAAAATAATGTGGTTCACTGTAATAGAATTTTCTTGGAAGCTTGTGCCATCATCCACCAGATGGGTTAGTTTTTTGTTTTGATTTGAACAAAGTTGATTTTGTGTACAATGATTCTTTGACAGTGTGCAAAGAGTGCGTATCATTTTGTCATTTTTTTATGCATTTCAGTTTTGAGTAGAGTGAATGAGATAGAACCAAAACATTCTAGTACATTTGGTGAAAATGCTAGTTCAATCTAATAGTAGTGTTGCCATGTGGTACAATCCAGTAGTAGTGGTGTTGCCATGTGGTACACTGAAAAATTGAAATAGCAGGTTAGTCACCAAAGTTTTGGAGCCGCTCCGTCTGTCACTTCGTTTGTGGTTTTACGTTCTACCACCAGAGAGGTTGAATCGATCGCATATTAGCAAATCAAATTAACCCCAGCGGAGAATAGCACAACTACGAACGTGATGATCACTTTGAGGTATACGAGTGCAACTTTAAAATACTTTTATCTTGCAAATGGAACATTTTTTTTAATATGTTTACTTCTACGATGGTAGAAAAGTTGAATTCTATGTACACATCTAAAAATCTGAATATACATTAAATTGTTTATTGTTTATTGAGTTTTCTACTAACGAAGCAATAATCGGATTTTATTAAAATAGTTTGTTTGCAAAATAAATGCATTCTAAGATTGTAATCGTATACCTCACCGCAAAATTTTTAAATTATCAAAACTTTCATACACGCAAACCAAAAATTTATTACATTCAATGTTAGTTGCATTTTCTATCATCCTTTGCAGCGAATACCGCAGAATATTATCAGCCGGTGGAAACTAACGTTTTTAAATTAGCTCACGACTTGACTAGCCCATTGGTCCGAGTATTGGTCCCAAGCAAATCGATTAACGTACCCCAATCTAGTTGAAATTCTAGTACTACACTATGTTTGTTTTGACTATCTACACGGTTAGAAAAAAGTACCCAAAATTAAGTTCTTTTCACTCATCTCGGCACTATAAAGGGTGTCCACGATGAAATTGCCACACTATGAAATTGCTCTAACTTTTTAACCGTTGGGTAGAATTTAATGAAAATTTGGGTGGATTTAGTTCATAGTGCATTATTTACATCCTGCAAGTTTTAAAGTCCTGTGATCAAAACTCGCGGAAATGGAGTCGAAAGAACAGCTCGTGCGTGATAAAATCTTGCGCATTCATCACGAGAACAAGGATTTCTCGCATCGTTCCATCGCTAAAACGTTGGGAATCGCGAATTCCACGGTGTCGCGACTGATTAAGCGGTTCGAGGAACGGTTGACCACCGATCGGAAGCCCAGAAGTGAAGGAAAAAGTATTCCGTACAACACCAAAAATCACAACCGCGTAGTTGGGGCCTTCAACCGAAATCCGAACGCCTCCGTTAGGGATGTGGCTAAGAAGCTGCACGTAAGCCGAAGTTTTGTTCAGAAGGCCAAAACTAAGGCTGGGCTTCGAACGTTCAAGGTACAAAAAGCCCCTAATCGCGACGGGAAGCAGAACAAGTCCGCCAAAACCCGTGCCAGGAAGTTGTACCTCAACATGCTGACGAAAGTTGAATGCTGCATCATGGACGACGAAACATATGTGAAGGCCGACTTCAAACAGATCCCCGGCAACCTGTTTTTCACGGCCAAGGATAAGTTCAGCGTTCCGGAGCATGTCCGCACTTAAAAGATGTCCAAATTTGCGAAGAAATTCCTGGTTTGGCAAGCCATCTGCACGTGCGGGAAGCGGAGTGCACCTTTCGTGACCCAGGACACGATGAACGGACAGGTTACATAAAAGAGTGCCTCCAGAAGCGGCTGCTTCCTCTCCTGAAGGCCCACAACGTCCCAACAATCTTCTGGCCGGATTTGGCCTCATGCCACTACTCCAAGGACGTGCTGAAGTGGTATGCGGACAATAAGGTCAATTTCGTGCCGAAAATGTTCAACCCTCCCAACACTCCGGAGCTCCGCCCCATCGAGAAGTACTGGGCGATTATGAAGCAGCACCTTCTTAAACGACCTAAGGTAGTGAAGACAGTCGAGGAACTGAAGAAAGTATGGGTTTACATGCAAAAAACGGTTGATTCACAGGTTGTGCAGAATCTTATGGCCGGGATTAAGGCCAAGGTGCGGGCATTTGCGTATGGACTGTAAATAAAATACGAGTAAAATGGTAAAATGAAGTTTAATAGTTATTTCTCAATCCCTGAAAATTTGATGGCAATCGGATGAAAACTCGAATTTTGCGAATCAATTTTGTGTGTGGCAATTTCATCGTGGACACCCTTTAGTGCAGGAACCCAAAAGTAGGTAAAGCGGGTCAAAGTAATTTTCATTTACTTGTGTGCAGTTCGTATGGAATTTTCCACTGACTTTTTAACCAAAAGTAAGTTAGTTGTACCCAACAGTAGGTAAATATGATTATACTCGACGTTGGGTTCCCACACTTTACTACCCTTGTTGGGTGGTTTTGCTCCTTCGTTTTTGACAACATTAGTAGGAGAAAAGGAGACAAAC
This sequence comes from Ochlerotatus camptorhynchus, assembly GCF_037179485.1. Classification (NCBI taxonomy): domain Eukaryota; kingdom Metazoa; phylum Arthropoda; class Insecta; order Diptera; family Culicidae; genus Ochlerotatus; species Ochlerotatus camptorhynchus. The sequence continues at coordinate 5,103,647 of NW_027040849.1, forward strand.
TAGTCAAAAGTAGGTAAAAGTGAAGTGGCCGTTGGGTACTTTTTTCTTACCGTGTATATGAAAGTTTGACAGATAAAATGAGGGGTTCGTGGATTTTCCTATGTTTCGAGGGGTGCATCCTAAGAAAAGAGGTGACAATACGTGGGCGAAAATGAACCACTTTTCTGTCAAACGTGAACCAGCTCCTGATTGGCCGATTTCATGTGCGTAAGATAAAGATAGAAACAAAAGAGGAAGAAGCCAATTGTCACCTCTTCCTCTGAGGGTGCATCGATTAGCTTGGGACCGAAGATAGTACCAGAGCTGAGCTAAAAAGTAGAAGCAACAATCAATTGGCAAATCAAAGTTGGCACTCGTGGAGAATAGAAGAACTATGAAAGTGATGATGGTTTCAAAATTTTACACGGTGAGGTATACGAGTACAATCTTAAAATGCTTCTATTTTGCAAATGGAGCATTTTATTTAAATCTGGTTAATGCTACGTTAGTAGAAAACATAAGGACTACTCAATAAACATATAATATAGAAAAAATAATTTCTTTTCTGATTTGTAAGTGCATACATAGATTTCAGCTTTTCTACCACTATAGCAGAAACCAGATTGAAATAAAATGCTCCATTTGAAAAATAAAAGCATTTTAAGATTGCATTCGTATACCTTCCCGTGGAAAATTTTGAAACCATCATCACTTTCATAGTTCTTCTATTCTCCACGAGTGCCAACTTTGATTTGCCAATACGAAACTAACGATTTTAAATTGGCTCACCACTTTAGTAGCCTATTGGTCCCAAGCAAACGATTAATATACCCTATTCTAGTTGAAATTCTATTACTACACTAAGTTTGTTTTGATTCGCTATGAAAGTTTGACAGATAACATCAGGGGTGTGTGGATTCATGCAGAACATGCAGGGGTGAGTGAAATAGCTTGGGACTGCTTGGGACCGTTGTTCTGGTACTGAATGAGCCAAAAATAATAATGATTTTCTTCGGGACCCAGTGGTCTTAGAGTTACCTCTATGGTAGAAGGGTCTGTGCCTAGGGGCACGAACGGAAGCTTGACGTAGGACCGCTAGTAGACGGAATAAATGTGAAGAGCATTTAGTTCTTTTAATTGATCAATTATCTATTACCTCAACTCTTTCCGTTTTTGAATTGTAGGCGTACCAAATTTGTAGAATTTTGTGTCAAAGAGAAAGTTGATTAAGAGAATCAATCAAAATCACTTGCACCCCTGCTTCCAAGTTTGGTTACAAGATTACAACTCTGGAGAGCGTAGCAATCCTATTGTAACCAGTCGGACATTGTCCGGTAGATGGGCAGCATCGCGCCCGAAACCGGTCGACAGAAAGGTAATTTTTAATCCGTTTTAAATGTTGTAAGAACGATAAGTGTTGTGTCTTGTCTCGCGTCGCGTGTTATGTGTGTCTGGAGAGCATTTTGTGTGGTCGTTGGGGGCCTGTGGTTCTGAATATGGACAAACATGCACAGATTAATTCTATTCCAAATCTTTACTGTTATAAGCTTGATGGCCCTCAAAAGGGCCGTTTTTATTGAAGAGGACATCCATGGCCACTTACGCTTGGCGTGTTTAGTGTAGGTGACAGCATCACGGACCTCATTTTCCAGGAACACCTTTAGCACACCTCGCTGATCAGACCGGAGATACGTTTGACACCACCACGACAAGCCTGACGACCGATGGCGGTTATCTCGAAGAGCTTTGCGATGACGCTTGGCGCCTCCTTTACCACACCTTTTCCTCCTTTGCCACGACCAGTCAATTGTTGCTTGTTGAGTGTGAAGGAGTGGACTAGCCACCACCTTCCTACTGCTGCTATTGCTGTTCACCACGCCGTCCGAAGCGAATATGAGCTAATGCCATATAGCAGCGCTATTTTGTATCCCGCCTTCCTTCGGGAAGTATAGCCGTTGGTCCCCGGTTGAGTTGATGGGTCGATTGGTAGGGTCCAGGTGTGGGAGCTGCCTCCTTGGCGTCGGTAGCATTGGTGATCAGCACGGAAAACAAATCTCGCGTCTTTTTTCAATAAGTTCTATCTACATTGATCGATTCCCTTCATCGACTCTCACTCTGTCGTAAATAACTTGGTTTCAAAAATGTTTCCTGCCGTCTTCGTCGAATTAGAAGCTAAATTGTTGCTTCTTCCATCGAAAATATCCGGCCGTGGCGATTCAAAGAGAAAGTTGATGAAAAGAACATATCAAAATCATTTGTTTCCCTGCTTCCAAGTTTAAATATGGACTGAATATGGACAAACAGGCAGATGAATTCTATTCCTACTCTTAACTGAAATAAACCGTACAGAGTGCGTCTCTGTCGCTTCAAAGTGTATCCACGGCCGCTTACGCTTGGCGTGTTTAGTGTAGGTGGCAGCATCACGGACCTCATTTTCCAGGAACACCTTTAGCATACCTCGCTGATCAGAACGGAGATACGTTTGACACCGCCACGGCGAGCCAGACGACGGATGGTGGTTATCTTGAAGAACTTTGCGATGACGCTTGGCACCTCCTTTACCAGACCTTTTCCTCCTTTGTCACGACCAGTCAAGCAGGATGTGAAGGAGTGCACTAGCCACCACCTCCCTACTGCTGCTATTGCTGCTCACCACGCTTCAAACAGTACAACTTTTTATTTGTACAGTGGACAATGCTTGACATTACCACTTTTTTAATATTTTCACGTTAAAAATCATTATTCGGAAGCAATGTCATAGATGCGTCGGAAGATTTCTGATCGATTGGCGATAAAGTTAATGAAATTGGTCCAAAAGCAGCTGAGTTATTAATGTTCAAAATCTTTCATAATTTGTTTCATGTTCGATTTACGATTTTCACAAAGTGTACCCCCAGTATAGAAATGAAAGACGTAGTCCTACGTCAAAAGTGGAGCACATTTCTTCGGGACCTACTAGTCTTAAAGTTACCTCTATGCACAGAAAAAAAAAGGTGATGAATATTACATTAGACTGATGCAAATTTTAACATTTTCGCTCCACAGCGCTCAAACGATTCCAAATCGGGTCCTGATTAGTCTCCCAAAATTTGAACTCATTTGAAAAGAAACTGACTTGGCACAAACCATTTGAAGTTTATATGGAAATTACTATGGGAAATCCAAACTTTTTGTTCATCGTCTTCTTACCTTTTTCCATATTGCACTGTTCAAAAATTCAAAAGCTACACAGCAAAAAAATAATTTTGATATCACGTCAAAGTGGATGCACTACAATCATGTCGAAAATATGGTGTAATATTACTTGCTAAAAAGGACAAAATTATCATTGATACAATGCATGAACTGACATTACGCTGCTTTTACTGCATTTGTTTATTTATGTGGTCATAAAAATTACATGAAATTTTCGACATGATTGTAGTGCATCCACTTTGATGTGATATCAAAATTATTTTTTTGCTGTGCATACTTATGGAAAATTTTCTCAGCTTCAACTTAGCAGAATATAGTTGTTGAGCCAAACGTCAGATAAAATAGTTATTAATTGTTTAAGAGATTGATAATCTTATGGCATGATCTAGCAGCTGTTTTGTGAGCAACACTGTATCTTGCAGTGTAACATAGTAGCCATGATTTTTGTGCCCTATTCCAAGCGCCAGAAACACCAATGTTGCCTGCTGAACAGTTGATTGAGCATAATCGTAAGACATTAGTGGCTTGAATTATTGATAACTTTTGATGCTTACATTATATTGAAAAGTGGATCAGGACAAAGTTGTAGCTGAGAAAATTTTCTACGAGTTCAGTTATCATTTTTTAAAGCAGAGCGATATGATAAGTTGTTAGATGGATATGAACAAAACATTTGGTTTTCCCATAGTAATTTCCATATAAACTTCAAATGGTTTGTGCCAAGTCAGTTTCTTATCAAATGAGTTCAAATTTTGGAAGACTAATCAGGACCCGATTTAGAACCGTTTGAGCACTGTGGAGCGAAAATGTCAAAATTTGCATCAGTCTAATATTACATCCAAACTGCTGCAACCAGGTCAATTCATCGGTTGTGTAATATAACGTTGTACGATGTACATCGATTTTGCGTACAAAATTACATCCATTGATGTAATATTGTATCTGCTTTTTGCCATTACATCATTATTTCAGCTTGAATTACATTGATCGATATTACATTTTTGTTTTGCTGTGTGGTAGTACCAACAATCAATACGAAACTAACGATATTAAATTGGCTCACTACACGAAACGAAAATCAATTATTTTATTCATGTGTTTCACTTATGAATTTTTGCCAAAACATCAGCCTTATACATTCCATAAGACAAATCACATAGGTCCTGCAGAATGCATAAAGGTATGTGTGACCGGTTATACATTTCATTTGACACATGATCTTCATTAACTTTTTGTAAGGCGTCTGCTTATTAGTTGACTTATACATTGTATGAATAATCAGCAATAGAAATTTGCCAAAAGGTATAAGGAGATTTCTATCCGTGTACTTGACTAGTAGAGTGATGCAAAATTTAAAATTTTCGCTCCACAGTACTTAAACGATTCCAAATCGGATTCTGACTAACCTCTCAAAATTTGAACCCATTTGGTGAGAAACTGAGATGGCACAAACCATTTGAAGTTTGTATGGGAATTACTATGGTAAAACCAAGATTTTTGTTCATGTCTATCTTCTAATAATTCACCATATCAATCTGCTTCGAAAGTTTTCAACTGTACTTATAGGAAATTTTCCCAGCTACAACTTTGCTCAAGACCACTTTCTGATTAAATGCAAGGATCGAAAGTTATCAATGGCTCAATGCGCTGATGTCTTATGATCATGCTCAATCAACTGCTCAGCAGGCAACATTGATGTTTCTTGGGCGTTGAATAGGACATACAAATCATGGCTACTATGTGACACTGCAAAATACAGTGTTGCCTATAGAGCAGCTGCTTGATCATGTCAGAAGTTTACCAATCTCTTAAGTAATTAATAACTTTTTCCTGTCTCGTTTTACATAGAAACAATCTTCAGCAAAGTTGTGGCTGAGAAAATGTTCTATAAGAATAGCTATCGAACTGCTTCGCTGCTCAATATAGAAAAAGATTAGAAGGCAATGAACAAAAAGTTTAGATTTCCCATAGTAATTTACATGTAAACTTCAAATGGCTTGTGCGAAGTCTGTTTCCAAACAAATTAGTTGTAACTTTGGGAGGCTAATCAGGACCCGATTTGAAACTATTTAAGCACTGTGGAGCGAAAAAGTCACATTTTTCATCAGTCTATTGACTAGCCTATTGGTCCCAAGCCAATCAATTAACGTACCCCATTCTAGTATAAATTCCAGTACTACACTATGTTTGTTTTGATTCGCTATGAAAGTTTGACAGATAAAATGAGGGGTTCGTGGATTTTCCTATGTTTAGAGGGGTGCATCGATTAGATTGGGACCGAAGCCAGTACCAGAGCTGAGCCAAAAAGTTGAGCTCGTTTCTACGGGACCTTCGAGTCTTAGAGTTACCTCTATGGTACTACCATAGAGGTAACTGGTAGTACTGTACCAAAGAGGCAGCTTAAAAATCATCTTCCGAAAATGTTCTGAATCCTTTGAAGTGCTTTTTTCCTGGTAGTGCAACAACTAGACCATATTGCCACAGCATAAAGCATGGCCGTTCTAAAAACATGTTTAAATATTAGAAGTTTATACTACAGGCAAAGTTTGGATTTCTTGCGTATATATATGTGTTTATATATTTGTTACATTTGGCGTACTTGACCAAAATTTTAAAGATCACATTGAGAGCATTCAATCTCAATGTGATCTTTAAAATTTTGGTCCAGTAGGTACTAGTCCAAAAAATTTCACTTGACTTGGCCAGGAAATTGGAACTCCGTTCATACATGGAGAACAAAGTATATTAGACACAATTATTAATCCGCTCAAAATAACTAACAATATAGGATTGTTTTAGAGATAACTCGAAACTATAATTGATTTGACTATATATAGCACAACTATATTTCATAGTCATCCTCGATACGTCTAAGAACAATGATGACAACGCCACCATCGGCTCCATAAATACGGTCATTTCGATAAATGGAATAATTTGCGTCCCTTTTAACCTTATGGTCAGGTTTAAGGAACGTTTCAGTTATAACGGCGATAGGCAACTTTATGAATTCTCAAAAAGTTTAATAGCTCTTCTTCATTATATTTAATAGATCGAGCATTCCAATTCAAAATATTTGATGATTTAAGATCCATTACTGAATTTCAAAGTCATAAGTCTCATAGTGAAATGCTATCAAGATGTATCTTGATATCTATCACCAACCATCCAATTTTAATATTTTCGTAAGTTTTCCCCCGGATGACAATAGACATATTTTTTGTGGCGAAATGTAAATTCGATATCTTATTTGATTTTCTTATGTTTTTTTTTTAATTAATTTCTGTTTTCTTCATATCATGATGGTAGGAGGAAAATCAAACTTCGAAAGCAGATAATACGCCCAGAGGATAGCTGCCCAGGCACCCCGGATCCTAAATGCGGCACTGAGTCTCATCTGGGGCAAAATGCGCAATAAGTGAAAAGGGTCAGGATCTCGTTAAATTCAGGTTTTTCTTATTCTTTTCACCTATTCATGCACCGTTCCTACTTCTTTTTCTATACTGCCGATAAGACCCCTCGATTTCCAAAGTCCCGCTATCCCTCTGCTTCGTGCGAGAAGAACCAACAAAACGGCACATTTTTGACAACCGCGCCAGAACCGAAGTTTGACGTCTGCGAGGTGTTGGTGTTGGTGCAAGGGGATGTTTTCCTGAGTGCTCTGGTGCTGATACGGCGTCTGTATAATGACACTCGGCACTCACCAATACGTCGGCGAACTGAAATGAGAGTGCTGCGTTTCTTGTGATGGTATTTTCCGATGCTACCGCGGTTGCGCTGGGGTTACTGTTCCTATTTTGGCTACGAAATTTGCTGTATGAAATTCATGAGAATGATGTATTTACCGTTTGGGACCGAAATTCATACACCTAATATGAATCAAAATTTGTGTAATTTATACAAAACGCCTACAGGTCGACAAATTTCTAACTCGGCCGTAAAATGTATAAAACTGTACGCTTGGGTTCATTACCATTCAAAATAGTTGTTTTCTCCATGTATTTTCGGAAAGAAAAGTATATTAGAACCTTTTTACTTATGGCTTGAGAATTTTAATGGTAATGGTTATGATAGTCAGTAAAGTTCATGGATGGTTTTGTGTTGTTAGTCAACTTTACGTTGAATATATCGCGAATTGATAATCAGTAATTTATAGGCAACCTATTCGCGATGTATTCCACATACACAGCAAAAAAAGTTGTTGAATATTACATCGAAACTGCTGCAACCAGGTCAATCCATCGGTTGTGTAATATCACATTGTACGATGTACATCGATTTTGCGAACAAAATTACATCCATTGATGTAATATTGCATCTGCTTTTTGCTATTACATCATTATTTCATACATCAGCTTGAATTACGTTGATCGATATTACATTTTTTTTTGCTGTGTAAAGTTGATCGATGTTAAAAAAAAACACCCATGAATCTTACTGACTACTATAACCATTACCATTAAAATTCTCAAACCAAGAGTTAATATAGGTTCTAATATAGTTTTCTTTCCGAAAATGTATGGAGAAAACAATTATAAGAACCATTACCATTCAATCTTAACAACCCATTATTTGTAAGGTTCATAAGGTTAAAATTTTATCACACAAACGTTCATGTAAAGTTCCATAACCATTTCAGTTAAAGTCTAGCAGGGATTATAAACAATGTTTAACTCTTTGTGATAAGGTCAAGCAATGGTTAACATTTATACGGGAACCTACTCGGGATATCATGCCAACCTTATGTCATATGTTGCACCATTTCTGATATCGTTCATGCGTGGTATCCGTTTATTATACATCTTTCACATTACAAAGACTATACTTTAGGTTTTGGTTTCGATTCTGGATTAGCCGTATGATAGCAATGTGACGTAGGCGCCAAAATAAAAACTGTTCAGGAGATACTTTTATCTGATCAGGCATAATAAAAAAGGTAAATTTTCATCGCAGTTTGATTTCAATCGATAGCTATAACCCTAATTGACAAGATGAAATAATTGTCAACAATTGACCACTTTGTCAAGCAGTTTTGGCGTGACTTTCTACCAGCGATTTCACAAAACTGGACCAACTAATTTCTATTTTTTATGAAACGAACAAATATTGGCTACTTTTCTCGAGGTTCTAGAAGAAAAAATCTCAAAATAATGTTTCATTTCAAAGTTCGAGAAGTAGTAAACGTCATTTTATCTGCTCGAATAAAGTGGTTAATTGAATTCTTTAATTTTGAAAAAAAATCGTTTTATACACACTAAGATTATTTTACCGAAATCTGTGAAATTTTACCGAAATCTCAGCAGCTGAACGTTCGGTACACGGATAGAAATTTCCTTATAAAGGGTGATACGGTCAAAATTTGGTCAAGGGAAAACGCGTGTAAATCGGTGAAATCGTTTATTTAAAAAATCAAATTAAATTTCTTTTTCAAGTTCAATTAGTATAAAATTCAGGAAAAATATTCAGTTAGGCTTCCGCTTTTCCAAATCCGAATTGCCGGGCCTTACGCTTGACCCCTGCCATCAGATTTTGTACAGCCACCTTGTCCACCTTCTTCGCCGCAGAAAGCCAGTTTGCCTTGAACTGCTGCTCGCCCTTAGCAGTTTTTTTGGTCTTCTTTAGGTTCCGCTTGACAATAGCCCAGTATTTCTCAATTGGGCGGAGCTCTGGCGTGTTGGGAGGGTTCTTGTCCTTGGGAACCACCTGCACGTTGTTGGCGGCGTACCACTCCATGGCCTTTTTACCGTAATGGCAAGATGCCAAATCCGGCCAAAACAGTACGGAACAACCGTGTTTCTTCAGGAAAGGCAGCAGACGTTTATTCAAACACTCTTTCACGTAAATTTCTTGGTTGACAGTCCCGGAAGCTATGAAAATACTGCTTTTCAAGCCACAGGTACAGATGGCTTGCCAAACCAGATATTTCTTTGTGAACTTTGACAGTTTCATGTGCTTGAAAACATCTGCTACCTTTCCCCTTCCTTTTGCCGTATAAAACTCCTGTCCCGGAAGCTGCTTGTAGTCGGCTTTGACGTAAGTTTCGTCGTCCATTACCACGCAGTCAAACTTCGTCAGCATCGTCGTGTACAGCCTCCGGGATCGCGCTTTGGTCGTCGTATTTTGTTTATCATCGCGATTTGGAGTCACTACCTTCTTGTAAGTCGATAGTCCGGCTCGTTTTTTGGCTCGATGCACGGTTGTAGACGATACACCCAGCTTATTTGCGGCATCTCGGAGAGAGAGGTTAGGGTTTCGCTTGAAACTACCGGCAACTCTCTTTGTCGTCTCAGCGGCTTCCGGTTTTCGATTTCCCCCCGATCCAGACTTCCTGGCTGTCGACAAACGTTCCCCAAACACTTTAATTACATTTGTAACGGTTGATTTGGCAACTTTTAGCGATTTTGCCAACTTTGCGTGCGAGTAGCTCGGATTTTCGCGATGCGCGAGCAAAATTTTGATACGCTGCTCTTCTTGCTTGGACGGCATTTTGACAACTGAAGAGTGAATTCCAAAATCAAAATAGGAGCAACATTCTACACACACACACCTTCAAAATGAGGGGTGTTCAGGTTTTTTAAATGCAAAATTGAAAGAAATACGTCAAGTTGATATTGACCAAATTTTGACCGTATCACCCTTTACCTGTTGGAAAAGTTCTATTGCTGATTATTCATAAAATGTATAAGTCAACTAATAAGCAGACGCCTTGCAAAAAGTTAATGAAGATCATGTGTCAAATGAAATGTATAATCGGTCACACATACCTTTTTTGCATTCTTATAGGACCTACGTGGTTTTTCTTATGGAATGTATAAGGCTGATGTTTTGGCAAAAATGTGTAAGTGAAACACATGAATAAAATAATTGATTTTCGTTTCATGTAAACAGTTCAGTGATTTTTCACACTTTTTCACCTTTAATTTTCCAACGAATATCTGTGAAAAATAACAGAAAATCTGTGAAAAATCACCGAACGTTCAGCTGTTGAGATTTCGGTAAAATTTTACAGATTTCGGTAAAAGAATCTCAGTGTGTATCCATCATATGAAAAAGCTGAGGGGGACGACTCTATCTACGATGCAGAAAAGATTGTGTTTTGTTGTTGGTAGCTGAGCGCACGCTGAGTAGATAGAAAGAAGATTGATGACGATTCTGAAGATTTCCTGTAAAAAGATGATGTGCGATGCAAGTAGATGCAAGTTGAAAGAAGATTTTTCAAAGATTTATTTGCTAGTGTAAAATTTGTTGAGCATCTAGAATTGAGATTTAGATGTGTCGTCCCCCTCGCAATTAGCCATGCAAGAAAATGTCAGGACACATCAAATTAATTTTTTTTTTAATTTGGATCTACGAACGTTAAATTTATATTATGCAAGAAAGTGACGCTCGTAAAACAAACTTCCCTATGATGAATAATGGTTCAAATTTAATTCTAGTTCCTTTTGCGTCAAGCCTGACTGAATAGGCTTATAATAGGCAATTTATCAGGAAAAGTGAAAAAGTGTTCCGCTTTCCAATGTCTCACACACCAAATTTAAATCGCTGAAACTCAGCAGAATTTTGCTGATTTTAGACTTGATGAAAGATCAGCAAACTTTCCAGTAAAATAATGCTGCTGAATTTTCCAGCAATTCCAACGTCTATCAAAATGAAAACATTTTACTGATAATCAACAAAAATTTCAGCAAAATTTCTTCACTGATTTTTCAGCAATAAAAAATTCTGACAGCTCACAACATTTTGCTGAATAAACTCAGTAAATCGAGTTTATTTTCACTTGAGGCTGGAAGCTTCTGTTAAAGGTTTTTGATACAAATATATAAATTTTGTCTCTATTTATTATCCTAGTGTCTTTTCCATGAATAGTTTATTAAACTTTAATATAACCAGTGCTCTTACCAACATAGTTTTATATATTTGTAGTTTTGTTAATCTCCTCCTCCTCGGTGGTTTATACGAATCTTAAGAATGTAAATACTTGCGACTGTGATGCTAGCAGTTTGACAGCTCTTTACTGGGTGTCAAGCAAACCGTTTATGTTACCTGAATTTTTCGGTAAAAATATCGTTTGCTGTTTTATAATAAAGCTTTTTTGTTGCTGACCATGATCCAGCAAACCGTTTTACTGATAATGAAAACTAAAATTTGGTGTGACGGCAACAAATTCTGCTCACAACACTATTTTTGAGGTTCTCATATTCACCACCAGAGATTGAATCGATCGCTTAATTTCTATTAATAAGGCACTGAATATGAAAATGCAAAAAAGTGAAAATTGGCATAGTGGCGTATATGTCACTTTGTTGTCACACGGCAGTATGCATATCAATGACCAAAAAAGAAGAGTATGTCCAAAATAGAAACAGTAACCCTATACGCGCGTGTTGACGGTGTTGACTAGCGGAATGGTGCTCATTTTGAGTAGCAATCTACAGTAACCCCTCCGTATATACGATGAGTAGTCAATCAGTTCAAATGGTTGAAGGACAACCGGGAAATAGCGGTGGATGGACGGTACCACCCAATGAGGTACAGAGAGAGATTTTTTTTTTTTTTTTTTTTTTCTTTATTATAGAGATTTTTAGCCTGAGGCTAGTTCATCTCTTGTACAGAGAGAGAGATGAAGAAGATCGTGAAATCTAGACTAACATTTGAAAGGGGCGTAAGAGCCAAAATGTAAACAAACCATATTTTGCCACATATAGAGAGAATAGTTCACAAACTACTCGATAAACACGAAAATGTAGAAGAAAATATCACTTCAAATCATCAAAAACGTTTCTTCTTACATGGCGTATTTCCAACTTTCAACTCTATGATGAATCTGGTTGTTACGCCTTGCACCAGAACTACGAATTATATCGTTTTAATATGCCAAATGTTTTGAGTCTGTAGTATCTAGTCACGCCCGATTCATTTGAAATGCATCCGATTGATAGTTCACGTGTAAACAACGAACAAAAAGAAGACCAAAAAATCTCCGGGTGTAATGCCACTCTCACAAAATTTGCGTACGAAGAACCAAGGCGGAACAACAAACAAAATATCCCGAGGGTGTACTTCCACGGCGTATCACCAGTGTTGGCAGTTCAAAGGGTGGATGATCCGGGGGGTAACAACATGTATGAAATTATCAGGGCGTATGATGTTTTCTTCTCGATTTCACGACAAAGAAAACTTTTTTTGAGTTTTTAGTCATGCATGATGATAGATTACACTATTAACTATATGTCAAGCTTATAAAATCATCCAGAAAATGGAAAGTCGTGAAATAGGATTAGTTTTTAGGTCATCAAAATTCAGTAGCGATTTTCCCGATATGGTCATTTTGGAATTACGCCCTTTTCAAATGTTAGTCTAGAAATATTGTTGCTTAGTAAACCAAAAAATCAACATAAACGCAATTAGTGGCGTCACTCATTGCATGTATCGTACAGGGGTTTCACTCGCACAACTTCAATGAGCTGGATTACCGAGGTGAAGCAATCACTCACACAACCACTGTACGATACACGCAAGTACACGCAAGTAGTGACGTCACTACTTGCGTTTACGTTGATTTTTTGGTTTACTAATACAACTCTATTTCACGATCTGCGCCACCTCTCTCTGTACCTCATTGGCACAACTTAACCCGAGACTTATAGTACGTTCAGACTACAGAGTTATAACATGTTATAGCGTTATCTTGATGGTGGTTTCTGTGTTGCAATTAGTTGACAACCGTTATAACTTGTTATAACTCTCCAGTCTGGACAGCGTTTTAACCGATAGCTTTCAGCTCATTGGGTACCACCCACCGCATATAGGGAGGGGTTACTGTATTTTTATGAGCTGCTACTCTCAGCCTCAGCCTCTGTCAGTCGTCGTCCAGTCCAGTACAGTGAGTGATAGAATTCGTACGCATCTGCTCTAGAAGTGTCGTAACCGAGTTTGGACGTACCAAAGCGCGTATGTCCTAATATTCTTCGGAAGTGTCCCCCCAGCAGGAAAGTTCTGCATCATTCTGTATCGTTGCAGGTTACGACCCGGCCGGGATTCGATCGGTGGGCTGTGGATTAGCAAACTTCTCGGCGCAGCAGCTAGACCGAGTTCGACCCCATTGAAGGCAGCAGCAGCTCAGAGGTCAAAGACATCAGCGGTTGGAAGGCCTTGAGGAGGGAACGGAAAAAAAACGTACACACACGGTCACGACAAGTAGATAGAGAGAGACTTGATTTTACGTTAGAAGAGTCACACATAGACAGATAGAAGACAGCCAGCAGCACTCAGCAGTGTTCTGGACGGACCGACCGTCTACGGCGTAGATTGTTTGATCGAAGCATATTCTGTGTAGTGAGAGAAGAAGTTTGGTAAAGATGAGCGACGAAGACGGTGAGGGACGATCTACCACCGCCAAAGCAACATCATCAACAACAACAATCATAACATCAGCCTCATCATCGACGTCGGTATCGGTATCGGCGTCATCGACGACGGTGGAAAGTTCCGAAAGTCAACATGACCAGCCAGAGGAGCCAACGACCTGCCATTCGGCACGTGTATTCTCCAAGGTCCCCATCTTCATCGTGGAAGATCACCACGATGTGCTAACGTTTCTCTATCGGTGTATCGGTTCCCGGCATCTACCCTTGCGAGGGAACACTATCATCCACTTTGATTCACATCCGGATATGTGCATCCCAAAGCATATGCCCGCGGGATATGTATTTAACAAGGAGGATCTGCTGGACAGTATCAGTATTGAAAATTGGATGATGCCAACGGTGTTTGCCGGACACGTCGAACGGATCGTGTGGATTAAACCGGAATGGGCCAATCAGATGCCCAAGGGCAAGTAAGTACCTAACACAGATACGCTTTGGGGCGGGTTTCGTTTATTCAAACTGTGACGTCGGATAAACGTAGATGATATATTAATATCATATCACCCGGTGGGGAAGTAAGAGTGCGGAGACCTTGAATATTGACGCACGAACGATATTCCACACTAATGATGTGTCGGGGTGAGAGTAGTGTTGCTATTATTGGTACCAACTTCAATGCTGTGTGGTAGTGATAACTGATAAAACTATGGTGTATTATTCTGTTGTACTACTACCGGTAAGCCCTTCAGGGTCAGCCCATTCTCTCGGAGCTATCATTCAACACCGAGATCTCAAAACGTTTATGAACGAGCTCCCGAATCATGCGTACTAACTCTTAATAGTGTAATCTCCGGTTACCTCCTTCTAACATAAATTTACAATATGTCAATGTCATTTGTCAAAAGCACATAAAATCGACGGAAATAATTTTACATATTATGCATACCCTTACAACACTGCCGTTGACTTCCTAGTCAACCGGCTGTTGTTATAGGTTTGTGTAACTGAGAATTTGTTGATGACGATTCAGATGACCTTCGAAATTATTAGCAGGACGTTGAACTCCCGATAAGCAAAATAAATGGAGATGGTGCGAACATGTAAAGCGATATGAAATTTGTTTTCATTTACATGTTTGATACAGACTTGGTCCCAAATTAATTTCCTCCCGGTTCAACATAGTTAAGGACTACGACACTTCAGACTGTGAGTTACTAATTTTCGAAACGAGTTCTAGCAATTTTTCTCTCAGTGTCAGAATCTTCAGATCGTTAATTTTGCTTCCTGTGTCCGGGATCTTGAAAAATCTTCTAATTCCGGAGTGATTTGAGATTTATGCGTAATTGCATTTGTAAACAAACACGTCAATCACCGATTTCTCGCGAATAAAAGCTCAATCTCGAAAAGTAATAACACTATGAGGTAGAGGAATGATTCCTCTATCATTTGGTATAGTTTGTTTGTGAGATTGAGATTTTATTCAAGAGAAATCAGTAATCGACGTGTTTGTTTTCAAAAGCAATTACGCCTAAATCTCAAATCACTCCGGTGTTAATTAAATTGACTGATCTCTTGGAATTCTTTACAGAATTTGTTATGAATTTTATCAAAAATTTCCTAGAAACCATCCCAGAATTTTATCAAGGTGCCTTTAAGAAAGGGATACTTTCTAGTATTATCTAAAAATTGCCCCATAGTAGTTTTGGGTAGTGAACCAAGGCTGCACCGGACAATTTTTGTCGCGGTTCATTTAAATGTTGAAAAACCGTTCGTGCAAAAAGTTCTAATTTATTCCCTCTGTTGTTGATAGGTTCCTTGTTTGTCGGAAATAAGTCTGGTGAAATAGCAGGGCTATTTGAAAATGTTTCTTCCGTCAAATTTAAGTAAAAATTCTCCAAATGCAACAAAGCCTTAGTTCTTGAACATCTTCAGTTGAATAAACATTGGATTCATGAATAAAATATTAATTTCAGTGAACCGTGACGAAATGTATCGCGCGAAGTCCTCTGTTCACTGCCCAAAGCTGCCCCATACGCCATGTCCGAAGTAGGTTGATGAAGAAAAAACCGAGGTACGTCAAAGTTGGATAATCCGCCACTTCGGAAACGTCGGGTCCTATAGAAGGTACTCTAGAAAAATTCTCTGCGGAATAATTCACAAAACACTCCGTTTGTGCACTAAGCAGAAGAATAATTATCTGATTAGGGAAACTCTACTGTCTAGAGCAGTCCTCAAATGGTCTGCAAACAAATGAGATTCCATTCTAAATTGCTTATACATAAGGGCCATTTTAATAATGTTTGGCACTAAATCGGGTCTCCCGCGAAAATAGACTGTCTCGTGAGACTATAAAATTATTTAACACTTTCTTAACCATGATCCATTAGTCTTAAGCCATTTGTAGTCTCCAGGCCTAATCTAACTGGTTTCCTGTCTTTCTTCCGTCTTAACCCGTCAATTTTCCCATCTTCCCCTGGAATAGTGTGCTAACTTTCTCTAGAAGATTCTACCGATTTCCACCGGAAATTTCATTCGACATCCCCCAAAAATTTAAATGAAGAATTTTAGAAGTTTCTATCGACTTTTCCAAAAACCCTTCCACCGAAGTTTCTTTCAAACTACCCCAGGAAATTTCTTCCAGCGTCTCCAGGAAGTTTCTTCCGTCTTCTCTATAAAATTTCTTTAAACATCTACCAGAACTATCTATCGAATTCTCCCAGAAAACGATTTTGCCTTTCTTTGGAAGTTTCTCCAACAGCTTCTTCTGGAGTTTTTTCCGACTTCTATTGGAAAGTTTTCCCGAGCTTCTTCTAGCTTCTCCTGGAAATGACTGCTCCTGGAATTTGCTTGCTATTTCCGAAACCTTTCTGGCTTCCTCTGGATGTGCCATTATTTTTTTTTTTGCGAAAGTTTCTTTAAATTTTAAACAAGTTTAACAATATTTTTATTGAAAGCTCCCTCGACTTTTCTTAGAACTTTCTTCAACCTTCCTTCAGCAGAGCATTTTGTTTTTTATTTCTCTGGAAGTTTTTTCGGTTTCTAATTCAAACATTCCCCAGAAATTTTTTCTGACTGTCCTGAAAAGGCCATCCTCAGTCCAAAAATTTAAATTTTCGCCTTCGGTAAACGGCAAAAATATAGAATTAATTAAAATAGTAAATACCTATAAATATCGATTTTTAACCTTTGATACCGAAAAGCTTGAAAACACAGTTTAATGACAGTTGATGAGTGCGTGCATCCATGCAAAGAATGCAGGGTTGGTAGCAGGTCACTTTTTAGTGACTTGGTCACTATTTTGAAGCCAGTCACTATAAAGTCACTTTTTACACCAACAAGTCACTAATGTCACTATTTTTTTAAAAATAGTCACTAAAGTCACTTTTTCACTACTAAAATAGAGTGAAATTAAAAAGTTCAACAATATGTTTAAATTGAGTACTTGGCACTAAGAAAGTCAAAGTAGTTTTGACAATATACATATCTGTTAAAAGATTTAAAATTTTAACCAGGGTGATCAGTGAACCACAAAACATTAGAACACCAAGAAAACTATTGGGAAATTCCTTCAATTTCGATTAAAAAAATTTCCCAGAAAATGAATTGTAAACCTTGAAAGCCTTCCAAAGCTATTTGTCTGTGATAGATTTTCAAAAGTCTTTCAAGGGGGGGAGAGGTAGCTCATCGATTCTTCCGGTTCGCCTCCTAGCATCGTGCTATAAGGTACCAGGCGATAACCAGGGTAGTTGATCGATAGCTCGATGACGTCATTTCGTTGGCGTCTGCAATGGGAAATTCTCATAGCAGGCGTTGACGATGGGACGTTATCGAGTTGTTGAATAGCATCTATCGTGGTAACTCACCGATTACCTGTCGATCTGCCAAATTTGGAAAGACGTCTGCATTGAATTGTCTCATATAATAATATTCCGCCCACTATATCACAAGAAATTGCGAGTAGCTGAGTGGAATGGAGATAAGTTAAGCATTGGGTACAGGGCCAAGTCTCCCCTGGGTGGTGCCAAACGATGAGCGCAATAGAATCATCAAGTTGCCATAAGGCACGGAATGAGACTATTGCATGGCTGGGTAGTCAAAGTCTTCCATTCGTTAGTCATTTCAGGTGGATTAGAACAGGTTTAAGTGGGCGTTGGTCAGATTTGGATTTTTCAGATGTAATCCTGGATAGGACCCTGTCATTGAACGTCGCGTGAAAGTGGAACTTAATGAAGGCCTAAGTACTTTTTCGTAGTTTTTAGTTTTCGGATTTGAAAGATCGTCGGTTACAGTGGCCTGCTTACTGAGCAGAAAAACGCGGTCCCAGGTCCTTACATATCAAAGAGATTTATGGTAAAATCGCTTGTGTATCGTGTATTTTGCGAAACTCGTTGTTGTCGTTGGTTCCGGGTTTGAATGGATACACACATTTGAGCAACGGTATTATGTGATATGAGGGGCTCGGTGGCCTTAGAACAACCGTTTTTGCTTACTGAGCAGAACATCATGAGTCTAATCTCATGCCCATCCACATTCAAGATTCGTCAATCGTTTTAATTGTTAATATGACTACATGGTAATAACAGGAACTAGGTGATTAAAAAGGTGCTCGTCTGCCTAGTGGCAAACGTTTTTGCTTACTGAGCAGAAGACCGTGGGTTTAGTCCCAAGCTCCTTCGCGTTATATGATCGTTAGGACATCAATTCAGCTTATCGTTTACCAAAACGAACCCTGCTGCAAACCCAACCCTCTTATCCAACATCCCAGTGATTCCTCGTGGAAGTGCAGAGGTGTTCTCGGCTTCCATCAAAGCGAGTGTCATGTCAACACAATCCTTCCCATTCCTTTCTTGACCTGTGTTCGGGCGCGGCCGGCGCTGGTATTGCCTAATTTAAGATCACCAGTTTTTACACATTGAGGATGATTGCTAGTCCCAAGCATCGTCTATTGGTTCTCTGTGTAATTACAGCTGATCTGGTAGTAACAGAGTAGCAACCGTGGGCGGTCAATCAAGCTCAAGCTCAAGATAGATTTTCAAAAGTCTTTCAAGGATGATTAAGAACTTTAAAAAATCCAAAGTAAATTTTAAGAGAATTTTAAAGGATTCTAGGGATGACACCAATATATATATCAGAGAAGAATACCAAAGTACAAACTACGATAGTCTCATGTAAAATAAAGTGCTCTGAGGACCGATTTCTTCATCTCCGCTTGAATCTTAAGCCAGGTTTACCTATAGAGTTAAGTTTGGCTTGAAACATACGTGCGTCGCTTATGATTATTGCTTAAATTATTAAAGACGCAAAATTCAGCTCCGAAACAATTTTGGAAATAATTCCAATATAATTGAGAGTGCATCTAGCGAGAGTTCGAGGAGGATTCTATGATGATTGGATGAGGATTTTAGGTCCAATTCTAATAAAAATTTAGGGGGTTAGAAGGAAAGGGGTGTAAGTTACTTTGATGGATTCTCTTTATCGACTTTCTCTGTTGATAGTTACAGCCACATAGTTTGATAAAGGAGGTTCTCATCTAGTATCCAGAATGACACACGAATCAAGGAATTATTAACGAGAAAGTCGATGAAGAGAATCGATCAAAGTCACTTACACCCCTTTACTTCTAACCCCTTCTATTCAAAATTAGTTCTGAAATTCCAAGAGAATTCTAAAGAGTTCGAAATAAATTGTGAGAATTCCAATGGAATCGATTTTTTAAGGTTCAATCTCGAAGGAATTCTGAGAAGAGTTTCAAAGTGATTCTGTGATGGATTTTGGTTTTGAGAATTCTGAGGAAATACTATGGGAATCCTAAGGAGAATACGAATTGAATTTCCAATTGAATGCAGGGGAGAAGTCCAAGATTATTCTAAGCAGAAATTTATGAAATGTCTGAGGTTAATTGCATGGAAAGTCCAAGGAGAATTCAAATAAATTTAAAGTGGATTTATGGAAGGAACCTTCAGGGAGTTCCTAGAAGAATCAACAACAAATCCAAAATGATCTACTTGAACTGTTTTTGTGTTATTACTTCATGCGTAAACTTAACGATTTACATAGTCGTAGATGCTTAACGTCAAACATCAGACTTAAAGAAGAGATGTTATACGATAGATGAGGAGATTAAATTATAGACTTGATAGTTTCGTTATAGTACGGTAATGTGAATGTTGTATATACAAAGTAGAAAGCGAGCAAAGGACAATTTTGAGGAAGGTACGAATCGGGTAGTTGTTTACGTCAGATAGCGACTTGAGTGTGAAACAATCGATAGAACTGTTTCCGCACATCGGCGGTACATGAGCAAATCGGCGGTTATCCCTTTTGCCAGTGGTAGCAGGGGGAAACACCCCTCACCATCCCTCATTAACGGATGAGCTTGGTAAAGGAGATGCTCTACCCGATTCGTACCTTCCTCAAAATTGTCGTTTGTTTGATTTCTACTTTCTATATACGAATTTCACACTGCCGTACTGCCGGAAAATTCAACTCTTTACTTTCATCTTCTTATCTATCGTATGAAATGTCTATTTTTATTCTGATATTTGATGTTAAGCATTTCCAACTACGAACATAATCTATTTCCAAGTATTTTGTTGATTGTTCTGCTAAGAATTTCAAGAATGCAGTATTATTTTTGTTAAAGCTTATTTGCCTCTATGTTTAACAGAAGGGAAATTATTCTAAAAATGTTCTTGTGATCATTCTGATGAAATTAAGGAATTATCAAAGTTATCTACCTAGATATATCAAAATTTCAAAGATTTCAAACGCAGAATCAAATACAAGATCATAAAAAAAAATGAGAATTTCTGTTTGCTAGTCATCATGTATAACGTTAGCAAAAGTAAATTATGCAAATCACTTCAAATGCTCTTCACAGGAGATTCCGTTGTGAGATTCGATTAAATTAGAGGAATTTATGAAATTTGCTTTTAAGTTCCATGACATAAAAAGTTTTTTTTTTTTTTTTTTTTTTTTATTGGGTATCAAGCTGGAGCTGCGTGACAGCTTAGTTTTCAAGACTTGACCCATTTGAATAAATTTTGCTTCTATCTTTGACAATACAGCAGAAGGACTAGCCTATGTTGGCCGCTTGAACACTGGATTCCGTATGTATTGTTTCAAGATAGTTATAGAAAAAATGCTGTGACGTGTGCGCGTAGATACATCCGCGTAGTAAACCGATTGAATAAGTAAATCCGAAATATCTAAATTATGTAAGTTACGAAAACCGCGCGAATTCCGAAAGCCGTGCGAGACAACCGAAGCGAGAAAAAAGGCTTATTATCATTTAAAGAGTGCCACCAAAATAAATGTGATAGCCTATGTTGGCAAGTTGATTAATTTTGGTTTCCTCCCTAGATATTCTACTTACTTACTGCTGAGCTTTGTATCAAATTAGTTAATTTAAAGAACGTATCAATTATTTCAAGATTTCGCGACCGCACCGAACAAATTCTATGAGCTCAAAAGCGTTTGACAAACTTTACCGAATTGCGTATCACTTCTGCGTAAGCTCCGTAGACGTAGGCGCGTTGAATCCGACAGTCGGCAAAGGTTTAACCTGTACCAACACCGCTTAAGGAACGACCTCAAGTCAGTGAAACCGTTTATAGCTAAACATCTAAATTACGTAAGATACGAAAATCGCTCAAATTGTGAACGCCACGCGAAACAACCGTAGAGAAAAAAAAACAACTTATTATCACTTAAAGAGTGCCACCAAAATAAATGTGATAGCCTATGTTGGCAAGTTGATTAATTTTGGTTTCCTCCCTAAATATTCTGCTTATTTTACGGTTGAGCTTTGTTTCAATTTAGTTATTTTACCGCACGTATCAATCATTTCAAGATTTCGCGACCGTAACGAACAAATTCTATACTACAGAAGCTCAAAAAAACTTTTGGTGAGCTCTACCGCATTTGCGAATCACTTCTGCGTAAGCTCCGTAGACGTAGGCGCGTTGATTCCGACAGCCGCGAAAAGTTAAACATGCATCAATACCACATAAGGAAAGATCGATTTTACGTATGGTTTAGTTCATAGATTAGCATTGACTGCTGTTTACAAATGTAAGTACTTGAACACTAAGAAATAAGTTAACTCAAATGCTTTAACCGCATATATAAGAGATTTCGCGTATTGAGAGAATTATATAGTAATCGAGTACAACAAACTCAGGGGAATACAATACCTCCAAAAGTTTAAAAGCTATTAATTGTCACATACCTTTACTTTTACTTATTTCCTAAACTATTCCTCTCCTTGTTAATCTGCTTAATAGTATTGGTCTGCCTGCGTTTTCTTGTTAATGTTCAAACCTAAATAAGAAGATTTATTCTACAACTTTAAAGGTTAGTTGCCTCCTAAGCGGACCCCCCGCATCCTAATTCTTTTGTTAATCTACTTAATGTCATTAGACTTTCTGAAATTTCTTATTTAAGTTCATTTGATGATTATGATATCTCATTAGTCTAATTTAATAAATTATTAAAAGCTCTAATTCACCTAATCAATCATAACCCATGCTTTATAAAGTACCTGCACTTGTGCTTGTAATCTAAAATTAAACGTGTTTCAAGTACTTTTGATTTAAGCCTATACCTATTTATTATATCTTAGTTCGACCCAGGTAACACCTTCATGTGACTAAAATGCTTCATTTTGAAGTTAGTTTCCTAGCTGATATTTACATTATATAGGGTATATGTTCCAATTACGCTCTCACGTTTCCACTATGTCGCACCACAAAAATACATATGGGTATGTCACAATAGAAGCACACCACAGTGGAAATCCCGAGCCATAGTTCAAACACTTATCCCAAATCAAAATGAAGCACATATAAGATTATTTACAATACCATGTCCAAAATGGTGTTTAACATTGTTCCCTGAGTAATACCTCAATGAAAACAACAATGAAAGCTTGTCACGCAAATAGAAGGAGCACCGATGGGCACTTTCTGAAATACTTCAATAGTATAATTCCCTTGCAAACCCAAATAAATCTATCGTAAAAAATAAATAAAATAAGAGTGATTTGCGGCAAAACCCGCCAGTATCACACCCAACGTCAGTGCCTATACGTAAGCGTACTACGACGCGGCTCTCAATAAAAGGAGTAACAAGTGTGATACTATCACTGCTAGACTAGATCTTTGGTTCTCTCATGCAGTGGTTTATCAGAGAGGGGAAGCTTAGTAATCCCCATTGCCTGCCCATGACGCCAATCTATCGCGGCATGAGCCAGCAACGCCGACCATAAACCTACCGTCTCCAACACTCCACTAGCATGAAATTAAGCCCGCCCACCAACAGCAAGGTGCAAAAACTAGCCAAGGGGAGGGAAGTTCCATGACATAAAAAGTTTATTTTAATATCAAACCGTATTTGAATTTCTAAGTTACCATATAATTGGTTACTTATTGAGTATTTACAAGTCACTATTTGGTCACTATTTCCGTAATTTTAGTCACTAAAGTCACTACTATTATATCGCAACAGCACTACCAGCCCTGAATGTATTTTCATAACATAGTTACAAACAATAAACAATGTTTTCATAAATCTGTCAAACTTATTAAATCCGTAGAAACTGCCTGCAACTGCTAAGGCTGTGTTCCTTTTGCTGAATTTTCACTTAAATTTTAAGGATGGAAAATTTTCAAATAAACCTGCTATTCCAGCAGACTTGTTTCTAACAGACAAAGAACCAATTTTGACAGAAACCTTCTCGAAAATCGACCGATCATCTACAGAGGGATATTCGCTCGGATAGCAGGGTTAATCGATAACTTTTCATCGGTCAAATTTTAACCAAAAGTTAAAATAATCCACCAAATGGTTCAGAGCCAAGGCTGTGTTCCATTTGGTGAATTTTCACTTAAATTTGACAGATGGAAAATTTTCGAATAAACCTGATATGGTAGCAGACTTATGTCTGACAGACCAGGAATCAATTTTGACAAACACTTTTTCGAAAGACACACACGGAGCAATCTTGGTTCAAAGATTTATCGTTTACTAGATAGAATACTTCGTGCTCCACTCAGCCGCAAAGGGATTATAAATGATGATTGATGTTCCTGTGGAGAAGCTCCCCATCGGACACCACGATAAAGAGGAGGCCCTTTGTCACCACCGTGAACTACACAACCAATGCCGACAAGAAATCCGTGCTACCAAGCGAGCCAGCTGGATGGAGTTCCTGGAAGGGATGAACGCATCACAATCCTCGGCCGACCTCTGGCAGCGAATCAACGCCCTCAGTGAGATACGTTAACGGTTCCACGGTTTCCAGGTACCTACTTCGCCAACCTCGCAGCCATCGACAAGTACGACAAGTTCAAGCAGAAAGCCAAGCCATCGACCGCATCCATCGTAGACTGCATAGTACCCCCCGACACCGCCAGTATCGATATTAACCAAGCCTTCTCTTGGCAGGAACTGCAGCAACGGGAAGTCGGCGGGACCCGACGAAATCGGATATCCTATACTCAAGAGGCTACCAGTACCAGGATACGGATGCTAGACCTCTTCAACAAGCTCTGGCTCACCAACGGGTACCCAGCAGTATGGAAGGAAAGCTTGGTAGTTCCCATCGCGCTAACATGTTGTATGGCCAAAGTCCTGGAGCGTATATTCAATCGAAGACTAAAGTAATACCTCGAAGCTGGAAATTGTCTTGATCACCGACAGCACGTCTTCCGACAAGGTTTCGGAACGTCCACCTATTTCGCAACCCTAGGCACCAAGAGCGACATAGGTGCCCGGGTTAAGAAGGCGAGGGCTGCTTTTGCCAGTTTGCGAAATGTATGGAGAGCGAATCAAATCAGTCGACGCACCAAAATCCGAATTTTTAACTCGAACGTGAAGTCTGTGCTGTTATACGCCAGTGAAACATGGTGTGTGTCAGCAGAGAACACTCAGAAGCTGCAGGTGTTTATCAACCGATGCCTGCAGTACATAATTCGTGCCTGGTGGCCCCACAATTGGATCTCAAATTCCGAGCTTCATCGTTTGTGCCATCAGAAGCCGATAGAGACGACGGAGCAGAAACGAAATCTGCAAGCAAACACTGGAGGGGCCTCATAGCCTAGTCATTAAAGGCACGGTATTACCAAGCCGGAGGCGGCGGTTTCGATCCCGGTCCGGTCGAGGGAATATTTCGGGTTGGAAATTTTCTCGACTTCCCTGGGCATAGAGTATCATTGTGCTTGCCACACAATATACAAATTCATGCAATTGGTATTGGCATCGAAAGCTCTCAATTAATAACTGTGGAAGTGCATTTAGAACACTAAGTTGAGAACACGCAATAATCTAAAATGCACTAAGCAATAAACTTGAAATGCGAATAAGAAGAAGAAGAAGCAAGCACTGGACTGGAATCCAGCAGGACATCGCAGCAGAGGCAGACCCAGAGGCTCGTGGTGGCGGAGCCTAAACAGTGAAATCAAGAACGGATGGAAATCTTTCACAAAGGCCCTTTGCACCCCTGGAGGTGCGCAGGATCGTTGAGTAAGTAGGGAGGAAGTTCTCAAGAACGCCTACGACAGCGGTCTGCACACCGAGATAGTATCGCTCGCAGTGGCGTCGCCCTAACCTCAATCTACCTGTTCAATAACTCTCAAAACGTAAACAAATAAAACAATATTGGTTCCAATGAATACAAACCTGTGAAACTAGAAGACCCTGAGCCTTTTGAAATGGATTTAAATGTAAATATTACCCTAAATAACGTGTTTAAAGTAATTGAACAGGTAAAAAGTGAGGTTACGCGACGCCACTGATCGCTCGACATATCGAAGGCCTTCAACGTGGACGCCCCTTGTCCTTAAGCAACTAACCGACTGGAGTCTTCACTTTACTTCACGTTCACTTCATCCAGAACTTCTTGTCCAACCGCTCAATCCGAGTCGCAGTCGGCAACACCAAATCCCGGCTCTTGCCCAAGGAAACGGGTGTCCCACAAGGATCGGTTATCGCCGTTACCATCGTGGCGATGAACGGAGTCTTCCATCAACTCCCGAAAAACATATATGTGTTCGTCTATGCCGACGACATCCTCATCGTCAACCCCGGACCCACGCTAGTACGTACAAGGATGAGAGCCCAAGCGGCAGTTTCCGCTGTCGCCAGGTGGGCCCGCCCTCTAAAAGCACCAGGGGCCATGTCTGCCCTTCTCGACACATAATTAGCGGACCACCGATCAAAATGGACGACCAGTCCATACCGCTGAAGAAGACCGTCCGAGTTCTGGGAGTTCTCGTTGACCGATTCCTCGACTTTGAACAGCATTTCAGTGCATTTCAGTGCACATAATAAAAAAGTTCACATTTTCAATTCACCAATTTTATGGACCACCCTAATTTCACTAACATGAAAAAATTGGCCAAAAAATATGAAGAAACTTTCCGCAAGACACCATATGCCTAAAATCAACGGTTTTAGCGCAAACATTTTTGTCTTCCTAAATACAGCTTTGGGACCATTGTACGCTGCGTGCATCGACACGGGCATCTTGCCTTTCCGCTTCCGTATAACCGGAGCTATCGCAACCAAAGCCGCTGCTTTTATCTCTAAAACATTCGGAACTCAAGGGATCCGCCTCCTCGACGAGGGGAACAGACTCCTCCGCACGGCTGCCAACGAAGATCTCCCCCCAGTAGCCAGGGTCAACTGACAAACACCATTACCGAAAATCGAAAGCCGGATTAAGGTCAGGTTTAAAGCCGGAGACAATTCCTTGGCCATGAAAATGGCTGTACTTGAAATGTTAGGAGAAAAATCCCCCACGCGTACTCACCGATACACGGACGGATCTCGCTCTCGGGCCGGGGTCGGTATTGGTCTTGCCGGAAACATCACACCAACCAGCTTCAGCTTACCACCGCCATGTTCTGTCTTCTCTGCTGAAGCTGCTGCCATCTCTATCGCTGCTACAACGCCCTCGGACCGACCGATCCTGGTCCTCACGGATTCGCACAGAGTTATACAAGCCCTGACATCCGAGGCTCCGACTCATCCCTGGGTACAGGCGACGATGAAGTCCGCGCCACCAAACACGGTATTCTGCTAGGTTCCCCTGGGCACTGCGGAATACCAGGCAGCTCTGAAGCTGCGGCAGCACAAACACAAATACACTAAATCTGTTTACGTGAATATACAGTCAATTTCACCAACATTTTTAGTAGACATGGCATATTATTCAGGTCAAAGTTACTAACGTCACGTAACATTTGAGATTTTCTAAATACAGATCAGGTACGTGATATTTCACGTAAATCGGACGTGAAGATTTTTTAGAGTGTAGTATAAAAACTTACACGCTATTTCAAAACTATCCCAATTTGGGTAGAATCCACCCAGATCAATCAAAACTGAACCTACCCAAAAATGGGTAAACTATGTTGGGAGTGACAAGTTGACAAATGGACAACATCGACATGAATCTGATCGACTTTGTTCATTTGTCAACTTGTCACTCCTAACATAGTTTACCCATTTTTGGGTAGGTTCAGTTTTGACCAATCTGGGTGGATTCTACCCAAATTTGAGTAGTTTTGAAATGGCGTGTAGGCTACAGTGCTGACACCATCAATAGTGGTGGCTTCAGCAACTCTCCTTCTATTTTTTTTAAATAGTATGTTTATTTGGAAGGCTCAATCGCGTTAGCTTTACGGAGCCGATAGTTCTTTGTTTGTAACAAAATTCACTTAGTTCCGAGGAAGGCGACTCTATCTACGATGCAGAAAAGATTGTGTTTTGCTGTGGCTAGCTGCACGCACGCTGAGTAGATACAAGGAAGATTTATGTCGATTTTGAAGATTTCCTGCAAAAAGATGAAGCACGATGCAAGTAGATGCGAGAAATGAAAGATGATTTTTCGAAGATTTTTTGAGCATCTAGAATTGAGATTTAGATGTGTCGCCCCCTCGCTTAATTCTATGTCTAGTAGGAGTTGGGCCGAATACTCGCGGCTTACTCGAGGTTAGAGAGGTACATTGTCGAAGGATAAGATCAGGGGGGGAGCTTGGGGGTAAGGTTTTGTTGTTTCGTCAGAGCGTTGTCGCCAGTATGAATGGTAGTGCGGTTCTAGTTTCGTCTGGAGTTCGACCGGCTATGGTGGGTGACCAGTGGGCGACGATGAGACTCATCGAGACGGGGGACAAGACAAACTAATAAAGAGAGACAAAAGACAAAGGAATTAAATTCTTATACTAGACATTTGAAGAAACACATAAACCGATTGCATATAGCAGATATCGCGAGTTCCCAACACGTCTCTGATAGGAACATAGGGTTGTCTTCCTTGGGCCTCAAGGGTATTTAAAAGTCGCTCTCTGGCGGCTTAATTATCCGTACATTGCCAAACTGCGTGATCGATGTCATCGTAAGCGTTTCCACACCGACAGATGTTGCTGTCCACGAGGTTTATTCTATTGAGATGAGCATCTAGTGAGTAGTGGTTGGACATAAGTCTACTCATCACGCGAATGAAGTCACGACTTAAGTCCAAACCTTTAAACCACGCTCTCGAAGAAACATTAGGAATAATTGAATGTAACCACCGTCCAAGGTTTCCATTGTCCCAATCGGTTTGCCAACTCGAAAGGGTACTCTGACGCACTAAATGGTAAAATTCATCGTGTGAAATTTGCCTGTCATACAAGTCGCCTTCCTGCGCGCCCACCTTTGCGAGAGAGTCCGCCTTCTCATTGCCTGGGATTGAGCAATGTGAGGGGACCCATACAAAGGTAATCATATATGATCTTTCGACCAGCACACACATCTGCTCCCTTACCTTTGAAAGGAAATAAGATGAATGCCTACCTTGTTTCATCCGAGAAGATGAAGTAATGGTCTGCGGGCATGTTGGAAATCATCCCCAATGCGAAGTTGATTGCTGCCAGCTCAGCAACAAAAACGGAACAAGGTTCCTGGAGTTTGCGGAAGGCGCTAGAGTTTTCATTGAAGACACCGAAGCCAGTGGATCCTCTGAGACGAGACCCGTCTGTAAAATATCTTTTCACGCAATTGACGTGTTGGTACTTTTCAGTAAAAATACGCGGGATAATAATAGGTCGAAGTTGATCGGGAATCCCATGAGTTGCTTGTTTCATGGTCAGATCATATTCAATTGAGGAACTGCGATTGGTGAAGTGAGCACGGTTTGGAGTGTAACAAGGAAGACACATATCTGACGATATGTAGTGGTGGTAGATTCTCATAAATCGAGATTGTGTGTTCAGCCCAAGAATTTCCTCAAAATTTTCAATTATAAGTGTGTTCGTCACTCCGCATTTGATTAGTATTCTGAGAGAGAGAGCTCCCAGAAACGGTTCTGGAGGGGTGTTACTCCTGCCAGAACCTCGAAACTCATGTTATGCGTTGAGTGCATACAGCCGAGAGCAATACGCAGACAACGATATTGAATTCGTTCCAATTTTATTAGGTGACATTTTCTTGTCGAGAGAAAGCAGAAGAACCGTGCTCTAGAACAGAGAGAATTGTTGTTTTATAAAGCGTTGTGAGGTCTCCCGGATAACCACCCCACCATGTGCCGCAAATTGAACGGAGAAAGTTGATCCTCTGTTGACATTTTTGCTTCAAATACGTAATATGGGTATTCCAAGTGCACTTTGAATCAAACCAGACCCCAAGGTACTTGAAAGACAATGATTGAGTAATGTTTCTGCCCAAAATATTACACTGCATTTGGGCTGGGTACCGCTTTCGAGTAAACACTACCAGTTCAGTTTTCTGCGGCGAGAATTCGAATGGTCCTTACAAATCCACGGCATGTGGACCTCTTACGGAAACCACACCGTCATCTGCAAGTTGTCTTAGCGTGCATTGCTCTGCCAAACAGTTGTCGATATATTTGACATAAAAGTTATAAAGAAGAAGGCTGAGACATGAGCCTTGGGGCAGGGTCATGTAGCTAATGCTGGAAGTTGTCAGTTGTCCAAGGGAAAAGTTCATTTGCTTTTCTGACAACAAATTGTACAAGAAATTATTTAAAATTCCGGAAAGTCCACATCTGTGCAGATTGTCTGAAAGAATTTCAATGGAAACTGAATCAAAAGCCCCTTTAATGTCCAAGAATACTGAAGCCAATTGCTCCTTGTGCGCAAAGGCCAGTTGAATATCTGTGGAAAGCAGCGCTAGACAATCGTTTGTTCCTTTGCTCTTGCGGAACCCAAACTGTGTATTTGATAGCAAGATATTTGATTCGACCCACTGATCGAGTCTCCGAAGGATCATTTTCTCCAACAATTTCCTAATGCACGAAAGCATCGCAATCGGACGGTATGAGTTATGGTCAGACGCTGGTTTGCCAGGTTTTCGAATGGCTATTACTTTGACCTGTCTCCATTCAGGCGGTATAATGTTGTTTTCTAGTAAGGAATTGAATAAGTCTAGCAAGCGTCTTTTAGCGATATCTGGGAGATTTTTCAGAAGATTGAATTTAATCATATCGCTTCCCGGTGAGGAGTTGTTCGATGAAAGAAGAGCCATAGAGAAATCCAGCATTGAGAATGGTCTATCCAGAGAGCCGCTGCTAGGAGACGCTTCTCGAAGAATATTTTGTGCTGGAACTGAGTCCGGACAGACCTTTTTAGCGAAATCGAATATCCATCGGTTGGAGTATTCTTCACTCTCATTGAAAGATGAGCGGTTACGCATGTTGCGATGGTGTTCATTGAGGTTTCTCGTGAGAGTCCCTCGACGAAATTGCGCCAATAACCGCGTTTCTTTTCTTTGACTCATTGTTTCAGCTTTGTCGCACTGAATATTCCTCGAAGTATGTGGAGGTTTTGTGTCTACGAAAAGCTTTGAAAGCATCAGATTTTTCTAAATACAATTTTGTGCATTCTTCGTCCCATCCAGGTGTGGCTGGTCTCCTTTTAAAGGGCGCACTTGGAACTTTTCTTTTTTGTGCTTCCAGTGACCTTTTGTACATCAAATCGGTGGTGGTGGAAGCGTATCTATTGATTCGGCACCGATTGTCACCGCCGTTGCATATTTCTGCCAGTCGATGTTCCTTGTAAGATCAAATGGAACCCGAGATGGTTCTGCAGAGTGAGGGCCACACTTTATTGAAATGATGATTGGCAAATGATCGCTACCATGGGGATCATTGATAACCTTCCACAGACAATCCAATGATAGCGATCTTGAACACAAAGATAAGTCGAGTCGGCTTTCTCGAGCCGGAGGTTTTGCTATACGTGTCGCTTCACCAGTGTTCAAAATAGTCAAGTTGAAATCGTCACATAAATCGTAAAAAATAGCCGCTCTATTGTCATCGTATAGATCGCCCCACCCAGTACCATGGGAGTTCATATCACCCAGAATCAATACTGGGGATGGAAGAATCGAAACTAGATTCCAGAGTTGACTACGGCTAATAGAGGTTCTTGGTGGAACATAAACTGAAGTTATGCAAAGGTCTTTGTTCTTCACATTTATTTGGCAAGCGACGATTTCGACGCCTGATAGAGCAGGAAGGGAAGTTTTGTAGAAAGGGTATTACTTTTTGATCCCTAAAAGTACTCCTCCATAAGAATCGTCTCTATCCAGGCGTATAATTTTAAAATCGTGGAAGTTGAGTTCTTTATCGGAAGAAAGCTATGTTTCACAGAGAGCAAATATATCACAATCAGAATTGTGAAGTAAAAATTTTAACGAGTCTAGTTTAGGTACTAGATTACGGCAGTTCCATTGTAGCACAATGATCATATCTTCAACCTCGTTCGACGAATTATCCATCGAAAGATATGATTGATGCAAGGAGGGGCCATGAAACAGTCAATTGCTTAAGATATGATTCTAATGTTGGAAGCAAGGCAGAAACTAAGCTTCTAAGAGGGTCTTGTATGGTGAACATATTTAATATGAATTCCACAATGTCCGAAAAAGCTAGCAAACCTCGTTCGGACTTGGATTTCTTTTGAGAAGTTTGAGGAGCAGCTTTTTTATGTTTTTTTATCTTTGTTGGGCAATGGCGGAAAATTCTTGCTGCATCCAGGGATTGGATCAATAGGAGCCTTCGGTTTTGTTTTTTCATCCCCATTACCCTGGGAATTTGGCAATCGTCTGGAGGTGAGTTTAGTTTTCTTACGGCGCACTTTCGGGGAGGGGCATTTTCTTTTTGAGGAACCGTCCATTTTTGAAGGTGCGTGTACCACCGTAGAATCACCTTCATCGGATGAGTCAGAGTCCGATTCTTCAACTGACAAAACCGAAAATTGGTTTGCATCTTGGACGGCTGATGCAGCCTTCGCCATTTGAGCATATGTCTGCTTGGAGCGTCCAGAGATTGAACGCTGCACTTTATCGGAGTGTTGCTTGTACATCGAGCACTCCTGCAAGGGGTGAGGATTCTCGCCACAATATGCGCATTTTACTGATTCTTTGTGGCAAGAATCCTCTTTGTGGTTTTCACCACATTTGCCACAACGAGTTTTGTTGCCGCAATGGCTGGCCGAGTGTCCCAGTCTTTTGCAGTTGGTACAATTGTATACCCTCTGTACAAACAGCAGCACCGGAAAAAAAGCACCATCAATTTTAACAAAGTTTGAGAGAACTGGCGTTTAGGCCGACATTACATCCATATCCCCTATAAACACATTTGAATATCGCAGACTTGAAGATGGTTTTTTTTTTCAAGACTCCAAGGTTAGGAATGCATTTTCATAGTAGATTTCTCTTCCTTTGAAATATGATCACTTCATTCGAGATTTTGCCCTCTTTATTTTGCACCCTGATTGCATCCTTGTTACATCCTTTTTCAAGAAGCTGCTTTGTATGTAATAAGAAGTCAAAATATTCACTTGTTTTCCAAACTCTACTTTCATTTGCAATTGTCTTCATATGTCTTCAAAAGTCTTAACAAAACATGTCTTCATGTCTTCAAAATGTCTGCGGAAAATGAAGAATTTACAGAATTTCAAATTTCTTCAAATTCCCTGATCCTTGAACCTGACACTATTTCGTCACGTTGACGTT
The DNA here is from genome assembly GCF_037179485.1 of Ochlerotatus camptorhynchus. Taxonomy (NCBI): domain Eukaryota; kingdom Metazoa; phylum Arthropoda; class Insecta; order Diptera; family Culicidae; genus Ochlerotatus; species Ochlerotatus camptorhynchus. Next base: position 5,136,208 of record NW_027040849.1, read on the forward strand.
GTGCTAGGTCATAAACTTATGCCAAACGACTTTATACAAAATGCAGGGCTGTTACAACAGGCGCGGATTTCGCGAATTTCGCGAATTTCGCGGATTTCGCGATTTTCGCGGATTTGAACTTTCAGTCGCGAAAATCGCGAAAACATTATATCGCGAAGGGACTGATGTGCTGTCACAAAAATTGTGGAATTCATTGTAACATTTCCGTCCCGGACTATTTTGCTGTCATCAATTTTGTTGTTAATTTGGCTCTCAGTTTTTACCGTTCAAACCAAACATCCTGCAAATAATCGAGAAATGATCTCAATTCCATAAGTCACACTGGATTTACACGGAAATTCCCTGAGGTCTGTCCAATGTGAGACATTTTCCTTTTTTTCCAATGGGAACATAGCATTTTTCGTTGTCAAATCATAAACGAATCGTATATAATCAGGGTGTCCATCCAACCGGGAAACCGGGAAATCCGGAAAAAACCCGGGAATTCGGATTTGCCGGGAAAAATGCGGGAAAACCCAAATCGCACCGGGAAAGATAATGTATACTCATTCTAAGTAACAATTTTGGTTTTATCATAGTATTGTAGGCCATAATTTGGTCTTCAAGAAACATTTAAACCCTTATAAAACTTGCATTTTTACATGGAATCAATCATTTTTTTAATATGCATAATTATATTCATTTGTTGCACTTCTGTTTACCATTTTCATATTATGCTTTCACTGTGGTAAAGTATCAAAATTCCTCAAAATTACAAAACAAATCTATTCTTTTCTTTTATTTGTTGGAGCATGTGGAGCTACCAAGATAGCTTACAGGGTATTTTTTCTCTTTTGGTTGTCATTGGATGAACATTTTTTTTTACTTATTTTTCTATAGTTCTCCGAGTAAAGTAGTGTTAATATAGAGCCTAACCGAGACATATCTTGTCTCTAAGCTACTTGAAGATAGAGAAGCAAATTGGGTTCTTTAAGGGTATTGAGGTAAATGCATATTCGTAATCTGCATTAAAAATGGAACCCAAACCCTAAATTACATCAATTTTGGTACACTGGAACTATTTTAAATAAGAACGATTATATTCGCAAAAATCACTTTATTAGCGCCACTCGGTGTCACTTTGTATGGGAGTGAGCTGTCAGTTTGTCAGTTTAGTGTGAAGTTATTATTTTGCTTTAAATCTTGATTTAAAAATCGAGATGAAAGTGTGTGGGTTCGAAAAAAATATCGCTGTGCTCAGAAAACGAAGCTCTTTCAGATGATATATAAAAACCGATATATTTTTCAAAATTAAAGAACCCAATTCATGCCAATTAAAAAAAAGTCCGATATCAAACGCCTTGCATACCCGATCATGCTTGGCCTGCAAATGTTCGACACTGTACACAATCAACGAACTTAAAAAAACATAAGATGATTGGTCCAGAGATAAATTAAAAATAATTTCTGCACTTTGTGCTAATCAGGTACACAAGATTTGTTAGGATAGCGTAGAATAGCTTGGTTAGCCTGTAAAATATAAAGATCTGAATCCATACCTCTCACGCTGAAGTCAATGTACTTGATTATCTTAGAGATAAATCATCCAGCACAAACCTAGGGGCATTTATTATTATCATGAACTTAAATCTAACCGGGATAAGTCACGAATGATCCATGAGTGTTAAAGTTACTATTATATATAGTATAATACATAATAATATAATATATAAATTAAAAAAAAAAACTCTGAAAAGATCTGAACTCTAATATTCCAAACCACACAAGCAACATTTTCGATTTCAATGTGGTCTTTAAATCCATTCTAAGCCTATAAGGCCTCTTCAAAACCATGATAAAACCAAAATTGTTACTTGGGCAATTATGTTATGGGGCTTCCCGAAGGTTTACCCATTCTATCATTAAGTCGAATCATCGTATTGATAATCTTAAATTATAACTCGAACGGAGACTCAAAATGCTCAAAAGTAGAAATCGAACAAGATATCTATGAACCTGTAAAATATCTCCAATACAATTTAAATATTTTGGTAACACATCTTTGTATTTCACCAAATGTTTTTAGGCATATAGAACTTCAACTCCTGGAAGATTTTAAGAATTTTTAATACTGCGTATTGATTTATGCTTTTTTTCAACATACCAAAACAACATTTAGGCTAAATTTTTGCAGGAGACCCTTTGATTTTATACGAATTCATGCTTCTATGAGATTTTGGAGATCTAGTCTTTGTTGATCGAGTAAAATATGAAAAATGAACTGCAGGACGATTTGGAGAACCTAGATCATCTGGTATACGTGGAAATAATTAAACATTATCTATATAGACACGTCGGCATAAATCATCTGAACTCCAGCACGATTTGGAGAACTTTTGGTATATATGCATGATCCACATAGACACTGTGCATCTGTCTGGAAATATTTTGATACTAAAGACATTGTCCCAATCTCGGTAGATCAAATTATCTGAACTCCAGGACGATTTGAAGAACCTTGAACATATGGATTACATACTCGGAAAGAGATCTTGCATGATCCACTTTGAATCTGATTGGACATTTTCTGATAGGGTAGAGAACTACTTCGGCCTAATCGCCCATTTTGGGTCTATCGAGCAGAAAACTTCAAATAAATCCATGATTTCAGAGTTGACAAGTCTATTATGCGTTTGGTACGATACTTTAGTTAATAAGCTACCGAACAAAGTCAATGAGAATGCGTGATATAAAGGTTTGTACCCATTATTCCCAAAAACAAAAGAAGCGCTCCGACCGAATCAATTGTTTTCTTCATCCGATAGGCCGAAGTGAATTTATTGGCGTTTCAATGCATTAGGCCGAGCTTAGAATCCGTAGGCCGAGTTTGGCGTCAAGAAGCAATGTTAGACTTTTGGTAATATCTCAACGATTGGTTTCTCTTTATCAAATCTTACGGTACGTACGGAAAGGTAAATAAATTTGGAAGCCATCAGTACTAATAACATTCCGTTTGGTGCTAAACTGCGCTTGATTAAGAAAGACTAAGTGCGGGTTGTGCTTAATAGGCTGGAAATGGGGTAGTTAACCCTACTACAGAAATTATTGCAGTCTTGGTTGATCTAGTAGAACAAATCAACTGATGTCCTGGACGATTTGGAAAACTTATAATTTTCGGTATACATAGTAATAGGTCGTGCATGATTCACAAAGTCACATATCCAGAGTGATTTGAGATTTGGGCGTAATTGCATTTGTAAACAAACACGTCAATCGCCAATTTCTTGCGAATGGAAGCTCAATTTCGAAAACTAATAACACTATGAGGTGAATGAATTATTCCTCCTCCACACGTATCAATATATTGACGTGAAGGGGGATTATTGACTATTATATTGATGATGTGAATACAGAATTAATATCGATGTATTGACGTCAATATAGAATGTATTGAAAATACGATTATTGTCAATATAAGCACACGTGTAGGGTCCACTTATGAGATTGAGGTTTTTTTTTTCACGAGAAATCGGTGATTGACCTGTTTGTTTACAAAAGCAATTACGCCCAAATCTCTAATCACTCCGGATGTAAACAATTTGGTTATGATTTGACAACGAAAACAGGTAGGTTCATATTGAAGAAAAAAAATTAAAATTTCTCACCATTGGACAGAACCCAAGGAATGTGGCTTATGAAACTCTGGTAATTTGTCGATTATTTGATGTGCAGGGTGAACACTAGAGCCAAATTAACTACAACATTTAGGACAGAAAAATACGTCATAGACGCAAAGGTTAGTTTTCAAAAAAAAATGCATTTCGAATGAAAATGCATTAATATTTCATCAAATCTAGGCCGGTATTATTCAATAGAATCTCATAATGTAAGTGTTTTATTATATTCACTTATTACTCATAATTTATACTATACATAAATCACCGAAGATGATCCAATGTTATTTGAAAAATTTCAAAGCTTTCAAACGATACTCATTTAGCTCAGTCGGTAAAGGCGCAGCTACAAAGCAAGTCCATGCTGGAGGCGACTGAGTTCGATTCCCGTCTGGTGTATTAATTTTTCGGGTTGGTAAATTTCTCTATTTTCTTGGGCATAGGATGGTACAGGCATAGAAAGCTCTCAATTAAAATGTGATAGTACTTCAAAGAACATTAAGTTGAGAGCAGGCAAAAATCTAATATGCTATAAGCAATAAGCTTGAAATGCCATGTAGTAGTATGCAAATGCTATTTTTAGGCAATGACAACCGTTTTTTTTTTTTTGTCGCGGATTAGTATTTGAAGTCGCGGTTTTCTTTTGAGAAATCGCGGATTTCGCGGATCAAATTTAGAAAATCTTGTAACAGCCCTGAAAATGTACTGCCCTGTGCGGCAGAACAGTTCCATTAGTATTTTTTGGCGAACATTAATTATACATTGGAATCGATTGTCATGGACCATCACTTTACAATGTACACGAAAAATTTCCTATTTTGTTCAGAAAATGTCGTGAAAAATACCAAAACTTTGTTGACCCATCCATAAGAACCCATAGAGAAAATAAAATCTCCAATAGCGTTTTTCTCAGCTTGCTGTTTTAACGAATAGGACAATAATTATGCTGAAAAGTGTTAGCCCCTAGCAAGAAATGCGGTTCATAAAAGTAATCCACCTGGCCATTTTTTATTTCATAATAGTTACGATCAGCTTTGAGGACTAGTTTAGATGAACTCAATACATACAAACACTAACATGTTTGGAGAATGTACAGCTTCATATAATTTCAATTACCAAGTATAAAGTTAAAAAAAAAAATCTTTAAGGTCTACTTTGGACATCCTAAGAAACTCGTCAGGATCAGGGTTGTTAATGGTGTTATCGGCGTTATTACCCTGGTCAGGATGTCTAAAATTGGTTCATTATTCTAAGAAGCTCAATAAAATCGAATATAATTTCCATGAAATTTAAAATTGTGCTAACAATTAGGGCGCTTCTACTGTACAGGTTGTGAAAAATGTTCATGCGTTATTTCTAGACTAAATGTTTAAATCAAATCGGAATCGATAACTTAATAATTCTTCAAGGCAAATGGGTTAACTGGATTGCTGAAAAATCACCCCATCACATGTGTTAAATTCAATTTATCTTTTCCTTCCTCCTCCAGATTCCAATTCCACGTGGGCGAACACGAGGGCAGCATCCGGACCGATTCGACGCTGGAATACTTCGTCTCCGAGGGCTGCTACCAACCGGAAGAGCAGTTGGAGAACAAAAAGTCCCTAACCCTGCAAGTCTGCGCCATCGAAGAGTACAAATTGTCCGACGACGACGGCCTCAAGGATGGCTACATCCTGGACATCGACCTGGACTACTTCAGCACACACAATCCGTTTTTGAAAATCTACGAAAAGGTTGGCCTCTACGACAAGCTGAAGGATATATTCATTTCCCCGGAGCTGGCCGACACCACAGAGAACGATCTGGCGAAGCTTCAACGGATCGCCAAAGATCGGGAAGAGAAACTGGAATTCCTCGAATCGATGTTCCTGTACCTGGAGGAGGTGGGAAATTTGAAGCACTTCCTCGTGGACTACCAGCAGGAAATCAGTGAAGAGTATTCGCTGCTGCTGGAGAAGGTGTCCAACTTGGTGGCGACTTTAAAGAAAGAGTACGCCGAAGAGGAAATCGATTGGTCGATGATCTACGATGCGGGATGCACGTGCGACGTGACGGATCTGCCACACCACGAATCCACCCGAGAGGAAATCCATGCCCTGGTACAACAGCTCGAGAGCTTCCTAGCGCGACTTCCAGCTCCGCCGACCGTGATCACAATGTCCCGATCGAGCGAAGACGATTACACCCCGGCCCATCAGGTGGAACAGATTCAGGAGCTGGTGATGGGGGCACTTAAAAAGTGCCTCCGAACCGAACTGGACCAACCCATTCTGTATTATAAGGACCAGGAGTTTAAGCTTTAGGACACTACGAAAGAGCCCTTGGGGCGCAGCGGAGCGATACCAAGTTTCCTTCCTTTCTACATTTTCCTTTTTAGAAAGCCGTACCCTACTTTTGTAGGACAACTTGAAGCAACCAGTGTACCATTTTACTATTAAATAAATAAAACACTGTAACCCCCTGAAATGCTAGGTAGAACAGTGACTAACGTTTAACTATTTAAACCAGTTAAGAATAATGATTACCACAAATAAAAAACACCAAAACAATGACGTAAAGTGAACGGACGATTAGTTTCTTTGAACCCCCTCTCCCAGGAAATTTCGGAACGAATCACAACTCTGACTCTCGAAAAATCGATTTCAAGTTAGTCTTCTAAATCTATTCAAAAAATATGTCATAAAAAAAAGGATTATCAATATATGAGGAAGCCGCGGTTTATCACTCGACGTTATCGCTCAGATCGAGCTGATTGAAGTTTTTCGAAATAATACAGATAAGCAAATTCAACGGCAGTACCTTCAGTTCGTCCTCGGCGGCCAGATCGTTTCGCATGGCGATGCACATCTTGGCAATGTCCCTGAGCACACTGTGGACGTACGGTTCGAGCGGCGTGATGATGCACGCCAGAATGGCATAGATCCACTGGGTGATCCAGTCCTTCCGATAGATTCGCTCCTCCACCGAAACCTCCTCACTCCGTTCCTCCTGCAGCCATTCGTACAGGTACTCGAGTAAAATTTCCAGATTGCGCTGCGGCATACTCAGCAGGATGCGAACGAAGGGTTGATTCTTGGCACAGTACTCGTGCAGCTGCTTCCGGTTCTCAAAGTTTAAATAGATATGGGTTTTTTGTAAATTTTCTTGATAGTAAACACTGTTTCGGTAGCCGGTAATCGTTTCCCTCAGTTCGGCAAATTTTCTATTCTGTATCGATTCCCATTCCTTCGTAGGCATCAGTGCTCGAGGAGCGACGTTTTTCACAAGATCCTAGCAGAAAACAGATTAATCCAACAACCATAAACACTCAAACCCAAAATCTTACCATCGGAATGGCCCCACTCCCGGTGAGATTCTTCGGTTGCTGTTGCTGCTGGTGGCGTCGCTTTGGGCTCGGTTTGGCCACCACGACGGCGGGGCAGTTCTTCCGCTCGAAGATGACCTTCTGTAGATACTGTTCGCCCGTTTCTGGCTGTAGGTCCGGATCAAAATACTCATCCGGTGGATCGACGGCGAGGGCTTGCTTCTGGATAACGTCGGTGTTCATCAAAGGAAATTTTCAACGAGTTTTTCACTTTGATTTGGAAATAACAGGCATTTATTTATCGAAAAGTGCGAAACAAACAAACTTGTCGCCACTGCGCGATTTCCAAACGCGATGTTTTTCTAGAGGCAGTTGTTTTGATGGGGGATAGGATAGAAACATCGAAACTGAACACGTCTGTCATAGAGATTAGTGACGTTTATCGCACGCACACTACACACAGAAATTCAAAACAACCCAAAATTAAGTTCTTTTCACTCATCTCCCATGTTCCGTACGATAAGCCAAATTTGGGTAAACCGCCTCAAAGTAGTTTGCATTTAAGCACGACAAAAAAAATTACCCATCGCTAAGTTATTTTCATTTTTTTCTACCCAAAATTAAGTTCAATTAACTCAAATTTGGGTATATCGCATATTACTCAATTTTGGCTTCTCGTACGGAACTAGACGGTTGAGTCGAATCTTTCGTTCTATTTTTGACAACAATAGCGAGAGGAAATGAAACGGGCAGAGGTCAAATAACTCCACGCAGAGAAATTTACCGTCGAAACAAAAATATTTGAGGCAAATTTAAACGTAAACTCAGTTTGTTCTGGCCACAAACATAAACTAGGTTGATTTCAAACGTATTCTATGTTTGAATCCATTGATAATAATGTTTAAAACAAAAATAATGTTACGTTTATTTTAAAAATATTCGTGTTGAAAATAAACGTGAATATTTTTGTTTTATTTGAAAACTATATGTGATCAAAAATTAATATGTTTATTTTAAACATGCTTTTCATGTTTAAAATAAACAAACATATTTTGAAATTATTTTAGCATTTGAATGTTGAATAAATCAAAATAAAATGGATAGCAAATAAATAGAAATTCCTGCGATTATGGAAAGTCTGTGCATGTTTGGATCCGGGGGGCCGTCGGGGTGGGTGTTCGATCCGATCCAGTTCAGTAAAACCGGTGAAACTTTGTGATATTAGCGTCATTTTGTCGTTTCTGACGCTGGTCCTCATACCGGCCTTTTTCTTTTCTTTTCTTTTTAGTGTTCGGGGATGATCTGTTTTTCTTTCGACGTCGGGTGGGGGTGAGGATGATATGGGGATCGGCATCAGAAACGACGGATTGACGTTAATATTGTGATGTTCCACCGGTTTTTTCGAGCTTGGAACACTTGCCTGCGTGGGTTTCCAGACCCTCTATAGTTCGGTTTCGCCGCTTGCAAGCCGTTTTCGGTTAAGTTTGCCGAATGTAAACAAGAAGGAAAAAAGGACACGCTAAAAATTGATTACCCAGATTATGTATTGTTGAAATAAACATGCTTTTTAATTTAATTTAAACATACATATTTTTGTTGAAAACATGTTTTTAATTTACTTTGAACTATTCATATTTTTATTTAATAAACATATATATTTTTAACTTAAATGAACAAAATTTGGTTCCGTGTCAAATTTGAGTTTAAAAAACCCAAGCGGTGGGTAGTTTTGTTTTTCTGTGCACGCTTACTTCAGCTTTCTCACCGGGTGAGCCGATCGTACTCAATTTCGTCTGATACATTAGGTTGTCAAAATCTGAGTAAACGAGATATCAGTGCCAACATTTCAAAGGGGCGTAATTGCTTTTGTAAACAATGGCTTTAGCCGTCGATTTCTCGCAACTCAAAGCGCGCCCCTCCAAATTAACAATGCTACCTAGTAGAGGAAACATTCATCTACCTGTTGGTGTCATTATTTTTCAAGAGTGAGCTTTTATTCGCGAGAAATCAACGGGTAAAGCCATTGTTTACAAATGCAATTACGCCCCTTTGAAATGTTGGCACTGATATGTCAAACTGAGTAGAAGCAACAATCAATACGAAACTAACGATTTTAAATTGGCTCACCACTTTAGTAGCCTATTGGTCCCAAGCAAACGATTGACTTTTGTTTTAATTCGCTATGAAAGTTTGACAGATAAAATGAGGGGTTATTGGTTTTTCCTATGTTTCGAGGGGTGATTCGACAAGCTTGGGACCGAAGATAGTACCAGAGGTGAGCCAAAAAGTTGAGCACGTTTCTTCGGGACCTACTTGTCTTATACCCCGGACAAACTATGGCTTATATCATGTAATATAGGCTGTCTTGCAATGAGCACTCATACATAGGATTTCCATTGAAAACTAGATGTATGAGCAAAGATGAATACTAAGATGAAACTGTCGGAAGAAAAACTTTCAATTTTAGTGTCCTCTTTCACGGTCCCTTTCATCCAATGAATACCCCCCGTATTCAAAGTAATTTTGTGGTTTTGCTGCCCCCTCAATAGAGATGAAATTTTGCGCTCATTTTTATCAAAACAATCTCACCAAAATCAGAGATGTCCCATTTTTTAATTACTCGATTAACAACTAATCGATTATTTTTTGTTCGCTGTGCTGCCATTTTTCCACCAATGAGAGTGCAGCACATGTTTGAAACGATCGGTGATGATCTTGTGGAGATGTTAATGCTTATATCGGCATGATCTAACCGATTATAAATAGTTTACTTTTCGGTTCGTTAATCGATTAAACGATTATTCGAATGAAAATCGGACATCACTAGATGAATGTGAAACGTCATTTCAAATATAAGGCCGTTCATAAATAATGATACAATTTGAAAGGGACCGGGGTTTATCACAAATTACGTCTCCATGGTAACTGAAATAAACACGAGTGTTCACCGGTTGGTATGAGTGCTCATTGCAAGACAGCCTATATTACATGATATAAGCCATAGTCTGTACGGGGTATTAGAGTTCCCGGAAAAAAATAACCATACAATTACCATTAAATAAAATACAAATACATCCAAATCTATTGCCAACAATCAATCTTATTGTGCGTATATTGTACAACAAATTTTAACATATTGTTATTACATTAGATGTACAATACGTTCCATATAGTATGAATTTTCAACAATAGAAGACAATAAAATAAATGGTAAATGGCTCAAGTTTGTTCGGGAAAAACTGATTTTTTGTATGGTTAAGATACATAACAACCCCCTTGTTCTATTGTAGATTTCTCCATTTACCATAGATTATATTGTGCAAACAATAAATAATTCTATGGTTATTTTATAGTTGTGGACGATACAATTTATTTTAAGTACATTAAATTCTATTGTATGGTTACAATACATTTCATTGTACCTATATCGTTTTTTTTTTTTTTACGGGTTACCTCTAAGGTAGAAGCCACTCAGTCAGCTAAATCCGGGACTTAGAAAAAATGCCAGCCATGCCAGAGCAAACGCTCTAAGAAACGGCGAAATTATTGTTAACACCGGCCGATATGTATTATTTTTCTCTCACGCTACCCTTGTACTCATTTTTTGAAGTTAATCAAACCTGTCAAAAAATGGGTATTTTGAAAAATCTAAAAGCGGGTACTTTTTCCCCTTTTTGGAAAATATCCCCTGCAATTCAAATGAATAAAAAGATGCATTCAATTAATGCCAAGACAGCTATTTTGATGTTCACACATTCGTGAATTTTGCGCGTGTAAATCAGTAAAAAAAAATCGAATCAAATTAACAGATTCGTTCCAGCAGGTGTTGATTGAGGTATACACACCAAGTTTAAATTTTGAGTTTCAGCAAAACAGTTTGCTGAAATAGGTTCAGCATAATAATATTTTACTGGAATTCAGAATTAGCATTTTTGGCATTGCCGACATCCAGCAAACAGACGAATGTCAGAGTATTTGCTGATAATCAGTAAACCGAACATCCTGTCTACTTAAATGACAGTCGGGAAAAGCTTGCCTACTACCTACTTCAAATTTAATTTTTCATTGACGTTTTTTCGTTGCCGTGCTTCCAGGCACGGTACGTATTTGTTTTTTTTTAACTGTGAGATATTATAAAGTTTCGTGTACACATGGAGCCAGCAATGAAAATTTAAGCGATAGACAACTGGAATGCCGAGAATTGTTTTGTAAGTTGATTTATAGCTAAAAAATTATGTTTTTGCAGGCGCTCCAGTGTTTTTTTGCAAGCATATAATTGGAGGATAGCAGGAAAGTTGATTTTCTTGCATATGTAAAATTGCCCCCACGGGTCCCGGGGATAAAAAAAAGTACTCTGAAATTTACTAATTGCCAATGAATAAAATTATGATTTGCTGCATCGTACTTTAAATCGTGTTTTTTGTGTGATTGTGATTAAAAAAAAAATACAATAATTCGACAGCTGGTTCCGAACTATGAAGCTGAAACTTGCTGAAGAATCAGTAGAAACGGATATAAATAAATTTACTGTTGTTTCAGTAATATTTCGTCGAAATTTGCTGGAAAATCAGTTAAACGCTGTCATTTACATTTGTGCTGCAGCTTCAGCAATACATAACAGATTTACTGAAAATTCAGTAAAACGTTGTCATTTTGACAGAAGTTCGGATTGCTGGAAGTTTCAGCAACATTATTTTGCTGGAAGGTTTGCTGATCTTTCGTCAAGTCCAAAATCAGCAAAATATTGCTGATTTCCAGTGATTTAAATTTGGTGTGTAACCTGCTATTTCAATTTTTCAGTGTACCACATGGCAACACCACTACTACTGGATTGTACCACATGGCAATACTACTACTGGATTGTGCTAGCATTTTCACCAAATGTATTAGAATGTTTTGGTTCTATCTCTTTCACTCTACTCAAAACCGAAATGCATAAAAAAATGACAAAATGATACGCACTCTTTGCACACTGTCAAAGAATCATTGTACACAAAATAAACTTTGTTCAAATCAAAACAAAAAACTAACCCATCTGGTGGATGATGGCATAAGCTTCCAAGAAAATTCTATTACAGCGAACCACATTATTTTAATTGATTTCTTCGCCAGTTAGTCGTCTGTCACTTCGTTTGTGCTTATACATTTCATTTGACACATGATCTTTATTAACTTTTTGCAAGGCGTCTGCTTATTAGTTGACTTATACAATTTATGAATAATCAGCAATGGAAATTTGCCAAAAGGTATAAGGAGATTTCTATCCGTGTTGGTTAATAATGGCACCAAGAAATGTGCAAAATATTGCGATGCAATCAATTATTCACGCAGAAAAAACACTCAGGCGTAAATTAACAAAACATTTTGTTATTTTTTAATACGATATATATGTTTGATTCAATTAATAAAAATGTTTTAAATAAATACAGCACTCCATTTAAATCAAACTGATAAAATTGATTGAACTGCATGTGTCAAACTGTCAGTCTGTGTCGGCATGCATTTCATGAAGATCGTCACCACATCTTTTCAACCATGTTAATATTTCTAATTTATTCCATGTTATTTCTTTAAAAAGAAGATCCAAGAGTTTGTTTCGACAATTCCAAGCATACCGAAAACTACTAGGCCACAATCAATGGCAAATGTGTTTCAACCAGGAGAACCAGGTAGGTGGAAGGCGAAACTTTCAAAATAAGCATTTACGAATCTTCTATTATTTCACATTTCCAGATGCGGATAGCAACAAGCCGAGTTGTAGCAATCTAAATGCTGACGCCACGTCCTCCTATTCAGCAAGAGAACCTTCAAAAGTAAAGTAACATCATCGAAATTTAGGACAAGCCCAACTTCCATCAAGCAATCGGAGCTAAGACAAACAACGGCTATCGATGCCGATTAAAATTCCTCCACCGTTGAATATGTGTCCATCCAGATGAATTTTCCCCTATCAGGTAGTGGCCCTCACTATTCCTCCAAAATATGGCTCCACCAAACTTCCAGGAGCAAAATCATCCAATTTCCAACCACAACGTCTGGCTCAGAAGATTTAAGAGAACCATCTCTTGTTGAACCATCATCGTCACCATCAGCCACCATCGCTGCACTTGCAGCAGATGCACTCACTTCCAGCAACACAAAAAGTCAACATTAACACCAACAACATCAGAATAAACACCAGAATGGCTCTGGCTCTGGTGAATATGACGAGTATGCCAACTTAATTAAGCGAACGTGACAAACAGTGACTGCTCAATTGTCTCAATCGAACAAAGACTTCTCGCAATATTTTTTTTTTTCAATAAAGACAACCTGGGCATTGAAAATAAAAACGATTCTTAAATAATTAAAATGATGTTTCAAGACAACAAAAAACGTACATTGCTTCAAAAAATGCTTCAATTTGATCTAAGCAAACATTTTGTTTGAATCAATAATAACCGATGATCAATTCAATAAAGTTTGTATAATTATTTCAACTCAATGTTTTTGTTGAATTACTCTGTCAATTTTATTGATCCATATTCTATTCAAAATTTTGTTTAAAGTGAAACGAACTTTATTTGATTCACCTATGTTTTTTTCTGCGTGATTATTTTGCACGTAAATCGAATCAAAAATAAAAGTCCTGTGAAATGCTGGCTTCTAGCAAGGGTTGCAAGATAATTTAGGAACAAATCCCTGCTGCCTGTGTTTTGTTTTCTCCGCTCATCTCTCCCTCTGAGTATTTCTAGATGAAACTAATAATTAATTTAATTAAGTTTTAAATATACAAACTTTGGGTAGTTTTATTTTTCTGTGTGCATTTTAGTGAATTTGAGTGAACGAAACTCAAATTTGAGTTCGTTTAATCGGCCGTGCACTATCAAAGCGGCGTGCGGGCAGAAAAAAAGAGAAAAATAAACATTCATCATTCTGTTTTGTTTCGTTGGAACAAAATCTTCAGAAATAAAAAAAAAGTCCGTAAATAGGGCACTGACCATAACCAAATCCGGAACCATGGGCAAACGGTCACCTCATCGGGGCGCATCTTCGCATTTGGTAAATGAAGTAGAACGAGATGTCGCTCAGCAGTTTCAAAAGAAGTTCCACTTTCGTCCTACCGACGATGGCGGTGGAGACGGTGCCGTAAAACCTCCGGAGCTACCTCCGTTGGAGAGTGTTTTCAGCATCCGGCCGGCTTACCGGGTGGAATCGTTGCAGAAGGTGAAAGCCGCTCTGAACAAGGTGAAGAATCGGTTGAATGATTTCGAGATAAGCGATTGGCATCAGCACACCCGGCGGCGGTCCTCACTGCAGCCGGTCCTGTCCGGCCTGAAGCACCGAATCGGGGGGGAGTTTGTGACGCAAGCGTTCGCGAAACTGTACGAGTGCGTGGCCGGGTACGAGCTCGTTCCGCCGCCGTCGGAAAGTCGCGAGTTTTACAGTGTTCATTTGTGCGAAGCACCGGGAGCGTTCATAACCGGGTTGAATCACTACCTGAAGCTGAACCGGGAGATGGTACAGTGGCGCTGGTTTGCTAACACGCTGAATCCATATTACGAGGGTAACTGCTTGGGGAACATGATTGTGGACGATCGCTTCATACTGCACACGTTGGACTCATGGTGCTTCGGTGAGGACTACACAGGAGATGTCATGCGGAAGGAGAACATGGGAGAGATTGTTCGGCGAAGCAAGGAGTTCCCGATGGTGAGTAGGAAGGTTTTTATTTTACCTAAATTATATTGTATCTGTAATTTACAAACTGTTGAAGTACTGCAAAATCTCAGTTCGGTTGAGTTCTGCGGCCAACATCCGGGGACTTTTGCCGCTACAATCTTTCAGGTCAAGTTCTAGGTAGCCGTAGCGACCCATCAGACGAACTGCTTTGAGTTGATCTTGCTCCACAGCGTAGTGTAAAGCTAGTCTCCCCTGTAGATCGGTAATGTTCTGTCTAATTTCAACGTCTCTCAATAGAATTTCCAGTTCATGCAAGTAGAAGTACGTCGGTTCTATGATCGTTTTGTGCAGAATGCTTTGACCTTGATTGTTCCGAGCATTAACATCCATTCCGTAGTGATCGACCAAATACCGAACGGTTTCAACCGAACCTGTTTTCAGATAAAACATGATCGTCTGACCGTCCTTGTCTCGATCGTCGATAGTCAGGCCAGATTTGGTCAAGAACGACTCCATGTGCCGTTTGTTGATGGCCGCAGCAGCAAAGTGCAAAACGCTCCGACCGGTTTGACTGCAACGTTTTCGAAAGTCTGCTCCGGCTTCCAACAGTACGTCGACCAGTTGGGGATGGTTAGATATCAGGGCTTCGTGAAGCGCAGTTCTTCCGGTGTGTTGGCATTCCAAGTCTATGTCGTCGTATTTGGTCAGGAGGAAGCGTAGAATTTCCGGATCTGAGTAGTACTCGACGTAGTAGTGCAGGAAGATTCTTCCGTTCTCATCTTTCGTTGAAAAATCTAACGCGATTTCTCGCAAATCTTCGAGGCTCAGATTGGCCAAAGCCTCAAAATTAACGACCGGTTTGAATTCAAAGCTTTCGATCATGAAGTTTAACAGCTCTCGATTAGCGGGTGTATCGCGGATCTTGCCGGTGTCTGCTCCTTTCTCGACTAGAAATTTCACGATTTCGAAATGCTCATAGCGAACAGCTGTCGCCAAGGCCGTGTATTGCGAATCGTCCTCCAGGTCTAGATGGTCGTGGAAACCCACTTCGTATAGATACTGCACAATCGGAAAACTTCCCCAAGCTGCTGCTTGGATAAGCCCGTAGGAACCGCGCTCCTTCTCAAGAGGATTGTGACCTTCCTGTTCGACGGCATAGCGAACTAAGTCCAGGTTGTCCGAGTAGCATGCTCTGAAGAACACCGATCCCTGAGTACTTTCACGCCTATCATCCGGTTCGCTGGCAGAAACCATGTTCTTTCTAGACTTCCTTGCACTTCTGCTTCTCAAAAACTCCACCACTGCGACATCTCGTGCTTCGTCGATAGCTGTTTGTCCACTGTAGTCTTCCTCGTCGACGTCAAACTTCAGTTTCTCTACAAGGAAACGACAAAGTTCCAACCGATTGCCGTGAGCTGCTAGATGTAGAGCCGTATTGCCCCACATGAACCGGTAAGGAGCTTCCCGGGTCGGTAGATCTTGATCGAAGGCCAATTCAAGAATCCTATCGGACAGTTCCTGATTGAACTCTTCGTAGACACTGAGGGCGTAGATGATCGGTTGTGTTATCCGAAGATCCGGGCGATTAGTCAGAATCCAACGAGTCAACTCCGAAAGGTTGTAAGCGATACAGCTATCTAGAACTTTGACTAGCTCATTTGACGGCATCAAACGTAGTCGCAAGGATGGAAAGCTAGCATTTGCTCCATGCTTGAGAAGTAGGTCAACCAGTTTCCAATCGTGCCGTTCGTCTGCCATCTGAAGAGGTGTGCAATCGGAGAGGAGACAACGAACTTCAAAATCGATACTGGCGGAAATCAAAACTTCAGCGATGGGAAGGGCGTCGTGACATAGATGCAAAGGAGTTCGGCGAAGTGTGTCGAATGATGTCCCGCGTTGTTCAAGATTTGCTTGCACCTGCTCTAGATCTTTGTTCAAAACTGCTCTGGCAAGATTGCAGTTCCGAACCAAGATACGGTCCAACATGTTTCCTAGAGAACGGAACTTGCGGTAGAGTTCTAAGGTAATCAATTCGAGTCGCCTAGCAAGATATTTAGCCGCCAGATATTCCACTATGGTTGAATGCAGACACAGGCGCGTCACCGCTGCATCATAGTGACCTTCAGCGATCATTCGGTAGCACTTTTCCTCCAATTCTTCGTGATTACCGGAAATGCAATGGATTTGCACAAACAGCTCAAGCAGATCAGGTTGGTACTTGGATTGACTATCTTCCAAACCTACTTCGGCTACTAACTTCAAGTGAAACACGTTGCCCGTGAACGAATGATTGATGGGATACCCATCAACCTCATAGGCGTTCTGCTGCCGTGCCAAGGCCAATGCCTTTTCTAGTTGACCCTCGTTTAAATGGGGAGCCATAACCTTCAAGCATTTGGCTTGTTCGCCTTCGTTCAACACCGGAAACTCGTGACTAACTACAGGAAAACTGTTCTCGATCAGATTTTGCAGTTTGCGATCAGCCGCAATCCAGACCTTCACAGCTCCATCAAATCCTTCTTCGAGCTCCTTAAAAAACTCCACCACCGAATTACCGATGTGATCTACGGCGTCGAACAGTAACAGTACCTCTTCTGGGCGTCTCATCAAAACTTCCAGAGCTTCAAATTCCTTCTCCGTTTTCACTTCGCAGAGTTTCCTCAGCTTGTCCTCCAACGATAAGCCGCTCAATTCGTCCAGCTTAACTCCATCTACCACCCGAACGACAGAAAACGCCTTCAACCGACGGAACTCTCGCTCAAGAAACCTTAGGAACGCGCTCTTCCCGGCGCTTCGCTCGGCGTAGATCACGTTCAACCAATGCCCTGGTGGAACGCACCGTTCGTAGGAATCTGTGTCACCGCAACTCAAGAAAGGTCGTAGCTTGTTCGTCGAACCGGAACTTTTCATCCAGTACACCAGTCCGTAGTCTTCGCGGTAGATTACTTCGTGGCACTTTCCGCTCGTTCGTAGCCGGCAAAGGTCTTCAAACGCTACGGTGTAATTTACAATGAACCGAGTCGCGTCGGTTACTTCGCTCAGCTGTCGAGCCGGTTGGACGTGGGTTATCAGGGGGTTGTCAGTTGCTTCCCGGATGAGGAAAAGGCCCAAGTCTGCACCCTGGGGATCTTCGTACAGCTCCATGAGGCAGATGCCGTTCTTTACGATCGGATCCAATCGGTAGTAAGCGTTTGGCGCTGTCGAAGCCTCGAAGCAGTCGGTTAGTAAGAGTTGTTTTACGGTTTTCTTGGAATTTTTGAAATTTAAAAAGAATTCGTAGATGTTGCTGCCACCCAGTTTACGATCGATCCTGGCAGCTCGAAGGATGTTTAGCAACTTCTGCGGGTATTGCAGCACATTCTGACGCTCCAGCACAGCTTGATTGATGATCTGTGCGTCGGCTACGCTTATTTCATCGTGGAAGTTTGCCAAGATTAGATATCGCTTGGATCGCTCAGCTCGGGGAGCTTGAGTGGGCAGATTTTGGGTAATTTTTTTAATATCGTTATCCCTGGACTGTACGTGTTGGTAATCCTCGATACTGACGCGATATTCTGCGACGGAAAGCTCCACTTCGTGTTCCTTGTTCCGATGCAGAGCTAGAACGTAATTTCTGACGTCTTTGCCTAGCGTTTCACCGGATAGGACGTAGAGGAAGTCGGAGTGGTTCGCAGATCTGGAAAGATTGAAAAAATGTAAAGTGTTGAAGATTGTGAAATGATTGAGATGGAGAACTGCCGTTTAGAAATATCCAAGGGGATGTTTGGAGAATTTCAAGGAATGGTTTCTCCGATTTGTAGGAAACTTTGCATAATTTTTTGTTAGGTGAAATTATTCACATTTATGGAGTGCTTTGAATAGGTCGTATTTAACAAACGTAAACAAATTGACATTTTAATGCTACCCATAAACTACTCTGCTCACACTTCTTATAGGCAAAATTTATACCCGCTACCTCACTTATGTTTCATATTCTCATCAAAAAAAATATTTGTCGTATGTGTCAGCTCTGCCAATAAATGAAGATATGGCTTATATGCCAAAAACAAAATTCTGAGTAAAAAGGGGTTTCAATGTTTTAAGTGGTAAATAACGAAACTGGATCATTAAAATATCGTATAATATACATATTATAAAGCTATAATAATCAATAGAAGTGCTATCCAGCTTTCCACACTCGGCAATGGCGTCCTGTAGGTATGAACAAGTTGCAAAGGCCGTGAAGTCCAACTTAATTCCTAATTCTTAAAAATACATCACGGAATCTCTGACGCAGCGTCTCGCGTGCCAAGCAGGGGTTGAAACAGTTGACGTTTTTTACTACACTCGCTTCGTTGTCGTGCGCGACAGTCTGTTTGTATTCGAACACTCATGCTCTACCGTCGTCTCTCTCACACAACACGAGCGGTAGAATAACATTCGAGCTTAAAGAAAATTATCAAAATAGCTATCATATGACATGTGTGATTTCTTTGTAGTCCCTCAATTTGGTGTAAATCAAACCATTTCTGATCAGAAATATTATTACTAGGACATCATTGCTTGCTATTTTCAGATTTCACACAAGCACACCAACAGCAGCTCTTATTATGAGAAAAACTAAAATACATACATTCGCGACGGTCTTCGGCGACAGTGTCGTATGACAGAGCCTGTCATACGACATTTTAGTTTGATACTGTACTATGATAGCTTGTTTTGCAAGTGTCGGAGGCAAAGGCAGTCAATTATCACACAAAATGTGTCGACTACCGTGACCGCTTACAAGACTGGTGCCAAGTGAAAATCAAATAAGGAAGCAACAAGATTGAAAACCCTTTGTAGCCCATTGATAGCACCATACGAACTATAGTTTGTACGGCGAAAAGGTATCCTCAGCATTGCGTTGTTACGGAGTGTTCGTGGTTGAACGTTAACGTCGATTTGTTGTAGAATAGAAGGACAATCGATTCTACCTTGTAGAATGTCTGCCACAAACAGGGCCCTTGTCGTATATCTTCGACTCCACAAAGGATCCAGGTGAATTAACTGGCACCGACTTTCGTAGCTTGGAAGGCGATGAGGATCCCTCCAAGGCAATCGTCGAAGGGCAAACTAGATGAATCTAGAGATGAATCGTCGTTGAATAGACTCTAATATTTGTACACTGTTTTGTTAATTGGGATTCCATACAGGGCAGCAGTATTCTAACACCGACCGGACGAGGGAGCAGTAAAGCGACTTCAAACAGTAGATGTCCGTGAAACTTTTAGCTATCCTGAAAATGAAGCCGAGCGTTCTGGATGCCTTGTCGATCACGTACGAGATATGCTGGCTGTATGTGAGTTGACAATCTAAGATGACTCCCAGATCCTTAATGTGATTCACACGATGTACGTCAACGCCTTCTAGGATATAACTGAATATAATTGGATGTTTCTTCCGTGAGAACGTGATTACTGAACATTTTGTTGGATTTACAACCATGCGGTTCAGTTGGCACCAATAAGCAAAAGCGTTGAATTGGAGTTGGAGAAGGTGGCAGTCAGCGATGGCTCGGTTCGGAGATAGATTTTCATGTCATCTGCGAACGACAGTCGTGGACCGTCGAGGACGAAATTGACGTCATTGAAATACACAAGAAATATCAACGGGCCGAGGTGGCTACCTTGCGGAATACCCGAAGTGGCAGGGAACGAATGAGATCGGCAGTCGTCGATTGCAACTTCCAACTGACGATCAGATAGATAGGATGCGAACCATCGTAGGAGACTGCCGTTTATACCGAGCCTATCCAGTTTGGCGATCCCTATAGGATGGTCCAACTTATCGAAGGCGGCTGATAGGTCAGTGTAGATGACATCTGTTTGCATATGGTCTGTCATACTCTCCGTTATGTACGAGGTGAGACACAGAAGGTTGGAAGTAGTCGACCGCCCTGCCATGAAACCACGCTGGTCTTCGCTCAAGTGCTGCTTGAAGTGAGAGACTAATGGTTCCATAACGACCAACTCGAACAGCTCAGATATGGCACACAACGATGTGATGCCGCGATAGTTGTCGATGTTTCTTTTGCATCCCTTCTTATGCACTGGAAACGTCTTAGCTGATTTCCAGCAGGAAGGAAACCCCACTGGAGAGGGACATTTCGAACAGAAGGCAGAGAGGAGCCACCAGGCTATCGATGTGTTGCTTGAGAAAGACGGAAGGAACTCCGCCAGGTCCAGCCTTAAATGAAGGCTTCAGTTGCGAAGCCGCCCTAGTTATCATAGCGAGGTCGATGTTGATAGCTACCAAAGATTGACCAGATATTAAAAAATTACTGGCTACTAGAGAAACGTGTTGGTCAGGTAGGTTCTCATCCGAGAATACACTCGCAAACTTGGTTGAGAACAGACGGCAAATGTCCTGAGGGGATGAAGCTTCTTCGCCGTTCAGTACCATAGTCGATGGAAGGCCAGACTCCTTTTGTTGCTCATTCACATAATTCCAAAAAGTTTTCGGGTGAGATCGAAGCTTCCGTTGAACATCTCGTGATAACGTCGATAACATTGGCACGCCGACAACATTGAGTTGTAGGGTGTGGTACTTGGTGTATTTTCTTAGCGCGGCTCTTTTGGAAGAGTTTAATAAACGGAGTTCACTTGTTTGCCAAGGATGATGATAACCTTGTTTTTTTTTCGGAACGTGTCGCTCAATGACGTAAGCCAAAATATGCGAGAGCGTTTGGGCAGCTGCATTGACATAGGCAGGGGCGAGTATCCTGTGCCAGTCCAAATTCGAAAGAAGTTCCCCGATACTGTCGTTGTCAGCATTTCGGAAATCTTAGGAGACCTCTAGGGGGGTGGAATGACCTCACAACCATAGACAAATGCGGAGCAGTATCCTGAGCGGTGACGAAGCAAAGGTCTAAGCTACGATTGTTCTCATTAACCACGTGGTTGATTTGCTTCAGAGTGGCGATACTATAATGATTCAAAAGGCTTACAGCTCCAGAGTGAAATGTAGAACGGTCGAGGTCCGTATACAGGAATCCACCGTAAGTTGATCGCCAAGAAATTGCCGGTAGATTGAAATCGCCAATGATTATCAACTCGTCAGCAGCTGTAGCGATTTCCATTATAGCTCGAATAGACTGACTGTGGGATTCAATTAGCGTAGAGTGGCGAGTTGTTTACCCCCTGACGATAATAGAATAAGGTATTGCCGAAGCCGTCATATACTCTATTCAATGTTAAACGTTTGTAACTACACTTTTATTTATATATTACTAGCTGAGTGTGCACGACCTTGCTCGGGATTCAATATAAGCTATAGGCGTAAAAACCCCATATCTTTTCGAAATACAAGAAGAGCGTAACGAACGAATTTCCTCTGAACAGATTCGATCCTCGCTATCCAATCTGTTTCATACTACTTCACCAAATTCCAAGATTGATCGCACTAGAGAACAATATAGAGCTGTCATCCAGGTAGGATCCTGAAACTCATCAGAGATCTTAAAGATAAATCCGAGTTGCCTGTTAGCCTTGGCTATGATATCCGTGTAATGTAGCTTGAATGTCAAAGCAGAATTAAGTGTAATTCCTTGATCACGAACGTTGTACACTCAACGTGAGAAATTTCCTAGAGCACCACTCTTCGAAACTATCGATCAGGTGCTGCAACCGCAAACAACCAGTGAAGCGTCTCGCACAACCACGTACATCTTGACATCGTCTGCATAGAATGACCGGCAGGCAGTTAAAAGTATCAAACCGATTTCGTTAATAAATATCGAGAATAGCAGCGGTCCCAAAATTGCTGTCTTGAGAAACGCCTGAGTTGTTTGAAGAATATTCCGATTGATCAGAGCCGATTTTCATTCAAAGCTCTCGATTGGTAAGATACGATTCAAACCAACGAGTGAGTTCTTGAGAGACACCGAGCTTCTCGAGTATGGCAAGTAGAATGGCATGATCACCCAGGTCGAAAGCAGCCTTGAGGTCCGTGTATACGACGTCCATCTGTGCTCCTGCCTCCATATTCCGTAGGCATGGGGAAATGAAAGGAGCGAGGTTTGTTGAGACTGAAACGTTTGGGGTGGAACACTTATGGATCAGGATAAATGTAGTTTCTTCAGCTGGCGTCGTTGGTGGTTATCTCGAATACTTTCGAGCAGGCTCCAACTTTCGCTTGTCTCCTTTCTTGAAAATCGGGGACATCAACGAAGATTTCCATCAAGAGGAAAATACACCTAGTTATAATGAAATATTGAACAGCTCTGAAAGCGAAGAGGAAAGTTATGTTGAGCATCATTTGAGTATGGACGATGAAATGCCGTCAGGCCCAACAGTGTTCGAGAATTTTAGCTTCTGGATGGCAGAATCGACGAGGTCCAATATGACCGCGTCACTGGGAGTATCTCTGATCCCTCCAGCAACTTGGCTTAACGATGCCGTTGAATCGTTGAAAACACTATTGAAATGCTCTGCCAGGAGGTTAAATTGTTGGCTTTTTATCGCTTAGATGAACCTCAGCCGGTAGTCCATCCTCTTTCCTTTTTGTCTTCACAAATGTCCAGAATAGCTAAGGATTACGCCGGAGTTTGGTCTACATACGTCTTGAGTACTTCTTGTATCGAAAACGGTTGAACATTCGATAGCAATTACTTGCTAACGAAAAAATCGCCTGGTGAATGCATTACGGGACTGGCTGTATTTGCGAAGAGCCTTCGATCTCACACGCTTCAAGTGTCGTAATCGAGCATTCGACCATGCAGGTTTTGGAGCAGGTCTCCTCAGAGGCACACAATTCATTATTAATTGGCTCACATGTTCGTCAATGGACGAACACAAGTCATGCGACTGCCAACCCGAGCAAAGTCGGTTAACAAAATGAAAGCAAATCGATATTAAAGATTGCAGTTCCTATCATAATGAATACTCATTTTGATTTCAATTGTCACGACATTAGTCTGATATCATATTGTGCTTTCATTATGCAGTCAAGACATTTTAAATGAAAGCAACTTAACTTGAAGTTCTGCTGTTAACGTCTTGTTTAAGATTTAAGTTAAGCTTATCTGTCGTTGAACTAACGATTATTGTTTAATTGTTTTGTTTAACACACTTTAGGTCATTCGCAACCAACCCGAGGTGACATTTGAGCTCAAGTCTTTCAGCGTGAGAAGCTTGGATGCTAACCATTTACACCAGGCCCGTATTCAGTCAAACATTATGAATGCAAAATCAGTAATCAAATTGATTTCATTGAAAGCAGGATTAGTTTTCCGTTTGATTCAACAGTGTAAAATTTTGCTCTCATTTTTGATGTGTTAACCGTTAAGTCAACCAAAATGAGATCAAATGGAGTATTCAAAGTAAGTTACATCATAACAGCAAATTCTGATTTCAATTTGATCTCTAACTTTGCTCGGGAATCTACCTGGATCAGTGAGTGATTCAATGCAACGAAGTCAGTTCTATGAAAGTCCAGGCTTTGTACATCAACGAAGTCTTCATAGAAAACAGGAGCTGATCGATTGATGAATGCCTCTAAAGGCTGGATGATCGGCGTCTTGATGTATCAGAGGCTCGGTTGTCTCGGCGACACTGCACAGTTTTTTGCATACAAATATGAATTTTTTAATATTAAATTAAATCCTTTAAACAAAAATTGCTCTCGCAGTTTTCCCACCGTAAATGAACAAAATAATGATCTTTCAAATGGAATTAAAAACTTGATAATCGGTTTGCTCCTTTTAGAGATATTGACAATTGAAAAATGCCAGTTTTTTTTGAAGAAAATCACCTATAACTTTCCAATAAAAAATGATAGCAACTTGATTGCTTCAGCAAAAATATTTGTCATTGAAAGTTCTAAATGTGTCTAGAACATTTGTTTTACAAGAAAGGAACGTATGAAAAGATATTCATAGAAAACCAGTTTTTCAGGGGCCACCCTAACTTCCTTGTTTAAAAAATCATAACTCATGAACCATAAGAGATGGAAGTTTGGTGGCTTGAGCAAATGTGCCTTTCTAGAATATTGCATTGGGCTATCTCACATAATAAAAAAGTTCACATTTTCAATTCACCAATTTTATGGACCACCCTAATTTCACTAACATGAAAAAATTGGCCAAAAAATATGAAGAAACTTTCCGCAGACACCATATGCCTAAAATCAACGGTTTTTGCGCAAACATTTTTGTCTTCCTAAATACGATTTTGGGACCATTGTGTATCCGAATGAGCACAGCAGAAAGCAGGCATGTACGACCGAAGAATGTCAATGGTTGGATGATCATTCGCGAAAATATTCCAGAAGAGCCTAGAAGAGCTAGATCGTTGTGATGGATGGAACTGGTATGGTTCTCAACGCAGCTCAAATTAGATTTATGGTCAGGAGGAAGGTACATAACGCCGATGCTTATAATATTGTGTGATGTCCTAATCTTCACCCATAACTGCTCAAGAAAAGTGCTGACCGAAGCAGGATCGAGCCAGCAGTTCAGTCGTTTGGAACCCGCAATCAAGACGCCACCACCACGTGATTTGGCACTGTTCATCCGGTTACGGTCATTGCGAAAAACTGAGAACATACTACCAAATAATTGTGCTGAGTGAATTCGATCATCTAGTCAGGTCTTGGTATGAACTATTGCATCGTAGTTGGACAAAGACTATGATGAGCGCTGTCAGGAATCAGCGAGAATGGACTAGAGTAACCAGTAGCCAAAATGCAGTCCATAGTGCGTCCCGGGTGTGAAGTTACGTGACTCATGCTGTACACTGCCGGTGGAAGCATAACTCTCGCGTAACATTTGAAAAGGGGCTATCCTCGTTGATCGATTCTCTTCATCAACTTTCTCTTTGGTTTGCCACGGCAACATAAACGAATTTCTCGCTAAGTTTGGCAGAAGATGATGTTAGCTTGCGCCAATTTGTCCCATGTTACAAAACACAAAAATGAAAAAAAAAAACTGCAGTTTAAGTGTCAACAGACGTGCTATAGTAAAATTTCACGGAAAAAATTGGTTCTACTTTGGTAATATAACTATTCCATGGAATGTTTGTCAAATTTTTGCAAGCAAAAATATTTTTTCCATTAAAAAATCTTCTGTGACACTTATACCGCGAATTTCTCTGACGAATTGAAAAATGTACGCATATCTGTCCCACTGTGAACAACTTTTCAGTTGCTGCTTTATGTTTGACACTTCGTGAGTCCTGATGAATGTGGGCGTCTTAGTAGAATACCTGTATAATGAGAGAGAAAAGGATTAGTAATTTCCATTTAATTCTACTACCTTATTTGCTTATCCTCGACAGATACGCGTATTTCGTCTACAATGTACAGACTTCATCAGTGTCTTGCACTAATACTCGACTGAAGAAAAACATCGCATTCACCGAATATATATTAACACAGGTACATTTTCAGGGAATTGTCATCATCTTCCTCGCTTGAATACGAAATTTACAGGAAACCAACAAGCACCAAAAGAGTTATCGCCTATACTTCCAACCATTCGTGCCAGCAGAAAATGGTCGCCTTTCGCCACATGGTTCATCGAATGCAGACTCTTCCACTCAGCGATACAGGAAAGGTTAAGGAATTACAGTACATCTTCGAAACAGCAAGACTCAACGGATACAAGGAGACCACAATCCAGGCAATCATCGATAAAAAAGCGAGAATTCTACAAAGGAGATTATTTACAACCCTCACCACAGCACCTGAACCATTGAAACGAGTGTCCGTTCCATTTGATCAAGATATTACTTGTAAACTAAGACCACAGTTAAAACAATTCGGATTAGATTTAGTTTTCACCCGTAGACATAAACAGTTGAAATCATTGTTAGGATCCACTAAAGACCCAGTTAATGTTTTAGGTAAAGCAGGTGTATATAAAATAAGCTGTAATCATTGTAACTACGTATATATAGGACAAACCAAGAGAACTGTAGCAACTAGATTTAAAGAACATATAGCGGAGGTTAATAAAGCCAAAAAGCAAGAGGAAAAAGGCCTAACATACGATTTCAAATCAAAGGTTGCAGAACACATCTTCACAGAGGACCACCAACTATCGACGGAGGACATCACAATTTTACGAACCGTATCTACACCATGGAAATTGGATGTTGCAGAAAGCCTCGAGATCAACAAACAACGTAATTCAACTTTACTCAACTTGGATCAAGGAAACGGACACACATGGCTTTTCAAGTTACTACCTAGGACACATCAACGAGTAAGCAGCGGAGTACCTATTCCTACAGGAAATTAAATTTAAGTTTACCTGTGTTAATATATATTCGGTAAATGCGATGTTTTTCTTCAGTCGAGTATTAGTGCAAGACACTGAAGAAGTCTGCACATTGTAGACGAAATACGCGTATCTGTCAAGGATAAGTAAATAAGGTAGTGGAATTAAATGGAAATTACTGATCCTTCTCTTTCTCATTATACTTCGTGAGTGACGTTTGAAGTTTTTCTTTAAAATTGTTGATGTCAGTGCCAACATTTCAAAGGGGCTTAATTGCATTTGTAAACAATGCATAGAATTTTTTCATCTACCAGCTACCATTGTTAATTTGGAGGGGTGAGCATTTATTTGCGAGATATCGACGGCTAAAGCCATTGCTTACAAAAGCACTTACGCCCCTTTGAAACGTTGACACTGATTTAAATATGGACCGGAAACGTCTGCTATAGAATATTTAAAGCAGTACGGTGGTTTCAGTGATAGTGATTGCTAAATTTTTTTTAACGAGACATTTGTGCATACGCACGCTCATTTCCAGTGTTTGTATGTCGCACTACCAATGACATTCTCAGTTCGTTTTTTAAAGATTAATTAAGAAGCATGCTCACCTTAACAAACTTACATTTTGGTTGGACAATTTCTCATCCCAAAACATGAATTGGAATTTGTTTCAACACATCATCCTTCTGATAAGCAGTACAGAAATTCAAGTTTTTTTTCTTAGAGAGATTTTTAGCCATAGGCTAGTTCATCTCTTAACAAAGAAAAGAAATTCAAGTTGAGCAAATACTGTTAAAGTTTTTTTAATTAGGCCATACTGGCGCTAATTCGTTTCACGCAGTGGTTGAAAAAATATGCGTCACGAACGTGTCGTTCCAAGCTAAATTGAATGTCTCTCAGTACACGTTTAACTTATTCAAGCCTCGTCCGTACGTGGACATCATGAGAAAATTGTTGTTTTTTTTCAAAAAAAGGACGTTATGAGCTAGGATACGCAAGCAACACAGCAGTGAGGACCTTAAATACTGCGAACTGTTTTCCAAGAAACAACTCCCGCTGATGGAAAAGGATACGCTCTCTACTGAAGCTAACGTACTCTGGCAAAGGTCTCCTAGTGGAATTGAAGTAGATACACGGCGAATGAGATCGACCCAAATTTGAATTTAGTCACTCATAATCGCCAAAAGTGCAGGAACCTCAGCGATGTGTAAATTTGTCTCATTGTTTTCCTGTGGAAAACCTAAAAAATCTGCCGGAAAATGAGGAAATTGACGAAAATTTTATTCAGTCTCGGAGTAGTACCAATAGACTGAGTGAATCCAATCTTTACTTTTCTCAAATTTGGGAATTTTTCTCTGGAAAATCCTGGAAAAACCTGTGAAAACATGAGGCAAATTTACTCATCGCTGAGTTCCTGCACTTTTGGCGATTATGAGTGAACTAAACTCAAATTTGGGTCGTTCTCATTCGCCGTGTAGGAAGGCCTCTCTGTTGGCAGTTGTCGTACCTGTTATTGGAGAAGACAAAACATCATTTTTAGTTGCTCTTCCGACTCGTTATGATAGTTATTTAAGGTTAACCGTTGTATGCATTTCTGTTATTTTTAAAATAAATCTCATCATTTTACTCCTTAGTTTTTCAATACCAAATTATCATATGTGTCACGAAAAGGTACAAATAGGGTAAGGTGTTGCAAGTTGATTAGTACATTTTATAATTTATTTGTTTGTAAATAGTAACAGAACTGAGAATGATAGCTCAAATTTTCATAAAAAAAGGGTTAATATGCTTAAGACGTTATCGAGGTATCATCCAAATAATTCAAAGATTAATTTTACCATCTGGGCAATCGTTTGGAGCTAGTGATATGTTTAAGATGTATTAGTTATTTGAATAACAGACTATAATTTTTGAAGAATTTCTTATACATATTGAAAATTGGAGCAGTGGGACAGATATGCGTCCATTTTTGCAATGTTCAATTTTGCGACTTCACATTTTTTATTAATTTTTCTAGAATAAACAGCATATTTTAATATAATATTAAAAAAGCATTGATTTAAAACGTTAAGCATCATAACCTCAAAAAAGTCGAAATGTCTCATATGACAGTTATGTTTCCACCGGCAGTACACTGCCGTTATACGCATAAGAGTCCCACGGTGCATAAGGTTTGCATAGAACATGGGACAGTAATGGGTATAACGGCAGTACAGTGGTTGTTCAATGCCGTTGGCAACAGAAATGCTACTCAACTGGAGGAAGTCGGTGAAGGATTCGGTTTCTAGAGGCGTAACACGAATTTGGACAGATTTGGACCTGTTTCACACGACCTGGTCACAAATGCCTTGCCAAATTGATTTCCTATGCAAGTGATGTGAATTTCGCGAATAAACACGAGGAGGGTTGATAATAGCAAAACTCGTCAAATACAATCGTCATAGTTCATTTCAAACTAGTTTCAACTAGTTAGTTTCAAACCAACACTTCTTCCATCTGTGGCACCTTTACATATTTACATAAGCGCCTGACACTGGTACAAACTTCTGTAAAATCCACGATATAGAATACATAGAACACACAATCGTTAGGGTGGTACACTTGCCTCTAGATCCCCGATAAGAAAACCTTCAAACCTGGAGAAATTTTGATTTTGTCCCTATGGATACATATAGACAAGAAAATCTAAAATAAATGCATATAAACAAGAAAATCTACACCAATTGTGGCATTTTCCGTATGAAAAATAGACCATTACTATACATTGTACGTATCTTGCAAACACCGTCCTCTCAAGTGGATGATGTCATACCAATTACTCGACTGTGAGACTTTCGATTCGTTTATCTACCTAGTATCAAAGTGCCGATAAATACCAAATGTTATCGTTTACCCAAAACATAACGTACCTTTTGGCCAGCGACAGGATAAACCTATCGAATGCTTCATCCATTTCACAACGCTTGAAATACATGTTTACCGTACATGAAAAGCAAAACTTCGATGTGTAATCAAAACAACGCGCGTGTACCATGTATCTTTATTCTCTCTGTTCAGCTGTTTCAGCTTCACTGCACTGAGCATTCAACGAAACGAATGTCAAAAGCTCGGAGAACTTGCATAAACAAACGCAGCTGCTGTTTATCAGCCCGGTGTGAGAGTGAGTGTTACAGTAGTTGGAATGATTACTGTTACGTTCTCGATATAGTCCTCCCCAGGCTGCTGTCAAAAACCTATCAATTTACACGCTGCTTGGAGAACTCTATAATTACATTTTATTTAACCTAATTAAAATTTCCTCGATATGTTAGACTATAACTATTATAATCAGCATTGAAAATGGAAGCGAAATCCAAAATTGCAGAAATTTTGATGATCTGAAAATATTTTTATTTTACTTAAATACGTTGGCAAAATAAAAATATTTTTAGATCATCAAAATTGCATTTGTTAAAAAATATTTCTAGTCAATACCAAAATTCTCGAGTAACATTTGAAATGGGCCTATGTCCAAAACGTAAACAAATCGGGTTTCGATACCATTCTTTAGAACCGCTTGATAGCTACTAATCGTGTAGGAAAGTTCCGCATAATCGAGAAAAATCATTAAAAATAGCTCGATTTTCGATTAATTAATAGGCCCGCACGCTAAACCGGCCAACCATTCATTTATTTAATTTCATTGATAATCCTAGTGACGTAAAAGGGCCGATGAATTTTTTTTTCGTTGCGAAAAGGCTTAGCAAAGGGCGTACCATTTCTGATGACAAGCACGATGGCTTAACAAAAAGAGCCTATCCATTGAAATTTATTTATTGTATCACATGAATAAAAGTATGAGTAAAAACTACACTGATAGGCAAAATAAAGTGCCCACCCCATCATTTTTTGAATTTCTCTCATTTATTTGGTTCAAATTAAAGTAAATACACTGTAGTATTTTTTATATCTTATTCTTTATATTCTTTTTAAGTTTCACTTATAGAATACCAGATAAAAAGAAGAGACTGACTCGAAGAAAAAAAAATCAAAATGGGTGTAAAAAAGAACAGTGACAAAAAAAAGTGCCCACTGCATTTTAACTCCAGAAAACATAAAATAAAGTAAAAGAATACCAGCCTAATAGTTAATGTGTCCTCCTTTGGCCTTCAGGACCAGCTGCAGGCGCTTCGGCATGCTCTCCACTAGATTCTTCAGGTGCTGTGGATCTAGTTCTTCCCAGGCGCGCTCCAGGGCTTCAAAATAGTTATTTTTATTGGTAACACCAGTTTTGTCAACCCTGGCATCGAGAATCGCCCACAAATTCTCGATGGGGTTGAGGTCCGGGCTTTGTGGAGGCCATTCCAGTGGTTTAATTCGACATGACCGGAAGAAAGACTTAGTCTTCTTGGCAGTATGCTTCGGATCGTTGTCCTGCTGGAATACGAATTTCTCCTCAAGGCCCGTCTGGATCAGCGAAACTTCCAGATTTTCCCGCAGGATGTCGATGTAGGAATCTGCCGTCATTATCCCGTCGATTTTCACCAGGCTTCCCACTCCACCCCACGAAAAGCACCCCCAGACCATCACATTTCCTCCTCCATGCTTCACCGTGCCTTGTATGTGGCGCTCCTGAAGCTCCTCACCCGATCTACACCACACACGAACCCGTCGCTTCCGGTTGAACAGTTCGAATTTTGATTCGTCCGTCCAGAGAACCGTTTTCCAGAACTCTAGGGGCTTATCAGCATGCTCCTTAGCAAACTTAAGCCGTTTGACTTTGTTTGCCTTGCTGATAAATGGGCGCTTCCGAGCAACTTTGCTGTTCAACCCCTGTGCTACGAGACGGCGACGAACAGTTCGACTGGAAACTGTTAGCTGAAGAGCCTCCTGGATCTCGCGGACAGTTACCTTCGGGTTCTTCTTCACTTCACGCATGATCTTGGTGTCCGTTCTCGCATCCGTTTTGCGCATCCTGCCTCTGCCAGGGCGATCCACCACTGATCCGAACGATTTCATTTTCTGCAGAATTTTCCCGACCGCTGTTTTGCTGATATTGTACTTCCTAGCGACAGACCGGTGCGATTCACCGTTTTGCACATCACGAACAACCAATTTTCGGATACACACGGGAATTGCTTTCGAAATCACTACGTCCTCCATTTTTTTCAACTGATTCAAATGCGATCACGTGTACAAATGCACCAGTTCCACCCGTTTGCTTCAATACATGTCAAACTTTCAAAACAAAAACAATCGAGGGGTTTTCCGATGGAAACTTATCGAAAACATACCGATTTTTGAAGTGGGCACTTTTTTTTGTCACTGTTTTCTTTTTCAATCCAAATTGATTTTCTTTTACTTCAAGTAAAACTTTATATTTTCAGTATTCCATAGGTGTAACTTTAAAAGAATAATAAAGGTAAGACATCGAAACAGACTACGGTGTGTTTATTTGAATTTGAACCAAATAAATGAGAGAAATTTCAAAAATGATGGGGTGGGCACTTTATTTTGCCTATCAGTGTATTTACAATACATTGAATTCAAGGTTATTTGTGTTTTGTATTATTTATTTATTTTACATATTAAGCATATCCCTACATATTGCATTTCCATTAAATATATCATGATTATATATAAATTTATCCTGCATATTAAAAAATTCTGGGACGGGAGGGAGCATCAGGGCATCATTGAAGTTGCAGGGCTGGTAGCGAGTCACTTTTTAGTGACTTAGTCACTTTTTTCAAGCCAGTCACTAAAAAGTCTCTTTTTTTAAGGTCAAGTCACTAAAGTCACTATTTCTTGTAATACAGGGTGTCTATTCATTTTTCTAAATAAAATTATCTGACTTTTCCAGGTTTTTTAGAGTATTTTAACGGATAAATTCCAGTTTTATAATAAAGCAAAATTTTTAAATGCGTTAAAAATATTCTTTTTTTGTGTAGATCAAAAACAACAGAAAACAGACATGTCAATCAGTTTTAAAGAAACAGCTTTACAATCAAATCCATTGAATGTTGAAGTTTATCACTTACTTAATTTCTCACTTAATAAAGTTGTAAAAAACTTACCCTATTTGAGTAATTCCAAGATACAAACATTATTCAACATCTTGAAGTTTCGTATTGCATGTACAAGTTCAAGATATTGGAAATTTTCAAAGTGCCAAAATCAAGGAAAGAAATAAATGATTTATTTCAAGTTCGTAGGAACTTTGGCGAATTAATGAGTAATGAAAAGAAATGATGAGAATTTCAGTGAAGCTCCATAAACAAACTGCGGGAACATAAGGGAAGTTAATACGCTGAAAATATGGGGAACTTACTAGAAGCGGTTCTTTTAGCATCCGAAAAGTTTCGGGAACTTTTTTGAAGTTCCTAAAATTTCAGAGAACTTCAAAGGCGTCAAGCGAACTTTAAAAATAAAGAAAACATGAGGGGTATTGTGCATTTTTTAAAGAATTTCTAGGTACCTCAGAAAAGCTAGAACTAGCGATTTTTTTTTGGGGAATTTCAGAACTTAAGCGCAGTTTCCGTAGCTTTAGTCCAGACTTTTGGAGCAGTTAGAATATCTATAATCGTACATTTAGAAAAATTCAGGACAGTTCCATGATATGCTGAAAAAAAATCGAGAACCCTTAAGAAGTTCCGAGAATTTCAGGGAAGTACAGAGTCCTTCAGAGAATTTATGAAAACTTCAGAAATATTTCAGAAACTTCACAGAAGTTCAGAAGTTAAAGGTTTTTACGGGAATTCCATTTATTTCCGAGCAGCAGAACCGAGATCTTCAATAGAATTGAAAGTTTTAGGGAAGCTTCGAGAACACCAAGACAGATTATAGAATCAAGGGGCAGTTCAAACAATTTCAAGGAAATTGTAAAAACCTTAAAGAAGTTGTGAGAAACTCAGGGAATTATGAATATATATCAAACAAATTGCCGGATTATTAAACAAATTAAGAGAACTTCAGGTAACCACTGATAAGTTTAGGGAAAATTAGGGACCGTTAATAATGGTTATAATACTTAAGGGAAATTGTCGAAACTTCAAGGCAAATAATTGAATTTCAGTAAAGTTGCGGGTTCTTAAAAAAATACTGAAAATTCAGGGCAGTCTAGAGAACTTTAAGGAAATTCAATAATCGTTTAGGCAGTTTAAAAACTGAAAAGTCTAGACTATTGAAGAAGTTTTAAATAAGTGTCAATAATTTAAGGGAAGTGAACTTCAAAAAAATGTTGAGAACTTCAATGAAAATCATAGAACTATATTAATTATTTCGTTCTAATTCCATGAAAATTGCGGTAGCACAAAAGTTCCAGAAATTTAGAAAAACTTCGAAAACTTCACAGAAGGACTGTGATCTTCACAAACATTTCGAGAACTTTATAGAAGTCTATAGAGCTTAAGGAGAGATCCGCGAACTTCAGGATTTTTTATGAACATTGGGGAGGCCATTCCTTTAGTTTCAGAAAATTAGTGGGAAATTAAAGCAGTTCCCAGATTTTTAGATAACTTCAGAGACGTTAAAAAAGTTAATTGAGGTCTTCGCTTACGTTCAGAAGCACACTGAAGCTTAAACATTTTTAGGGCGGTTCAATTAAATTCAGTGCAATACAACAAGATTCATGAGAACTGCTAAAACTTTAGAGAAGTTTTGAGAATTTCAGAAAAGAACAAAGAACCTCAGAGCAGTTCCGTTAAGCTTAGAGAAATTCAGAGAATTGTTAAATGTTTAGAGGAGATCCATGATCATTGAAAAAAATTAGGAAACTTTAGGAAGTCCTAAAAAAGTTCAGGGAAGTTTAGGAATTTGATGAGAAGTAGTGTAAGTCTCAGGCTACTTTCTCAAACTACAAAACAACTTCAAGGCAGTTTCATTAACTTCAGGAAAAAATTGGGAACTTTCAAGTAGTTCTGAAAATCTAAAAACAGTCCATTCCATATTCTACGGAGATTTCCATTGAAATATTCCTCAAAATTTTGGTGAAGCTATCCTCCGAATTCAATTTTATTTTAGTTATCCTTGGAATTCTCCACAATAAGAAACTCTTTCGAAAGATTCTCCGAATATTCATTGAATTCATTTCAGATTTCCTTTTCAATTTCACTCCTTCCCTTGGAATTCTACTCACATTGAAAGTCTCCTAAGAATTAATTGGCATTTCTCCTCACAAATTACTTCTATTTATTCTCATAATTTGTTTGGCAAACTCTCCTGAATTCATTTTCCGAATTCCTGTGAAGATGTCCTGGAGTTATTCTCAGATTTCATTGTAATCCTCCTTTAGTATTTTCAAAAAAAAAAATCCAAGGACATGCTCCGGATTCGTTTTCTCGCACAAACTTTATGAAATTGTGCTTAGAATGCCCTTGGAATTTTCCTCTGAAGCTCCTCAGAAATTCCTAAGAGTTTTCATTTTAATTATATTTAATAATTTCATTTCATTCAAATTTACTTTTAGGTCACTTTTTAGTCACTATTTTTACAACTATAAGTCACTATTTGGTCACTTATTTCATCAAAATGGTCACTAAAATCACTATTTTTAACATCAGTGATTGCTACCAGCCCTGAAGTTGTAACTGGACAATGGAGTGGAGTTCCAACCGGAGTCTAGGAGGGAATGTGTACTGTCATTTTAGATTGTTACATTTCACTTCAACAGTTGCAATGAATTTGACGCGCTCTTCTAAAACGAACCATCCCGTGGAAAACTTAACATGTATTGCGAATTTCGTTATTCGTTTTGTTGGATCATATTGTTGGAAGAAGATTCTCTTATTCCCGCGGGTTTCGCGTAAGTGCCTCTGCTCCAACCCTTTTTGGCCCTTCATACAGCAGTATGTTGATTTCAGAATGATGACAGAATTTGATCTTGTTGTTAAGTGGAGCCGCATGCAGGGCAAGACACAAGCTAGGATGTGGCTACTTACATACATACATTAGGGGACAATGAATGCCACCTATTGCACTATAGATCAAGATGGTGAAATAATGAATAAAAAAGTTATGATTTTTGAAAAAACTAAAGTTTTTGGAAAAATATACAAAACTTGGTTCAATTATTTTTTCGACTTGATGTATTGAAAGTACACCAAATTTACAATAAAAAGGCATTCAAATAAAAGTTTGCTAAGTCGCACCGTGATCACAGTGGGACGAATTCAAAAAAAGTGGGACATGGCTATTTGCGACGAAACTATTGAGCATAGCTTTTTGTTGTCGTCTAAAATGTTTCTTTATTTTTTAAGTACTTTATTTACGTAGTGAAAATATTTGGTTAAGGAGGGTATACACTCAGATAAAAAAAATAACTTTTTTATGTCTTGTTAAATTTGATGAACACCTATGGAAACATTGAAGATGAAGTCCTTTTAAGAAACTTTGTTCAAGGTGAAAACTTTCTATCTCTCAAGCGGACGAAGTTATAGGGTAAAAATGGACTACAAACGATAGTACCCCCTTAAAAAACGTTTTTTCATCATAACTTTTTTCTTTGAATTTTCTCGTTTTTTAAATATTCTACAAAGTTGTAAGTGCTTAGAAAATGCGCATTTTTGCAGAAGACAGTAAATCACTATCTCTTTGTTTAAAGGATTTACGCCAGTTTTTACAAATTTTTTACGCTATTTTTAAGGGGGTGTACCTTGCAGGTTAGCAGGTATTAGCAGCTAATGACAACATCATTTAATTCAGCAACTTATACCCTACTGTTTCATATACAATTCATAGGGGGATCCAAGGGGATGCTTAATAAATTTTCAAAAATTTACCTCAATGTTTTGTTACGTTTTGCTGTTTTCATGAAGATTTTTCCAAGTATGTACATATATGAAGGCAAAAAACGTGTTGCTTACTGCTAATTATGACAAAATAAATCATTATGGTGAACATTTGCACTAGCTATCAATATTAAATGGCAATACAGCAGCTTGGTAACACATTTATTTGAACTTATTTGCGTTTAATCCCGTAATTGATGTTGACACTAACGAATCCTGGAATTTTCTTGATTCACGGCGCAGACATTATAAGAGCTTCTATTCTTCCTGTTGGTACTCTATCAGAAGAACCTTAATAATACCGAAATAAGGACATCAAAAACTTTCGAGAACATCGGCAAGGAAATGTTCACGGTACAGATATGTGCTTTTTTATATTTTCTAATCATATTTAAGCTTTATGTTTTGTTGTTGTATTCAACAATGTAGCCACAAATCAAGACATTTTAAGCCGACTGATAATGTCTTCAGACCTATTGATTTCATCAATGCGAAAGATTTCAAGAAGGAAAAGCATTCCATTCAGAGGAGATGCATTGAAGTTTTTGAACGAACCGAGTATTTTAAAGAACGAGATGACATGTTCATCCAGGGATGAAGATTGGGAGAAGAATTATCAACTGTATTAAAAATTGTAACCAAACAAGAATCAAAAGAGTTATAGAATAAATGTTTTATCACCTGCTTAATTTCCGTTTACTTTTGATAGCTAGTGCAAATGTGCACCATAATTATTTATTTTGTCATAATTAACAGTAATCAACACGTTTTTTGTGTTCATGTATGTACATACTTGGAAAAATCTTCATGAAAACAGCAAAACGTAACAAAACATTGATGTACATTTTTTGAAAATTTATTAAGCATCCCCTTGGATCCCCATATGAATTGTACATGAAACAGTAGGGTATAAGTTGCTGAATTAAATGACGTTGTTTTTAGCTGCTAATACCTGCTAACCTGCAAGGTACACCCCCTTAAAGTTAGTTTAAAAAAATTGTAAAAACTGGCGTAAATCCTTTCCACAAAGAGATAGCGACTTACTGTCTTGTGCAAAAATATGCATTTTCTAAGCACTTACAACTTTGGAGAATATTTAATAAACGAGAAAATTCAAAGAAAAATAAGTAGAAGGGTCTGTGACTAGGGGCCAGGCATACCAAAAGTACCGCCTCATGACAGTATTTCAACGGCTGTCGCTTTCTTTTTCCTACGACAGCCTTGAGATTGAGCTATAAGCGACAGCCCACAGTGAGGCTGTTATACGACATGCAACGTTGCCGTCCCGTGCAGTACACGACAGCTCGTTCTTAGTCATGTATTTTGTTCGTTCGGCTATGACAGCCTCGGATGGTCTTTCGTAACGTTCCTCGTACATACAACAAGCAGTCCGTCAAACTGCCGATTCGTTGTTGCTGTCTTTGAAATTTTGTTTGTATGCCGTAAGACTGCTACTACACTACCAGTGTGACGCCGAAGCTCGTTCGGTTGCTATCATGTTCGTGCTGCCCATTGCAAAATTTGCATCCGATATTTTTTGAAAACACGCGGTCTTGAGCAGATCAGACATTCCGACATTCCGGCGAAAAATATAAGTCTACCCGACACCAACCTGACTTATACCAAACCCCAACCCGATGTTGGCCCAACATTGACCCGACATAAACACATAATTGGCCCGACATCGACCCGATATGTCTATTCGGGATCATACTTCTGGTTTTCTTCCATACTCCACTGCCGTGTATCAATTGTATATAATGTCTCATGACAGCCTTTTCGAGACAGCCACTTGGGTAAGCTGAGGGATGTCGTCGGTTTGTGAAGGCTGTCATGACGACATAAACATTGAAACCCTGGTCATAAAGAAATGTGTAAATACAGCCCATTCGGTTCACTACGTTCCAAGCACGATGATTTTTGCAAAGCGGGTATAGATGCGACTGTTCTAATACAGCTTTCATTCTTTCGTGCGTGCGCTGTTACCAATACACTTCGAATTCAGATCTGAACGTACGGTAGCAAGTGGTAGTAAAGCACACAAAGCAACAGTCAATTCAGGTATAAACCAACTGTCGCGAGAAGGCTGTACTATTTGGAAGCCTGCTAGGGGCACGAACGGAAGCTTGACGTAGGACCGCTAGTAGACGGAATAAATGTGAAAAGCATTTAGTTCTTTTAATTGATCAATTATCTATTATCTCAACTCTTTCCGTTTTTGAATTGTACACATTTAGATTTTTTTGCCGAGATGGGCACTCGGCATTTTATTTTGCTGGAAATTCAGCAAAAAAATATGTTTGTTAGCTGAGATCTCGGCAAAATTCCCGTTTGTTAGCTGAATCTTGGCAAGATTTTTACTGAGATCCAGCAAAATAAAATGCCGAGCTGCTCGCTGGTGCTCATATCGGCGAAAAAATCTAAGTGTGTAGGCGTACCAAATTTGTAGTATTTTTTTTCAAAGAGAAAGTTGATTAAGAGAATCAATCAAAATCACTTGCACCCCTGCTTCCAAGTTTGGTTACAAGATTACAACTCTAGAGAGCATTTTGTGTGGGGGCTTGTGGTTCTGAATATGGACAAACAAGCACAGATAAATTCTATTCCAACTCTTAACTGATGTAAGCTTGATGGCCCTGAAAAGGGCCGTTTTATTGAAAAGGAAACCCATGTCCACTTACGCTTGGCGTGTTTAGTGTGGGTGAGGTGACTGCATCACGGACATCATTTTCCAGGAACACCTTCAGCACACCTCGTAGATTAGACCGGAGATACGTTTGACACCACCACGGCGAGCCAGACGACCGATGGCGGTTTTCTCGAAGAACTTTGCGACAACGCTTGGCGCCTCCTTTACCAGACCTTTTCCTCCTTTGCCACGACCAGTCACAGTCAATTGTTGTGAAGGAGTGGACTAGCCACCACCTTCCTACTGCTGCTATTGCTGACCACGCCGTCCGAAGCGAAAATGAGCTAATGTCATACAGCAGCGCTCTTTTATATCTTTTCAGGTTAAAGCAGAATGATGTGCAACCAAGTGGTATAAAAGCTACAAAGACTCCTCCCATTATGAGTAGTTTGCTATTAAGTAGCGACACTGGCTCTTTTCCTTTTGCATACACGGCGAATGAGAACGACCCAAATTTGAGTTTAGTTCACTCATAATCGTCAAAAGTGCAGGAACTCAGCGATGAGTAAATTTGTCTCATGGTTTCCTGTGGAAAACCTAAAAAATCTGCTAGAAAATGAGGAAATAGACGAAAATTTTATTCAGTCTCGGAGTAGAATCCAATCTCTTCTTTTCTCAAATTTTGGAATTTTTCCCTGGAAAATCCTGAAAAAAACCTGGGAAAACATGAGGCAAATTTACTCATTGCTGAGTTCCTGCAATTTATTTCTTATTTCTGAGATAACTAAACTCAAATTTGGGTCGTTCTCATTCGCCGTGAAAGATATCGGCGCCAGTGGTTAGCGTGATTACCTCTCACCCCAGCAGGCCTGGGTTCAATCTCAGTCGGCGCCACCGGCATGTTCTAAGGCATAACATCTCTGATCACGCCTTCCTTCGGGAAGTAAAGCCGTTGGTCCCCGGTTGAGTTGATGGGTCGATTGGTAGGGTCCAGATGTGGGAGCTGCCTCCTTGGCATCGGTAGCATTGGAGCTCAGTACGGAAAACAAATCTCGCGTCACTTTTCAATAGGTCCTATCTACATTGATCGATTCTCTTCATCGACACTCTCTTTCGTAAATGACTCGGCTTCACAAATGTTTCCTGCCGTCTTCGTCGAATTAGATGCTAGATTGTTGCTTCTTCCATCGAAAATATCCGGCCGTGGCGATTCAAAGTTGATCAAGGTTGATCAAAATAATGTATTACCCCTGCTTCCAGTTTGATTACATGAGCATTTTGTGTGATCGTTGGTTCTGAATATGGACAAACGGGCAGATGAATTCTATTCCTACTCTTTACTGTAATAAGCGCGGTGGCCCTGAAAAGAGCCGTTCTGTTGCAAAAGTTGGTGATGCTTTAACCTCCGAAACCAAACAGATTGCGTCTCTGTCACTTCAAAACGTAGATGACATCTATGGCCGCCTACGCTTGGCGTGTTTAGTGTAGGTGACAGCATCACGGATCTCATTTTTCAGGAACACCTTCAGCACAACTCGTAAATCAGACCGAAGATACGTCAGATATACGAAGATATCTTGAAGAATTTGCGTTTGGTTCTGAATATGGCGATGAGTGTGCAAAATATTACGCAATTCTATCTTCCCTATTCACACGCGCCCGAGGATCGGAGGCGAATGCCACTTCCACTTGTTTCGTCTACTTACTACTCTCTGACGACTGTGCTGGGGAAGCAGCATATGCATGTAGGTAATTGGTGGATTTTTTAGGTAATTCGACGTTTTTGGACAATGCTGGACATTTACCAGTTTTTCAATAGTTTCTTGTTGAAAATCAACATTCGGAAGCATTGTTATCGATGCGTAGCCATATTTTTGATCGATTGATGATAAAATTATTGAAATTGGACCAGGGGCAGCTGAGTTATTAACGTTCAAAATCTTTCATAATTTGGTTACATGTTCCATTTTCGGTTTTCACAAAGTGTACCCCCATATAGAAATCAAAGACGTAGTCCTACGTCAAAAGTTATGGTGAAAAAACGTTTTTAAGGAGGTACTACCGTTTGTAGTCCATTTTCACCCTATAACTTCGCCCACTTGAGAGATAGAAAGTTTACACCTTGAACAAAGTTTCTTAAAAAGACTTCATATTCAATGTTTCTATAGGTGTTCATCAAGTTTAACAAGACATAAAAAAGTAATTTTTGTATCTGAGTGTATACCCTCCTTAACCAAAAATTTTCACTGCTTAAATAAAGTACTTAAAAAAATAAAGAAACATTCTAGAAGACAACAAAAAGCTATGCTCAATAGTTTCGTCGCAAATAGCCATGTCCCACTTTTTTTGAATTCGTCCCACTGTGCGTGATCACATGGAAAATGGTTTATCTTCCCTTGAAAACCATAATAGGTATGGTTCAGTCAACTTCATTCGAACCATTTAAAGTTTTGACCATATTGATTAAGGTTTTCAAAAACCTGACCATACAAACAATGCGTGGTTAAAAACGTTTACCGTACGAATTATAACTTTTTCTCATACATGTGTTGGAAAGTTTCTATTGTATGATCATAACATAAAAGGTTCAAGTTTGATATTTAAAACCAATTTCCATTAACGTTCTAATAAGGTAGGATCAACAATTTTTTGTTAACTCTATTTGTTCCAAATTTAAAAAAATACTTTAAATGTTAACGTAGTGAAGTCCGAATCACAAAAGGCCGAAAATATTCTAAGGTACCACAAAATGCCGAAAATCGAA
Organism: Ochlerotatus camptorhynchus; assembly: GCF_037179485.1. Classification (NCBI taxonomy): domain Eukaryota; kingdom Metazoa; phylum Arthropoda; class Insecta; order Diptera; family Culicidae; genus Ochlerotatus; species Ochlerotatus camptorhynchus. Next base: position 5,178,228 of record NW_027040849.1, read on the forward strand.
AAGGCCGAAAACCAAAAAGACCGAATGCCAGAAAGGTCGAAAATTTTATCAAAAACTGAATTTGTTGAAAACCGCATCCAAATAATCTGTTAGCCTTTCTGCTCGCACAACTGACTCGGCTCGTTAAATGGTTTGCATTCACAAAAAATTAAGCCAAGATAAAATTAGATATAGAGGTGTTCTCACTTGCTGACTTTTTGGAGAAAAAAAACTAGTAAGTGGTAAGTTGCGGGTAAGAGAAGGGTTAGGAAATCTCGCCTAACTTTTCAAAAGGTCCTATCTAACATTTCACTCTTTTCGAGAAAAACGAGGTTGAAGATTGACAAAATCTTTTTTGATATTATTTTAAACCAAATCAACTTTTGACATTTTTAAGACCGCATATGACATTTTGCTCTTGTCAGGTGTACATTGGACATATTATATAGAACGTTTTGTTATATTCACAGCTACATAGGTCATTTATGTTTTCAACATCAAGCATTATGAGTATAATTTAAGTTATACGAGTTAAACGATCAATATGAGTATTGGACAATGCATCAACTTTTTTTTTTTAACGGTATATCGCAACACTGCCCACAGATTGTTTTGTACGATCCTTGGTGGTCGCGTAAGCTGCTTTTTATTTTATAACAGTGTTGTATAAGGGGCTGTTCATTAACTACGTAGACAGTTTTTTGGGATTCTTGACCCCCTCCTCCCTGCGTAGACAATTGTCCATACAAAAAATTAAAATTTGTATGGGCCGTGGATAATTGTCAACCCCCCTAAACTGTGTAACAATCTCCTATTTGGTTGGTGAATTGTCGAACACTTCTTCGAAGTATAGTAGCAATTAAAGTCAAAATAGCAGTGTTAATGTACGATATGGAGAAGTGGTTCCCGCTCAATACTCTTTGCAGGCCGGCTAGCCCCTCACAGAAATTAAGGTGCGCTAGCTACCGATGGCCGGGAATGAAAGGAAAATGACTTCGTTCACAAGAAACTCAATCAGGTACGAAGTGATCGCGCAAGATGGTCTTGCCACTCAATGGTATAATGTGCATGTCATTAGTGCTTAATTCTACTCTACATACATACGCTATTCTTCTTTGCTCCATGTGTCGTTGGGGGCCCCGTACTGCTGCTGCAACTGCATCACGGCCAACGAAGTCACTCGTTCCCTGCCGGCTGTCGCGCGACCCTCAACACCGTTGTGGGTGTCGCACTACTGCACTGCGACGTCGCCTAGGCGAGCACTTTCGCCCCGCCCAGAGATGCCAGATCTACGGAAATCTCCGTAGATCTACGGATTTTGCAAATTTTTGCGGAAATACGGATCCGTAGGCAAAATCTACGGAATTTGGTACAGTTTCTACGGATTTTTTCTTCAGTGAACGTCTCCCTTCAGAATCTCAGTCAACACATTTTCTGTGATAATCGACTGATTCCGATATTTGCAAAACAATTACAGTACCAAACTAAAATGCCATACGACAGGCTCTGTCATACGACACTGTCGCCGAAGGCCGTCACAAATGTATGTATTTTAGTTTTTAATATACTAAGAGCTGCTGATGTTGTGCTTGTGTAAATTCTGAAAATAGCAAGCAACGATGTCCTAGTTATAACATTTCTGATCAGAAATGGTTTAATTTACACCAATTGAGGAATTAGAACGAAATCAAATGTGTCATATGATAGTTATTTGATAATTTTCTTTTTGCTCGAATGTTGTTCTACCGTTTGCGTTGTGTAAGAGAGACGACGCTCTCTTCCCCATGATGATCAGGCCGTCATCAAAAAGCACGCAATCCATAAGTCGTCGTACTTGTCTGACTTTATAAAGGAAACTACGGTTAAAGCGTGGCTTTCTTATTAGATTACGACACCACTGTACCGCCGCTACGGGATCATAATTGATCAGATCGCCATAGATGGTCTTGAAACCCCTGCAGTGGCTCCTCAAATTGAGCTGGAAACCTTTGCCGTGGATAATGAGACAGAATGGCTGCTTGGGCAACAGGAAACGCTCCTATGGAATGAGATGCCTGGAGATCGCTCCCGCGTAAAACAAGGTTCCTCTGTCATTAATATATGATGAGCACGGCAAAGAGATAGCTTTTCCTGCCATATGTTTCGGACATCTACGGAAATTCAAGCCAGGGGTTCAGGTGACATATTTCATGATGGCATCCAGTGAAACTCGTCGTCAAGGCAGCCGTTTAGCCAAACCACAACATTTGTTGTATATGACAATGAAAGTTCTTCGCCTTAGAGTTTCCGAAGGCTTGCAATGCACTTTTAAGTGCACGGGGACTGCAAACAATACAGGTGTCAACCTTGAGGACCGCCTTATTTATGGAGCAGTGCATTGAGTGAAATCTATCCTTCCTCAATACCGAATTCAGTACAGTATTGTCAACAAAGGAAGAGAAATTTGTTCACCATGATGTGACAATTGGTAAATCCTACAATGTTCCTCACACTCAGTGCAAATGAGATGAAGTAGCCCCATTTGTTGAATCTCCTACATCGATTGTCAGAAGGACACAATGGCAATGACTTAACAAATCCTATACAGGAATTGACTGCACCAGTCCAGTGATAATCCAGTCACGGGCTGTGTGTACTTCAACAAGCTGGTTGACACGATTGAATTTCAGCACCGTGTAAGTCCTCACGCGCACATCTTGCTATGGCTGAACAAGGATCCCTGGGAAGCAATCAGTGAAAGTATGTTAAAAACTTCAGGTGCAACAGTATCATGGTATTCATGCCTGTACTACCATCGGCCCTTTTCAGGACCACCAAGATTTTCCAAAAGCGATAAATTTCTGAACATGTCCCAACTAAAATTCATATCAAAAGCTTCTTTTCAGGGAAATCATAGTCATACTAAAAAGTATAAACAGAGAGAACCCCGATCGAATTCCCATTCCGACACAAAACACAAGTCCTGCTGCAGTTACAGGAAGTATACACCACATTTTCTGAAAAAGACCGCGACCGCGGCTTCTTTGCACTCATTCCCGAAGTCTCTAACAACATATCTGTCAATCAAATATGTCAACATGAAGTCTTCAATGCACTAAAAATTTGGACGCATCTAAAGGACCAGGACCTGACGGAATTGCACCTGTATTCTTGAAGAATCTTTCAGAACAACTTACCCTTTCTTAAGAACGCCTTTTCAATATGTCTCTGAAAAATGGGAAATTCCCTGAAATTTGGAAATCGTCTCATTTGGTGCCTATTTTCAAATCAGGCAAGAAATCTGACATCCGTAATTATCGTGGAATTGCCATTATCTCTTGCATCCCAAGACTTTTTGAATCAATCGTAAACGACAAAAATTTTCAGCAAGTAAAAAATTAAATTACAAACAGACAGCACGGCTTTTTTAAAGGTCGTTCAGCTACCTCTAATCTTCTTGAATTTGTAACCTTCATTCTTAACGCAATGGACAATGGCAAGCACGTGGAAGCTCTTTATACTGACTTCAGAAAAGCATTTGACCGAATCGACTGCAAAAAATAGGAATGGAATCTAGGCTTCAGAATTGGCTCCAATCATACTTAACGCAACGCAAACAAATAGTTCGTTTTCAGAATAAACTTTCAGAACCTATTTCGGTCACCTCTGGGGTACCCCAGGGCTCTCATTTAGGCCCAATTCTTTTTATTTTGTGCGTAAACGACATTTCCTACATACTTAAAAAATAAAAGTTCTTATATATGCAGACGAGATGAAGCTCTTCATGGAAATAAGTAATTCTAGCGACACAGAAGAATTCCAGGATAAAATCAACTTATTCAACACTTGGTGTAGTACAAGTCTACTCCAACTCAATGTAAAAAAAAAAATGCAACGCAATTGTATTTAGCAGAAAAGTAGAAAAACCTCTTTTTGAAATATTTTTAGGCAACCAAAAAGTAGAAAAATGTAAATTTGTAAGGGACCTAGGTGTGATCCTAGACTCCAAACTCACTTTTGTAGAACATTATAATACAATTATAACGAAAGCTTATAGTATGTTGGGCTTCATTAAGAGGTTCAGCTATAATTTTCAAGACCCATACACTATCAAATTATTATATATTACATACGCAAAACCTATTCTGGAATACTGTAACCTGGTATGGAATCCGTACATTGCCATACACGAGGAACGCATAGAATCCGTCCAAAAACAATTCCTTTTATATGCCCTTCGGAAATTGAATTGGACCGCATTTCCTCTTCCATCATATGAAGCACGCTGTATGCTCATCAACTTACAAACACTCAAAGAACGCCGCGAATTTGCAATGCTTTTCTTCATCAATGACATTATTTCACATCGCATATAATCATCAGAAATACTTTCACAATGAAATTTCTACACACCCTGTCGGCATCTAAGAACACGAAAATTATTCTCAGAAAAATCATACTGAACAAATTACGCAAAAAATGGCCCCTTCAATCGAATGATGTGACAGTATAATCTACACTGTGAAGTCATTAGCATAGAAGAAATTAAAGCCCAACTAAAACATTATATAAATAATGCATAGTATGTAAGTAAAACATTGTAACCATTGTATGTAGTCTACTTTGCTTGACGAAATAAATAAATAAATAAAAAATAACATTTATTATATACGACCACGTAATCCAACGTCACCATTGCGTACAACCCCAAAGGGCTGTCCCTAGTAGTTTTTTTTTTCAAAAGTGCTTTCAATTTATCATTTAACGTAAAATTTCACTTTAGAACTAAAAAAAATGGGGCCTTCGACTAAAAAAATCCGTAGAAATCCGTAGATTTGAATAAGTCTACGGAATTGCATAGAAACAAATCTGGCATCTCTCCCGCCAGATGTCGCACGACAACGTCGTGTCCCTACTTCACTGTTGACTCCGGCTAACTTATCGCACGACTTCTCGGATGTCGCACTACCGTTCGGTCCCGATCGACTACTGCTGCAATGCACTATTGACGGTGCACCGCGATCACCAACAATACGTGGTAGCTTATCGCTCTCCTCGGTTCTTCTACACTCCTTGTCTCGGCCACCGTTGCCTCACGACGGCTCCTCGGATACTTTGGCTAGCGAGAAGCGCTCTTCTGATGACGGCAAGGAGGTAGGTGGCTCTGCGTGGTTGGCTAGGTCCTACCGGAAGAGTTCGGGTACGATGGCCAGCGTACAAACCAGCCGTTGGGATTAAAGCTACAATAAAAAGGCCCTCTAACGAGGCGACACAGCGTTAATCGATCCATCACGTCATCAGTTGTTGTTGGTGATAGACTTTACCTGATGAAGGCCTTTTCCGATTTTCGTTTTACTCTCCTCCGTCCCACTTGATCGGACCTTGCAGATTATTTGCACTGATGACGATGCCTTGACCTCCTGTCGTTCGATTGTTTGTAAGAAGGTATTTGAAACGACCCGAACGAAACACTCTTCCAACTCCAGAGATGATGGCCTCAAGTTGTATGCAAAGAAACTGCATTGCGCATGTTAGCATTTAAATAAGTTTTCGATCTGGAATGCGTCATACCGTGCCGGAAAGTCATTCCCGTTGATGTGTCCGTCCCTGGCCGAGCACTTTTACTGGTTTGGTATTTCGGTGGACCACTACATGCACTTTTTGGCAATCATCCAATTTTGTGGCACTACTTGGTGAAGCCAACCACACTCTAGCTGCTCTTTTAGCACAATGCCGAGCTATTGTCCCTTACGGATATTGTTCTTCGGTGCAGATGTGTGAGAGGGAGATCGATTTTTTCTTTCATAATCGATAACGATTCTATTGATAACGCCGTGAGAGATCTGAACGTATAACGGATGCTGTATTGTAGAATTGGTAGCGATTTACGGGATACACAGGAAGAAATTTGCTGGCGCATTTTGTCGGCATTATCTCGAAAAGTTTAACAACTGTCTACGTACAACTGTCAATTTTCATACTGCCGTGCTCTAACGGAACTATCCACATCTTCTAAAGATCATTCTCTAGCTAATTAATCATCACACTAAAGCTTCATGTTAGCATTTCCAACCAACTCTGAAAATCGCTAACTTCGCGTATGAAGTAACATAAAAACACTTTGAATGTCTACGTAGTTTATGAACAGCCCCTTATGTGATAAATCGTGGATGTTACTGCTTCCTGCTGGCTCAACGTTTCAGCCGCGGCTAGAAGAATCACATTAACATTAGTGTTTTCTGAATCCAACTCATCGCAAACAAAATTTATCTTTAGTACTCACCAAGAAGCAAATCAATGTTGGGTAATGTCCCGTCCGACATGGCTAGTTGAACGCTTCACCGAATAAAGGAATTACTGGAAATACTGGAAATAGTAGAAAAATTCTTGACATGAAAATTCCGATGTGCACAATCACATTGTTTGTTTGAACATTTTAGACGTTTGACTCGTATAAACACAAAGGACCGAAGAAGAGATCTGCATTGTTTTGGTTTTTCTGTTACTTCAGACGTTTGTCTTGATGAACATAGTCAAACGTCTTATGTAACAGTGAAACATCGTTAATGCAAATTTGGACTTCAGACGTTTTGTTAATTTAGACATTTACGGGGATGGGGTTTGAACTCGTGACTTTTGACGTTATTTGTCCTGGTAATAAAGGACAAAAACACAATTCAAGGATAACAGCCTGAACTTACTAATTGACCCAAAAATGCCATTGGTTGGGGTTTGTTGTAATAATAAGTATTAAGTAAGCACAATAAACGAGGAACTGCACCAAACCGGATTCCTAAAATGGTGCTGAAGTGAAGTAAAATACCTACAGTGAGGAATCTTTATTCACGGATGGTTTTTCCCGGATACTTGGACGCCGTTAGTTCGCTGAAAAGGATACCATATCCGGTCAGCGTTCTACCTGCTGAAGCATCTAGGAATACGGGCAAAAAAAAACCATCCGCGAATAAGGATACCCGACTGTACACTTTTTATAGTAAACAACTGCATTCGAATTCTGTTAGGTCATGCTTTGCAATCGTTGCGAGACTCTAAATTGCCTTCAATTTATTGCCAATCATCTAGGGTTTGGTGGGGCTTATTGAAATTATATTCACGAATAAGCGCAAGCATCTTCTCACGTGACTAACGAACACGTTAAATCACCATCTGTTCCATTTCAGATCAACCTAGTCACGGCTGACGGTTCCATAGACTGTCTGGACGTACCGGAAGCCCAAGAGGAACATGTATCCAAACTGCACCTGGCCGAGGCGTTGACCGCTCTGAAAATTCTCACGCAGGGCGGATGTTTCATACTGAAGATGTTTACCCTTTTCGAACATTCCAGCGTCGATCTGCTCTACCTGTTGTATGTGTGCTTCCGGGAGCTGCACGTCTTCAAACCGGCAACATCCAAGCCGGGTAACTCCGAAGTGTACGTCATTGCCAAGTACTTCCGAAAACCGGTCGGATTGGATGAATATTTGGATCGCCTGTTCGATGGACTGAATTCCGACTGTTCGATGTTTGATCTGCAGCACATTCCGGAATCATTTGTAAAGGAAGTTCGGGATTGTGCGGAGCTGTTTATGATGTACCAGCAAGACGTGATAGAACACAACATTCACTTCTACCAACACGAGGATCTGCATGAAGAAGTGAGATTGAGAATTTTCAAAGAGACAATGTGTAAGATGTTCTTCGACAAGTACAAAATCAAACCGATTCGACGGTCTGATGCAATTTTAAATGGGGTTGATGTCGCCAGTGGTTCACCGAACATCAATCCTCGGGATAACTATGGAACGTACAACGAACGAAGTATGCTGAGCTCGATCAGTGGTGACACACGACTGGGTATGTTAAGGGATAGGTTGAATGATTTCTACGACAGCATGATAAGCTTTATGCCACGATCGAGACTCACCGATCGGCCGTTTGCCAGCAGCCGATCTTGTGTGGAGATCATTCAACTTTGCTGCGGTAAATCGATACTGAAGCTCCTGAGCAGCAAATTTATCGTGATAACCTATGTTCGTTTTCTAAGCGAAGTTATTGACATCGTTACCAGTTTAATGCCGACCGCGGAAGAACAACCTACGCTTCTGACGTTGAACCGATCAACGTACACGCTAACAATCGACGTCAAAGCCTATGCCACCTTATACAGCTACGACATTTTCGAAAAAGAATTGTTCCATCACCTTCTTCAGTGCATCATAGATCTACCGCTGCAGGAAGGCATCGACCACCTGGTAGTGGAAAATTGGCTGCTGCTGACCCAGTTCTGCGTTGGGCTAGTGTTCTTCCTGAAAACCTACGTCTTCGAGCATATCGAGTCGACTAATGGTAACCAGTTGCGCTTTTCCCGCCTCAAGGCGGACGGAATTGACAGCCTACGATATTTGAACGAAACCATTCAGATGGAACAGAACGCATGTGCCGAGGGGAAGTCGGTGCTAGGAATCGTCCCCACTCAGGTGCTCTTCGATGGAAGCTTCTACTATGCTGTGATTAACTACAACAACCGATTGTGTTTGGACTACTGCACAGTACTGCTCGATGCAGGAAAGTGAGCCAATCAGTGATCTGTTCGAGTTTTCCCGGAACAAGGTGGAGCTTTTTCAATGCATTTATTACATCACTACATTATTTGCTTATGATTAGACGCACGAAGAAAAGAGTTCGTGTGAGTTTCGTTTTTTTTTCTATTCAACTAACCTGAATAAATTTGAGAATTGAACTTAACCAAAAGAAGTGCCAACGCGTTTTTCTGCATCCGAAATATCCGGTAATTAGTTCCGGCTCAGTGTTCAAGGCTAGATCTATTGGATGGCGCCGTTAAGTGGTAAGTATAAATTATTTTCCAAAGTCTGCTAAATACTACAAACATAAAAAATAACGGCAAAAAGGGGGAACTTTCAAGTTGAAATATGTGGCCAAAGCCCCATAGGTACCAACATAGAGAGCAAAACACTTTTGCCCCCACTCCCAATGATTTACGAACTCCCAAATAAACTATATATAGAAGACGTTTTACACTTTTATTATCTAGAAAGTTATCAGGGTGACCAGTGAATTGAGAAATCGGAAAAAAAAACGGGGAAATCCAGAAATTTGATATCACCGGAAATATTCCGTGAAATTAGATAAAAAAAAAATCGGTAAAAACAAAAATACCTTGTCCTCTATGCGGATGAAAATAAGATCCTGCTTCTTGGAATGTTTTTATGGCCCTTTGACTGAGCTGCCTTTTCAGGATTTTGTCACTGAAGAATTAGGAGCATTTGGATGGCATTCTATGGAAAACACCAAGATATTTCAGGATTAGCGACAAGGGAGTTTTGAAAGAACAATAGGTGAAATTTAAAGAGAGTTCTGAGTAGAATTTTAAGGTGGTTCTGATGAAAATTCGATGACGATTGTGAGAAAGATTCCATGTCCTTTTTTAATGAATATTCCAAATAAGCTCTTAGAAGATTGAGTTTCGAAGAAATTCCCGAAAGGAATATTGATGCTATTGAATTCTTAGGATAGTTCCAAAGTAATTTTGGAACAAATTGCAATGATGTTTTAAGAATAACTCCTAGTGGATTTCGGCAATCAGCAATTCTTCAAAAAATCTTCCTGAAAAATCTAAACTTTCCTGAAGTTTTCGGTGTTTTCCAATAACTTCAAACTGTCGTAAATATCTATGAACTTCAATAAAGTCCTCTAAACGTTCCTGAAGTTCGCAGAACTTTTTAAAAGTCTCCGCAATTTTCCTAAAGTTATTTGAACTTCCTTCTAAAGATAAAGCTTCATGTTAGATAGCATTTCCAACCAACTCTGAAAATCGCAAACTTCGCGTATTAAGTAACATAAAAACACTTTGAATGTAACAACTCAAAGGCGGGACCGGGAGTAGCCGTCAACAATGCTGATGATGGTACAGTACGCAACAACCACCCTACTGCTTTCTCTCTGAGATGACCACGTTGGTCATGACGAGAGGAGCAACACAATAGTTGGGTAAAGAAGAAATTGCATTATAACACACCTTCGACTGGAAATGCTCTCGGCAACGTGGGGCTTTAGGTAGTGATGAAACCACCGACAAACCGACATGAATGACCATTGCAAAAACAATAAAACTTCTGACCAAAGCATACTACTGACATCTGGCTCCATGTTCGCGGGAAATATTTAGCTGACCCATGAACCCGCATGCAAAAGTTATGAATTGGTTCGTGTCTGATCTATTCTGGACAAATTATTTTTATCTAGATAAAAAATCCTATTGTTTTGACAGTTTGGATCACTGTACATTTAAATCGGCCGTTCACGATTTTCGGACATAAGTCAGAATTAAGTGTCATGTCGGTTTGTCGGTGATGAAACGTCGCTAGAACTATTCCACAGCCGCAGACAGTAATGAGCAAAGGCGGCGCACACTTTTTGCATGTAGATTTGAAAACCTACGTCAAATCTCCGCGTACATCGTACGGGTTAGGCAAAAGGATTGCACTGCCGCATTAATGGCCCTTCGCTCATTTTCAACTTCTATTCAATTTTCATACTGCCGTACTCTAACGGAACTATCCACCTACCCCCTTCTAAGATCATTCTCTAGCTAATAAATTATTACACTAAAGCTTCATGTTAGATAGCATTTCCAACCAACTCCTCTTATTTGAACTGCCTTGAAGTTCTTTGATCTATCCTGAAGTTTTTGTAACTTTCTTGAAGCCCATGGAATTTCTCTTAATTTCTAACTTCCTTGAAGTTCTTTGGACGCGTCTGAAGTTTTCGTTCCTTATTTACTGAAATCTTTGGAACATTTATGAAATCCTCGGAATTTTCCATAATTTCTCGGACCTTTTAAAAAGTTCCTAATTTATTTTATGCAACTGCTCTGAAGTTCTCAAAACATCCCTGAAAATAATGAAACTGCTGGAAAATCTCTAAACTTCTCTGGAGCTCTCTGGCATACTCTGCAGATCGCGGTACTTTACTGAGCTTCTCGGAACTCGGATGTTCTGAAAGTTAGTTAGTTCTGAAGTTCTTCGCAATTCTCTTGAACTTCACGGTATTGCCCTGAAATAAATGCATTCCTGAAATTCTATGGATTCACGTAGAGACCAAAATATGTCTGAAGTTTTCTATACTTCTCAGGAGTTCTCCCGGAACTTCTTGAAGTTTCTCGAAATTTTCCTGAAGTTCATGAAGCTGCCCTAAATTCATCGAAACTAACCTTTACAGATATTTTAACTTTCCTGAAAATCAGCAACAATCCTGAATTTATAGGGATTGCTCTTAAAATCTCTGAGCATCCCTGAAGATCTCCAGACCCAGCTTCTCTGAGATTCTTGGAACTTCTTTAAAGTTTCTCCGATTTTCCTCAAGTTCACTGGATATCCTTGAATTTCTTAGAACATCTCAAAAGTTCCTGCAGTCTCCCTTTTCCTTTTTTGAAGTTCTCGAAACTTACCTGAAGTGCCCGAACTTTTACAAATGTTTTTGGATCTTCCCTTATCCCTTATTCCTCAGTATGTCCATGAAACTTCGCCGGTGTTTCCTTTCATTCCTCAGAACTTCTTTTGATAGTGTTCCTGGAATTAACCTGAAATTAATATGAAACTGCCCTGAAGATCTCTACGTTTCAAGACGATTGTGTCGGTCGCAACGTAGCAGCGCTCCCGGAGGCTCCGAGAGAAATAGGAGAAAAAGGACAGTGGTGAGGGTAGCTCGAGCACCGACAAACCGACATGACACTTAATTCTGACTTATGCCCGAAAACCGTAAACGGCTGATTTAAATGTGCAATGATCCGAACTGTCAAAAACATTGGATTTTTTTATGTAGATAAAAAAATTTGTCCTGAATAGATCAGACACGAACCAATTCATAACTTTTGTATGCGGGTTCATGGCTTAGCTAAATATTTCTCGCGAACACGGAACCAGATGTCAGTAGTGGCTCGAGTGTACCTTTTTCGAATAGGTAGGCTACTCTTCCTACCGATGTTGGGAATATCACCTCCGTCACGGAGAAGTGGACTAAGAAGAGGAAGAAAAATCAGGGCCAGTCCGATGGTGCGAGTGACGATGTAACAACGACAAACGGCAGCGACATCGGTGATTTCGGTGACGCCGTTGAAAACGAGAATTTGCGTTGCAGCTGAGTACAATGTGATGCTCCGTACGAAGTGACCGTGAACCACCGACAAACCGACATGACACTTAATTCTCAGTTATGCTCGAAAATCGTAAACGGCCGATTTAAATGTGCAGTGATCCGAACTGTCAAAACCATAGGATTTTTTGATCTAGATAAAAATACTTTGTCCAGAATAGATCAGACACGAACCAATCCATAACTTTTGCAAGCGGGATCATGGCTTAGCTAAACATTTCCCGCGAACACGGAGCCAGATGTCAGTAGTGTGCTTTGGTTAAAATTTTTGCTGTTTTTGCTATGGTCATTCATGTCGGTTTGTCGGTACGTGAGCTACCTGAAGGATTCCAATGCGGAATACTTTACGCATGACATCCCCTGTGAGAAGCCTTTCAAGTTAGTTATACCGAACTTCAACCCCAAGACCGAAATCAAGGGCCGGTACAAGCTGGCCCCAATCGCTGTCTTCTGGATGACGAGAAGAGACAAAAAAGTGAAGACGTACCCGGATTGTCTTTTCTTTGTGCACTTCCAGAAAGGGACGGTGACGCTCAATGCGCTGCAAGCTACCCGCTCGATCTATTCCATCATCGTACGCTACGGTGGAAACTAACGATTTTAAATTGGCTCAATACTTGACTAGCCTATTGGTCCCAAGCAAATCAATTAACGTACCCCATTCTAGTCAAAATTCTAGTACTACACAATATTTGTTTTGGTTCGCAATGAAAGTTTGACAGATAAAATGAGGGGTTAGTGGGTTTTCGAGGGGTGAATCGATTAGCTTGGGACCGAAGATAGTACCAGAGCTGAGCCAAAAAGTTGAGCACGTTTCTTCGGGACCTACTAGTCTTAGAGTTACCACTGTGGCCATACCGTGGCGGCCATCGTGACGTAAAACAATGCCAGCGGTGCCTCAATTTTAGACACGGTATCCGCAACTGTAACATCAAACCACGCTGCAGCAACTGCGCTCAAGAACAAGCCGACTGCCCTGCGGGTGGAGCCGTGGCGTTAAAATGCGCCAAATGTGGTGGTGCTCATCACGGTCCCGACAGACACTGCTCTAAACGCGAGGACTTTAAACGCATCCGAAAGCAGGTGGCAACCAACAATCAACCAGGACGGAGGATTTTCCGTCTCTTCTTGTTCCTCAGCAAAGGCAAGCGAGTTCGCTGGTGCAACCCGCCCCCTAAAGAAACTTCCGATGATTCTACTGGACAATCATCTCTGTTCTCATCGGATGAATTGATGGAAATTTTCGTCAACATGACTGGTGCTCTTCGTAGTGCCACATAAGCCCGAGCAGATCCAAGTACTCGGTAAGTTCATCATCCAGTATGGCGTCTAAACCGCTAACTATCGAACGGTACCTATGCCGAAGATTTGGAAACGCAGTGCAGGCGTATTTCTGTTTCCGAGCCGAAAAAGAAGGAGGACGAAAACGGCCAGCGGCTCATTCATCGACAGAAACGTTGCTGCTCTTCTGTATTTGCTGCTTAGAAAACGACGAGCCTGTGATTTGATCAATGTCATTTTTGAGGGATTGGTTAAATCATTCAATGTTTTGTACACAATTTCAGTTTATATTTAATACCAAGTTGTTGTGTGCTGGGATTTAGACATTGCTGTTGTATATGCAAATCCACAAGCTAGTTTCTTTTCTCTTTTCTTTTCTTTATTCTCCTTACAGAAAGCGAGTAATGGTGCTGTAACCATAAGCCATATAGGGCTAGGATAAGAGTTAGTGCTCATGTCCCATCCATCCGAAGAAATGGAGCATCACTTAACCTAGACTAGATTCTTGCAACGACCAAACATTTATGTATTACATAACAACGAAACGTACGGTAGCGGCGCCGGTGGTGTAGTGGTAAGCGTGATTGCCTCTCACCCCAGCAGGCCTGGGTTCAATTCCAGTCGGTGCCGCCGGGATGTTCTGAGGCATAACATCTTTGATCACGCTTTTGTTCGAAAGGGAAGTAAAGCCGTTGGTCCCCGGTTCATGAGTTGATTGGTCGATAGGTAAGGTCCAGGTGTGGGAGCTGCCTCCCTGGCGTCGGTAGCAAGGTGCTCAGCACGGAAAACAAGATCGACGGAAAACAAATCAAGGGAAAAAAAAACGTACGGTACGAGATGTCCAGGTTTTATTCATTCATTGAATTTTAAAGCATCGTGTTTAAACCTTAGGTTAAAACAAGCCCCATGTTTCTGAATCAGCTTGCTCCTTAAAAGCCGCACAATGGGCCTGGCAGTTTTGATATGCGTTGCGCATTTGTAATGTGTAACGTATATCAAATAGACAAAAAAAATGATGAAGGTATATCCATAGAGGTAACTCTAAGACCAGAAGAAACGTGCTCAACTTTTTGGCTCAGCTCTGGTACTCTCTTCGGTCTCAAGCTAATCGATGCACCCATCGAAACATAGGAAAATCCACAAACCCCTTATTTATCTGTCAAACTTTCATAGCGAATCAAAACTAACATTGCGTAGTACTAGAATTTCAACTAGAATGGGATAAGTTAATCGATTTGCTTGGAACCAATAGGCTAGTCAAGTAGTGAGCCAACATAAAATCATTAGTTTCCACCGGTTGGTATATCCACAGTCAACAGACATAACTCTTGCACTTCATAGAACACGCATTTAACGATCATTTTAAATTTTTCTTAGTTGGTAGTACCAACAATCAATACGAAACTAACGATTTTAAATTGGCTCACCACTTAAGTAGCCTATTGGTCCCAAGCAAACGATTAACGTACCCTATTCTAGTTGAAATTCTATTACTACACTATGTTTGTTTTGATTCGCTATGAAAGTTTGACAGATAACATCAGGGGTGTGTGGATTCATGCAGAACATGCAGGGGTGAGTGAAATAGCTTGGGACTGCTTGAGACCTTTGTTCTGGTACTGAGTGAGCCAAAAATAATAATGATTTTCTTCGGGACCCAGTGGTCTTAGAGTTACCTCTATGTTAGTACCATAGAGGTTACTCTAAGACTAGAAGGTCCCGAAATAACGTTCTCAACTTTTTGGCTCAGCTCTGGTACTCTCTTCGGTCCCAAGCTAATCGATGCGCCCCTCGAAATATTAACAAAAAATCCCCGAACCCCTCATTTTATCTGTCAAACTTTCATAGCGAATCAAAACAAACATAGTGTAGCCGGCGCCGGTGGTGTAGTGGTAAGCGTGACTGCTTTCTAACCACCCCGATGGGTCTGGGTTCAATCCCAGCCGAGGTCGGTGGGATTTTTGTGATGCATAAAAATCTCTGGTCACGTCTTCCTTCGGAAGGGAAGTAAAGCCGTTGGTCCCGGCCCATGTGTGTTTGAATGGGTGCGATATCCTACGCAGGTGTGGAAGCTGCCTTCCTGCACATTCGATTGCTGTCAATGGATGGCAATCGATGTCCGTCGGTGATTGGCACTAGATTGCGGAACAGAGACCGACGTTAAATAAAGGAAAGAAAAAAAAAAACATAGTGTAGTACTAGAATTTCGACTAGAATGGGGTGCGTTAATCGATTTGCTTGGGATCAATAGGCTAGTCAAGTAGTGAGCCAATTTATAATCGTAATTTTCGTATTGATTGTTGCTATTACAGTGTGCGCAATAGATGGCAGTAGTGTTTTAGTGACGATGTTTTACTGTGAAAAATATTCAATGCGTTATGTCTGTTTGTCTGTGATATATCCACCATTTTCCAGAATGCTTTCAACAACTGGTTGTGTTGGTGTTAGATTAGATTAGATGAGAAAACTGATTGTATTCTGTAGGAGTTCAGTCGTAGTTCCTCAAACTATGGAGTAATAATAACTTGAAACGTATCTTCCCGAAAGCGTATTTAATAGCAAACTGCAGAACCTAAATTTCTGGTTTACTTTAGCTTGTAAACACCATTTAGTTACTGTTACGATGTTTGCTCATAATTCGACACAGAACCACAAACACTTATTAGATTTTTACTCCAACGAAGCACTATTTAACAATCAGTTCAACGGTTAAATCAGTTACTGACTCTAACCGGTTCATAGAAAAACAAAAAAAAAACAAAAATGAAGTGTTCATTCTTGCTGTCGTTCCTGATACTTGCTGTTGAGTTGTCGTTAATGTATGCTCAAAAGCAGGAAATGAGAGATTGGGAAGATGACAGTAACATCCATTACCTTTGATCAGATATCGGAATTGTTTCAATTACCATATCTCTCCACAGTTCTCCCGATATTCAAGAGAAGTCTTCAGGGTGTAATATACGATAATGCATAGCTCCATGTGGTGCGGAACTTTTAAAACAAGAAGGAAAGTCAGTAACATCGTACGGCAGTTAATTATGATAAACATGCTTAGAAAAATATATGTTCCTGTAAAACGTTGTTCAAGATCTGAAGGACCTTCAATTCCCTCATATGATAAATCTGATGAAAATTTCCGTTTTTTCGATCACACTACACACGAAACTTCAAGCTGATTTTACTTAACAATTATTTATTGAACTTACACTTAACATATAAAACAAACTGATTTCAAAAATATGAACAGAAACACCTTCCAATTTGACACCGTCCTGTGGCGTATCCTCGGCCTCTACACTGGGACCTACAGTTGGGGCTGGTACAATTCAGCACTTGTACGAACATCCGTTTCGAAGGATCTGCACCGGAAAATCGAAGATTCAATTACTATGATCACAACTTTTCACCAAAAAAAAAACATCATTCACTTACTGATGGCGTTGCTCTCCGTTTCTGTGGCAATTGCAGCCGACCGCGTGGCAGTCACCGCCAGGAACAGCATTAGAATGCAGTACAAATATTTCATTCTGTTGCTTTTTCCTGAGTGCCTTCGAGTTTGGTCCTATTAAAGCAAACAGAAAAAAAAATCTTCTGCGACCGATCCACCCGAGCAAAGTAAGTTTATTAATCAAACTAAAAGCATTCCCTCGCGAACCAATTACCTTATATTGAACCCCAACCAAGCCAAGCGCCAATTCATGTACCGTGATCCTTATCATCCCAGGTGCTACACAGGAAATTCTTCTGGCGAATTCCTGTGTACCTGCGACGGTTATGATGCGATGGGGCTCGTTTGTCACTGATAACAAAGCTCTTCTCTCTCCTAGAAAACTCAGAACAAACATCGAGCAACGATATGACGAAGGTGCGCGTTGATTGACATCGCTTGAAGAACGAAGACCCCCCGAAGAACACAGCCGCACTCATTGAGGGAAATAAACGATTCTTTAGAACTAAGACGACGTACCTAGCCGACCCAAGCCCGATGTTTTCTGTCACATGATGAGTTGCAAATACAATAGTACATGGCGGAAATGATAACACTGTTGTCGACAACAGTTACAGTTGAAAATCAACAAGTCGTATGGGGGAGCATCCATTAACAATGTCACGTTCATGCAGTAGGCCCAACCGGTGGGAACTAACGATTTTAAATTGTCTCACTACTTGACTAGCCTATTGGTCCCAAGCAAATCGATTAACGTAGCCCATTCTAGTCGAAATTCTAGTACTACACTATGTTTGTTTTGATTTGCTATGAAAGTTTGACAGATAAAATGAGGGGTTCATGGATTTTCTTATGTTTCGAGGGGTGCATCGATTAGCTTGGGACCGAACATAGTACCAGAGCTGAGCCAAAAAGTTGAGCACGTATCTTCGGGACCTTCTGGTCTTAGAGTTACCTCTATGATAATACCATAGAGGTAACTCTAAGACTAGTTTTGTAAGTTGCATTCAATTTGGGTATCATTTGACGCCTGGGAGGAAAAATAAGGTCGTGCAAAAAGTGAATCGGGTGTATTTACGATGTTCTAGGTTCTAGGTCAGTTTATCAACGACAAGCGCAACTTTAAACATTTTCATTGCAACGATCTATGTCCAAATTAATTAATCGAGTCGCATCATTTACGATACATTTTACAGTGACAGCTCCTTCCACAGTGGTTAAATAAGAGACGCGCGAAGACTGAAGCCAAAAGTTCAAATCGAACCGTCAAACGCGGTTCCAATCGAGCAATATAAATAAACACGAGCGCTTCACGAGGAAAAGCGTGAGGAGTATTGAGATGGCGGTTAAAATTTCATTTTAGAGATTTAAATAATTATAATTAAGTTTTCCTAATAAAAAAATACCATAAACGAATGACAACCCAAATTATTGAACTGTTCTACAAATGGTTTGAATTATACCCGAAACACGTCGTTAGGCAACATATGCATAACAATTTCATTATGGTTGCGTATGAAAAGTGCAATTGAATACTATTTGAATTTTGGAATACAAATAAATCACAAGTAAAATCTTTTGAGGACAATTGTTATTTAACAACACTCACTTGAAAAGTTTTTTTGTTGTTGTTTGTTCCCCATATAAAAAAAAAATAATTTTAAAAATTATACACTGGTTCTCGGCTTCGTGAATTTCTCTTGGACATTTGAGCTATTCTAGAGTTCTATAAAAAACAACATATTCTCAACCGATTGACTTCCTTTCCGTATTTCTACCGGTTACCCTAAATACTTATCAGCGAATTTGTCACGGATTTTTTTTTCGTAATTCATCATTACCAGAACAAAACCTAAGGTATTAAAAAAAGCTTGCCACAGAACTGCTGTAAATGCTCAGCAATGAAGTGGCTGTCTCTGTTGTCGTTTGTGATCGTTGCCGTTCAGATGGCGCTTTCCTTGGGAGTCTATGAGCGTCAAACGAGCATGGGTAACATCGAATCACTTTTTTTTTCATTTCAATCGTAAATCCTCCTACTGATGTTTCTTTCAACGATAGCTAAGGGAACGAACGGCTGCAGAGATGACGATTGTAGAAGGAGCTGTATTCAAAGTGGACATGCCAGCGGAGCTTGCGAAACCGTATGGTCTGGTATAGTATCTTATGATCGAAAATGTAAATGTACTTGGTGAAACTAAGGGTGCCAAAAACACTTACCCGCGTTTGCACTTACATGTGAATCTGAAGATTTAGTATACTAACGTGGATTAATGACTTCTTCGAAAATAAAATCCATGTTTTTTTTGCTAATCCGTCCCACCGGGAATTCAGTGTCTGCCTTCAGCTTAGTGTTTTAGTGTTCTAATAGCACTCCCGCTGTTCCAATCAGAGGGTTTTAAGTTCGCTCTCAAGTGTTTTCGAGACCGGCACCAGCAGTTTTGCCTCTCGGTTTGGACCACGGGATGTATTCAATTACTGTCGGTGTGGAGTTCTATGAAAAAAAAAGCACACGGCAACCTTTTTTTTAGCGATTTGTGAAAAATTATAAAAATTTAGATAACGTATAATTTTCTAGTTAAATTTTTTTTTTATATGAAAAGCTTGTGAAAATGCAATCTTTTTGAAAAATAAGAATTGAACAAAATCGTAGAACAACAACTTTTGGGAAATTTCTTGAACTTTTTGTTCATATGATTTTTTTTTTTGTAATTTTTGCATAGAGAACAATATTTGAGACTTTTTGAATCGTTTTCTGTGTAAACAATACAAAAATGTTTCGCAAAAAAAAGTTCAACCATTTGACCCAAAATTGTTGTTCTACGATTATTGTAATTTTTCCAATCTCAAAGGTTCTAAATATTACAAAAGTTTGCATTTTCCACTAGCTTTTTTTTTACGTAGGACCGTCTTTAATTTCTATACTGGGGGTACACTTTGTGAAAACCGAAAATGCAACATGAAACAAAATTAGGACAGATTTTGAACATTAATAACTCAGCTGCCCCTGGACCAATTTCAATAATTTTATCACCAATCGATCAGGAATATTTCTACGAAATGCTTCCAACTGATGATTTTCAACAAAAAAAACCATTGAAAAAGTGGTGATGTCAAGCATTGTCCAATGTACAAATGAAAAGTGATATTTTTTTTTTTTTTTTTTTTTTTTATATCTTTATTAAGGAGACTTTCAGCCGTTGGCTGGCTCGTCTCCGAATACCCCAGAGGGGGGTATTCCTAGGGGAAAAGGGGGTTTACAGAGTTTTTAGAATGTACAGAGTTTTGGTTTTAGAAACTTATGTTTCCTGTCTCAGCTAGCTGTCAAATTTTCATTTCAAAGGCTGTCTAAAGGACCCCGGTAGAGCCCCACCGGCAGAGACGGTTGCCGGGCCTGCTATCAATATCGTATTTTAAATATTTTTGTAGATTCCTGCTTCCTTCGTAAAGCAGATGAGTTAGATTTCCGCTACCGGGTCGTTTTGGAGGACGTCCCGAATGTTGTCGGCCAGACCGTACAACTCCCGTGATCCGTGGAAACACGGGCAGTTGATAAGGATGTGCTCAACCGTCATCGTTGTTCGGCACGCGTCGCATCTCCTCCGGAAGCCTCCACTGCTGCTGCTTCCCATGTTGTGAGTAATCCGGGTGTGACCGGTTCGAAGTCTGGAGAGTATTCTCTGTTCCGCGTAACTTTTGGTATCCGTCCATGGAGCCGTTTCCCCTTTGACCTTTCTAATGAAAAGCTCTTGGTTGCTGTTCCATTCGTTGCCCCATGCTGACCTGATGGTAGATTTTATCCAGACTTTCAGGTCTTGTCTGGGGACCGACTTGTGGGCAAGACGGCCGCTTCGTCCGGTGGCCGCGAGGTGGTCGGCTTCAATGTTACCGGCGATTCCGCAGTGGCCCGGTATCCACATGAAGGTGGTGCCGGGTTGTGTGTGCTTCTGGATGGCCTGAATCCACGGGTGGCGTGCAGTGGAAGATTCCAATGCAGCCAGAGCGCTGGCGGAGTCCGTGAGTATGCATAGAGGGGAGGAGGATGGTAGGGAGGCCGCGTAATGTAGGGCTGCTGCTTCTGCTGAGAAGACCGAGCATTGGTCCGGGAGTTTCCAGAAATGGGATGTTCGGCCATCAGTTACTCCAAAACCTACTCGGCCCCTAGCCTTCGATCCGTCGGTGTATCGGAGTTGGTGGTTATGGTACATCGTTCTCAGTCGCTCGGTGAGGCAGGTTCTCATTTCCGCCGAGTTGTCCCCTGCTCTGAATCGGTTGGCCATGGTTCTATCTGATCGGATGGGGGAGGCATCCCACTCCCTGGATCCGACCCAGTGGAGTTTAGACACCGGAGGGAGCTCCTGGTGGGCGGTCTCCTGGAGAATTCGTTTCCCCTCCGAGAGGAGATAGAAATCTCCGAGTGATAATTTTATCAATATTTTCATGAAATCAACGTTCTTCCCTAACTCAGTCTTAGAAATGAACTAGCCTTCGGCTAAAAATCTCTTAAATAAAGAATTAAAAAATCAATTTTCAATCAGTGCCTTAGACTTTGCTACTTCCCCTCGGGCTGGAGGTCAGCTAAAGACATCTCCATCCGGAAGCCTGGGTAAGATCCGTCCTCTCTTTTAAGTTACCAACCCATCAGCCTTCTCTCGGGGTTATCTAAGTTGTTCGAAAGAGCAGTATATCACCGACTCCTGGCATCTGCCGATGGAAACAACTTGTTGCTCTAGGAGCAGCTTGGCTTCCGTAAAGGTCGCTCGACTATTCACCAGCTAGCTCGAGGGACAAACATTCTCAGATGAAACAAGTCTGTACCTAAAACATATGCCATGGCATTGTTGGACGTTGAAAAAGCGTTCGACAATGTCTGGTATGATGGCCTGGTCTACAAATTGCAGCGATACGGTCTTCCAATCTTCCTTGTGAAGATCATTGAAAACTATCTCTCGGACAGGACATTCCGAGTCTCTCTGAATGGTATCACATCGGATGGCTTCAATGTCGGTGCGGGTGTTCCACAAGGAAGCATCCCTGGACCCATCTTGTTCAATCTGTTCACCTCCGATATGCAGGCTCTCCCTGATGGTGGATCGTTGTCCCTGTTCGCAGATGACATATCCATCGTCTACAAGGGTAGGGTCATCGGAGCTCTGACCTCCAAACTTCAGTGAGGACTGGATGTCCTGTCTGATTATTTCAACAGCTGGAAGATGCGTATAAACGTGGCAAAAACCCAGGTCATCGTCTTTCCTCATTCCAAATTTCCCAGACTTGTTCCATCTGAGAATAATAAGATCAACTTGAACGGCACTGTGGTGGAATGGTCCAAAGAGGTAGCCTACCTCGGCATTACACTTGACAGCAAGCTGCTTTTCAGGGAACACGTTGACAAAACGAAAATCAAATGCAAAATCCTGATGAGATCCCTGTTTCCGCTCATCAACAGGAGATCCACTCTGTCTCTGAAAAACAAGCTTGCTGTCTAAAAGAAAACAATCCTTCTCGTCATAGAATACGGGGTCAGAATCTGGGAGAGTACCGTGGATTGCCATCACCTAAAATCAAGCTTGCAAATGCTCATTACAGCTGAAATGCTGTTTTTCGGATTTATGAAGCTATGAAATATTTTAATGATAATACTTCTTTACAAGATGCAAAAAGAGAAGGTAAAGTGTGTGTATGACACATAAAACCTGTCAATTTAGCTTTCAGAGGGTCACAATAGCGATTAGCTGTAACGATGAGCGAGCAATCAGTAATCATAACATTGCTAGTTGTGGTCTTCTGAAAGCAAAATTCGACAGTGAGCATGCATAAGGACCTACACGCGATGATCGATTCTCTTCGTCGATGTTCTCTTTCGTTAATAACTCGCTAGATTTAACGTTTATCGGGGCGTTTGCTGTTACTTTTGATAGCTAAAACAACCTGTTACTGCTCTGCATTGAACAAATTCTAGGAAATTGTTTCACTTAGCTGTAGCAATGCAAAGAGAAAATCGATGAAGAGAATCGATCATCGCGTATTCGCCCTTATGCATGCTCACTGTCGAATTGACAAATTTTATTTGTCATACACAAACTTTACGACCTATTCTTGCCTCTTACAAATAAAAATTATCATTATAGTATCTCATACCGTATGCGTGATAATGTTTAAACCATCGTACAAATAAGGTTCCCGTTTAATCTGTGCATACAATGCCTTGGTTTTCTTTGCATGCACGTAACCTATAGCAAGGTGACTACATATAGGTGTTCTAATGTGTCTAATTCATGATTCAGCCATGTTGGATTTTTTTATGGCACAGCGACCGAGTTTGTTTACAATTTGCTCTAAAACCGCACCCCCCGCGACCTCCTCGCCTATATAGTGACAAAGCTGTATCACCATTTATATACCCACCATGACCTGTAGCTCATACCGTAGTAGGCTGTGTATAAAAGAAAATGGTTTACTTAGTTTGACAGTTGCACCATGACGAAGTGACAGCGTATTCGTGATTTGTCCCACGCGCAAATGTCGCAAAAAGACATTTCAATCGCCGTGGGAGTGTCCCGGTGGACCGTCAAAGGGTTTTAGACCGAGAAAAGAAAGGACAACTATCCGCGAAGGTCGTCCGAGGTCAGCTCGGGTTTCGAGGGTAATCGTTGCTATCAAAAGGAAGATTCGGGTGAATCCAGTGCGTTCAATACGGAAAACGGTAAAGGAACACGGGAACAGTGACTTTACGGCACGGAAGATCGTAAAGGAAGATTGCGGAGCGAAGTCGAGGGCACGGAAAAAAAACTCACATGATTACCAACCGCATCCGGGAGCTACGAGTCGAACGATGCAAGAAAATCTTGAACTTCCTTAAGCGAAAAATCCGGTAATTCCGATCACCGACGAGAGCATGTTTACCGTCGATCCCGTATCAAATTCCAGAACCGACCGGTATATTAGTTCTCTTCCGGTAAAAGACGTGGTTGACGAGCACAAGAACGTGTATCTGATCAAGCATCCTGCTAGCGTTATGGTGTTTGGGTTGGTGGCTTCCGATGGCAAAAGAATGGACCCGGTGTTCATTCCAGAACGCGACAAGGTCAACACGGAGGTCTACATCGGGATTTTAAGTGAGTGTGTTCTTCCGTGGATCAAAGAACAGTACAGTCCGAAGCCAAATGTTGTATTTCAACAAGATGGGGCTCCGTGCCACACCTCGAACCGCACTCAGAAGTAGTTGCAGGAACATCTTCCGTTCTGGGCGAAGGATATGTGGCCGCCATCCAGCCCCGACCTTAATCCGCTGGATTACTCAATATGGCGCGTCATGAAGGCCAAGGCCTATTCTAAACGCCACCCGAGTACAGCAAACCTCAGACAAACATTGACGCGTACCTGGAGAGAAATGGATCCAGACTACATTATTAGAACCCGAGGGGGACGACTCTATCTACAATGCAGGAAATATTGTGTTTTGCTGTGGCTAGCTGCTCGCACACTGAGTAGATAGAAAGAAGATTGATGACAATTCTGAAGATTTCCTGCAAAAAGATGATGCGCAATGCAAGTAGATGCGCGAAATGAAAGAAGATTTTTCGAAGATTAATTCACTAGTGTGAGCCTTTTTGAGCATCTACAATTGAGATTTAGATGTGTCGCCCCCCTCGTTAGAACCTGCCGTGAATTCCGGAAGCGTGTGAAAGCCGTAATAGCAACAAGTGGAAACTCGATCGATGATTAACATAGTTTAAGACTCTGATAAACATCCTCCTTTGAATAAATTAAAAAAAAAAAACCCGAAAACGAAATTTTTTAGAATTTTTTTTAATTTTGGCATTGCTCAATGGTGCAAACATTATCACACATACGGTATTTTCACAATTACGAAAAATAGCATTTTAGCTGTAATGAGCAATTGCAAGCCTGCCTAAAATTACAAATGGTCCAAAACAAGATCCTGATCAACTGTCCTCCACGCACTCAAAACTCTGAGGTCCATCACCTGGCTGGTCTTCAGACGCTGGAATTACGGAGAACTGCTACCATCTAAAGGTTCAGAGATTGCTGTAGGCGATCCGATCAGCAGATCATCAGGGATCTGGCACGTTAGGTTAAGTAGGTAGGTTATCAAATTTTTAAAACTCAAATTTAACAAACCCTTTAGAGGGTATTCTGTAAATTAGCGCTAAACGCAATCGTCATACTAGAAAAATCAGTTTAACCGAACCAAAGGCTGCAAAACCAGTGTTAAAACATAATGAATCAACAAATACATCAAGAGCAAATTTTCATTACGTCGAATGTAACAAAGGTAAACAAAGTCGAGCTATCAGTGTCAATCGATTCTCCTGCTATTACATTATATACTGACCGAATATAGGATCAAATCCCATTTTTAAATTTATTTACCAGTCAAATTGCTTTTTGACGTAATCACTTTCCGATCAAAATAGTTTTCGATGTTACTTAAGTCACCCAATTTCTATGGAGATGCCGTTTGACTTATGTAACAGCGCTGAGAAACCCGTGAAAAGTGTACGTTCGTCGTTTCGCTTTCTCATTATTAAAGTGAATAAATCGAACTGTTTGTTGCTAAGATGATTTCGGTGGTCCTAAAATGATGAATAAGCTGCACGTAAGGAGACGTAATTGATAATTCTCCCGAATATCCTGGTAAATACACTTTGACTTAAGTAACAATAGGGGCCACCAAACGACGTATAATAACTTTTGACTCAAAAACCAGTATTTCTTAGCATGAAAGCTAGCGATTTGCATTTGTATGATTAAAACCCTGCTAAATATGTTAAACATTGCTATCACTATGAGATTATATGTGTTTACTTGGAAATAGGAATAACTTTTCGGTCATCAAAACAAAACTTTATTTTTCTCGGATTGGTGCGAATGTTACTTACGACATAATGAAAATTTGCTCTTGACATGTAAATTTACTACTAGCCTCAACTCATTTTCGCTTCGGACCAGGCAGCAATAGCAGCAGTAGGCAGGTGGTAGTCCACGCTTCTACCTAACAAGCAACACTGACTGGTCGTGGCAAAGGAGGAAAAGGTCTTGGTAAAGGAGGCGCCAAGCGTCATCGCAAGGTTCTTCATGATAACCGCCATCCGTCGTCTGGCTCGCCATGGCGTATCTCCGGTCTGATCTATGAGGTGTTGGGTGCAAGTGATTTTGATCGATTCTCTTCATCAACTTTCTCTTTGAAATAAAATACTACAAATTTGGTAAAACGGAAAGAGTTAAGATAATAGATGATCGATCAATTAAAAGAACTAAATGCCCTTCACATTTGTTCCGTCCACTAGTGGTCCTACGTCAACCTTCCGTTCGTGCCCCTAGGCACAGACCCTTCTACTTTTTTTTTAATTTCCGAGTACCTGGTACACCTACATCTCGAAACACCCTTAGCACGCCTATGTTTTTATCAGCGAATTAGATACGGAAAAAGTGAATTTTTACTTATTCGCCATAACGAAGTGTTTAAGAAAAGAGTTGTATAAGCTATACTAGCTAAAACAATAATAGTTATTACTGCGAAACAACGGTCAACCGAAAGCTAATAACCAACAATGAAGTGGCTGTTCCTGATTCTGATCGTTATCGTTCAGGTGGCATTTTCGATGGGAGTGAAAGAGGGACAGTCGGACATAGCAGGTAAAGTCAAATCAATCAGTGCTTTTCTTTTAAATAATACATTCACGAGCTGACGTTTCATTTAATAGTCAAGGGCTGGAATGACTGTAAGGAGGACGATTGCAGACGAAGCTGTATCCAAACTGGACATGCCACCGGCACTTGCAAAACAACTTGGATTGGTCTGGTATTTTCGGAATGTACCTGTTCATAGACAGTGAATAGCAGTTTGATGTTTACAACAAAATGTGCCACCGGTATGAATTATCAATTGCAAATCTTCAGCTGAAGAAACGAATGCCCAAGGAGGGTGAATGCATAATTTTAATCGATATTTGTGAAGAAAAATATGGACTGGATGACGAAAAAGACTTTTGAAACGATATTTACCAAAAAATGCTCTAGACTAAACTAAACTGCTCTACACACTGAATAATTTTACAAAATTCGATTGAATGTTTAAGGTATTTCGCTGTGAGATCCTTATTCTTGTAATAACTTAGAAACTTCAAGTGCATGCACGTACCATAATGAAACTGTTACTCCACGTTCGCTTCACTGCAGCATACAGAAAGTAGCAATTTCAGGTGAATTGAGGCACTAATTTGTGTAATAGAAAATTCGAAGTGGTAGTCCATGTATGGCCATTTGTGGACTTCGCCTTAACACAGAAAGTTCGGTTAAACATTGATTCCCACTTTAACTCCTATTTTAGCTTTACACGGTAAAAAGTTGTTATAACTAATCCACATGCTCTTGCACTTGACTTAGTCTGTCATGCTGCACTACGAATCGAAGTGATTTATCATTGATTTTCAAGTGATTTGCGTGTAGAGATAAATTGATTTGTCGTTGTAAAATATGTACTGTATAACACCTTTAAATCAAAATGATTATCGTTTGTATTGGCACCACTGTTTTCATGCATTGAATTTGATTAGTTTGGTTTTGTAAGCAAAAAAAAACGCACATGCGAAACATCACTCGCGAAGGTGGCAAGTCAACAACAAATGAAGTCAAATGAGAGAAGCGGTAATTCTTCATTTCAACCCGAAATAATTTGCATTCTAGAGCGTGAGTATTATGAAATTGATGCTATATTGAATGATAGTGTATAATAGAAGTTCTATTACAAAAATGTCAAACTTATCATTTATTGCTCAATGTTTCATCTTGCTACTACTACAAGCCTTGCAATGTTGTTCAATATCACTTGGAAACATTTGATCTGGGTAGTAATATGATACATGTTCTTTGGCCATATTCTGAATAACATATAACAAGGCTTGCAGTATGAACAAGTCAATATATTTATTTAAACCCATTTTCAGCATACATGAAATCCACGGATAAATTAGTTAAACTTAAAGTGATAGATTGTTAATATGAGTATAGTTGACATTTCGAGTTCAAAGCACAGCGCATCAACAGCGATGTGCAATACAATCTAAAATGAAGTGATTTGCTGTTGATTTCTTCGTTCTTCGATATGATCTCTTCCAAAGGATTTGCACATCGAATTGCAATGTTTGGCAAGTAGTGCAAATTCAACAGCAAATCACTTTACATGAACATGATGTTTTTTTAACGTGTACGAAGATGAGAATCGGCGCCGGTGGTGTTGTGGTAAGCGTGATTACCTCTCACTCCAGCAGGCCTGGGTTCAAGGGAAGTAAAGCCGTTGGTCCCCGGTTAATGAGTTGATGGGTCGATAGGTAAGATCCAGGTGTGGGAGCTGCCTCCCTGGCGTCGGTAGCTTTGGTGCTGAGCACAGAAAATAAATCAAGGAAAAATAAAATCAATCTATCCGAAAAAGTGGCTTCAATTTTGAAACTGAATATGGAATATACAATAAAAAACAGCTACCTGATGTGTTTAACTTTAAAGTTAAGGGCCACCCACATTAGATCCGTTTGCGTTGCGTTGACGTTAATTTGACAGTTAGACAATAGATTGTTAAAAGCGGTCAGACGGACCACTTCGCTAAGCCCTCGATCCCTGGTCTAGCCAACGGGGATCACTGAGGGTGGGTTCTACAACAACCTCTTTTTTACTGGCTTTAGCTCGAGCATGAAAAAGGAACCTTCAGGGTCGGCTGTAGGTAGGATGGTTCGATCAAGGAATTGAAAGCACTTTCTCTCTTGTTAATTAGCTTTTTATTTCGACTTACTGTGTGTGTGTTTATGTGGGTAGTGTCTCACGATGCGGCCGGATGCAAGCACGAAATGCGGGAAGGTCGCCTTTGCCTTGACGCTCGGGGTAATGCCTACGCCGAACCCAAGAGGGACGGATCGTACGCCGGATTGGCGGATCACACTCCTTCAGACGTCGGCGTGGAAGTCCAATCGCACGCCGGAATGGCGGATAACTTGCTGGACAATTCAGGCGATTAATAATGGGTCCTAAGGAAAGAACGTCCCAGGGTGGGTATTAGGAGGGCTACCGGGTATTTTTTTTAACTTTATTCTGTTTTGTGCTATGTCCTTTTACTCCATACCTGATTCGTATTTCACTTCCAAATCAAGTTTGGTAACGGTAATTTCAAATAAACTTCTTTATCTCTGATTTACTTTTATGGAGGATAGCAAACTTAACGCTTCGAAGCTCTGGATAAGAAAGACGCTTATCAAGTTATTACCCGGTAGCTTGATCCTCATTTTTCCATACCCTTTGTTCATGTTCCCTTTTTGACGTGTCCAGTCCCGGTATCTGTGGCAACTCTTGTTTTCCCTTTTTTGGCTCACTTCATACTGTTGTGTAGTGTGTGTTGTGGTGTGAAGTGTGTTAACAAATTATGTCCTTATTATTAGCTACTCCGGAGTATTTATCAATTTTTAGCATTAACATTTATTAACATTTATAATTATTTACTTTACTAACCTACTAACAAACAAACATTTAATTAATATGTTACAAAATCTAGGTTAAATAATCTCAACAGTAACACCACCCTCTATCTCCTCCCAAAATTAATTGAATAATTTATTATCAATTAATTTTATTTAAGTTTACCTAACGAAATAGCATACCAGGGTTGAGTTGCATCTTTCATGCATAAGACTTTCCCAAAAACAGATACTTTTGCGTGTAATCATCAGTCCATAGTTCATTCCAATCATGCTTGGAATGCCAGCTGTACCGCTCAAATTCCCGATTCTGTTAATTCAGCCTTTTCATCTTCCAATATCTCAAAACAGTAAATCGTTTCGTGAAAGATGGCCGAACCAAAAACTTTGCTTGCGAACTTATTTTGATGCAAATTACTCGAATGCTTAAATGTCCCTGTTCTCAACGGCGTTGTAAGTTATTTTGTGTGAAATGAGTTCTGGATTCATTATCGAAAACGCAGTGTAGATCGAACCGGTTCTTAAAGAATCTACAATTTACGATGAGGAATTTTGTCACTTTTGATAGTTGTTTTTCTCTGATCTGTTGTGTTCCTCGCTCGTAAGCTACGAGATCTGATAAAGAATGGCTATTGTAAACGAATTTCTATTTTTGATGGAAAGAGATAGCAACACACTTATATGACAGAAAACAGTAACGTACATTCGTTTACATCAAATTCGCACTCACTCTAACAACTTTAGCTCTACCTCAACAATACGATCATGATCTTTTACAAAACACCTAGATGACGCGGACGATCGACTATTCTACAGTTTAACAAATCTGCGAAAAAAAACAGTGATACTACGTGAAAATTACCCTTAAAACCTGTCAAACTAATTGGAAGTGGATATCCTTACTCAGCGCATCCAGGTTTTATGTCTGCTGCGGAAAATATTCCCAAGTTCCTACCGCTTTCGTCGGCTAATTCGTATGAGCTCGTGCCCCTTCGAGAAACAATGGAGCATGGAAGATATGCTGGACCTAACTTCGCGTTATATTTATCACCGGCTGAGGATTGTGCAAAGTTCCTCTTATATACTTTTTGACCCACCTGATATACCGGGGCAGGTTTATTGAAACGAAGGTTGTAAGCTCTAGAACTTTTATCATATGCTTTTTTTAAACTTTTGCGAACTATGTCGTATACAGCTTGATCGACTTTTAATTTTAATCCATCTCGCTCTGTTTCAGGAACTTCGGATGTTTCTGGATCTCTTCGGTGCATTTCCCCACTGGTTACGATTTCATGTCCAAAAAGAACCCGATATGGTGTGAAACTTGTTGAAGAGTGCATTGTGTTGTTAATGGTGTATTCAATCGTCGATATCTGCGTATCCCACAGGCGCTGATCGTTTCTAACATAAGTGCGTATGCAGGCATTAATGCTACGATTCAGGCGCTCGACCGGATTTGCCTGTGAGTGGTGCCTCGAATTAGCCCAATGTTTCACTCCATATTTGGCTAAGAAATCTTTAAAGCCGTGACTCAAAAAACTGGTGGCATTGTCGGTGATGATTATCTCGGGAACTGAGTATCGCCTGAACCACTGTTCCTCGAGAATTTTTACGATCAACTCCGTAGAAATTTTCTTGACCGGGACAAGTACTGTCCACTTTGAAAATAGGTCAAGTATGACAAACAAATGCATATTGCCAGCCTTGGATCTCGGTAAGGACTGTATGAAGTCTACCGCTAAAATTTGAAAGGGTTTATTTGCTAGACGAGAATTGCCCATAATCGGATGTTGGGATACTGTGCTGGGTTTGCATTCTTTGCATAGTTGGCAATTGTAAACGTACCTTTTGACATACCCTGCCATTTTTGGCCAAAAGTATCGGGTACGTATTTTATCGAGTAGCTTTTGGTAACCTACATGCATAGACTCGTCATGTTCACGATGAAGGATTTGTTTTCGATCGTTCTCTGGAACACAAAGTTTCCATTCATGTTGGTAATCTAGCACTGCAGTTTTATTGGGAACCAATTTGAAAAGACACTGGTTCTCAATTTTATAATCGATAAGTTCTTCAGGTGAATCTGCAACCTTTTTAAACAAGTTGGAGTACCAAGTATCTTCGTGTAGCATAATTTCGGACACTTCTACCGAACGGGATAAAGCATCGGGAATAATGTTATCCTTCCCACGCCTGTGTTTTATTTCTAGATCGTATCCCTGTAGTTCGATGCTCCATCTACTCAGCCTGGAGGATGTTCGCCATTTGCCCTTCATGATATGAGTTAAGGCTGAAGCATCGGTAACAACAGTAAAATGAGTTCCCTCGATATACGGGCGAAATTTCTCAATGGCACTTAGCACTGCCAAGCCCTCTTTCTCTGAGGCAGCATATGCTTTTTGTGCCGGAGAGAGCTTTTGAGAAAAATATGCAATAATTTTCTCTCCTTCTTCGTGTAGTTGTGTCAAGATAGCAGCGATCGCACTATCGCTAGCATCCGACTGAATTTGGAAGGGTAACTCAAAATTAGGGTTTGCCAATATTGGTGCCGCGATCAAACTCTCCTTCAATCGCAAGAAAGCTTGTTCAGCCACTGGATTCCATGATAGTGATTTGGGCTTTTTCTTCAGGAGATCCGTGAGTGGTGCGGACATCTCACTGAAATCTGGGATGAACCGCCTGTAATAATTCGCCATCCCGAGAAAACGGCGCAGTGATCGCAGAGATGCAGGTCGTTCGTAGTTTAATATAGCTTCAATACGCTCTGGATTTGGTTTAAGGCCTTCAGGGGAGAGAATATATCCCAAGTAGGGGAGTTCTCTCACACAAAATCGAGACTTATTCAAATTTATTGAGAGGTTGGCCTTCTTCAAACGATGTGCTACTTCAGATAATGTTTGAAGGTGCGCTTCAAATGTATCACTCACGACTACAATGTCATCGAGGTACACGAATACGTTTGGTTCAAGTACTCCGTAGCCTAGGACCTCATCCATCAGTCGAGCAAGTGTAGCCGGACTGTTGACCAGACCAAATGGTAAACGCGTAAACTGAAATAATCCTCTCCCCAACACCGAAAAAGCAGTATATTTCCGAGAGTCTGGGTGCAGAGGTATTTGCAAAAAAGCTTTCGTTAGATCGATGGTAGTTAAGTATTTGCTGGCACCCAGTCTACTCAATATTCTGTCTTGGTGAGGGAGAGGATATGCATCGCGTTTAGTTCGTTCATTTAAACGCCTCGCATCTAAACACAACCTCACTTCTCCCGTAGGTTTGACTACTGGAACGGTACTTTGAGACCATTCACTTCTACTAGGCTCGATAACTTGTAACTTCAACATTTGGTCGATCTCGCGATTGATGCGCTTTTGCATCTCGGGAGAAGTCGGATATGGGTTTATCCTAATTGATGGTGATGATTTGAATTCATCTTTAAATTCAATTTTGTGAGTTGCTAACGGTGTGACATCCAAAATTTGATCGTCGACCGCAATCTTAAATTTTCGTTTTACTTCTTCTATTAATTTGTTTTGAACCTCACTCAATTTACCCTCTTCCTCTCTTTGTTCATTCCACTCTAACTCCTCTATCCTTATACTTTCATTCATTTCCCCCTCCAGTTCTTGAGAGTCACTGGTCGATATTGCAGGTTGGATATTAAAAGCTTTCCAAAAATCATTGTATCCTAAAATCAATCTCCGCTGTAATTTGGGCGCCACGAGGGTTTTAATAATCCGATTTTCGTTATTAAACGTTATGGGTAGATATACAAACCCTTCGACATCTACTTTCATTCCCGAAGCAGTCTGAACAAACACATCTGCCGGGAATATTTTCAAATTCAGCATCTTTATTAGCT
Source organism: Ochlerotatus camptorhynchus (assembly GCF_037179485.1). Taxonomy (NCBI): domain Eukaryota; kingdom Metazoa; phylum Arthropoda; class Insecta; order Diptera; family Culicidae; genus Ochlerotatus; species Ochlerotatus camptorhynchus. Next base: position 5,211,433 of record NW_027040849.1, read on the forward strand.
TTTTACAACCTGTACCCAATACTGACCGGTGAGCTCCACTATCTAAGAGCCCTATAATCTCCTTACCAAGCACACTAACTTTCGCGAACGGTCGTGAGTCCTCTCCAATGGTTATAAAAAGTTCATCTACGTTCGTTTCAGGAGAATACTCGCTCTCAGAGAAAGGTTCGAACCCATTCAACAAAAGATCTTCCATAACCTGTTCATTTGAAGGATTTTTACGCTCTACCTCAGGTTGCCTTCTCAAGCTGAGTTCATCCAGTTTTTTTGACACACAGGGCAAGCGGGGGTAATAACATCTGCAAAACCACATAATCTACAAAATTTGCCTCTACGCTCTGGACAATCGGCGTAATGATGACCGCTCACTCTACAGTTATAACATACTCCTATGGGAGGACGTCTGTATTGGTCAACTAGCGTCTTCATTGTGCCTTTTGCCGATCCTTCCATGGGTCCTGTCGAACCATATTTCTTGTTCTCATTTAGTTGTTTAACTTCCCCATCTGCTGATTTATTGTTATTTTCTGTATTTTCGTTTTTAGGTTTGCTTCTTGTAAACACCCGAGAACCAACGTTTGAATTTTGTACTGAACCTTTGGACTTCGACAAATCCGTTGCAGCAATTTCATTGACCTGACTACGACGATGTGTATTTTCGTGAGACTTATGGAAAATGCTCCAAAAATTTTCATCAATAATACGTCCGTATCTTTTCAGTTTGGACAAAGATCTGACTCCAGCACCTGTCATGGCGTTCTTATAGTCGAAGCGAAGATTACGCCAAATGATGTCGAACTTTCTGCGTTCTGAAATGGGCCTGGTCATAGAATGAAAAATTCTCATCATGTCATGTAGATAATCAGTAAATTTTTCACCCCTAGCCTGCCGTCGTTCTGTGGCTTGAACCTCAAGTTGAAAATCTAAATCGGGTGGTAAAAATTCCCGTTTTAGTTCTCGTTTTAATTCATACCAATTCCGAAAATCTCTATTTTCAACTCCCTCAATGAACCAATCCTTCGCGCGACCTGAGAACAGGTGAATCGCACCTCGGAATAATTCTTTTTCAGAAATATCTTCAGAGATGCATCTCATTTTCACCTCTTTAAGAAACTCAGTCAGCTTTCGACCCTGATCTCTTCCCTCATATTTTAGTTTCCATTCTGCCACAGGAATGCGTTTCAACTCTCTATACCGTCTATTATCCCTCCTAGGTTTCTCTCTTCTCTTATGTGATCCCGAACTACTATCGGAATATGACAAATCTGAGCTCTCGGAATCTGAGGTTGTATTGGAAAATGAAGAAAAGCTGTGTCTACGATGGTGTTTTCTCTTTTGCTGTTTAGACGATCTATCTCTTTCCTTATGTCTAAGCTTGTTCTTCCTTGATTTTGTTGTTGGCTTCTCTCTCTTTCTGCTATCTTCGGAACTTTCCTCCTGTGAGCTTCTACATGAATCTTCTGACTTCGGTTCATCGTTTCTCTTCCCCTCTTTTTTACTACTTTTCTTCATGTCCTCCTTCTTGATTTTTAAATCCTCCAGTTTTAGATCTCCCAGTGGCGTTTTTTTCTCTCTCTCTAAGGGCAATTGCTTTTCTTCTGGTTCCTTTTTCAGATGATCGTTTAAATTTACTAATAGTTTCTCCAAGCGTTTCTTTCGTTCCATGTTATCGTATGCTTCTTTAATTTTTCGCTCATCCTCTTCAATTTGTTTCTTTCTCATGAGTCGTTGTTGTTCTGTAGTCTGCACAACGAACGTTTTAAAAAGAGAAATAAGATCCACAGATTTTTCCTTTTTCCCTTCTTCGATCTCCTTTAACTCTCTCAGTAACTCTTCTGATCTCTTCAATGAATCATTCATTTCCTTCTTTTTCACCGCTAAGGATAGATTCCCTACTGCTCCTTCATTTTCTAACTGCTCATCTATCTCTTTCCCTGACACTGTTGTTTCATTCAGAACTTCGATTTCAGTTCTGACTTCTTTTAATACCTTATTCAAATCTGTTTCCAATATTTCCGTTTCCGAACGATACTCCTCATCACTTAACTCTGCATAATGTTTACTGAAAATTTCACTTGCCTGTCTACCAATTTTTATTATTTCAGTCCTAAACTTTTCAGCACCTGAAGCTTTGCTGAGAAAATAAATTCGAACTCGATAATGAACTACGCGCGTTTTGAGCTTTTCCCGCTGACGGGCATCAAGTTTAGATTTTTCTAGCAGATCAGCAATGATTTTTAATTTTGAACCTATAGTGGATATTTCTTCTTCTGGTTTTCGCCAAATTTGTGAGAAAACGAATTTATTCGTTTCTCTTTCCTGCTTCATTTTTTCTTTTAGTTTTCTTCTCTTTTTGCTTTCATGATCATCAAAGTGAAACAAAATATTTCTGATAAGCAATTCGTGTTCTACTTCATCTATTGATAAATGAGAGACATCCATAGATTGGTACAATGTTTGCAAATCCATTTTCCAGATTCGTTTATTAGATCTCTGTATCAAAATAATATCGCAAGCTGAATGAATTAAAACGAAACATCTATTGTCTGGGACACTTAGTTGAATCAAGACCCATTAACAAAAATCACATCAATCTTATATCGTTTTCAAATTATCGCACTGGTATCCGATGAATGCACAGCAAAATAATAAGCTTTTGTGAGGGTACGCGCACTAGTAGTATGCTACCTAGAAATTTTTCACTTCACTGGTGGAAAGACGATGGTATTACTGAATTCAATTGTTCAACCTCTACGTAGAAAATTTGATAACCTAATTGTAGCAAAATTGCATATTGAGCAAAAATTAATCAATGGATAACCTTTAATATCACGTGCTTTTCAATGGAAATTAATTATTTGATAACCTAGCTTTTCTTTATACTCCGGGGAGAATAGTTCTTTAAATCTTTGATCGAAACGATTTTAGTTGGGCGCCAATTGTTAAAAGCGGTCAGACGGACCACTTCGCTAAGCCCTCGATCCCTGGTCTAGCCAACGGGGATCACTGAGGGTGGGTTCTACAACAACCTCTTTTTTACTGGCTTTAGCTCGAGCATGAAAAAGGAACCTTCAGGGTCGGCTGTAGGTAGGATGGTTCGATCAAGGAATTGAAAGCACTTTCTCTCTTGTTAATTAGCTTTTTATTTCGACTTACTGTGTGTGTGTTTATGTGGGTAGTGTCTCACGATGCGGCCGGATGCAAGCACGAAATGCGGGAAGGTCGCCTTTGCCTTGACGCTCGGGGTAATGCCTACGCCGAACCCAAGAGGGACGGATCGTACGCCGGATTGGCGGATCACACTCCTTCAGACGTCGGCGTGGAAGTCCAATCGCACGCCGGAATGGCGGATAACTTGCTGGACAATTCAGGCGATTAATAATGGGTCCTAAGGAAAGAACGTCCCAGGGTGGGTATTAGGAGGGCTACCGGGTATTTTTTTTAACTTTATTCTGTTTTGTGCTATGTCCTTTTACTCCATACCTGATTCGTATTTCACTTCCAAATCAAGTTTGGTAACGGTAATTTCAAATAAACTTCTTTATCTCTGATTTACTTTTATGGAGGATAGCAAACTTAACGCTTCGAAGCTCTGGATAAGAAAGACGCTTATCAAGTTATTACCCGGTAGCTTGATCCTCATTTTTCCATACCCTTTGTTCATGTTCCCTTTTTGACGTGTCCAGTCCCGGTATCTGTGGCAACTCTTGTTTTCCCTTTTTTGGCTCACTTCATACTGTTGTGTAGTGTGTGTTGTGGTGTGAAGTGTGTTAACAAATTATGTCCTTATTATTAGCTACTCCGGAGTATTTATCAATTTTTAGCATTAACATTTATTAACATTTATAATTATTTACTTTACTAACCTACTAACAAACAAACATTTAATTAATATGTTACAAAATCTAGGTTAAATAATCTCAACAGTAACAAGATTTAGCTGTCATTTTGCCGTAACGCGTCCGATCCGTATCTAATGTGCGTGGGCCTTTACTGTTACAAGTGAGGTGATAATTATCTCCTCGCTAATGGCAGCAAGTCAGCTTTCCTCACTCGCCGCGTAGAATAACCATGATTACATATAATAACAATATTAAAACACTGTACGACGACAATGACATGAAAAATATCTTCATTTTGGATTCTAGACAATTTTCTTATGTCATACCATTCTCGCAATAAAGCTGATTGCTTGCGTCCAGATTCTAACTACAGCAAGCACCGGAGAACTTTGAGATTTGGGCGTAATTGCTTTTGTAAACAGACACGTCAATCGACGATTTGTCGCGAATAAAAGAACAATCTCGCGAACAAACTATGTATACCATATTATAGAAGAACCATCCCTCTAACTGTTGGTTTTTAGATTGAGCTTTAATTCGCGAGAAATTGGCAAAAGACGTGTTTGTTTATAAAAAGCAATTACGCCCTAATCTCGAAGTGTTCCGTATTTTTTTGAAGATTCACTCACTGTTACTTACTTACTTACTTAAGGGTCCTGTGCACCACCAGCGGTGCAAAGGGCCAACGTGAAAGACTTCCATCCTGGGCGGCTGCTCGCTTTTGCCTTGACCTGGGCCCAGGTCAGATTTCTATCGACTTGCTTAATTTCCTTATTGAGGCTCCGCCGCCATGAGCCCCTGGGTCTGCCTCTGCTGCGATGTCCTGCCGGATTCCAATCCAGCGCTTGCTTGCAGACTTCGTTTCCGCCCCGTCGAAGTGTGTGGCCGACCCACCTCCACTTTCGCTCTCGAATTTCTGTTGTTATCGGCTTCTGATGACATCGACGATGGAGCTCGGCATTCGAGATCCAGTTGTGAGGCCACCAGGCACGAATTATATACCGCAGGCATCGGTTGATGAAAACCTGCAGCTTTTGAGTGTTCTCCGCTGATACACACCACGTCTCGCTGGCGTATAACAACACAGATTTCACGTTCGAGTTGAAAATTCGGATTTTGGTGCGTTGACTTATCTGGTTGGATCTCCATACGTTTCGTAAACTCGCAAAGGCAGCCCTAGCCTTCTTGATTCGTGCACCTATGTCGCTCTTGGTCCCGCCGTCCGACGCTATTTGGCTGCCAAGATATTGGAAACTTTCGACCTTCTCCACTGCTTGCCCCGCTACCGTAAAGTTGCAAGGGTTGCCCGTGTTGATATCCAACGATTTGGTCTTGTTGACGTTGATGGTGAGACCCGCCGCAGAGGAGCGTTCGGCTAGGTCATTGAGCTTACTCTGCATATCAGAGCGCCGTTGTGCTAGTAGAGCAACATCATCAGCCAAATCGAAGTCGTTGAGATGCTCCATGGTGATAGGTTGCCAAAGCAGCCCACGGTTCGGTACACGGTAAATTGCACCTACCATGATCTCGTCGATTACGATGAGAAACAGTAGCGGTGATAGTATACATCCTTGTCTCACACCAGCGACTACCCGGATAGGGTCGGACAAGGCTCCGTTATGCAGAACTCTGCACGTGAAAGCCTCATATTGCGCTTCGATGAGGTTGACGATTTTATCCGGGACTCCCTTGCGTCTCAGAGCGCCCCACAGATTCTCGTGATTGAGACGGTCGAAAGCTTTTTCGTAGTCAATGAATACCAAATAAAGGGACTCCTGGAATTCATTGACCTGCTCCAGGATGATGCGGAGCGTGACAATATGGTCCACACAAGATCTTCCGGCACGGAATCCTGCCTGCTGCCGTCGGAGAGTCGCGTCGATCTTCTCCTGTATCCGATTCAGGATAACTTTGCACAGAACTTTGAGAACAATACACAGTAACATGATGCCTCGCCAATTGTCGCACACAGTCAGATCCCCCTTCTTTGGGACCTTAACTAAGATGCCCTGCATCCAGTCGGCCGGAAAAGTCGCGGTGTCCCAGATATTACAGAATAGTTGATGCAACATTTGTGCGGATAGCATGGGGTCAGCTTTGAGCATCTCTGCTGATATGCGATCAACCCCTGGAGCCTTGTTGGATTTCATGCTTCGGATAGCTGCTTCAATCTCCTGCAGTGATGGGGCCTCGGAATTGACGCGAGTGATGCGCCGCACCCTAGGCGGATCATGCCGAGATGTTGATGGCTGGTTGGCCGTCGAAACTTGAAGAAGTTGTTCAAAGTTCTCAAACCAGCGTTTCAGCTGGTCAGTGGGGTCGGTAAGCAATTGTCCAGTCGTGTCCTTCACTGGCATCCTCGGGTTCATCCTTGCTCCACTCAGGCGTCGTGAGATATCGTAGAGGAGGCGTATATAGCCAGTGTTTGTGGCTTTCTCCCCTTCGTCGGCCAGGGAGTTCACCCACGCTCGCTTGTCCCGTCTGCAAGAGCGCTTGACTTCCTTCTCTAGAGCCGAGTACCGTTGACGGGCTTCGTTCTTGGCTCCTCTGGTTCTCGCCCGCTCTATCGCGGCTTTTGCTTCTCTACGCTCCACAATCTTCCGCCAGGTTTCATCTGTGATCCACTCTTTCCTCTGGGTGCGCAGCTCACCCAAGTTGTTCTCGCTTGTTTCTATAAAGGCATTCTTGATGGCCGTCCATTGTTCTTCTACGCTGCCACCTTCTGGAACGTCCGCAGTTCGAGTCTCAAGTTCATGAACAAAAGACCTTTTTACCGCTGGATCTTCAAGTCGGCGTGTGTTGAACCGCCGCTCGAGTCTCTCCTCCCGTCGCTGGATCCGCGCCATGCGTAGGCGGATTTCACCGATTAGAAGGTGATGGTCAGACGCGATGTCGGCGCTGCGTTTATTCCGGACATCAAGAAGGCTCCGTCTCCATTTTCGGCTGATACAGATGTGGTCGATCTGATTCTCGGTATGTCCATCACGGGAAACCCACGTGACTTTGTGCACTGGCCGATGGGGGAAGAGCGAGCCCCCGATCACCATGTCGTTATTGCCACAAAATTCTGTAAACAGCTCACCGTTCTCGCTCATTTCGCCGAGACCATGGCGTCCCATGACACGCTCATAGTCCGTGTTGTCGGAGCCGATCTTCACATTGAAGTCGCCAGTGTAGATCTTGATGTCACCCTTTGGAACCTTATCCACGACGGCATTCAGTTGACTGTAAAAATTCTCCTTGTCCTGTAGCTCGGCAGCATCGGTTGGCGCATAACATTGGATTATGGTAAGGTTACGAACCCGTGTTCTAAATCTGGCAACGATTATCCTCTCATTAACAGGCTCCCACTTGATGAGCGCAGCACTTGCCTGGACGCTAAGTAGGAGACCAACTCCACGATGGCGGGGAGCGTTTTCACCTCGAATACCAGAGTATAGTAGTACCTGTCCCGACAGCAGTTTGTGTTCTCCAAAGTTTGGCCAACGAACTTCACTCAGTCCCAGGATTTCTAGCTTCATGCGTCGCGCCTCGTTGGCGAGTTGTGCCAGTTTACCCTGCTGGGCTAACGTCAATACATTCCATGATCCAATTCGTGTCCGTTGTTTTGCGCTAAAAGTCATTGCCGTTAAATAAGTTCGATGTCTTTCTCTGTTGGTTTCAGTAACAATTGTAAAGGTTTCAGAGACAGTAGGTGGTTGGCCTAAGGTCTCCTATCCACCGTGATGGGGCTGCCATCTTAGGTGTAGCTTTCGGGGAAGAGCATTTCTTATTCAGCCGCTGGATGCCAGTCAGACGCTGTTTGAGCCGCACCTCCATGGTGAACAGACGCTCGGGTTGGCGAAGCATTTCCTCTATCACCGTGTTATGGTTACCGCGCCAGTGTTCGCGTCGCACCTCCTCACTCTGCTATTGTCGGATTGACAACATTGCCCAGGCTACGCCAACCAGCTGTGTCCATGTTTCAGCTGGCAGTCTTTTGTGATCATATGACTCGTGGAGGCGTGAGGTAGGAACTTGTGAGGATCGGAGCTAGGTATATCGCTCCTTCCAGATTGTCACTCACCATTTTGTAGCCCACTCACTGTTAAGGATACGCTAAATGAAACACAGGTGTATGTACTATCGAGGTATACCTGTATTCGTGTGTATCTTATGTGGACCGTACACGATTGCTTTTATTCGTATCGTCAATACATTCAATATTTACGTCAATACATCGGTATTGACAATATTTCTGTATTCACATCATCAATATCAATGTCAATAATTCCCCTTCGAGTCAATATATTGATACGTGTGGGGTTTGCTTTACGAAAAAAAATTTTTTTCCTTTAGTTTGTTTTCCGTCGATCTTGTTTTCCGTGCTGAGCACCAATGCTACCGACGCCAGGAAGGCAGCTCCCACACCCGGACCCTACCTATCGACCCATCAACTCATGAACCGGGGACCAACGGCTTTACTTCCCTTCTGAAGGAAGGCGTGATCAGAGATGTTATGCCTCAGAACATCCCGGCGGCGCCGACTGCGATTGAACCCAGGCCTGCTGCTGCTGGGGTGAGAGGTACTCACGCTTACCACTACACCACCGGCGCCGCTACCGTTACGAAAATGATTACCCCCGCTATTTCAAAACCTCGCTACGCCATCATTGCTTGTGATGGAGCTGCCATGTTTGCCAGCAAATTTTACACGGTCGAACAATTCTAATCTTGGCGTGAATTTTCTGTTATTTTTCTCCTGCAATTCAGCTAATCCGAGTATTTAATCAAATAATAACCTTGGTGTAGCTCGGTTTAGCGAGTGCGTTTAGCCCCTATTTGAATCATCGACAATGAAGTGGATTTTGTCCGTTTTTCTCCTGATCGTCGCCGTTCAGTTGTCGCTGGCAACTGCTCCAAAGGCATTTTCGTCAGTTGCAAATGGACAGTGGGTAGTTGGTAATTAGACACCTGTTCTTTAATGCTATTTTTATATTTTAATGTTTACATACCTTTTTTACCCCGGTAGTGCAGGAAAGTAGGAACAACTGCCAACCAAACACATGCATCACAACCTGCATCGCAAGACGACAAGCCATTGGAATTTGCTTAAGAGTTTTCGATGGTACGACGTTTGCTCAATATTGCTACTGTTCGGCGCCGTAGTCAATCACAGCTCAATTGGAAAATACGCTGGGTAGAATAAGTTAAAAAGTGGGGGATTAATCAATTAGTCGATGATTGCATGAATCAAACACTCTTTTCTCCAAGTACTAGAAGAAAGAGTCATAGATAACGTTATTTTCAGCTGCTCGCTTGGTGTGATTAATTAACATATCAGTGCCAACATTTCAAAGGGGCGTAATTGCATTTGTAAACAATGGCTTTAGCCGTCGATTTCTCGCGAATAAAAGCTCACTCATGAAAAATAATGACACCAGCGGGTAGAGGAATGTTTCCTCTACCTGCTAGAATTGTAATTTTGGAGAGGTAAGATTTCATTCGCGAGAAATTGAGGGCTAAAGTCATTGTTTACAAAAGCAATTACGCCCCTTTGAAATGTTGGCACTGATATTGTTCAAATATTAATAATAAAAATGCATTTGAAATAACAAAATAAATTAGTTTCTATACAACCTGATGAATATTATTCATACGATCCTCGTGCATCATGACACTGACACACATTGAAGTACATCAATTCTGCATTCAGAATGAAATGTGGGGCAGTGGACTCCATTACCGTTTTGGTCAAGGAATTTTTTGGGTTGGGAATTTTCTCGCCTCTCAAGGAAGGTCCTCAACTTATAGGTTGCGTTCTTTTGGGTGAATTTTCACCTAAATTTGACAGCTGATTTTTTTCAAATAGGCATGCAATTTCACCAGACTTTTTGACAAACACCTACTAGAAAATCAGTCGATCGACAAAAGAGGGATTTTCGAACATTTTAATTTATTTTCGTAGCGTAAATTTTAAGTGAAATGGAACACAGCCTCGGTGTTCTTTGGATACTTTCACAGAATATGTAGTTTACTGGCTGAGCTACGGGATGTTCCATGGTTGGACGTTGGTCAGAAATCAAAGTGCACTCGAAATCTTTATGCTCAAATCTGAAATGCAACATTTCACTGCTTCTGGGATGCGATGGTTTGGAATGCAAGCAAAATCTCAGTCCGTAACTCAAAATTAAGTCAAATTCGACTCAAAATTAAAAAAAAAAACATAGATTTTCCAGATATTCGAACAGATTTAACCGGAAAATCCAGGAACATTTTTCTCATGCTCTGAATAACCTTACTTTTTGCACTTTTGAATCAAATTCGGCTCTGTTTTGAGCCACTCTCAACGACCGTGCATGGAGTAGAATGGGATGTGGATATTTGGTTGAACGATGTGGTATAATCCGATACACAATCGTGACCAAATTTTGTAAGAAAAGGGAAGAGGGAAGGGTAACTACCTTATGCTTGTTAAATTAGACACGGCTTTCCGCCAGCTTTCTAAATAATCTCACAGAAAAACATCATTTAAGCTTTAGCATCCACTAGAACTGCATCGTGAAACTAGGATCACCAAAAATTGTTATCCCAAAATGAAGAGCCTTTTTCTGGTGACGTTCCTGATCTTTGCCGTTCAGCAGACGTTTACATCGAAAACCGAAGGCGAAACTCGGATATGGCCCGGGGAAGTTGGTAAGGGAAACATTTCCTGTACTAGATCATCTTATCTTTAGCGAATTTATTTTCATTGCTGTCGGACGATAGTCAAGGATTTACGGTATGAATGCAACCCGGCTGATTGTAACCTGAAATGTTTACACGGGGGAAAAACCGGTGGATATTGTACAGTCAGTTGGTATTCTACTACATATGGTAAGTTTTGTACTTGTTATTAGGGGAAGTGCGCCAGTATTGGAATAGTTGTGATTTAAAAGGGGTGAGGCCAACAACTGAAAGCATTGCGTATATGGGATTGTGCCATAACGGGCGCATATACCATAGCTGGAACACTTGCCCTAGTCTTAGCAAACTAACACTTGATTAGAGAATATGATCGCTAGAATAAATGGAAAATAAATTGTTACAAATTCAAAACTTTGTTTAGTGGTTTACAAATATTGTCAAAGTTGTTTCCGAAAATGATTTGTTGTATTTCGATGTTTATGATTGAAGAATATTACCAGCGATTCCAGTCAAATTGACGATTTTTGTTTTACTTTAACGGCTCCGATTTGGCTAAACTTTTGAAAAATTGTTCCGGTTTAGTAAAAATGCCATCAATGTTATCAATTCTTTATATCGAGTAGTCGGGATACCGCTATTAAAAAGAAAAGAAAATTATCTCTGATGAATATTCAACTCAAACCTAAAATTTTGATCCCTATTAGTGACCGTAACGATAATGACTTCAATGCTCTACGCTGTAGAAGTGAACACCAAAAACATCTGGCTGTACCTAATGTAGAAATTGTATTTATCAATCTTATACTTAAAGGAGTTAGAATGGTGAAAACTAGCAGTTGGTCACAAAGATTGCCTACTACCGCATACATCTTGCAAGATATATTGATTTTATAAAGGAAATAAGTGTAACACTATTTGGTTAAAAGGTAAGCATGAATAATAATTGTATCTGATTTAAATCATTTTTCAAAATTGTTATTTTGTCTTTTTTAATGGAGAAAGCAACATGAGTAAACGACATATAGGGGAATTTACGTATTCTCGGCAACCAAAGCAGCGACCTTCTTTCTATAGCCTTTTTCTCTAAGGAACGCACACATATGCAGTATTGGTTTGTTTACGATCTTTTGCTGCCAGCTGCTCTAACAATTTCAGTCGAAAGAATTGTCAAAAACTGTTTTGAGACGCTTTTACAAAGCTCCAATCTTCTCTAGTGAGAGCGAGTATTGTCGGCAACCAGTTTTTCTTCGGCAACCGTTCCATTTGAACTGCATGTAAATCTGCTGTTCTATTATCGGCAACTCGAAATCAGCTACAATTTGTAGTGCGTGTGTTGCATTTCAAGAAAACCTTGCTAGATTGCTTTTTCTCAGTGGTAAAAATATAGTCAAATTGAAGCTGAAAGCATAAAAAATCGTTTGCATGCATTCAGCGAAGTGTTTTCGTAAGAAAATCCAGTGAAAATAGTGTTTCAATTTGTGTTGCCGAAAATAGTCTGTCATGCCGAAGCCGTCATTTCCCCTACATAATCACGTGCATTCGGCCGTTCGAGGAAGATAAGTGCTCGAAAGAGCTGAGTAGTCTTTCGGATAGCACCATTCAGAATCTAAAATCCATTGGATATTCCAAAGCATCAGAATTGCGTACTGATTTTCGTATTTGCACGTCCTGTCGTCTTCGTGTTGATAGCAAGGAACAGCATGTTACCGGAAGCTCAAAGATGCCAACTGCAGCGATAGTACCGGACGTCCCAAGCTCTGAAAGTCTTAAGGCCGGCGCACAATAGATACGTTTTCAGGTTTTTTGACAGTTAGCCCATGCATTATCAGTCAGTTAGCCCATGCATTATCTATCGAAAACGTATGCATTGTGCGCCGGCCTTTATAACTGTACCATCAGCGACATCAATAACTACAGTTCAAGCGTACTAGGAATTCATTCAACCAGTCAACATTGAAATATTCAACCGAGGCATTGCAGGAATCCAGATATCACCGATATACGTGGGAAAGCTCAACTTCGTCCACTACCCCGAAAAGAAGCACCGTGAAATTAACGAAGGTTTTAGCACAGACAAACAGACGTAGCTCTTTGAAAAAGTTTCTCTCGGGCTTCTCGCGGAAAACAAGCTTGCTCTCTAACACGCAAACAATATTGCATAATTGTTCTATAGAATGTATAGAAACGTCAAAGTGATCCGATGCCAGCGCTGCGACGAGTAGTTCGCGGAACTGTTAATATTCAAATCAACCGTTAAATGCGTGAACGAAGATACACAATGAAGGGTTACGTCTGTTTGTCTGTGGTTTTAGGAAGTTTTTTTTTAATTTCAAATTACAGCCTGAAGCTGATGAAGTGAATAAATTCAACGAAGTTGTATAAAACATGAAGGAAAAATGTTCAAATCCAACCACGCAAGAAGTGAAAAATTGTTAATTTTATCAAAGTCATGGTCTTTCCAAAAATTTATGGGTCAATTTAATGCTAGTAGATCTATTGGGCTACAAAATAGTGAGTTGACAACCTGGAAGGAGCGGAATACCTAGCCCTGGCCCTCACAAGTTCCTAATTCACGCCTTCTCGAGTCATATGATAACAAAAGACTAACAGCTGAAACATGGACACAGCTGGGTGGCGTAGCCTGGGCAATGTTGCCAGTCCGGCAATAGCAAAGTGAAGAGGTGCGACGCGAACACTGACGCGGTAACCATATGAGAACTTGTACATACTTAGATCTGTTAACCCCATTTAATGATAGAAAATAAAATTGGTCGATTTCATTGATTCCTTAAGCTGGGTTTAGATAGGGCAAGTCAATTGATCAAGTCAGTTGAATTCAACTGACTTGAACGTGAATTGAACGTGTAAACCATGCCATTCAACTGACTTGATCAACTCACTTGAATTGAAAAAAAGTTGAACCAGGCTCAACTTTGCAAGCCAATTGAATTCAACTGAGTTGATCATTTGACTTGCCTAGTCTAAACCCAGCATTACGGATAACGGTCATTTGAATTTTACCGACTTTTTCAGCAATTCAAAAACCCAGTAAAAAACTACTGATTCCTGTAAAAAAAATCTTAGTGTGCGGAACAATCGGCACAGACCTACGCGACGAAATAGGGACTACGATTGGAAACTCGGAACATGAAACTGCAAATCGTTCGGCTTCCCGGGCTGCGATAGGTTAATCTATGACGAACTTCAACCACGCAACTTCGAAGTCGTAGCACTGCAGGAACTTTGCTGGACGGGACAAAAGGTATGGAAAAGCGGGCTTCGCGAGGCTACTTTCTACCAGAGCTGTGGCACCACCAACGAGTTGGGAACCGGCTTTGTAGTGCTGGGTAAGATGCGCCAACGCGTGATTGGTTGGCAGCCGATCAACGCGAGGATGTGCAAGTTGAGGATTAAAGGCCGTTTCTTCAACTACAGCATCATCAACGTGCACTGCCCACACGAAGGGAGACCCGACGACGAGAAAGAAGCGTTCTATGCGCAGCTGGAGCAGGTGTACGACGGCTGTTCGCAACGGGACATCAAAATCGTCATCGGCGACATGAATGCTCAGGTAGGACGGGAGGCAATGTATAGACCGGCAATCGGGCCAAACAGCCTGCATGCCGCATCGAACGACAACGGCCAACGATGCGTGAACTTTGCAGCCTCTCGGGGTATGTTAGTTCGAAGTACCATTTTCCCCCGCAAGGATATCCACAAAGCCACCTGGAGATCACCTGACCAACACACAGAAAACCAAATCGATCACGTTCTAATCGACGGGAAATTCTTCTCCGACATTATCAACGTCCGCACGTACCGCAGTGCGAACATTCGGACCACTACCTAGTTGCACTATGCATGCGCTCAAAACTCTCGACGGTGCATAACACACGTCGAAGTCGAACGCCGTGACCCAACATTGAGCAACTACGGGACGCCGGAGTTGCCCAGGACTACGCGCAGCAGCTGGAAGTTGCACTACCTACGGAAGAGCAGCTTGGCGCAGCTTCTCTTGAAGATGGCTGGAGGGACATCCGTTCAGCCATAGGTAGTACTGCTGCAGCGGCACTAGGTAGTGCAATCCCGGACCGAAGAAATGACTGGTTTGACGGCGAATGCAAACTGTTAGTAGAGGAGAAAAATGCAGCACGGGGGAGAATGCTGCAACACCGCACGAGATTGAATGTGGAGCGATACAGACAAGCGCGGAACAGACAAAACTCGGTTTTCCGAAGGAAGAAGCGTCAGCAGGAAGACCGAGATCGCGAGACGATGGAAAATCTGTCCCGCATAAACGACACGGAAGTTCTATGAGAAGTTTAATAGTTCGCGCAAAGGCTACGTGCCGCAAGCCGATATGTGCAAGGACTTGGACGGTAACCTTCTCACGAACGAGTGTGAGGTGATTGAGAGGTGGAAGCAGTACTATGAGGAGCACCTCAACGGTGAAGCAGCAGAAAACGAAGGTGGCACGGCAACAGACCTTGGAGCACGCGCAGAAGACGACAGGCTATCGGCCCCTGATCTTCACGAAGTTGAGGAGGAGATCTGTCGGCTGAAGAACAACAAAGCAACTGGTGTAGATCAACTACCAAGTGAGCTATTCAAATACGGTGGTGAAGCACTGGCTAGAGCGCTGCACTGGGTAATTGCCAAGATTTGGGAGGAGGAGATATTACCGGAGGAGTGGATGGAAGTTGGACAAGTTGGATTGCTGCAACTACCGCGCAATCACACTGCTGAGCGCCGCCTACAAGGTACTCTCCCAAATTCTATGCCGCCGCCTGTCACCATTTGCAAGAGAGTTCGTGGGGCAATACCAGGCGGGATTCATGGGTGCCCGCGCTACCACGGACCAAATTTTCGCAATCCGGCAGGTTCTGCAGAAATGCCGCGAATACAACAACATCATTTGTTCATCGATTTCAAATCCGCATACGACACAATCGATCGAGATAAGCTATGGCAGATTATGCACGAGTACGGATTTCCGGACAAACTGACGCGATTGGTCAAGGCGACTATGGATCGAGTGATGTGCGTTGTTCGAGTATCGGGGACACTCTCAAGTCCCTTTGAATCTCGAAGGGGGTTACGGCAAGGTGATGAACTTTCGTTTCTGCTGTTCAACATCACGTTAGAAGGTGTGATCAGTAGAGCTGAGATAGACACGAGTGGCACGATATTCAGGAAGTCCATCCAGCTTCTTGACTTCGCCGATGACATTGACATTATGGCACGGAGCTTTGAGATGATGGCAGAAACGTACATCAGACTGAAGGCTGAAGCTAGATGGATTGGACTTGCCATCAACGCATCAGTCGTCGATGAGTTCGTGTATTTGGGCTCACTGGTGACCGCCGAAAATGATACCAGCAGAGAAATTCAAAGACGCATTATGGCAGGGAATCGTGCCTACTTTGGACTCCGGAGGACGCTCCGGTCGAATAAAATTCGCCGTCGCACGAAGTTGACTGTCTACAAGACGCTGATTAGACCGGTGGTCCTCTACGGCCACGAGACCTGGACTAAGCTCGTGGAGGACCAACGCACCCTTGGTATTTTCGAACGGAAGGTGTTGCGTACCATCTACGGTGGAGTGCAGATGGATGACGGAACGTGGAGGAGGCGAATGAACCACGAATTGCACCAGCTGCTGGGAGAACCATCCATCGTCCACATTGCAAAAAATGGGCGACTTCGGTGGGCTGGGCACGTCGTAAGAATGCCGCACTACGACCCAGTGAAAATGGTTCTAGAAAGTGACCCAACAGAAACAAGAAGAAGAGGCGCGCAGCGGGCAAGGTGGATCGACCAAGTAGAAGGTGACCTGCGAACTCTTCGCAGACTACGAGGCTGGCGAACTGTGGCCATGGATCGAGTAGAGTGGAGACGACTTCTTCGGACAGCAGAGGACAACAAGGCCTTAGCCTGATTGGTAAGGTAAGGTAAGATCTATTGCAACAGAGGTTAAGTTGATAAAGGAAAGTCATTTATCGAAAACTGCAAGATATGGCAAAACCTTAAGTGATGAAACAAAAGAAGCCGTCATACATTTTTTTTTTAAGATGATGATATAAGCCGATATTATGTGTCTGTGCAGAAAGAATGAAAACGACAAGCTATTCGGTTGCTTATTATGAATTTGAGAGAAGCTTGTGAACGTTTCAATGTAATCAACGGCAATGCTAAAATTAGATTCTCTTCATTTGCAAACCTCCGCCCTAAGAAATGTATACTTGAAGAGTTAAGGCATAAACCAAAATAAACAATCAATAAGATTTATTCCATGTCCGATGGAACTGCGTCACAGTACAAGAATCGGAAAAAATTCTAGTCTTTGTAAATTCAAATCAAAGTATGGAATTGAAGCCGAATGGCATTGCTTTGCAACATCACATGGGAATGGTCCTTGTGACGCTATTGGAAGTACAATAAAACGCATGGCTACTAGAGTAAATTGCAAGCAAAGAATGTGAATATCCAATAAAAAAATGCAAGAGAGCTTTATAATTGGGCAAATAATCGAAAAGAAGAAGAATTGACAAAACTATCATTTAGTTTTGCCGCAACAGAGGAATACGGAAGTATGGCTGCAGATCTTAACGAGCAATATAATAATGCAAAAATAATTCAAGAAGCTTCACTCTTTCATTCCTGATTCAGAAAATAAAATTTAAGCCAAACTCAAACTGTAATGATAATGATGCCAAAATATGAGTATTTCTTTTTATAGAAATAGGGTAAATTATGGCTTCGGCACCCATTGACTGTTTTCGGCAACCGAAATTGAAACGTTTACTTCACTGTATTTTTCCATCAAAACTCTTCGCTGAATGTATCAAGCCGATTCCCTACCTTTTCAGCTTCAATCTGATTACATTTTCACGACTGGGAATTCCTGTTATACCATATTTTTCTTTAAATGAAACATACATACTACAAAATACGGCTGATGTCGAGTTGCCGATAATAGAACAGCTGGTTAACACGCAGTTCAAATGGAAAGGGTGCCGAAGAAAAAGAGACTGCCGACAATAGTCACTCTCACCTGAGAAGTTTGGAGCGTTGTAAAAACATGTTCAACCCGTTTTGATCAATTCTGTCGATTGGAATTGGTAGAACAGCAAGCAGCAGATAAATGTCAACAAACAAACCTGTCATGTATGTGTGTGACACTGAGAAATCGCTAATATAAGTTCGGACGCTGCTTAGATTGACGAGAATACGTAAATTCCCCTACCTACTCATTTTTTTTTTCATGGAAATAAACAAAAATTATCACAGTGTATATTTTTTTTAATAATTGTCAAATTATTTTCTTTTCTGAAGGCACCATATCAATCGAACAAATCGTTTCGACAATATTTATATTTTAACTCATTAGTACCAGTACTATTGTTACACAATCCCTGTTGGAAAATTACGCGTGACCCAATATGGAGAATTGATATTATAAAATAAAAATTTTACTAAAAAGGAAAAATTGTGCAAAATTTCAGCTAAATAGGAAATGATCGTTCAGGATTGATTCGTGGAATGCCGCTATTACTTGAAAGTTAGTCACTAAAGAATTTTCTTGGAATTCATCCAAAAATTGTCATGAAAATCAACATGAACAGAAATATCCAGGAATTCTCAGCATTTTTTCAGGAGCTTCACTTGATTTTTTTTAAGCATTCTCAAATCTTCTTCCTGAAATTTCCTTTCAATTTCGTAAAGATTCTTCTAACAATTTGTTAAAAATACTGATTGGAATTTCGTTGCATTTCTCTTTTTAATTCCATGCCCCTGCGCTTTGGTCAGAGAGCGTATAGGGCGTCGTTGGGCCAATTTGGTCGTGGCACATTTCGAGTATGAGAGAGTGATTGTAGTTAGTGCCAAAAGTGCCTGAGAAAAAAGCAAGTATTTTCGCGGATTACCCGAAGTTGCGATAGTGAAGATATGATCACAACCAGACATAACACTCTTAACACTCTCTGGTTAGGTAAATTGTGACATGGCAGTGGATACCTGCTGATTTTTAGTACCTATTGATTAGTTTATAACTCGTAGATAAAAGATTGATTCTTCAGTGGTGTTGAGTACTTGGCACTGATGAAGTCTGCACACTCAAAGTAACACACTCAAAGCTCTTCATTGAGGTAACGTTATGATAAAATCAAAACATTGATAAATACAATACATCACTTACAGAAATATTTCCCTTCCCTAATAAAAAAAGACCATAAGCGAACGATAACCCAAATAATAGAACTATTCCACAAATGATTTGGATGATACCCCGAACATGTCGTTAAGCAAAATAACCATAACAATTAGGGTTCGCAACCGATGAAACATTCGGCTATCTAATTCCCCAAGTAACCATATAGTCGCAATATACACGGTAAGAAAAAAGTATCCAAAACTAAGTTCTTTTCACTCATCTCGGCAGTATAGCGCAGAAACCCAAAAGTAGTTAAAGCAGGTCAAAGTAGTTTTCATTTATTTGTGTGCAATTCGAATGGAATTTTCCATTCGCTTTATACCCAAAATTCGGCAAATATGATTATACTCAACGTTGGCTTCCCTCATTTAAATACCCCTGTTTGGTGGTTTTGCTCTTCCGTTTTTGGCAACATTAGATGAAGAAAAGGAGACAAACTAGTAAAAAGTAGGTAAAAGTGAACTGGGGTGGGGGGGGGGGGTACTTTTTTCTTACCGTGTAGTATGTTTAATTAGGGAATCCGATGCAACTAGAGATTTTTAGCCGAAGGCTAGTTCATCTCTTTATTACTTATAATTTTTGGAAATAATTGATTCTCTCTTCTCTTCCAAAATTGAATTTCAACGATGACTACGAAGGAAACACCGCCATCTCTCGGGAAAATTCAGTATCTACAACGGTTAATTGACTATGCGCGCCACAGGCGTCAGTACTAACAGCTAAGACTAAAAGAAATTGATCGTTAAATGAGTTTTCGAAGAACAACATGCAAGAGTTATGTCTGTTTGTTTGGGGTTATATTATGTTATAAGACTATATTCATGAGGTTTATAGTATTATCGATTGTTAACTGTCCAAAGCATAAAGGATAAATGAATGTATGTTTGTATAATCACCGGTTTTTTCGATAACTATTTGTACATTTTAGGATAGTGATGAAAGTCAATACATGTCACCATATATAGTATACTATACATGTTTTAAAATTCATAAATTTTACCTTTCAATTTTCTGATAGCCTGCTCATGAATTCTTTTAAAAAAATAGTAAACAATTAAATATTCAAAATTCTCGGAAGAAACCAACTCAAAAACACATCACTAGAGCAGTATAACTTAAGCAGAATTTAAATATATTGTCAGGGGTCAGAGTATCAGCGCGTATCTTATCTTCCACTAAACATCCTTCAAGTTTGGGGAACGTAATAATATAAACATTGACGTATATTTCTTCACGCAGACACATTTATCAGTTTTATGTCCGGAAGATAAGAAAATTAAATTTAGAATCCACTAACAACAGAAATTAAACACGTGTACAAACGTCAGAAACGAAAGGTTTAATTATGATTGTCTGCTGCGCGGAGTAGATCGATCGTGCATGAAAGAACACATTACCGCCTGCCTGTTGGTGTGCTACAATGCACGAATATTGTCAATAGCAACTACCAACGTGAGCAACCAAACCGCGTGAAAATACTTAACCGAAATTTTTAATTGCTTTCCTGATGCCTACCCAAGCTAATTATGCTGTTGGTGCGAGTGTAATTAGCGTCCGGACTGAACTTTATGGGAGTTTTTGTTCTTGGTGAATGGGAGCTGTTTTTCGCAATCCAGTACAGTGTACAGTATGTCCGCACACAGTAAGTCGGGCGGTGATGCAAAAATCGGTAGTTTTATCGCCCCGAGCGGTGGCGATAACTAATAAATATTTAGCCACGCATTTTCCGAAATAAATGAGGTTAAGTAGCAAACCGATTGAACTCGTTCCGTGCTGGATGAAATAGCAATATTTATTGTGCAGAGAGATAAATCAAGACATCTCACATGTTTGAATGACTGATACTCATACTCGCCATACTATCCGCTTCCCCTTCGTGCATCATGAACAACCTCAAACTCTATCGATCGATTAATTGAGATAGTAGATTGATTCAATTAATTGAATGAGTGATTTATTACTCGAGCCCTAATGAAGTACCATTACGCATTTTTGTGCAATCGTGCGGTAATGGCGTGGTTGATTCTAGTTATTGGAATAAAATTGCTGCATGTTTCACCGAAATTAAACGTTGAAGCAACAGTTTATGCTTTAGTGATGACGGGGAAAATGATTCAATGATAAAATGAAAAATGACAAAACGTCAAATGTAAAAAGTTTTGATTGGACAAACAGTCGAATAATCCAAATTGGGACAAAATGTCGATTGACAGAATGTTGAATGATTATAAAAGGAAACAACGCTGCATGCACAAAAGGTCAATTAAAGGACAAATGTTTGAATGGAAAAATTGTTAAAAACGTTGAACAATCCAAATACAAAACGTCGAATGATTAGAAGGGTTGGTAATATCAACCGGTGGAAACTAACTATTTTAAATTGGCTCACTACTTGACTAGCCTATTGGTCTTAATAACATCTATAAGCGTATTCTATTCTAGTCGAAATTCTAGTACTACACTATGTTTGTTTTGATTAGCTATAAAGTTTGACAGATAAAATGAGAAGTTCGTGAATTTTCCTGTGGGTGTATCGATTAGCTTGGGACCGAAGATAGTATCGGAGCTGAGCCAAAAAGTTGAGCATGTTTCTTCGGGACCATCTACTCTTACACATTTAGATTTGTTTTGCCTAGATTGGCACCACCGAGCAGGCTCGGCATTTATTTTTACTGAGATATCAGTAAAATTTATGTTTGTGTTTAGCTGAATTTAACTGAAAATTTATGTTTTTAACTGAATCTCGGCTAGTTTTTTACTGAGATCCAGCAAAATAGATTGCCGAGCTGCTCGGTGGCGCCCATCTCGGCAAAAAATCTAAGTGTGTAGAGTTACCTCTATGGTAATATCAACCTTTCAACTTAGGTTATAACGTTTCGGCTATTAGAAACACTTTGAATTATGTAAAATCCAAATGTCCGAGATGTATTTTACTTAAAGCAAAGTCAGTACATCCACAAATGGCTTATATGCCGGATTCGAGGTTGAACATCCATGCTCCACTATGCACAAGCTCAGGAGTTGATTACTTCGGGCCATCTACCGAGAAAAGATGAGGTGTCATATTTACATGTAAGACTCGAGCTGTGCTCATTGAATTAGCAAAAAAGCTGGATACAGATTAATTTTTCATGTGCTTCCGTAATTTCCAAAATCGACGTGGTAAATTTGCTCATTTGTACAGTGACAATGGGACAAATTTTGTCAGCGCGGAGAGAAAGCTAAAGGAGTTAGTACAGGAAATCAATCAACAAATTCGTAAAGGAATTGCGGCATCTTTAAAAATCGACTAGACATTCAACCCAGTTGGTTGTAGGAGCGATGTAACTTTGTGAAGAATCAGAGAAGAAGTGTCCGAGCTACGGTGGAGTGAACGAGTGTTTTGGAGTCGAGGACAAATTACCCCGTTTTGATCCCGAATCTTTACATTCCAGCTGGGAAATCGATTCCCAGCCGTGTCGTGAGTGCCAGTACCATAACTCTTGTGTACCGCGAGTGATAGCCACGCTGTTCTGATATTGTAGGGAATAGGGTGCCGGATCGGCACTGTGGGAAGCAGGAGCTATACGCTTCCCCGGCTAACCACAAAGGATCCGGTAAACTTCAGCCATCCTGACTGCTGTGGCTCAGCCATAAGTCTCGCCACCGCAGTTAATCGTCAAGCAAGACGAAGCAGGCAGTACCAGAGGTGGGTTCGCCTGGGCAGAAACACTGCCGTGTCTGCCGGGGTTGCCTACGGCGAGTAGGCAATCCGGTGATTCGTCACCAACGTCGCCGGGGGGTTTCCGACATACAAGTTCCGCTTATCCCCCCCCCCCGCTAAGTGTCAAGGACAGCTGCAACGCAGCCAAAGAAGAAGAAGAAGAATACGAATAAGAGACGCTCGGCACAGACCGTGTCTGGTGCCGACGTGAACCGCAACCAAGCAAAGCAAAACCATCGCCATGGCCATACCGCCATCGAAGGGCAGCAGCAACAGTGAGGAGGAAGACAAAGCTACCCGTAAAAAAAATCCAATAAAAATACATTGATTTTCATTGTCATTGTAACCATGATATATGCTGTCAAAACATTTTTGTCCATCTAATCTAATCTAAACTAAACTAATCTAATACAAATGCAGCCAGTACGAGAAAGCATCCTGGAAAATGATTAGGTTAGATGAGGTCTTATCCATGCATGGAAAATCATTTGCATTCATTTCGTGCATTCATTTACATTCATTTGCCTCTAACTTTTTTCTTCAACAGCATTCCGCAAAACGATGTATCAAACTTTTGTAGGTTTTGTTATTAGCTACAACTTGTGCTAGCAAGTCAAATCCGTATCTCTTATGCATGACGAACCAGAGCCAACAGAAGCCACTACTGTTTTTCAGTGAATGTATTTTACATTCACTGAAAAACAGTAATAAGTTCTGCCCACTCTATGCATAAGAGATACAGATTTGAGTTATGAACAAAAGTTGTAGCTAATAACAAAACCTACAAAACCTTTAAACATCATTTTACGGAATGCTGTTGATGAAAAAAGTTAGAGGCAAATGAATGTAAATGAATGCACGAAATGAATGCAAATGATTTGCCATGCCTGGTCTTATAATTTTTCTCGACTAATTGATGTTTACAGCATATTTGAGATATGATATAAACATCAATACGGCCAGGCCTACTGCGTTGTATTTGCCGCAAAGATGATTCTTGGAAATCAATGGGAACATTTCTTGAATCTACAGGGGTGGAAGGATGCGTGGACATACCGTACCAAACGCTTCGAGTTACTATGTGTAGTTGTGTGCAATGTTTAAATATTATTGAAGAATCATAAAATAATGCAATGGAAGGATCTTACCGAATGTTATCCTATGTAAACAAAAATTTGGACAGCTCTCACCATATTCTGCTCTTCCGCCGCCGTTAATTGCTTCCTTTGGAATCCCTTGGACTTTTCTCTAACGCTTCATATTTCATTCCGTGCTTCACCGGCAATTCCTTCCGTAGATCGTCCTTGGTTGGTTGGTTCTAATATGATTCCGCCTTTTTTGGTCGGTTTGATGTCCACCATATGTTATTGAATTGCCATGGTGATCTGGGACGAGACTCACGTCCAAAGTCGCTGGTCCACCGAGCGCTCCGTGTGCGAAAGGAGAATGAAAGAAATACGAAAGGGATCAGTTTCAAGAAGTGACAGTTTCATCAGATTCCCCAACTAACCATACTCAAGCATATCTAAGTAAGAATATACAAGCTATAGGGTAGAGAACTACTTCGGCCTAATCGCTTATTTTGGGCCTATCGAGCAGAAAACTTCAATTAAATCCATGTTTTCAGAGTTAACAAGTCAATTATGCGTTTGGTACGATACTTTAGTTAATAAGCTACCGAACGAAGTCAATGAGAACGCGAGGTATGAAGGTTTGCACCCATTATTCCCAAAAACAAAAGAAGCGCTCCGACCGAATGAATTTTTATCTTCATCCGATAGGCCGAAGTGAATTCATTGGCGTTTCAATTGCGTTTCAATGCGTTAGGCCGAGTTTAAAATCCGTAGGCCGAGTTTGGCGTCAAGAAGCAGTGTTGGACTTTTGACAATATCTCAACGATTGGTTTCTCGTTTTCAAATCTTACGGTACGTACGGAAAGGTAAATAAATTTGGAAACCATCAGTAATAATAACATTCCGTTTGGTGCTAAACTGAACAAGATTAAGAAAGACTAAGTGCGGGTTATGCTTAATAGGCCGGAAATGGGGTAGTTAACCCTATTGTTGTATTGTTATTTCACCCTTATCCGAATGACTTTGGGTGAAGTACCCTTACTCGATGCAACCCAGCTATAGGCTGGCTGGTAAGCCACATCTTACATCTTCGACAAATTTCTCTGTCCAAGATTCAAATGTTATTCCGTGGATCTTTTTGTTTTCTAAATAAATTTCCAAGGTAAATGTATCATTCGACCTTCGAAAAAATTACATGTAATCCAGACAAATTTCAAAATTCCGAGACTCTTGAAAGCTTTTATAATTTCGGACTTATGTACACTAATTTATTCAATTTATTTGTTGCAATTTTTAAACCTTTTTGGGTATTCCATTTGATCATAGGATCATAGCTATTTATATAAAACGGGGAAAATTATGATGGGCACCGGGAAAAACCGCGAATTTATTTTCCTAAATCCAGTGGCCACCATGTTTATGGATTTTGGACTTTACACTTCGAAGCTTTGGATATGAAAGCTTATCAACATTAGACCCCTTGACCTTCCTTATTCCTTTTTTAACTTATACCTATGGCAACACTCATGGATACTTTTTTTTATTTAAACTTAATGTAGGTACAAGCAATTTAACTGCCAAACAAACTATATTAAATCCAGAGTTAAAAGCAATTCATATTCCAATGAGAAAATCATGGCAAGTTAGGAGCAGTTTCGGCAAACTATAGTAGCAGCATTAAGGCATCCCGTGTGGAACCAAAAGAAGCATTGCAAACACATTTCCAATCCCGTTCCTGCATCCGAAGCCCAAAATTGGCATCCACATATGTCATACAGGCTATCAAATAAAGTGTTGGGCCTTGCATTGCTTTTGATTGAATTTCTTCGACGATCGCTTTCGCTCCTTTTTATTTTATTGATTGTCTTTGGAAGCTTTTGCATTTTTTAAAGTAACGGCATATTGATCAGATGTCTAGATATAGCTGGAATTAGAACGTAACAACTTTTGTAAACAATGACTTCTCTCGATGATTTCTAGGAATTCAAAGCACGCCCATGCAAACCAACATAACCGTCGGATAGGGGAAATCTTCTTCTACCCTAAAGTGATGTTGATTTGCGTTGGCGAGCCTTGACTTTCTAGTAATCATAGAAAGAAGCCATTGTTTAAAAAAAGCTGTTACGCTCTAATTCCAATTATATCTAGATGTTATGTTTGCTTTCTCTGATGATACTTTGAACGTCGTTTAGCAGTTTAATCATTGTCATTTCCAGAACAACAAGCCAAGATGTCTTCAGGAGCCACTTGAACTCCTTTATCTTCACACTGGATCGATGGAGAAGCGGCATCCTCTGGATTCTGATCAGGCAGTGCTTCTACGTGAGCACCAGCAGGTTGATCGGTTATCTCAGATGGAGCAAATGCATCATCGTCAAAGATGTTACGATTTCAAGGCCAGATTCCTGTTTTGCTGAACCCGTTTACGGCCACACTCATAGAGGCTGCTTTGAATAACGCATGTTTTGTCAGCTCTGCAACGTCGCAACGACGACCCTCCCGGGGTTCTGCTACAGGAACCGTTCCTCTTCAGATGCAGAATGATTTAAGTGGTGCCTTAAAGGACACGTCCAGCTGTTGCATCTTATTGCTACAATAGGGTGGTAATATTAAGACCAGGACGGCGATGAAATTAGCTCTGGTTTTTCAATAAACGGTAAGTTCTTCGTATGTGAAGAATGTCTCAACTTAATGATAAGCAAGCCCGCCTTATCTTCAAATCACAGACAAACAGACATAACACATTGAATATTTCTCACTGTAAAACATCGTCGCTAAAACATTACCGCCATCTGTTGAGTACACTGTGGTGGGCACTACACTGAAGATGGCGGTAATGTGTAAACGTCAAACGCAAGGGAATTGACTATGCGTGCCACAGGTTGTGGTACTACCAACTACGATACTTTTAAATTGACCGTTAAATGCTTGTTCCATGAACAACTTGCGAGTGTTATGTCTGTTTGCCTGTTTGTTCAAATGGTTGCACATGTTGCAAGATTTCCACAGTCATATAAGCCGACGAATTGCATGCAAATTTCCTTCCACATTGTGCATCGTGCATCCGCATGCGAGCAAAAATGAGAAACGGTGGAATGTGCTGCCCAGCTGCTGACATGCACATTACTGCATTAGTTATTTCTCTACATTCAGCTGACGTAATGCCACCTACCTTGGCCTTTCTCCATTAATTAATAACTTTTTGTACAATATGCTGTCAGAGAAACATATGAGCTTTTCTCATGGAAACTCTACAGCTTCACGATTTAGCTACATGGGTCTCCCCCAGGGCTCATGTTTAAGCCCCCTTTTGTATAATTTCTACGTCAGGGAAATTGACAATTGTCTAAGTGACAACTGCACGCTGAGACAACTTGCAGATGACGGAGTAGCGTCTATGACAGGGCCCAGAGAGGCCGACCTGCAAGGACGCTTACAGGATACCTTAGACAATTTGTCTACTTGGGCTATCCAGCTAGGTATCGAATTCTCCACGGAGAAAACTGAGTTGTTCGTTTTTTCTAGGAAGCATAGCCCAGCACAACCGAAGCTTCAACTTTTGGGTAGGCCGATCACTCATTCCATGTCTTTCAAATATCTTGGGGTCTGGTTCGATTCCAAATGCACCTGGAGATCCCACATTCCCACATTGAGTATCTGAGACGAAAATGCCAACAAAGGATCAATTTTCTTCGAACAATTACCGGAACGTGGTGGGGAGCCCATCCACAAGATCTTCTGACGTTGTACCGGACAACGATTTTATCGGTTTTAGAGTACGGTAGTTTTTGCTTCCAGTCGGTGGCTAAAACGCACATCATCAAACTGGAACGGATCCAGTATCGCTGTCTTCGTATCGCGTTAGGATGCATGCACTCGACTCATACGATGAGTCTCGAAGTGTTGGCGGGCATGTTGCCACTATCGGATCGGTTTTCGGAATTGTCCCTCAGGCTCCTCACCCGTTGCGAAGTTATGAACCCACTGGTGATTGCAAACTTTGATAAACTTCTTGAGCTAAACCCTCAAACTCGTTTTATGACATTGTACTACGTGTACATAACACAGGATGTCAGCCCTTCACATCATAATCCTCATCGTGTATGCTTCTCCGACTTCGGCAATTCAGTTAGTTTTGATTTATCTATGACGCGGGAGATTCGTGGGATCCCAGAACATCATCGTTCCATGATTGTTCCGTCAATTTACGCTGCAAAGTTCGGCCAAGTTGATTCCGCAAGATCGTTCTTCACAGATGGATCACTAATAGAGTCGTCCGTTGGTTTTGGTATTTTTAACGAATGTCATAGCGCCTCTCGAATGCTTCAAGCTCCTTGTTCCGTATATGTTGCTGAGCTGGCGGCAATATACTATACGCTAGAAACGATCGCCTCACTTGCACCAGATCACTATTTTATTTTTACGGATAGTCTCAGTTCTGTCGAGGCTATTCGATCCATGAGGCCGGTAAAGCACTCCTCGTATTTTCTCATGAAAACACGAGAGCTTTTAAGTGCTTTATCTTTAAGATCTTTTGTCATCACCTTTGCATGGGTCCCATCTCATTGCTCGATTCCGACTCACTTGCTAAGGTGGGCGCTATGGAAGGCGATATTTACGATCGACAAATCGCCTACAATGAATTTTTCTTCATTTATCGTCAACAGTCGCTCGCCAGCTGGCAAAATAAGTGGAGTGAAGGGAGTTTGGGACGATGGCTATATTCGATCATCCCTAAGGTGTCGAAGAGTCCTTCGTTCAAGGGGTTGGATGTGGGTCGAGACTTCATTCGTATGATGTCGCAGGTTCGAGTCTCATTACAGGTAAAATTCATAGCATCTATATCCGTATCTTAATCATAAATATGCAACACAAATGATGAAACTTGAAAAAAAAGGTATCTGAACATAAAGAAATCATTAGTTATCATTTTTTATTCCGATGAAAGGCTACATACTAATGCTTATGGTTACTTGGGGAATGGAAGCGATAATTTTTGACGTTTCTCACATCAGCCTTAAGTAAGCATTAGCAGTGCTAGTAACGGGCTACCATACTAGCATTAAAAAGGCCCGCTATTTCGCCTTTTTAGCATTATATCAACTCTATATTAGCATACAGCACTTCATATGCATTAAATGGCTGCTTCATATTCGGATTTTAAGCAGAATTAGGGCTACGTTTTAATGCTTATCGGTTACTTGGGTAGTGATGTCGGTTCCACGAAATTTTCCGTAGATATATAGAATTGATTGAATTCTGCATAAATACGGATCAGTAGGAAAAATTCACAGAAGCTAAGACTTTTTTTTAGGGATTTGTTTTGATTGTTGAGTGTGCTTTTTCTTTTGCTGGAAACAAGTTTTAAAGGAGGTAATGCATCACTAATTAGTGCCCTTTCTACCACCGCTCATCACTTTAATGTGTGTACACCAAAAAATATAATATGTCAGAGTTGGTTGGAAATGGATGAAGCTTTAGTGTGATAATTTATTAGCTAGAGAATGATCTTTAGAAGAGGGTAGGTGGATAGTTCCGTTAGAGTACGGCAGTATGAAAATTGAATAGAAGTTGAAAATGAGCGAAGGGCCATTAATGCGACAGTTTTTAAAGCTAGACGCACATCTTTTGCCTAACCCGTACGATGTACGCGGAGACTTGAAGTATGTCTCCCAGTCTACAGGCAAAAGGCGTATGAAGTAACATAAAACACTTTGAATGTAACAACTCAAGGCGGGAGTAGCCGTCAACAATGCTGATGATGGTACAGCACGCAACAACCACCCTACTGCTTTCTCTCTGAGATGACCACGTTGGTCATGACGAGAGGAGCAACACAATAGTTGGGTAAAGAAGAATTGCATTATAACACTCCAACTCTGAAAATCGCTAACTTCGCGTATGAAGTAACATAAAACATTTTGAATATAATATGTATCAATCAATGAAATTCATGGTGAAGTATTGAACATCAATAACTGGTAAAAGGGGTAAAAGTTGTTAGAATATTACAGTCATCAATATGATTTGTTCTCGCATTCTGTGTCAATCGTACAGCGTAATATTAGGAACGGAATAACTAATGAGAAGCACTTTTTATGTAAAATTCAACAACTTTGTTTCTGTATTCGTCAGATGTGGTATGTGTCTCCAGTGGGATGCCTTAACCACTTATTATTTTCAAGAGCTGACATCTACTAACTAGACGTGAAAAAGAGCTGGCCTCACTGATAACTTCGAAATGTGGTGGCTTGCTCAATGCTTCCGTGGCGCCACCATGACAAATGCAAGCACATTCCTAACTAAAAGATTATTTGCGATGAATGTGATTGTAAGTGTTATGTCTGTTTGTCTGTGATTATACGCAACGTTGGGTTCCCACACTTTACTACCCCTATTGGGTGGTTTTGCTCCTCCGTTTTCGACAATATTTGAAGGAGAAAAGGAGACAAGCTAGTCAAGAGTAGATAAAAGTCAAATGGCCGTCGGGTACTTTTTTCTTACCGTGTACATAATAAAAAAAATACTACATAATATGTACTTTTATTCATGAATTATGAGAAGTGTGTCCGTCTTTACCTACTTTCCCTGTTTCAGTGTGAAGTGAATTTACAAATGATGCTCATTTTACTACTCTGTAGTATAGATACTATAGATTCCATAGATAAGCGGAGGCACAAAAAGTTGTTTTGACAACCATGAAAAATAAATGATCTTACTGGCATTCGTGAAAAAAAGTTCATGCCATCATACAGCTCTTCGTTGTGCAGTTTGTTTTGTTTCGTGCGTAAAAGTTCAAAATGAAGTGCAAAGCAAATCTTTGCAACAATGAATCGAGGAATAGTTTATACTTTATCTTTCCTTGTTCCGTTGTCCGCGAAATAAATCGGAATGTGGAGTGTGGAAAGCGTTTTGTGCTCATAATATTACAATACTTCTCCCTTAAACAACACAATGATGACGTCATGCTCGTTTGGCTACAATAACTGACAGTTCGTTTGGCTATATTATACTTTTCCTCCGCTTATCTATGGAATCTATAGTATCTATACTCCGGAGTATGTTTTTAATTTGTGTAATCAACATTAACTTTCATTTATATTTTATAACGCTACTAATATACTGACAAACAAACATGTACTTCAACCAAACTAGAGCAAATAATCTCAACAACAACAACGGCATCACACCAATTACGATTATCGGGAAATTTTGCACGGCCAAATAGTTTTCCGCTTGCCGTAATTATTCTGTGGCTTTGCAGTAGCTCAAGAGAACAGAGTACTTAAGGAATGGGTAGCAAGTCGACTTGCTGGAACTCCTGATTTTCCAAAAAATAACAGCCCAAAATGAAATGGCTTTTCCTGATGCCATTCCTGATCGTCACCATCCAGCTGTCGGTTGCATCACAAATAGACTTGGGTAAAAAAAACTTTTCCCTATTACTATTTTAGTTTCATTTTAGTGTTTCCTAATTTTTTTTATATGGATACCCCGATAGCAAGCAAAAGTTGGACCGATTGTGACCCGATCGACTGCAAGCGGAGCTGTGTCCAAAGTGGATATACCGGTGGAACCTGTGAAATTGTTTGGTCCGATAGAAGGCCTGTGGATTACAGATGTTTCTGTTTATAGATTGTGAGAATGAAAACATAGAGGGGAATTAGGGTCTGTAAAAAATAAACGATCATTGGGTTTGAATTGTTGAAATTCATTACCTCGGCAGTATTATAATCAACAAATTGGATCCTTGTGACACCCATTGTTATCTCTGTGGAGGTTCAGTCGAATCAACTAAGCTCGCCTCCACAGATAATTGCCATGATGGAAAATTTCCACAGAATAAAAAGAATAAATCTACCAAGGCATTTGATTGTTACCTGGGGTTCACTCATTCATCGTGTGCGTGAATAGATTCAGGGCGAGTGCTCTTGAAAATTTTCATCATTTCACATTTTGCGCAATCTATCTATCCTCGCCTCGGGTACAATCAGACCTCGCCTATTATTGCGTGTACATTGATTAAAAATGCATTTCTGAAGCGTCCTTTAGGGATTTTTTATACAGAAATTCTCTCCGCTGGGGACTATTACACGATTCAGCATCCATGTACCGTAGATTGGAGCCAAATCGGTCATCGGGGGAAAATGGAGCATTGCTTCGAATTTTAGCTACCACATATATATACGATTTAATAGGGGCCTCCCGGTAGCGTGACAATGCACAATGGGATTTCAAATAAAGGCATTTAATTTAATATTTCAAAATGCCGCTGGATTTGATGGGATATTTATACTTCAGAAGCTAGTTTTTTTTAACTAGAATTCGAATACCTAGGTGGTAGTGCACGTCACGAATCATTGTTGGGTAGTTTGAGGTAAAAGTAAGGAATTTTCCATATTTTTTGTGTCTAAAATTGTGTTATAGTCGATTACTAAGTGAAATGTCACTCGATTTTAATAAAACCAGTTTCATTTCAAAGCTAAGATTGTCCTTCATAGTCGTATGTATAAAATTGAAAATAGGTCTTAAAATTCTTATAAATATTTTTTTCAAAGAAAACCAACAACTTTCAGCTGCACTAAATAATTTCAACAATACAAACGATAAGTTGAAATAACGTCCCAAAAATGATAAAGTATCAAAAATTATTCATCGACACCTAAAACGAATTACCACAGCATTTGAACTAATTTTCAACTTATGGTTTCAAAGAAGACATCAATAGGGGTTTTGATCTAATTTCCACCCTACTAGGAACAATCCGCGCTTTAACTCTCTTTTTTGAACGGATATGATCAAAACAAATTTAATGAGTCTACTTGTATCTAGCAAGGATCTCGAAATGTCAACCCAGCATTTACACGACAGGTTTCCGAACTAAACTATCAACAATTCAAAAGGCCTTGATCTTCTGAACAGCATTGCAGAAAACAGAAACTTTGTATCTAACAGGGATCTCGAGATGTCGACCCTGCATGTATATGAAGTTTATATGAATACTAATGATACTTAGCAAGAGAATGCCAAACTAAACTGTCAACAATTCAAAGGGTCATAGTTTTCTGAACAACAATGCAGAAAACAGCAACTTTGTATATAGCAAGATTCTCGAGATATCGACCCAGCATTTACACCAAATTCATAAGAGCACTAGTGAGAGAATTCCGATCTAAACTGTCCTAAATTCAAATGGTATTAGCCTCACGAACGACATTGTAGAAAACATCAGCTTTTTATCTAGCAAGGATCTCGAGATGTCGACCCTGCATGTACTCACAATATTATTAAGCCATAGGCTAGTTCATCTCGGCATAAGTAGAAGAAGTTGTCCATTTATCTTTATGTAGAAATCAATTAAGATAATTACGAAAACAAATTTGATCAATGTACCCCCAAACTACGGTATATGCATATATGCATGTATACATATTGATAAAGACGCAATGGAAATGAGAAAACGCTACCATTTACCATCAGATGATACGATAACGTCGTTATCTCAGAGCAAGAGAAGATTGGAAAATCTCATATCTCATATGTGTTTAGCAGTCATAATATCTTCCCTATACACTTTAGGCCAAACGATAAACATAAAGTTGGTGCCCTATGGAGGCAGAGATGGTGACTCCGAGAGAGC
The DNA here is from genome assembly GCF_037179485.1 of Ochlerotatus camptorhynchus. Classification (NCBI taxonomy): domain Eukaryota; kingdom Metazoa; phylum Arthropoda; class Insecta; order Diptera; family Culicidae; genus Ochlerotatus; species Ochlerotatus camptorhynchus. Next base: position 5,244,569 of record NW_027040849.1, read on the forward strand.
TCTCTTCTTCTCAATTTAGTCTCAACCCGCTGTCTGGTACTAGCCAGTGACTGTGACTCGGTATAGTGACTACTGTTGTGATGTGAGACGAATCCCACGAACCCCACACGCAGGTAAGTGCACATAAGAAATTCATTCAAATACCCTTTGAAATTTAACCACAATCAGTTCTCATGAATTTCTAGGGAAACTCTGTTCATAGGCATTTCTTATGAATTTGGTAATTAAATCATAATAATGCATAGCTTAACACACTTATATTTTATACATTATGAACTCTGTCATCAAGTGAATGAAAAACGTAATGCATAATTTCAGAATTTATCAAATCATTAAAAATTATATACGTTATCAATTATATGGTTGGAGTTTGGTTCCTCAACGTTCACGATGATGCAGCACGCACTGCTGCTTTCTTTGCCAGCTACGTCTGACAGCTGTTCGTCAACTGAATTTCTTCTTCCGGTTGCTGCACAGGCGGAATTATATTATCGAGATGCTAGATGTTAATTAACGAAGATTTCGAGGAATGGAGAAAATAGATAACTTACATGTCACCGTCTCCAATCCAAAATCCAACGCCACGATTTGTCAGTTACCCAAAAATTGGCCAACGATTCCAGGTTGCTTTTGAAATATTCCTCGGTTACGGTTAGCAATCCCGTTATATGGTATAACAGATTCCTATTGAAGACATTATCAATTTGTTACGAAATACTGCTATATTGTCGTGATATTATATATATTAAATACTTACCATTTATAAACGTCAAACAATAGGCTTGCTCTTCGATAACCACTTCCATCTTAAAATTTCCGTGTGATTTTTTTTCCAAATAAACACTCTGCCAAATTTCAAATAGCGCATTATTAAATTCAAACCTGTGGCGCATGAATGACTTATGTCCAAATAATGAAAACTTAGATGTCTTATATGAAACGCATAAGTGAATTAAGATAGATTTTTCTCCCTCATTTTTGAGTTTTCATAATGTTTGCATTTTGGTTTTCCTATGTTCATTTCCCTGCGTGCATGGCTTTTTACAGCACCAACGACGGCTGGATGACGACGAAGCCGACCGACACCGACTGATGATGATGAAGATGAGCGGCGGCGCGGTAAATTCGCCGCACTTTTTACATCGTGCTATCAGTTGAGGGCCATCCTCGTACGCGAGTGGTTTTGTACTTTTTGGGGAATTCCAAGGTCCTACGTCGCATCAATTTTATTCTTTCGCGTGATATGTGAATATTTTCGGTCCGGTTCGTGACGGAATCCAGATGAGTGCGTTTATCGCCTTTTTTCGAACGTCATTAGTGCCGTTTCATAACTACTGAATGATCGTTCTGGATTCGGAGCAGTACGAAGTTGCACCAATTAGAATACCGGGAAACTATGGTAGTGTCAAAATGTAACCGAAATGTGTCACTCCGGATATGGTGGTGGACATGCTTTTCCCTGTCGTAAGTTTCGTCGCTCTAACTAGGTTTGTGGATGCGGATGTGTTTTCTCTAGAATACTAGAGGGTAGAAAAGCAAACAACATGTGATTTGCAGTCTTGTTTTTTTTTTTGGAAAAGCTGGAGGCATTTTTGTTTGTTCTGTCTCGTGTGCGTTATCAAAGCGTGATTTCGTGTGAACGTCATCAATTAATGCAAACAACCCGATCCAGAGGCGTTGCTGTTTACTTGGAAGGTGTTAATCAAGAGATGATTTAATTATCGCTTCGTTCTCGTTTATTGTTCACCTCCAGACGCAAGTAAAAGCAAATGACTATTACTGAGTAATTTCTGAGAGATTCGATTTAAAATGCAGAAACGTAAAATGAAGGAGAATGGGTGGATTATTTTTACTGCTGGAGATTTTCAAGGAAAAACGGTTTTCCCCATGTGCAACAGCACAACGGCTACCAAGTGTTAGACCAACCAGTCCGTAACATTTAGCGCTAGGGTAATTTTCCAATTGTTGCATTCCACCCAATTGTTGCACACTTCACATTGTTTACTATGCCGCATTTATCTATGACCATAAAGTTTACCAATCATGGTGACATGCTAATCAGTGATCAATTGATGAATGATTAAACATGTGATTTTGATATTCAGTACATATAAGAAATATCGTGATAGAACATGTTGTAAGTATTTTTGACCAGTGTTGGCAAAATCAGAAATCAATTGATATTTTTCCGCTCTCATGTGCACGCAATATCACGCGTGATATTGGAACAAAATATCATGCTTGATATTGATTTTACAAGCTCCTTTGATATTGCGAGACTATTCACAACGTGCAAAAATCAAGCTGCGAGTTGACTCGACACAAAAATGATTCCGTTGCACATCGTTTACTTAGAAAGAGAAAGTATAGTATGCTATCTCTTTTTACTCTTCACCGATGGCAGACACGAAGCGACTGCTGCCAGCCGTTATGGGAGTTTCGGTTGCATTCGGGTGTAATGCAAAAACTATGAAACTCATAGCGAATTTGTTTATTATTCAGTTCCAACCTGGATCGGGTATCAAGATTGGGTCTGCTTGTATTCTGACAAACGTCAGTTTGATCGTTTGTTTTTAAAACCTACCTCAGGTTGAGGTTCGCACTGACAAAAAGTTCGGTTTCGCACTCACCACAGCTTGCTGAGATTTGCAGCTGGTGAGTTTTGTTAGTTTGATATTCCGAGCTGCGATACCACAGCTTGCAAAATCAACCGCAGTTGTTTGCTTGTTGATTTTTGACCACGAAAATCAAGCGTGATCTTGGGCGTTGGTGAGAATTGATTTTTTTATATTTTTCCAACACTGCTTTTGACATTGTGCTGCATATGATTTCAGGCGATTTCTTAATTTGTCAGCTAATAATCCTCAGTTGTAAAAAAGCTATAACTAGCTCAAAATGCATTTAAATGAAGTAATCTTTGCTGGAAAATGTTGGTTATTATTGTATCTATCGATGAATATCTAAAACCACCATGCACAATTTACATATATAGTAATAATGTTCAATAATTGGATCACATATTGGATCAAGAGTTCAATTGTTATTGTCTATAGAGATAACGCCTAAATGTATGCACCGTTTGATATAAAACGGCTAGTTCCGTTTAATCTGAATGATGCTGAAAACATTCATTTTAAGGTGCATTTTTGCTGTAGTGGCTATCACGATATCGACCACGTTCTTTGGTCATGCACCCTCCATTGTGTTGCTAGATCCGAGTTATCCGCATCCCTCAGGGCCCGAGGAGACATCTTGGCGAGCCGAGATCTCGATTATTTTAATTTAATTTATGTGTTTTTAAAACGGATTGATCTGAGGATTTAGTAGTTAGTGCCATCTTGTGTTCTCTCAAGTTGCTAGGTCCCCATCGGTGTACCCCCGTGTTCGTATTTTTCTCCAGTATTTCGCTTAGTTCTAGATCAAGAGCACATTACTCGAAAAAACCTTGTGTTCTCAATCCCTACCCTGCCATCCGTATGTTACAATTTGTTACCCCTAACCTCTAGATAGCCGCGAGTAATCGACCCTCGCTTTACTAACGTTAGTTTTAAGTAATTTTGTAACCCAAACGATGAATATCAGCTCCGCAAAGCTACGGCAAATGAGCCTGAAAAAATAAACGCATTTTAAAAAAAGATGCATTTAACCATATTTTATGGGTGTGTAATAATTAGATAAGATGTGTGAAATAATAGAATTTCAATGCAAATAATACAATTGGCAAATTACTCTAATCATAAGCAATATAAAATAAAAATTCATTGATGTGATGATAGTAAGAACTGTTCTTTTCATTCTAGATTCTCGACCAAACAAAATTAATTCGAAAACTACATTTACACCGTTTGAAAAATTCATCTAAATTTATACGAGATATAGCGCACATAAAGTAAACGCTAGATTTGGAGTAAAGTTACACGATATTTCGTGTAAATTTAAGCACAATATCGCTTAAATTAGCAATATTGCATGCAAGCTTGTAAACGATTCCGTTGTTTATGCCAACTGTAACGCAAAATTAAACGAGAGATGATTTTACGCGATAGTTAAAATTTAAAAAAATTCTGTGTATCCAAAAACTACATTCCAAGATGAAATTGTACGTTGTAAAACGGTACACAAATTGAGTACACATAATTTAAATAAATTATAATCAATTGCTGAAATTTAAATGCTTCAAGATCTACTAAAGTATTATGTTTTTAAATGTGTAACAGCAAAATTTCGAAAAGCAGGTTTCGAAATAGAGGAATTCAAAATTTTGAAAAAACTGGTAGTATTTCAAATCAAATGAAATCTATACAGTTCGATGATTTTTCCATGATTTTTCATGGATAATTTTACACTTGCTCTGAAATTCACATGCTACTTTTTTGAGTCATGTATAATTACAAACAATCATCGCGGAATTTTCAACGATCGTGTAATTTTACTTCTCTTAGTTTAGATTGTGAATTTTTATTGCTTTTTTCGTAATTGTGTACTCATGATGGTCTGCTTTAGTTAGGATTCAATTTTATTACTAGACCTGGCTATCTTTGGAATCAATCCAAGTCTAAATCACTCAAAATTAGGAGATCTTCTATTAAGAACTATAAATAAAGTTTAATCATATAAGAAGCATTCCACAATTAATTTTCACTAATAAGTAACTTTAACAATTTTCTGTAGAGAATCTTATTAAACTTTTACGTAAGTCAAGTCAAGCGTCATTTCTGGCCACTACTACATAGTAGGGCCCTATATTCAAGTTAGAAACGTCTTCTATCGGTTTGGGCGGTAGCATGATCAGCATAAAATACAACAATCTGTTTTTGCTACCGTAGAAAACGAGAAAAAAAGAACAAACATCGTCAGTCCGCATCGTGCTCTCTTGCCGTGCGGATCTATTTGCTTTTTGCTGAAGGAAGTGTTACTACTACCTAAAGCTACAACAAATTTAAACAGCACTTTTCAGTGCTCAACCTGTAAAAATTTTCTACCTTGTTCAACTCCTCTTATTCCTCTTCGATCCTTGTTTGGACCCTACCCGAGGTAATCCTTCTTGGATATCGATTTGGAAAATTCCTCTTCGATCCTTCAGATTCTTATAGTAATCTGCTTGGAAGTCGATTTGGATAAAAAATTTACTGCCGCCATGGCGCCTAAACGCAAAAGAAAGGGGCAAACTCTTGACCCCCCTTCTGAAGAAATTAATTTGAGTAATCAATTTGATTTGCTAACGGATGATGAGAATGATCCATCATCCAAGAAAAATTCTAGTAAACTTTCCCGGCTTAATGCCAAGAAGGAAAAGATTCCTCCTATTGTGATAACCACTACCGATTTCCATGCTCTTCGCATGGAACTTTTGAATTTCGTGAAAGTTAAGTTTTCACTACAAATTGGACGTCGGGGTGAATGCCGTGTATTGGCTGAAACCTTGGACGGATTTGAATGTCTTCTCAAGTATCTTACTGAGAAGAAGCACAACTTTTTTACTTACGACACCAAAACTGAACGTGTGTTCAAGGTTGTCATGAAAGGACTGCCCAGTTGTGAATCCCTGGATCAGATCAAAGATGAACTGGCAAAATTACTTGGAGTTGTGCCACTCCAAGTAATCAAAATGAAAATGAAATCCCGTCCTGGCGATTCGCGCAACGGGATTTCTAATGATTTTTATTTAGTTCACTTCAAGTCTAGTGAACTGAACAACCTTAAGGCCTTAGAAAAAGCTAGCCTTATGCTCCATGTCCGAGTGAAGTGGAAACACTTCAGGAAGACTGGAGGAAATTTCCAAAACCTCACCCAGTGCCGTAAGTGCCAAGGATGGGGTCACGGAACTAAAAATTGCTACATGCCAGCTAAATGCATGAATTGTGGTGATTCCTCTCACGCAAAGGACGACTGTCCTGTGAAGGAAGATCCTAGGAAATTTAAATGTTCAAATTGTGGTGAAAACCACAAATCCAATTTTTGGGAATGTAAGACTCGCAAAGTGGTCCTACAATCTCGTTCTAACCGTCAGGTAGGAAACGCTCCACGTTTCCGACCAGGTACAAATTCCTCTGCTGTTAACAACGGTCAGCGAGGAACAAATTCTACATTCGTACCCGTAGGTACAAATATCTCCCCTGCTTCAAATGTTTCATCTGTACCTACTCCCCTCGCTGCTAACAATGTTCAGCGAGTTAATGGAGCTGCCTATGCTGCTATTGCAGCGGGTAGAAATCAAAATACTAACCAACGTTCTAACGGAAATTTTGACAATTTTGACTTAGGAAGCATTACTGCCCCCAAAATGGAATTTTTACAGAATTCATTAATTGACATGATTTCTGATATGCTTAAATCTAACTCCATGTTTGATGCTATTCAAACTGGAGTAAAATTTGCAAATAATATTGTCATGACTTTAAAATTCAGTAATGGATTTTAAAGCATTAAATATTGTGAATTGGAATGCTCGATCTCTTAAAGATAATGAGACGAGCTATTTAACTTTTTGAGAGTTCATAACGTGCATATTGCCGTTATAACTGAAACGTTCCTTAAACCTGCCCATAAGGTTAAGAAGGACGCAAATTACTTGATTTATAGAAATGATCGTCTTGATGGACCCTGTGGTGGCGTTGCCATCATTATTCATAGACGAATCAAACATAAAATTCTTTCTTCATTTGAAACCAAAATTTGGACAACTTACGTTTATAGCTGCCTATTTGCCATTCCAATGCGTAGGCCAGCAAAAGAATTTCCTCAAGGGTGACCTCCAGAAACTTACCCGTCATAGGTCTAAATTCTTCATTATTGGTGATTTTAATGCAAAACACCGCTCATGGAATAATGTTCAAATCAATTCCAATGGTAATATTCTGTTTGATGATTGTTCTGCAGGTTATTACACTATTCAATATCCAAACAGCCCAACATGCTTTTTTTCTGCAAGAAATCCCTCCACTATTGATTTGGTCTTAACTGATTCATGTCAACTTTGTAGCCAATTGGTTACCCATGCTGACTTCGGTTCTGATCATCTTCCAGTAACTTTTGAAATATCCCAAGAAATAATTTGTAATCCCAACAGCTTTACTTTCAATTACCATAGAGCTGATTGGGAGCAGTATCGAACATTTATGGAATATAACTTCGATCCAAACATTCCTTTGCAAACCAAAGATGAAATAAATTATGCTCTTGAATCTCTGACTACTTCTATAGTTGAAGCAAGAGCTGCCTCAGTACCAAAATGCGAGGTTAAATTCGATTCAATTATAATAGACGATGATCTTCAGCTCTTGATCCGTCTTAAAAATGTCCGTAGGAGACAATATCAAAGAACACGCGATCCTGCCATGAAAGTTATCTGGCGGGATTTGCAAAAACAAATTAAAAAGCGATTCTCTGCCCTGAGGAACAAAACTTTTGAATATAATACTTCTAAATTAGACCCGAGTTCCAAACCCTTTTGGAAACTCACAAAAATATTGAAAAAACCTCAAAAGCCTATTCCAGCGCTTAAAGAAGGTGGTAAAATTTTGATCACAAATTTGGAAAAAGCTCAGAAACTTGCTAAGCAATTCGAGAGTTCCCATAATTTCAGTTTGGGCCTTACTAGTCCTATTGAGAATCAGGTTGCTCGGGATTTTCTGAATATTTTCTCTCGGGAAAATATTTTTGATGATTCCTGGGGGACTGATTTGGACGAAGTAAGGTCTATAACTAAAATTTTTCAAAATATGAAAGCTCCAGGTGATGATGGAATTTTCTATATCCTCATCAAAAAACTCCCAGAGAGTACCTTGTCTTTCTTGGTAAAATTATTTAACAGATGTTTCCATTTGGCATACTTTCCTGATAAATGGAAAAATGCAAAAGTTGTTCCAATTTTGAAGCCGGATAAAAATCCAGCTGAAGCTTCTAGCTACCGTCCAATAAGTTTGCTTTCTTCAATAAGTAAACTTTTTGAAAAGATAATTTTGAATAGAATGATGCTTCACATCAATACGAACTCAATTTTTGCAGATGAGCAGTTTGGATTTCGCCATGGGCATTCAACTACTCATCAACTCTTAAGAGTTACCAATTTAATTCGTTTAAACAAATCTGAAGGCCACTCAACTGGAGTTGCTCTTCTAGACATAGAAAAAGCATTCGATGGTGTTTGGCATGAAGGTTTGATTGCTAAATTGAAAAAGTTTAATTTTCCACTTTATATTATGAAATTAGTTCAAAATTATTTAACTGACAGAACTCTGCAGGTAAATTATCAAAATTCCAAATCTAATCGACTACCTGTTAGAGCAGGAGTTCCTCAGGGTAGCATTCTTGGGCCTATATTGTATAACATTTTCACTTCGGACCTCCCTGATTTGCCTCAGGGTTGCCACAAATCTTTGTTCGCTGATGACACAGGCATTTCCGCTAAAGGAAGAAGTCTTCGTGTTATTTGCAGCAGACTGCAGAAAAGTTTAGATATTTTCTCTTCTTATTTACAAAAATGGAAGATTTCTCCCAACGCTTCCAAAACTCAACTTATAATATTTCCACATAAGCCTAGAGCTTCGTTTTTGAAACCTAGTAGTAGTCACATAGTCACTATGAACGGAGTTCCAATTTCCTGGTCAAACCAAGTGAAATATCTTGGATTAATACTTGACCAAAAATTAACTTTTAAAGATCACTTTGAGGGCATTCAAGCCAAATGTAACAAATATATAAAATGTTTGTATCCTCTTATAAACAGGAAATCCAAACTTTGCCTGACGAATAAACTTCTAATATTTAAACAAGTTTTTAGACCGGCCATGCTTTACGCTGTGCCAATATGGTCTAGTTGCTGCACTACCAGGAAAAAAAGCACTTCAAAGGATTCAGAACAAAATTCTGAAAATAATTTTGAAGTTGCCTCCCTGGTACAGTACAACCGAAGTACATAGAATTTCGAATGTTGAGACTTTAGCACAAATGTCCAACAAAATAATTAATAATTTCAGGCAAAAATCGTTGCAATCCTCAATTGCAACGATTAATTCCCTTTATAATTAGTTAAGATTTAGTTTTAGTTTTTAGTTTTAAGATATCAATTGTTATACTGACATGCAGGTTAAAAAACCTGTTTAAAATACTGAATTGCCAAGACATGAACAATGTAAAAACACTTAGATATATATCATAACAATTAAGGCTGGTACGTTACTGCAGTAACTGGAGCACCTAGGTTAAAATGAAATGTAATTTATTTTGAATTTGGAACAAATAAAGAGTTAAAAAAAAAAAAAAAAGAACAAACATCGATAGTGGAGGCTATAATAAAGAAAACTTAACTTAACAAACATCGAATTATCACGTATTGCCAACCAATCATTAATATTACCATCCATTTACAAGATTTTAGAATTGAAATAACGAAGATTGATTGAAGAAGAATGGCAGATTATTTTGTCTGCTTCCTGACAAATACTCTGAACGCGCCCTGAAAGTTTACGCGAAAATTGTGTAAATTTAAGGGATATGCCGCAGAGAATTACCAACCGGTGAGCACTCGTGTTTAATTCAGTTACCGTGGGGACGTAATTTGTGATTAGTCCCGGTCCCTTTCAAATTGTATCATTTTAATGTACGGTCCTTATATTTGAAATGACGGTGGCCGATTTTCATTCGAATAATCGATCAATCGATTAACCAACCGAAAAGTAAAATATTTGTAATCGCTTATATCGTGCCTAGAGGATAATCACCCATCGTTTCAAACATATGCTGCACTCCCATTGGTGGAAAAATGACAGCACAGCGAACAAAAAAAATAATCGATTTGTTGTTAACCGAGTAGTTAAAAAATGGGATATCTCTGATTTTGGTGTGATTGTTTGATAAAAAAAATTAAAGGGTTGTGTCCTAGACACAACCACAGTATGACGTAGAACCTATCGATCTATCTCTATCTATGATGCATGATATATGCATTTAGGTTAACATCCGACGTCCCTCCTTTTTTTTTACAAATTTTGTAGAAAAAATACATCCGAAGTCTCCCCTTTTTTACATATTCTGCACAAAACATATTTTCTAAGCCCAGCAACTGACAGGATTTCCCGCCATTTTACTATGAATGGGGCGGGGCAGAACGATTCTTTTGTGCAGAATATGGAAAAAAGGATGGACTTTGGATGTTAAAATATTTTCATATAGAGGTACCAGATATGTTTTACAGTCAGTTGTGTGTAATTCACCAACATAATATCATCGAGCAATTTTGCAATTTTGCTCAAATTTGAAAGTTTTGGTGTGGGAAGAAATTAAGGGAAAAACTTCTGTTTTTTACTTATAGGGTAATTGATTCTGGTTGAACCTATCCAAAAACTGATGATGGTTGGACCTATTTTTTCAATCGCTAGTTTAGTCAATCTTCGCTAAGTTTTTATTTTCAAAGATCACTTTACTATCAAAAAAACTCTTTTTCTTCAATTTGCATGGGTGTTTTATTGAAAAAAAACTTCAAAACAATTGAGTTTCAATGTGTTTTCAAAACAGTTCACTTTTCACGCATTAGCTCGTCATCATGCCTTACTTTCAAACATACAAAAAGGGAATATTTTTCACATTTATTTTTATTTTCATGCAGTAAAATACTGCTTTAAGGTGTAAACAACACGTTAGTACGCCATTTATCCATTGGTTTCACTAAAATGTTTGAATAATTGACGAAATTCGAATAGATACATATGATCATGGTTGGACCTACGCATGATGATGCTTGAACCTATGTGTTTCCTAAGACTGCCGCTAGGTGCGCTTCGGTTTGTCTACATCCTTCATGCGCAGCTCATTTGAAATTCGATTTCGTTTTTTTCCGAGTGATCAGTCTCTTCGATTGAAAAATTGGCTAAAGAAAAGAGTTATACGGTCGAAAATCTTCAAGAGGCTGTTCTTTTAGTAAGAAATAAATCACTTACCGCGTATCAGGCACAGAAAAGGTACAATATTCCGAAAACGACGCAAAAATTAAGGGAAGCCACGACAAGAAGTATGGAAGGGAAATAGTGTTGAGTGTTGATTTGGAGAACCAGCTAGCGGATTGGGTTTGTATGTGCGCTGCTTCTGGCAGTCCCAAGACGGCCAAAAAGATCTTGGAAGATCTTGGAAGCTGCTAAATTTAAAGGAGGAATTCCATCGTCAGGTTGGTTGAAAGGGTAACCACCGATTTCCGACACCTTCTGTGTGTGAATTAACTTGAAATAAAATGTTAACAAACTAAAAATTGTAAACTGAAACTTATTTCCGAAAAAAAAAACTCCTAGTAAAAAAAAAAACTGTAAAACCGGAATTAAGTTCTGATATTCTGTCATTTTAAGCCCCTAAATTCCCCGGGGGCACCCAGAACATGCCCGGAAGTGGCCAATGTGGTCCAAGGCACTTAATTTTGTTATTGATCTTGTTATCGAATTTGGAAGTAATGTAAAGTATCGCATGATAGGTTTTATTCCTTCCATGTCAAAATTAGGTCCATGTTCCATATACCCTGGAATTTGTTCCGGCCATATGTCTGGAACCAGTTGACCGATTCCAAAAATATTCAATAGCTTACAATGGGACCACAATGCCTATAGTTTGACGTTAAAAAATTTCCAAATCGGGTCAATGATTCCCGAGAAAATGAGCCCTGATGAATAACTAATGCGTGGAAAGTGAACTTTTTTTAAAAACGAAGTTAAACTCAAATTTCTTGATTTTTTTAAATAGAAAATTCATAAAAACTGTATAAAAAGAGTTTTTTCATGATACCAATAAGCTCTAAACAAAGTTTTTGAACAAATATGGGCTAAACTAGCATTTGCAAAAATAGGTCCAACCATCATCATTTTTTAGGTCCAACCAACATCATAATTCTTTGCTGAATAAAAACGTTTTATAAAATCATTTGTTCATAATATTTAACTTTTTATGTTATTATTAGAAACAAGAAAGGTAGATCTTTCCCCTAATCACGCATTTTTCATAATAATATGTTGAATTCATAAAAAAAAATACGACATGAATAGTGACGTCGTGTGAAACCGGCCTAAATAGGTCCAACAATCATCAGTTACCCTAATTGTGGTTTGCTTAAAATTTATTTCTCGGAAAAAAAATGATCGTCAAAGTCCATGTCTTTTTGGGGTTACGTTAAGGGGGGAGGGGGAAAGGTTATTAAGGGGAAGAGGGTTTTACATGCACGTTTTTTCAAGTCTCATTTCTCATTGTGGTGGACACGCCGTGATCCACCTTTAGCCGCTGACTTAGTCCTGCTTGCTTTAGGACCTAGTGCCACGCCGTCCGAAGCGGTAATGAGCAGAGCCAGGAGAGCAGCGCTGATTTATATCTTTTCAGGTTCAAGCAGAATGATGTGCAACCAAGTGGTATTCGTTTATGATGACTGGGTTTGGAAAAAAGGCTTATTTCATGAAAACAGTGATAAAATTATCATTTGTACATTTTCAAAAGTTTAATTACAGAGAGATTGGAAAAATATTTATTTCAGCAGGTTCGTAATGTAATATCCTATCGGTTGGCGTATTTCGATTTTAATTTCATTTATAAATGACAAAGTTACAAGCGTTCAAAACCTAACACTCCTCCACCACACATATTTTTTGATTTGCACCCCAGTATAGTCCACAAAGACGTAGTTCTACGTCAAAAGAGCGCAAATTTCATCTCTACCGAGGGGGCAGCAAAACCATAAAATTACCTTGCATACGGGTGGTATTCAAGGGGTGAAAGAGACCTTGAAAGAGGACACTAAAATAGAAAGTTTTTCTTCCGACTGTTTCATATTAGTATTCTTCTTCTTATTTTTCTTGTTTTGCTCCTTTTTTATTCTGTACCGTATTTAGGAAAAATATGACACTATTGAAATATATTCTGAGAGGTTTGCCTTAAATTACTGTCACGGCTATCGAATTACACAAGACGGTAGACAGTGTAAAGTTGTAATCCACTTCAAATTTACTATTATGCCAAATTGGTGTACCGCTTTCATTCCCAGAAGGTTACCTAATAGGGTGGTTGAAAATATCGATTATGCTCCACCAGATTCAATTGATTCTAAATCAGGTTCTGATCACTCTCTCAAAATTTGAGTTTATTTGGATGCTAACTCATACTGCACTGGCCCTTTCAAGTTTATACAGGGATTACTATGGGAAAACTTAACTTTATGTTCTCAACGTCCTAGCATAATAATTTACGGGAAAGTTAGCTATCTGCTCATATGTGAGCTAAATAGTTATATTTAGATTCTGATAACTTTTTGATATTATTCGACTGCTTTCAGGGCAACACTGCATCTTGCACTTATGATATATTAGCCTAGATTGTTTCACCCTATTATTCGCGCCAATCACACCAATGTTGCCTCCTCAATAGTTGATGGAGCATGTCAGAAGAATATTGTCTTTCTAATTAATTAATAACTAATTATCTTGACTTACCATCCAAATACACAACATATTTTCATTTCCACGGCGTATAGCAGACTGGTTTTCGTGAAGACCGACCAACGACAAAGCAAATGTTTACCCTGCATCAAAAAACCTAATTTAATTTCTGCGAATAAAACTTGTAGACTCACCATCTGTTTATTAATTTCAAAGTAGCATACGATTCAGTAAAGTGAAATCAACGTTGGCCGAATATGCTTCTCCTTGTTCTTCCCGGCTTCCACTCTTATACGAGCTTTCGCCTAATCTCAACTTAGTGTTATTAGTTGAGTACTTTCTCTGCCATCCAATGCACAGTGGGAAAAAAGTGACCCAAAATCACAATAAAATCACACTTCCATTTATTTCTCCTACGCTCATTATGCACATTATGTTCTTTCTTAGGCTCATATTGTAGAATCATAATGTGGCTTCCAAACCAGCGTTGCCAGATTGGTTTAAAGTTTATCGGTATCAAAGGTTTTAAAAAATCGGTTTTTATCGGTATTTACTATTTTAACAGCGAAAATTTTAACTTTTCGACTATGATCGGAAAATTCTGAAAGAAAACTCCGAAGAATGTTTGAATTAGCTTCTGAAGGAACATCCAGAGAAAGAAGAAAGAAACTCTTCTGAACGAAATTTGAGGAAAGTTCTAAGAAAAGTTGGAGAAACATCCGGGAGCTACCAAGACAAGAATTGAGAACTTCTAGTGATTATTCAAAGAAACCATCGGAAAAAAAAAACGGATGTCTCATCCAGAGGAAGCTTGAAAAGCTTTGGAAAATGGAAGCAAATTCCAGAAGTAGCTGGTTCTAGGGGAAACCAGAAGAAGTTCGGAAAAACCTTCGAATAAAAGTCGAAAACCTATGGCTTATGGACACACTTCCAGAAGAAGACGTAAGGAATTTCCTGAAGACGCTGGCAGACACTTTCCAAGGTAGATTGCAAGAATCTTCTGGAGAAATTCGGAAGCCAGAGCGCCTACGGAACAGTCAGAAGAAACAAGGACATAATTCCGGAAGAAAAACTACAAGGGACAGCCCAATGGGGTTGTACGCAATGATGGCATAGGACTACGTGATATAATAAATATTTGTGTTAACTGCAGCAGGAGTTTGTGTTTTCTGTAGGATATGGAATTTTAGCGGGGTTCTCTCTGTTTATACTGATTGCCCTGAAAAGAACTTTCTGATATGAATTTTAGTTGGGAAATGTTCAGAAAATTAACTCTTTTGGAAAATGTTGGTGGCCCTGAAAAGGGCCGATGGTAGTACAGACTTTGGAAGATGATGATGACGTGTAGGCAGCTGCGTATTCAGTGAACCCGAGGTGTGCCGAGAAAATGTGATCCGTGATGCCGTCACTGAACACGCCAAGAGCAGACAGTCCCGGCCATGGATGTCGTCTACGCATCATTATCACCAACAACCAAGCTACAAAACGACCCTTTTCAGGGCCACCAAGTTCATTTAAGAAAAGAGTTAGAGTAGAATTTTTAAAGAACTACAAAAATAGTTTTCACCATTAAGTCAAGCCTTTTTTTTCTCATTGATCGCGCTGTCTATGATAGTAAGTTCGAAATTTGGAAAAGTGGATGGAACGCTTTGGATGCATATTATGGTCAAAATAAGTCAAAAGAAATCATTCATTATCGTTCAGTTTTTTTTCTAGAATTTTTGATAAATAGTATTTTCTTGCAGAATAAGTTAAAAGGGAGGAAATTTTTTAGGTATTTTTTATGCAGAATATGCAAAATGGGAGGGACTTCAAATGTTAATCCTCCCTCCCCCACCAAATGTTACAGAGTGTCATCAAAATACATGGAATGTTAAGATATCGAGATCGTGAGAGTGGATTTTCTCTTTAAAATTTGAATGTTTTGGGGGATTGGGGATTGGTAGTAAAGCGGTTAAAAAATGTATGAGAAAAAAACCTTTTATTTAATTCTAGCTTATTTAACAAAAATTTTTCAGGAAAAAACTGAACGACAAAGTCCATAGACAATTTCTTAAGGTTGTCCTCAGCTTTTTTTGGAAAGCTATGTGAAATTCACATGGATTTCATGCATTACATATGTGATATATTTTTTGAGTGTATCCCCTGTTTCCAAGTTTGGTTACAAGATTACAACTCTGGCGAGCATTTTGTGTGGTCGTTGGGAGCGTGTGGTTCTGAATATGGCGATAAGTGTGCAAAATATTACGCAATTCCATCCTCCCTATTCGCACGCGCCCGAGGATCGGAGGTGAATGCCACTTCAACTTGTTTCGTCTACCTACTACTCTCTGACGACTGTGCTAGGTAAGCAGCATATGCATGTGCATGCAATTGGTGGATTTGTTAGTTAATTCGACGCTTTTGGACAATGCTGGACATTTACCAGTTTTTCAATAGTTTCTTTTTAAAAATCAATATTCGAAAGCATTGTTATCGATGCGTAGTCATATTTCTGATCGATTGGTGATAAAATTATTGAAATTGGACCAGGGGCAGTTGAGTTATTAACGTTCAAAATCTTTCATAATTTGTTACATGTTCCATTTTCGGTTTTCACAAAGTGTACCCCCATATAGAAATCACAGACGTAGTCCTACGTCAAAAGATTTATGGGGTATGTTCTGATGATCCAGCATTTTTTCCTGATATTCATAAAATATCCCTGAAGACCCCGCAATGCCTCTGAAGTTTTCGGAACATTCCTGAAATGCACTTAGGAATATTCCATAATGCCACGGAATTCCTTAAAAGTTCTTGTCATTTTCTTGAAGTTAATGGGGCTGATTTAGAGTTCTCTGATCATCTTCTAAGTACTCGGAACTTCCCTGATTATAATGAGGCTACCTGAATATTTATAATCATCTTTGAATGTATCTTGGACTTCTCACAATTTTCTTGAATTTATTGTATCATTAGCATTGAAGATCTCTGATCTTCCCGATTTTGACGTTGGATAACGTCTTTCGGCAACATAAGGGGGTACAAAATTGAAAACAGTCATTTTGGATGCGTTACGAAATTGAAAGATTTTGAACGATAATAACTCAGCCGTCTCTCGATAGATTTACGAGATAATGGCATCAATCGATTGGAAATATTTCTAGCAATTTGCTGAATGTTTCAAAACTTTTGATTTCATTCTATAAACTATTGAAAAATGGTTAAAAGTAAACTATTGTCTAAAGATGGTGAAAATCGATTGATTTTTTTTATATTCTTATACTTTCTCCAACCGAGACATCAGATGCGAGTATCTGACACCTATGATATTTTCTGTTCTACTATATAAGCGTCCAACAAGGTCGCCCGTTCCATCATTGTCTATCCGATCGTCGACCTAGCAGCAGAGCAGCAGAGCAGTAGTACCAGAGCAGCGGAAGCAGAGCAACGGCAGCAGAGCAGCGGCAGCAGAGCAACTACGCCGAGTGCGTTGGTGCCAGTGCTCCGGTATACTGGGCCGCCGTCATGGAATGCCCTGCTGCTGCAGTTCTCAGTCGGTCGTATTCACCGTCTGCTCCGCAAGGGCAACTACGCCGAGCGCGTTGGAAAAATGGCCCTTTTCAGGGCCACAACATTATCAAGAAAGAGTTTAACGTACGTATGCGAGTATCTGACAACTCTGATATTTTCTGTTCTACTATATAAGCGTCCAACAAGGTCGCCCGTTCCATCATCGTCTATCCGATCGTCGACCCAGCAGCAGAGCAGCAGTACCAGAGCAGCGGAAGCAGAGCAACGGCAGCAGAGCAGCGGCAGCAGAGCCTGGGGCACTGGGGTGTGGGAACGCTGGAAGGGGAGATGCTGTCTGTCTTCGAACTACCAACATCATTCCAAAGCTCTTCCAGGGCGACAGAGTAGAGCAAACCCAACAACATCAGCCCAACAAAACGGCCCTTTTCAGGGCCACTAAACTTTCGCAAAAGAGTTATTAAGGAATATTACTAAAACGTAATATACACAATTAAGTACAACACATAACAGACGTTATTCAACGCCAACCCTGCGGTCATATCTAAAGGGTGATACGGTCAAAATTTGGTCAAGGGAAAACGCGTGCAAATCGGTGAAATCGTTTATTTAAAAAATCAAATTAAATTTCTTTTTCAAGTTCAATTAGTATAAAATTCAGGAAAAATATTCAGTTAGGCTTCCGCTTTTCCAAATCCAAATTGCCGGGCCTTACGCTTGACCCCTGCCATCAGATTTTGTACAGCCACCTTGTCCACCTTCTTCGCCGCAGAAAGCCAGTTTGCCTTGAACTGCTGCTCGCCCTTAGCAGTTTTTTTGGTCTTCTTTAGGTTCCGCTTGACAATAGCCCAGTATTTCTCAATTGGGCGGAGCTCTGGCGTGTTGGGAGGGTTCTTGTCCTTGGGAACCACCTGCACGTTGTTGGCGGCGTACCACTCCATGGCCTTTTTACCGTAATGGCAAGATGCCAAATCCGGCCAAAACAGTACGGAACAACCGTGTTTCTTCAGGAAAGGCAGCAGACGTTTATTCAAACACTCTTTCACGTAAATTTCTTGGTTGACAGTCCCGGAAGCTATGAAAATGCTGCTTTTCAAGCCACAGGTACAGATGGCTTGCCAAACCAGATATTTCTTTGCGAACTTTGACAGTTTCATGTGCTTGAAAACATCTGCTACCTTTCCCCTTCCTTTTGCCGTATAAAACTCCTGTCCCGGAAGCTGCTTGTAGTCGGCTTTGACGTAGGTTTCGTCGTCCATTACCACGCAGTCAAACTTCGTCAGCATCGTCGTGTACATCCTCCGGGATCGCGCTTTGGCCGTCGTATTTTGTTTATCATCGCGATTTGGAGTCACTACCTTCTTGTAAGTCGATAGTCCGGCTCGTTTTTTGGCTCGATGCACGGTTGTAGACGATACACCCAGCTTATTTGCGGCATCTCGGAGAGAGAGGTTAGGGTTTCGCTTGAAACTACCGGCAACTCTCTTTGTCGTCTCAGCGGCTTCCGGGTTTCGATTTCCCCCCGATCCAGACTTCCTGGCTGTCGACAAACGTTCCCCAAACACTTTAATTACATTTGTAACGGTTGATTTGGCAACTTTTAGCGATTTTGCCAACTTTGCGTGCGAGTAGCTCGGATTTTCACGATGCGCGAGCAAAATTTTGATACGCTGCTCTTCTTGCTTGGACGGCATTTTGACAACTGAAGAGTGAATTCCAAAATCAAAATAGGAGCAACATTCTACACACACACACCTTCAAAATGAGGGGTGTTCAGGTTTTTTAAATGCAAAATTGAAAGAAACACGTCAAGTTGATATTGACCAAATTTTGACCGTATCACCCTTTAGTATACAACCCTTCCAACTTTTTTAAATTTTAATTCTTGGCACTGCCATTAAAAAGCACGGTATTTCCCATAAAATGTTCCCACAATGTTCTAATGTTCAGGTAACTTCCCTTACGTTTCCTAAATTTGTGGAACATTGCCTGAGTTTCTCGGAATTCCTTTAAAATATCAGCATTTCCTTGAAATTAATTGGTCTAGCCTGACATTCACGGAGCTTCCCTAAAGTTCTCTCAATTATCTGAAACAAATTTAACTTTACTGAAAACCATTAAATTTTCCTGAAGTTCTTTGAACTAGTGAAGTTTCCAAAATATTTCTGATGTTTTCGTAAGTTCACTGGAGTTCACTGGACTTTCCTGAATTTTTCAGAAGTTAATGAAACTATCTTTAATATATCAGAACTTACTCAAAAGTCTAGACTTTTCTGAAGTTTCAGAACTTCTTAAAAGTTCCTGCAGCTATTGTGAATCCGCAATACACATATGGAAACATCCCTGAAGTTCAGGGGAAGTTGAAAAAAAACTGGTGGGAGAAGATGGAAGAACCATTCGAGCGATGGCTGAAGCAGCTTCCAAGAGAAGTTGAAATAAGTTTTCGGGATGAATCGAAAATTAAGTTAAGGTGTAAGGTGGATGAAAATTCTAGGCGAAAGTTGGGAAAAAATCAGGAAGTAAAAAATGAACAAAAACTTTAGGAAGTTAAATAATGTTTAACAGTGACATTTTCTCGATTCATGGGTAGCCAAAAACGGTGAAAAAATGGAAACATTAGTCAAAAGAGTATCAAACATATGACATTTTCAAAGATGTTTTTTTAAAGAATTTTGAGGGCTTCAAAATTTTAGGCTATTCAAAAACATACAAGTCTCTCAGAGTCTTATCTGTAGTTCGGAAATCGGTATGAGCCATGCTTTATAAAGTGTCCTTTTATTGATTTCCACTAGCGTATATCTTTTCCGGTACTATGGAGTCAACAAATTAAAAGCGAAAGAAGAGCAGCAAAATAGAGCACATGCGATACGACAATGGAGTGATTCTCCTTAAGAAAATAAGCGATAAAATGTGTTGAGGCGTGGCAAACATATGTTCGTCATTAACCAGCACATTCAGGTGGTTCAAAATATGTTCCAAACGTGGTTCAAAACTCGGTCCAAAATATGTTTCCACTAGCGGCTTTAGTAGTAAACATAGACCTTATTTTTGTGTTGTGGTCCAAATTTAGTAGTACAAAATAAAATAAAAAGCGTCTTCAGTATGTGTTATATTGCCTACTTATTTGTTTGTCAAATTGCGTTGTACATCAATTTGTTTTGAAAAAACATTCTGCTCTTTGTCCTGATGAATTAATCGTTTATTGTAACAAATTTATGATTTTTTTCGAGAAAATGTATAAAGCAATCCAAAATACTTTCGTTACCTTACACCCCTATTCTTTGTTTCGTAAAATGTTTTGTAGGAAAATCCGTTTAGAACGGAATACAGAATTGGGGTGATCAACTGGTGAGATGGTAGTTCAATGGAAGCTCTCTTTCCACCTATGTACGTCAGAAAACCGGCATCATCTGCTAACATTTGATGTAACGTAACAAGCTATGATGAAACCGCAATAAAACGCACATGTACGAACTGTTTTTGACGAGGAAATCTCAAAGCCTCCAATGCATGGTGTTTCGGGAATGTGTTTTATCCAACAGCACGATAAAAAAAAAACATGTCGCCACGTCGCGTGGCACGAAACTGTCGTCGACATGATTTTTTGACATCCTAATGAATACCACACCACAACACTCCTTCTAATTCCGGACGTTCTCTGATCAAATTAAATAAATTTGCAAGTGTGTCAAAAAGTTCCATAGCCTATCGCTTGTGATGGAAGGTGGTTTTTAATAGCAGTATGTAAGCTTTGAATTCGTTGGGTATGCAGGGGTAGGGCGCACAGAACGAAAGCATACTCCCATGCCTGCATTAGCGGTGACGGGCAGAAGAGGTGATAATGGTTTCGGTAGCCAAATAAATCGCATGTTCAATTCATTAATCGAAAGGCGGTGACATTGGAGCGGGCTACAGAGGATGCCTCGCTAAAAGAAAGAGCAAACAAAACGAAAGCTTCAAATTGTCAGAGCGCTTGTTATACCTATCTTTATCTACCTTCGTAGTTACATAATATGTAAGTATATAGGACTTGTTCAAATGCTATGTGATAATGTTCCGTTTCACCTGTTGAGGGAATTTTCAACTGCTCTGACTGGCAAAATGAAACCCCCTGAATTTCACGCGAAAGATAGAAAGCTACTTTTGCGAGGCCTTCCATGCTTTATAGACTATCATCAAAAACTAATTTAGGATTGATCACAAGGAAGCAATGTTGACACCACATCTAACGTATTCGTTAGTGAGCCTGGTATTAATGAATTCAATAATAGGGTGCCAAATGCCTGAATAAACATGATAAATCAGGGAAGGAAGTTAGTTTATCACATGCCCGTACACATATCCACATATCCACACCTCCAGTGGTTCATAGGGCCTACGTGATAGGCAAAGGAGGGAGGAAATGCTTTACTAATATCAACATGAAACTTTAGTGCGATAATTTATTAGCTAAAAATTGATAGTTCCGTTAGAGTACGGCAGTGTGAAAATTGAACAGAAGTAGAAATTGAGCGAAAATACTAATCAAATGCACACTCCTTTACCTAATTCATTCTTTGAGGATGGATGTATGTAATGTCGGCCTAAGTGTCCCTAATTTGGGCCCATACATAAATTCAGCAATCGACTAAATTTTCAATAGCCACCAAAAATATCCATAAGTACCGTCTCAATGACGCGTTCATCTAGATACAATTGATGAAAAGCAGATTTTAAGCGATGGGTCCAATCTTAGATCCATAGGCCAACATTAGAGCCATTTCCCCTATGTCCTCAAATCCACAGGTAAAATAGTATGCGTTTGACTGGCTCATATACTGTCTGCGGCAATTACACACTGCCGTACTCTAGCGGAACTATCAATCTATCTTCTTCAGAACTTTCTCTAGCTAATAAATTATCGTACTAATGCTTGATGTTGATATTAGTATAGCATTTCCACCCAACTCTGAAAATCTAGGTCTATGTCTACATGATAGATTTACTTGCTTTTTCCTCAATCTCAGGTTTAGGTCAAATTCCTGTCGGCTTACTTGATTTGCTTGTTGAGACTAGAACTGGTGGAGGATCGACTGTATCGTTGTGCTTCGAGGGGTTCAAAGTTCGTATTTCGCTCCGCCCCTTAGAAGTGTGTGACTGATCCACCTGCAATAGTTCGTAGTACCTCTCAGCAGGTTGTCGATTCGCGATAATGTTCATAATAAAAAATTAGGAAATTGTTTGCGTTGTGTCTTCAAGTCTCGGAAAAGGAGTTAGTAACTCTATCTACACGCTGCCACGTTGAAGTCATCCTTAGTATCATTGCAAGCTTAAACAAGGTTTTAAAGTATTATTCAGGTCCAAATCATGGTCTACAAGAATATGATGCGTAACTAAGGAAAAACCCTAGAGGGGGATTAAATTAATTTTTTGAATTTCTAAACTAGGCAATTAGCGAACAATTTTGATGTGTAAGAAAATAAGTGTTTGTAGTAACAATTATAGAGGGGGCTACTTTCATCCCCATAGTTACGCCAATGGATAAAACCAAAATTATTATTTGGGATACCATTAGGAGACCATATTCAGCATTCAGGGTGTCGACTACCTGTAAAAATCTGGAAAATGAGGGAATATCAGGGAATTCCATTTTAGTCCTGGAAAATCAGGGAACTTCTTTAAAAATCAGGGAAATATTTCTTAATCTTCTTTGAAAAGTATTGCTGATCTCGCTAGTCTCATACAATTTAACTACCCGGTGTAGTTTAAGGATGTTTGTAAATTAATAAAATCTTCAATAGAATTGTGAGCTTGCGGGTGCTCAAATTAATTATTTTCTCATTGCTTAAACAAAGAACATAGTCTTTTCAAACTGCATATGTATTGTATAAAAATTACAGATGCATTACTGTAAGAACTGTCAAAAGCCTATGAATTTACACGCTAGTGTTCGTGAGATTCTGCTTGGAGAACTGAATTTTGATGATTTTGGGCCATCCCTGAGTAGAAGGGGGATCTAGAGGGACGGTACAAATCCATTTAGATCTTTGAGTAGAGCTATACGTTGTTGGTTGAGTCAACTCCAAGTGGATTAGCGCGTTTCTGGGTGGCACTGTGTTTAGTTCGGTCCAACAAAAAATAAACCTCTGAAAATGGGTTGGAGTGTCTTCGTGTAAATGCAAGAATGGCAAAAAGTTAAGAGATATATTTCTGAATACTTGTAGTTCTAGTTCCTCATATTGTCCTATCATAAGCTGGATAAATTCCGACATTAAGCTATGCAATTAAAATTTAGAATAATGATCCTGCTTTGATGGACGAATTTTTGATTGCTTGTAGTAGCAGATTATGATTAAATATTAAGCTCATTGTCACATGGATTTCTAATTTTGTGAAAGCACAACTCTGAATATCAAATCTTCGATTATGCTGATGGAAAGAAAATGAGGGGCAAACCCAAGTAACCAACAAGCCTGCTTAGTAATAACAACCGGTGGAAACTAACGATTTTAAATTGGCTCACTACTTGACTAGCCTATTGATCCCAAGCAAATCGATTTACGCATCCAATTCTAGTTTAAATTCTAGTACTACATTATGTTTGTTTTGATTCTCTATGAAAGTTTGACAGATCAAATGGGGAGTTCGGGGGGCGACCCCGGTGTAGTGGTTAACATCCATACCTCTCACGCCAAAGTCACGAGTTCAAATCTCACCCCCGGACAAGTTACGAATGACCCAAGAGTGTTAAAGTGACTAGAATAAAAAAAAAGAGTTCGTGGATTTTCCTATGTTTCGAGGGATGCATCGATTAGCTTGGGACCGAAGATAGTACCAGAGCTGAGCCAACAAACAATTGCCTATTTAAGAAACGACTTATTGACGATTTTATTCAACTGCATGCTTAATAAAACTTGTACTAGTTTTAATAATAACTTCTGTTCAGGCTTTGTTCACACAAATCTGGAGAATTTATTCAACCATATAACATCGAAATATTTAGTGTTGAATAAGGTATGTCGAGAAGCTTTTATTCGACTTACAAGAGCTATAACAGAGCTTATTCGATCAAATTTTTGATTATTCAGCGTTTATTAGACATCATTACATCTTTGAACAGCGATGGTATAAAGGTGTATATAAAGACGCTTGATTATCATGTGAAATAATGTTGAATTAGACACTATTATACATTTATTAAACGATTATTAAACTGCGGGATAATTAATCCGAGTGATTATTTTGTCATTATTTCTGTCGAAGCCTCGAAGCATGTACCCACCACCACACAGATACTAGAAAATTTATTACATACATACATACATACACACATGTCGTTAAGATGGGATTCGAACCATGACCTTCGATTACCAGCCGCTTGCCTTGCCATCTTAGCTATCCTAGAATACATCATATGGGCAGCTAAATAAGCAATATAAGCTTGAATCTGAATACCCATCAGGACTCCCAGCCGTAACTCTAGCTAGTTCAAGGAGATGTGAGAATGATTAATTCGACAGTGAGTATGCATAAGGGCCTATACGCGATGATCGATTCTCTTCCTCGATTTTCTCTTTTGTTAATAACTCGCTAGATTTAACGTTTCTCGGTGCGTTTGCTATTGCTTTTGATAGCCAATACAACCTGTTACTACTCTGCATTGAACAAATTCTAGAAAATTGTTTCACTTAGCTGTAGCAATGCAAAGAGAAAATCGCTAAAGAGAATCGATCATCGCGTATTCGCCCTAATGCATGCTCACTGTCGAATTCATTCATAGTTGCTTTACATGAGACCAATGTTACCTCTCCATCTCTCTAATTTCATAGAAAATAAATAATAAAAAAAGGGTTGAGGCTGGGATTGAACTCGCGACCTTCTACTTGGAAAGCGGAGTAATTGAATAATGAATAAATACGCCGTTTGTAAAGCATTTACAAAGCATGCAATTCAAACATGGACGCATAGTGGTATAAGAGCTATAATGCTGGCTGTATTCACCTTTATTCAGCAAAATTGTTAAGCAATGCAATGAAATCTAATAATGGAGCTAGAAAACAATTATTAGACGTCTAATAAAGTATGGTGTTAAATCAATTGAATACAGTCGAATTAAAGCGTCAATGTATGTGCAAATTACACTTATTCAGTTTGTTATTAGATCAAACTTCTGGCGTTGAATCAGGAAGACAGCCATCTTTTGTATAGCTTTTAATAAGTATATTAATCAAATCAGAGCAAACAGCGGAATAAAGGCGCATCTATCGATCTCAATGAGGTTTTTTCAGTACATAATTTGACAACCCATTTTATTCAGCATTGTACACTGTTATAAAGCATTTATTCAATGGTTATGCTTATTTGTGACTCTGAATTGTTTGTTAGGTATGCCCGCCACAGGTGGTGGTTCTACCCACTAACAACATTTGAATTGACCGTTAAATGCATGCTCGATGAACAAATTGCCAGTGTTATGTCTGTTTGTCTGTGTTTATACCATTCGGTTTAATTACCCCCTCAACCCAATACGATTTATCCAAATTTTGCCAAAAATTACTCCAAAGTTTGATTTATAGTCGGAGAAATCCATTTTATCGGATTCATCCAATATAATCGTGCTTAAATCTCTAAAAACAAATAATATCGATTTTTATCGGTCACATCTCTTATATCGGGCCACATATCTATAAGTATCATGACAGGTAACGATGACAGCCGTTTGTTTATAAGAAAGGAACGTCGTGAAATCTCAACCAACAATTCAAAATGGTGGATCAGCTTTTGTAATCAAATCTTGTAATGCTCTTTTTTCGCAAAACGAAGCTCGTCTTGCCAAATCAACAACACCGTCGACTAGGAAAAATTCTCTCCTATCCGATGGTGGAATTGGTTTGCGTAGGCGTGCTTCAGTTTGCAAGATAAGATCATTACAAGTTTGATGATCCACCCTTTAGTATTGTTGGTTGATAAATCTGTTCGAAAATTGTTTGCCAAATTGCCTGATGATGACTGAGATGCCCTATCACTTCAAGTGTTCTAGAGCACAAATTTCGTACACAGTTGTGACATCGCTCATGAAATTGGAACCCCGTGTTTGCTGCATCAAATGTGAAGTTCCAGTTTCATTGTTGTATATTTTGAGGCAGCTGTGCTCTTGAAATGTTGAGGTGATAGTATAGCGCATTACACACATTATAGGAAGTACGAAAACGCATATGTCACGAATGGGAATTCTCGGATATCTCCAAGATCATTACCGATTTCATTACTACCTCAACAGACTTCCCCAATCTCAGGCATCCGGTGGAGATTAGCATCGATGACACGTATAGTTTGGTCTTGGGTTTGGTCACGTTTGACCATCAATTCTGTTGCCAAATATCCGGGCAAATATCGTTGCTTCCAGAGTTTGAATATGCAACAATCACAAAAGCAGGTGCTCAAGAAAGTGATAGTTCACATCACATAACACACTAAAAACAACATCAGCATAATGCTCGATAGTTCTACCACATCCAAGATTATCGATGAATAGTGTATGAAATCGGATAATATCGACAGGTGCTTGTTATTATTCATTACGACTCGAATTTATCTTAAAAAATCGAAATTTTGAAGCAAATTTTGTAGAAATCCGTTATATGAAATGTAAAGCGGATTACTTTCGTCCCCTTTGGCCCAATAGCGTTCGATCTAATGCCCTTTGAAAAATTTGCATGCAACTGATACTTTTAAACACTTTTCAAGTTTCGTTAAATCTAAATTATATTGGGGCCTCCCTTAGCTCAGTCGGTAAAGGCGCAGCTACAAAGCAAGACCATGTTGGAGGTGGCCGAAAAAAAAATTACAGTGAAATTTTCAGTGGAAACAATGCTCTAACATTAATATTTATTGTCGACAATAAAAATGATTGTTATAATGTTGTACTCTTCCGAAAACGGCAAAACTGCTACCTAGCTGTACAATGAATGTACATAATAAAATGTTGTTACAATGATTTTTATCGTATTTTTCATTTATTTTATTGTTAACATGATTCGATCATGAACAATAATGAACAACTCTATTACAATAAAAATTGTTGTTACATTAAATATTGGTGTATTTTCATTGTGGGTTACTTCACGAACAATAAAAATAAATCTGATTGAAGCATGCAGACTATGAGAGGGTCAGCAACACTGCCAATGTAATCAAGATAGGCGCTGCTCGTATGGCTCTGGCTTTGACAGTTCGTTTGGCTCAAAACCAGGCAGTCCGCGTCCGCTCATATCTTATCCTAGACCCTCTCTAAAGCTTAATGGAGATCTTTTCCGTGCAGTCAATAATCATACAATAATAATAAAAAATTCCACCACTTGAAGATGTCAGGAAGGAACTCTCAGGTGGAAGCATATTTCATGGGCGATTCTCTCCAGTCGAATGCATTAACTTATCAACGACGCTCAACCACCAAGGAGACGTGACCTAGGGATATCAAGCGCAAGGGAGTTGGCCTGCATTTCTCACAAGTTCCGGATCGAATCTCGATCCATAACCAGTAAAAAAAGGACCACCCGTAACAGACATACCACCCCCTTCCCTTCCCGGGGCAATGTTTTATTTTCTCGATTTATTTTTAAAGTCGATAAAGTAGATCTGTCAGGCCAACACATACACTCTAAAGTACACTGTTATTTTTATTAATCAATAAATTCGCCAACCAACAGTAAAATAACAATAATATATAATGTTATTGAAAAAAAATTATATGGGAAAATCACGAAAATTTCATTGTTAAGATACTTAACAACCCCCCTTTTTTATTGTAAATTTTCCATTTACCATGAAATTTATTGTTTTGTACAACATAAATCAAGGTAAATTTATTGTAGACGTAACAATATAAATCATTGTTAAGACAATAATTTTCGTCTTATTGTTACATTGTTTTTTAATGTATTTTTGTTGTTATTTTTTTTCGGGTGGGTTCGATTCCGGGTCCGGTCTAGGAATTTTTCGGGTTGGAAAATTTCTCGACTTCCCTGGGCATAGAAGTATGATTGGACTTGCCACACAATCATATCAATGCAAAAGTGGTAAAGGCATCGAATGCTCTCAATGGATCACATCATTCGAGCAGTTTAAAATGACGTTTCCTACCACTCGAACTTTAACGTGGAACAATATTTTAATATCTTTTCTTCTACAACCTCGAAAAAATAGGGTCTTATTTGTAAAATGCTTGAAAAATCTGGAATTAAATTTCTTAAATTCAGTGGCCACCCTGCTTAAAACAAAAAAGTTAGATTCCTAATTTAAGTTAAAAATGAGGACCACCCTATTCATCACTTTCATAAAAATAATGCCCATTTAATTATAAACCAAACCACTTCTACGAATACCCTAACCCCCTAAAATTGGTAGAAAAGGAGTAAATAATGTATTCCCTTCGAATTGGCGTTTCGGACCACAGTGCAACTGCTCTTTCGATTTGTATTGAGGTCCCCAACAATTGTGTCAAGCCAAGTTTGAATGAATTGGTTATGATCTAGATTTGTGTGAGAACGAAGTGAAACTTGTCAGTTGCTAGCCAAACATTCAAAAATTGCTTAATTCTGACCAAACCCGACCAAGCCTTAAGCGCCCATTACACATGTCAATATATTGACAATAAATTGACATACTGACAATATTATTGAAACGGTGATATTGATGATGATGACTGATGACAAGTATTGACGAAAAGCTGATTTTTATTCCACTTTGTCAATACTTAGAATATATTGACAAAAAAAAAACAGTCAATTCTATCAATATCATCAATATACGAATATTGACAACATCAATGGCAATTCGTTTGAAGCCTTTTAACCTCAATGTATTAAAGTCAATATTACTTGTCTTAATTTCCCCACACAAGAAACATGGATCAGCGGGTCAAAAGAGAAACGTCGTTACTGGACCTATGCACTGAAAAAAGTTTTCATATAGTTTCCATTGGGAACGCACATGATATTTTTCCAATAACAAAATTAATGATTTTTATCTGAAATTCAAATAACGTTCATACGATCACATGAATTGTACATGACAAATCACATAAACTTCATTGGACACATAAGGTTCATGTGATTTTGTGATGCGATTCCCAATTATGAGATCACATGAAAGTTAAGTGAAATTCTAATGGATATTTTCCATTGGAAATGTGATTTTTTTTTGAGTGTGGAAAATACTAACTACACACTGAATTCGGATAACCTGAGTCGGTAAAATTTCAAATTACCATCACTCGTAAGAAATCAATAAAATCGACACATTATCATTGAACGGTTTTAAATAGGTCCGTACAATTTCGTAATAAATTTCAAAATTGTTGAATTGGTTGGTACTAGAAATACTCAGAGGAAGAGATGGGCGGAGAGAATGTTTTGAGCCAAATGAACTGTCAAAATCTGAGCCAATCGAACATTCCTATTAGAATTTTTCCGAGGATTTCTTATTCTTTCTAGAATAAATTTGAAAGTATTGCAATCGAACAGAAATTCAATCCCCTTTATGTTTTGTGTGCTTCTCAAATTCAACTAGGTTTTGGAACCAAAAACAATACAAAATAATCTTCGTTGGTTAATGAATGGCACCAAGAAATGTGTAAAATATTGCGATGCAATCAATTATTATTTTGCATGTAAATCGAATCAAAAATAAAAGTCATTTGAAATGCTAGCTTCTAGCAAGGGTTGCAAGATAATTTTGGAACAAATCCTTGCTGCCGTATTGTATTTTGTTTTCTCCGCCTATCACACCCTCTGAGTATTTCTAGTTGGTACTATCCTTTCACTCCACTGAAAGTTCCAATTAGAAACTGTCAATGTTTGTTAGAAGAGACGATTTCTCGACGGTTCCGTCAACGCCAATATCAAATGTTGTAACTTTTTGACAGGACACAGAAAATACACAGGACAACATTATAACAAATTAATGGATAGTATTTATTTTATTTTAAAGTAAAAAAAAAACAAAACTACATGATTATGCTTGTGATTTTGTAGAAAATGAACATCGATATAGACGAAGCCTGGGTAGTGATTGGCGACTGTAAAAGGATACTTTTTGTATTTAGTTTGATATCCATTTTATATCACACACGAAGATTTAAACAAAATGCCAACACTGCATGCGTGAAGGTGCATTGTGAGTCAGTCGGTCTAAATGGCGTGCGTTCTCCCTCCTCTTGGGTAGGGGAAGAATATTGAGAAAGTGAAATGAAAATCAGTTTTCAACAATACTCGTCATCAAACCATCGTCATCAATATTATCTTTCAATAATATTGTCAGTATGTCAATTTATTGTCAATATATTGACCTGTGTAACAAACGCTTTAGTGTATTGTCATTAATTTTGTCAATATTTATATATTGATTATATTGTAAGGAAAATTGACAATACGATGTTTCTCAATATTGACATATGTAATGGGCGCTTTAAGTTGACCCGACACGATTGCTTTTATTGACAATAATCGTATTGTTAATACATTCTTTATTGACGTCAATATATTGATATTGACAATATTTTTGTATTCAATATTATTGTCAATAATTCCCCTTCTCGTCAATATATTGATACGTGTGGGGTTCGCTTTAAGTGGACCCTACACGATTGCTTTTATTGACAATAATCGTATTGTCAATACATTCAATATTGTCGTCAATACATCGGTATTGACAATATTTCTGTATTCACATCATCAATATTATTGTCAATAATTCCCCTTCGTGTCAATATATTGATACGTGTGGGTTCGCTTTAAGCAAACCCAACATGCATCAATATATTGACGCGAAGGGGAATTATTGACAATAATATTGATGATGTGAATTCAGAAATATTGTCAATCTCGATACATTGACGTCAATATAGAATGTATTGACAATACGATTATTGTCAATACAAGCAATCGTGTAGGGTCCACATTAGATTAGAAAAACTTTGCCGAACAACTTGGCCAATTTTCATCGATTTAAATAAACCCTTCGAGACATCGTTCATGTTCAGGCAGCATGAGACAGAATTAGCATTCTCAATTACCAACCCCAGCATCAGTCGATAAATTGCAGTTACATTGCAGAGTAAAATGATTGATCACAAACAATATTGCACCGTCATTCGCCGTTACTGAGAAATCAAACTGCTTGTTCGATTTCAGTGGCACTCTGCACTTCATTTGCATATCACATCAAAATCAATTAGAGCGTATATGTAAATCAATTCGCATCAAAATCACATGTTCGATGTCCGTTCCTCTCTCCCTCTCCTAGGTCTATCCCATTGCTGATGGCTGAACTACCGTTAAGCTTGAAGAACCTAGCCATTGAGAATATCGCCATCAGTGAATGCTCGGACCCCGCACGGTTACTCGAAGCCAAATCTCAATGTTATTATGAACAGGCGTCTAAAACGGTATGCTTTCGTGGAATGGACAACCGACGCATCCGGCACAGCCGTGCACGGCTCAACCGTACCACGGAGCTGATCCTATGCCATTGGCCGTGGAAGAGCTTTGATCCCAATGAGTTGGCCGATTGGACGCCGAATCTGGAAAAGTTTTCGATCATGGGAGAGAATTTGTGGATGTTGAAGGCAGATTTTCCCTTGTTGCCGAACCTACGGGCGATCAACATTACGGGGACTAAGTTGAATTTCACGCGGATTTCGACGTTCCGGGAACTTCCGGCATTGAGACAGCTGAACATGAGAGGAAACGCACTGGTGCAGGTCGTTCCCTATCAGTTCGAAAGCGAACACGTCAATATCTTCCTCCATGGTAGGTTCTGCTAGATGCTGATGCTGCAAGTTTGATTTACATGTGGCACGTTTCTTCAAATAATTTCTAGAAGCTCTTTGCAGGTAACCCGTGGAACTGCACCAACGATATGATTTGGTTGCTGGAAGAACAAAGCGGTTTCTACGCGGACAAGACTACGCTCGTTTGCAAGGACTGGAAGTACACCGGGAGACCTGTGCTGACGGCTATGGAGTACAAGCGAAATCTGCGGGAATACTGCCGACAGGAGCAGATTAGAAACTGCACTTGTCAGATATCGTACCTTCGGCTAAGCGACAGTGGACGTACCTTTCATCCATTGATCACTGTCAACTGCACCGGAAGGGGACTCTACCAGTTACCGAGTTATCTACCACCTAATACGACGGTTCTACATGTAGCCAATAACAAAATCTCCTCCGTGGAACGATTAACCACCATTGATCACTACAAGAAGGTCCAGGACATCTACCTGGACAACAACAAAATCGTGTCCATCGACATCCTCGAAGATAGCGCTTGGTTGGATAACTTTCGCATTCTGAGTCTCCGGGGGAACAAGATCAACCGGGTTGGTACATCCTCTACTTTAATAAATCACTTTGAAACAATATTTTCCGCCACTTCCAGATACGAGTCTACAGTGTAGAGCACGCCCTCGAACGCAACACCCACGTGGGCCAACTCTTCCTGGGGAGTAATCCATGGCGATGCGGTTGTCGCTTTGCTACGCGCATGCAAGCCTTTCTACGGAAGCACGAATCCGTGGTGGTCGATTCTCGCAACATTACCTGCTACATCCTGGACGACGAGGGACACAAATCGTACCATCAGATGATGACACTTACCCCGAACGATGCATGCCGGCCGTCGGTGCACAACAAGGCGGCCGTGTACGATATCCTGAGCATTGTGTTCGCCTCGTTAATCGTACTAATCGTTACCAAGCTGGCGTACGATTACTACATTTATAGGAAGTATGGCAAACTGCCGTGGCTGATAATGAAGATGCCGTAAACACATGAATTAGTAGGGGAAAGGGGGAAGGGGGGCTAGTCGAGGCCGAGGCAGGCTTGTTTTATTTATTTTTTGTGATATCAACCAGATCTGGTGCGATGATGACGCCGCTGTTGCCGTTGAGACGTCGTGTCGTATCCGAAGCTACTTAATTAGATTTGTACATATATTATGAGTTGTAAATCGGATGGCAAATAGGCGAAGAATCTCATATGAAGACTGTTGTTTGACTTGATGAGGAAGATTTCCGTTGATCATTTTGGCAGTAAAGAGGATAGGTATATATTCAAAATGATTAGTTAGAGGAACTACAAAGACCTTCCAGATTAGGATTAGTTCCGTTAATAGTGTTTTGAATGAGATAGTTGTTTGATTTACATACCGACAACAAAAGATGGTGGAGAAGAGGCATAGGCATTCATTGTTGTAAGCCCTCGTTGTTGTTATTAGATTTTTATTGGAAAACGTATTTAAATTATCTACTCATCAACCAGATTTTTTGGTAGGCATCAGAATCGGCCAATCGCCCACCTCTGGCTGTTCTACAAATTAGTTATAAGACATTTAATACTTCTTCCAGAATAAGAAAACAAAAACAACGGAAAACTTTGCACGCTCAAAACATAGTCATAAAACGATTTTTATCGATTTTGAAGAACTTCCTCTATAACTTACAGTTACTGTCCTTTTCAGCTGTTGTCTCATTCGTTAAAATAGCAAAAATACGCTGTTGATGTTTTTTTCTCTATGAGCTCTTAAGCTGGGTTTAGATAGGGCAAGTCAATTGATCAAGTCAGTTGAATTCAACTGACTTGAACGCAAATTGAACGTGTAAACCATGTCATTCAACTGACTTGATCAACTCACTTGAATTGAAAAAAGTTGAACCAGACTCAACTTTTCAAGTCAATTGAATTCAACTGAGTTGATCATTTGACTTGCCTAATCTAAACCCAGCTTTATGGATGCGAGAACAAATTTTTGGTATTTTGCGCGACGCTTTTTGAACAAAGTAGGAAACTTTTCGTGTACATTGTAAAGTGATTCTAATGTATAATTCATTTTCACCAAAAATCCTAACGGAACTGATATGTCGCACAGGTAGATAGTACAGATTCACTGAACGTTGGAAATTAATCTAAATGACATGCATGAGCATGAGCATGATTGACCGCCCACGTTGCATTGCAAGATCAGCTGTAATTAAACAGAGAACCAATAGCAATTTTTCCCGATGAAGCACAATTCTATGTTGCAAAGAGAGGTTAGCAGAGAGAAGATGAGACAGCCAAATCACTCTAAGTTTTGAAAATTGGATTTGACGTCGGCCGTGTTTCGGAGGAATCTACGGTGGAATTACCGAAGATCAAGGATGTTGTCTTTGAGATACCAGTGGACCGGAACGTTCAGCCCGTTCGCCAAGCTTATCGACGTGTTCCTTATGCTCTGGAAGACAAGGTTGAGGACAAATTGGATATGCTGCTTGTGCAAAGGATAATTGAGCGAGTTCATGAACCATCTCCTTGGGTCTCACCACTAGTTCCTGTACCTACTGAAGGCCTCGTCGGGCAAACAATGCCGTCTTGAGGGAGGCTCATCATCTGTTTTTGGTGGACGAACTTTTGGGATCCGTTGATAGAGCGACTGTTTTTTTTTTCAAAAATTGACATATATTTATTTATTTATTTATGTACAGGTGATGACGTTTGATGTTTATTGATGATTTGTTTTCATCAGGAAAATGCGAATAAAAATAAAATAAAAATACCGTATAACAGCACCTGTTTTATTATTGTTAATACTATTATATATCAAGAGCAAATTTCCATTATGTCGAAAATAACAAAAGTAAACAAAGTCGAGCTATCACTGTCAATCGACGCTCCTGCTATTACAATATATAGCTACTGTCCGAAAATAGAATCACATCCCATGTTTAAATTTATTTACCAGTCGCAAATTCCTTTTTGACGTAATCACCTTCCGATCAAAATATTTTTCGATGTTACTTAAGTTACCAGATTTCTATGGAGATGCCGTTTGTCTTAAGTAACAGCGCAGAGAAACTCGTGAAAAGTGTACGTTCGTCGATTCGCTTTCTCATTTATTGAAGTGAATAAATCGAACTGTTTGTTGCTATGGATTTCGGTGGTCCTAAAATGATGAATGGGCAGCACGTAAGGAGACGTGATTGTTAATTCTCCCGAATATCCTGGTAAACACACTTTGACTTAAGCAACATTAGGGGCAACCAAACGTCGTATAATAACTTTTGACTCAGAAACCAGTATTTTGAGCATGAAAGCTAGCGATCTGTTTTATATGATTAAAACCCTGCTTAATATGTTAAACATTGCTATCACTAGGAGAATATATGTGTTTAATTTGATATAGGAATAATCGAGAGAATAATTTTTCGGTCATCAAACCAAAACTTTAGATTTCTCGGATCGGTGAGAACGTTACTTTCGACATAATGAAAATTTGCTCTCCAGAAATTTTCCAGAAAACTACGGATTGGAAGGGACAATTGTTTATCTAGAGTGTTCGGCGAAACGAGGGCAGAGCATCATAAAAGGTTGCAAGCGTTGCTCAAGAGGCTGGAGCAATATGGTGCTTAACGACCAAAAATATGTATATGATGTGAGCGAAATTGAGTTCCTAGGATACGTTCTGAATTCGGAGGGAGTGAAACCAACGGAAAACCAGGTCATGTCCATCAAATGTTTCCGAGAACCTAAAAATGTTTCGGAACTTAGAATGTTTTAGCTTGGTTACGTATGTTGGTCGATTTGTGTTTAATCTGGCTGGCAAAACGGAACCCCTGCGGAAACTTCTGTGAACTGGATCAACATTCCGGTGGAAACAGAAACAATATGCAGCATTCCAAGATGTCAAAGCAGCAGTGTGTAACATCGGATATCTAGGGCTCTTCAATCGTGGTGACCGAACAAAACTAGAGACAGATGCAAGCCCGGATGGTTTGGGTGCCGTACTTTTGCAGGAAAACGGGGAAGGGGAAACCAGAATAATCGCCAACTGATCTGGAGCGTAAATACTTTCAGACAGGGAAGCATTGGCGATTGTATGGGCGGTGGAAAAATTCAAACTTTACTTGCTGGGAACACGATTTCAACTAATTACTGATTGTAAGGCTTTGAAATAGCTTTTCTACCCTCGATGACGCCCTTGTCCGAGAATCGAGCGTTGGGTCTTTCGGCTTCAGGCCTACGATTACGAGATTATTTACGAATCAGGATCGAGTAATCTCGCTGATTCATTATCTCGATTGTTGGTAAATAGACCACTCAATTTCCGATGATGTAGTATTAAATGATGTCATACATGCCACCAAGAATGATACAACGTTCCAAGAGCTTATGCAAGTTTCGGAAACAGATGTATGGCCAGCGAGTTATAAGAGTTATAAGCAGTTCAAAACCGAGCTTCACACGGCGGCTGGAGTTATCATGCAGGGAGATCGTCATCCCAGAAATTCTTCGATCTCAAGTCATCGCATGTACACATGATGGAATTCCTGGGATGACCGTTATGAAACGCCGTCTACATCAAAAAGTTTGGTGGTTGAAAATGGTCAACCAAGTGGATAAATACGTCAAAAGCTGTAATCTATGCACCACGGTGTCAACGGTTGGACCTCCCGAGCCTATGCAAAGAACCAAGATGCATACAAAAGCGTGGAATTCCGGATATACTTCGATCTGACCACGGGCCACAATTTATAAGTGAATCAATGAAAAGGTTTTACTAGGAGCTCGGCATTCAGCAGCAGCGAACAACCCCATATTGGCCACATGGAGCCAATGGAGAGGTTGAAGCGTAAGAACAATACAATTTTGAAACGGTTGCGCATAAGTCAATAATCGCAGAATGCTGACTGGAGATGGGACCTTAGAAACTTTCAACTTATGCACAACTCCTCACCACATACTACAACTGAAGTTGCTGCTATTCGAAAGGATCCTGAGAGATAAACTGCCAAGTGTCACGGGAAGAAGATAAGAGACCGAGATTTTAGTTTGAAACTACAGGTAGCTGAGTAAACGAACAAACGGAAAGATGCAAAGGAAAATATGTTGAAGAATGGGGATTTGGTGATAGCGAAACGGATTATGGGAGAGCATAAGTTGTCCAGAAATTTCGGATCAGAGCTGTTTGAAGTCATTAGCTGTCAGGATCAGAATCCAAAATCTGCTCTAGATCGACAGGAAAAACATACCACCGAAACGTTTCTCATCTGAAGCCGATTGCTTTAGAAACGCATGATGAGCTCGAAGCTGACACAGGAAACCAAAAGGAAGATACTGATAATCCTCTAGTCAAGGATACACCACAGGAAAATGACGCCAACTGAAAAGATAAGTGATCGTTGTAATTTTAGACCGCCAAAATACTTGAAGGAATATGTAACTAAGGTTGATTTTGATTCTAAGAAAAGGGGAGTGTGATATCTAACATGTGTTATTTACCATCAGTGTATGGCAGTCAGATAGCATAGATAGGGCATGAACAAAGACAAGCATAGAGCGGTAGCCAGAAGCGTAGAAAAGTGAGACGGAGGAGTTTAGGAGAAGCGTTGAAAGCGAACGCAAATAAACAGTGTGAAAGCTAAACAGTGTGAGTGTGAAAGCACAGACAAACAGACGTAACTCTTTGAAAAACTTGTTCTTGAAAACATCGTATCTCAAAACATATAACCTCAGTAGCGACATCTCTCTGGCTTCTCGCGGAAAACAAGCTTGCTCGCTAACTCGTAAACAATATTGCATAAAAGTTCTATAGAATATATAGAAACGTCAAAGTTATCCGATGCCAGCGCTGCGGCGAGTAGTTCGCGGAACTGATAATATTCAAATCAACCGTTAAATGCCGAACCGAAGATACACAATGAAGAGTTACGTCTGTTTGTCTGTGGTGAAAGCTAAACTTTGAAATAAAACATTATTTTGAGATTTTTTCTTCTAGAACCATGAGAAAAGTAGCCAACATTTGTGCGTTTCATAAAAAAATAGAAATTAATTGGTCCAGTTTTGTGGAATCGCTGGTAGAAAATCACACCAAAACTGCTTGACAAAGTGGTCAATTCCGAAGTTCCCATAATATAGAGCTTTTTGACGTTTAATCGGCGCACACTACTGTACCATTTAAAGCGAACGAGTGCGAGCAAGAGGGAAACAGATTAGTGGGAAAATAAACCGTCCATTCATCCATGTGTGATAGATAGAGAAAGATGATTAAACGTCAAAAAGGTCTATGGAGAAGAGGATTTTACAGTAATAAGAACGATTGGAAAAACTCAACAGGACTATTATAAAATACGACCGACTCACACAGCCTATCTTATTCCGGGATGGAACTAATCGCCGTTAAAATTTAATTTTAGAAATATTGACCTTTTTGCCCCTAGTTCCCTTACATTATCCCTCCGTACTACTCGTTTTTATCAATGAAAAAAAAATAGATTGTTTTTTTACAAATCCAAGGCATTTTATTATTGATAAAAGTAAAACTGCTGAAAAACATTAACATCTTAAGATACACAAAAAAAATAAACAAAATTATTGCATATCAGCTCAAATCCATGATCATTCTTACACATTTTCTTTTCCATTTCATTTCAAATTCACACCTTCGTCACACACTGATGATAATTTTCTCAATTGTACCACTTCAGGTAGGTAAACTCACCGAAAAACGCCAAATGAGTCAACAGTTTCCGTTTTGCCAGGACCGCCTCGAAGTTGCTCCTGAACTGAATGATGGCAAATTTCTTACTTTCATCGATAACCCGGTGACCGATACGCACGCAGATGCCTCCACTAATATACATGACGAAACCGTAGATAACGATATCCGTCATTTCGGCCTTAATGTTTAGCATTATTAGGTTCAGCGTGTTCAAGCTCCTGACGGCGTACAGTTCCCCAAATTGGGACCCTGGCAGTTGTAGTTTGTGAAACATGACCAGTGCCCGCCTAAAGTCTTCTTTGTTCGTGTAGCGCACATAAGCCACGCCACGGTTCAATCCGGAGAAGCAGCACATCAGTAGTCGTATTTGGTATACGAAGCCGGCCGTTGAAAACAGCGGAATCAGCTCCCACTCGAACAGGTGGCGCGGCAGATTTTTGACGTATAGCTCAAACTCATAGGATGGTTCCGGAATGCCCTCCGGAGGACCGATATGTCGCTGACTGTACATTTGTATGGTGTGGTATTCGACGCCGCCCCAAAATACCGTCTTCTTCCACAAGCACTTCGCTTTTGGTGGGTTTATAGCTTCCAGCATGGCCATAACTGCACTACAGGAATATATACAACACAACGAGAAATAAGCTACTTTTCATGAATGAAATTGATCAGATGACGCACGCAAAAAAAATGGATAGGATACAAACCACGCCCTATCCAAATTTCACTTAGTCAAGGTCAATCCATATGCGAAGAGAAACAGGTCTGGCCATGTGAATTACATTGGTATAGAGCTTTTTGACGTTTAATCGGCGCACACTGCACTATTTAAATCATTTAAATTCAAGGAATGCGAGCAAGAGGGAAACAGATTAGTGGGAAAACAAACCATCCATTCTCGCGTCACTTTTCAAATAGACCAATGTAACATATCCACCATTTTGAGAAAATCGAAGTTGAAGTTCGACGGATTATTATTTTAACTGTTTAAAAACAATGCGTTTTGCAATACTATTTTTAATGAAGTCAGTGTATAAGAACGTTGAAAATTCAGAAGAAACGGTAAAATCACAATTTTACTTTGAATTTCATGCTACAACATAGAAAAAACCACATAGGACGTTTTGACAAGTCGAGTTGTACATCGGACATGTTACATTGGACGATTTTTCTCACTGACATAATCAATGAGTGTTACATTGGACGTTTTGTCTACATGATACTAGATTCCCTTTCACAGATTTCAGAGTATAGTACCTAACTTTAGATTGGCCCCGCCTTTGGAAAATGAGCACCAATCATGATAGGCAGTCCGAATGACCGAAGTAACAATCATATGCCCATCATTTCAAACTGTACATTGGACAATTTTTGATCAATGATTATCTCAAATGAATGAAAGTAAATTTGGATGGATGTTTTTGTATCACATACAATGATAGAAGAGTAATAGTTTGTATAGCTTAACTCGATTTGTTTACTTTTGTTACATTGGTCTATTTGAAAAGTGACGCGAGCATTCATCTCTGTCTGCTAGATAGAGAAAGACGATAAAACGTCAAAAAGGTCTACACTTAAAAAAATCCACACGTTATCTTCATGTGTTCCACATTTCAATTTGCGCAAATTGTGAAAAACATGCATTTTTCATGTGTGAATCGAGGTGTGAATCGAGGTGTGAATCATATATAATAGATATTATTCTCGAACACTATAAGCACAAACGAAGTGACAGACGGAGCGGCTCGAAAACTTTGGTGACTAACCTGCTATTGCAATTTTTCAGTGTACCACATGGCAACACCACTACTACTGGATTGTACCACATGGCAACACTACTACCAACAATCAATACGAAACTAACGATTTTAAATTGGCTCACCACTTTAGTAGCCTATTGGTCCCAAGCAAACGATTAACGTACCCTATTCTAGTCGAAATTCTAGTACTATGCAATGTTTGTTTTGATTCGCTATGAAAGTTTGACAGATAAAATGAGGGGTTATTGTTTTTTCCTATGTTTCGAGGGGTGATTCGACTAGCTTGGGACCGAAGATAGTACCAGAGCTGAGCCAAAAAGTTGAGCACGTTATTTCGGGACCTTCTAGTCTTAGAGTTACCTCTATGCTACTACGAACAATCAATACGAAACCAGGGTGCCTTCCATTCATTTTGACTAAAAAAATGTTTTAGGAAATTATGGAATAATAAGATATTATGATGCTAATTTGCATGTGTAAGGAACAAGAAAAGATTTTAAAGTTTGTGTTTGACACATAAAACCTGTAAATTTAGCTTTGCCAGAGCCACAATGAACGATTTTCTGATCGCCTCTTCGCGAAGAGTGAAGAGCGAAGAGTGGGTGAGATAAATGACAAAATCGTTTATTGCGACTCTCGTGCAGCAAGATTGGCTGGTATTATGTGTCAAACACAAACTCCACAATCTTTTCTTGTTCCTTACAGAAACAAAATATTATTATAATATCTTATTATTCCATAATTTCATAAAACATTTTTTTAGCCAAAATGAATGGAAGGCACCCTGTACGAAACTAACGATTTTAAATTGGCTCACCACTTTAGTAGCCTATTGGTCCCAAGGAAACGATTAACGTACCCTATTCTAGTTGAAATTCTATTACTACACTATGTTTGTTTTGATTCGCTATGAAAGTTTGACAGATAACATCAGGGGTGTGTGGATTCATGCAGAACAAGCAGGGGTGAGTGAAATAGCTTGGGACTGCTTGGGACCGTTGTTCTGGTACTGAGTGAGCCAAAAATAATAATGATTTTCTTCGGGACCCAGTGGTCTTAGAGTTACCTCTATGCTACTACTGTCTCACTGCTGGGAAAAGTAATTATTGTCGAGATTATTGTCAGTAAATTAAAGCGTAATTTAATATTGTGGGGTACCTGGAATCTCTCGTAAGTGTACTGTATCAGCAACATACATTGGCATTAATTGTCTGTTTAATATTTCTTTTGACACTTGTCCTGCTACTGATGAGATCCATGTGCCATACACGTTAATTTGATAGTAGAAAACATTAGAACAGATCATATGCGGAGGTCCCATAAATTTCAATAAGTAAACACATGAAATTATGGTTTAGTTTGTTTTGATTTCACCGACAGCTAGGACATGTGATTTTTGGACATTGATGCCATGAAATGCGAATGTAATTCACATGATATCATGGTGTCTGGCAAATGGCAAAATTCATATTTGAAAGCACATGAATGGAGCGTGTGGATTTTTTTGAGTGTATATCAGTGCCAACATTTCAAAGGGGCGTAATTGCGTTTGTAAACAATGACTTTAGCCGTCAATTTCTCGCAAATAGAAGCTCACTCATGAAAATTAATGACACCTACATGGTAGATGAATGTTTACTCTACCAGCTAGCATTGTCAATTTGGAGATGTGAGCTTTTATTTGCGAGAAATTAACGGCTAAAGCCATTGTTTACAAAAACAATTACGCCCCTTTGAAATGTTGGCACAGATATATTCATGAGCTAATTGACATCATGACGTATTTTGACGTGCAAGCAATGTGCAAGAAACTGGAGGGGGGACGTGCTGTCAAATCAGCCTACTGAGCATTCTTGTATGAAACTGGTTCCAAACGTAAACAAACGCTGTAGGTTTCTTATGGCTTGTTTACGTTTGGAACCAGTTATGCGAGGTAGGCGACGATTGTTCGTATTTGACAGCCACCTCCCCCCCTTGGCAAGAATGGTTTCAGCTCATTAGGCACAATGACGTCATATGGCAAACGCCAAAGGAGTCTATACGCTATTTCAAAACTACCCAGATCGGTCAAAACTGAACCTACCCAAAAATGGGTAACTGTATTGAGAGATTCTACCCAAATTTGGGTTCTTTTGAAAAAGCGTGTACACTCAAAAGATTTTCAAATTTAACAGATTAAGGCTGTGAACCATTTGCCGAGTTAAATTTAACTCGTAGTTAAAAGTGACATTTCGAAAGTTATTTCTTATGTTCGAAAATCCCCGTGCTGTCGATCGACCGGTTTTCGAGCCACGGTCGTCAAAATTTAACTTCTTGTCTGTCAGAAATAACCACGCTCGGATAGCAGGGTTAATCGATAACTTTCCATCTGTCAAATTTTAACCAAAAGTTAAAATAATCCACCAAATGGTTCAGAGCCTAAAAGTTACACTCGGGTTGCACATCGTTCTGCTTGAACCTGAAAAATATAAAACAGCGCTGCTGTCGTGCCTCTGCTCATTGCCGCTTCGGATGGCGTGGCACTTGGTCCTGCAGCAAGCAGGCGTGATCTCCTGTCACATAATGAGGAATGTGACTTGGATATGCAAAATACCCCGTCTATAACGTTAACTCAAAAAAGACATGGATTGACGATCACTTTTTCCGGGAAATAAATTTTAAGCAAACTACAATTATAAGTAAAAACAAAAGCAAAAAATTTTCAAAACAATTGCTTATGAGGAGACATACATCCGATGATTTTATGTTGGTAAATTACCAACAACTGACTGTAAAACATATCTGGTACCTCTATACACAGAAAAAAAAAACTGCTGCAACCAGGTCAATCCATCGGTTGTGTAATATAACGTTGTACGATGTACATCGATTTTGCGAACAAAATTACATCCATTGATGTAATATTGTATCTGCTTTTTGCTATTACATCATTATTGCATACATCAGCTTGAATTACGTTGATCGATATTACATTTTTTTGCTGTGTAGGAATAAAAATATTTATTATATTTATTTTTAAATTAGGCAAGCTAATCATGAAAAATTCACGTTTCATTAAAAGTTATTAGCGGCGCCGGTGGTGTAGTGGTAAGCGTGATTACCTCTCACTCCAGCAGGCCTGGGTTCAATCCCAGTCGGCGCCACCGGGATGTTCTGAGGCATAACATCTCTGATCACGCCTTCCTTCGGATGGGAAGTAAAGCCGTTGGTCCCCGC
This sequence comes from Ochlerotatus camptorhynchus, assembly GCF_037179485.1. NCBI lineage: Eukaryota > Metazoa > Arthropoda > Insecta > Diptera > Culicidae > Ochlerotatus > Ochlerotatus camptorhynchus. The sequence continues at coordinate 5,287,970 of NW_027040849.1, forward strand.
TTCATGAGTTGATGGGTCGATAGGTAGGGTCCAGGGGTGGGAGCTACCTTCCTGGTGTCGGTAGCATTGGTGCTCAGCACGGAAAACAAGATCGACGCAAAACAAATCAAGGGAAAAAAATAATAGTTATTCACATAAGATTTTTTAACGCATACGTGTCGTCAATGCACAAACAGATATAAACATAGCATAAAAACTGTAGGCTACAGTGCTGACACTACCAATGGTGGTGGCTTCAGTAACCCTCCTTCATGGCAGAGAATGGGTTTCAGGCCCACTGTGCAATGTGATAGGTTTAATCCTGTCGGTACAATCACTCTTCGACATAATAGTTCGGAATCCTATTGATGACACTTCAACAACTGTCAAATCAGTGCAAAAACGTGAAAGATTTTCCGGACTCGAAAGCCGCAGTCGTGAAAATTTCTATTTATTTTTAAGTAAAATGGTAAAATTTATTTTTTATAAAACACTATTGTAACGCAACCCTGTTTCAGTGTTAAAATCCACAACAAACCCATCCGGCTTTTAACCAACCCGATCGATACGAAATTTTGGCAAACGCTGTGGTAGACGCTTCAATATGTACGATCTGAAACCAATCTTGAAACCGGTCCACGTCGAACTTCCGACCTGTATGTACCCGATGAAGCCGATCAACAACCGCAGTGGCACGGTGGCGGCCGAGAGCACGGTATTTATGGAACATTTGTCCGAAAAAATTAAGATCTTACTTCTCAAGGTTTTGTAGACACTTTTACCTTAAAATGCTTAACTACTATCCTTACTTTGGTCCTGATGTGACTGACGAAATTTTTCAATCAATTGGCTAATTTTCCTTTTGCACTGGTTAACGGAAATCAATGTTTCTTTTGCTTGTTGTTGCAATTTGTTTATGAAAATGTGAACGGCTATGCAAATCTGCCTCTCCTTCTGTTAACAGGAAGATCTTCCAGCAATTCAAGCACTGGCAGCCAGACAGGACAAGATTCTGAAGCAACTGGCTGAATTGCGCAAGCAGTTAGTGACGATGCGAACTGACTTAAAGCTGTGCAACAAACCAGTTCAACCAATTGCCCAAGTCACATCCGCGAAACCTGCCCAGAGCCAACCACAAACGAAAAAGATTGAACCGATTAATGTGAGTATAGTGTTTCGAATTTAATATAATTAGTTTACATACTTAAAACATTGTTTGATTTTAGCAATCTTATCTGCAAGACTTCGTCGTTAACGCTAGCCCCGAAAATATCCCCTACGGATTGCTAGCCTTGAAAAAGCTTTGGATCGATCGCTTGAATCTGCAGGTGGAATGCTTCATCCATTCGACCATTTCTCAGCTCACCGAGGAGGCACTCAACTTCCAAAATGCGATCACCAGTTTTGAGCCAAAACTGGAGAATCTTCCCCGCATCAAGGTGACCCTCATCTGGAAAAATGGTAAGGTCTTCGTTAAAATGGTGCTACTTCAAAATTAACGATTTCTCAACATAAAACTCCAGTCGGCACCTACACCGAAATGATCACCTCCCCGACGGCATACGTTCCCATCTGCGGTGAGGTCAACATCCTGCGCTTCCTGTCCCGTTGCGGCCCGAATGAATTCAACTACGAGCGAAATGACGATGTTGCCGAAGTAGATTCCATTCTGGACACCTGCTACCTTCTGATTAACAAGCAGAATCTAAAGGACAAAAAGCAGGTGCTCAATCTCCTCAGCTCCAAGCTGGGCAAGACGCCTTGCTTCGGAGGTGATGAACTCTCGTTGTGCGACATTGCGGCCACCAGTGCAATCAAGCAGTTGCAGAAATCACTGGCCAAGGATATCAACCCCAACATGACAAAATTGATCGGCCGAGTGTCCGCTGTAGTGGGCATTTAGGTAAGAGGATCCTTGTCGAAAGTTAAAATTGTTCTCGGTAATTTTTAAAGCAAAAAGTAAAATGAATGCATTTTCGCGAAGCATCAGTTTAATTTTCTTGATTGCGCAGCACACGACATAATAAATGTGATTGGAAAGCAACTAATGCGGGCTAATTTGGGTTTATGCTGAGCAAAGAGTGAACAATTTCCCCAACTTCAATTTTACAAATTACAGCTAAACGTACTGATGGTAGAGTTGAGTGACTTATATTCATTATTCCCTTTCTAGAAACTCTTTGCAAGATTTCTTTGAAATTTACTCAAGAATTCTCGATTACTTTTTCGAAGGGACATATCAGCTTTTGTAAACAACGCGAAAATTTCCCCTATATGATGGTAATGGTAGCGTGCGTGGGCGAGCTACCAGTTATGCCCAATCGACGATCAAATGCGTTATTGACAAAAGCTGATAAGTCCCTTCGAAAAAGTAATCGAGAATTCCGTTAAAACCGTCTTAGACTTTCCTCAAAAATCATTTAAGACTTCTCCTGGAATAATGGTGGGGTTCTCTCTGGTGTACCATACAATTTTCTTCATATTACTCATAATACAATAAGGCCAGAACAGATGAATATTTTTACTTCTGTCCCAACACATTCGAATCTGGCAACACCCTTCCTGCCCTACGTGGACCATTATCCAAATATCTGTATTAGAGTCGGTGTATAATGAGTCACGCCAAGAGTGAAGCCAAGGAAGCCAAGTCTACCTATTGAACTGTCAAACCGGCTACCTATCGTGCAAAGTAAATAAACATACGATGCTATGAAAGTTCCACGAAAGGTATTGCAATAAAATATAAAATATAATCGAAGAAATGAGCATAAACACGCAGTGAGCGTTAAATTGTCATGGGATACGCTCGGTAATGATTAGTAATGAGAATTTCTACTATTTTTTTGTTAAGATAATTTGACAAAATCACTGATAGGGGAAACGCTCCTATAGTTGCGGTACGTTAGAAGCGTTAGGTTCCTATAGTTGTGTATGGAGTCTCCATACACAACTATAGGAACCTAACGCTTCTAACGTACCGCAACTATAGGAGCGTTTACCCTATAATGATTTACTGCAGCCGCAATATTTTTTCTCTCGCTAGAAGTCATTTGAAGTTGTTGTAGAAGTCCTCTGTTGCCAAGTGAAAAGAATGGGAATCTTCCGAAAACCGTGATGCGAGTTCAAATGTTATTCTCTTGGCGTGACTCATTATACACCGACTCTAATCTGTATGAACGTTGAGCGAACCCCACACGTATCAATATATTGACGCGAAAGGAAATTATTGACAATAATATTGATGATGTGATTACATAAATATTGTCAGTAAAAGTGCAGGGTCCAATTTAAACACTACCATTCTTCCTACTTGTATCGATCCACATGGGTATACTTACCTTACCAATCAGGCTAAGGCCTTGTTGTCCTCTGCTGTCCGAAGAAGTCGTCTCCACTCTACTCGATCCATGGCCACAGTTCGCCAGCCTCGTAGTCTGCGAAGAGTTCGCAGGTCACCTTCTACTTGGTCGATCCACCTTGCCCGCTGCGCGCCTCTTCTTCTTGTTCCTGTTGGGTCGCTTTCTAGAACCATTTTCACTGGGTCGTCGTGCGGCATTCTTACGACGTGCCCAGCCCACCGTAGTCGCCCAATTTTTGCAATGTGAACGATGGATGGTTCTCCCAGCAGCTGGTGCAATTCGTGGTTCATTCGCCTCCTCCACGTTCCATCATCCATCTGCACTTCACCGTAGATGGTACGCAACACCTTCCGTTCGAAAACACCAAGTCCTCCACGAGCATAGTCCAGGTCTCGTGGCCGTAGAGGACCACCGGTCTAATCAGCGTCTTGTAGACAGTCAACTTCGTGCGGCGGCGAATTTTAGTAGGCATGATTCCCTGCCATAATGCGTCTTTGAATTTCTCTGCTGGTATCATTTTCGGTGGTCACCAGTCAGTCCAGTCTGATGTACGTTTCCGCCATCGTCTCAAAGTTCCGTGCCATGATGTCAATGTCATCTGCGAAGCCAAGAAGCTGGATGGACTTCCTGAAGATCGTGCCACTCGTGTCTATCCCAGCTCTTCTGATCACACCTTCTAACGGGATTCTGAATAGCAGACACGAAAGTCCATCACCTTGCCGTAACCGCCTTCGAGATTCAAAGGGACTCGAGAGTGTCCCCGATACTCGAACAACGCACACCACTGGATCCATCGTCGCCTTGACCAATCGCGTCAGTTTATCCGGAAATCCGTACCCGTGCATAATCTGCCATAGCTGACCTCGATCGATTGTGTCGTATGCGGATTTGAAATCGATGAACAAATGATGTGTGGGCACGTTGTATTCGCGGCATTTCTGCAGAACCTGCCGAATCGCGAAAATTTGGTCCGTGGTAGCGCGGGCACCCATGAATCCCGCCTGGTATTGCCCCACGAACTCTCTTGCAAATGGTGACAGGCGGCGGCATAGAATCACAAACGAAGTGACAGACGACTAACTAGCGAAGAAATCAATTCAAATAATGTGGTTCGCTGTAATAGAATTTTCTTAAAAGCTTGTGCCATCAGTCAACAGATGGGCTAGTATTTTTGTTTTGATTTGAACATAGTTAATTTTGCGTGCAATATGATCTTTGACAGTGTGCAAAGAGTGTATCATTTTGTCATTTTTTTATGCATTTCAATTTAGAGTAGAGTGAAAGAGATAGAACCAAAACATTCTAGTACATTTAGTACATGTGGTACAATCCATTAGTAGTGTTGCCATGTGGTACAAGCCAGTAGTAGTGGTGTTGTTGCCATGTGGTACACTGAAAAATTGCAATAGCAGGTGCGTCACCAAGGTTTTCGAGCCGCTCCGTCTGTCACTTTGTTTGTGATAGAATGTTGGAGAGTACCTTGTAGGCGGCGCTCAGCAGTGTGATCGCGCGGTAGTTGCAGCAATCCAACTTGTCGCCCTTTTTGTAGATTGGGCATACAACACCTTCCATCCACTCCTCTGGTAATATCTCCTCCTCCCAAATCTTGGCAATTACCCAGTGCAGCGCTATTGCCAGTGCTTCACCACCGTATTTTAATAGCTCTTTTTTTTTCATCTGTTCGGGACATAACACCACTGCGACCAGTAATTTGATCTATTGTAGTATATCCCGTGTCTTTAGTATAGTGCATGTCGTATTACTCCATCACTATTGAGAAATGATGAAGTATTCGGTTTTGATACAGTTGTCATTCTTGCCTTCATCGCAAGGAATCGATTCTAACTGAAAGGTTCCGCTATTTATACCCTTCGGAGTTGGAACACCCTCCAAAGGCGCGCCCCTTTGTCAGTCAAAATTGGATTCCTTAACAACAAATACAAACTTTGACACCTATAATGACCATGCATCAGAACCCTAGCCTTAACCACTTCAAACTAGGGAACAACGATTAGAAGATTAGGAATCACATAGGTGAAGACTAACTAACTCATTTTTTCCTTGTTTCAAGATCATCCTCGGTCCAGGCGAGGACTTATCACTATCAACAAGGCATAAAAAGTAACAAGGACTAAGGTGTGTTCCTTTGATTACTGAAAAATCCTGTTCCCCTAGTTTGAAGAAGTCAGGACTAGGAATCGGTGGTAGATCTTACATCCCGTAACGTACCACGAAAAGGTGATCTACCCACGTTACGGGGCATTTTAATAGCTCACTTGGTAGTTGATCTACACCAGTTGCTTTGTTGTTTTTCAGCCGGCCGATCTCCTCCTCAACTTCTTGAAGATCTGGGGCCGGTAGCCTGTCGTCTTCTGCGCGTGCTCCAAGGTCTGTTGCCGTGCCACCTTCGTTTTCTGCTGCTTCACCGTTGAGGTGCTCGTCATAGTACTGCTTCCACCTCTCAATCACCTCACACTCGTTCGTGAGAAGGTTACCGTACAATTCCTTGCACATATCGGCTTGCGGCACGTAGCCTTTGCACCGAGCTTTGCTCCACATTCAATCTCGTGCGGTGTTGCAGAATTCTTCTCCTCTACTAACAGTTTGCATTCGCCGTCAAAAGGTACTTCGAACTACCATACCCCGAGAGGCTGCAAAGTTCACGCATCGTTGGCCGTTGTCGTTCGATACGGCATGCAGGCTGTTTGGCCCGATTGCCGGTCTACACATTGCCTCCCGTCCTACCTGAGCGTTCCTGTCGCCGATATCGAATTTGACGTCCCGTTGCGAACAGCCGTCGTACACCTGCTCCAGCTGCACATAGAACGCTTCTTTCTCGTCGTCGGGTCTCCCTTCGTGTGGGCAGTGCACGTTGATGATACTGTAGTTGAAGAAACGGCCCTTAATCCTCAACTTGCACATCGTCGCGTTGATCGGCTGCCAACCAATCACGCGTTGGCGCATCTTACCCAGCACTACAAAGCCGGTTCCCAGCTCGTTGGTGGTGCCACAGCTCTGGTAGAAAGTAGCCGCTCGATGCCCGCTTTTCCATATCTTTTGTCCCGTTCAGCAAAGTTCCTGCAGTGCTACGACCACCGACAAACCGACATGAATGACCATAGCAAAACAATAAAATGTCTGACCAGAGGACACTACTGACATCTGGCTCCGTGTTCGCAGGAAATATTTAGCTAAGCCATCAACCCGCATGCAAAAGTTATACATTGGTTCGCATCTGATCTATTCTGGAAAAAATATATTTATCTAGATCAAAAAATCCTATGGTTTTGACAGTTCGGATCACTGCACATTTAAATCGGCCTTTTACGATTTTCGGACATAAGTCAGAATTAAGTGTCATGTCGGTTTGTCGGTGCTACGACTTCGAAGTTGCGTGGTTGAAGTTCGTCATAGATTAACTTATCGCAACCCGGGAAGCCGAGCGATATGCAGTTCCATGTTCCGAGTTTCCAATCGTAGTCCTTATTTCGTCGCGTAGGTCTGTACCGATTGTTCCAATCCGTATTTTTTTTCAGTATTTGCAACTTTGTTTTTTTTTGTGAAGAGAACATTACAGCAGAGTCTTTATGTATAGAGAGCATTACATATTTCAACTAAGGTCCGTTTGCTTCTCGTATCAATGTTCATCCTGCATTCGAGAGGAACACATCTGATTACAAAACAAGTGTTATCCGGTTGCAGTTATCATTCGATAAAGCGATTTCGATGTTTCGATTTGAATGGTCTGAGGTAGCTTAACCATAGAGGTAACTCTCAGACTAGAAGGTCCCGAAGAAACGTGCTCAACTTTTTGGCTCAGCTCTGGTACTCTCTTCAGTCCCAAGCTAATCGATGCGCCCCTCGAAATATTAACAAAAAATCCACGAACCCCTCATTTTATCTGTCAAATTTTCATAGCGAATCAAAACAAACATAGTGTAGTACTAGAATTTCGACTAGAATGGGGTGCGTTAATCGATTTGCTTGGGATCAATAGGCTAGTGAGCCAATTTAAAATCGTTAGTTTCGTATTGATTGTTGGCTTAACTCTTTAATGAGTCAATGTTTTACCCATTGATGAGTATCTGGTACCCATTAATGAGTAACAGTTACTCATTAATGGGTAACAGAAACTCATTATTATGTAAAAAAATTACTCTTTAATGAGTTAAGCAACTTTTCTTCAAAATAAGTATTGTTTTACTCATTTATGGGTCTTTCAAGTTATCGTGCAGGTACTCAGCCTTGAGTACACTGTACCAAAACATCATCTTCTGTTCGAATGAAACCTCAGACCATTCAAATCGAAACATCGTGGGTACTTCCATAGAGGTAACTCTAAGACCAGAAGGTCCCGAAGAAACGAGCTCAACTTTTTGGCTCAGCTCTGGTACTATCTTCGGTCCCAAGCTAATCGATTCACCCCTTGAAACATAGGAAAATCCATTAACCCCTCATATTATCTGCCAAACTTTCATAGCGAATCAAAACAAACATAGTGTAGTACTGGAATTTATACTAGAATGGGATACGTTAATCGATTTGCTTGGGATTAATAGGCTAGTCAAATAGTGAGCCAATTTAAAATCGTTAGTTTCGTATTGATTGTTGGTACTTCCAAGTTATCGTGTGCAGTTTTTAGTAATTCTCCATACTTTTGAGTAGAAATAATTCTCTCTCTCTCTCTCTCTCTCTCTCTCTCTCTGATTTATTTTCAGTGGACGATTAGATGAGCGTTGCATGAGGAACCGGTTAAACCGGTTTGCAAAAGGCAAATCACATAAAGTGAACCAAAACACGTAGTATTCTTTTGTATACGTAATTAAATTTATTCATCATTTGTATTATCCTCTATTGGAGTTATTTTACAACAGAATAATATGCTGCACGATGATGTTACCTACAACTAAAAATTTGTCTTTTGATTTAATTCTTACAAAAAAGGCACGGAATGGTCGATCATATTCACTTATATGACCTATCTGGACGGACACGTAACTCTATTTCTAAAAAATACACGAGATTTCTGTGGTTTACCTCCTTACGGAACAATCTTACTAAAAAAAGAGAAAGAATTGTCAACCCTAGAACAGCAACTTCAGTAACAGTGCCGCCAAAGACACTAGAAACGCATTCACCGTCCCATCGATCGTGCTAGTGGCGCTTCGATAAATCAACCAAGGAAACACCTTGATGTAATTTTCCGTCTCCTGCCATGGGTTCTCCCCATCGTCGAAGTGCATCGGACATTGATCTCGTTCTCGTTCGTATTCCGTCATATCGAGGGCAACAACCGCTCCCTCGGTGTAGTTCCACGAAGTGACGCTCTGTTTAAGGTCACAGAAAGCCCCTACGGCTTGCGACATCTGGATTCGATTCAATTCTGCTCTCTGATAAACCCAGCAGCGATACTTCGAAAGTGGATCCAGATCGTCGAAGGTGATAAGGTAGGATTTGAGATTCTCCTGCCAGTAGCCGATGCATTTCATGCGGTAATCCGGGTCACTGTAGATGTCCACCGGGCGTCCCAGATAATCAACGGATAGGCAGTAATTGGCATCAATGGCCATTTCCTTCTGGTCGGTGTCACAGACTGAGAAATCGGAAATGTTCTGCTTGCAGCGAATATCCGGACGAGGGCTAAGCGTGACACCGCCGAGAATTCGGGTTTTGAAGGGGGATTCTCCTTGCTGGGTAAAATTGAACTTTCCGGCGACTGGGCAACGAACTGGAACCGGTTTTGCCGCAAGATACAGATCGTAGCGCCATTCTTCTTTGTTCGGAAACTGTACCCACGAGCATACGGTGCTGAAATCGTTCTTGATGACGGCGGTTCCTTTACGGTAGCGAATCACGTTGTGATGCCGCGGAACGAAATCGAAGCAAATGTAATCCGTTTGACAACCATCAACGGTGAGGCGAGCCATCATAATCCTGGTGTCACGCTGCTCACGGCAAATGTAGATGGTCCTCCTGTAACGGGCACGATCCGGGTAGTACGTCTCGATTATATGCGTCTCGTTGATGGTCACTTCAGCGTCGATGTTAGCCGTATTGATCCATTCGCCGGTGAAGTTCTGAGGAAACCTACAGCCTGGTTCTACAACGTCAGATTTGACTGGAGTAACTCGATAACGTTCCGGTGATTTTTCAACGGTGTTCAGAGTATTACATTCTGCCGTAATCGATGCACCAATGTACAAATCATCATCTCTGTTCTTCAGGAAGCAACGGTATTTTTCATCTTCACGAGATTCTTTAGTGTTGACTACGGCAAAGTAGTGATTCTTTCCTATGAACCAATCTCCCAGGCAGCTGAACTCGACCACACCGTTGAAAGTGCCATCCATTCCCTGACACTGGCGATAAGTGATGTTGAACTTCTGATTCTGAATCAAAAACTGTGTACCGGGTGTTTGACAAGACTGTATCTTGGCATCTGGACTGTCACATTCACCAGTAAAGCGGAACCGGTTCTACGAAAATCAATTGAACAATATAAACATTTCTAAGAAATTTATTATCTGTTACACCATCTCCTCACCTGATAAGCAAAGTGCCAAACGCCTTCCAGCGATGATCGACAGCTGATCGGGATGAAATTCTTGTTAAACAACGTGATACGCTGCTGATCTTGCCTTAACCCCCGGCAGATCCGATCCATCGAAGGCTTCTCGTTGCGGTCCAACGTTACGCATGGTGCTGGCAGATTAAAAAAAATAACAAATGCAAATCAATTAGCTACTTACTCCCATCGCACTTGCACTCAATTCGACTTACTCTCGAACTTCTCGAACACGTTTAAAGTACGCGGAAACGCCTTTACACAAACGTAACACTCGCTACCCTTGAAGATAAAGGTGTGATCGGACCCGTTGCGGGCACTTTCAATGCACTCAATCTTGTGGCGGCCCTGTTTGGGACCCTGCCGTTCGTAGCTCCACTCGTCGATGGCCGTCGACGTCGGTTCGCCTACCTCCCAACTGAACCAGGTTCCCTGCAGGACCTTGGGAATTTCACATCGGTTTTGGGCACCGACTGCGGCTGCAATTAAAAGGTAATTACGGATTTGCATATCACTAAATCAGAATATTGCAGCCAGTCCACGACAAACAAGAAGCAGTAAGTTGTTTATGCTTCCCTTACTTCGTTTCCTACAGAGGCAAGCACCACAAAGATGACGAGGGACGATGGAGGGCGTGTCTCAAGAAAAGTAAATTTCAAGCGAGGAATTTTCACTACTTACCACAGCCGAATGCCGCTAACAATATCACTACTAGATTGAAGTTCATGGCAGTTATAACTTACACATAAATTTAACTATTTTTGTACGAATAATCGTGCGACAAAAGACTAAAAAACTAAGGAGGTAAATTTTAGCATTTGTACGATGCACCTGAACTTCAAATCAAACTCAGCAGTGGCTGTGAATCATTCATTCATTAATGACACCTCGTCGAGTCGAATGTCAAGCTTCGTCCGTTAACGTCCAATTGGAAACGAAAAATGCATGAATGAAAACACAGATAACAGGCGTTACAAAGGTGAAGATGTGCCGCTAGACTTTCTGTCGGTACAATAAATGGGTCCCGTTCGCCCTATCGGTATTCCCGTTTCCGAAACGGATTTTGCATAAAAAACACTATTTTTTATGAGTAATCCGATTCAACTGAAAACTTCCATACGCTAAAGGTTAAGATCACTTAATCACTCTGCAATACACGTTTACACGTTTTTTTACGTGGTTTGTGTCACTCAGGGCTCCTAATCTGCACTTAATACCCCGGACAGACTATGGCTTATATCATGTAATATAGGCTGGCTTGCAATGAGCACTCATACATCTAGTTTTCACTGGAAATCCTATATATGAGTGCTAATTGCAAGCCAGCCTATATTACATGATATAAGCCATAGTCTGTCCGGGGTATAAGGCACAGCTAAACAGACATAAAAATCGCAAGTTTTTCGTCGAATACGCATTTAACGATCAATTGAAATGATTTTAGTTGATAGGACCACCACCTGTGGCGCTCATAGTCAATTCTCTTGCATTTGACGTTTACACACTACCGCCATCTCTTCAGCATACTGCCCATCACAGTGTGCTCAACAGATGGTGGTAGTGCTTTTGCTACGATGTTTTAGAGTGAGAAATATTAATTGTTTTATGTCTGTTTCACGCAGAAAAATTTATCGTTGAAACAAAAATATTTGAGGTAAATTTTAACGTAAACTCAGTTTGTTCTGGCCACAAAAATAAACAAGGTTTATTTAAAACGTATTCCATGTTTGAAGTCATGTGATATTAATGTTTAAAATAAAAATAATGTTTCGTTTATTTTAAAAATATTCGTGTTCAAAATAAACGTGAATATTTTTGTTTGGTTTGACAACTATGCAAACAAAAATAAATATGTTTATTTTAAACATGCTTCTTATGTTTGAAAGAAACATACTTAATTTTAAATTATATTAGCATTTGAATGTAGGATAAAGCAAAAAATGGATTGCAAAGAGGTGAAAAAAAAAACGATCTGCAGACAAGGCATCTAAACTCTTGCTCTTTTTCGGGTGCGATTAAGGGTGGGCTGTAGCTTTTGGGGCCCTGGTCCGGGATACGGGGACCCGTCGGGGTGAGTGTCCGGAAGTTCCAGTTCAGTAAAACCAGTGAAACTTTGTGATATTAGCGTCGTTTTGTCGTTTCTAACGCTGGTCCACATACCGGCCTATTTCTACGTTCGATGTTGGAGGATCCGGGATAGATTCAAAATCAATTTAGGATTTTCGTTTTTCTTCCGACGTCAGTTGTGGAGGAGGATGATACAGGGATCGGCATCAGAAACGACAGAGTGACGTCGATACTGTGAGGTTCCTCCAGTTTTATCGAGCTGGAACTTTGTTAAGACACTTACCTAGGTGGGTTTCCGGATCCATGACTTCGGTTTTGTTGCGGGCCGTTTTCAGTTGATCGGCAAAGCTGGGGCAATTTTTTATCCGAATATAAACAAGAAGGAAAAAAAAAATGCAGGGCACGCTAAAAATCGTTTACCCAAATTCTATATTGTTGAAATAAACATGCTTATGACTTTAATTCAAACATATATATTTTTGTTGCAAACATGGTTTTAATTTATTTTGAATTATTCATATGTTTATAGAATAAACATTTATATTTTTGATTTAAATGAAAAAAATTCGGTTCCGTGTTGTATGTGTTTCAGGTATGAACGACTGTCACCAGTAAACTGGAAAAAGCTGTTCCAATCCAATAAAGCAGTGCATTTTGACAGTTCGATTGGAACAGCTTTTGGCACACACCCAAACTTTTACTGCAAGGCTTTAGGTTTTACCGACACTATATTACCCAGAATATATAACCGAACGAACGAATGCATTTATAAAAAAATATAAATTGATTGATGAGCGTTTTAGTACAATAATTGTATACCTTATTACGTTATTTTTGCTTTTATTTAAAAAGAAACCCGACGTAATAAGGTATTTTAAAAGTTGTTGATTTTGCAATTTAAATATATTCAAGCATAACTTTTCAAAAGGACGTATGTCACATTGGATAGGAAATTAGAAACATTGGATACACACAAAAAATAATCATTGATAAAATTAAAAGAACCGTTGATAGAATTAAAAGTTTGCATTGGTTCTTTTTGGTAGAAAGTAGCTAACTTTCAAAATGAAAGTCAACCAACTGTCAAAACAAAAGTTTAGCATATTATTAATTTTAAAAGTTTTAACTTTCAAATCATATTGTAGAACTGTCAAACTAAAAACCAAATACTTTTAGATTGATGTTGGAAAAGTGTTGCTTCAAAAGAAGGCTATTTCACCGCATTAGTATAAGTTTTCACCTCAAATACGAATTATTTTTAATTTAATTGCTTTTATGTAAAAGGGAAATAACCAATATTTATATTTATTTATTTAGTATTTTGTAAATATTCATATGTCTATTTTTCATTCACATCAGGATGTTGATATCAGGGATGTTGTCTTTGGCGGATGGCTTTAGTGAAGGTTTTCTCCCAGACGCGGGGCTCCAACATGCAGTGGAGTTGGTCGAACGAAAGTGCATATTGTTTTCACAGCTGGCCGGCGATAAGCAGCAAAACCTGGTGCGACTAAATCTAACCAGTGTCCTATAGAAAAGAACGGAATCTGTAATCCCTCCAGCGATATATTGCAAACGCTATTGATAGCCACCGAAAGCATCTCTGTAGTGTGCTCTAACGTCCCAATATGCTGGCGATCTGGAAAATAATCATCTTGTTTTTCAAAACCACCCTCAGATTATCTAGACAGTAGTTGCAATCTTACCTTCTGCGAAAACTTTACTCTTTCTCATTGCCTCCATTACCGGAATCGGTTCCCGGAACTGCACGATGCACGATTGATTTTCTGCGGTTGGATTCTTGTGTCTCATACTATATGCCCTATTGGATTTTTGGACCATGACAATGAGCTTTTCAAGAGGTGATTTTGACAGTTGTACAATTTTTATTTTAAAAGTATGAACTTTTAAAATTACATGTCGATAATGAAAGAAAAACTTTCAAACCAAAGAAAAACAATTCATTTTGAAAATATTCATAGTTAAAACTACCAAATTCGAGAAACTTTTAATTTGAAATGTTAAAATTTTTAAAGAAACAATTTTTGTTTTTTGTGTGTAGCAATGTCTATATGAGATTATTAAATGCTAATCAAAAGTTAATGCTATTTTTTTAAATCTGTTTGTGCTATTAGTTGGATAAAGGGATTGTGTTTAAGAGAATTGAGAAAAATATCGAGTTTTGCAAACACGGACAAGACTTCTGATAAAACAAAATCATACACCTTTTACTTTTATACTACTCACATACACCCTGATTGATTCGTCGGTATCACACCTTGATTGTTACATACACCCTGCATGATTCGTCTATTTGACAGAAGAGTTTTCACATACGTCAAATCAGATACACCGGTTTTTGTTTTGCAGTGAAGATACGTCGGCAGCTCGAAAAGCATTGAGGAATTGTCGGTTGGTTGATTAATTTACATAACTACCCAGAGTTGCGAAATAATCGATGTTAAAAGCGGAGATGAGAGGGTCACTGCATTATCTGCTGTCAGATGTTAAACGTTTTGTGTTTTTCGTATTCAGAAAGCGCTGGTCAGATTGGTATGTGAAGTTCAATATTAAAGTCAAGATTAAAGTGCAATTTCATTAGAATACTTTTGAAATAATACACATCTTGCTCTCGGAAATACAAAAACAAACATACAAACTTGACGCATTTGCAGATTGATAGTGGTTGCTTTGTTTTTTCACATACGACGCTTCACTGTGAGCGTATCTGCAGTTTTTGTGTTATCATCAAATTTTAACAGTTAAGTCATGTTTACAATAAAAGGGTGTATCAACACCATTTTAAAAACAATGAAAGAACGTTACATAGGGCGTTTATTATATATATTTTCCATAATGTATTACAATTTCAAACCTTGTTTTTCATTAACTCGTAGGAAAAGCATGTATTTTATATTCGGTTAGATGCAAAATATAGATTTGTTTATTTTTGTGACTTACGTCCTTTTGAAAAGTTATGCTTGATATAGTGCAGTTTTACGGTTTTACGTTAAATTGATTTGGTTTGGGAGCACTTTTTTCTTGGTTCGCCAAGACGATACAACGTAAAAGCACACTTTTATTGGCGATTTCGCACGTTTGATGAGTCTACATAAAAATGAATAATACTATACATTATGTAAATATATTAAGGCTGTGTTCTATTTGGTGGATTTTCTAAATTGACAATTTCGTTTGCAGCATCTGAAATCTCCACCGAAATCGTCTGGAACATCATCCGTTGGGAACGTCAGCAAACTCCGTTGAAATTTTATGTAAACTATTGCCTGGAATCTCTTTCGTCAAAATTGTCTGAAATCTCCTCTTCCGAAATAGACGTAATTGAAAGCATTTTAAACAATCACACCAGAAAATAGAGATGTCCAATTGTTTTTGTTCACTGTGCTGTATTTTTTCCAAAAATGAGAGTGAAGAACATGTTTGAATCGATGGATGATAATCATCTGAAGAAGTTAATGCTAACTTGACATAATTGATTTTTCGGTTCGTTATTATAATGAGAGAGAGAGAAGGATTAGTATTTTCCATTTAATTCCACTACTTTATTTGCTTATCCTTGACAGATACGCGTATTTCGTCTACAGAAGCAAATAAAGTAGTGGAATTAAATGGAAAATACTAATCCTTCTCTCTCTCATTATACAGGTATTCCACTAAGACGCCCACATTCATCAGGGTTCGTTATTGTTTATTGCGGTTTATTGTTTATTGTTGTTTTACATACATACATTGTTTTCGGTAAACAAAGCGTCCCATAACTGAGTTCGGTAACGGTCTCGGTAAACGTCAAATCCACCATATTGTGATTTTCGATCGACTTTGAAAACGTTCGTGTTTGTGAAAAATAAAATGGTGAAATTATGGAGGCTGTTATGCAACACCAAGATGAGCGAATCGTAGATATTTTCCGTAAGTAATTAATTTTCGTTATCTAAATAAATACCGATTACAGATAGCCGATGTTGTTGCTTGTTTTTTTCTGTCGGTTCAAGTTCCATTCCCGTTGGCGACGATCTGAAAACAGCATTTGGAATCTTCATCCAATGCTTCCCTGTTTTCAGTGTAGCGCCGAATCCTTCTGACAAAAATTGTTTTTGTTCATTGGTGGAGCAATTTGCAACACTAACAAATTGATCACGACTGCAGCCAAATTTTTACATGCATTGCATTGACCACCACCTTGAAACAATATTAAAGAAAATTATAGTTGAGTCGGTTACCTTCTTAAAAAAATTACAGATCTCTCGGTAATTTTCGATTTACAAATCGTCCTCAAAATTACAGTTCTCCGGTAAATTCGACTACAAATCAAGCAATGCACATCGGTAAACGTTACCGATCGTTCGGTAAATTTGACAGCTAATTTTGCTGATCCAGTTTACAGATTTTTCGGTAGTGTTCTGTTGAGAATTCGGTAAATGAATTACCGAAGTCGGTGATTCTAAGTGTGTGGTCATACCATAAAAAAACATCTTATAGTCAGATACTTCTGCCGGCGAAAAACAAAAGAAAACTTTGGACGAAGCGCATCACGGGAGAGATGAAAGTCGAAGACAGAAGCAACTCTGTTGAATACTCTCTGTAGTCCGCAAATCACAGCGTATGCTGTAGAGGCAGGCTTAGCATAAGGTAGTTACGAAGCGGTCGGGGTTGAACATTCAGGTCAATTTGCTTCAGGATAGCCTCGCAATCTGTTCTTCCTTGCAGGATATTGGCCACGGTTAGGACTCTGCTTGTGTCTCTTCTAGTCCGGAGAAGTTCTAGGTCGATAAGTTATTCGATTAATTGATTATTCGAATAAAAATCGGTCACCACTAGATGAATCTGAAGCGTCATTTGGCATCCACTGTCAATAAGAGCCGTTCATAAATAATGAGCAATTTAAATGGGACCAGGGCTAATCACAAATGATGGCGCCACAGTAACTAAAAAATACACCGGATGCCCACTCAAACTAGCACATATTTGGAGTTTGCTATATCAGATGCTAGAGTTAGATTGCTTGGGTGTGTTTTGATTTTCAAGAAAATTGCGTTTAAAGCCATTGTATAAGATTGGTTGTTCCGCCTATTACAAATGTTGATCTAGAAATGTTTTTGTTAATTTCTTAATACATTTTTATGCTATGGAGAATCTTGCACTCAATCCCTGTCAACCATTTATAGATACACTGTAGCTCACATGATTTTCACATTTTTAGACAATTGGACACTTTTGAGCATACTGACAGTGATAAATCTGAAGGAGGTACGACAGAACAAAACAGCTTACTCTTTCACACTTGCATCACAGCGCTGAATGCTAGAAAGAGTAGTCTGTTCGAGAGTCGGTTGCATTCATCCTAACCCCTATATTCATCACATTGATGTAAGCAACGACGAAATGCTCGATTGTTGCCCCCGTGGAATCTACAGTGAACTTCATTGTAATTTCGATGTTTTTTCCATTTTTATTTTTCTCGGGGATGTTGCAATCTTTTTCGACCATACAGCCCAATACCCTAAAATTTGTTAGAACATCAAAGTAACGCTTGATGACGTTACGCTTGCCCAATGAGCTGGATTACCGAGGTGAAGCAATCACTCACACAACCACTGTACGATACACGCAAGTACACGCAAGTAGTGACGTCACTACTTGCGTTTACGTTGATTTTTTGGTTTACTAATACAACCCTATTTCACGATCTGCGCCACCTCTCTCTGTACCTCATTGACGCTTGCCTACCCGCATGACAGATCAAGAGAAAGTGCATTCCGCGAGTACACAATGTAAATAAAATCATTGCGAAAAGCTGATAACGATTCTTGGCTGAGAAAAATCTGTTTTTGTAATTCAAAAGCAGGATATTTCCAACCATAAGGCGTATTCCAAAAAAGATCTACCTCAAAAGTGATTGATAGGACAATAAGTAGGATACCCAGTGCTAGGATGTTGTGCAATGCTGGATTATTAAGACTTTTACAAAGAGGGCGCGAAGGAGTACGCAGGTTTGCCAGCTCACCAGGTGCCACTCCGAAACGGATATGCATTGTGGGTGCAGGACCGGCCGGATTCTATGCGGCCCAGTATATTTTAAAACACTTGGAAAACTCCCAAGTTGATATCATCGAAAAGCTGCCGGTTCCGTTCGGGCTAGTGAGGTATGTATTTTTGCTATCGTTATTAATAGAAATGATAATGATTCATACCGTAGATTCGGCGTAGCACCTGATCATCCGGAGGTGAAGAATGTAATCAATACTTTTACAAAAACAGCGCAAAATCCTAGGGTTCGTTTCCTGGGTAATCTGAGTTTGGGAAGTGATTTTACGCTGGATGAACTCAGGGAAAGGTATCATGCTGTTCTGTTGGTAAGGCTCTATTAGGCAAATGGTGATCACTTTTATCTTAAAATCTACTCGTCACAGACATACGGGGCGGATAAAGATAGGAAACTAAACATTCCAAACGAAACACTGACGAATGTCCTGTCGGCTCGTGAATTCGTTGCCTGGTACAATGGTCTTCCTGGGTTTGAACGTTTGAATCCGGATCTCAGCGGCAGCACGTTAACTCTGCTAGGTCAGGGCAACGTGGCAATTGATGTAGCTCGAATAGTACTTTCCGGTGCAGATCTGCTGAAGGTTTGTTTGAACTTGTAAGTTTATCAAATCATCAAGTTCAATTATTTGATAACTTGTCGCAGAAAACCGATATTACCGAATACGCTCTGGAGGCCCTCTCGCGAAGCAATATCAAGAAGGTTCTGCTTGTGGGCCGACGTGGTCCCCTACAGGCTGCTTTCACCATTAAAGAGCTGCGAGAAATGCTCAAACTGTCTAACAGTGCGACGACATGGCGGTCAAAAGACCTTCAAGGTTCGTTCTCGGTCTACCTAATTCGATAGCACGCTTTGCTGACTGAAATGTCTGATTTTTTATGTTGCAGATGTAGAAGAAGTTCTGCCAAGCTTACCGCGACCTCGTAAGCGAATCACAGAACTGATGCTAAAAAGCCTTTCGGAACAAACCAACCAGGAGCAGGATTCGACCTGCAGCAACAAATTTCAACCGATATTTTTCCGTTCCCCAGTGAATTTCATTGGAACGAACCGCGTCGAAGCGATTGAATACGTCGTCAACCAATTAGTCGACAATAGAGCCGTCCCAACCGACGAAAAGGAAGTTATCCCTACGGATCTAGTATGTCGCAGTATTGGCTACAAATCGGTCAACATGGACGGTACCTTAAACTTTGACGAACGCAAAGGATGCGTCTGGAATGCGGCGGGTCGTGTTCTGAAGAAAAATCTCACCGGAAGTGATCAAACGATCGACGATATCGAGGACAAGTACGAGAACGGACTGTACGCCTCGGGTTGGTTGGCAACGGGTCCAACGGGAGTTATATTGACGACGATGAACAATTCGTTCGGAGTGGCGGATTTGATCTGTAGGGATTTCAAAAACGATGTCATTCGAGTCAAGGAAGCCAAGCCGGGGTTGGATTTGAGCGGAAAACGAGTGGTCACCTGGGACGGTTGGAATGCGATCGATGCCGAGGAATGCCGTAGGGGGCAAGCGAAGGGCAAGCCACGGGAAAAGATTGTCCACGTGGACGAGATGTTGAGAATAGCCGACGGGAAGTGAGGCATGTAATTGGTTGCGTATGGCGTCGTATTTGGTAAGTAATCAAATGTATAGTTTATTATTGGTTATTGGCTATGGCTCAAATTTCAACACGCTGGCGTATGGGGTTCGTGTTTTTTTACATTACGTTATTTGTCTAGAAATTTTGAATTAAATTCATATCATTTTTCGTGATGATAAATTAAGATACAACTTCCTTCATCCGAAAATCCCTCTGCGCTTTGGTCAGATGGCGTATAGGGCGTCGTTGTGCCAATTTGGTCATGGCACATTTCGAGTATGAGAAAGTGATTGCAGTTTGCTCAAAAGTGCCTGAGTAAAATGTAAGTCCTTTTGATTACCCGTAGTTGTTATAGTGAAGATATACACCCATATTCTCGTTTCTGTCTGAGCGTGTTTGCCATACAGAAACATTTTTATTTGATGTTGTGTGGTGGATGGGTTTCGGGCGTGGACGGGCATATGGGTGATAATATTAGGTTAACGTTAGGATAACGTTGAAAAATTGAGAAATGTATCGCTTCAGTTTGAGAAGCACTTCACTTCGCAGCCGATGAACCATTCTGACGGCCCACATTACCGTGCAGATGCCGTGTGTTGGCACACGGACAGTTTGATGTTTATAAAGTACCATCAGTTAAAACTGTATTTTAAGCTTTATCTCTATACATTCTTAGGTGTTTCTTAGAAGATTATCATGTTGGTGTACGCTGATTCAAAGAGTAAATGGTATTAACATTGAGTTGTCCATAGTTGGACGTTGTTGAACTTGTGGTACTTGCACAACATTTCATGTGAGTACCAAAGTAACCATATAATCACAAAGTAGCTTTGAATGTGGATTCAGAGTGAGACAATGTAACTGAGATATGGTTAGTTGGGTATTCAGATGCAACTATTACTTTGGAGAACTAATCCTGGTTGTATATCTTTTTCGTTTGCATGTAACACTATTTGATATTACTAATCATATCAAATCTATTATGCACCGAGCTGTGCTTCCATTTATTAACGTCCTTTTAAACGAACCACCTTGAAGAGGTGGAAAAAGTTCATTCAGGACGGCCAAGTCGCAACCAGCACCCAGCTGATTAGCATCCCCAGGTAGCGATAATCACGGGCTACTTAGAGTTGGCTATAACCTATTTGCTCTTTCATCGTCATCACCGACACTAGCGACTTATAAACAATAGTGCATTAGTGACAACGATGATCCCCCGTTCTTGTTCGCATTACTGACGGCAAATATCACCGCCAGCAACCCCACCGGGCAGCGCGTGGAGGTAAGAATCGGAGTTCAGGTGCACAGAGGTCGCAAATCGCCGGTCAGGGCAGAACCCCACAACCATTGATAGGCGTTCTTATGCACCTGCTTTACCCGGCTATGCACCGAGCGTTCATTCCGGGTGGTAGGCGAACCTAAAGATGCAGAAGCCCCTTCTCGGAACAAGTGTATTGTTAATGATGCTTCAAAGTCGGCGAAAAACATGAAAATTGTTTTTTAATATGTTTGTAAAATATGTAACACATACTATATAAAAACTATATACGATATCAACGGAAATACCTTAAGCTACAATATGGAACCAATGTTTCTAATTTGTAAAAAGCGTAGCGAGTAAATTTAATCTTTACATTATACTATCAAAGGTACCCGCATTATCAAAGATAACCCGTTTTACGGTACCATATTCATCGAAATGTAAGTATTGTTGACAATAATTCATTTTCATTTTCATTTTCATTTTCAAGCACAGAAGGGGGTCATAGGGCCAGGTCTCCAGTAAAACATCACTGTCCATACAGCACAAGAGTAGAGGTAAAGATTTGGCACCACAGCATAATAATCACTGAGATAAATTGAATCCTGCTTAAGATGTCGGATAGGGAGGAATAGTGTTTCAAGTAGGGGATAGTCGGAGTAACAGTAGTATTAGTAAAAGTTGGAAAGTAAACGTAACCCTTGTATCTCAAAATTTAAGAAAAATGCTTAAAAGATCATACAGCATTATAATAACCCGGAGCGGTTCAATTGAATATCCTACTACACAAAAATAAGATTAAATACAATTAGATTGGTCTCACCCGATATTCTTGAAATACTTGACGTTTTGAATGAAACATTGCCATTTCCAGACTTCGTGTTGTTAGTTTTCTCGAAGGTCCTAACACAGATGATTTCTACTGTGACTAAATCCAGCATTCCTACTAAAATATCAAATGCTTAATCATTTATTATTAGTACAGAGCAATGAACAATGTACAGTGATGATTAATCTGTTAATATGCTTTATAAGCGGGTTCAAATGCACTTTTGGTAAGCATCAACACTGATCTGGCAACACTAGTGTGCATCTTTCCAATGTGGTAAAGATCCAGATCAGCCCTGGGACCTGGTAGCCTAATTAAACTACCTCAAGGTTTTGCCAAAGCCCAGGGAAGTATTGTTGACAATAATTATAACTAAATGATATGCAAATTTATACGATAGGTACCTGGATCAACGATATTTAAACATACGCATTCAATCTCGACGACATCTAATTCTGCATTTCAACACCTTTGCCTCTCCTTTCTCTTATCCTTCACCCATGCATGCATCTACGCTTCTACGTTAAGGATCAACTTAACCCTTATTTAGTATTCGGCTGATTTCAATCGACTAGCATAAGTCATTATCTAAGAGCCATCTCATCTTTATCTATTTGATTGCTGCATAATAGGTGTATAATTGGTCATCAACATTACACTGGCGACCAGGCTCAATACCTCCTCCAGCATGGCACAATAACAATAACAATATATAAATAATCCAGTTAATATTCAAACAGACCACTAAAAACCTGTATAGTAGCATGGTGGAGTCGGAATTTGAGACAAGCAGCGACTCGGACTGGGAGAGTGATTCAGAAGACCTAGTTCCATCAGACTTTCTCTGATTTAGTGATGAGGACCCCATCATGAGAGGAACCGATTCTGATGACGAGGTCGGTCCGAGGCAACGACAATGACAACCCACAAAGCATCCCCAACCAACAGATGATTCAGCAATAACAAACCCACAAAGCATCCCCAGTCAACCGCTGATGATTCAGCAACACAAGTAAGCCCAGAATTCATAGGTAAGTTCACACAATCGTTATATTAACATACTTTCCCAATAGGTCCCTACTCAAATGTGTTAGCAGTGCCCATTCGACCACCATTGGTTATCTCTTCTTGCGTTCGAGTAGTGGATTTATTGGATAGAGCAGGCCTTGACAAATGAGCCCCAAAAAGGCTGCAACCTGTAGTCTACAAAAAAAAATACTTCCTTCATCCGAAAATCCATGTAGGTACAAGTTTATTCATCGTAATTTAATTCGAAATCAACTAATTTTAATCGTCGTAACATTTCTTTAGGCATCTTTTTGCATCTTTGCTATCGTTTCCGAAGGTTGTACCAAACCTGAAAGCAAACAATAAGAATAATTCTGATTAGTTTCAGGGCACAATTCCTTACAGTTTCTTACAATAGAGGAAGAGATAGATAGTTTCTTACATGAGATTTAATAGTTAGATTTTTTTTAATTTTGAAATGTACTAAGATTTTAGGGGGATGTTAACTGAAAATCGCACAGTGTCTTACAAAGGGGAGGGAGGTGAGGTATTATAATCACTCAAAATCCCTTACACAATTTGTGGATGACTCCTTAATGCACTTTTCAATGTCGTTTTCTATGTGAGTAACGCAGCGATGGATCGCTCTGTGGAGCATTGTTCAATACTTTTTAATATAGAAAGCTATCGTTAAGTCCATTTTTTTTAGGAATGATGTCATTTACTCCATGTTAAGTCCAATTGTCCAGTCTAAAGTGCGAAAGTTGTGTAGTTTGATCGGGAGAATAATAGCATCAATCGATCTATTTTAATTGGATTCGTTAGTTGGGACAGTTGAGAAAGCTAAAATGTGTTGGGAATGTGCACATCCTTTGTTGTGGTTGAGTAGATTTAACCAAAAAACAGAATCCATCACAGCGGATTGAAGTACGTTTTTGGAAACTGAGTGGAAAAAGCAAAACATTATGTTTTTGATTTTTTCGAAAATTTCAAATGATACTCAAATGTTACGAAATAATACCAAATGTTTACAATCATTACATTTAATGCACAGTCCAAAACGCATATGCTCACCCTTTGAAAGAATTGGTATTTCCCATTTGAGGCACGGACCTAACTGGTCCAAGTTGATGTTTGATTGTCAAATGTAATTTGACACGAGATTTTAACATCCAGTTGATTTTTAATTGGGTCATGGCCAAGGGGTAGGTCACTCCTCACACCAATCTTGGGTCAAATTTTTCTCAGTGTGCCGCAAGTGTACTGCTGGTTTGCCGATTGTGCCGGCAGTGCCGGGCATAGAGCAAGCTGATTTTTCAAAAAATAGTATGGTATATTTGGCAACCCAGTATTTCTGACAGCTTGAAAGTTTAGGTTTGCAATCGCAACGGGCCCAAAAATGTCGAATATAGTGCTCGATAAGGATTTCTTCTACCGACGAATAAAACGCCTCTACGCCAGCTGGAGCAACCAGAGTTTTCCCATGATGATTCGCTGCAGAAGGTGGATTGCATTCTGACGGTGGTCAGCGTAGACGAGGAAACCATCTACAGCAAAGCAACCTCGTTCGTTGAAGACCTGGCTGCTGGGATACGAGCTGATCTATACGATTACGGTGCTGTGCGAAAAGTCAATCTTTTTCCTGACCAGCAAGAGGAAGGTCGATTTCCTGAAGCAGATCGAGAAGGACGCCGGCGAAGCTGTTGGTTCGGGAAAAGAACGACAAAAACAAGGCCAATTTTGAAAAGCTGCTGGAGGCGATTAAGGGATCCAAGGATGGCAACACGTTGGGCGTCTTCTCCAAGGAAAACCATCAGACGGTAGATGTATTCAAGTACCTCAAGTATCACGTCATGGAGATTATGGATGCTGATAAGAAAGTAAAACATGCCAAACTGTCGGAGGGTGTCGAGCAGGCTCTGACGGACAAAAGATACGTCTCCGGTATGGATACCAACTAGTTGGACGTGCTACCCGGCGATTATCCAGTCAGGTGGCAATTACAGCTTGAAGTTCAGTGCATTCACCGACAAGAATTATCTGCACTTTGGATCTATCATCTGTGCTCTGGGTGCGCGTTACAAGTCCAACTACTCCAATGTCGTCTGAACGTTGCTGGTCAATCCGACGGAAACGATTCAGAAGCACTACAGTTTACTGCTCAATCTGGAAGAGGAACTGCTAAAGGTGAAAATTCCGCGCAAGAAGCTCTCGGAGATTTCCGACGTCGGAATGGTTTATGCCAAGAAGAAGGATCTCAAACTAAGACGTTTGATTTTACCATCGGGTTGGAGTTCCGGGAGAATTCGATCGTAGTACCTGAACAAGTGAAATTCAGTTTAAAAATTGTAAGTTATTATTATTAGTTCGGTATTGTTCAAATGAGTTTGGTTTGGTAGCCGACCAATTGACCGACTACTCTTCACGGCCCAATGACACGGAATTTTGATTGCTTCCACTCAAGCTAATTAACTTTTATTTTTATTAAAAAAATTGAAAACTATTTATTTCATCTCGTATAAGATGACACGTATCCGAAAATAAAACAACTCAAATTTAAACCAAAATCGCACTTCAAATTTACATACGTCGCATCGGTGGTAAGGCCACAGTTGTTACCCTTCACCGCCATCAAAGCATATCCATCGTTGTCCCAGTAGTTGGACCAGGAGTTCTTGATTAGCCAGGAATCTTCTCCTTTGAGTTTTCCGTATACAACTGCCACCACTGCATGATCCAATTCATCCAAATTGTTCTTGCATTCCGGTTCGTAGTACACTCCATTTGCGTAGTAGCTGAAAGACTTGTGACCGGCATCGATGGCAATCGACAGCCCTCGGAAGCCTACATTTAGAATTCAAATGTGAACCGAGAAGCGAATTGCTGGCCTGAGTTCCTCTAGAATATTGAATTACAGTATGCTTCTGAAATACACAGTCAAATAGCACGTAATGTTGTGAACAACTTCAATAACAGCAGTCCAGCAGTGCTCCCATTTTATTTAATGAACAATCCAATGCCTACGAGATTGTGCCGAAGGTATGCCGATGGATGTTCCCAAGCTGTGCCGAATCTACTTTCGGCACACTGTGCTGAGTGACTTACCCCTTGGTCATGGCCCAACCAGCGGAGGCCCAACTTAAAAGCAGCCCAAGTGTTAAAAGCTTAACCAGCGGATTTAGACTGTAGCACAGACTATGTTATAATATTTTTACAAAAATCGGTTGTAATCTCAGATAGTTATAGCTCACAATGTCAAATAAGGCATGGTGCTCCAGAGTAACCATGAGTGGGAAAGAGTTAAGATTGATTAAACTTAACGTTAGCTTTCTATATTGAAAAGCATTGAACGATGCTCCAAAGAGCGATCCATCCCTGTGGGTAAGTCATCGGATTCAGACAAAACCAGTGTTTATTATAGTCGCTATATTCATAGTCTGGCGGATAAAATCTCGGGAACCAATTGAGCTGTCAAATAGCGGAACCAATCGAACAAATCACGACCAACAACAGAAAAGAGCACATCATCTATTTCGAACAAAACTTCGGAAACCGTTTTCTCGTCATTCAAGGCTTGTCTACGCAAACTAACACTATCTTTGGGTTGGGGAAAGATTCCTCTATCCGATGATGCCGGTAATTTGCGTTCGATTGTCGAGGAAAGAATAATCAACGTTTGTTTTATAAAAGTTGATAGGACCTTTTTAATTGTTGGTCTACAATATATAGAATTGGTTCCGCTTTTTTATAGATCGAAATTCTATCCGCCAGACTATGAATATAGCGACTATAGTGTTTATGTGCATCATCAATATCACGATTGGTACCTAGTTTAATAATTATCCTGTGTATACGCTGCAAGGCCTTCATAAGCAGCAGCTGAGGCGTGCCAGCTTCTTAATTAATAGGTAAATTTAAATTTTCTTGACGATTATTTGAAAAAAGTGGCATAGCCATGTACATTTCAGAAGACCGGTACATGTTTAATGTGCAATCAAATGAGCTCAAATTTTGAGATGACATTGAAGGAAGGGACAATCTGGATACAATCGATTACGCTGTGTAGATTAAAATGGATAACTTGAGTAGGGGAACTAGGGGCAAGAAGGTCACCCTAACGATAGCGCGTTTTAATATGCGATTCCGTGAATATTTATATGAGTTTGCGAACCGAATTGTAAGTTTATAACCTTGTCTCCATGTAATATCATTGGAATTAGAATTAAACCCCATCAAAAAATGTTAATGATTTTTTCAAAATGTCATGTCGTACCTGCTCTAAAAAATGCTACGGGGCAAGAGGGCCACTCATATGGGGCAAAAAGACCATATGTCTAAAATGAAGTGAAACTGATAAATGTTCATTTCTAAACAACAAATTACTATTCTTAGGTAGGAGAGCAACTGCTTTTATTGTTCATTCCACTAAAATATTAACTTAACGATATTTGTTTTTATCCAAAACATATAAACCATGTGCGTCAAAGAATTCAAATGGAAACTATTTATGATACTATTTTATACAGTTTGTTTTCCAAAATTTCACAAAGACATAAATGCCCAATTGTGCTAATTTCTGAACAGTTTTGTACAATTTAATACATAAATGTAGGGGTGGCACTCTTGCCCCGTATAAAGTTTATTTTTAGGAATATAATTTTTGATTAATTAAAGAAAATATTTAATAATTTATTGTTACTAATGTTTCAATCAACCATCAATAGTGACGTCTCAATGCAGAAATTGTGAAAAAAAAATAAATTGGAAATTTCGAAACCCTTATTTTATGATGCATTATTCGTATAAAAAATTAGCTTTTCAATGCATCAACACAAAATGATTTTTTGCATTTTTTTTACGACTTTGATTCGGACATAACTTTTTAGAATGCTTCATAGGAATACCGTGCTTAGGTTCATCGTAAGATAGGATTGAAATGATTTCATTTTCAAAATATATTGAGGATGGCACTCTTGCCCCGGGTGACCTTCTTGCCTCTAGTTCCCCTACCTTGATGTCACCAACGGAAAATCGACAACAAATCCATACACAGCAGAATTTGCAGCTTGTGGTTGTTACATTAAACCGATCAACTCACCTGAACATGGCACCGGGAACGTGACCTTTGTAACTCGGCACCAACCCAATATTCTTCATGTAGATCTCATTAACCGTCGCACTCGGTTGGCAAGTCCCAGTTCCAGCCGGTGCAATCGGTACCCACTCGGTGCTCCGTCTGTGCTGGTAACTGTTGGTGAAATCACACAACGACTTCTTCGTCACGGACACATTCGGCTCACCAAACCGTGGCCACAGGAACGGCTTGTGACCGGTATAACCTACGACGAGACAACATTCCATTAGTAAGCTTAATTTCCCAACGATTCTTCTGAACGAAACACACGTGTAGCGTAGGACATGACACAGCTGATAATGGAACAAGGAATTCGGAATCGAAACCGATGATGGGACTGGCAGTCCAATATCGGAATGATACTGTTCGGGCGAATTGCGTATCGATCAAACAATTGCATCGACCCCGAAAAACTAAACGAAAATGCCGTTCGACATATCGAAAGTGAGCTCCTACGTTAACCCAGAAATGAAACTCTTATTAGTAGTGGAACAACAAAAACAGCTGTCCCTTTTCTTCGGTTCAATTTGTGTGTTTATTTCATTAATAAGCTACTAGCGACTCTCACTTTCTCTGGTAGTTCAAACAGTACGACTAACAACGTTAACTTT
Source organism: Ochlerotatus camptorhynchus (assembly GCF_037179485.1). Lineage (NCBI taxonomy): Eukaryota > Metazoa > Arthropoda > Insecta > Diptera > Culicidae > Ochlerotatus > Ochlerotatus camptorhynchus. The sequence goes on from NW_027040849.1 coordinate 5,316,436, forward strand.
GGCAGGCGTGAAGGTAAAATTTGCAACATCATTATTCTAGCGTGGGAACATTTCTATACATCCATTATCATCTTGACAACCAATGCGACAAGGCGTAGCGAACTAATTAAGGATCAGTAAGAACGTTTACCTAATTTGAAGTACTTGTCCTCGTTTCCGTTCTGCATGAAATATGGTGACGTTTGGCGGGAATAGGGTAGACTTGGCAACGGCGGCAAATTTTCAAACGGTACCTCCTTGCAGACTCCCGGTGCTTCCGGTCGGGTGGATTCCAGCGGGAAGCGATAGTCGCTTTTGTGGAACTGTGCACATAAGAAAACCGAATATGTATATTCAACATTGGCCAGGATTTCTATCGTTTAGCATATGTACCTTCATCCGATCACCCAAACTGTACTCGGAAATCGTCGAGATCGGCTGTGCTGTCCGGTGTCGAAGCTTCTTCATCTGGGCCCTGTTCCTGTGGCATTCGCGTTCGAATTCACTCAAACCTTCGCTTGTCACCACGGCATACCGCCGTCCGTACTTGCTCTGCGTTCGCGGAATGTATCCCTCATAGCCGGGCATCAACGGTTTGTGGTAGATGGAATCCCGAACGTCTTCATCCTCATGTCGCGGGACGATCACTCCGGTGGGATCTATCTCCTTGATGGTCGGACGATTAACCTTGAAAAAAAAAGAAAGATTACAATTAGAACCGAATCCTTGTGAACATTCGAATCGATTGTAACCTGATACTCATCCGTGGACCGATCGGCCAGAATGAGCTTCTCCGCATGGGCAACCGTTGGATCAATTAGCAGCTTATGTGATAGCGATGAGTAGGTATTGCCGATCCGGTACATCAACTGAGGGCAGTAGCCAGTGTAACTGAAAATAAATGTAGATATAAACCCAAATTACAATTTTGCATACTACGACAAATCTACCATATATGAAGAAAGGTGATGTTATGACTTGACTTTCAATCAATGGACTGACATGCTAGCAAAAACCACATGACCAACAAGGGTGGTAAACCACGCACGCTAACGGCAGAATACAACGGCGTTCACATATTTGTTCCCACGATCATATAAACACATCAAAATTTGACTCTTATGCTGCTTCTGCTGTTTGGTCGCGGTTTGCGTGATTGCAACTCAGTCATACACGGTTGGGGTCGCGCTTTGTCGCTTACCACCCCCCAAAAACAAAAAAAAAAGTGCATAGGTACGATTCATTTCGGTTGATACAGAAACACCAAGGCAGACAGGCAGGACTTTCTGCTTCTGTTTGTGAAAGGTGTTACCTTAAACTTGATATGCAGTGGCGGAAATGCACATCGACGGGATACAGGCATATTTTGCATTCCTTCGTGTGGGTGGATGTATGGGGAAAGTTTTGCCAAACAGGGTTGATGTGTTAATTCAAATGCCTACACGGAACATGCATAGCTATAGCAAACTAAATGTGATTTCAAGTTCAAAACTACTGCATTCAATATTGTTCGATTTTCCATTGAAAGTTCAATGCCAAATAAGATTGACACGACCTGACCGTGATGAAAAGTGAGATGGATCGATTTTTTTGAAACATTTAAATATCAAAATGTTTAAATATTAACGGGTCCAGAAGTTTTTAGGCTGTGTGAACTTTCACTTAAATTTGATATAGTATAGTATACTACGTGAAGGCAGACAAGGGAAACGCGGTCGTTATCATGGACAAGGACGATTACGATAATCAGATGACAGAGAAGATAAACAACGGACCGTATAGACAACTTCGAGTAGACCCCTTACAGAACATAGTGAAACGCGTGGAAAAAGCACTGAAGGAGTGCAAACCGATATTAGGAGATGGAGCAGGTCGTTTACGGGAACCCAATCTCATTCTACCCAGGATCAAAGGTCTCCCCAAAGTCCACAAACCAGGAAATGAAATGCGAGAGATCTTGTCTGCAGTTGGTTCCCCCACCCACAAACTAGCGAAGTGGCTAGTCAAAGAGTTCCAGAGTATGCCGAATCAGTTCCAGAGTAAAGCAGTTAGTAACACCCAGGAGTTCGCCCACCAACTACAATCTTCAGGAGACATCAACGAGGACGAGATTATGGTATCTTTCGACGTCACAGCTCTTTTTCCCAGCGTACCGGTCAAGGAAGCAATCAACCATCTCGAGGACTGGCTATTAACACAACGAGAGGATGCAGCATGGAGAAACAAGGTTCGGACGTACCTTAAGCTGACCCGCCTTTGCATGGAAGAGAACTACTTCTCTTTCCGAGGTAACTTCTACAAGCAGACGAAAGGTGCCCAAATGGGAAACCCCCTATCCCCCTTCTTGTGTGAACTGTTCATGGCCAACTTGGAGACAATCCTGAAGCAGAAAGGACTATTACCAAACCGTTGGTGGAGGTTTGTTGACGATATAACAGAATTCACAAGGATATCAAATTCACTCACGAGGTAGAAAAAGACGGGAAACTCGCATTTCTCGATCTTCTAGTCATCAGGGAATCGTCATCATCTTCCTCGCTTGAATACGAAATTTACAGGAAACCAACAAGCACCAAAAGAGTTATCCCCTATACTTCCAACCATCCGTTCCAGCAGAAAATGGCCGCCTTCCACCACATGATTCATCGAATGCAGACTCTTCCACTCAGCGATACAGGAAAGGTTAAGGAATTACAGTACATCTTCGAAACACAAGACTCAACGGATACAAGGAGACCACAATCCAGGCAATCATCAATAAAAAAGCGAGAATTCTACAAAGAAAATTATTTACAACCCTCACCGCAGCACCTGAACCATTGAAACGAGTGTCCGTTCCATTTGATCAAGATATTACTTGCAAGCTACGACCACAGTTAAAACAATTCGGATTAGATTTAGTTTTCACCAGTAGACATAACCAGTTGAAATCATTGTTAGGATCCACTAAAGACCCAGTTAATGTTTTAGGTAAAGCAGGTGTATATAAAATAAGCTGTAATCATTGTAACAACTTATATATAGGACAAACCAAGAGAACTGTAGCAACTAGATTTAAAGAACATATAGCGGAGGTTAATAAAGCCAAAAAGCAAGAGGAAAAAGGCCTAACATACGATTTCAAATCAAAGGTTGCAGAACACATCTTCACAGAGGACCACCAACTATCGACGGAGGACATCACGATTTTACGAACCGTATCTACACCATGGAAATTGGATGTTGCAGAAAGCCTCGAGATCAACAAACAACGTAATTCAACTTTACTCAACAGGGATCAAGGAAACGGACACACATGGCTTTTCAAGTTACTACCTAGGACACATCAACGAGTAAGCAGCGGAGTACCTGTTCCTATAGAAAATTAAATTTAAGTTTACCTAGTTTCTATGTGAAAATGTACCTGTGTTAATATATATTCGGTAAATGCGATGTTTTTCTTCAGTCGAGTATTAGTACAAGACACTGAAGAAGTCTGCACATTGTAGATTAGAATACGCGTATCTGTCAAGGATAAGCAAATAAAGTAGTGGAATTAAATGGAAAATACTAATCCTTCTCTCTCTCATTATACAGGTATTCCACTAAGACGCCCACATTCATCAGGAAACCTGCAGCTATTGTACCAGACTTATATCTGACAGACCAGGAATCAATTTTGCCAAACACCTTCTCGAAAATCGAACGATCAACAACAGAGGGATTTTCGATAATTCTAGATAGAGCTGGAATAAGGGCGTAACAACTTTTTAACAATCACTTTTGTCGTTGATTTTTGGGAAATCAAGGCAACATATCCATCAGGTAGGGGAAGTGTTCTCCTACTCGATGGTGATGTCGATTTGCCAGCGAGAGTCATGACTTTCGAGAAATCATCTAGAAAAGTAATGGTTTACAAAAGCTGTTACGCCCTAAATTCAAGCTCTATCTAGAGTTATAATTTTTTTTCTAAGTATCAAATTTAAGTGTAAATTAACCAAATGGAACACAGCCTTATACCCCGTATTGGCTTATATCATGTAATATACTGCCTATAATCGCATATCAGTCCCATATGGATTTTCTTCAATTTTAAGATAATAACGCTATCCATTATCAATTGGCATCTACTTTTATATTACGTGATAACACTACGAACTTTGATCATGAAAAATGTGAAAACAACATCAAGTCACTTTGTCCCATCAAGCAATGTCGCATATCAGTCCCATCCTGAAATTCAATCGTCCAGAGGTCAAGTTCTGCTTTTTGAATCGCTTTTTTTCGTTAATAACACTACATGCAAGCTTCATTTCAACTGATTTTAACTTGGCAAAATTATCGATTAATTTACTATGATTGTTTTAATATTTACATGGAAATTGCATTTCTTAACTTCAACTACCACTTTCTCAATGCCTACTTTTTCCAATGGGACTGATATGAAATTATAGGCATACCAACAATCAATTCGAAACTAACGATTTTAAATTGGCTCACTGCTTGACTAGCCTATTGGTCCCAAGCAAACGATTAACGTATCCCATTCTAGTCAAAATTATAGTACTACACTATGTTTGTTTTGATTTGCTATGAAAGTTTGACAGATACAAGAGGGGTTCATGGATTTTCTTATGTTTCGAGGGGTGCATCGATTAGCTTGGGACCGAAGATAGTACCAGAGCTGAGCCAAAAAATTGAACACGAATCTTCGGGACCTTCTGGTCTTAGAGTTACCTCTATGGGCATACTGTCTTGCAATGAGCACTCATACATAGGATTTTCAGTGAAAACTAGATGACCTCGGCTGGAATTGAACCCAGGCCAATTCGGGTGAGAAAGCAGTCACGCTTACCACTACACCACCGGCGCCGGCTAGGCTGTGTTCCATTTGGTGAATGTGGACTTAAATTTGACAGATGGAAAATTTTCAAATAAACCTGCTATTGTACCAAGCTTATTCCTGACAGACAAGGAATCTTCGCCTGAGCTTCATAACTATGCAATATGTCCGGTTGTCTACCGGTTTGGCAACATCCAAGATAAATATGTCAACCGGCACTCAAGTAATCGAAACGCTCTAAGAGACAAAAAAAGTAAAGGGTTGTGTCCTAGACACGACCGCAGTATGACGTAGAACCACACAAAATTGTTGTTTTTCATGCATTTTTGACTATTATACTTTATCTTAAAATTTTCAAGTATTTCAATGTTTCGGTTATGGTTGATTCAAAACAATTTACACATTTTCTTTACAAATATCCATGTGAAATTCCACATGATTTTCATTTGACCACACATAAACAGAATCCACTCAGAAGTACACATGACATTTACACGCAAATGAATAGTATGTGTGGTCACTAGACTGATGCAAAATTTGAAATTTTCGCTCCACAGTGCTCAAACGGTGCCAAATCGGGTCCTGATTAGCCTCCAAAAGAGAAAACTCATTTTATAAGAAACTGACTTGGCACAAACCAATTGAAGTTTACATGGAAATTACTATGGGAAAACAAAACTTTTTGTTCATTGTCTTCTTGCCTTTTTACACATTGTACTGTTAACACATTCTATTGCTATTCTTATGGGAATTTTTATCAGCTACAACTTTGCACAAGATCATTTTTCATCCAAACGGCAAATTAAATAGTTATTAATTTTTTAAGAGATTGATAATCTTATGGCAAGATTAAGCAACTGTATTGTGGGCAACACTGTATTCTGCAGTGTGACATAGTAGCCATGATTTTTGTCCTCTATTCTACGCGCCATAAACACCAATGTTGCCTGCTGAACAGTTGATTGAGCATAATCATAAGACATCAGGGACTTGAATCATTAATAATTTTTGTTCCTTACGTTTGATCGAAAAGTGGTTTTCAACAAGTTCAGCTATCATTTTCTAAAGTAGAGTGAACTGGTGAATTTTGAGATAGATATAAACTGAAATTATGGTTTCTCCATAGTAATTCCCATATAAACTTCAAATGGTTTGTGCCAAGTCAGTTTCTCACTAAATGAGTTCAAATTTTGAGAGGCTTATCAGGGCCCAATTTGGAACCATTTGAGCACTGTGGAGCGAAAATTTCAAATTTTGCATCAGTCTAGTGGTCACGCATGGTTTTTAAATGTACATATTTTAAGTAGGGGAATTTACGTATTCTCGGCAACCTAAGCAGCGACCTTCTTTCTATAGCCTTTTTCTCTGAGGAACGCACACATATGCAGTATTGGTTTGTTTACAATCTTTTGCTGCCAGCTGCTCTAACAATTTCAGTCGAAAGAATTGTCAAAAACTGTTTTGAAACGCTTTTAAAAAGCTCCAATCTTCTCTAGTGAGAGCGAGTATTGTCGGCAACCAGTTTTTCTTCGGCAACCGTTCCATTTGAACTGCATGTAAATCTGCTGTTCTATTATCGGCAACTCGAAATCAGCTACAATTTGTAGTGTGTGTGTTTCATTTCAAGAAAACCTTGCTAGATTGCTTTTTCCCAGTGGTAAAAATATAGTCAAATTGAAGCTGAAAGCATAAAGAATCGTTTGCATGCATTCAGCGAAGTGTTTTCGTAAGAAAATCCAGTGAAAATAGTGATTCAATTTGGGTTGCCGAAAATAGTCTTGCAAGCCGAAGGCGTCATTTCCCCTATGTGGCTGACACATAGATATTGTTTTGTTAGGAGCGGTATTTGAGGGGTGGGGGGGGGGGGGGGTTAGGAAAGGTTGTTGAGGGGTGGGGAGGGGGTTGGTTAGGAAAGGTTGTTGATGAGTGGGGGAGGGGTTAGGAAAGATTGTTGATGAGTGGTGGTGGGGGGTTAGGAGAGGTCGTTGAGGGAGGGGAGAGATTGTTGTGAAGGGGGGAGGGGAAGAGATTGTTGTGAAGGGGGGAGAGGGAGAGATTGTTGTGAAGGGGGAGGGGGAGAGGTTGTTGTGAAAGGGGGAGGGGGTTTCATCATTATTGTGGTCACGCCGTGATCCACCTTAAGTCGCTGATTTGGTCCTGCTTACTGCAGGACCAAGCGCCACGCCGTCCGAAGCGACAATGAGCAAAAGCATGACAGCAGCGCTGTTTTATATCTTTTCAGGTTCAGAACCTGATAGGATTTCCCGCAGTTTTTTATGAATGGGGCGGAGCAGAAAGTTTCTTTTGTGCAGAATATGTAAAATAGGATGGACTTTGGATGTTAATATAATTGCATATATAGAGGCACCAGATATGTTTTACCGTCAGTTGTGTGTAATTCACCAACTGAATGTCATCAAACATGTCTTCAATGCAATTTTTTGTTCAAATTTGGTAAAACTTGGTTTTACTAATGATTGTGGTATGTTTAAAATTTATTTCCCGGAAAAAAGGGATCATTAAAGTCTGTCTCGTTTTCGGGTTATTGATGAGGGGGGTTTTAGAAGTGGTATTTGAGGGGGGGCGGGTAGGAGAGGTATTTGAGGGGGGGGGGGGGGGTTAGGAGAGGTATTTGAGGGGGGGGGTAGGAGAGGTATTTGAGGGGGGGGGTTAGGAGAGGTATTTGAGGGGGGGGGGTTTAGGAGAGGTATTTGAGGGGGGGTAGGAGGGGTTTGATGGTGGGGAGAGGGGTAGGAGAGGTTTCATGGTGGGGGGGGGGGGTAGGAGAGGTTTGTTGGTGGGGGAGGGTAGGAGAGGTTGTTGAGGGGGGGGCCGAGAGATTGTTGTGAAGGGCGTGTGTGCTTCTCCTCATTGTGGTCACGCCGTGATCCACCTTAAGCTGCTGATTTGGTCCTGCTTACTGCAGGACCAAGCGCCACGCCGTCCGAAGCGTTAATGAGCAGTGGCATGAGACCAGCGCTGATTTATATCTTTTCAGATTCAAGCAGAACGATGTGCAACCAAGTGGTATTCGTTTATGATGACTGGGTTTGCGAAAAAGGCTTATTTCATGAAAACAGTGATAAAATTATCATTTGTACATTTTCAAAAGTTTAATTACAGAAAAATTGGAAAAATATTTATTTCAACAGGTTCGTAATGTAATATCCTATCGATTGGCGTATTTGGATTTTAATTTCATCTATAAATGACAAAGTTACAAGCGTTCAAAACCTAACACTCCTTCACCACACATATTTTTTGACTTGCACCCCAGTATAGTAGACAAAGACGTAGTTCTACGTCAAAAAGCTCGATATAACGTAGCTTAATTCAATCAAATAGAAAAGCCAAAATCTTTCCGAGTAGTTTAGCTGTTCTGATTTCGGTACAGTTTGTTGAGATCGGATATAGTTTCTGAGTATGTTGTTTGTGGATTCTAATTTTGAAATAACCTAAATTAGCACAGAGTAATAGCATAAAGGTAACTCTAAGACAAGAAGGTCCCGAAGAAACGTGCTTAACTTTTTGGCTCAGCTCTGATACTATCTTCGGTCCCAAGCTAATCGATGCACCCTTCGAAACATAGGAAAATCCACGAACCCCTCATTTTATCTTTCAAACTTTCATAGCGAATCAAAACAAATATAGTGTAATTAAAAACTGCAGTCATATTAACTGATTCAAAGAGCGCTGCTCTTCTCATTAAAAACAATACTAATAATGATAACTTTTTAATTAATGATCTCTACAATAAAATTAAAACCTCTAATGTCGATAAAATTATAATACAGTGGATTCCAGGACATACTGGATTAATTGGCAACGAAAGAGCAGATTTAGCAGCTAAAATGGGTACAAGCAGGCAACAGATAGAAAACACTCCAATAACCAAAGATGATTTGATACTTAACATTAAATTAGAAACCACATGCATGTGGAATCAAAGATATAACACAGACAAACATACATAATACATTGAAATTTCTCACTGTAAAACATCGTCGCTAAAATATTACCGCCATCTGTTGAGTACACTGTGGTGGGCACTACGCTGAACAGATGGTGGTAGTGTGTAAACGTCAAACGCAAGGGAATTGACTATGCGCGCCACAGGTGGTGGTACTACCAACTACGATACTTTTAAATTTTCCGTTAAATGCTTGTTCGATGAACAACTTTCGAGTGATATGTCTGTTTGTCTGTGGATATAAGTTAATATCTGAAGAAAAAGGAATTTATCACTATAGTATAATGCAAAATATAAGATTTAAACCGTGGTTTGAAGATATAAAGCTTTCCACTAGAGACACCATAACTATTAGTCGATTACGAACAGGACATTTAGCTACAAAAGATAGGCTAAATAGATGGGGTTTAATATCCTCCGACAAATGCGAACACTGTAATGTCACTGAAGATATAACACACATCTTACACAAATGTCCGAAATATGATACAAAGCGCTGCAAATACCAATCACTTATACAAAAAGAAGAAATAGTTCAAATTCTTAAAGGCGCTAACTATCAAAAAATCAAAGAAATTGCTAAATTTTTGGGAGAGATAGGAGTTAATATTTGAGACTAATTGATTCGAGTAAAATAAGTTTAATAATATTTACATTAGTAGCCACCCGTCACTGAAATGATAAGATTTTTCAATTAATCGGTCGTTCGAATATTTGACGTTAAAATTGTCATTACAAGACTTGGCTGTTATGGACCAACACGGTCTGCGCCAAAGCGAGAGGGGAAAAAAAACATAGTGTATTACTAGAATTTTGACTATAATGGGGCACGTAATCGATTTGCTTGGGACCAATAGGCTAGTCAAGCCGGTGCCGGTCGTGTAGTGGTAACACCCCAAAGGGTCTGGGTACAATCCCAGCCGAGGTCGATGGGATTTTTCTGAGGCATAAAAATCTCTGGTCACGTCTTCCTTCGGAAGGGAAGTAAAGCCGTTGGTCCCGGCCCATGTGTGTTTGAATGGGTGCGATATCCTACGCAGGTGTGGAAGCTGCCTTCCTGCACATTCGGTTGCCGTCAATGGATGGCAATCGATGTCCGTCGGTGATTGGCACTAGATTGCGGAACAGAGACCGACGTTAAATAAAGGAAAGAAGACAATAGGCTAGTCAAGTAGTGAGCCAATTTAAAATCGTTAGTTTCCACCGGTTGGAAACTAACGATTTAAAATTGGCTCACTACTTGACTAGCCTGTTGGTCCCAAGCAAATCGATTAACGTACCCCATTTTAGTCAACCTTCTTGTTTTGATAGATTTGTTTCGCTATGAAGGTTTGACAGATAAAATGAGGGGTTCGTGGATTTTCCTATTATCGTTTTCGTATTTGCGGTGTAGCTACACCGGTGCTACACTGCCGTACACCGAAATAATTTAGGGTGTAGATATAGAATGCACCTTTATTTACAAATAAATGATGTTGAGCTGTAAAAGACTCGTGCTTATTCCTGCCTACACGGTAAGAAAAAAGTACCCAACGGAAAGTTCACTTTTATCTACTTTTGACTAGTTTGTCTCCTTTTCTCCTTCTAATGTTGTCAAAAACGGAGGAGCAAAACCACCCAACAGGGGTAGTAAAGTGTGGGAACCCAACGTTGAGTATAATCATATTTACCTACTGTTGGGTACAACTAACTTACTTTTGGTTAAAAAGCCAGTGGAACATTCCATACGAATTGCACACAAGTAAATGAAATTTACTTTGCCCCGCTTTACCTACTTTTGGGTTCCTGCACTATAGTGCCGAGATGAGTGAAAAGAACTTAATTTTGGGTACTTTTTTCTAACCGTGTACACTACATCGGTGCTACACCGCAAAAATGAAAACGACATATGTTTCGAGGGGTGCGATTAGCTTTGGACCGAAAAAAGTACCAGAGCTGAGCCAAAAAGTTGAGCACGTTTCTTCGGAACCTTCTAGTCTTAGATTTACCTCTATGCTTTAACTATGATTCGCATGCCAGGTTCGTTTAGATTTCTAAGGTTTTTGTTTATAAGCAAAAAACTTAAATCTTGCAAGTGAGTTTGTTAAATAGTTAAGCTGGATGTTTATATAAGAAGAACAGGGGTTGGTGTCCCTTTTATGTCGATGATTGAAAAGCATAATAGGGAAATGGCTGTAATGTACACACTTAGATTTTTTGCCGAGATGGGCACCACCGAGCAGCTCGGCATTTTATTTTGCTGGAAATTCAGCAAAAAATATGTTTGTTAGCTGAGATCTCGACAAATTTCTCGTTTGTTAGCTGAATCTCGGCAAGTTTTTCACTGAGATCCAGTAAAATAAAATGCCGAGCTGCTCGGTGGTGCCCATCTCGGCGAAAAAATCGAAGTGTGTAATTTTTTTTGAAAACAATACGTCATCTGGACAAATAAATTGACATCTTTGGTTGCTAGTAGAAATTTGTTAAAAAATGCTTTCCTTCGAAATTTATGTATGGGCCCAATATTAGGGACACTTAGGCTTACATTAGGGACATTAACCCTACCCTATCATCGTTCTTGAGAATTAAAAAAAATGCAACAACAAAATTTGACGCAAACCAAGCCGTGACAATTTTTTTTTTCATATATTTTTACCCTAAGAATCTGTAAAAAATATAACCATTTCACTAGTTTCACAATTAGAAATATTTGTTTGATATGAGCTTTTTCAAAAAACTCAAACTTGAAACGTTTTGTTCTAGCACCCTAAGCTATATCATTTGGAGGGTGTGATCCCAGGTTTCAAGATAAAATGTTATTATAGCAGGACACCCTACTCAGCAACCAAATGTCACACGGTTATAAATGTTCGTACGTTTTCTTACATGGTATGGAGGGGGTCTCATAAATATCTGATAGTTTGATACTCACCCGGGAATATAATGAGGCTCCGGTGTAATGATGTTGCCTACGTTCAACGGTGGAATTTTCATCTTTCTTATGTTGGCTGTCCACTTGACTCTAATTGTTAAAATATACCGGTTATTCACTTTTTCACTATCTCAGTCCACAATGCTTTACAAAACTTGATCAATTTCCCTAAAAAATATTCCTCCAAAATAGCAACGGTCCACGAAAAAGGTTAAAAGAAAAACACGCGTCCACGTCAAACGCTAACTCACAGCCGACTACGATTTCTTAAACCGTTCACCACTCTTCACATTGCTCCACTTGCATAAAAGGTGCATAACACAAAACATAGACTCGTCTCCGATTTAAAACACCTGTGTATAGCTCAAATTTCAAGTGCCTATACACTTTGTATCGCGCCAAATTGTTCTCCTGTGTACCCGCCCAATCAAGGTCCTTGGTGTGCTTTTTCATACTTTACCATTGCCGCCATCCAGCACCCATACTTTATTATGGAAGGACGCGGAAGCCAGCCCACCGCACCCGACCGATATCGACGTCCTTGACGTGTTTAGCTGATAAAACACAGTACCTACACTCTCTCTGGCACCTTCGTGTGGGTGTCCAAAATGCAAAACATGCCGTTCGATGAACAATTTAGATTGATTGAATTTACTCCAGCGACGGTTGCAGCTTGCTGGAAAGATTCGTGACACAACAGTTGACACACTCAAACCGTAAGTACCTCTTTACCGTTGGAATCTAACAAGACACGAAATTCTAAACACCCATTTGCCAGAGCAGATGAAACGGTTCTGTCGTTGCTGGTTCGGAAGCGGAAGGAGAAAACCGTTGCTGCTCAGATGGCATGTACGGAGCAACAGAGGAATAATAATCCTTCGCGTGTCACGTTGTTCCGTGTGATTTTTACATGCCTTTCGGCACCAGCAGCGCGCCTTAATTCTGCCGATTCCTGTCGATTTCGAAAAGCAAAAGGCTCACCACCGAATCGGCCAACCATTCGTGCTGTAGTGCCTTCGGCGAGGATGGCATAAAATGGTTTTTTTTATATCGTTTCACGAAGCTATGCTGCACAGACAACATAGGTAAAGCAAGGAGCCGCGATGGTGGAAGCACAAGCGATATAATATTTAGTCTAGCGCTTGAACTTGTGCTTGATAGCCTCTTGGGTGGATAACGATCAGCTGATTATGGATGGGGTGCTTCAGCTTGTGGTATGCGATATGTTATATGTAGGTAATCAGTTTTGATTTCGATAGCTAGACATATTGTGTGACAGGCAGTGTAGCTGAATCGTCTACCGATGATCAGCTTTAATGTGATGTGAAGCCTTGTTATGAATTTTAGGACCGACAAAAGTTCAAGGTTATATCCAAATAAACAATGCTTATGTATTTCGGTAATATTTTTTTTTTATCTTTTTACAGTTTTGACATCGTTATTTCGTGATCTTGAACACTTGTTCGCGTCATCGTTCCCATCACAGTATATCTCGCAGACTTTGTATTCTCAATCAACAGTTTTAACCACTGCCATACCGGCGAGTAATGCGATTCTGAATTCGTCAAATTGACGTTTGAATCTTTGTTTACAAAATCAGATACATCCCTTTGAAACAGTAATAATGAATTTATCACTTCACTTTCTTAAAATCGCTGGTAGAAGGTTGTTTTAAAACTGCTCGGCAATATGATTAATTTACATGGTCTATCAGACCGACTTAAAATTAATTCGAGTCGACTCAATTTCGTCGAAAGTGGACTTACCCATAAGTGTGTTGAATTATCCGGGCTTTTCCAGGAAAAACTTCTCGAATATGAACAAACGTTTCACTTAGTCTTGGAGTATACTAATAGACTGAGCGAAACCTCTTTCGATTTTCCTCGTATTAGAGAGGTTTTTCATGGAAAAGCCCGGAGAATTCAACTCACTTTTGAGTAAATCCAATTTTGACGAAATTCAATCGACTCGACTTAATTTCCCGACTCACAAATATTTTTAATATTCTAAACCAGAAAGATTTGCAAGGTTTCGTACTGATGATTTTTTTTTTTGTAGCTTTAAATGTAGTTTTTTCTAGACTTAAAACAAAAGCCAAGGCTGTGCGATATTTGTAATTGATTGGATCTTGGACTTGGAAACAGCCGAATCAAAATCTTGAAATATAGAAAAATATCAAGGTCTAGATTTATTCCAAATTTTAAACCAAGATCCTGGATTTAGAAAAGATAAAAATATCACGGGTTTTCAAATATTAAGAAGCATATCAGACATAGCAAGACTTCAAGCTGGCAGTATATTTATAGATGATTGAACTTGTAAAAAATGTCAATATTCCAAATTAAGTACTGAATTTAAAAAAAAAATCATGATCCTGGAATCGAAAAAAAAAGTATTGGTCGCAGGGATTATTTTCCGAACTAAGAATAAAAAAAAAGTTTAAATCCACTCACTTTGTAAACCGAGCTGCGTAAACTACCATGCGTTCGCAGCCAACAAACCACCCAAGAAAGCATGAGGAGAATACGTAACGTCTCAACATAAAAGCTCTTCCAAGCATACAGTGCCGCTGTAACAAAACCAAACATGTGCGCCTCAAGCACTTCTCAAGGTCGCTAGAAACGTCAAAATCTATCGAATATATAATCAGCATCAGTTTGTTGTCGTGTTTAGTCGAAGTGCAAAATAATCAAACTATTAGTGTAATTAAGTGGTTGTGAGTTAGTTCATTTGGATGAAATTCAGTTTTATTACTTACTTACTTGAGATCTAAATTTACACAAAGAATCGACAATGGCCGAACTGGAGAACATCAATCCCCATGTTTACCGCAAGTGCGAAGATCGCAGAATCACTAAAGCAGACGAAAATGACGACGTCTGTGATCCCTTTGATGAGCGGGAAATTTTCGGTGAGTTTATTGAATTGCTTCTTCTACGTAAAACTTCAATAACATTTAACGTTTTATTTCTCAGATCTCATCCGCAACATCAACGACCCGGAGCACCCGCTAACGCTGGAGGAGCTTCACGTCCTCGAGAAGAGCTTAATCACAGTGGACAACGAGAAGAACACGGTCAAGGTGTTGTTCACTCCCACGATTCCCCACTGCAGTATGGCAACGCTGATCGGACTGTCGATCCGGGTGAAGTTGCTCCGCGCATTGCCACCCCGTTTCAAGGTTTCGGTGGAAATCAACCCAGGGACGCACGCATCGGAGAACGCTGTCAACAAACAGCTGGCCGATAAGGAACGTGTTGCCGCCGCCCTAGAGAACGCCCATCTCATCGAAGTCATCAATCAGTGCATTGCCGTTCCGATGAAGTGAGCGGGAAGGCAGTTTAAGTTTGTAATTTAAGCTGTGACTGGTTTTAGAACAATAAACTACATTTTTATTTAAGGTATATCTTTAGCCTGTTTTTTATACTTTAATACAAGTTACACAACATTCCCTTCGACTGATAACCGTCTACCGTTTCTTAGCACTGATGGCACTGCTACTGCTGGGTTGGGGTGCCGTTGGATCGTATTTGTAAGTCTTTACCAGAGGTCCTTTACCTGCTTTTTGGAAGGTTATTTCATCGATCCGTGCACGTTCCTCCAGTTCGCGGGTAATTTTCATGTTGGTCCAAGCTGAAAAATTGCCGAATATCAGATTGAACATTTTAATCACAGCTTAAATCAACTTACAGTCCTTCATTCCTTCGGCGAATTTCTTCTTCTTAATTGGTAACGTTTCCGGTTTGTGCGTCACCAATCGGTCGATTTTAAAGTAGTCTCGCACCTTTGGAATCCTCAAGAAGCCAACCTGCATTAGCGAGAAAAAGTTACTGCACGCCCAGTAGCACAGGATCGCACCGGGGAAGTTGATAGTGAAGGGAAACACAAACAGCGGCATTGCTCTCAGCACGTACCGGACCATCTGCATGTTCTGGGCCGACATTCGTGCACTGTCCGTTCCCAGCTCGATCGTTAGAAACATGGTGATGCTGGTGATCACTGGCAGGGCATAAAAAGGATCGCAAACCGTCAGATCCGTGAACCAAAACAGTCCTCCCTCGCGCATCGAATCCACCGGCGTATTGGCCATCTGTCTCAGTCCCATGAAGAACGAAATGAAGATCGGAGCCTGTGCCAACGGGACCAGCATGTTCTTCAACGGGTTTAAATTCTTTTCCTTCATGAAAGCGACCATCTCCTGGGCGTACCGGGCAGAATCTATAGAGTTCCCAGCCTGGCGAGCCTCGGTCATCTTCATTTGAAGCACCTGCATCTGTGGCATGTGGTTGTTCATTTTAGCTGCATTCCGTTGACTGGCAATTACCAGCGGGAACAAAAGCGTTCTCACGCAAATCGTGCCAATGGCGATGACACCCCACCAGGGTATATCGCAGCTGACGTGAAGGAATTCCATACAGTTCTGAACGATACCCACCGGGGTCCAACCGCCCAGACCAAGCGATGCAAACGTTGGTTCACCATTCGCAGCAACATTGGCCACTATGTCACTGATTTCTGGTGCAGCTGGAATTGGTGGTGGCTCCGGGATTGTGTCCAGCAGGCTCTTGCCGGCATCGTCTGTGCTGATGTTTCGCACCAGAACCGATGCTGTGATGGGATTGATGAATCTGTTCTTTAGTTTCACAGTACTGCCGATCTGACGGTCATTTAGATTTCCACAAGCGATGTGATAACTCCGGTTGCTTCCAGCGGTAGCCACGGCGAGTTCCTATCGATTCATATGTAAACATTGTGGTTATGAAATCAGTAGGAAAATTTAATGCCGGTTAAAATTACCTGAATCAGATAGGTTCTCCCGTTGATGGCATGTCTGGCTAGCAGTTTACCAGCTAGAGATAACATTTTAACTGACTTGACTACTTTTTGTAAAGGTTTATGGAGGAAATTTCAGGTTTTCCGCAAAATTCTCAAGACCCTCTCCAGCACAAATCACGCAACCAAAACAATCTGACGTCTGACGAGTGGAGAAATGTCAAACGACGAAAAGAGGGGAAATTGCACACTGGGAGAAACGTTACGATTGAAACGTATGAAAATACTAGTGAGCTTTTGGAGTGAGGCGTTACCAAACGGTACGAACAAATTTGCCTTTCGAAGCTTTTATTTAAATGATGTCCAGGTGGTGGTGGGTGGTCATCGCGTCATACATAATTATGTACAGTTAAAAAAAATAAGGAATTTGCTCTATTATAATTTATTAGGTTATTCGGTCGACAAACAAGTCCAAACTGCATTCATCCTATCAAATCTACACGAATCGTCCCACATTCTAAACGAATTTCTTCAGCTCGGCCCGGTTCAGGAAACCGGCAATCGACCCAATGTCTTCGCAATCGGGAATGACTTTGCCCTTGAACTCGAGACACGCTTCGGCACACAGCTGCCCATCGAAGAATGTTCCGTACATGCGCTTGCACTGGGCACAGTTGGTCATGCACACCGAGATGATTTCGAACCCGCCGAAGAGGTCTGGTTTGCAGAACAATACAAATTATTCTAATCGTCAGGAAAAAATACCCAGCTTTAGGCTCGGCTTTAGGCAACTTACCAACGGAAGGATTTGACTGCACGTCGTCGATGAAGGCGAAAGTACAGAAGACCACCAGAACAATAAACATATTCGCTTTGAAGTTCATTTTGCCAATTTAGTGGTCAATCGAATTCGCTTTTGTCTCTCAATTGAACAATCGAAACTGATGCTGACATCTTTGAAGACATTTGCTTTTATACAGTATTGATACAATATTAATTATCCTCAAACGATACAGACAGGCCGAAAAATGGTACGAGGAGCAAATGGATTGATATGGTTAGTTGATTCTCTGCGTGGCATATCCTTGCAAATGCTTTGTCGCTAATGTGAAACAATGTCGGACAGGTCAGTGCACTGCTTGGTTGCAATTAGCTATTTAAATCGATTCGAAACCATTACGCTCAGCTGATTTGGAGAAAATCTATTTCTTGAATGCCAGAATCATGCTTTAAAGTGTGGTCTCTGTTCCTTGAAAATGGAGGAAATTTTCTCCACTGAAGTTTCCATATAGGGAAATGAATGTAATGTCGGCCTAAATGCCTCTAATTTGGGCCCATACATAAATTCAGCAATCGACTAAATTATCAATAGCGACCAAAAATATCCATTAGTACCGTCCCAATGACGCGTTCATCTAGATAAAATTGATAAAAAGCAGATTTTTAGCGATGGGCTAAATCTTGATCCATAGGTCAACATTAGAGCAATTTCGCCAGGGCTGGTAGCGAGTCACTTTTTAGTGACTTGGTCACTTTTTTCAAGCGAGTCACTAAAAAGTCTCCTTTTTTAAGGCTAAGTCACTAAAATCACTTTTTCTTGTAATCAGTCACTATTTTAAACTTTTTTTTAATGTGACTTTATTTCAAGATTGATCATTCTTCATTGCCCGAATCCAAGTGACAGATACAGTAGCGCTGCGTTTGAGCGAAGGTGGAAGCAACGCATAGAAAAATGAGCAAATACACAAACCTTTCTTTTGAGGATGTAATCTTTGCTATCAAATTCGTTCGAAGCATTTACCTTTGAGCGGCAGATGACGCAATTGTACCTGTCTCATAGCAGTCGTAAGAGAAAATCGAAGACTTGCAAGTCTTCTTGATATGTTATCTTCGATTTTGTTCTAATTTTTCTCTATCTACAGGGTGTTCACACATTTGGCTAAATAAAGTTCCCTAACTTTTCCAGGTTTTTCCATAACTTTGGCGGAAAAATTCTTGATTTATAATAAGAAAGCCATTTATGAAATGCATTAAAAGTTAAAAAGACAGTGTTAAAGAAACAGCTTTACTTCATTTTAGTACGTCTAAGATCACAACATTTTTAATGTCTTGAAGTTTCGTACTAGCAAAATTGTGGAAACTTTTAAGAAGTTCTACCCAGACAACCAGAATGTACGTATATTTAAAGTTGTTTCTGTGATATACAAACATATATACAAACAAACAAATCGTATAGAATGCAAAAAAAGGGCCTATACCTACAAAAGTGGAGGCCATATACGTGCAAATTTTAATTTCTTTTTAAACGAGTTGATTTGACATTATATACGATTCAATCAGTAATAACAAATTCAATTTGAAGAACCTTACGATGTAATCCGATTTAATTTGTGATACAGTACGATGAAAAAAAGATTCGTCGTATATAAGTCGGAAATTTGCATTCTATACGATTAAACTTAAACATAATGCTATGTATGTCATACTTATATGCGATGTTGACTTAAACTGTAGTTATTTACGATACTTTCTGTACATTGTTATACGACTTCTGGTTGTCTGGGTATTTATCTCAGAAAAACTAGATCTAGAGATCCCTGGGGAATTCCAGAGATTTTAAGCGGAAGTCCCGAAATATTAGCCCAGATAATTGGATTGATTTAAAAATGTATAAGCGTGAGTTAGAAAAATTCAGGATAATTCCATGATGTGCTGGAATAAAATCGAGAACCCTTAAGATATTCCGAGAGATTCAGAACAGAGACCTTCAGAATATTTATGAAACATCCGGAAAATGTGAGAGTATTTCAAGGGTGTTATATCATGAAAATTTCTCAAGATCTAGAAAATTTCGAAAATTTAGCTAAGATGATTAGAGAACATCAACAAAGTTCCATTAATTTAAAAAAAATGCGAGAACTTTTTACAAGCACCGATATTTTCAAGAAATTCCAGAGAACTAAAGTAAATTTATATATTTTTAGATTGTTTCGTTATAATCAATGAAGTTTCGAGTATTTCGAGAACGATCAGATAACAACATATAAAATCCCATTAACTCAAGAAAATTTGCAGTGACTTACAAGGAGTTCTTTGGGATTATGGGATATTCCGAGAATTCTATGATTGATCTGAAATCTTTAGAAGATTTAGGAAATTATAAATATATATCAGAAAATTTACCGGAACATTTGATCAATTTAAAGAAATTAAGGTTAGCATAGAAAATTTCTTGCAGGGAATATTAGTGATTTAAGGCAAAATTCCGTGAGCGTTTATAAACTTTATAAAACTTTAGGATTTATTGTATAACTTAAAGGCAATTCAATCAATGCCAGTAAAATTGTGGGTTCTTTAAAAAAAATGCTAAGATATTTAGAGCGGTATATAGAATTTTAAGGAAATTGAGAAATATTTTGGGCAGTTTTAAAAACACCAGGAAACTCTAGACTATTGAAGAAGCTATGAATTAGTTTCGAAAGTCGACAAATCTTGAGAACTTCAGTGAAAATCATAGAACTATATTAATTATTTTCTTGCGGGAGCTCAAAGATGTTCCTAAAATTTCAGCATCTTCAAAGAAGTACAGAGATCTTCAGAAACATTTCGAGAACTTCATAAAAGTCTATGGAACTTAAGGGAAGATCCGAGAACTTCAGGAACTTGGATGTCCATTTCGGGAGCATTTCAAATAAGTTTAGTAATGCTCCAAAAACAAGAGGAATTTCAAAGGAGTTCAGTTCCAATAGTTTCACTAAATTAGCGGAAAATTTCAAGAAGTTCCCAAATTTTCAGAGAACTTTAGAGATGTTAAGAAAATTATTGAGGTTTTCACATAAGTCCAGAAATTCACGGAAGCTTAAACATGTTTAGGACAGTTCAATTAAATTCAGGGTAGTACAACAAGCTTCATGAGAACTGCAAACACTTTAGAGAAGTTTCGAGAACTTCAAGAAAGATTTTGATCTCACTAAAAAAGCTGAACAAAAAAACTTCAAGAAAAAACAGAGCAGTGATATTCCGGAGCAGCGAAATTACATAAATTAAAAAAAAAAATGTTTCGAGAAAATCAGTGAATGGTTAAAACTTTAGAGAAGATCCATGATCGTTAGGACAATTGTGGAAACTTTAGGAAGACCGAAAAAGTTTAGAGATGATGAGAATAAAGAGAGAGAATAAAGAGAGAGAGAGAGAGAGAGAAAGATTAGTAATTTCCATTTAATTCCAGTGCCTTATTTGCTTATACTTATTTGCTTCTAAGTGAAAATGTACCTGTTAAAATATATATTCGGTAAAATGCGATGTTTTTCTTCAGTCGAGTATTAGTACAAGACACTAAAGAAGTCTGCACATTGTAGACGAAATACGCGTATCTGTGAACGATAAGCAAATAAGGTAGTGGAATTAAATGGAAATTAGTAATCATTCTCTCTCTCTTTATACAGGTATTCCATTAAGACGCCCACATTTATCAGGATTCAATGATGAGACGTATTGAGAGCATCTGGCTAGTTTCTCAAACTACAAAGAACTTCAAGGCAGTTTCATTAACTTCAGGAATATTTTGGGAACTTTCAAGTTGTTCTGAAGACCTCAGAATAGTTAATTACATATTCAACGGGGTTTTCTCGTGAAAATTCGCTTGGAGTTCTCCTCATTATTCGGTCGTATTCTCCCGAAACTCTCATGGAATTATTTCAGAAATTCACTTGGAACGCTTCTCTGAATTCTCTAAAAAATATCACAAGAATACAGTTAGAATACTTCTCGCAAGTATCCTCCGAATCCGATTTTCTTTTAATTTTCCTAGAAATTGCCTTGAAATTCTCCTCAGTAAGAAATCCTATCGAAAGATTCTCAGAATTTTCATTGAATTCATTTCAGGTTTCTTTTTTAACCTCACTCCTTTCCTTGGAATTCTACTCACATTGAAAATCTCCTAAGATTTCATTTTCATTTCTCCTCACAATTTCCTTAGATTTCTTCCCTTAATTTATTTGGCAATCTCTCCTGGAACAATTTTTTTCCGAATTTCTTTGAAGATCTCCTGGAGTTATCCTCACATTTAATTGTAATCCTCCTTTTAGCATCCCCTTCACCCTCTAAGTATTCACCAAAAACTTACGAGGACTTATGCGATTTCAAATGTGTGAATGAGAATAACTAGGAATATTCAATGTTATTATTTTAAAATGCATTCTTTTCTTTGGAATATCCTTAGTAAGGAAATTATTGAATTTCCTGAGTAATGATAAGATTCCCTGCGACTTCCAGGTATTTTCAGAAGAGATAAAATTCTCTGTGAATTTCCGGGTTTTCATGTTCTTCAAGGTAGTGGACACTTTAAGCACAGACAAACAGACATAACACATTGAATATTTCTCACTGTAAAACATCGTCGCTAAAACATTACCGCCATCTGTTGAGTACACTGTGGTGGGTAGCACGCAGAACAGATGGCGGTAGTGTGTAAACGTCAAATGCAAGGGAATTGACTATGCGCGCCACAGGTGGCGGTACTACCAACTACGATACTTTTAAATTGACCGTTAAATGCTTGCGCGATGAACAGCTTACGAGTGTTATGTCTGTTTGTCTGTGCTTTAAGGTTTAGTAATAAGCTTTCTATTAAATCTACATATCGTTTGTACATATTTGGTATGCTATCAGAATTACTAATTTTCTTCCCTTAGGTCACTTTTTAGTCACTTTTTTACAGCTATAAGTCTATCTTGATACCCAAACCAGGTTGGAACTGAATAAAGAACAAATTCGCTATTAGTAAAACGACAAATAACAACTCTATCTACACAGCGTTTGACGATACTCAATTCTGTTTTCCCGAGATGTTTTTTCGCCTCTGTTTTTGATCGTGGGATCTCAATTTGCATACAAATGCATTTTGTTTAAAAAATCACAAATAAATATCAGGTGGTATATTAAAAATGATTATCCTGATGAGGGAAAAATCGAAAAAATCAAAATCGTGTAAAAGCATAATCCATCAACAGCCAGCAACGAACGGAGACGCATGGTCGACCAAAATTCAAACAGCACGCGTTACGGTCGGTTACGCTCCTTTATAAAAGCTCCAACACTCGATGTCACGCTGTTCTCATAATCAGTCTTCCATATCAACAAACCCACCACCCAACCTGCTCCCCAATGCCCGCCTATGATAGAAAAAAAACAACTTCGAATGCGAACGCCCATAGAATGGGGGAACGTCAATTAGATGGCAGCTCCCCAAAACTTGTTTATGTTTCGTGTTTCGTTTTTTTTTCGGGCCACATCCTCACGTCTTCTATTCTATATTCGATTACGGTTCGTGTGCAGTGCCAACAACATGCGCGCTCCACAATCAATTGCTTATCAATAAACAACGACGACAAAACGCGTCGACGAATTTTAGTGCGATAGAAATCGTAAATCAGTGGAATGTTTCATTAAATTTAGTTACATAAGAGGTGTGCAGCGAGCGGCATCTACGGTTCTATCGTGTAGCAGCAGCAGCAGCAGCGAGATTTGTCCCCAATTGTCCGTCGATTTTATTTTTTTTTCTGGTGTGGTGTGAGAGTGTCTGAAAATGGAAGCCTTGGCCTTGGTACTGGAACCGCACAAGGACACCGTCGGACTGTCGGCGGCCGTCATTACGGTTCTGCAGTTCTTCAGCGGTGTGTTTGTCGTCAACGACATCCGTAGGAAAGGTAGCTCCGAAGGTTTTTCGGCTGGCCCGTTCCTCGGTGGTGCAGTGTTCAGTCTGCTGAATGTCCAGTTCGGCCAGATGTTGCAGGATGACGCGATGATCAAGGTCAACCTGATTGGATTGGCACTGAATGTGGTGTATGTGTGTGCGTTTTATTGGTACACGGTGGGGCCGGCCAAGAACAAAGTATGGGGACAAATCGGGGCCGCTGGAGCGATAGCCGTCGGTTTGCTGGCGTATGTACAGTACGAGGATCCCAAGGTGGTCGAATTTCGCTTTGGGATGATACTGACCGTCATACTGCTGCTGCTGGTCGGGATGCCGCTGCTGGGATTGGTGAGTGGAATAATTTATGAAACTTTACGAAAAGTGACTTACCTACTTACTTCTCGTTTTAGGGAGAAATTTTGGAAAACAAAAGTACCGAAGGACTACCTTTTCCGATTATTCTATCCGGAAGCTTCGTTTCATTATCTTGGCTACTGTACGGAGTGATCTTGAGAAATGATTTTCTTGTGGTATGTTTTTTTTTCTAATTCAATCAACTATATTTTAATGGAATTTCATGTTATTCTGCAGGTACAAAACGTGATCGCCTTGGCGCTGGGTTTGATTCAGCTGTCGCTGTTCGTTATCTTCCCGAGCACACCGATCAAGAAAAAGACCAAGGCCGCTAAAAAGACAAACTGAGCTTTACGAATATTTTACCCTTGACCTATTTTAAATGACTACTTACGATATACAACAATTGACAATAACAGTTTCGCGTGGGGTTTAGATAATGGGCGTAGGGATAGAGTGACAAATTTTTAGGAATGTTTATGTTTTAATCGTGTAAGTCTTCCACGTTTGACACGTTGCTGATGTAATTCCATTTTTCTAGAAGTAAAATATAGGGATTGAAAATTTTACAATATTCACTGTTGGTCGTGTAATGGGAGGTATAGACTAGCTTTTTTTTCGGCAAGTCAGACAATAAAGGTTATAAATTTTACACAATAAAAAATAACGTTACATATTCCAGTTTAAAAGGTAAGGAAGCAAACATATTTTCTTATAATACGGTAGAAGAGTATAGTTTCAATATAGAGAGGGTCTAGTATAACGCTCTCTAGTACAATACGTTATTTGATAAACAGTGATTACATTCTAATTATGCTGTCAAACAGTGAGTAATCGCACACTACTGCTCAAAAAAATTACTAATGCCGTGAAAAAAACTAAAACATATTTCTCAGTTGAAAGCTCAGCTAAACATTGCAGTTTTAAAGCAGATTTGATATTTATATAGAATAAAAATGTTTCCAAATTATTTGCTTATCAAACATTACTCATGAAGTAATTTCTTTTCTTTCTTGAGAAATCATCATTGTACTTTAGGGGTTTCAGCTATGGTTATTCAGGCATAACATTTGATAACGGCACAAAAGCATTTGTAAACAAACTTTCTAATAGCGAATTCGTTTATTATCGGCTTTAACACCAGTTCCAACCCAGTGCGAAACCGAACCTTTTGTCAGTGTGAACCTCAACCTGAGCTAGGTTTTAAAAAAGAACGAGTAAACTGACGTTTGTCAGAAAACAAGCAGACCCAATCTTGATACCCGATCCAGGTTGGAACTGAATAATAAACGAATTCGCTATAAGGGGTCATCCATTAATTATGTCACACTTTTAGGGGGGAGGGGGGGTTTTGGAAACTGTGACGAGTCATACAAAAAAAAAATAAGTTCCATACAAAATATGTGACAGAGGGGGGAGGGGGGGTTGAAAATGGACTAAATTTGCGTGACATAATTAATGGACCTTCCCTAAGGCCCTTTACACGCGAACTAAAGTACGCCCACGCAAACCAACAACATCATCGTATAGGGGCAACTATCACCTTTCCGAAAGTATACCACTTGTTCGTGCAAACGACATTTACCGCCTTGACCCTAAGTACATTATATCATCCTTAACAATACCACCACTTGTTCTTAATGTTTATCTGTAATGTGCTGTCTCGCTTTGTTGGAAGCCGGGAATCATCTGCACTTCCACGAGAAATCACTGGAATGCTAAATACAAGGGATGGGAATGCAAACGGTTGAATAAAATTTGCTAATATTTTTGTTTCAATATTTAGACCTTAAAGATATAAAGGTGGCCTTAAAGTAGTTGATGTTCAAAAATAAACTTTCTTATTTTTGAAAATAAAGACACACAATCTTCAGCAAAGTTTTAGCCGAGGCTATTTCAAGCAACTTAATGAAATAACTTCTTTTTTTCTATATCTTAACGTTCTCGTTTTAGAATATTTTTTTCGAAATTGACTTAATTCCATAAAAAATAGTTTTGTACCAATAACTTTTTAAATTCAAATTTCTTTTTTTTTTATTGTTATTATAGTCACTTTAACGCTCTTGGGTCATTCGTGACTTGTCCCGGGGTGAGATTTGAACTCGTGACTTTGGCGTGAGAGGTATGGATGCTAACCACTATGCCGGGGTCGCCCCATTTTGAAGATTTTAAAGACGTAATTTTTGCAACTAACCGATGGAAGTCGCTTCTGCCGGTAGTCACGTGTAAAAGACCACCCACCTATATGTATGGGCTAGAGTCGGTGTATAATGAGTCACGCCAAGAATGAAGCCAAGTCTACCTATCGAACTGTCAAACCAGCTACCTATCGTGCAAAGTAAACTAACATTACGATGCTATGAAAGGTCCACGAAAGGTATTGCAATAAAATATAAAATATAATCGAAGAAATGATAATAAACACGCAGTGAGCATTCAATTGTCATGGGATTCGTTTGGTAATGATCAGTAATGACAATTTCTACTATTTTTTGTTAAGATAATTTGACAAAATCACTGATATAATGATTTACTACAGCCACTATTATTTTTTCTCGCTAGAAGTCATTTGAAGTTGATGTAGAAGTCCTCTGTTGCCAAGTTAAAAGAAAGATAATCTTTCGAAAACCGTGATGCGAGTTCAACTGTTTTTCTTTTGGCGTGACTCATTATACACCGACTCTAGTATGGGCTTTGCTCGATAACATCAAAAATTATGGCACTTATACCTATCGTTTATGTACACACATAAATTCCAACAGCCGAGTAGTTCTGCGATTTATTTTGCCGAGATTCAGTACAATTGCCGAGACTCAGCTAACAAATATCATTTTGCGTAGATATCAGCAAAAGTAAATGCCGAGGTGGCATTTACTTTTTAATATATAATCGGCTGTTGGAGATTTTACCGAGCTTGATTAAGTGTGTACTGGAATAAGCGGATAATTTTTGTAAGCAAAGTCCAACGCCCAACTAACAATTTTCACAATGTAAACGCTTTACTCATTTCATTTATACAGCCTCAAGCTGTCCCATATAAACAAAAACCATAAATGAACAATAGCCCAAATGGTTGAACTATTCCATAAATGGTTTGGATGATACCCCGAACACGTCGTTAAGCAGAATAACCATAAAAATTTCATTAGGGGTATTCAAACGTTATACGATATGAGGAAACCTTTACTCAACCTCTATACAAGCAAATCTGGCGAACTTAGTCAGCTACTTATGGCTGTTGGAACGGTCGGGAGAAGCTCTTATTGCATATCCATTAACGCTTCTATACAGCTGTTATCCTGCTGTTTAGTTGTGTGTGAACTTGAAAGGCGCTTATTCAACCTTTTCCCGGTTATCCAATAATCACTACACAGCTTTCTCTTGAAGCCGGGTTAAATACTGTTTACGCTTTTTTATGAAGGAATTTATTGAGTTTATTTTGCTGTGAATCAAATTAATCGAAATTAGTAACAAATCATCACCAAATTATTTACCCTGCACCGGAACCTGGAATCGAACTCGAGACGACCTCATTGGCAAACCTTGACACTACCAACTGTGCTACGCCAACACTTTGAACTTGTGTAAACAAATCAACATTCCCTTCTACAACAAAATCGCTGAGTAGAGGCTTTATAATAGTGCACACGAATCACTTTTCTCGACTAGTTATAAAAGAGCAGAGTAAAAGCTGTAAAACTGCACAGGTCTAAAAATAAACCTAGTTGACTGTGAAAATGCTTCCGAAGTTGCTCTAACACAGTTTATAAGCTGAGTACAGGTTGTTAAGTTGTTGAAAAAGCACTTTTGATGTTTATGTTATTCAGCAAGAGTGGTTGGTTGTTTAGAAGCCATCAAATGAGTAATATATTCACTTTGTTAGCTTTGATTTGCAGCTACAAGTTGAAAGTTGATTAGTGTGTGTATAGAAGTGACATTAGCATTTATTGGCTGATGTTATTCAGTGCGACTGACAAATTGAATAATGGTTGTGAGAAAGTTGAGTAAACGCTCTCCAAAACTATTTTGCTAGCTTTTGCTTGTAGCTATATCTGCAGCTTCTTTTCAGCTACTTTACAGCACAACGCTGGAAAAGTTGGCTTACAAAGCTGAAAATGTTAGTTGGGCGGTTTTTCCCAAACTATACTACCAAGGATAGGGTTGCCATCTGTGAAAAAAAGTTAGAACTAGCAGCTTTGGAAATGTTTAATTAAAAACTTATCTGTATCTCATGTTATAAAAAAGTTACACCCAATTATATATAAAAAGCAGACTTATACATAATTGATTTTATACTAGTTTATAAAATAAAATATCTCTATTTTTTCATATGATGTATTTCAAGTTGAGTCCTTTCAAATGATAACTTGGAAACTTATGTGTGTTTGCCCAATGCTGAGTAATTAATACTAAAAGTGCCTGATAAAAATGGAAGCACTTTCGCGAATTACCCGGAGTTGCGATAGTAAA
Organism: Ochlerotatus camptorhynchus; assembly: GCF_037179485.1. NCBI lineage: Eukaryota > Metazoa > Arthropoda > Insecta > Diptera > Culicidae > Ochlerotatus > Ochlerotatus camptorhynchus. Next base: position 5,344,409 of record NW_027040849.1, read on the forward strand.
GGCACAGACAAACAGACATAACACATTGAATATTCATCACTGTAAAACATCGCCGCTAAAAAATTACCGCCATCTGTTGAGTCGCTGTGGTGGGTAGTACGCTGAACAGATGACAGTAATGTGTAAACGTCAAACACAAGGGAATTGACTATGCGCGCCACAGGTGGCGGTACTACCAATTACGATACTTTTAAATTGATCGTTAAATGCTTGTTCGATGAACAACTTGCGAGTGTTATGCCTGTTTGTGTGTGGTGAAGGTATGATCACAGAGACAGGCAGACATAACATGCTTAAGATGTTCATCGAAATCGCTTTTAACGGTCAATTTAAATGTTGCTTAGTTGGTACTACCGCCACTTGTGGCGTGCATAATCAATTCCCTTGCGTTTTACGTTTACACGCTACAGTCATCTGTTGAGTGTAAACAACAGATGGCGGAAGTGTTTACAATGATAAATGTTCAATGTTTTGTGTCTGTTTATCTGTGATATAACATTGAGGCAACGTAAGGATAAAATCAAAACATTGAGAAATATAACGCATCACTTTCAGGAATACTTCACTTCGCTACCGATGAACCATTCTGACGGCCATATGAGTACCCAAGTAACCATTTAGTCGTAATATAGCTTGTATTTACTTACTTTTCTTCAGTATGGTTAAAGGGTGATACGGTCAAAATTTGGTCAAGGGAAAACGCGTGTAAATCGGTGAAATCGTTTATTTAAAAAATCAAATTAAATTTCTGTTTCAAGTTCAATTAGTATAAAATTCAGGAAAAATATTCAGTTAGGCTTCCGCTTTTCCAAATCCGAATTGCCGGGCCTTACGCTTGACCCATGCCATCAGATTTTGTACAGCCACCTTGTCCACCTTCTTTGCCGCAGAAAGCCAGTTTGCCTTGAACTGCTGCTCGCCCTTAGCAGTTTTTTTGGTCTTCTTTAGGTTCCGCTTGACAATAGCCCAGTATTTCTCAATTGGGCGGAGCTCTGGCGTGTTGGGAGGGTTCTTGTCCTTGGGAACCACCTGCACGTTGTTGGCGGCGTACCACTCCATGGCCTTTTTACCGTAATGGCAAGATGCCAAATCCGGCCAAAACAGTACGGAACAACCGTGTTTCTTCAGGAAAGGCAGCAGACGTTTATTCAAACACTCTTTCACGTAAATTTCTTGGTTGACAGTCCCGGAAGCTATGAAAATGCTGCTTTTCAAGCCACAGGTACAGATGGCTTGCCAAACCAGATATTTCTTTGCGAACTTTGACAGTTTCATGTGCTTGAAAACATCTGCTACCTTTCCCCTTCCTTTTGCCGTATAAAACTCCTGTCCCGGAAGCTGCTTGTAGTCGGCTTTGACTTAGGTTTCGTCGTCCATTACCACGCAGTCAAACTTCGTCAGCATCGTCGTGTACAGCCTCCGGGATCGCGCTTTGGCCGTCGTATTTTGTTTATCATCGCGATTTGGAGTCACTACCTTCTTGTAAGTCGATAGTCCGGCTCGTTTTTTGGCTCGATGCACGTTTGTAGACGATACACCCAGCTTATTTGCGGCATCTCGGAGAGAGAGGTTAGGGTTTCGCTTGAAACTACCGGCAACTCTCTTTGTCGTCTCAGCGGCTTCCGGTTTTCGATTTCCCCCCGATCCAGACTTCCTGGCTGTCGACAAACGTTCCCCAAACACTTTAATTACATTTGTAACGGTTGATTTGGCAACTTTTAGCGATTTTGCCAACTTTGCGTGCGAGTAGCTCGGATTTTCGCGATGCGCGAGCAAAATTTTGATACGCTGCTCTTCTTGCTTGGACGGCATTTTGACAACTGAAGAGTGAATTCCAAAATCAAAATAGGAGCAACATTCTACACACACACACCTTCAAAATGAGGGGTGTTCAGGTTTTTTAAATGCAAAATTGAAAGAAATACGTCAAGTTGATATTGACCAAATTTTGACCGTATAACCCTTTAGTTGGGGAAACTTTCATTTCTTGAAACTAATCCCTTTTGAATTCCATTCATTCTCTTTTCGTACTTTGCATATAACACTATCACATACTATACTCTACATTGATTCAATGACTCATTCCGAGTGCTCGGTGGACCAGCGATTTAAGACGCGAGTCTTATGGCAGATAAAATGGAAATGGAAATTAGCGCGGATTTATCTCCCTCGGAAAACAAGAAAAACCTGGAAAAGGCGGAAGGAAATTGCCGGTGAAGTGCGGAATGAAATACGAAGCGTTAGAGAAAAAGCACAAGGGATTCTAAACGAAGCAATCAATGGCGGCAGACCAGCGGGCCAGCGGTGAGACCGAGCCTATTATTATTATTATTTATAAATTAAGCATCAAAATTAAACTAAATACGCGCTAGGTTTGAAAAGAATATTTTCGAACCTGGAAGTGTGTATGTATAACTTATATCCAATTGATAGAGGTAAAACATACATGCGGGGCTTATTCTTCGATACAATCGATGTAAATATTTACATTATTTGACAAATCTCAGGTAATCATGACAGCAGTTGGTCTCTTTTTTTCATTCATATTGTTTTCAATAATCAGACGTCATGATTACCTGGGTTTTGTCAAAAAAGGTAAATATTTACATTGTTTGTACCAAAGAATTGTAAGTGAAAGTAACTTCGGAATGGGCGTGACTCTCCAGACATTCTGAAATGGGTTGCTGGATCTGCAATAGCGCTATCACTTTCTAACTCCCGGACTAAAGCTGTCTACAATGACCATAAATGCGACATTGAAGAGAGAGTTCTTCCATTAATCATCAGTCGCGATGTAAAACTTTTGACCGGGAAGCTGCTTAAAATCGAGTTTGACGTATATTTCGTCATCGATCAAAGTGCAGCCCTTGTGTTTCGTCAAAACACGGTCATACAAGAGCCTTGCACGGTTTTTGGCCACGGAATTCTGCTTCATGTGCCGGTTCGGATGTTTACTGGCTTTATAGGATACAATCCCTGGCAAGGATGTTCCGAACCGTTTAAATGTTGGGGTTGTACCGTAGTTCGGATCGAAAGACCGGGGTTGGCTTTAACGCTCCTTGCTGCGCAGCTGACGATCCCTGGTTTCAGTTTTTTCGTAGGTCCGCTGATTCCTTTCCACACTCAGGGTTTCCTTGTAGGTTTTGAACACTCGACTAACTGTTGTTTTCGGCATCTTCATCTCTTTAGCCTGCTTGGAACCGGACCACTCCGAATTTTCCAGGTTCTTGTGCACATTTTTTTTCCCTTCTTTCGAGTTCCATTTGACGTTATTTCTGAATGCGATCGACTACGTTCATCAAACTTGCACCTGTTGTTCTCTATAGAAGTGTAAACAAACCACTGTCAAAGATTTTCGATTCCCAACACTACACTGTACACAAACATCATCTTCTGATCGAATGAAACCTCAGACCATTAAAAACAAAACACCGAAATCGCTTTTTCGAATGATACCTGCAACCGGATGACGGAAATTTTGAAATCAGATGATTTTCCTCTAGAATACTGGATGAAAATTGTTATGAGAAGGGATAGGGCCTCAGTTGAAATGCGTAATGCTCTCTGCAGAATGACTGTCATACTAAATGGAAATACATTTGGTATTGGTTCAGCCCCATAACGCAAATCATTCAAAACGATGATGTAAATAATTCTATCGAATGTCATTTGCCGATCTGAGCTGACAAACAGGTGGAAGCATATGCATCGCTATCAGAGCTGTTACGAACATAGGTAAAGGATGAAAACCAATGTTTAGCTAATTCGTGGTGGAGGAGGTTTCCTCCACCACGGAATTTTTTTTCTATCCTTAATGGAATGGCTTATTATGGCTATTCTGTATGGAAATGTAGATAATCAAATTATAAATCTAATTAAAAGCACTTGCATGTCAAACAATCCCTCAATGTTTGTCCTCGGAGTGTCGTATGTTTTATAGCTAATTTTCAAACGAAAATCATCCTGTATTTGGATGACAGTCATATGGATGTTCATCATCTGACGACGAATTCAACCATAAGAAAATCATCCGAAATTCGAATGCATATTGTTAAAGGGCTCGAGCAATGCAATAATCATTCGAAGTATTGCGGATGTTTTGTATCAGTGTAGAGGCGTGCACGATGGGCGTACCGATTTACTTTTAGTCTGCCTTTATAATAAAAAAAAACTGCATCTCTGAAACCTTCACCATTTGAAAAAGGGTAGGTACTTTTTTCGTCAATTTAAGACTACTAATGAAATTTATCATCAGGGGATCATGAACAGTATTACTTTTTTCATTATTTTCCGTACAAAAATACTGAAAGAAAAGTGATCCAAAGAAACAAACGCTGAAAACGACCAATCATTTAAGCACCCCCGATGAAACATTTCCTTGGCCCAGGGTGGCAACCGAAATTCAATTTTAAAATTCCTGTCCTTTCCAGGTTTTCCTGGTCATTTGATTTTTTTTTCGCTTTTATAAATCATGTTTTAGATAACAATTGGAAATTTGTTATAAGAATATTTAAATGCTTCTATCAATTTGATCAATTCAATTTGATTGGAAATTTGTTTAGCTGTCTGAATCATATGTCCATTTGATTTGGATGATCTGCTTAAATTTATAAACGATGACATCGGATTTATTGAAACATGTGCCACCTATGTGAAGTCAGAAATTATTGCAACAAAATCCCGACTTTTTCCCGGTTTGCCTGGTTGACTTACGACCTTGTTAGTCTTAAATATGACTCGGAAGGTCCCGTCTTTCGAATAGTGAAGGTGTCGGAAATGTCGAATTTCCTGCATTTGAAAGCTAACTCACTCAGAAAATGACTTGCAAATGTTGGTTTCTGTTTTATTTATGTCGCTTTGTAACAGAAAGCAAATCCGTGCTGCTGAAGCTTTCATCCTATAAGAATGTATCGGTTTTATCCGCTTAGGTCTTGCTAATTCTATTTCTGTCCACCGCCATCATTTCCTTTTACGATTTTTGACCTGCTTTCTTTGTATTGACCAAACCTGTTTTCCCTGTCTGCTTTCCAAAGATCAAAGGTGCAATGTGCCAAATTCAATCTGTTCCTACCGCGATGAGATTCGGCCCATAAATAAGGAAATGGCTAATAGGGTAGAGCACTACTTCGGCATATTGGGACCCATTCCCGCCATTCTCTCTAGTTTAATAGTCATTGCTATCTAGTTTAATTACGAATGCTGTAAAAAAAATGTACGGGGCTGTCGGAAGACCAAAGTGAAGTGAGGTACGCCGAAGTGGTGCCGCACCCTACGCTACTGATGCCACTTTTTGAAGCGAATAATTGTAATCAAGTTCAGGTTCGTCGTCGCTGAATCGTTCGTGTCTCGCTCTTGTATTGAATACTAGTTACTGACCCCGCACCACGTTGAAACAGCAACGACGTCTGAGAGCCGTGCATCGCTAATTATTGTTTGCACATTTCTCCGTGAGTATGTAGGGTGGAGAACGGCTCCAGCTCCCCGAGACCCTATTCCAAGCATTCTTGAGAAAATTAATCAGAAATCTATCCTAACGATACTCTATGATGTGATGCAAAAAATTAGCGTTGTAAGTTATTATTTTTCCCATGCTTTCAATAGGGTCTCGGGGGAGCCAAAGCTGTTCTCAACCCTATGTGCCAAGAAAACAGGTTATTTTTGTTTTGCACGGCGTCGTAAATAACGTCCATTCGCACCGTCGACGGTCTCCAGTTATTTTGTAGCTCTAAAGAACCAAAAACTAGCGATAGAACATTGCATTGTTGTGTCACTATCGACCGGACCAACGAATAGAGAATGTTGATCGACGATAGGTCAAAGGAAGAAGCTGAAGTGCTGGTAAAATGATACAATCTAAGTTGTATTGTGAACAAGTGACTAATTACAGAAAACTTGCTTCATCGGTCTCAATTGCTAATGTTCAATCAATGATTTAGATTTACTAACGCTTTGCCAGTAACACGCACCTTAAAGATAAACAATTCGTATTGGCTCAGGAACGGTATCGGAATCTGAAGATTTGAATTAAATCCGTAATATTGCTTAATACTGCGTAAAAAAGTCCTCGTCTTTTCAGTAGAATTCTGTCATTATTCTCACATTTCAATTGTTTATGCTAAACACCGTTAGACTACTTGAGGGCAGCGCACCTCAAATAATAAAATGTACGGAGATCTTTTCCTGATGGTCAATGCCAAGAACAAACACCAGAAGCTCAGTAATAACACATTTACTGCATACATTAAGTTCAGTTTAGAGCTGTCGTGGACCGTCCATAGAGTTCGTTTTCAGCTCACGATCATGCATAAGCAATTCCGTCGATCGATGCATTCATGATCGCACCCTTCAATTCGCGGCGCCGTGTTGCGTGCGAGATCAACTCCCAACATCGCACCGTCATCCTCTCCTCAGTATTCGAAACTTGCTCAACTTGGAACAATGCGTACTACCGGAGAGTTTCTCATCAATCTCCATTCATTTGAACGAAGTCGTTTAGATTAAACAGACTGATGCTCATACCCCGCATAGTTGTCATAACGTCGCGTCGGCATCGTCGATGCGGGAAAAACGCATCGCCGCACGGTGGCCTCAGTCTACGATTGACCGTGGCGTCGTACGGAAGTGTTTACAGTCTAGCAACGTTGAAGGAAGAGAAATAAAAAAATAAATAAACAAGCGACAATCTAAGCACACCATGAGCGCACTGCGACGGGTGCTAAAGTTCTTGCTCGGTGCATTCACCGTAGTAGGCGAACTGCTCGGCGAAGGGCGTAAAGTGATCTCGTTTAGGGCGAGACGAACGCCCGGCCGGACGATGATGGTGTTGGGTGCGGATTGATTGACTGACAAACAACGGAAGTGTTGCTTCTCCAAACTGTGCGACGCGGTTGTTTAAGTGGATTAATTGTCTGAGACATGGTGTACTTTAGTTGCACTTGCACGGTGACGCAGGGAGATGTAGATCACGGTACACAGAATGGCGCGAAAGTTTAAGTTCGGAAATGGCACCTTGTGTTAAAAATTATATGGAAAGTTTAAGTCACAACAAACGAGCGCTACAAAGATGTGTAACATATAATTATTTTTTAGTGTTAAGCGAGATAATGATTATGTTTATTTTCCGTCTTAGTGAAGTAATAAAACAATGATGTTAACAAATTGACCAGTGATTGTTTCTTTTATATGTATTCATGAGTTTGATCAGTATAGATGTTCACCAGGTGAAGGGCTATAATTAATTCAATCCTAGGGGTAGTGCGAAACAACTTGATCATCATCTGTGGAACATGGTTTGATGAGTAGTGTTGAACGACTTCTAATAAACTAGACGTGGATGAACTATAAGCTTATTGCGTTTTTTAAACAATCAGGTTATGTATGCACGTAATTATAGTGACGTTTTTTTTTTTTCATGCTTAAATAGGGGAAATGTCTCTTATGTTGGCCTATGGATCTAAGATTGGGCCCATCGCTAAAAATCTGCTATTTATCAATTTTATCTAGATGAACGCGTTATTGCGACGTTACTAATGGATATTTTTGGTTGCTATTGAAAATTTAGTCGATTGCTGAATTTATGTATGGACCCAAATTAGGGACACTTAGGCCGACATTACCTGCATTTCCCCTACTTCTTATGTTTCACTGGTGAACATATCAGAGTGGAGTCTTTTACCGGTTTTTAAGCTATGACCAAAAAAGTAACGGCCCGCAAAATGTTGGTTCAACTTCTCTGATTTTTCCATGAATTTCGTGAGCTATTAAAATCCATAACTCATGAACCATGTATCGTAGGAAAAAAACTTCTTCCGTGAAATAACAAGGAAATTAATCTCAGCAATCAATAAAGAATGTAAACTGAAACATATGTTCCATGAACATTTTCACGGTGGAGGAAACAAGTTATTAACAAATGAGAAATTTGTGTGAACAATTGAGCATGCCAACTCTGCTTCCATCGATATTGTTGCGGTTGGCAAACGATTTTAGAAAAAAAATCTACTCTCATAAAATATCCATGTGAATTTCACATAACCTTCATGTGATTCCATAATTGGAAATTGCACCATTAAATCACATGAATGTTATGTGTTCAATGAAAGCTATATGATTTCTCATATAGAATTTCTTATGTTATTTGAGCTCCTAATAGAAATTAAGTGAAAACTTTTGTCAGTGTCTCACCGCATTTCTACTATTAACCTGCTCTCGCAACTTGTGGTTTGTAGCTTTCCAATTTACTGCATTGTTCTCACCTGGCATCACATTACTGAAAATGTCACCGGCTACGCGCTATGCGATTGTGGTTTCATGGTCTAGAGTTTCAGTTACACAGTTGAACTAACAAGTATTGTTTCAGTCATCGACAGAGTAGATTAAAGCTAGATTTCAACTGGGCTAGGTCGTCTGACTGAAACACGCATAATAACTACTATAAGCAAGTGGATTATAAGATCCATTGGTTGCACTTCAAATCGTCCCCTTAGTGCTTCAACTAGAACTCTATGCACTAGAGTCAAGGGTTTCAAACGACTTTGTGTAGATCTATGTATCAGATGAAATTGATGGAAATTTGATGGAGAGGTTGGGAAAAATTTTCAGAAAATGTCAGATTCAGGGCTCTACATTTTCGAAGCTCTAAAATGAACTCGTGTTTTGTTTCTGTCATACATACGTGTTCGACGCTTCATTTCCATAACGCCTAGCTAGACTATTAGCAAGAAACGAAAATAAAAAAGCAGGACGCTTAGAAGGAAAGGCTGGCTGTGGAACTTCTCGTCGTTGCTTTGCTCATCGCTTTCAATGTAACTAACGTCGATTTTCTAGTTAAACGAAACCTCATTATGGCTTTCAATCCCCTTTCACGAACACTCTATCACCGCTCTTTCACAGGACGTCTTGGACTTCGACAATTTCTACATCGATGAAAATGAGGTTGCGAGGGCAATAAGTAAACTGAAATTCTCGCTATCTGTTGGACCTGACGGAATTCCTTCAGCGATGCTGAAAAGATGTACTTCTGCGCTATGTCAACCTTTGATGAAACTCTTCAACCTTTCGTTTCAACAAGGAGTGTTTCCCTCGATTCGGAAATCATCATTCTTGTTTCCAGTTTTCAAAAAGGGGGATAAACGAGATGTCAGCAATTACCGTGGCATAACCTCCTTGTGTGCATGTTCAAAGGTATTTTAAATCATCGTGAACGACGTTCTTTTTGCCCGCTCTAAACATTACATTTCGGTTGATCAGCATGGATTCTATCCAAAAAGGTCGGTTGCTACAAACCTTGCTGAATTTACCTCTCTGTGCATTCAAGCAGTCGATTCTGGGAAGCAGGTGGACGCTGTCTACATGGACCTGAAGGCTGCTTTCGATCGGGTTGAACATCCTTCTGAAGAAGCTGGAGAAGATTGGTGTAACGTCTGCTTCAGTGGATTGGTTCAGGTCGTACCTAACCAACAGATCCTTGTGTGTAAAAATCGGTTCAAGTCAATCGGAGATGTTCGTTAATCAATCTGGCGTATCACAAGGGAGCAACCTGGGACCACTGTTGTTCTCCTTGTTTATCAACGATGTGTCACTGATTCTGCCACCGGGAGTGCGACTTTTCTATGCTGATGATGCTAAAGTCTACGTCATTGTAAACAGCTTTGAAGACTGTCTCGAACTGCAGAATATCTTGAATTCCTTCGAAAACTGGTGCACAAGGAACTGTATGACTCTCAGCATCGAGAAATGTCAGGTAATCACGTTCAGCAGAAAGTTCAAGCCAATCGTATATCCATATTCGTTATCCGGGCAACCTCTAGCGCGGGTACAACGTATTCGAGACTTGGGAGTTAGTCTCGATCAAGAACTCACTTTCCGGTTCCACTATGATGCCATCATCTCTAGATCAAACAGGCAGATTCATTATGAAAATTGCTAGTGGATTTCGTGATGTTTTCTGTTTGAGGTCATTGTACTGTGCTCTAGTACGGTCAATTCTGGAATTTGGAGCAATCGTTTGGTGTCCTTATCACGATAGTTGGATTACACGAATCGAATCTGTACAGAGGAAGTTTGTACATTATGCTTTCAGGAACCTTCCATGGCGTCATCCTCAGCATCTGAAACCATACCAGGATCGTTGTCAACTACTCGGAATAGAAACGCTGAAAAATAGACGTCAAGTTGCTCAAGCGATGTTCGTCGTTAAAATCCTCAGGAATGACATTGATTCACCATCCTTACTAGCAAGAATGAATATCTACGCCCCCGTAGTGTCAGATGAATTATATCAAATATCAAATATCAAAATATCAAATTTGTTTAAAATGCGTTATGTTCCGTTTTCGATCATATTTTTTAAATAAATATATGGATGGAAGATAAATTAAAAATATTACGTGTAATCTTCAAGTGTTTTCACGTGAGAAATGCTTTAAATGTGTTATTTCATTTTCCGTCATATACGTCATGAAACCTCTGTTGATGTGTTTCATGAAAGAGAAAACTATCAAAATCGAGCGCTCTTTCGCTCATCCGTTTCACCGAATCTTGAAATGAAGACCAATGGAGCGACGGGAGAAAGAGAGACAAGCGATTGAACATTTGTTTGTGCACGCCGACTGAGGTTCTAGAATGCTGCGAAGCTGTTCGACTTTAACAGAAAAAGAAAGCCAGCAGTCTCTTCGTCGCATCGATTTGGTTGATTGAAGCTGATACTGTGACGGCCTGGTCAGATTAAGTTCCCGGAGAAAGTTGGAATAAACTTCCAGAGGAAGATGATGATCCAGGAAAAGGTGGAAGAAAATTTACGGGACAAACTGAGAGTAATTTTCACAATATTCAGACACAGATACTTTAGGAACAAGTTAGCAGGATATGTGGGAGCTTCCAGACGAAATCTTACCGGTGTCAGCCAGAAAAAAATCAAAGACCGTCTGGAAAAAAAACTCCCAGATGGTTTCGAAAGAAACTTCAGGAAGAAGTCAGACACCCCTATTCTGTATTTCGTTCGAAACGAAATTCTCATACAAAAAAATAATGTTTTGTATAGGAATTTCGTTTTAAACGAATTACAGAATTTCCTGGACATCCGGAATAAACGTTCTGGAGAAGTTGTAGGCATCTTTAAGTGGAAGTGGAAGTCAGAAGTTCAAAAGAACAGAGGTCCAAAAGAAGGAGAGCATCCACGGATAGATGGAAGAAGGTTAGGGGGAAAATTACAAGAAAAATCAAAACAAAATTTCATGAGTAATCTTAAGGGGAATAAAGAGAAACTTTCAGAATCTTCCGGAGAAGTTCTTAGAACTCTGGGGATTTCTTTCAAAGGTAGCTAGAAAAAAAAACCTTTGTTGAAAAATTCTTGTGGAAATTGAAAAACATCTTTATAGTTCATAATTGATCATTTTGTAACTATCAAAAATGCAACTTATTGCTTAAAACAATATAAACTTTTTTTTTTTTTTTAGATTCTTTATTTAAGAGATTTTTAGCCTTAGGCTAGTTCATCTCTAAAACACAATATAAACGGATATTCAAAGAAAAAAAATTCCCATTAATTTTGGGACAACTACAGAAAGTTTTCATCTGGGGATCTTGAACTGATATTCGCTCTATATTTTTCATACAAAAGGATTATTGGTACTACCCTAAAGACCTCTAAACTCCAACAAATGTTTCAAGACTTCCATGAATTTCTCAGAATATTTTAAAAGTTATCGCAACTTTCTCGAAGTTCATTGATCTATCCGTTCCTAAACTTTCCTTAAGTTTTATAAATTTCCCTGACCTTCTGTGGACTTACCTGAAGTTTTCGATAGTCCTTGAAAATATTCCCTAAATTATCAAAAAGCTCTCAGAATATCCTAAACGTTCTAACATTTTTTTCTGATACTTATGGAATTTCCCTCAAAACCCCGCAATAATTCTGAAATGTTTGAAACACTCCTGAGACTTTTGGATTTATCTATGATTTCTCGGAAATTCTTGAAAGTTCCAGCAATTATTTAAAGAAACTGCTTTGAAGATCTCTGATGATCATCCTCCAAATATTCTGAACATTCCAATAAATAATAAAAGCGTTTAAAAATCTAAAAACTTCTCTAAAGCTCTCAGAACTTCTTTGAAAAACTGAGAACTTGTTTCTGGAAATTCCCTGAGTTTCTAGTTATGTTAATTGAACTGCACTGATATTCTCTGATCTTCACTGATGTTATTGAAGCTGCCCGGAAGTTCATCCAGTTATCATAAAGTTCTACACCTGAATATATAAGAGATGAACTAGCCTACGCTAAAAATGTGAACAGGGGATCAACTTTTTTCGTTTAATTTGCGGCACATGGTGGGGTACCCATTCCGAAATTCGTCAACCTCCAGTCACTATTTTCGGAACAAGTAAATTTATCGTTTACGAAAGTACACCATGAATAAAAATCATGAAATCGTGAACATTGTTCCACAAAATAAACGTAACGCCTGCAAAGGCAACAAAAGTCATAGAATCGTGAACTCTGTTCGGAAAATCATGATCTAGTTCTGGTAAACGTGATTTATGTTCATGCGTTGTGATTGATATCGTGAACCTTGTTCTGGAAAACGAGAACATGGTTCATGGGACTGTATAATGTCAACTTCATTATAATTACCAATATTTTAAATGGAGTGAGGAAGTGGAATGAAAACAACGGAAGCCTTGATGCAGGTTTTACCCGCATCCCAAACTGGCAGCAGGTATCTGTCCAGCAGATGGAATGAACACACTTTCAGCCGAGTTTTCAGCTCAACAAATCAACACCACCTTCGACTTCCATCCGAGTGGCGGGAGCAAGAACACCGGATGCGTTCGGGGATTCTTTTTCTTCGAGGACGGCCAGTATGATGACACGTACGTCCCAGCCACTGCCATTGTGCCGGACCACCATTTCAATTATACGGATCACCTCACTCACTAATAATCAAGACACTATTCTCGACGGATCCGAGCACTCTATGAGCATAAAATCAACAACAACTAAAAATGACAGCTGTAGCATTGCATGTGATCCAAGTTTACGATTTCAGGAACGAAAATCACACTTATGGGTTCATGAATCACGAAATGATGATTTTATTTTGTGTTTTCTGTAGCGTTATGAAATCGATGGTTGCGCTGAACAGTCACGCCTGGGATGGATTTGGGATTTATTTCATGAAAATTTTATTTACTCGATCACGTTTACGGGAACTAAGTCATGAATTCAAACGAACTAGCAGTTCATGCTTTCGTGATTTGTTGTTCACGAATACCGGAACGGTTTTTTTTTCAACGAATTCAATATCGTTGTCTGCGTATTGCTCTCGGCTGTATGCACTCAACGCATAACATGAGTCTCGAGGTTCTGGCAGGAGTAACACCTAAAGGGTGATACGGTCAAAATTTGGTCAAGAGAAAACGCGTGTAAATCGGTGAAATCGTTTATTTAAAAAATCAAATTAAATTTCTTTTTCAAGTTCAATTAGTATAAAATTCAGGAAAAATATTCAGTTAGGCTTCCGCTTTTCCAAATCCGAATTGCCGGGCCTTACGCTTGACCCCTGCCATCAGATTTTGTACAGCCACCTTGTCCACCTTCTTCGCCGCAGAAAGCCAGTTTGCCTTGAACTGCTGCTCACCCTTAGCAGTTTTTTTGGTCTTCTTTAGATTCCGCTTGACAATAGCCCAGTATTTCTCAATTGGGCGGAGCTCTGGCGTGTTGGGAGGGTTCTTGTCCTTGGGAACCACCTGCACGTTGTTGGCGGCGTACCACTCCATGGCCTTTTTACCGTAATGGCAAGATGCCAAATCCGGCCAAAACAGTACGGAACAACCGTGTTTCTTCAGGAAAGGCAGCAGACGTTTATTCAAACACTCTTTCACGTAAATTTCTTGGTTGACAGTCCCGGAAGCTATGAAAATGCTGCTTTTCAAGCCACAGGTACAGATGGCTTGCCAAACCAGATATTTCTTTGCGAACTTTGACAGTTTCATGTGCTTGAAAACATCTGCTACCTTTCCCCTTCCTTTTGCCGTATAAAACTCCTGTCCCGGAAGCTGCTTGTAGTCGGCTTTGACGTAGGTTTCGTCGTCCATTACCACGCAGTCAAACTTCGTCAGCATCGTCGTGTACAGCCTCCGGGATCGCGCTTTGGCCGTCGTATTTTGTTTATCATCGCGATTTGGAGTCACTACCTTCTTGTAAGTCGATAGTCCGGCTCGTTTTTTGGCTCGATGCACGGTTGTAGACGATACACCCAGCTTATTTGCGGCATCTCGGAGAGAGAGGTTAGGGTTTCGCTTGAAACTACCGGCAACTCTCTTTGTCGTCTCAGCGGCTTCCGGTTTTCGATTTCCCCCCGATCCAGACTTCCTGGCTGTCGACAAACGTTCCCCAAACACTTTAATTATATTTGTAACGGTTGATTTGGCAACTTTTAGCGATTTTGCCAACTTTGCGTGCGAGTAGCTCGGATTTGATACGCTGCTCTTCTTGCTTGGACGGCATTTTGACAACTGAAGAGTGAATTTCAAAATCAAAATAGGAGCAACATTCTACACACACACACCTTCAAAATGAGGGGTGTTCAGGTTTTTTAAATGCAAAATTGAAAGAAATACGTCAAGTTGATATTGACCAAATTTTGACCGTATCACCCTTTATAAAACTACTTTATGCCCGGAACCACTGAGTCCCTGAAGGGAACTCCCCAAAGCCCCAAGCTGCTGGTCTTAACCAACGGCAGCTCCCGGGGTGGGCACTCAAGTCCCTTGTAGGTTCCGGTTTTTATTACCTTGTATTTTATTGGCCGGCGATGATAGTGAGGCATGGGCAGTATCGAACGGTGATCGACTGGTGGTTCGGCTGACTCTAGCCGGGTAGCGGTGATGATAGCAGGTGATTCGGCAGACCCTGGCCGGGAAACGACGATGGTAGCCGGTGATGGTATCGAAAGGTGATCGGCTGGGGGTTCGGTCGAAACTGGCCGGGAAGCGGTGATGATAACAGGTGGTCCGGCCGACCCTGGCCGGGATACGGCGATGGTAGATGCCCGTGTGAGTTTGCCGGTAATCCTGGCTCTAAACGGCGACGAAGGTAGCCCGGAAGGTATATCGGGTGCTGATCGGCAGCCGGGTGGGCAACGTGAGGACTTGAATGGCCGGGGTGATCTGGGCTTTGCCGGGTAGTCAACCTGCAATAGCAGGGGCCGACGACGAACAATGGCGGGCCTTCTACGAAGGACTGACTGTCCGCAATGCGGTGGCGATTGATGTCCGACTGATGATCGACTGGCAAGCTGGCGGACTAACCGGGCAGATTCGTGAATAGCCGGGTAACTTGGCCGGTGCCAGGTTGATTCCGCCGACGATAGAATAAGCCAGGGACGACTATTTTTTTAATTCCATCATATTATTCTTGGTTTTTTATGTTTTGAAACATGGTGCATTACACTTTATTATTATTATTATTATAGTCCATCTGACTTGATAGTCTCAATGAAACACTTAAATCTAAATGTAGTCACTCATTAAAAATTAAAAATTGGCCAACAGCAAACGATGACGAAACATCGAGGCATTGATGTCAAAGTCAAATAGGTCAGAGGCTTCGTTGAATTGATGAATCATGGCGACAAAGGAACTGTTTGCAGCATAGTTGGTTGCATGTACTACTTCATGTAGCAAGGTTCTCGGACGGATTGTTCGGGCAGGAGCATACAGATTAATTTTGGCCAGTAACTCAGGAACATCATATTCTGCGAGTAAAACTTTAGCAACGAAGACGACCTGCGATATGTTTCGTCGCTTAGCAAGAGTATCCAAACCCAGTAAACGACAGCGGTCATCATACGGTGGTAAATTCAGCGGGTCACTCCATGGAAGATAGCGCAGTGCGTATCTGACGAATTTGCGTTGAACAGCTTCGAATCGTCCACTCCATACAGCTTGGTAGGGCTTCCAGACAACACACGCGAATTCCAGTAGTGAGCGTATCAATGAACAGTAAAGGGCTTTAAAACACAGAGGATCACGAAATTCCTTAGATATACTTGGTAGCAATTTGAGATTACACGATTAAAAATAGACGAAAAAAAAATCGCGTTACAGAATTGAGTATAATACAATAAAAATGTCTCATGCTGAATTCTATTTCAAAACACATTTTGATCATTTCCTTGAGAGTAACCGTTCTCGAATTTGGCCAAGTTGGTTGAAAATGGTTCTTAGCCTACACAGTTGAAAAAAGTAATGTGAATTTCTATCACTATGATGCATATAAAAGGAGCGTCATGTATCATACAAGTTAACATTCAAAATATTGTTTGCAACATTTCTTGCAAGTGGTGTTATGGAAGAAATATACTTGAAATTATCATATTAGAGATAACTGAAAGCAGCTTTAGTCCGGGAATTAGAAGGTTCTAGCTCTACTGTTGGTCCAGAAACCCATTTTAAAATTTTTGATAATTCATACCAAATCCGAAGTCACTTTCAGAAGCCATAAGCTCCACATGTCTACAGTTCCGATATCACATGGCTAATGGAATGCTTTGAATCCAGCGCGTATTTAATAAAGCATAAAGTAAAACACGATTTGGAATATCCATTGTCAGTAAAATAATATGAAAAGATCTCACCAAATTACCAAATTAAAAACTGAACATTATAGTGAAATCTGCAAACTGACAAAATCGGGGGTAGACAAAATCTGGAAAGCACTGTATTGCATTTTTCAAATGACCAGTACCGACAATACCGGTAATTTCACACGCCGGTACTGGTATTTCGGTACCAGAAAATATACCGTTATTACCGGTAAAACCGATACCGGTACTACAACCCTATCCACAAAGTACACTCGACGTTCGGTGACAGATCAATGTTTACTTATCCAATCCAGAGATGAAATCCACGAAAATTTTGGGAGAATGCTTTTCAAATTATAAAGGGCATACCAAGAGATTTTTAAGGAATATTCAAAAATAATTGTAGAGAAAATTATGCAGAAAAAATATAGTGAAAATTATGAAAAATAGGAAGATAAATGGAACGGCGACGGTGGTGTAGTGGTAAACGTGATTACCTCTCACCCCAGCAGGTCTGGGTTCAATCCCAGTCGGCGCCGCCGGGATGTTCTGAGGCATAACATCTCTGATCACGCCTTCCTTCGGATGGGAAGTAAAGCCGTTGGTCCCCGGGTCATGAGTTGGTGGGTCAGGCACGTTGGTAGCATTGGTGCTCAGCACGGAAAACAAGATCGACGGAAAAAACAAACCAAAGGAAAAAAAGGAAGATAAATGTAGTTATTTTCAAGTGTTTTCTGGTGGGATTTCCCAAAATGATCTACATTTTTAGGAAGTACTCACTACGAAAAAGACATGTAAATTTCAGTGCCCTGATATCGACACATGCAAGTGGCCCTTTTGACATAAGAATAAGTTAAAAAGGACTAGAAAATAAATTCAATCAAACGCACTTTTCGTCGAGTTGCATGTGTTTCAGTTTCAGGACACTTAATTTTATATACCATGTTTGTTTACGTTCCATGATTTACGTCAAAGCTGAATTACGTCTCATGTAAAAATAATAATTTCTAAGTGTGTACTAGACTGATGCAAAAATTGAAATTTTTCTCCACAGTGCTTAAACGGTTTCAAATCGGGTCCTGATTAGCCTCCGAAAGTTTAAACTCATTTGATAAGAAACTGACTTGGCACAAACCATTTAAAGTTTATATGGAAATTACTATGAGAAAACAATTTTTTTTGTTTTTTGTTGCCTTTTTACATATTGTACTGTTAACAAGTTATATTGCTATTCTTATGGGAAATTTTATCAGCTACAACGTTGCAGAAAGTCGTTTTTCAACCTAATAAGTCAAATTAAATAGTTATTAATTGTTTAAGAGATTGATAATATTATGCCAAGATTAAGCAACTGTATTGTGGGCAACACTGTATTCTGCAGTGTGACATAGTAGCCATGATTTTGTCTTCTATTCTACGCGCCATAAACACCAATGTTGCCTGCTGAACAGTTGATTGAGCATTATCATAAGACATCTGTAACTTGAATATGTGAATGGTTTATATAATATAGTATAATTGAAGGATCTCACCAAATGCATCCAATGTTCCCCAAATTCCTAATTTATAGATAAAAATGGAATGATCTCACTAAAACTGGCCATCTTGACTGTGATCAGCTTTTCCGGACTTCTCTATTTCACGAGCCATTCCAGTAGCCCTTTAGCTGCTGTCTGTTGTCCTGCGCCAAACGCTTCGGCTTCATCACACAGCTCGCACGGATCTTCGTTCTCTTCTGTTTTCATTTTACCACCGACAAATCGACATGAATGACCATACAAAGTATCATCAAATTTCTGATCAAAGCACAAAACTGACATCTGTCGCCGTGTTCGCGAAAAATGTTTACCCTAGCCACGAACACGCATATACACTGGAGTCGCTTTTTACGCGGGTGATACGTCCCGCGTAAAAAAAAACCGCGTAAAAAAAACCGCGTAAATTCCGGAATCCGCGTAAATTCCGAAATCCGCGTAAAAAAAAACCGAGTAAAAAAAGACCGTGTAAGAAAAAATCGCGTAAAAAGCGATATACCGCGTAAATTCTGAAATCCGCGTAAAAAAAAACCAAAATCCGCGTAAAAAAAAACCGCGTAAATTCCGGAATCCGCGTAAAAAAAAACCGCGTAAATTCCGAAATCCGCGTAAAAAAAAACCGCGTAAAAAAAACCGTGTAAAAAAAAACCGTTTAAAAAGCGACTCCAGTGTAAAATGTATGAGTTGGTTCGTGTCAAATCTATTCCTGGCATATTATTTTCATCTAGACAAAAAAAAAATCTATGGTTTTGACAGATAGGATCGTTGCACATTTGAATCCGCCGTTATGGATTCTCGATTAAGAGTTAAGTTTAAGTTTCATGTCGGTTTGTCGGTGATTTTACCGCGTTTGCCCAATCAGCACTAACTGTAGTTCAACCACCTTTTCTCATTTGAACCAAAAAATCACTTCGCGGCTTGCAAAACGACCCGAAGGTTCAAGGAATTTGTGACCGTAACGATGTTTTTCACAGACCACACTTTTAACACTGGTCAAAAGAAAAATGTGCGTTTGAACTTTATGCAAACGATTTATAGCGCAAGAAATCCGAACCGTACTCTAGCAGAGCCTTCTTCGATCCGATATTCTGAGATAATTTCTAAGGAAATAATTTAGCCAATTCAACCATTGAACATTTTTCAAGATTCCCTACACAGAAATTCAAGATCCAGGATCAAACATTTTTTTCAAGGTTCGGAGACTTCGTTTCAAAACTCTGGTTCTAGATTCAAAGTAGTTCCACACCAAATAACAAATCAATCAGACGCAACCTTTTTCCGATTTGCATAAAAGTTCGCACAATTGCTTTTATGGACAGTCATTCACATTTTTGCTAAAGTTCGGCCATTTTGGGCTTGGGTTAAGCTCGATTCCCGGTCCGGTCTAGGAATTTTTCGGGTTGAAAAATGTCTTGACCTCTCTGGTCATTACGCTGACAAAAGATTATTGAAAAATATATAGGATAAGGTGGGGCAAGATGGGTCACGGGCTAAGATGGGTTATCTACCTAATTTATTAATTTTATTGATTGTCATCATCGACAGGCGTAATGTAGCCCCAATTCTGGTTTGAAAAGGCATACCATCATTGGGGTTGCATTGAACCTGGTGATTTTAACAATCAAATAAATTAACAAATGTAGGGTAGAGCGCTACTTCGTCGTAATCGCCCATTTCCGTTCTATCGATCAGAAATGATCAATAATATCAATGATTTTACCGTGCACAAATCAACAATAGGTTTATACCGATGCGTTAATTCATTAGCTACAACATTAATCCTATTAGAGCGCATTGTATTAATATTTACGCTCATTGTTCTCGAAACAAAAGAAGCGCGCCTAGCGAATCCCCTTTTTCTCCGTTTATCCGTAGGACGAAGAAAATCTAATGGCGTTTCAATGCATTTGGACGGTATTGAAACTCGAAGGACGAATTTAGAATCAAGAAGCAGTATTAGATTTTAAGCTAAATCTCAATAATTTGTGACTCTTTATCAAATCCAATGGTACGTATGGAAAGGTGAATAAATTTAGAAGTCATATTTGACAGAAATATTCCATTGTTTGTTTAAACCCGTTAAAAAAAGGAAGCGCGGGTTGTGCTTAGTAGGACGGAAATTAGATTAAAAAACCCTACTAGCTGACAATTAGTAGATTTGGCCATGTTGCCCCTATGGCGAAACTGCAACACTTTTCCCTAAGGCCTCTGAAGTGCCTCATAAAAAAATCCCGCCAAAACGGGACTCGGAATGCACCCTGAAGATTTCAGAGTATAACAACGACTCACAATGATTCAGCAGGAAATTTCGGACAACATGAGCACGCGTTTCCGTATCGTATTCGTTTTAATCATTTTTTATTATAAATATTCCTATTACTGTCTAATGTTCTTTTTTCCTCATTTCTTTTTCATCTTCTTCTTGATCAGCATCATCTTCATCATCGTTTGCTCAATTATTCCCGTTTGTTTATCATGTTTTTTTTTTTGTTTGTTCACTAATTGGGCGCTCAACAATGTAGTTCTTGCCACTTTCCTTTCGTCGTCGCACTGTTTTATTCTTTTAGTCACAATCTCGAAAGTGTGCCTGGCTGTGTCTGTGTGTGTGTTGATACAATTACATTATTTTCTTTTATATGTATAAGATGCATGCACGTTTTTTTGTGTGTTTTGTATAGACTTTTTGCTTAACCCTTCGGTTCGTTTGCCATGTACTGCATTACTGTTCAGCTTTTTCCCTAACACTTCTCTCTTCTTTTTTTTTACTCTTCCTCAGCCATTTAGCGTGTGTTTACGTTTTATACTTTCAATTCGTTTATATGCTCATAATTATTATTTACTTATTTTTTGTGTTTTCTTTTGTTTGTTTATCTTTAAAAAGGTTGCGTTTTCTCTGCTTTTCACTGTAATTTATTATTATGTTTTGTTTTGTTTTGTTCAATGGTTGAATGAATTAGAATGAATACGTTTTTGTTGGTTTATGTGAGAGTGTGTATAGTTTTTTTTTTTGTTATTCCTAATCTCACATTCGACCACAGATAAGGGTTTGTTTGTGTATGGGTGTGGATGATTGAATGTATTCCTACCGTAATAAAGATATGAAAGAGATAATTCTGTGTGTTCGCTAAGAATACTTGTATTTGTATGTTAGTGCATGTGTCTGTGTGTATTTTAGGACGTGTGTTTGTGTCTGTATGTGTGTATTCGATTCGTTTTCGTACAATTTGTGATAATGGGGGGAGGGTTATGAAATGGTAGATTGGCTATACTTGTGAGGACATATGAGAGCATGGTGTGACTACTACAACAATGTTGGATGAAAATGCCTCGGTTGACACCTAAACAAAAACAACTTTTATTCTGACGTGTGTACGATGAATGTATGTGTATGTGAGAGTATAGCGGAAAAACTAATAAAAGTACGGTTTTACGTTAAATCGTATTGAACGTCGTGAAAACACCAAAAATCGTAAAATCGCACTTTTATCAGCGATTCCGCACTTCTGAAGAGTCCAGTTAGAAATGCAAAATATAATAAACTATTTCCAACGGAAGGGTTGTTCGAAAATCGAAATTAAAATAAAACATTACATAGGTAAGCGATGTGTTTCTGTCTGTAATCCTATCACTGATTCTGTTTATTTTGTTTTCGTCACTTTTGTTTAATGTTGTTGATTGAAGGCATTTCTTTACACGATCCTTTCTGCGTATCCGCGTTATGGCGATTGAACCCATAGAAAACTCTCTCTACCCTTTCGATTGTTTACTCCTATTCATTCTCTCTTGCTTCCATGATTGATTTGATCTGTTTAAAAATTGTATCTAACTTGTCGTCTTAATTAATTACCTATTGTTCGCTACTGTTTTCTGTTTTCTTTTACCAACTGTAATTATTTTACTAAATGCGTGCAGTTCACTGTCGCTAGTGTTTGATTTCTAAACTTGTTTGTTTGCTTTTCTACTGTGTGTCGTTCTTGTGGATTTAAAACCGTGGAAATGCAAGAAATTTGTCCATTTGGCGCAAAGTGGCCGTTTGGCAGAACTCGTGTGTCGAACGAGGGAAATTCGACGGAAAGTGGTAGTAGTAGGATCGAGTCTAGGGATAGTTTAAGATCAGACTTTTGTTGTTGTTATTGTTGTTTACGGTAAGATTGACCAAAGCAAAAGTTGCCGTCGATTTGAGTGAGTGTGTTTATTTCAATCAGAGGTGTTCGCCAAAAAGGGATCGGACTTGTATGGTTTGAGTGGAATTATTGCACACGGAAGACTAAAGGTAAAATAAGTAAAAACAGAAGAAAATGGCACTTATTAGAAACGAGAGTGGGACATCATGACCCAACCGCTCATGAACAATTACAAAATAGGAAAGTGTTTAATCAGTAGTGCATATTATTGATTGCTAATGCGTTGTTGTAGTACGAAAATCTACTCTGATTCATTTTTCGGAAAACTGAGGGCTATTTGACATTATTTCCCACCAGGCTCGGTCAAACTAAAAAAGGTGTATTTTTGGCAACAAAAAAAACTATAGGCGAACGTCCAAACAAGCGGTTCAGGGAGGTAAGCACCAAATTCTAAAGGAAATGTTATTTTTTTTTTAAATTTTGGGATGAACAAAATATTTAAAAAAAAAATCAAAACGATTTCCGCTGTGAGTGTTGGACCGGTTAAAGGTCACCAAAAATAATAATAATAGCTCATCCTTTTTTACGTAAGAATCGTGGCATTTTTATGTTTTCTTGTGGCAGATTTTCTCATTTATACAGCACGATTATAAGCGAGAAAGTATTGTTGTAGAGGGTTTTGTATAGTAATAAAAAATAGGAAACAAACAATAAAAAATATTATTCTGACGCATAAAGTGTGTATAAAAAATAAGCATTTCTATAAAAAACAAACAAAAATATAATACAATCTATAACTTCTACCTCATCCGTTTTTTTTTTCTTCTTCTTCTTCTGCTTCGTTTTACCTTTGCATTTATATTTCGTATAATCCGCGCTAAGATCGCTAAGATGCTTCAAAGATAATAATTACCATAGTCTGACTGACTGTCCACTCAGAATTGGAATCGGTTTAAAATTCTGTGGAGTCAGAATTTTTGCTTTGTTTTTTCGTCTATCGAGAACCGGATGATAAAACTGCTAATCCATAATTGTCATTTAAAGCAGATTACACAAATAAATAATCACAATTTGTTCGATCGTATTCTGTTCTTGAGTTTCAGCTTCGCGTCACCAAGTAGCAAGCAGGTATATAGAAGGGGGGAGTTGTGTAAATTCAATGTATATATATTTACAGAAATTTGAGATTGAATTTAAAATTTCCGATTAGCGGGACAAAAGCCAAGCTCCAGCGAAGCGCGACTTGTCTTTTCCAATGGCCCCATTTTGACTGGGGAAAAAAGCTACTACACGGGGGACCAAAAAGGGATTCGAACACCTTCTTTTGTCACAACACATTTGCCAATTTGTAACCAATTTCTTAGATGGTATAATTAATATATACGACTGTATTTCTTGCTTTATACTTGCTTCCACTAACACGATGTACACCTATCCTGCAGATTTGCAGATTTTCCGGTTCCTAAACTAATCGTCTAATATTTTGTTTTTACTTTGCTCTCGCAGACAGAAAAAGAACATAAATTGTAGGTAAACGCTTTTTCTCCAGATGACTTACCTTAACTAACAGTGTGTGTGTCTGTGTTGCATAATAATAGGAGTTAATAATGCTTCCGCCTTCTCACGTTCACCATAAGCCGGCCATGCACATGCTACTGACTCTATCTCTCTCTTGGTCGCACTCATTCGATTCCGAACGCCCCCTTCCGGGATTGTGTGGTTTTACCAGTTGGCCATACCGGGTTTGTTCAGCGTCATGAAGTAGATCTGACAGGACGAACCACCTTTGGCACTGCTGAAGAACACCTTGTCATTCCGCTCGCAGAGGAACTTGAGGCGTTGGGCTTTCTTGTGCATAAACACCCCGTCCAGGTGGCCCGTTTCGACCGAACGGATCTGCGGAAGAAAGAGGAAAATGTAAGTGAACGGAAGAGCAGGACGACTTGGACTACTTTTCCAGGGGAACTAACCTCGATTGCCTTGTTGCCCCAGCCCATGATCTGACCGGTGCCGATGTACGCGACGGACGTTGGCATTTCGCCCCACTGGAGCACGATGTTCTTCGACACCCGGCCCATCGTGTTGACGTAGACGCCCTCGTTGTCGTAGCACAGCAGCAGCTGCATGCCGTTCGAGTTCGGCAGCGTGACGATGCAGTGCGGCGAGATTGGACCCTGAGTCTGTTGGAGGAAGAAAAGGCCATTTTTTTAATGGTTAAGTATGGTCATGAAGCTGGGGCCTCCCTTTAGCTCAGTCGGCTATAAAGCAAGACCATGCTGGAGGGTTCGATTCCCGGTCCGGTTTAGGAATTTTTCGGGTTGGAAAACTTCTCGACCTCCCCGGGGCCTAGAGTATGATTGTACTTGCCACATATTTATACTAATTCAAAAGTGGTACAGGCATCGAAAGCTACCAATTAATAACTGTGGAAGCACAGACAAACAGACATAACACATTGAATATTTCTCACTGTAAAACATCGTCGCTAAAACATTACCGCCATCTGTTGAGTACACACTTAGATTTTTCTACCGAGCTCGTGCAAATCTCGGCAAAAATAAGTTTCACTGAGATTTCAGCAAAAGTGACTTTTGATTACTGAGTCTCGGATAATGCTTAGCTGAATCTCAGCAAACAAATGAAATGTTTGCTGAGATCTCAGTAAAACTTGTTTTGCCGAGATTTGCACAGCCGAGCTCGGTAGAAAAAAGTAAGTGTGTACAGTGTGGTGGGTAGTACGTTGAACAGATGGCGGTAGTGTGTAAACGTCAAACGCAAGGGAATTGACTATGCGCGCCACAGGTGGCCGTACTACCAACTACGATACTTTTAAATTGACCGTTAAATGCTTGTTCGATGAAAAACTTGCGAGGGTTATGTCTGTTTGTCTGTGGTGGAAGTGTATCTAGAACGCTGTGGGGAGAGGTAGCTCATCGATTCTTCCGGTTCGCCTCCTAGCAACGTGCTATAAGGTACCAGGCGATAACCAGGGTAGTTGATCGATAGCTCGATGACGTCATTTCGTTGACGTCTGCAATGGGAAATTCTCATAGCAGGCGTTGACGATGGGACGTTGTCGAGTTGTTGAATAGCAACTATCGTGGTAACTCACCGATTACCTATCGATCTGCCAAATTTGGAAAGTCGTCTGCATTGAATTGTCTCATATAATAATATTCCGCCCACTATATCACAAGAAATTGCGAGTAGCTGAGTGGAATGGAGATAAGTTAAGCATTGGGTACAGGACCAAGTCTCCCCTGGGTGGTGCCAAAAGATGAGCGCAATAGGATCATCAAGTTGCCATAAGGCACGGAATGAGACTATTGCATGGCTGGGTAGTCAAAGTCTTCTATTCGTTAGTCATTTCAGGTGGATTAGAACAGGTTTAGGTGGGCGTTGGCCAGATTTGGATTTTTCAGATGTAATCCTGGATAGGACCCTGTCATTGAACGTCGCGCGAAAGCGGAACTTAATGAAGGCCTAAGTACTTTTTCGTAGTTTTTAGTTTTCGGATTTGAAAGATCGTCGGTTACAGTGGCCTGCTTACTGAGCAGAATAACGCGGTCCCAGGTCCTTACATATCAAAGAGATTTATGGCTTGTGTATCGTGTATTTTGCGAAACTCGTTGTTGTCGTTGGTTCCGGGTTTGAATGGATACAAAAATTTGAGCAACGGTATTATGTGATATGAGGGGCTCGGTGGCCTTAGAGCAACCGTTTTTGCTTACTGAGCAGAACAGCATGAGTCTAATCTCAGGCCCATCCACATTCAAGATTCGTCAATCGTTTTATTTGTTAATATGACTACATGGTAACAACAGCAACTCGGTGATTAAAAAGGTGCTCGTCTGCCTAGTGGCAAACGTTTTTGCTTACTGAGCAGAAGACCGTGGGTTTAGTCCCAAGCTCTACGCGTTATATGATCGTTAGGACATCAATTCAGCTTATCGTTTACCAAAACGAACCCTGCTGCAAACCCAACCCTCTTATCCAACATCCCAGTGATTCCTCGTGGAAGTGCAGAGGTGATCTCGGCTTCCATCAAAGCGAGTGTCATGTCAACACAATCCTTCCCATTCCTTTCTTGACCTGTGTTCGGGCGCGGCCGGCGCTGGTATTGCCTAATTTAAGATCACCAGTTTTTACACATTGAGGATGATTGCTAGTCCCATCGTCTATTGGTTCTCTGTGTAATTACAGCTGATCTGGCAGTAACAGAGTAGCAACCGTGGGCGGTCAATCAAGCTCAAGCTCAAGCTCAAGGTGGAAGTGTATCTAGAACGCTAAGTTGAGAGCACTTCTTCTTCTTCTTCTTCTTCTTCTTCTTCTTCTTCTTCTTCGAATTTCAAGCTTATTGCTTACGGTATATTAGCTTATTGCGTGCCCGCTAATTAAAACCCAACTACTTACATGTTTAGGAAGGTAGATATCGTAGACGATGGCCGAGTCGAGATCAACCGCGTGGAAACCTTCCGCCGAACCGTAGATCACCTTCAGTCGCGTTTGCTCCTCGACGGTAAGATCGACGAGCAGTGGGCGGTGCATAAGTTCAGCGAAACTCTACAGTGGAACAAAGTGAAGATGTTAATTATCTGAAACTCCCGTGAACTCTCACCAACGAGCAACGCGTCCTTCTTACCTTAAATGCCATGAACTTGTGGTAGGGTTTCGGCGCCCAGGCGTAGATCTCGATCGAATCCTTGAGCGCAATCACCAAGAACTTGATCCGTTCGTACTTGACGATCTTGAAGTGGACCGCCCCCTGCAGGTCGCCCACGTTGATCCACCCGTTTCGGCGTTCCACTTGTTGCTGTTTAAAAAAAAACATCCCTTTAACAAAAATCTGTGAAGCTAAATTTCAAAACACTTACATCACCCATTCCATCGGTGCGGAGGATTTTCGACTTGAGCCAGGACAGGTAGTACACTCGCACCCGGTTCTTCTTACCGGAGATGGTCACCAGAATGTTCTGGCCTTCTAGCACCTCCATTTGCTGGAACCGTCGTCGCGATATCAGTTGGTAGACCTAAGGAACACAACAACCAACAAGTCCTGTTTAAATCCTGCACTTCCCCGAAAACAACGTATCTAACGTTACCTTTCCCTGTCCGGACCGATCGAGCAGCATGAGGCCATTCTCGGTTCCGATCAGCAGATTGACGCCCCACAGCGCAGCGCACAGGATCTCCGAGTTGAACCGTTTCTTGTACTTCCGTATTTCGGGCGTATCGGAGGCGGCATCGTGGGACGTCGGGGTCACGTTGACGTTGACGTGACTTTCCCGCCGGGCAGCTCCGGATCCTCCCGAGCCGGCACTGAAGCCGAACGTTAGGAAACTCCGTTGCTTCTGTTGCAAGGCCAATGCGTACGGAGGCAATGGAGGTGCACCGGAATTGACAGTACCAGCACCGCCACCAGCACCGATTCCACCGGGAGTGGAGTTTAGAGACGCAGGTTGCGATTGTTGATGGTGCAGTAGTAGTTGTTGTTGTTGTTGTTGTTGTAGGTGGTGGTGGTGGTGGTGTGGTTGGTTCAATTGATAGGGAGGTAAATGATTGTTATTATTGCTACCATGTAGAAGTTTGTTGTGATTGTTTAGGTTTCTAATGTTAATCGAATGGTTTGGACTGTTATGGTGGGAGGAAGAGGACGAATTCGACACCGTCGAGTGCGGCGAGGAATTGCTATTTCCACCGCCGCCAGCACCTTTGCTAGGAGGCGATAGGTGATGGCCGGCATTGTTACTACTACTGTGATGGTTAAAATTATTGATATTGTAGTTGTTATTGTTGTTGTTGTTGCTGTTGTTGTTGATGACGCCGGGGCTCGAAACGCCGATGAAGGACTTGGAGGGTGTGGATTGGGCGGAGGAACTGACGGCTGCTCGGTACTGTTATTGAAATTGTTTCAAATTGGATATTGTTTTCAAATAAAATCGCAGTAAGCAGGAGGCAATACGTGTTGCAGTTGTAGTTGTAGAAGTAGTAGTTGTTGTTGTTGTTGGCGGCGATTAGAGTTGATTATTTTGGATTTTGTTTAATTTGGCGATGAGTTGAAGAGAACCGAAATAAAACGAAATTAGTAAAAAACAAGCAAAATAAATTAAGCTGGAAATTAACTTATGAAATTCATGCGCAAGTGGGCGGTAAACAAAAGCGTAATCTACCAAAACCAAATTGTGACAAAAGAAAAACAAAATAAGCGATGGAATATGCTGATTGTATGATATATAACGACTAGCAGTGAGAAGATGATTCATTAATAGATGATCTTAAGTACAATCGAGAGATGGCAGTTTTGCAATGTATCAATTCCAGTGTATGTTGATTTTACATGAAATATTCTATTGTATTAGTTTACCTTAATGTAATAGTGTTAGGTGTACCAGCTATGTCACGCACCAATTATAACCTTTGGAAATTAAATTGAGTGCCAAAAGCACTGCATTTTTCCAGCTTGTATTCATATTGATTGAGTATCATATCACATCTTAATTGAATACTTTATAAACTTAAGTAAAATTTCTACGGTTAGTTTTATGAGTAGTACAACAAATTATTCAACCAGAAGTTTTTTTTAAGTCTTCCAAAAAATTGATTATAGTTCTTATATATAACAAGCCTGTCGTTGTTTGTGTTGAAATTGGTGTAGGTGTCAAGCACATAGGGTAGAGCACTACTTCATCGTAATCGCCCATTTCCGTTCTATCGAACAGAAAAGGTCAACAATATCAATGATTTCACCATGCACAAATCAATAATAGGTTTGTTCAGATGCGTTGGTTCATTAGCTACAACATAAATCCTATTAGAGCGCATTATATGAATATTTACGCTCATTGTTCTCAAAACAAAAGAAGCGCTCCTAGCGAATCCCCTTTTTCTACGTTTATCCGTAGGACGAAGAAAATGTAATCGCGTTTCAATGCGTTAGGACAGAATTGAAACTCGTAGAACGAATTTAGAATCAAGAAGCAGTATTAGATTTTAAACAATAACTCAACAAATTGTGACTCTTTATCAAATTCAATGGCACATATGGAAAGGTGAATAAATTTAGAAGTCATCTTTGAGAGTAATTTTCCATTTTTTTGTTCAAACCCGTTAAAAAAGAGGTAAAGTGCGGGTTGTGCTTAGTAGGACGGAAATTAGATCAAAACCCCTATTCAACTATCAATTTACCCCATTTCTTAGAATTTT
Source organism: Ochlerotatus camptorhynchus (assembly GCF_037179485.1). Taxonomy (NCBI): domain Eukaryota; kingdom Metazoa; phylum Arthropoda; class Insecta; order Diptera; family Culicidae; genus Ochlerotatus; species Ochlerotatus camptorhynchus. The sequence goes on from NW_027040849.1 coordinate 5,373,858, forward strand.
TTCTCTGAATATCTTTGAGATTTTCTCTAAGATTGATCATTCCAAAACAGCAACTTTCAGGATTCCCCTCAATAATCTTATGATTCTCCCCGGTATTCCCCGGTTATGAAGAAAATAAATAGATAATAATTAGAAGCGTAATTTATTTAAAGGAGTCCGTCCTGGTGTACTCTCACGCTTAAGGTCACTTCTTTATTATTTTTCCCAGTAAAGTCACGAATAATCTAAAAATGTTCAAGCGACTATATCTAAGAAAGCATTTATTTATTCATCTCACTGCGTCCTAGCAAGAAGTACGGTCGACTTGTTTCGCGCTCCGTTGTTTTGGAAGTTTTCTCGGTATTCGCTTGATATAAATTATCAGTTTTTTTCTCACTAAGTGACTCCTGGCATAGTTCCCGGTAAATTGATCGAAAAGTGAGTTTTTTTGTAGTAGAAAGTGTCATTTTCGGAACGATTAATCCGTGCTATTGGTAATTCGCAAACCAATTTGGGCATCATCGTTGCGTGGTCACGCATACGCGCTCACGCATACCCGCCCACGTATCATCTTCATCGAGTGTGAGCACCCGATTCTACATCTACATCGTTCATCAATCATCGTGCGCCTGTGTGCGCTGAGTACCGAGCCTCGATCAAGTGCACCACAACGAAGGTCATCCACGCAGCGCGTCTCTTCCAGCCATCAGTGTAAACGCCTACACATATAACGCTCGGTGGTAGTAGTATAGAATTATCAGATAAGTTTTTGTTTTTTTTTTCTTGTTTCTTTTCCTCCCCCATTAGTTAAATTTTCATTTTGTATTTCTGTGTTTGTAGTGTTTTCTGTGTATTGTGTCTGTGCGTTCAGTGGGAGAGCATTTTGCGCTCCCACTAGTTGAACAAAATGGATGTTTTGTCAGAAGACGACATGGATGACCATTCATCTCAGAATAATGATGATGTCATCCCTGGTTCGTCGTCTCAGTCTGTCAATGGGCAGGATGAGAAAAGCTCCAGATTGCGGGCCTACCCGAATGACTCGACTGGCCCATGGGTTGTCTATTTTCAGCCCAAAAACAAACCCTTGAATGTTGTTCAGATATCTGATGATCTGACAAAGCGATTCTCTGCCGTGACCGAAATAACGAAGGTTAGGCACAACAAACTTCGTGTGACCGTTGCTAACCTGAAACAGGCCAATGAAATTGCTGTTTCCCAGTTTTTCACACTGGAATATAGGGTGTACATTCCAGCCTCTGATGTGGAGATCGAAGGCGTGGTCACTGAGGCGAGCCTGAACCCCGAGATACTGGAGAAGCAAGCGGTTGGCCGATTCAAGAACCCTTTGCTTCCTCCGGTAAAGATACTGGCCGTTCATAGAATGAAGTCAGTATCGCTCAGCGAGGGTAAAAAGAGTTTTACCCCCACAGACTCGTTTCGGGTGACCTTTTCTGGATCTGCCCTTCCTCAATACATCGAGCTGGGAAAACTTCGTCTTCCTGTGCGGTTGTTTGTACCTCGGGTCATGAACTGCCAGAATTGTAAGCGGTTGGGACATACGGCCTCCCACTGCGGCAACAAGGCACGCTGCTCCACATGCGGGGAGAAGCATGAGGATGGCGCCTGCGCAGCTACTGCACCAAAATGCGTGTACTGCAATGGAACTCCTCCTCATGCTCTCTCGTCGTGCCCGGCGTACAAACAGCTCGGGGACAAAATGAAACGCTCCCTTAAGGAACGTTCCAGGCGGTCTTTTGCAGAAATGCTTAAGACAGCCAAGCCATCGACCAACGAAACAAATCCCTTCGCTCTTTTGTCAGATGACGAGTCTGGCTCTGACTTGGCTGAGGAGGGAGTTTCTTTCAGTTTTCCGGAAGGTTCTGCCCGGAAACGAAAACGCATCCGTTCGCGGAAAGTTGCAGATCAAGAACCCCAAATCAGCTTGCCCAAATCAAGGAGTGGTGGAAAAAAGGAGACTTCTACTCCTCCTGGATTCCGCAGAACTGATTATACCCAGGATTTTCCACCTCTTCCGGGGACATCCAAAACCCCTGATGCCCCAATTTTAAGAACAGAAACCCCTTCTTCATCTGGGCTGTTCTCATTTGATGACATTGTGGACGGTATTCTCAAATACCTCAACATTTCTGATCCTCTGAAAAGCATTGTCCTCACATTGCTTCCGACTGTGAAATCCTTCTTGAAGCAATTGACTTCAAAATGGCCCCTTCTTGCAGCTATCATCTCCTTCGATGGATAATTTTCCAAACGAGGTCGGGGATTTGATCACTGTTCTACAGTGGAATTGTCGAAGTCTTATTCCGAAATTAGATTCGTTCAAGTATTTAGTCCATAACAATAATTGCGATGCATTTGCCCTCTGTGAAACATGGCTCTCTTCAGAAATTGATCTCCCTTTTTTTGATTTTAACATTATTCGATTGGATCGTGAGGATTCACGTGGAGGAGGGGTACTTTTGGGGATCAAAAAGTGCCATTCCTTCTATAGAGTGAATCTTCCCGAATTCTCCGGTATTGAAGTTGTCGCATGTCAGGCTACCATTAAAGGTAAGAGCCTTTGTATTGCTTCTGTATATATTGCTCCTAGAGTCTCTGTTAATCGCAAACAACTTTTCGACATATGTGCGGTACTTCCCGCTCCATGGTTGATCATGGGAGATTTTAACTCCCACGGTACAGGCTGGGGGGAGCTGTACGATGATAACCGTTCTACTTTGATTTATGATCTCTGCGACAACTTCAACATGACAATACTTAACAATGGAGAAGTAACACTGGTTTGGCTGGTCCATCCTCGAATGGTAGCAGATTAGACCTCACCTTTTGCTCCAATTCACTATCGTTGGATTGCACTTGGCATGTAATCCAGGATCCGCACGGTAGTGATCATCTGCCGATCAAAATTTCGATTGCCAGTGGGTTCAACTCGTCAGAATCCGTTAACGTCGCGTATGATCTAACCCGTAACATTGATTGGACTAAGTTCCAATCCGCGATAGACGATACAGTATCGTCAGTGGAAGAGCTTCCGCCGTTGGAGGAATATAATTTCCTCTCTAATCTCATTGTCGACAGCGCACTTCAAGCTCAAACACGACCGGTGCCGCGATCGTCTATTCGTAAGAAAACACCATCGCTCTGGTGGGATCAACAATGCACGGAGGTTTACCGTAAAAAGTCCGACGCGTTTAAACTTTTTCGGAAACGCGGAACACGCGAGCATTTCGACGCATACACATCTCTTGAACGCGAACTCAAGAGCCTCATCAAGGCCAAAAAACGGGGTTACTGGCGGCAGTTTGTAGACGGATTGTCGCGCGAAACGTCTATGAATACGCTTTGGAGTACGGCGCGAAGAATGCGTAACCGGTCTACTAACAACGAAAGCGAGGAATGCTCGGGTCAATGGATTCTTAAATTCGCGCGAAAAGTGTGTCCGGATTCCGTGCCGTCGCAGTTGATTCCTCGCGAAACCGCGAATTCGGTAGACGAAATCAGTCAGCCTTTTTCAATGGTGGAACTTTCACTCGCTCTCCTTTCGTGTGGCAATTCTGCCCCGGGATCTGATAGAATCAAGTTCAACTTGCTGAAAAACCTCCCAGACGTCGCTAAGAGGCGCATGTTGAACTTGTACAATCAGTTCTTGGAGCTCAATATTGTTCCCGACGATTGGAGACGAGTAAGGGTGATAGCCATTAAAAAGCCTGATAAACCCGCGTCGGATCACAATTCGTATCGGCCCATCGCGATGCTGTCGTGTATTCGGAAATTGATGGAGAAAATGATCCTTTTTCGCCTCGACAAATGGGTTGAGACGAACCACCTTCTTTCAGATACTCAATTTGGTTTCCGTAGGGGTAAGGGAACGAACGACTGTCTCGCGTTGCTTTCCTCGGAAATTCAGTTAGCTTTTGCTAAGAAAGAGCAAATGGCTTCTGTGTTCTTGGATATTAAGGGGGCTTTTGATTCAGTATCCGTTGAAGTTCTTTCAGAGAAACTCCACGCTTGTGGATTGTCTCCATTAATGAATAATTTTTTGTACAATTTGCTGTCAGAAAAACATATGAGCTTTTCTCATGGAAACTCTACAGCTTTTCGATTTAGCTACATGGGTCTCCCCCAAGGCTCATGTTTAAGCCCCCTTTTGTACAATTTCTACGTTAGAGAAATTGACAATTGTCTTAATGACAATTGCACGTTGAGACAACTTGCAGATGACGGCGTAGTGTCTATCACAGGGCCAAAAGAGGTTGACCTGCAAGGACCCTTACAGGATACCTTGGACAATTTGTCTACTTGGGCTATTCAGCTAGGTATCGAATTCTCCACGGAGAAAACTGAGTTGGTCGTTTTTTCTAGGAAGCATAGCCCAGCACAACCGAAGCTTCAACTTTTGGGTAAACCGATCACTCATTCCATGTCCTTTAAATATCTTGGGGTCTGGTTCGATTCCAAATGCACCTGGAGATCCCACATTGAGTATCTGAGACGAAAATGCCAACTAAGGATCAATTTCCTTCGATCAATTACCGGAACGTGGTGGGGAGCCCATCCACAAGATCTTCTGACGTTGTACCGGACAACGATTTTATCGGTTTTAGAGTACGGTAGTTTTTGCTTCCAGTCAGCAGCTAAAACGCATATCATCAAGCTGGAACGGATCCAGTATCGTTGTCTTCGTATCGCGTTAGGATGCATGCACTCGACTCATACTATGAGTCTCGAAGTGCTGGCGGGCATGTTGCCACTATCCGTCCGTTTTTCAGAGTTATCTCTGAGGCTCCTCACCCGTTGCGAAGTAATGAACCCACTGGTGATCGAAAATTTTGAGAAGCTTCTGGAGCTAAATCCTCAAACATGTTTTATGACTTTGTACTACCTATATTTAACACAGGATGTCAGCCCTTCAAGAAATATTCCCAATCGTGTAATATTCTCCGATTTCGGCAATTCAGTGAATTTTGATTTATCTATGACGCAGGAAATTCGCGGAATTCCAGAGCATCATCGTTCTATGATTGCTCCGTCATTATACGCTGCAAAGTTTGGCCATGTTGATTCTGCAAGAACGTTTTTCACAGATGGATCTCTAATAGAGGAGTCCGCTGGTTTTGGTGTATTTAATGAATTTCATAGCGGCTCTCGAAAACTTGAAGCTCCTTGTTCTGTGTATGTGGCTGAACTGGCAGCAATTCACTACACTTTGGAAACTATTGCTTCACTTCTTCCAGACCACTACTTTATTTTTACGGATAGTCTCAGTTCTGTCGAGGCTATCCGTTCCATTTGGCCGGTAAAGCACTTCTCGTATTTTCTCTTGAAAATACGAGAACTGCTTAGTACTTTATCCGTGCGCTCTTTCATCATCACCTTCGCGTGGGTCCCTTCGCATTGCTCAATTTTGGGCAATGAGAAGGCGGATTCACTTGCGAAGGTGGGCGCTATGGAAGGCGACATTTATGATCGACAGATCGCCTATAGTGAATTTTTCTCTATTTATCGTCAGCAGTCGCTCGTTAGCTGGCAACATCAATGGAGTGAAGGGAGCTTGGGACGATGGCTACATTCAATTATCCCTAAGGTGTCGAAGTTTGCATGGTTCAAAGGGTTGGACTTGAGTCGAGACTTCATACGCGTGATGTCTCGTCTCATGTCCAATCACTATTGTCTAAACGCTCACTTGTTCCGTGTGGGGTTGGGAGACAGCAATCTCTGTGAATGTGGACAAGGTTACCAGGACGCTGATCACATCCTTTGGTCTTGTGCGGAGTATCGTGGAGTCAGATCACATTTTTATGATTCCCTTCGGGCTCGAGGTAGACAACCTAATGTTCCAGTTCGGGATATTTTGGCTAGGCGCGATCTGGAGTTTATGAAACTCATATATGTTTACTTTAAGGATATTAACCTTAGATTGTAAGTTTGATTAACCTTGTGTTTAGTTTGTATTTTGTACGTGTGGGTTTTTTTTTTCAATGTTTGTTTTCAAGATGAATAGAAATAATTTCATGCTTTAGGATTAATTAAATAGTTGTATCGTAAACCACATTTCAAACCTCCTTCTTCCCTTTTCCCATCCAAAAAATTGTAAATCTCCACTAACCTCGAGACAACCGCGAGTACTCGGTCCAGTTCCTTTAACTTTAAATTTAAGACAGTAATAATGTATAACGCAAAGAATAACTCGGCTCTGTAAAGTTTATTCGATTGAGCCTGTACAAATAAAGTAATTATATAAATTTATTTATTCAATCTCCTGAATATCAAATTTTCCTGATAATTAAACTTCAAAAAATGCGAAGCAATTTCATATGAAAATAAATACTAGTCACGAGATTTCCAGAACCAGAAAATTACAAACAGTCCATCATGGTAAATTGAGAGCTGGTAGCTCACTGATTTTGCATATGAGCGATCCGCTCATCTCAAATTCATGCATCCTTTTTAAGGAGCGTCCATAATCGTATTTAAGGAAAGTTCACACAAAACTGCTCGTGTAGAATTTGTCTGTTATCAGTACACTCAGTAAAACTAAAAATAAATATTTTTTTAAGCATTGGATTTTCAGTTTAACGAATCAAAACGCTACGATGTTTAAAGTCCGACGTTTCAGTCTTTGGACTTGACCTTCTTGATGGGATATAAAATTGAACCATCTTCCGTTCAGCACACAAAGTTTTACGATCTACTAGAACCCCTGGATCGAAACCCAAACACAATTTATAATTATTCAAGACCTTTAAAAATCCAGACTTTACAGAAGTTTTCGATGCATCTCTGAAGCTATTGGTACAGCCTTAGAGCACCCGCACCAATGCGTTGCTATTCCTGCTGCTAGTTTGACAACTTTAGCCATTGCTATTTTAGTTGGCAATCACGATTGTGAATTTACGTTTTCGGCTTTCGCACCGATAGTGCTAAACTTATCGTTGAACTTCGAACTGAAATTGATTACAGAGTTTCGTGATTGTTTTTTTTTCGACAATATTGATATACCTAACCACGAAGACTGAAGATTGAAGGTTAAGATCTAACTACAGACCCAGGTACCGTTAAACGGGGTATCTTTGATAATGATTACCCGCATTTGATAGTATAATGTAAAGATTAAATTTACTCGTTGCGCTTTTTCCAAATTAGAAACATTGGTTCCATATTGTAGCTTAGGGTATTTCCGTTTATATTTAAATAGTTTTTATATAGTATGTGTTACATATTTTACAAACATATCAAAAAACAATTTTCGCCTGTTTGAAAAAGCACTCAAACCATCACCTATGAAATGTATTTCCGATATAGCCATCACAAATTCAATGTGGTATTCTTATTGCTTATGATGTTTTCTGATTATATACTCATTCAAAGCTTCATATTCAAAGAACTAAATTGTTTGAGTTTCAACCATAAAGTTCGGCCACAAAACTAAAAAAAATTGTACAAATGCTTTAATTTTCTTTAAACATATTACTGACGAACTGACTCTTGGATCCTCAGTACTTGTTTTAAAAATATAAAATTTGAAAAACATTCATTGCTGTTAATATTATTTAGAATATACTTTAAAAAACTATCAATGTTACCCCGTTTTACGGTACTCAAGAAACGGTCCTCCGGAACATCCGAATAGCCTTGTTGTGATGATACAAGAATGAATTTGAATCTGGGAACAGCATGCGCACACTGGTGGTCACGAAACTGTCCTCTGGGAGAGCCGGAACATCCATAAAAGTGGTCAATTCGTAAAAATGATCGAAATATCGATCTTCGTATGCTCATCTTATTAAAGTTGCACACCAAAATGCATAAAGGCATTTTCGGATGCCCATCTGGATTACTAGATTACATATTTTAGCTTGTGAATATATAAAAAAAAAACTTTGAAACCTTTAAGAAGTTCTGATTGACTGATTGATCAAGGGCTTCAGGGCAGTTCCATTAAATTCAGGAAAATTTAAGCTTAATGACCTATGAGAAAGTTACATGAACTTCGGGTACGTTCTGAAAATGTTAGAGCAGTTCCATGAATATCAGGAAAACTGTGAAAACTTGAGGGACGTTCCTAAAACTTTAGGTTCGTTTCGAGAACTTTATGGTAGTTCCATTTATTTCAGTAAAATAGAGGAAACCGTCATGAAGTTTCGAAAATTTAAGGATAGTAAAAAAACTTCAGGGAATGAACATAAAAACATTAAGAAAGCTACACAGAAGATCCATGTTTAAAGGGAAGTTTAAAGTACTTCTGGGCAGTTCCATTAATTTCTGAACAATTCCAGGAAAATCATCAGGAGAACATAAGGGAAGTTCCGTAAACGTCAGGAAATAATAGAGATCTTCAGGAGAGTCTGAGGAATGAAAAGAAGTACTGAGAGTTCCAGGAAGTTTCATAGGCAAATTGCGCAACAAAAGAAAAGTTCCGCAAAATTTCTGGAAATTTTTGTGAACTTCAGGCAAACTTCAGGATTTTAAAGTGGTTGCAAAAGCTTCAGGAAACTGCAGGACTTTTTAAGAAAATTTGAGAAATTCAGGGATATCCAGAGAACTTTAGGGAAGTCATGATAATTTCAGAGATGTAACTTGAGGAAAATTGACATTTTAAAGAACTTCCAAGTACCTCAAAGAAGTTAAACTAGAGAGCTTTAGGGAATTTCAGAGATATTAACCAATAGCTTCATAACTTCGAGAAATTCGAGACTTTCAGTTCGAAAATTTGTATGCGTAAGCTTCGATAAAATCCGGTCAATTCAATAAAATTCAGAAAAACTTCGGGATTTTTTTTTACAGTTCTTTTAAGTTCAGGGTAGTACCAAGAACTTCAATAGAATTGAGAGTACTTCAGGAATGAAAAATAAATAAATAAATAAATAAACTAATTTCATGGAAATTGAAGAATGTTTAAGAAGTTCCAAGAACCTCAGGGAATTTCCGAAACTTCATCAAAGTACCATTTTACGATCATTTTAAGGGAGTTCCATGGTTTTAAATGCAGTTAAAAGAACTGCAAAAAAAAATGCAGGAACTTCAGCACCGATCAAATTATGTTCAAGAAAATCGCGAGATCTTTTAAAATGTTCAGAAATCTTCAAGAACGTCTAGAGACCTTCAGAGAAGTATATAAATTTTTGGTAGTTTCATTATATTTTGAAAAGTACTCGGAACTTCGTTGATGATTAGAGATCTTCATAGGGGAAATGACGGCTTCGGCATGACAGACTATTTTCGGCAACCCAAATTGAAACACTATTTTCACTGGATTTTCTTACGAAAACACTTCGCTGAATGCCTGCAAACGATTCTTTATGCTTTCAGCTTCAATTTGACTATATTTTTACCACTGAGGAAAAGCAATCTAGCAGGGTTTTCTTGAAATGAAACACACGCTCTACAAATTGTAGCTGATTTCGAGTTGCCGATAATAGAACAGCAGATTTACATGCAGTTCAAATGGAACGGTTGCCGAAGAAAAACTGGTTGCCGACAATACTCGCTCTCACTAGAGAAGATTGGAGCTTTGTAAAAGCGTTTCAAAACAATTTTTGACAATTCTTTCGACTGAAAATGTTAGAGCAGCTGGCAGCAAAATATTGTAAACAAACCAATACTGCATATGTGTGCGTTCCATAGAGAAAAAGGCTATAGAAAGAAGGTCGCTGCTTAGGTTGCCGAGAATACGTAAATTCCCCTATCACTTTCATTTATTTAAGGAAAATTGCAGAATATTTCAAGGAATTATGGGATATTTCAATAAATTTTTATAAATATGATTAAAATTATCGGAACAATAGATAAATTAATGAACTTCAGGAAAGATTGAAAACCTCAGGGAAGTCCAAAAAAACTAGGATTTTTACGCGAATTGACTACTTTTGTGGATGTTCAAAATCTTCCAGAGAATCACACCTGATTGCATATGCTAGTCCTAGATCCTAGTTCATACATGTAGCTTCAGAATAAGTAAATCGTGAAGCTCTTGAATCTGTTTTATCACTTTCACGCATGGTTCGGACCTCCCGAAAGACCGGGTTGTAGCCAGCAGAGTTCGCATGCTGGTCCCAGATCCTAATTCATTAATGTAGCATCAAAATAAGTGATTTAAAAAAATACGTCAAAGCCGACTACAAGCAGCTTCCGGGACAGGAGTTTTATACGGCAAAAGGAAGGGGAAAGGTAGCAGATGTTTTCAAGCACATGAAACTGTCAAAGTTCGCAAAGAAATATCTGGTTTGGCAAGCCATCTGTACCTGTGGCTTGAAAAGCAGCATTTTCATAGCTTCCGGGACTGTCAACCAAGAAATTTACGTGAAAGAGTGTTTGAATAAACGTCTGCTGCCTTTCCTGAAGAAACACGGTTGTTCCGTACTGTTTTGGCCGGATTTGGCATCTTGCCATTACGGTAAAAAGGCCATGGAGTGGTACGCCGCCAACAACGTGCAGGTGGTTCCCAAGGACAAGAACCCTCCCAACACGCCAGAGCTCCGCCCAATTGAGAAATACTGGGCTATTGTCAAGCGGAACCTAAAGAAGACCAAAAAACTGCTAAGGGCGAGCAGCAGTTCAAGGCAAACTGGCTTTCTGCGGCGAAGAAGGTGGACAAGGTGGCTGTACAAAATCTGATGGCAGGGGTCAAGCGTAAGGCCCGGCAATTCGGATTTGGAAAAGCGGAAGCCTAACTGAATATTTTTCCTGAATTTTATACTAATTGAACTTGAAAAAGAAATTTAATTTGATTTTTTAAATAAACGATTTCACCGATTTACACGCGTTTTCCCTTGACCAAATTTTGACCGTATCACCCTTTAGACCACTCTGAGGTTCTCTAATCTATCTTGAAGTTCTCGTTATTCTTCTGAGGATGTTTCTGGATTTACCCTGAAATCAATGAAACTGTCCTGAAAATCTCTAAGTTACCCGACGTTTTCTGCAATTCAACTTGAATTTATTGGAGTTTCTGTGAAGTTTCAGACATGTTTTTTTGAGTTATTTTAACCTCCCTGGTGTTCTCTAAACTTTTTAATTTTTTAAACTTCTTGAAATTTCACGCTATTTTCTACCTTAAAATTCTCGAAATACATTTGAAGCTCTCATAACTTTCCGTGAATTTTCCAAATTTTCCTGATTTTCATGGCACTATTTTGAAGTTCGCAGAACAACCACAAAGTTCACGTAAATTGCCTTAAAATCTTTACACGCATTTGAAATAATTTGAAATCTATAAACTTCTGATAAGTTCCTGGAACAGTTCTTGAAATTTTCCTGACATTTATGGAACTGCCCTGAGACCTAATAATAAGAATCTTAAAACTTTCCCGTTGTTCTGGATGTTCTGAAGTTCTCAGAGCTATCCAGAAGTTATCAGAAGTTCCTTGAAATTCTCAGAATTACCATAAAATTATCAAAACTATGATTCCCGCAATATTTCTGATGTGAAGGAGATGCTTAAATAACCCAAACAAAAAACACGTTTTGATTCTTCAAAAAATATTGAAGTAAAATATAGAAAACCTAAGTAATGTTTTTTTTTGTATTTTTCCACTAAAATTTACGTGTAGAAACATGTTTGTTTCGAGTCAAAACAAAACTCTTGATGATGTAGCATCAGGGCTGGTAGCCATCACTGCTGTCAAAAATAGTGATTTTAGTGACCATGTTGAAGAAATATGTGACTTAATAGTGGCTCATAGTTGTAAAAATAGTGACTAAAAAGTGACCCTGAATTGAATTATAAATAAATTTTATTGAAAACTCTTAGGAATTTCTGAGGAGCACAACTTCTGTGAATTTCAAAGGAAAATTCCAAGGGCATTCTGAGGATAATTTCATAAAGTTTGTGGAAGAAAACAAAATCGGAGCATAAGTCTTTGGATCTTTTTTTTTTGAAAATACTAAAAGAAGTATTACAATCAAATCGGAGAATAACTCCAGGACATCTTCAAAGGAATTCGGAAAATAAATTCAGGAGAGTTTGCCAAACAAATTATGAGAATAAATCTAAGGAATTTGTGAGTAGAAATTCTTAGGAGACTTTCAATATGAGTAGAATTCCAAGGGAAGGAGTGAGATTCAAAAGAAAATCTGAAATGAATTCAATGAATATTCTGATGATCTTTCCAAAGGGTGTCTTATTGTGGAGGATTTCAAGGTAATTTCAAAGAAAACAAAAAAAAAATTAATTAGGAGGATAGCTTCATCTAAATTTCCAATGAATATGGAATGTTCATTCTAAGAACTTTATAGGACTTCCTAAAGTTTCCTTAATTTTTCTAACGATCATGAATCACTTCTAAAGGTTTAACAATTCGCTGAAGTTCTCTAAACTTCTCTAAACTTTATGTGACTTCTCTAATGTTAACGGAACTGATCTTGGGTTCTCTGTTCTTATCTGAAATTCTTAAAACTGCTCTAACGTTTTTGCAGTTCTAATGAAGCTTGTTGTACTGCGCTGAATTTAATTGAACCGTCCTTAAAATGTTTAAGCTTCAGTGAACTTCTGAACTTATGCGAAGATCTCTATTAAATGTTAAACGTCTCTGAGGTTATCTGCAAATCTGGGAACTGGTTTAAATTTCCCACTAATTTTCTGAAACTAATGGAACTGACCTCTCCCTGAAATTCCAGCAATTTTCGGAGCTTACTAAACTTCTTTCAAATGCTCCCGCATTTTGCTAATTTTCATAACAATTCCTGAAGTTCGCGGATCTCCTCTTAAGCTCCATAGATTTCTATGAAGTTCTCGAAATGTTTCTGAAGACCACTGTCCTTCTGTGAAGTTTTCGAAAAACTCTATTTCTGGAGCGAAATAATTAATATAGTTTTATGATTTTCACTGAAGTTGTCATGATTTTTCTGAAGTTCATGAAACTTCCATTAAATTATCGACACTAATTTAAAGCTTTTTTCAATAGTCTAGACTACCTAAACGATTATTGAATTTCTTTAAAGCTCTCTAGACAGCCCTGAATTGATCAGTATATTTTGAGAACTCGTAACTTTACTGAAATTAATTGATTTGCCTTGAAGTTTCGACAATTTTTCATAAGTATTCTAACCACTAAAATGGTCACTTATTTTCTTTACCTGAAGTTCTCTAAATGTGTTTAATAATCCGGCAAATTTTCTGATTTATATATTCAAAATTCCCTGGCGTTTTTGGATCAATCATAGAATTCTTGGAATACCCCATAACTCCATGGAACTCCTTGTAAGTCTCTGCAAGTTTGCTTAAGTTAATTGGATTATTTTGAAGCTATCTGATCGTCCTCAAAGTACTCGGAACTTCACTGAATATCATGAAATTATCTTAATTCTAAGTTCTCTGGAATTTCTGGAAGATATTTATCACTGCTTTCTCATTTTTTTTTTAAATTAATGGAACTTTGTTGATATGCTCTGATCAACTTAGCTAAATTTTCGCATTTTTAAAAGTTCTTTAAATATCCATGACATAACATCTTTTCTTGAAATTATTTGAACTGCCCTTTGATTCCTAATCTGTCTTGATGTTCTCGAAGCTTCCATAAAGCTCTTAATTCTATTGAAGATAAATTTCCCTGATATTCTTTGGACTTCTGCTAAGTTCCTGAAATATTTCTGAAGTTTTCATAAATTCTTTGATGGTCTCTGTACTTCCCTGAAATTGTCGGAACATCTTAAGGGTTCTCAATTTTTCTAAACAATTGTAGATATTTAAACTGCTCCAAAAAGTCTGAATTAAAGTTATGAGAACTGCTCTTAAGATCTGAAATTCCCCAAAGATCTCTAGATCTAGCTTTTCTGAGGTGCTTAGAACTTCTTAAAAAATTGCACAATAACCCTCAAGGTTTCTATACTTCTCAAGTTCTCTTAACATCTGTGATGTGCTCTGAAATTCTAGGAGCTTCATAAAAGTTCCTGAAAATATTCAGATGTTAAAGAAAACCAATTTGAGGATCATAAAAGTTCCAGTAAGTTCCCCATAATTTCAGTGTGTTAACTTCCCTTATCTTCCCGCAGTTTGTTTATGGAGCTTCACTGAAATTTTCAGCATTTCCTTTCATTCCTCAGAACTGCTTCAAAGTTCCTACAATTGTTGTGAAGTTAATGGGACTGCAATGAAGATCTCTAATCTTTCATTAAGTCAATTACGAACTTGAAATAAATCATTTAAAGTTTTCCTTAATTCAGGCACTTTGAAAATGTTCAATATCTTGAACTTGTACATGGAATACGAAACTACACGACATTGAATATTTTTAGATTTTGGGCTTACTCAAATTAAGTACGTTTTTTTAAACTTTATTGAAGTGAGAAATTATATAAGTGCTAAACTTCAACATTCAATGGACTTGATTCTACAGTTGTTTCTTTAAAACTGATTGCCATGTCTTAAAAAAGTTTGGGTTAATAACTGTTGTTTTTGATCTTCCCGAAAAAGCATATTTTGAACGCATTTTAAAAATAGCTTTCTTATTATTCGCCTTGATTTAATCCGTTAAAGTTCTGGAAAAACCTGGAAAACTCAGGAAATTTTATTTAGAAAAATGAGTACACACCCTGTAGATAGAGAAAGAAGATTAAACGTAACAAAGCAAAGAATGATCAATCTTGAAATAAATTCACGCAAAAAAAGTTGAAAATAGTGACTGATTACAAGAAAAAGTAACTTTAGTAACTTGACCTTAAAAAAAGAGACTTTTTAGTGACTGGCTTGAAAAAAGTGACCAAGTCACTAAAAAGTGACTCACTACCAGCACTGGGTAGAGTACATATTTTGACATGTAATTTAATTTAATAATCCGATCCAGAAAATTGCCAACTGGGATTGAACCCAGGCCTATAACGCTAACCACTACACCACCGGCGCCGCTCCATTTTTTTCTATCTCATCATGAAAAAAAGTTGGATTCTAAACAAATTCGAAAGGTGGATTTGAGTCCAAAATTTTGAGAGAAATGAGATGAGATTTTTGATATTTGTTTCTTATATTTTTAGAAGCATCAAAACATTTTTTTTCGTGACTGTAAGCAGGGCCAGATGTTTGAAAAAACAACTACATAGCAGCGGGAAAACTGCACGAAGGAAAAGTTCTGGTTGTGGCTTACTTTTTCCGAAAATTATTCGTTTGTGTTCCAGGACAGCGTACAAGGGGTTCACAACAATAACCTGCAGGCAACTATCCGCCCATTTGCCGCCTATTTCTTGGAGCGAGGAAAGGTTGTTCCTTTAACACTCCGACCATGATGCCTCCGGTAAAATGTGGAACGGAAAATTGGCAATGTTTGAAACATCATAGCTCATTTATTTTAAAACTTGTTGTCTTGAAAATTCAATACATCCCAAATGACAACTGTCGTTTTCTGTCGATAAGTGAGGGCGTCGTTGAAATTCGAAAAAAGTAGGGGCATTTTGGAAAATTTTCATTTAATGATTTCAACTGCAAAAAACGCAAAATTGGCAACAATAGAGAAAAATCACATTTTTGCATTTGGTTTGATTTGTTTTTGTTTATTATAGACCCTTTAAATTGTGACTCAGGTCTTTCTTGTTACAGAGTTTAAGAAAATGCACTTCCAATATATTATCACCAAGGAATCAAAAATATCTCCAAATGACAAAATGACAAGTGATCAACGAACCGAATGATAATGCTATGTCAGAAGTGGAAAGCAATAATGATATTATCTTCTTCCTTCTTTTTCATGACAAGCAGCCCGTGCGACACAGCTCACTTGGAGCGGTAGAAGGAAATGAGCAAGCTGCTTCACGAAGTAAAGCCGAAGATGATGCACGTGTGTTAATGGGATTTTTTTTGTTATGTCTTTTCTTGATTCAGATCAAGCTATGTCCTCGTCCATGTATATTGCAACAAAGCAGGCAAGCAATATATCATTATCCTTCTACCACTCGGATCGGATCGAGCTATGTTACAAAGCGAGCTTGTCATAGTAGTCGTAGCAACCGTTTTGTCTGTATCGTTGGTTGCTTTATGTGTTTGGATTCGCTGATTATTATCCTTCTAGCACTCCGATCGAGCTATGTTACAGAGCGAGTTTGTCATGGTAGTCGTTGTTATATGGTATTCTCTGCATCTCATTCGGCCTGAAACATCATCTCTGGGGGTCTCTTTGTGGTGCTGGCGGGATCACGGTTATAGGTTACACCTGCTGAATGATAGCGATGGGTCATGCTGTCTCTGGGGCCTCTTCAGTGTGTTGTCGGGGTAGCAGTTGCTGGTTACACCTTGTTTCTTGCAGAATCTCCATCGGATTTTCAGGATTTTCAGGGCCAGTAGTATCAAGCCGCAGTCATGATTACTAGTAGCTTCCACTCGTGTTGCGTGTGGTACCCAGTGTGAACCTCCTGGTTCTCGATGACGGTGACCTGCTGATCACCAATTTGCTTTACCTCCTGGTCTTTCGACTCAGAGTTTCCCATATTGTGGTTGTCCGAGAACTGATGTAGTAAGACTGGTGCCATTGAGGGACTCCTCGCGGTATTTTATAGGTCTATTTTGTTCACCAAGCAATGCCATCATATTGCATCTATCAGCAAAATTTCTTTGAAGAACTCGAACACTATTTTTGCTCGAGCGTTATCGTCAGCTAGGGCCTCTCTCATATTGGGTTGAAGTCCGATTTTTCTTCTTTCGTCATCATATCCTGGACAGTCAACGATTATGTGTTTTATGGAAAGTGTTTGGTTGCATTTGTTACATTTTGGTGGATCATTTTTTTTTTCGAGTATGTATGAGTGGATGAGTTTGGTGTGACCAATTCTCAGTCTAGTTAGTATTACATCGTTTTTGCGGTTTCCTGTGAATACCTCCTTGAAGGGTGCGATGGTATTTTTAACCTCTCTTAGTTTATTATTTCTTATTGATCTCCATTTGAATTGCCATATCAGGGTGTCTACTCAATCCAAGGAATCAAATTCCCTGAGTTTTCCAGGTTTTTCCAGGTTGGATGAAAAAAATTCCAAGTACATACAAATTATACACATTATTATTTTATCGAACCCCCCTGTTTGCTGGTGTTCACACTGCTTGCACATGTCGAAAGAACTGTCAATTTAGATTTCAAAACAAAACTGTATCAGGAATCAAAAGTAAATACTTCCATCATGAATTACCGGAAAATTGCTCTAGTTTCGGCAGACGTATTTGCTTTTATTATTTTAAATAAAATGAGAAAGAGAAGGTGAACTTTGTGGAGTAGGAAATGGTTGCTCAGGAGGAACACCGGCAAGGATTTGGCTCATCTTGTCCATCAAGAGCTGCGATATGAAGATGAAAATGGATTTCAAAACTTCGCCAGGATGTCGATACCAACTTTAGACAATCTAGTGGGAAAAGTTCTCACTAGATATACATGATTACTTGAGTTCTGAAAATTTCTGTTAACAACTCAATTCTGCAAGGTCTTCAAACCTTCTGACGTCCCTGAAGTTTTGTTTCTGTTCTCCGGTAAAATTTCCTTAAAAATCAAAAATCTTTCCTGACAATCTGCAAATGTCTCAGTAGTTCTACAGATTTCTTTGAAGTTCTGTGTGTTCTTCAGAAGTTCAGCAAATTTTCCTAAAAACCTACAAAGTTCCTGAATCCCTGAAGATTTAAGATCCTTGAAGATCAACAATTAGCTCTGATGTTCACAACATTTCTAATAATCTACAAACTTCTCGAAAGTTCTGTAATTTTCTCTGCAGATTTTCATGATTCAAAAATATCTGCAAATATCTCTGAACATCTATACAATTTTCCAAAGAATTAAAAGATTATCTAGAAATTTTTGAACTTTCCGGAAGTTTTAGGAAGTATTCTGAAGTTTTTCTAATTTTTCTGAAGCTGTGCAAATATCTCTAAAGATCAGCGAACTTACCTGATGTTCTGTGAATGTCTTTCAAAATCCAAGAACCGCAGTAAAATTCTGAAAATTTATTTAAACATCTGCTAATTTTTGAGTAGATTTACGACCTACCCGCTGAACTTTTCTTAAGTTCCTAAAATTTATTTCAAATTCTGTAAAGTTTTCTGAAGTACTGTATTTCTGCTCTTAAGATCTACGAATTGCCCTGAAGTTCAATAAATTTCACAGTAGATCTCCGAACTGTTCTAAAGTTATTTAAATTTCTTTGTGGATTCTTGATCTAAAGATCGGCGAACTTTCCCGAAAATCTGCGAGTTTTGCTGAAGTTTTGCAAATTTTTCTAAAAACGTACGAATTTTCTGACGTTCTACATACTTCTCTTAAGGTCTACGGACTTCTCTGAAGTTCTTTAGATTTATCTATTTCCGACTTCCATGGAGTTCTGCAAAATATTGTACTTTTGTACTTCGCTGCGATTTGTTTTTGGAATTGAGGTGCTTTTCTGACATTTAACGAATTTTTCTGAAGATCTCACATTTGTGTGAAACTGTGAAACTTTCCGTCAAATTCCTGCAAATATCTTTAAAGTTCTGTAAAGTTGTCTTAAGCTCCGTAGCTCTATTCCCAAGATCTACAAAAAAAAAACTTGAGGCTCCATAAATTTCTCAGTAGATCTGCAAACTTCTCTGATGTTTTGTAAATTCCTCTAGGGTTACTCTGAAGATTTGAAAATTTCCTTGAATATTACCTAAAGTTGTCAAAATTTATCAGAAAATATTTGAGCTTCCTTGAAGTTCTAAATGTCTCTCTCAAGATCTACAAATTTTCCTGAAATCGTGTAAATATTTATTTTTTTAAATCCCTGAAGTTCTGCAATTTTTACTGAAGATCCATTAACATTTCTGAGATTCTTGTGATTTTTTCAGAAGTCCTGTGATTTTTTTTCAAAGTTCTGTAGCTTCGTTCTGAAGATCTACGAACTTTTGTGATGTTGAATAATGTTTCGAGGATCTCCAAACTTCTGTGAAATACATTATATTTCACTGTAGATTCTTGGACTTGTCTGAAGTTATGCGAATTTCCCTGAAGATTTGTAAAATTTCGCTTATAGTTTTACAAATTGATTTGAAATTATTTTTGCTTGCTTGAAGTTTTGAAAATTTCTTTGAACATTTTTCTGAAGATCTACGACCTCTCTTGTGATTTTGTTTTTATGAATTTCTGTTAATAACTTTTAATTTGTTTGTAGTTCTGTTCTCAAGATCTACGAACTACCCTGAAGCTCAACAAATTTCTCAGTAGATCTCCGACCCTCTCTGAAGCTCAAAAACAAATTCTATGTTGGGTCTCAGACCTGCTGTCTGGCATGCTTATTCTTATACAATACATGCTTCGTATGTTTCCTTTTGACGGTTGCCAGTCTCTCTTTTTCGGCTGTTTCCTTTTTACGACGATTTTGATCCTCCACATACAAATCAGCGAAGAGCGAGCGTGACAAGACTCTCTGAATGAACTTGTCTCGTTCGCACACGTTGTCTTAGCTGTCAGATGCTAGTGTCCTTAAGAAACGTTTCGAGAAACTGAACGAAAAATTTCTTTTGAATTACGAATGAAGTGATAATTGGAAAATTCCCTGAGTGGAACCAAAATTCCCTGAATATTCCAGGTTTTTCCAGAAAAAATAAAATTCCCTGTAAATTTGCTGCGTGATAGTGCTTAGTTCGAGTGCGCGTTTCGCTTCAATGTCAGCTTTTTCATTTCCAGGGATTCCAATGTGAATCGGTATCTAGCAGAAAGTGATGGAAGTTCCATTATCTGATGCTTCGTTATAGAGTTTGACAATTTCATCTTTGGTGCTGGATTTTATCTTCTTCCTTTCCAAATTGGAGATCTTATGTTCCACGAAACGATGCTGTTTTCTTTGTGTGTTTGCATGTTTGTGAGTAAGTTCCGGGTTCGGATCCAGGGTTGCATTTCATCATCATTTTGTTGCCATGATTCGTCTTAACCAGAGTTCACGTATTCCAAATTTTCGCATGGCTCCTTAGGTTTGCTTCCTTTCTTTTTCCTTGGAGGCGATGGTGCAGGATTTTCATAGCTTCTGGGGTGCTTTGTAGCCGTAGAGTTTCAGGGTTTGTTCGAGCTTGGTGTTACTCTCTTTGAGTTTCTCCAGCTCTTTCTCTGCTTTTCTTCTTGATGGGCGTGTAGTGTCTGTTCAAATTTTTTGCTCGCTGTTTCGAACTTTTCTTCCATTGATTTTATTTTATCTTCGTTTGTGCGGATAACGATTTCCATATCTTCTTTGTATTTTTTTTTCTACTTAGAATTGCTTATTCATACTCAATTTGAGCGTCTCGGCGTACGTTTTCTTCTATTCGTAAGTTGCTTCATCTTTTCCTCTATTTCTTGGTTATTTTTCGTTTTTATAACATCTGCAAACGAGGTTCTGTTCTCGTTTTCCACTATTTTCTTTGACTCCCAAAAGGGTATGTTCCTATCCACTTTCACTTTGATGATTACCATTTCCTTTTTTAGCACCGGGCACCCTTTGAAGAATGCGCCATGTGCGCCTTCACAATTCACACATTTTTCCTGGTTGTCACATGAGTTATGGGGTCTCCACACTTACTACACTTTTCCCGCTATTGCTGTTCTTTCAATGTGACCAAAAAAACACAAAACATCTCAACGGGGATGGATACCACGGCCTTGTTTCGAGTATCGCATAACCCAGTTTGACTTCTTTGGGGGGAGTTGTGCCTTTCACAATGAGAACGAAAATTCACGTACAGATTTTGCGTTCGTCACGCATTGTCACTATTTGCTTAACTTCAACAACTCCTTGTCCTAACAAACTTTCCAATAGGTCAGCATCACAATCATTCTTCTTATCGAGGCAAGCGGGGGAAACTGATATTACTCATCTGGGTGAATGTTGATCAAGTGTGTTTATTACGTACTTGAGATGGAATGATCCATAGGCAGTCTTGTAAGCGGCCACCATAGTCGACACATTTTCTGAGATAGGTAATCGACTGCCTTTGCTTCCGACACTTGCAACACAAGCTATCAAATAACAGCACCAAACTAAAATGACATATGCATTTTAGTTTTTCTCATTATAAGAGCTGCTGATGTTGTGCTTGTGTGTTTAATTTACACCAAATTGAGGAATTAGAACGAAATCACACATGTCATATGACAGTTATTTCATCATTTTCTTTTTGCTCAAATACTGTGTAAGAGAGACGACGGTAGAGCATGAGAGTACGAATATATACAGACAGTCGCGCAAGACAACGGAGCGAGTGTAGTAAAACACGTCAACCGTTTCAACCCCTGTCCATAGGTGCTATTTGAGTTTTTTGCCCACTGTGCGTTGCCTGTTTAGACTTGCATGATGTTTTGTAACATCGATAAACATTACTCGAAAAGCGTTAGTTGCTTATGGAAAATTGTCTACTTGAATGTTAAAATAAATTATTCTTTATAAGAACCAAAAAGAATATTCCGAATAATTCAGAAAACTTTCACATACATGCAAAACTATGTTTAATTAATTTACTATAATATGAAATACCTTAACATTTCAAATGGCTGCTATCAATAATAATAATAATCAACGAAAACTAACTACTGAAAATTGTTAAAATGTCAAAATAATTCCGCATGAGCTAGATGTTGTTAGTTTTAAGTCTTTTATGAACACAACTCAAA
The DNA here is from genome assembly GCF_037179485.1 of Ochlerotatus camptorhynchus. Lineage (NCBI taxonomy): Eukaryota > Metazoa > Arthropoda > Insecta > Diptera > Culicidae > Ochlerotatus > Ochlerotatus camptorhynchus. The sequence continues at coordinate 5,395,412 of NW_027040849.1, forward strand.
GGTGATTCTGTAGACGACGGCAACCCCTGCAACTTACTTACACATTAGCAACCGCAGCCATCAGTTCTGAAGAGAGTGGCAACTAAGCTAGGTGGATACATTTCAGTAAACTCAAAAACAGTTTTTAGCTATTAAAAAACACTCTCCGGTAGCCAACGACTGGCTTGTAAGATAGTAATGACTCGTTTTAGCAGATTTAATTACCATTCACCTGAAAGTAGCCGTTCGATGAAGTACTAGAGTTCCGTTGATTTGAACGACAATCCATTAATCACACACACACACACGGAAGCTAAATCCTTAGCACTCGAAATCAGTTTAGTATAGCAAACAAAGCGTGTTGTGTGTTTGAACAGTGAAGAATATTTGGAAAATCATACAACTTTCGGTGTTCAGTGATGAAGCCCACGTAGGTGTTCTATTATTATTTTTCGATAGATAAGATAAGATAAGATAAGATATACAATCAAACTGATATGCCACCATCTTTGCAGATTTGACAGATAGTCTGCCAAGTCTGCTTAGATGGTGGCCATTGGAGATTATAGAGATTGCTGACGTTTATCGTACGCACACTACGTCACGTATACGTATACGCAAAATGTTTTCATCGGGCTTAATTGCGGAAAATTTTCCCGATGAAAACAAATCACTGACACAATCATACTTTAGCAATCTCTATGATCTCGGCAGAAGTTTGATCGGATGGAAAGGGTCTAATACTATTGTCCTTCGCACGTTGGCTTCATCAATAACGAAAAATGTAAAAAATTTCCATAAATTCCCACCAAAAACGTGAGTGCGAAACCACAAATCGAAAAGCAACACACGGCCGTGGTACTCTGAACGTGTTCATCTGTATGATGGTGTGCGTAGAGGTGGATGGCGGATGGATGGATATCGTGGCACAGTCAGTGTGAGTGGGATGAAGGAAGTTATGCGAGATGGCTTTTTCGGCGTTCGAGTAAAAGAAATCAAAAAAACGATCACTTACCTCTTCGCTGGCCGATTTGTCGTGTCGTGGGGGCGTTGCCGGGGACGCTTGACTCAGTAGATCCGGCAGGACACTGCTCGTGCGCTGACCTGGCGTTCCTAAACTGCTGTTTTCACCGCCGCGGTTCTGCTGGGAACGAATCGAGTTCGATGAAAAGAAAAGAAGAATTTTAGAACAATTCAATTCGCCGGAACATTCGATGGAAATTGTATAACGAAACAGAAACAATTTTTGACTACGAATTGGTTTTGAGGTTAGGTCTGATGACATAAGAAGATCAAAAGGAACAGAAAACAAAAATACTTCGATTCAAACCACGAATCTCTAAAACGGGGGAAGAATTGGTGAATTATTACTCTCGATTTTTTTTTTCCGTACTAAGTTGGATTAGTTGCAAATAAGCGGTGTGGTGGTAGGGGGAGGGTCGTGAAATTTCGATTAGTTTTAAAAGAAAAAAAAACTTAAGCGTAATGGTGTGAAAGGGGTAGGTAATTCCCGAATTTAGTAAAAGAAGGAAATGTGGTTTTAGTAGAACGAAAAGAACAGAATTAGAAAAATCGAACAATTGGTAATTTGTTTCCAGCACAAACACAGCGCGCGCTCGCACAATCCAGGAGGTTATTGGCGATGTTTTTTTATTTGTTTATTGGTTTGTCAATCAAAGCGAAAAGAGTTGTGGTAGAGGTAGGCAAATCCAAACAAACAAACTTGGAAGCGAAGAAAAAGTCCTGTTAAAAAGCGTAACAAATCTGTTTTTCTTATTTTCGTTTGGCGATAGTTTGAGTTTCTTTCATCCGTTTTTTTTTTTATTTCATGGCAGATCTGTTGTCAACTTTTGTCATACAAATGGTAAAAGGTTTGCATCGATATTGAATAGTGATTTAAATGAAATTGGTAAATCCATCAACTGAAATTCAGTGTTTATTTCGTAGGGCCAGTGTTGGAGGTGTAGTTTATCAAAGTGGAGAAAGCACGGCGACCGATGAGTTGTTCACTTTTTGACACTACTTTTTCCCTGGTTAAAGTGTACATTTTACCTCAAGTTGTTGCTATTTGCTGTTGTTAGTGGTGCCACACATACACATAGATTTGGTTAGTAATTGTTTTTCGAGCATCATTCCAATTAATCACAATCAATAGATACAAATACACTATGTACAGATATGGGGTTTATATACACATTTTATCGTACTGATGAAAGACGAATGGGATTTCTTTCAAGTAGAAAGTTTTTATTAGAATTCTATTTATTGAATATTTCAACTATTGCAGTACTAGATCATCGCAGAAAAAGAAGTATTTATCATGTCATTTATTGTAGGGGACGACGGGGAAAACGGCCACCCTTAGATTTAAGTAAAATTTAACCAACGCTGTATAAAATTTCCGCGACAAATTTAGTGAATATTAATCTTTAGAGTACTTTCCCTAATACATAATATTGAGCTTTATAAAATTTCATTTTAGAAAATGATGTTTTATCACGAAAAAAAAAATCTAAATAATAAAAGAAAAAAATCATGCAGGGTAAGGTAGGCAACCCCTAGGGGAAAGACGGCCACGTGGAATATCACATGATCCTGGCTATATAAAAGGTTACTGTCACAGACAAAATTTCACAGTAGATCAAGGCGGATTGGTTAGGAAACAGTAGTACAGAATTGTTTCACTATGCGGCGCTAATGTGCAAATCAATATACCGTATAAAATGTATCTTGAGATCTTTACTATTTTTTTTCCTTGATTTTGTTTTCCGTCGATCTTGTTTTCCGTGCTGAGCACCAATGCTACCGACGCCAGGGAGGCAGCTCCCACACCTGGACCCTACCTATCGACCCATCAACTCATGAACCGGGGACCAACGGCTTTGCTTCCCTTCCGAAGGCAGGCGTGATCAGAGATATTATGCCTCAAAACATCCCGGCGGCGCCGACTGGGATTGAACCCAGGCCTGCTGGGGTGAGAGGCAATCACGCTTACCACTACACCACCGGCGCCACTATCATTACTATTTGGAAAGTGTCCGTCTTCGAGAAAGTTGTTGAAATGACCAATGTCTTCTAATTTGTGGCTTGGTTAGTTCAGAATTATCTCATTACGCGACACTACTCTGCGTGTGAACTTCACGTAGATGTCCTGGTTTCGTAGATGGTGAGGATTTCAAGATATAGCTTATAAATACCGTAAGTTCACATGTACACTAGCGTCCCATAGTGAGAGAGTTCCAAATTTACCTGTTCACCATCACCATTTGGAATGCCTTTTATCATCTTACTTATAATGTTTCAGAAGCTTCTTAGAAATGTTTTCGAAAAAAGCCTGATATATTTCAAAAACGAAATATTGTTATTTACTGCATTCAGTTTCAACCTTGAGGCTTCACACAACCCAACCAAAGGTGGCCGTCTTACCCCGATACAAGTCAAACTATAACAGCTTTTGTAATGCCACCTAATTTAAAGAATTTTTTATCCGCTGTAAGTGCATCGAACCGACTTATGTTTTCCTAATAGTAACGCTACTTTTACACGTTAAATTATATAATAGCTCCCCTACAATATGAGTATCAAAATTCATGACTTTACAGCAGGAGACTGTTTATCATAATTTTGTGATCATCCGATGGAATGATGAATTCTGATACCCATATTGTAGGGGTTTCTTCCCAAACACTTCTATGGCCACAAGAAGCCCAACGGGAGCCTGCTCCGGAATGGTCGTTTCGGGGACAATCCGTCAAATGACCACACAATTATGATAAACGGTCTTCTGCTGTAAATTCATGAATTTTGATATCCATATTGTAGGGGTTTATTCCTAAACCTCTGGAACATTATACAGGAAATCCGGATTACCGGGAACCAGACGATTCCGGATGAACATTGTTGGCAATGTCTAGAAAGAGGATAAGTTTCTGAATCCGATGAAGCCAAAATATTCAAAATCAGTCAAAATTGACCGCAGTTGCAAGCATTTCAATTTTGTGGGAACCCGGGTACCCTTGTCGAGCTCCTAAAGGGTAAACAATGTCAGGACCCCCCCCCCCCCTTTCAAAGTCCCTTGCTGCAATATGAAATCTTTTTTCATGAAAAGTTGTCTCTCCATGAGTTCTAAGATGTCACTGAATTCTGGTTTCCAGTCGTGAAAATAATTGTATAATTTCTTAACTTGAAATCTGAAAAGGTACCCGGGTACCCTGTCGATCACATAACGGTTAAATATATTTTCGTTCTGTTTACTCCGGGTTTGAACAACAAATGCTGATTTAAAAGTGCAGTAAACAATACAAATAACTCGATAAAGCTCCAGTACTAAATCTCCAGAAGCCACATTAACAGCTGCAGTTTAGCATTTCTCGATACCTTTCCCCGTCTGAATAAACGGATTCCGGCGACAAAGGTTCGTGAGTCAACTCAAAAATTTAATCGCCAATCTACCGAGGTGGGTGGTCGAACCTAAGTTGAAGGTAGTTCGTGATTTGCCATTTTCGAGCAGTTGGTTTAATTACATTACTAATTTCAAACAGAATCTCATTTTTTGACAATCGATATTAAACTGCACCTGGAGGCCAGAAGGGATTATTGGATACTGCAGCAGGATGAAATAGAACTTTTGGATCTGGAGAATTGGAGTCAGGCGGCAGAAGATAAGGGTCCACCTTTGCCAGATACCAATCAATGGTTACCTCAGCCAGAGGTAGAAGACGAGCAGCAGACCCAGTGCCTCTTTTGAGCAGCAGAAGAATTCAATTTCATCGCCAAACATAATGGTAAGACTCTCAACTCAATTCGTGATTCCGTGGATTTGCAGATAAATCCAATTCCCTTTCCACTTTAGGAGTACGAATTCCCTGTCGGTGAGAGGACAGTACCAAGATGTTCTACAACCCGGAAAGTTGATAAAACCTTGAAAAAACTATGCGTTGTCGTTGTGTTGTTATGATTTCAAATAAAAGTCGATGTTGTTTACTTTCCTAACATTGTACTTTATATACTATGACAATTCAAATTTCTCATTTTTAAAACGTTAAATTTTACTACAACTGAGCAAAATTTACTCAGTTCGTTTTTTTTTTTTTTTTCGTTAACCAGAACTGAGTAGAAGATGCTTTGAATTTGACAGATGCATTCATTACTCAAAAGTGAGTAACAATGGGTTGACTCACTTTAGAGTAGTTCCACTTTTACCGAAAGTGAGTTAATTTTTTAAGTTTAACGCACGCACGGACGTGTCCGCAGTGTAAAGTTGTTTATTATTTTCCTCTGATACTAATTTTGCCTAACCTAAAAATGTATGGCCAAAATGAGTTTGACAGCGGTTTGTCATAAATTTTCCTCTGATTATGAGTAGTATTCTCCAGCTGCATATGTATTGTATAAAAATTGCATATCAAGAACAACATGTGAAAAGGACATACAACCTTCTTATGCCCTTCTCTCGCGACCCATATGACACCAACGCAAACCATTAACATTAGCGGGTAGAGGAAGCTTTCTCCTTCCCGATGATGTTGTTGGTTTGCGTGGGCGACCCTCGGTTGGCGAAAAAGGGCCTACAAAGGTTTGTTTACAAAAAGCTTGTATGCCCTTTTCACATGTGGCTCTTGATATGTATTGCTGTAAGAACTGTCAAAATCCTATGAATTTACAGGCTGCATTAGTGTTCGTGAGATTCTGCTTGGAGATACCACACTCTCACGCAGAGTGCCAATACAAACAAACGTGATAATCTCTATTATACCATTCACAGACATAGAAAGTAGTACCATAGACTAACACTAAGACCAGGGGGCCCCGTATAAACAATACTCAATCTTTTGGCTCACGAAGTTCCAGCGCTTCGGTCTCAAGCTAATTGAAGCACCACTCTTTTTCTGTGCAGGAAGGCAGCTTCCACACCTGCGTAGAATATCGCACCCATTCAACAACATACATGGGCCGGGACCAACGGCTTTACTTCCCTTCCGAAGGAAGACGTGACCAGAGATTTTTATGCCTCAGAAAAATCCCACCGACCTCGACTGGGATTGAACCCAGACCCATTGGGGTGAGAAAGCAGTCACGCTTACCACTACACCACCGGCGTCGGCTGTTGAAGCACCACTCGAAACGTAGGAAAATCCAGAAACCCCTAATTAAACTCTGTCAAATTTATAAGACGGATCAAAACAAACATCAAGACAGATTCTAGTACAATAATGGGGTACGCTCATCGATGTTCTTGGGACCAATGGGCTAGTCAAGTAAAGAGCCAATTTAAAATCGTTAATTTCGTATTGATTGATGATAATACCATAGAGGTAACTCTAAGACTAGAAGGTCCCGAAATAACGTGCTCAACTTTTTGGCTCAGCTCTGGTACTCTTTTCGGTCCCAAGCTATTCGATTCACCCCTCGAAACATAGGAAAATCCACTAACCCCTCATTTGATCTATCAAACTTTCATAGCGAATTAAACCAAACATTGTGTAGTACTAGAATTTCAACTAGAATGGGGTATGTTAAACGATTTGCTTGGGACCAATGGGCTAGTCAAGTAAAGAGCCAATTTAAAATCGTTAATTTCGTATTGATTGATGATAATACTCTATGCCCAGGGAAATCGAGAAAATTTCCAACCCGAAAGATGTTCTAGACTGGACCGGGAATCGAACCCACTGCTTCCGACTTGGTGATACCAACCGGTGGAAACTAACGATTTAAAATTGGCTCACTACTTGACTAGCCTATTGGTCCCAAGCAAATCGTTTAACATACCCCATTCTAGTTGAAATTCTAGTACTACACTATGTTTGTTTTGATTCGCTATGAAAGATTGACAGATAAAATGAGGGGTTCGTGGATTTTCCTATGTTTCGAGGGGTGCATCGGATTAGCTTGGGACCGAAGAGAGTACCAGAGCTGAGCCAAAAAGTTAAGCACGTTTCTTCGGGACCTTCTGGTCTTATAGTTACCTCTATGGTGATACCGTGTCTTAACTGACTTGGCTATTCGAGGCCCCATATTAATAAATTGGACACTGGATAAAAATATTTCCCGATTCCTCCGAATTCCGGTGAAAAGCCATCTGCTGTTATCTTATTCTCAGGTAGATAAAAACGGCTAGGAAATGCAAACACCTCTTCTATGGGACTTCGGAGGGAAGCTTCAAAGATTTACAGGAAACTTTCCTAACTGTATTTCTTTTTAATTTCGTTATAATTGCTTATCTTTTGACAGATACGAGTATTTCGTCTTCATCAGTGCCAAGTACTCAACACCACTGATGAAGTCTGCAAGTAGTAGACGAAATACGTATATCTGTTAAAAGATAAGCAAAAAGCTCTTCATAAAAGAATTCCGTTAAGGGGTTCCGCAAAATTAAAAAAAAAAAATGAACTTTCCAAGGATTATTTGAATATTTATGAGATTAAACCCTATGTGGAGGATTTTAAACATTCTATATGATTCTTAAAGCAACTCAGAGGTTTGGCGAAGATCGTCTCTCGTGTCTTATAAATGATTGAATGTGTTTCAACGAATATAAAAAAGGTTTGCAGGAGGACTATGCAAATCGTCCGGGGAAGAATCAAGGTAGTTTGGAGTAGTTTCTTTAACGTTCAAAAGATTCTTAGCGGACTATCATAGGAATCTAGAAAAAAAAACACTCTGAAAATATTATGAAGTTTAGATGAGTGTTTAAAAAATATCTTGAAGACTGAAAAAGGATCAAGAGAAAGTTGTTTTCAACATGTAACGCTTATAGGGTATATATATCATTCATGAGGATACATTCCTATTATGATGTGCTCCAATTAGGGCGTATGGGAATTCCATAGGCCATAATTGTAACACACCAAAATAGGAACGTATAGCTATGACTGGAACATCTACCCTAAGTGGTCCTCCCTTTGCTCAGTCGGTAAAGGCGCAGCTACAAAGCAAGACCATGCTGGAGGTGGCTGAGTTCGATTCCCGGTCCGATCTACGAATTTTTCGGGTTGGGAAATTTCTCGACTTCCTTTTTAATTAATAACTGTGGAAGTGCATCTAGAACACTAAGGTGAGAGCACGCAATAAGCTAATATGCGATAAGAAATAAGCTTGAAATCCGAAGAAGAAGAATCCACCCAATCTGAAGGTTTCTAGAAGAAGTAAGAATATTTTCAGAGGAAGTTCGAAGGACTTCAACGGATAGTTCGAAGGTCTACCAGATTATATGTATAGGGAGGATTTCTAGCGTTTTATAATGTTTCGAGACAATTTGAGTTCTTGTGATAAAAAATCGGAATTTTCTTGAGATAGTTTGAATGTGTATCAAGGAAGCTGTCAGCTGCCAGAAGGACTTTCAAGGTCTTCCAGGCCTTACTTTCAGACAACTTTTGGAGTACTGACAAACTCAAGGAGAACCATACCGCTCAAAAAAAAAAAAAAAAAAAAATCTGGTGCGTTTTGATTTTTCTAAAAATATTGGAAGAATATAAGAAAATCCGGTTTTCCTTCAATTTCTGAGAAAATTTTTGATTTTTGCGGTTTTTTGAGTCCAGCTTTGTGCCATGATGAAAAAACATTTTTACACGTAAATTATCTGGAGAAAAATAGAAAAAAAAAAATGCATTTTTTAGATGTTTGATATCTGTTTCCAATGTTTTTAGAAAAATTAAAACGTATTTTTTATTCGGGGCGGTGAACTCCCCCTTAAGAAGATACACAACAATGGCTATAACATTAGTTCAGAGGGTTTGTAGAAGAGCCTTATACCAAGGAGGAAAACTTCAAAAGTTATTTGCCTATTACGAAGTTCTGAGAAAGAGCTGCCATGGAATGTCCAGAATAGTAACCTTTCTAGTTAAGAAGTTTGACAGGGAATGCGTAGAGGACTGCCAAGGAAAGTTCGGCAAGGGCTTAGCTAGGTCCGAAATAGAGAGGGTGAGGGGGCTAACATTAGTATGATGATGAAGGATAAAACCACGTGCCAATAGACTGAATGCCATTAGGCCGAACGGTATTATGCCCAAGACCCAAGAGGTCACTTAGTCAAATTAGTAATAAGTATTTTTAGAATTTACATGGTGACCAGCAAATCCTGAATAGAAATTTTACGGTTTTCCCGGTTTTTGAAAGTTTTCCCAGTTGTGCGATATACATTTACATGAGGCATTAAATCGACTGCGATTGAGCCTAAAGGATCACTAGGTTAGATGAGTATATAGAAAATATTATCTAAATATTTATCTCATGAAAGTTCTTTAAAATCATTACCCTTCAGTTATTTGTCAAAATTCCTCTAAAATAAATTTTAGAATCTCTCAGGGATTCCGTTGAATTTTTTTTATAACAGCCCAGAGATATTCTATGTGGAACACTCCTAACAAAAATCGTGGAATTCATCCTAAAATTCGACGAACGTTTATTGATTCCTCCATGAGTTCAGTGAAGTTTACTTTCATAATTCGCTTAAATTTTCCTTAGAAATTTTATGCAATTCACTTAAAAAGTCTAGAAATTCTGGTCAAAATTATATTTATTCTTTTCGAACAGCCCCTTGGAATTATCCTCGGAATGCCCATAAAAGGGAACTGAGACTTTCATTGCACAGTGGGCCAGTAATTAAATCTAACCGGGAAAAAATTCTAACGCTCTGGGATTGCATCCAATTTAGTTGACGCCTTCATTGAATTTTATAGAATTAATAAAATGAATTAATTAGGACTACAATTTGGTGGATAAAAATAGTTCAAGTTTTGGCCGCAAAGATGGGTATTTGTATACAATATGTACAACATTTCATGAAATGTATCTGAATTTAACACGATTTATAAGGTAAATTTATATGATATATGACGCTCCATTTATGTGCATCACATTGAACAGAAATTTACACTACTTTTTTGAACCATGTGAAACTTCGTATATATATGTTGTTTGAAGATGTACAGCTTTTACGTCTTGGGCAACATTTCATAAAATTCTACGATCTACAACTTTACCCAAGACAGCAAACCTCTATTTTGTGAAATAAATTTTGGCAAAATCATCAATCAAATGATATTTTTCCGCTCTCATACACTGAGGCAAATAGACTTAAGAATTTCATAAGACTCGACTTATGAACGACAAATATAAATTTTATCGTCTAACATAACGTAGCTCTTATACGCCTTTAGCCATTTCATTTTCTTAAGCGTTGAAAGACGAGTGGTCAACTCACGAGCTTCATAATCTCAATGTCCATGGTTTGGTTCTAGTCTGCTCCGATTTATTATTGTGTTGTCTACATTATTTTTCATAAGGCAAAACAATGAAATTAATACTGATTTCTTGTGGCAAAAATTCAAAAGTGTTTCTTATGAAATTCTTACGTTCTTTTGCCATACACTCTCCATATCACGCGGGATATTGGAACAAAATATCATGCATGATATTGATTTTACAAGCTCCTTTAATATTGCGAGATTACTCACAACATGTAAACCTGACACATAAATGATTCCGTTGCACATCGTTTGCTTAGGAAGAGAAAGTATGGTTTGCTAACTTTCTTTACTTTTCACCGATGGCAGACACGAAGCAACTGCTGCCGGTAGTTTCGGGTTGCATTCGGATGTTAAGCAAAAATCATGAAACTCAAACTCACCACGGTTTGGTTAGAATTGTAGCTGGTGAGCAGTGTTGGCAGATATACCGATTTATATTTATACCGATTTCCGAACTAGATAACAATATACAGATAAAATTAAATAATTAAATTTATTATTGCTTGCCTGCGCTCGAATTTCGAAGGAAATTGTTGAGAGAGACTTGTATCTTTTTGAATACCTCATATTTTTTGAGCCTTCAAAATTCTAAACAATCATCTCTAAAGATGCCTTATGCTTGATACTCTGTCGAATAATGTTTTCATTTCCTTACCGTTTTTGGCTACCCATCAATCGAGAATTAGTCGATGTCTCTTTCCGGTAATTCCTAGGGAATTGAGAAATATTTTTTAAACATTATTTAACTTCCGGAAGTTATTATTCATTTTTAAATTTCCTGAAGTTTCATCCAACTTTCCCTGGAATTTTTTCTTCAGCCTTCGCTTGAATGATTTTTTCATCTTCTCCCGCCAGTTTTTTCAACTTTCCCGGAACTTCAAGGATACTATCAGATTTTTATTGCGGATCCACACTAGCTGCAGGAACATTTAAGAAGTTCTGAAACTTCGGAAAAGTCCAGACTCTTGTGTAAGTTTCGATAAATTAAAGACAGTTCCATTAACTTCTGTTAAAATTCGAAAACCCGGAAATTTCAGAAAAGTCCAGCGAGCTCCAGTGAACTTAAAGAAACATCATAAATATTTTGGAAACTTCACAAGTCCAACGAACTTCAGGGAAAGTTAATGGTTTTCAGGAACTTTAGTGGAGCTCAGGGAATATCAGGACAGATTAATTAATTGCAATGAAATTGCTGAAATAATAGAGGAGTTTCGAGAAACTCAGGCAATTTCCGAAAACTTCAGCAGCAATGTCCTGGGGGCTCATGCAAATTTAGGAAACGTAAGGGAAGTTACTTGAACATTAGATCATTGTGAGAACATTTTATGGGAAGTTCTATGCTTTTTAATGGCAATGTCGATAACTTGTAAAAATTAAAAAAATCGGGAAAATCAGAGAACTTCAATGTTGATGTTACAATAAATTCAAGAAAATTGTGAGAGCACTCAAGAGATTTCGTAATCTTCAAGAAAGTCCAGAGACCTTCAAAGATGATTAGAGATATTCCGGTAGTCTTATTATAATCAGGGAAGTTCCGAGCGCTTCGAGGATAACCAGAGAACTCCAAAACAGCCCCTAATTTCAGGAAAATTACAATAACTTTTCAGGAATTTCGAGGAATTATTATGGAATATTCCTAAGTGCATTTCAGGAATTTTCCGAAAACTTCAAGGAAATTGCGGAGTCTTCATATCAATATCAGGAAAATATCAGGAAGTGTCTCCAGGAAGTTTCTTTCGTCTTCTCCAGGAAGTTCAATTAATTCTTCCAGAAATTTCTTTCGGCTTCTTCTGGAAGTTTGACCATAAGCCAAAGGTTTTTTTTTGTTCGACTTCTATTGGAAGGTTTTTCCAAACTTCTTCTGGCTTTCCCTGGAAATGGCTACTTCTGGAAATTTACTTCCGGTTTCTGAAACTTTTCTGGCATCCTTTGGATGTGACGTCCGATTTTTTTTTCCGATTATTCATTTAAATTTTCGCCACAAGTTTCTTAATTAGTGTCTTGGAAGTTTCCCGGATGTTTTTCCAGCTTTTCTCGAACTTCATCCAGGAGAGTATCTCGTCTTTCTCTGGATGTTTTTTTCAGCTCCTTTCAGAAGCTAATTCAAACATTCCCCGGAATTTTATACCGGAATTTTCCGATCATAGTTCAAAAGCAAAATTTTTGCTTTGATTAACTGCTTTCTCAGTCTTAAAACACTGCAACGACTACGATGTAATCTCCCCGACATTTCGGCCATGCGTTGTGGCTTTTTATGGCAAGGAAAAATATTGTTTGTCGTTATTGTCAATAGTTTAGTCGTTGTTGTGGCTGATTTACCATATTTTGGTTTCATTTATTTAATGATATTAAATTGAAAAAAACAACACTACTTGGTCACAATTTTGATCACCACTTGAGGATAACGATAATTTTAAAAATTAAATTAAAAAAAATAAAGAGTGTTTTAAGACTCAGAAAGCCGTCATACAAAGCAATTCCCCTCAAATCCCAGTCGTCACCATCGTTAAAATTTTCGTTTTCAAAAACGGCAAAAACATAAATAAATAGTAAATACCGATAAATACCGATTTTTAAATACATTTGATATCGATAAGCTTTAAAACAATTTGGCAACGCTGCCGGTGAGTTTTGTTAGCTTGGTATTCGTAGCTACGATATCGCAGCTTCTGTCTACGAAAATCAAGCATCAAATCATTTGATATCTTCCCAACCAGCGTTGCCAGTATTCCAGATTTATCTGGATTTTCCAGATTTTTAGTCGTCTTGCCAGATACACAGACAGACCGCGTATATTTCCAGATTTTTTAAATATGTTCCAGATTTTCCCAGATTTTTTAAACATGTTGCTTTAAAAATATCACTGCAATTGATTTACCATCTAATCAAAAAATTAAAAAGCCAAACTTGCTACTTTAATTATTGAAGTCCATCAACGTTGGACATTATTGGACAAACTTAAGGAGTATGCTGATACGAATCGTGAGAATAATTTCAATGGAAATACATTCTCTGGGAAAACATTTTGGCAAAGTACTTGAGTAATTAGGAAATACTGAGGGGATTTCAAAACAATTCTAACCTTACCTACAAAGCAGTTCAAAAGGAATTATCGGATGAGTCTGAGAAGAGCGTGACGGTTATTCTGAATAGTGTACCAAGGAAATTATTATAAATTTTTTCCCAGAATTTCATAGAGAAAAATAGACACAAAATTGTGCCAATTCTTGGGAATTTTTACCAGTTTGAGGAAATTGTGGAATTAGAGAGTGATTTATAAGAGATTACAAGAGGTAATGCTAAGAACTCTTATAATGTTACTGGAAAAGTTTGGATTATCAAGATTATTTTAGGGGAATATAGAAAAGAAGTATGATGGAATTCTAGGATGATTCAAATGGAACTAAAAAAAGGGCGAACATATCCTGTGAAGAATTCCAAACAAATTCAGACACACAATAAATTTCATGATCTGGGACCCAGGAAAAATATAAACTCCGGAATATAGAATCATTGCAAGATCCTGAGACTTCAAAATGAAGCTATCAGACTTTTATTTTAGTAGTTTAATAAAATTATTCTTTGACATAAAATTATTCCCAATGGTCATGCGAAGTGGAGTGGAATTACCCTTAGTTTAGGTAAGGTGTGTGTGAGTGCCACGATGTTAGACTTTGATTCCCTCTTGGCCTACTGGGTGTGTTGTGTGTTGTATAATGTCAAGAATTAAATTGTTAATCTGATCAATCGCAGGGTAATATTAGAATTATTTAGAACTAATAAAATCTTTAAATTCTGGTACTGCATCAAATAGTAAGGACTACATCTATTATTAGTTTTAAAAAATCGATGCCATCAAATTTGCTTGATTTTTTGCTTCTCATTCTTTTAAATAAGTCCTTAATAAGTTTTTAAATAAAGTTTTAAAAAATAATTCTAAACATATTTTCTGCAGTATTTTATCCACATTCGAGTCCATTTTTGAAACGCTGCGTAATGGACATTTAAACTTTTTGGGCACACTGTGTCAATACTTTTGAACTTTTGAATGATTTCAGCAATGCTAACAAGATATTTGCTTTATATAAATTATGTAAACATGTAATTCATAACCATTCTAGTACTTTAAATAAATTCCAGATGATTATACTGACAGATTTTTACAGGAGATTGGCCCATCGCTTTGATTTCAATAGCATTAAGTTAAAAACTGGATATTTTAAGCATTCCAGATTTTTCCAAATATTATATTTTAACTGGTCCAGATTTTCAAAAAAATTACCTGGCAACGCTGTTCCCAACACCGCTTGCCACTGTTAGGCAGTTTCTGCAGTTTTGCATGAAATATTCATAGGACTGCCAACTGAAGTTCTGTGAGCTTCTTGAAGAGGTTGGAAGGCTTGAATTCATGGAACGGTAGTCAGGCAACGCAGACAAATAATTATTTTAATTATTTTTTTTATTCATTAGCTCTATTTGATTGAAATATAAATACGTAGCTAAAACTATTTGCGATTCGACCATTTAAGGAATTATAATTAACATATTTTCAATTGTTAAAAAAAATCCAATTTGTACATTTTAGTAAATACAATTCTCTTTGTTTTCGAGGTTTTTACAACAATTCAACGAAAATTTTCAGGTAAAAAAAAACAACGGTTAGAAAATAAATGGAGTAACACAAAAACTCAAGTGCCACAAACGTTTTTACTTATTGTGCATGTGACTGAAAACTGATGTGGCGTTTTCGCTGGTAAGACTTGAATTTTCTGTGGTGCCAATGGACATTTTGAAGTCTTAAGTCTCAACTCAGACTCACGAAATTCAGTTTAGTGGAGGCGTGACAATAGCTTAAAATTAATAAACAGTGTTAAAATAACAGTTTTACAATCAAAGCTATTAAAAGATAAAGTTTAACATTTGTCTAACTAATTTAATGACATATACTTTAAATGGATAGCAAAATCAATAAATGTTATTTTGATTGGAATGCCTTTTTTCGGTGACGTTGAAAATAAAACAGTTTTTATTTGCGTAACGCGTTTCGGCTTCCTTTGCTTCAGCCATCATCAGACGCAACTTCTAACTTCGACCTTTTAGCTTAGTCTGTTACAATTAGACAATTTTTATTATAATTGTGACAGCCCAAGTTTAAAGGTCAAAGTAAGTAAATTACGTCTGATGATGACTGAACGATGACGCATTACGCAAATAAATACTGTTTTAATTTCAATGCCACCGGAAAAAAGCCAATCTAATCAAATTAGTACATGTCCACGGTGATTAATCGCAGCCAGTGAAATCAAAAAATGTTTCTATTGATGAGAATAGTTCTTTTCAGGGCGTCACAATATCAGCTTCAATCGACCAACTCGATGCGACGAAGAGACTGCTGGCTTTCTTTTTCTGTTAAAGTCGAACAACTTCGCAGCATGCTAGAACCTCAGTCGGCGTGCACAAACAAATGTTCAATCGCTTGTCTCTCTTTCTCCCGTCGCTCCATTGGCCTTCCTTTCAAGCTTCGGTGAAACGGATGAGCGAAAGAGTGCTCGACTTTGATAGTTTTTTTCTTTCATGAAACACATCAACAGAGGTTTCATGACGTATATGACGGAAAATGAAATAACACATTATTTATCTAAAAAAAATTATCGAAAACGGGACATAACGCATTTTAAACAAATTGAAAGAGCGGTGATAGAGTGTTTGAGAAAACGGAATTGAAAGCCAAAATGAGGTTTCGTTTAACTAGAAAATCGACGTTAGTTTCATTGAAAGCGATGAGCAAAGCAACGACGAGAAGTTCCAAAGCCAGCCTTTCCTTCTAAGCGTCCTGCTTTTTTATTTTCGTTTCTTGCTAATAGTCTAGCTAGGCGTTATAGAAATGAAGCGTCGAACACGTATGTATGAGAGAAACAAAACACGAATTCATTTTAGAGCTTCGAAAATGTAGAGCCCTGGTTCTTTTAATTCTAGATTCTAAATCAAACAAAATTAATTTGAATTTTTTGGAAATGAACTAGCCCGTGGCTTAAAATCTCCTAGATAAAGGTTAAAAAATAAAATTAAATTAAAACTATATTTATAAAAAATGCATATCCAAGTGAAATTGTACAATATACATGGTACACAAATTGAATAATCATAATTTAAATGAAGGATAATTAATGTATTGCTGAACTTCAAATAAGTAATTTTTTAACAGAAATGCTGGGCATTATTTACAACAAAAGATCTTCTAGTTTATTATATTTTTCCACGTGCCACTTATTAGTCATAGCAATATTTTACGTGAGCAGGTTTTGAAATGGACTAGTGCAACAATTTGAATACACTGGTAAAATTTATAATCAAAATAAATCTAGTTCTATGAGTCGATAATGTGCCAGAAATATAAAAAAGTAGTTCAGACACTTGGTTTATTTCAATGTCACAATATCGAAACACAACATTCAGCATATTTCTGTTAGGTTTGAATCATGAAAGCTTCTTAATGTTCCAGAATCTTGCAAATTTCACAATGTTCGGAATATTGGTCTGAGAAATCACATTTTAAAAGTCCTGAACAAAAAAAAAACTTTTCAAATCTTAAAGATTTTTCTTAATCCAGAATAAAAAAAATAAAGTTTCAGAATTTTGCATTTTTTTTCTGTGTTCCATAACATTTATTTGCTTGAATCAACTTGGAGTTTATAAGAAAATGTCTCAAGAATTTCCATAGAATCAAAAAAATAATTCCTCACAGTTCATCTTAGGTATTCCCTTAAGATTTGCTCCATAATACTCTAGAAATTCTCTATAGAATGCTTTTTGATTCGCCCTGCAATTGTCGTAACATTCTTTACAATTATCGTTTCTCTAAAGGATTCTCCTGAAAATATCTCTCCTCTCAGTATTAACTAAGTATTCTTCTAAAATTCCCATGGAATAATCTTCGAAATTCTCGCTATATTCCTTGGAGTGGTTACTTGAAATCGTTGAAATGGTCCTGCAGAATCGCCTAGGAACAACCTAGTATTACTTTGAAATTTACCTCAAAACTTCGTTGGAAATTTCCTAGAAAATCCTAAGAGTTCTTTTTAGTCAGAACAAGTGGTGGCACGAGTACTGGTTTTTAACTTGTTTCCTTAACATTTGATACTTTTCGCAATGACCACAGTGAAGACACACGAAAACAAACTGGCAACCGGAAAAAAATGTCGTGACATTTCTGAACTGGTTTCTGCCAGCGACAGAACATTTTCGCACAAACAAAGCAGACAAGACCAACACGACTTAAATTTAACTCATGAAGAATTTTGCTGATTTCTGCCCAATTACTGCATTTATTTGATGTTTATTATTACATGGAATTAAAAGATAAGAATGAATACTAACCACTAGACTGATGCAAAATTTGACTTTTTCGCTCCACAGTGCTTAAATGGTTTCAAATCGGGTCCTGATTAGCCTCCCAAAGTTACAACTCATTTGGTTAGTAACAGACTTCTCACAAGCCATTTGAAGTTTACATGTAAATTACTACGGGAAATCTCAACTTTTTGTTCATTGCCTTCCAGTATTTTTCCATATTGAGCTGAGAAACAGTTCGATAGCCATTCTTATAGAAAATTTTCTCAGCTACAACTTTGCTCAAGATCGTTTCTATGTAAAACGAGACAGGAAAAAAGTTATTAATTATTTAAGAGATTGGTAAACTTATGACAAGATCAAGCAGCAGCTCAGTAGGCAACACTGTATTTTGCAGTGTGACATAGTAGGCATGATTTTTGTGTCCTATTTAACGCCCCAGAAACACTAATGTTGCCTGCTGAGCATTATCATAAGACATCAGCACATTGAACCATTGATAACTTTCGATCCTTGTATTTAATCAAAAAGAGGTCTTCAGCAAAGTTGTAGCTGGGAAAATTTCCTACAAATACAGTTAAAAGCTTTTGAAGCAGACCGATATGGTGAATTATTAGATAGACATGAACAAAAATCTTGGTTTCACCATAGTAATTCCCATACAAACTTCAAATGGTTTGTGCCATCTCAGTTTCATGTTCATGGGGTTCAAATTTTGAGAGGTTAGTCAGGATCTGATTTGGAATCGTTTAAGTATTGTGGAGCGAAAATTTCAAATTTTGCATCACTCTACTAACCACTCATAAGCAAAAATTATGCATTCAAAGTGTTTGTATGTTACTTTATACGCGAAGTTTGCGATTTTCAGAGTTGGTTGGAAATGCTATCTAACATGAAGCTTTAGTGTGATAATTTATTAGCTAGAGAATGATCTTAAAAGAGGGTAGATAGTTCGGTTAGAGTACGGCAGTATGAAAATTGAATAGAAGTTGAAAATGAGCGAAGGGCCATTAATGCGACAGATCAAGCCAAATGCACACTTTTTGCCTAAACCATACGATGTACGCGGAGATTTGAAATCTGCAGGCAAGAAGTGTGCGTCTGCCTTTGCTCAAATACTGCGTGCGGCTGTGGAATAGTTCTAGCGACGTTTCATTTCGCTCATTTTCAACTTCTATTCAATTTCCATACTGCCGTACTCTAAAGGAACTATGTACCTACCCTCTCCTAAGATCATTCTCTAGCTAATAAATTATCACACTAAAGCTTCATGTTAGATAGCATTTCCAACCAACTCTGAAAAATTATGCGTAAATGAGGGACTTGATAATTTACTGTTACACCCAACCCAAGCTTGCAGCTAAATTTAATTGCAATAAACTATTTGAAAAAGAATGGACTGCGACATTTTTCTGGCTTTCTTGTTTTGCTCTGGACGATGGTTTTGCAAAAAATGTACATTTGCCACCTCTGTCCTTCTGTCTTGGAATGTAACCAGAATTATCTTGCAAATTTATTTTGAATCCTACTCAGGATTTCATTGGAATTCTCTTTAAGTTTCATCTGGAGTCTGGAGTTCATCAGAACTGATTTGAAAGAAGACCTCAGAACTCACTTTCCAAAAAAACATCTTTTGATATTTTCATCTCAATTCCCTTGAAATTATTCCTAGAGATCCTTGTAAATGTTCATCAAATTTATTCATTACAGTTCATAACATTTGAAGCTTTTGCAAGGGCCTTAATTTATTTGAAATCTGAGTTCTTGGAATTCATTCTATGTTCGTGGTCTTGAATATTTCTTTTCATTCCAAATTTATGAAAATTTCTTCAAGTTTGATTTCATGAGATCCAAAATTAAAAAAAAAATAGTTTGAATTTAAAATATGTAGAAATTATCCAACCTTAAAAAAACACAACTCAAGACCAACAATTGAAATGGCCTTAACTCCATTTTGTAAACAAACCTTGTAAGGCCATTTTCTCGCAAACCTAAACCACAATCGGGTAGAGGAGAATTTCCCCTACCTGTTCATTATGTTGGTTTGCCTTTGCGGACTTCGGTTCGCGAGAAAATGGCTTTACAAGGTTTGTTTACAAAATGGAGTTAAGGCCATTTCAATTGTTGGTCTTGAACTTAGAATTTATGTAGTTACTGAAGATAAATGCACTGCATAATTTTTTTTTTTCAAAGAATAAAAGTAACTAAAGAGGAAGTTTATCTTCGTTGTATTATAAGTTCTTTTAAATTTTTTGAAAAGGTTCTCCGGCGTATTTCAATATATTCTATTCTTAAAAGGTGGTTGATAAAGAAATTTGAAAATACCCTGAAGATTCCAGGTTTTTCCAGGATTTTCCAGTAGGGAGTTTTCCAGGTAGTAGCCACCTTGTTATCGTTCAAGCACTGCTTCGAAAAATGCCATACAATTCCAAAGAAATGCGTGATTAATCATAATAACGAGTAATAGCTAACTATTTTTAAAAGTCGATCCGAAGTAGCTCAGCGATGTTCTAGTACTGCAATTTTAAAACATATTCAATGTGAAATTTCCTAGACGGTCCGGTTGGTAATTTCTTTCGTTAGATACACATAAACACACAATGAAAATTCACTTTCACAGCCTTTTTTTTAGTATCACTCGATGTACTAGTTGTTGGTATCACAAGATAAGTTACACACCGAATACAACTTAATCAAATCGCTGGGAAAGAGTTTAATGACAAACAATGAAAGCACACACATAACACAAACAAAACATCAATGTGTAGGATAAGAGGGACAATGATGACGAGGACTGCTGCTGCTGCGGCGCCGCTGCTGTGGGGGATGGAACGGGTGCTTGAATGAGAAATAGCTGAACTTGAAATTCGCCATGAATGGGTGTATAATGAGGGGGACCTGCATCTGAATTCATGCTCGCTTGTTCGGGAAAATTCTTGGTGAAAGTTTGGTTAAAAACAAAAGAAATGCAAAATGAAAAGAATAAGTTTTTCCCTGCCTGAAGGCTGCATTCATCACTTGTTTTTTTTTTTTGTTAGCCACATATGAGGGAAGAAATGGACAATGTGATGGTCATTAGGCATAACTGTAGGGGTGCAGGGGGAGGTATGTTTTCAGCGCGGCATTCTTTATTGTCTGAGGAGAAAAAAAGGATACCGTAGGTGGAACGCAGGAATCAAAGCTTTTACTTTACGGACAAATCCTAGCGGGGCGAAATTCTGTCCTAACTTTCAACCTCCTCCAAAATCAAATTCAAATTTTTCGAAAAACATTGTGACATTAAGCAGGTTTCATCCTCATTCGCGGTGCAATTGGATTTTTCGAGAAATTTGACACACATTCATTTTGGAGGGGGCGGAAATTGCAACTGTTTTTCGACCCCCTCGAGTGCTTCTACCTTGGCAAACTAAATTCCTAGTCCTACAGCGCGCTTCATAACTGATTTCTCGCTTCGTTTTGGGGTTAGAACTTCCGGGCACTCAAACGCGTGTCAGTCTACCGTGGTTTAATTGTCAAAGGAACCGCGCATTGTAGAAAGAGTAGGGAAGGAATCTTTTTACCTGACTGTCGAACAGTTGCTGTCGGGTGGGCGAATTGCGTAAAAAGATGACCGATTCGGTCTTCTCCCGGCGTGGCCGCAGGAAGTCGAGATTCCGTACCGAGGGAGTTATTCCTGGCCTGGGAGTAGGCTGATTGCTGACCCCGCCAGAGAGGCCGGTAGGTCTCGGTGGTGTCCGTGGCCGCGGTTCGTCCCCATCGCCCCGTTTCGTGACGGTAAAGTCCGTCAGGATGGGTTCACCTTTATTGCGATTGCGCGAGAATATGGCACTGGAACGTTGCTGCTGCTGGATGGCACTGGAGGACATTTGCTTGGAACTGGCTCCACTGCTTCCGGGTGTAATCTGCTCGCCAAGGATGGCCGAGTGCCGTTTGGACAGTGGGAAAAAGTCCGAGTTCTCCCGGCGGAATCCCCGGACAAAGTTGAGCGAGAGTTTAGAGTCAGATTCCTGACGTTTGTGAGATTGCGGTGCAAGGAACTGTGGTTGACTGGTGGATGCGGACGTACCGGGACTAGACTTTCCGGGAGATTGCTGTTTGTGGTACTGGCGGGCGAAGATTTCGCTCTTGACCCGTTCCTCCAGGCGGATCTTGTTGTTCATCTCTTCGACTTTCTTCTTCTCGGCAAAGGCCAGGTTTGACATTTTGCTGTTTTCTCGTTCCTTGCGGAGCTTGTCCAGCCCGTTCAGGCGTCCGTGGGAATCGGCCGGCGACGAGGAGGACGACTTATCCGACATGGAGTGGCGTTGCTGGGGCAGTCGCTGTGGACGCTCGTTCGACGGGAAGAACCGCTCAAAGTCCCAATCCCGCAGCAGGACGGCTTCCTCGCTCTCGGACTGGGTCGATCCGGTGGATGCGGACGAGGTCGTGGTCCCGATCGATGAGGTCGATTTGTTATCGTAGTTCTGTGTGGTGATGATGGTGATTGGTTTTTAGAAGCGTTCATGTATGTTCTTCAAAAGTTCGGTCTTATCACAACTACATAGTTTGCGAGGGGGCGGGGGAGCTCTTCCTACTTTGAATACCTAAATCAAATCTTCAAATATGACAGCAATGTAATCGACATTATATGCCAAATTGGGATTTCGGGATCTACAACTGTTTCTAAATGGCAGTTTTTCAGATGTGTGTGTGTTTGAATGCAAAATCTGATGTTTTTTAGAGGTGCGAGCGAAGGTGGATGAAACGGTTACTCAACTATAGATATGCAACAATCAGGAGGCCAAATGTAACAATAGCTGCGCGTCATTTTTCATAATACAGGCTTCAACTGTGATAAAAAAAAAACAACAAACTACAAACGGCGCTAACAATACGGAGCTGCAACAGTAACGGAAAACAAACTGGGGTAATCGCTGTTTTTAATTACAAACCACTACCATTTGTACCACAAAGTTGAACTTGTGTAACACAGATCTGAAAAGATATGATTGATTTGCTTCGGTGTCGTTTCCTTCTCTGTACACAGGCATACCATTAGTTTCATTGGCAACATATTCCACACGCCGCACACACACATACATACATACATACATACATACATACATACAAACATACAAACGGTTTACTATTGTTTGTGGTTTGTATTGGTTGAGATTGATTTTGCTTAGGAATGGAAAACCCTTCTCCGACAGATGTTGTTGGATGAGCAGAGAGCGAAAGAAGAAGAGCACAGGCGTAGAACAGAGATTATTAAGAGGCTATTTATTTTGGTTTTTGGGCAACTGCGTGACGATTAAAGGATAGTTTTATGGTTTTAGTAAACAGGTGAGGTAAAATACGGTGGATGTTGGCGGCGATGGTTTGTTTGGCTATTTAGATCCAATTTATTTGCGAAGCGCATCGTGAACAAGTTTGCTTATTAACTGGAGGTCATTGGAATAAGAGAGCAAAACTGAAAATCGGTAAATCAATCTGAGTTCAATCTGAAAAAGGATATCTAACGAGCGGGAGCGTTGATCGAATGTGAGGTTGCGTTTCTTTTTTTCTTTGGACTTATTCTATTCTCTGTGTATAATAAAACCTTTTTTAAAACTCTATAGCATTGCATATCATAAGTTTAGTATTTTGTTTACTATTTCCTGTTCTACACACTATTTTGAGGCTACTCATTTTTGAGTCAAAAATTAGGGGCTGTTCATCAACTACGAAGACAGTTTTTTTTTTAATTCTTGATCCCCTCCCTCCTCCTCATTCTGCCGTGGATAATTGCCAACCCCACCCTCCGCTAAACTGTCTACGTAGTTTATGAACAGCCCCTTACTCAGTCCAGGCCAAAAAGGGAAGTTACCCAAAAATTGGTAAACATGCTTTTACTCAAATTTGAGTAAACGTGCCTATGGAGGAAATAGCGTAACGGTTACTCAGATTAACTGAGTAAGCCTTACCCATTTTGATGATAAAACGAATACTTAATATATACAATAAATTATTTCGTCCAGGAAGGATATAAAAAAAAAAACATTATGAACGTTATAATTCTGTATTCATTGATACCAACGAACTATTTGTTAGAGTTGTACACCTCAGCTAACTGCTGATAGCTTTCACCATCCTGGTTATTACATAGCTGCTCCATTTTCACTGCTTCACTTCTAAAACATAATTTTAGAGTCACTGCGCAAAAATCGCCTGTTCACAACTTGCGCCATTTTGAACTTAGGAAAAATTGATAGAGCAAAACCAGTTTACTAATTTTTTGACAACTCCATACAGCATGCAAAAGTGAATGCGATTTATCCAGTCACTGAGTAGCCCCACAATAGCGTGTAGTCCTTTTCAGCTGCATGAAAATTGCAAACAAACTAGTAGCGGTAACCTCCATCGAGGATAAAACCCCAATCTCAAATTATCCTCGATTTTGCTAAGTACCATATCGTAGGGGAAATGGCTTAAATACCCCTAATTTGGGCCCATACATAAATTAAGCAATCTTCTAAATTTTCAATAGCGACCTTTTGGCTATCCATTAGTACCGTCCCAATGACGCGCTTCAAAAAGAACTCAGCCAAAACAAATTCTGCTCTGACTACTCTTACACACATATGCACGAGCATCAAATGTAATTTTTCTGACTACACGGCCACTGAGAATAACTCAGAGAGAGAGAGAGTCACTTCTACTCAGAGGTATGGAGAAATTTTTAAAAACTGCAAGAGCTCAGCGCTGAGAAACTGCAGTTAAAAAAAAATCTTATACAACTGAGTAGATGTGGTTCTCTCTGTGTGTTATTCTCTGTGGCCGTGTATGTTTGTGAAATCCGATGCGCTTATTGCTGCAGCTGTTCCGACCGCAGCTACCAAAAAGTTTGTTACGGCTTAGTCCCAATCAACTTCCTGTACAGTCCGATCGGCTGCAACAAATTAATTTGGAAAATTTATACGGATCTTATTAGGGAGGAGGATTGAAAGTGTTGGGATAAATATGAAATCCCACAGCGGACTTTTCCACAACATCATGTTTCCTCTATTTCATGTTGCATGTTTGCCAAGAAATTTGTTGCCTATTCGGAATGGATTATGCTTCTGATTATGCTACTCTTCTGGAGAAACTTCTCGTCGGAAGTACTGTGAATTTCTAGTAGAAAGATCTCGAAATGTATCGACAGTAGTTCTCATAATTTCTCCTCGAAAGTTCTCTGAACTTCTCGTCGGAAATTTTGTGAAGTTCTAATCGGAAGTTCTCTGAATTTTTGGGTGGATGTTATCGGAACTTCTCCTCGGATGTTCGCTAAATTTCTCCAAAGAAGCCTTGAACTTTTTCTTGGAAGACATTTGAACTTTACACAGGCAGTTCTCTGATCTTCTCGTCGGAAGTTCTCTGAACCTCTCCTTGACAGTTATCTGAACTTCTCCTCGAATGTCCTGTGGGTTTATTGTCGGAAGATCTGAGAACTTTTTCTCGGAAATTTTGTGAACTTTTCGTTGGACGTACTATGTGTTGGCAGAGCCAGCAGCTTTCTAATTATGAAGTGAAAAACCAAGCGGGTCTTCACCACTACTATAACCAGTATACTCATCAAAATGTTCTCAACCTAAAAGATAAATGGCTTCTTCCTCATTATGTATCAGCAAACGGTTGACGGAATAAAGACTGCGGAAGGCAATTTATTCACAGAAACTATTTTTTGAAAGCTGATCCGAAACGGAAAGAAGCCATTTCTCTTTTAGGTCGAGCACATTTTGGTGAGTATACTGGTTATGGTAGTGGTGAAGACCTGATTGGTTTCTCACTTCATAATTAGAAAGCTGCTGGCTCTGCCAACACTATGAACTTCTAGTGTCTTAGAAATACTAAGAGCTTCTTGTCGGAAATTCTCTGAATTCTTCGTCAGAAGTTTTCAGAACTTCTTGCCAGAAAATCTCAGATTTGCTCCTCGGAAGTTCTCTGGACTTCTCGTCAGAAGATCTATGAACTTACATACATCACATTTAAGATAAGACATAATCAACAATAGTACACCACAATACTCGGTTTGCAGCTGCCGCTCTCCATCCTCGGTCATGCCCAATGCTCGCTAGATAGCACTCTACCTGGTCCGTCCATCGTGCTCTCTGCGCTCCACGCCTTCTTGTGCCAACCGGATCAGTAGCGAACACCAACTTTGCAGGGTTGTTG
Organism: Ochlerotatus camptorhynchus; assembly: GCF_037179485.1. NCBI lineage: Eukaryota > Metazoa > Arthropoda > Insecta > Diptera > Culicidae > Ochlerotatus > Ochlerotatus camptorhynchus. The sequence continues at coordinate 5,421,166 of NW_027040849.1, forward strand.
TCCGGCATTCTTGCAACATGCCCTGCCCACCGCATCCTTCCGGCTTTGGCCACCTTCTGGATGCTGGGTTCGCCGTAGAGTGCAGCGAGCTCGTGGTTCATTCTTCGCCGCTACTCACCGTTCTCCTGCACACCGCCGAAGATCGTCCTTAGCACACGTCGCTCGAAAACTCCGAGTGCTTGCAGGTCCTCCTCGAGCATAGTCCATGTCTCGTGTCCATAGAGGACCACCGGTATTATAAGCGTTCTGTACATGGTACATTTGGTGCGGGGGTGAATCTTTTTTGACCGTAGTTTCTTCTGGAGCCCGTAGTAGGCCCGACTTCCACTGATGATGCGCCTTCGTATTTCACGACTCACATTGTTTTCAGCCGTCATTAAGGATCCAAGGTAAACGAATTCCTCCACTACCTCGAAAGTATCCCCGTCTATCGTGACATTACTTCCTAGACGAATCCTGTCATGTTCGGTTCCGCCTACTAGCATGTACTTTGTTTTTGACGCACTCACCACCAGTCCGACCTTTGCTGCTTCGTGTTTCAGGCGGGTGCATAGATCTGCCATCGTTCCAAATGTTCTTGCGATGATGTCCATGTCGTCCGCAAAGCACACAAATTGACCGGATTTCGTGAAAATCGTACCCCGGCTGTAGAATCCGTCACCTTGACGCAGTCCCCGGCGAGATTCGAATGAACTGGGTAGTTCACCCGAAACCCTTACGCAGTTTTGCACACCGTCCATCGGATCAGCTTCCCAGGAAAGCCGTTCTCGTCCATGATTTTCCATAGCTCTGTGCGGTCGATACTGTTGTACGCCGCCTTAAAGTCGATGAACAAATGATGCTTTGGGACCTGGTATTCACGGCATTTCTGAATGATTTCCCGTACGGTGAAGATCTGGTCCGTTGTCGATCGGCCTTCAATGGAGCCGGCTTGATAACTTCCCACGAACTCGGTCATTTTAGGTGATAGACGACGGAAGATGATCTGGGATAGCACTTTGTAGGCGGCTTTCAAAATGGTGATCGCTCTGAAGTTCTCACATTCCAAATGGTCGCCTTTCTTGTGAATGGGGCAGATTACCCCCTCCTTCCACTCCTCCGGTAGCTGTTCTGTTTCCCAGATCCTGACTATCATCCGATGCAGGCAGGCATCTCTGAACTTATCGTCGGCTGTTCTCAACTTCTCAACGGCAGTACTCTGAACTTTTCGTCGGAACCTTCAATCTTTGAAATTGGCCCGAAAAGCCTCTGCTCTTACCCTGTCACCCTATGATTTTTCATTTTCATTCTGATGACCCTCTACGCCTGTCCTAAAGTCTCTCTTGATGTATTCTGGGAAATTTTTGAATTTAGTCGTTGACGTTGAAATGTTAAAACGTTGATATTTGTACTTGTACTAGTGTTCATAATTCTGGTAAAAGAGTCTCTGAACTTGCTCGGAAGACTCTCTGATCTTGACTTGATGGTTCTTGAGCTGAAAGTCATCTGAACTTTTTCGAATTATCTGGAGAATCTTCGGACTTGACCTGGAGGCTTGCTGAACTTACTCTGAAGACCCTTGGGACTTGCTCTTGAAAAGTCTTCTGCATTCTCCCTGAAGGCCATTTGAACCTTCTCGGAAGTCTCTCTGGACTTGTTTGGAAGGGTCTAGAAGTTTGACTTGCTCTGAAAGTCTTGAAAGACTTGTGCTAGAAGATCTTCATTATGTTTAAACCCTCTGTACTTGTCCTAGAAAATGATCGATTGATTATGTTGGTCTTCGGGTCCTTCTTGACGGTTCTCCGCACCTCGAGGACTTCTGAATTCATGTCTGCCTTTTCCTGCAAATGGTCTAGACTTATCCCGAATTGACTTATGAAATACGTCATCAGAGCCCTTCAGACAGTGGACTTGCTTCAAACATTCTTAGACCATATTGTTAAGGCCTATTGGAATAGAATGGAATTTTTAAACTGGTTGGTTCTTTTTTATGTTTTTACTGCCCATAATCGCAAGTCAGTCCCATCTGTTAAAAACTGGAAATGAGAAAACGACATTCAAAGATTTTACAAGTTTTCTGATTTGAGACTTATTTTGGATGCATAAATTTAAAAATAAACATACAATGTGATAGAATGCATCTATGTTTACCCAACAATATTGGAAAATATCGTGCAATTTCTATTTTATGGCCAAAATCTGAGTGGGACTGACTTGCGATTACATTTAACGTCAATGAGAAAAATAACCGCAAGTCAGTCACAATTCCATGGCGATGCTGCATTAGTATTGAACAGTAGAAAGATACAATGGTCCCTAAGAACGTTATTGAATATTTCTGGATTTGTTCCGCTGGTTCCAGAGCAATGGCCGGAACATATTCCGGTAAGTATGGGTATTCATCAGACCAGAGCTTTTCATAAACGTCCCAAACCCACCATGCGATAAATAAATTAACATGATAATTCAAAATTAAGATCAATAAGAGCCATGATGAGTGACCAGCACCATGTTGGCCACACCCGGACATGTTCCGGGTATTCCCGGGGAAGTGGTAATAAATCAAAATCCATCAAGCGATACATCAAATCACATGAGAATTCATAGCCATATCCATTGGCGGTCAAACTGAGTATCGTAAGATTTATATTGGCCACATCCGGACAAGTTCCAGATACCGTAGAGGAAGTGGACAAAATTTTAAGCTTAAAACTCATAAAAAATCGCTAAAACGAGCTTGATTTCCATTCTCTGTTGCAAAAACCACATTAATGACAATGAATATCGACAAAATATGCAGCAATGAATTTTCTGAACCTGAAAACTCACCGGTGATTTTTGAGCAGTTGAATTTTGCATCGCATAACTCATAGATGAACAAACTCACGCATGAGATTTGAGTATTTGAGTTTTTCCGAACACTGGTGCTGATGATTCAACGTAACAGGAATCCATGTGTGTAATTCAGATCTTAAAAAAACCTTCGAATAATTCCTTAGGTATCCCGTACGAATTGAGGCGATCTTGTTGAGTACCTTTAATCCACGTAACAGACCTCACCCCACAAAAATCTTGCATTATTGTGAGATTATTTTGAGAAATTAAGCGAGACTCAAAATGACCGAGTTCCAACAATAATATAAAGTTTCATGGAAAACGGAGAAGGTCACGTCTGATGTATTCTACAGTTGGCGTGCAAATACTCAGAGGGGTCCTAGAGTTCCCAAGAGTTCTAAAGGTTGCTGGAGATTGAGAAGTTCGTGGAGCCCTGAGAGGATATGTTATGAATGTTCTCAGAGTGGTGGAATTTCTTGGAGTTCTCAGGAAGACTAGGTGTTGGAGGATTATCCGGAGTTTTTGGAGTTCTGAGCGCTCAAAGTTCGAATAAAGTTCTGACAGAACTTTCAAGTTCCATAAAGTTCAAATAAAGTTCCGACAGAACTTTCAAGTTCCATAAAGTTCCGACAAAACTTTCTTCCCAAGAAGCCAAAAGTTCCATATTCAACAATAAAACCCACTTTCAAGTTCCATACAGTTTCGATGCGTACTCCTAGCAACTTGAAGTTCAAAAAAAAAAGTTCCAAAAAGTATTCCTAAGAAGCCCAATAGTTCGTTAAGTTATGGAAATATTGTTTATATGCTCCTACCGAGTGGGATTGATTTGAGGATAGGTATTAACTCTTCAGTCTTGGTATGGATCGAAAACTTTTTATTTTACTTTCGTTCGCCGTTTCGGTCCATAGTTCCAAATGGAAATATTGAACGTTGTTAGAGCATCAGCATTTTTCGAGGTTCTCAAGAATTGCGAAGATAGCTAACCCAAGTAACATTTCAAGTTTTATAGCGGTTTTATAGCATTCTACAAGTCTTAATCACGGTCTACAGAACCCTCAAAAAACCAAAATTGTTACTTGGGAATGATCGAACAGTTTCGGGAGTTAGGAGGTGGTCCAGATTTTTTTTAAATTCCCGTGGGATTGGAATTTCCCCAAGCCACAAGAATTTGAAACGCTCATGGAGCCACTAGTTCTGGATATTACCGGAATATAATTTAAAGACTTCCAGTATCTAGTTCTTGAATACTAGAAGTTCTAAATCCCCCCATTCTCTGTGAAATCTTGATACTCCAAGAACAGTGTGAAATAAGTTCCTAAAACTTCCGGAACATCAGGAACTCTCAGAAGTTGTATAACTCCCAAAATCCCAACTCTTGAAACTCATCAACCTCTTGAAACCATGGATTAGAAGATACGATGAAGTGCTGAAACGGTGGAATAGCAAAATTTTGACATGAATAAAAAAAAATCTGAACCAAGTTTTTTTTGTTAAAGTGACCTCACCACATTTTGGAACATTCGTGACCTGTCCGGGATCTGATTTGAACTCGTGACTCTTTGCGTGAGAGATATGGATTCTAGCCACCGAGCCTGTCCCCACTTTACGGGCTCTCATGGCAGTGGATCTTCAACATGGACCGGAATCCGCTCTGGGTCATAGCAATAACAAGCAACAGCCCAGAAAGAAAATCTTGGCCATTTGTAAAGGAAACTAGAGTGAGTGACTTCCTTAAATATCGAAAATGTGGATGCTGGACGGGAAACTTTTCCAAACTTGCAACTCCAAAGAACATCAAAAACTCTCAAAACTCCAGAATTGCCGGAGCTTTAGAAACTTCCAATACTAAAGAGAAGAATTTTCGGAACAACAGAACGTCCTGAAGGTGCCGTAAAATCTCGAAATTATCGAGACTTTGAGGGCTCACAGAGTTTGATAGTTCCCGAAGCTTCGAGAGTTTAGGAAGTTTCGCATGATGTTCTCGAAATCACTCTGCCGGATGCTCGAAACGTTCAAGCGCTGCAGGCTCCAAAACGTGTGGTCATTCCGTCTGAATCAACATTATCAGATTCACTTGTGTGTCAAATGGTGAGGTATTTCTATTCTAATTTATCTACGTATTATTATTACAGTTATTAGTGTCCATGGATGCCTGTGAAAATCGGGTCAAATCCGATACAGTTTTCGTCGTAGAGAGGAATCCTTGGAATCACTGAATCCGCAGGCAATTTTAGTAATAGAATTTACGTGCTGTGATGGCTCCTTGCAGTCGTCTAGTAGCGATCATTAAGCTTGCAGATCAGAATATTGTGGGTTCAATCCCAGGCTGCTTCTTATTATAGAAGTCCTCTTAGCATATGCCGGGCTTGTGGTTTGTTGCGATGTATGGAGCTTGGTGGCCTAGTAGCGACCGTTTTTTGTACACTGAGCAAGAGATCTCTAAACAGAAATACATGATTTATCAAATCGTTCAACAAAACGAATCCTACCTCATCCCTTCCGCAAGTACAGAGGACTACTCGGCTTCCAATAAAAGCTTATTGCGCCAACAATTTCCTTCCCTCTCCGCGCCGGAAAAAAACATGAGATCACTAGCATTTGGCACATTGAGGATGAACACTAGCTTTAAGCGTCATATATCGGTTCTCTGTGCAATAACGGCTAACTTGTTAAATCGTTGTTGAATCATGCTCGTCTTCAGGAGTTACTAAAGCTGTTGATTCGTCGGAATACGGGATGCCTTTGAAATCCCTGGCGTTTCAAAAGTTGAGAAAATTTCTACACAGTAAATGTTATGGAATAAGGACTGGTAGAGTAAACATTCAAGTGTGAAAACTTGTTTTTGATTTCACTCAAGCTACACGGCCGCTGAGACTGACTTAGCGAGAGAGTTACTTTTTCTCAAATGTACACATTTAGAAACGATTACCGACTTCCGTAATTTCTACATGCATTTTAATTCATTAGTTTAGCAACAAGGAAAACCTCACCACAATGTCAAGACTCGATTATTTAAACAAGATTGACAGTGTTTAAAAAAAATAAAATTCAGTGAAACAACTTTTGAAATGAGTGTCAAGGTTTCACCGAAGTTCGATAAAAAATTACCGAAGTCGGTAATAATTTCTAAGTGTGTACGACAAATTCCTAAAAACCAAGGTAACTCAACTGGAATGTTACTTGGGATTACTAAACCACCTTCTTTGGTTCAGCATGCGCTCGTAGTATTGCTACACTGATAAAATGATTTTTCATTATTTATCAGCAACCATTTTTGGTTATCAAGTCACACACTCACATTCGCTCCAATTCAGATCGAGAAAACATTAACTTTTCCATAATCATACAAACTAAGGATCTACCAATGGGGTGAAATACTCTACAGAATGATATATGTTATGCAAATAATAATTCAACTTTGGAGGAAACTTAGAACCCTAACCTCAAACTGCGCTAGCACACTACCGAAATGAAGGGTGAAGAGAAAACAGCAAAGTGTTACCGGATAATAATATTTGCAACTTTAGATACTTGAAATATTTCAAAACAAACGCTAACTTAAATGATACAGGTAGAAAAAAGTGGGTGTTTGTGTAAAACTGAATCCAACGAATAATGCAACCGAAAGCACAGTGCCGGTTGTGGAACGAATGCAAATACAGTTTTTTTTTGGTCTAAAAAAAAAAAGTTGGGTGAATAATACAAAGTACACTGAACAAAATCAAGCTCGTAATTCGAAACAGGAACTGTGTGTATCTAAACGTTAAACAAAATATAATATTTTATTTTATTTTTTGAAAATTTGTTTTTCATTACGTTTTGGATCTCGAAATTTTTCCATTTTACATTAAAAATCTGGGAGAAGAGAGCAAATTCAGGAGAGAGAAAAAAGAAAGAAAAAAGAGAAAAAATCTGCTGTTTTAAAGAGACCAACCATCAGTGTTCGGTGAGTGAGTGAGAGAGAGAGAGAGAAAAAGTGGGCGAGGGCGAGTGGATTCTACACTGAAGTGAAGAGAGTGAAGTTGTTTGTTCATTGTGGGTGGTTTATCGGTGGAGTAAATGGTAAGTAACGAAAGTATAAACGGAACTACAAACATGAGAAACCAACAAAAAAATAACTGAAACTAGATAATAAAGAAAATAAAACTATGAGAAACAACAACACAAACTCAGGACAACGAATGAGATGGCGCAACAGTAGAAACGTCACTGTTTTCCACTGTTTGACTTCTAGAGACCAAAAGAACGCGATGAAAATTGTGAGAAAACGAAAGATCGAAAGAAACTTCAAAACTTACCCTCTTGATCAGCGTCCGATCGCTCTGGGCGTCGTCATCGTCCGGCGTGGGTGGCAGTGGCCGGTTCGGAGGTCCACCACTGGGTGGCGAGAGCACACTACTGTTGCTACCGCCGGGTGTCGTGGTCGTCGTCGTAGTCGTCGTCGTCGTCGTCGTCGTGGACGATTGGTTGTTCTGGTCGGACTCGGCCAACACTCCTAGTCCACCGGGCCTATAGGAGAATTCGGGACTGAACATAATGGAACCAAAACAAAGGAAGAAGAAGAAGAAGAAGAAAAAGCGAAACGAAAGAGCAGAAGGGGCCGGGAAGAAGAAAACGGCAAGAAACCAAATGGGAGATGAATGTGAAAGAATAGTAAATGGTCAACGAAAGAAAGGTTAAGAGAAAAAACGGTTTGGTTCGAAAAACCGGAATTTTGATGAAAGTAGGTAAAAAGAAGAAGAAGAAGAAGAAGAAGAGAAGAAGAAGAGAAGAAGAAGAAGAGAAGAAGAAGAAGAGAAGAAGAAGAAGAGAAGAAGAAGAAGAGGACGGACACAAAAAGATGAAATTGTTAGTGATGACATGATGACACAAATGAATCTTAGCTGTTAATTGTTATGAATTCGTTGGATGTTACTTAACTCTTCTGTATATATTACCTATTATGAATTAATATATTAAAACAGAAATATGCTTTGATTTTTGAAGTCTCCTCATCACACATTGATTAAAAGTGCAGGGTTCTAATAATAAAAATTTCAGACTTTATTGAATGAAATAAAATTAAATAAAGATTAAATAAAGTTCTGTATAAAATAAGACGGTAAATTGTTTGAAGCTTATAGAATTCTGCCTAAGATTTTATGGGGCAAATCTAGAGGTCTTAGGAGTTAAGTCCTTAGAACTTATTGGACAACTTCAGAGGCCTTACGGGTTGACTACACAAGGTTTATGCGAGATATTATGGGTTGACTTCAGACACATCTAAAGATTATTCTAGATATCTCGTTAATCAACCTCAATGCTCTAATTATCTTTATTAATCAACTCCGGAGGCCTTACGAGTCATCATTAGAGGAGAGCAGTCCCAGGCCACATAGCGAAACATTAAACACATTTTTGTATTTACCTCTCAGAATTCGCAGAAGCTTCGCATAACTAGGTCAATGAACCAAGTTTGTGCCGGCATTCGGCCATTTTGACTCACGCCTAATCTTTCAAAAGGGCATATTCGCTATTTTTCCATAAATCACAGCACGAAAACGCCTCATTTAATCGAAATGAGGTCTGAGTCAAAGTTGTAACGAACTGGATTTCTTTTCAGAAACCAAAAATACCCTTCCGAATAAAATTTAAATTTATGTAAAAAAAAAAAATACAGTTTATTATAATTTATACATGACCAATCCAGGCCAAATAGGTTAATCAAATAAAAACTTAATTCCGATTTGCATAATTATTATTATTTTAATTAATTAAAAAACTTCTCCGATTTGCATAATTATGTGTTACAGATATTCATTCACAATTTTGAAAAAATCGGTCATTTTAGATCTTTTATTTTTTTTCAAAATGGCGTCTTCGACATTTTTTCAATAAATTGTAGCACTAAAACGTCACTTCTCATCGAAATTCGAAATTAAGTCTGATACAAAGTTGTTAAGAAAAGTATAGTAATTAAAGACTAAAATATCTCAAAAAGTATATCTTCAATATAAACATTTATTTTTTTAATAAAGCTTATGAAAAATACAAAATTTTAGAGTATTTACAACCACTGACGCTTGACAATTGCCAGAAATCGTATAACATCAAGTTCAAATATTTGACCAAAAGTTTTTGCTCAACAATCTTAGTAAATTTTCAAGTGTCCATTATTTAAAATATTTCAAAGGTTTGTATTTTTACGAGTTAAAAAAAAGGAAAATTTAAAAAAAATTAAGATATAATTTTTGAGATATTTGAGTTTTTTTTAAGATTTTACTCAAATTTACTAAATAAAAATACCATGCATATTTTTTTTCAGAAAGAGTTCATTTGTCTCTACAACTTTGTCTCAGACATCATTTCGGTCAGAAGTGATGGATTCGTGCTACAAATTATTATAAAGTTACAAAGACGCAAAATGAAAAAAAAAATTGCAACATCCACAATGGCTGAATTTTTGTAAAAATGTGAATGATTAGCATTAGCATCAGCATTATTGACCGCCCACGGTTGCTACTCTGTTATTACCAGATCAGCTGCAATTACACAGAGAACCAACAGATGATGTTTTTGTAAAAATGTGAATGATTGCCCATAAAAAACAATTATGCAAAGTTTCATGCAAATCGGAGAAAGTCGAGTTCTTCCGATTCGTCAATTGGCCTTGAACTGCTGTTTAAGAAACTTAGCTAGTCCAGGAAACTTTGATGAAGTTGAGAAAATATTCTAGAAGTATAGGAAGCTTTGTAACTAGATGTTCGTAGATAAGAGTTATAGGATATTCGTACACGTTCAGCAAACTTGATACAAATTTAGTGAACTTCCAAACTATTAGGAAAGTTTGTATTAGCTATGGAAACATCGTAGAGCTTTAGGGAGCTTCATAGAGGTGGATAATGGATTTTTTGTTTGTTTGAAAGCTGACCACAAAGGATATTTCAAAATTGATTAAAATTTTAGAACATAAACTTTTAGTAAAATTTATGAACTTCTTTTTCACGTAATTATCCATTTGTCCATTTCAGAAAAGTTAGAAATTTTAATAAGTTTTCAAATAAATATAAGTTTAAAAATCATAAAAATGTAACTTTTATGTTATTAACCGTTTTATTTTTATTTTTTGACGGAAGTTTTTTTATTTTTTTTAAACGCAATACAGTTAATTTCAGAGACTGTACGGTGTAAGTCTAAAAACGTAACGCGGGTAGATCACCTCTCCGTGGTGCGTTACAGTGTAAAATCTACCACATCGGACTCTGTTGAGGGTTATGGGCCTCGTCTTTGGGCGTTTCCGAGCCATTGTTTGCAAAAGTACTAATAGCCTGTTGAGATGCTTAGGAGACCTCGAGAAAAGAATTGACGAACCTCGGATGAGCTCTTCGGAATATCCAAGAGAACCTCCGATGAACATACGAGAACTTTAGGGTAACCTCAGAGTAGTTCAGTGTACTTCAGAGATGTTCGAAGAACTTCAGATAAATAGCGAGAATTTTCGAAATCAAAGTAGAAGTTCAGTGATATTTTCGGGATCTTACAGAAGTTTAGGGCACTTCCAAAAAGACCAGGAACTTTTCGGAAGTTATAAAAAGGAGCCAGGGTATCTTGGAGCTCATTGAGGCATACCTTATTGAAGTTTCCGAAACTTACCAACGAACTTCAAATTTCAGTTTAAAAATCATCCCTTGAAAGATCTCCAAACTTCTAAGAACGTCCTCACGATTAGTTCGATTAACACCTACAAACCAAAAATGCGAGTCGAATTTCTATGAACACCATAGCATTCCAAAGAAGTGCAGCGAAATTCAGAGAAGATCAGGGAATTCTACTGTAATGAACCTCTGAAAGACTCAAAGGAAGCCTTGTAGAATCTAGGAAAGGTTCGCCAGAGACGTCCATGTCAACCTCAACGAAACTCAAGCCAATTTAACCTTTTTTTGGTCTGGAAACATTGTGTATTTTTTTCCTAAAGCATTACCCAAGTAACCAACAAGCCCGCTAATTCGCCTTTTTGCAATATAAGGCTAATATACGTCTAATATAAAGCTTAGCATGCCCTTTGTTAGCCGTGTATCATTATATTGCAAAAAGACGAATTAGCGGGCTTGGTGGTTACCTAGGTAGGAAGGTCAAACAAGTGCAAAGAAATCTGAATGAAGTTTGAGGTACTTAGGTACTTCAAGGAAGCTCAAAGAGCTTCAGAAAAGTCCAAGGAACCCCGGAGAAGTTTGGTATTCTTGAATAGAAACAGGAAACCTCAGAGAATTTTAGTGAACCTTAGAAAAACTCGAGGAATTTCAAATAATTTTAGAAAACCTCAGAGTTCAGTGTAATTTGAGACTGTTTAGGAAACTTCAAAAAGATCAGCGAACTCCAGACATGCTTTCTGGAACATGAGAGAAGTACAATGAACTTCAGAGTAGATCAGGAAACTTTCAAGAAAGTTGTAGGAAACATTATGATTTAGGGAACCTTTTATAAATTAAGTGAATTTCAACCATCTTAAGATCGTCAGTAAACAATATGAAATTATTAGGCACCTTGAAGTTCATTGGAATATTTTTCAAAAAAGATCCACGAAGTTTACCTCAGTTAACAATCATTCATTCGAAGACCTCCAAAAAAATCAGACCATTCCAATGATAAGTTTCGATTTACTTCCATAAAACAAAAACACGAGCCAAATTTCTAATAATATCAGCGAATTTCAGAGAAATTCTGTGAACTTCAGAGGAAGTCTTAACTCATCCCTTAGAAGATCTTCAAACTTCTCATAAAATCGAGAAAATAAGTACAATAAAAAAACCAATTGAATTTTACAGAAGTTCAGCAACGTTGAAAAACTCAAAAAGTCTTAGAGAAGTTCATGAGAAACTCAGAAAGATTCTTCAGAATTGTCTAAGTCAACTTTAATTCAGGGCAATTTTAGTTCAGGAAAATCTCATACAAGCTTTGGAAACTTTTAAGTAAAACAAAAATAATGCCTCAGAGAACTTCAGGAGACATTGTAGAAATTAGAATAATTTCATGGAAACTCAGAAAGTATAGTGTACTTCAGAGCTGCTTATAGCTATTCAGGAACTCGAAAATAATTATAAAAATAAGAGAAGTGCAGTTAAGATGAGAGAATTTCAAAAAAGTTGCAATCAATGGAATTGAAACTCTGGGCACCTTTTCAAGTAAATCTCAACGAAATTGTGTACACTTCCGTAAAGTTTAGGAAACTCTGGTAAAGCACGAAAAAGGGTTCTGAAAGACTCCTGGATCGCGAATGTTTCGATAGATATTTCTCCTTGATTTTTCCAAAAAAATGTCCACAAATTTAACCAAACTTCCACGCTCAGCTAAACATCATTACTTGGAAGATCTGCAAACAAATCAGACCATCCTCATGATGAGTTCAATTTACTGTCTTAAACCAAAAACACAAGGCAAATTTTCAAATAATATCGGCGAATTTTGTAGAAGCGCGGAAAGATTCTTCAGTGACATTCAAGTTAACCGCAACGAGACACAAATGAAACTTAAAATCAGTGTTCACTCAGCTGCCGACAGAAGCAAGCCGCTCTCGATGTGTGTCACGCGATCTTCTGTTTACTCGGCAGCAACCATTTTGAGGTCCTTGTCATTGTTCTTCATGAGCAGTCCTTTCGGTCGATGTGTCGTCGACTTTGGAAAGCAACCGTTTCGTGATAAGTGTGTGAATGATGACTACGTTTTGAGTCCATTGCTGCGATACTGCCATGCAATGAAACCATTGGAAGCGGATCCCGTTCTGATGGAGGAGGCTTATTGGAAAGCGGAAGATAAAGTGTTTATTGTGTTGTACCTTATGAATATATTTTTACGAAGGTTTGTATAGAAGTATCACCGGCTCTGTAAAGTTAATTCGTTTGAGCCTTATTTAATAAATTAGTAAACAACTCAGGGTACTTAAAAGAAGTCCAGAGAAATTCAGAAAAGTTCAGGGAATCTCAGAGAAGGGTTGGACACTTAAAGCAAAAGTAGGAAACCTCACAGAGCTTCAATGAACTTTACAGAAATTCAAGAGAATTAAAATAACTTAAGAATATAGTTTTACGACAGTTTGTATAGTGAAGAAGTATCACCGGCTCTGTAAAGTTAATTCGTTTGAGCCTTATTTAATAAATTAGTAAACAACTCAGAATACTTAGAAGAAGTCCATTGAAATTCAGAAAAGTTCAGGGAATCTCAGAGAAGGTTTGGACACTTAAAGCAAAAATAGGAAACCTCACAGAGCTTCAATGAACTTTACAGAAATTCAAGAGAATTTAAATAGTTTAGTGAACTTCAGAGCTGTTTAGAGAACTTTAAACAGATCATCGAACTCCAGGTAAGTTTTTTGAAACATCAGTTCAGGAAAAATAAAAAAGTTCAGGGAACGTCAAAATAGTTTTAGATACTTTAAATAAAAACAGAAAACCTCATAGGCCTTCCGGATATCATAGAGAAGTTCGAGGAACTTCAAATAGATTAAGTATATTTTTTAACTGCTTTTTAGTATAATTTAGAGGATACTCAATGATCTCCAGACAAAGTTATAAAACGTCTGACACATGTTGGAAATACGAGAAAAGCTTAGTGTATTTTATAAAAGTTTAACGAACCTTCAAGGAATCTCAAGAAAACACTGAAAGCTCAGTGGAAGTTTTGAGAACTCTAGGTAGCTTAAACAAAAAACACGAGTCAAATTTCAAATAACAATGAAGTGAAATTCAGAGCAAGAAACCTCAAAAAGCCTCATAAAAGCTTTGTAGAAGCTCGGAAGGATCCTTCGGTGACGGCCAAGTCAACCGTAACGAAGCTCAAATGAAACTAGAGGTTGTTAGAAGAAAAAGGGTGTAAGTGACTTTGATCGATTTTCCTCATCGACTTTCTCTTTTGATAGCCACAGCTTTATAAAAAGATTTTGCGCTATTTCTGCCACATAGTTTGAAAAAGGAGGTTCTCATCTAGCATCCGGAATAGCAAACGAATCAAGGAATGTATTTGCAGCTGAATTAATAACGAAAGAGAAAGTCGATGAAGAGAATCGATCAAAGTCAGTTATACCCCTTTCTATCTAACCCCCTCACTTAAAAGACGCTCAGGGTACTTAAAAGAAGCCCAGAGAACTTCAGAAAAGTTCAGGGAACCTCAGAGAAGGTTTGGAGTAAAAATAGGAAACCTCACTTCAATGAACTTAACAGAAATTCAGGGAATTTAAAATAACTTCAGGCAACCTCGGAGTTTAGTGAACTTCAGAGCTGTTTAGCTGTTCAGGGAACTTTGAAAAAATCACCGAACTCCAGATAAGTTTTTTGAAACATCAGAGAAAATCAGATAACTTCAGGGAATTTCGAAAAACTTCAAATAGATTAAGTATATGTTTTGATGACAGTTCAGTATCCTTTAGAGATACTCAATGATCTCCAGAGAAAGTTTGAGGAAACGCCTGACACTTTTTGGGAACACAACAACAAATCTTAGTGTATCTCATAGAAGTTTAAAGAACTTCATAGAAATTCAAGGAATCTCAGGAAAATACTGAGAGCTTTATGGAAGTTCCGGGTACTCTACGTAACTAGAAAAAATTACCCAGGAGAGGTGTCAGAACGTAACAATTATAATAATGATCAAACTCTCTGAATAGTAGGATCGTGCTCCAAAATACTCTTTCAGGATATGCAGTATTTTATTGATGGTAAGATACATCTTATAAGACTTCAGGATTTCTAGACTCTTCCAATAAGACCCACTAGACATGGGCCGCAAGATTTCAAGACTTATCCCTTAAGTCCTCTGAAGTTATATCAGTGATCTTACTGGGCATGTTCCACAAATCCACCGGACTTATCCTAAGAGACCTTTATGCGCTAACATATGGAGTCTCTTTAGTAAATCTGTGTTTTTAGAAGACTAGAGTTGATCTATCATTGGAAATAATCCATAAAACCTTAAGACTGAAACCATAGGATTTCTGAAATGATTCCGTAAGGTCGCCTAAGTTGACCCATAAGGCACCATAATAAGACGCATAAGTTCTCTGCAGTTAATAAGGTCCTCAGAAATTGTCCTGAGAAATCTGTATAAGGCGTCTGGATTTAACCTGTTTAAGAGTTGTTAATATATCTGAAGATGACCAAAAATATCTCTGACGTCACCTTAGAAATCAGAGGTTCACTAAAACTTCTCCTGCACTTCTTTGAGATTGTCTGAGTCTTTCAAGGCTAGCTGAACAACAATGGCTGTAGACGCTGTATTGCATTTCCATAATCTTATGTGATTTCTAAGGTTTAAAATTCAGGGAATTTCAGTTCAGTAAACTTCTCTGAACCTTCCCCAACTTCTGTTAAGTTCCCTAGACTTCTAATAAATATAAACCTTCAAATTTATTATGAAAATTGAATAACATATCTGTCATGTTTAGACTTGAGAGCTGTAAAGTATTGTTAGTTCGGATTTCGTAATATATTCTTGTTTCACAATTCTCCTGGTATCTTATAACAGTTTAAGCTAAGGTTTATTGATTTTTCCCGAGTACACGGTCGATCAGACCGTCTCAAAATTGAGTCGAGCCAACTCAATTTCGTCAAAAGTGGATTCACTCAAAAGTGAGTTGAATTTTTCGGGACGATAAAACACTACCGCCATCTGTTGAGTACACTGTCATGGGCAGTACGCTTAACAGATGGCGGAAGTGTGTAAACGTTAAACGCAAGGACATTGACTAAGCGCGCCACAGGCGGCGGTACTAACAACTAAGAAAAAATTGAATTGACCGTTAAATGAAATAAAATCCAGAAGAGTTAAGCAACATCCGTTTCTACATATATATGACCTAACACGATTACCTTGGAACAGACAAACAAATAATGATCACAAATCCTACTTACAGTGGCTTCGGCGGATCGCTGGCCAGCAGCGTACCGTCGTTCCGTGCCCGATCGTTCGGCTCCTCCGGTTCCGAGTCCGAGTCGGAACTCTCGATCGGATCCAGCGGGTTGATCGGCTGCGCGTGGTGATGGTTGTTGTTATTGTTAATACCGATGCCGATGCCGCCGCCGACGCCGCCACTGCTGCTGTTGTTGTTGCCGTTCGGGGCGGCGACGACGACCATGGGCTTACCGCTATTGCTGCTGCTGCCGCCACCACCACCGGATTGCTGGGACTGCTGCCGGTTGTTCCGTGGTGGGGCTTCCGGCTGCGCTTGCTGTGACTGTTGGGAGACGCCCAATTCATTTAGTTGTGCGGCTAACATGTCCAAATCCTATGCGTGGGTAGGAATTGGATTCGTGTGTGTGTGTGTATGTTCGTTTTTTCGGTTTTGTGTGTGTGTGGGTGTACGAATGTTGGTGTTGTGGATCGGTTGGGTTGTGGTGGTGGTGGTGGTGGTGACGTGAGGGCAAGAGGGGGTTGGACGGACAAAAGTGAACCGATTAGGAACTTGTGACTTTATTACAACTGTGAGATTTGACGGCAAACTCTTTTGCTTTGTTTGGCCTGATGAAAAGGGATTTTATTTGGCAAAGGAAAGATCATATTATACGTTTAAGCCAAATAATTTGCAGGAAGCAGTTAATCCAAACTCGGTAAGGCAGTTTAGTTGGATTTGGGAGTTTGCAATGCTTGCTTTTAGCTACTGGAACATTGAATTACAAACAACATTTAAATACGAAAAGCAATGCAACACGAGCAAAAGACGAAAGGGAAAATGGATTAGGTGAGATGAGGATGTTCAAGTGTGATTCGAATGATTTAAAATTGAAAATTTTCAGTGGTGACGTGACCGCCAACAGAAGCATTCCTAACTGATTTCGTTCATTTTTTAAATCATTTCAATGAAGGAAAGATGGGGTGAGATGCATCCCTGCGACAAGATGACTGTTTGCAAATTTTAAATATATTTTCAATGTATTTTCGAGCATTTATCATCAGACACTGCAATATTCCTTGACAGACCCTCGAAAAAGAGATAAAATAGGTATTTTGAATGCCAAAAAGTCATTTTGCACCGGGGGTGCATCTTGCCCCTTTTCACTATGTAGCTTTTATATGTTTCCACGTGCAATGAATGACGAATCGGTTCGTTAGATTTATGGAAAATTTCAGGCGAGTAAAAAGAAACAAGTAGAGGTACAGGTAAGGGTGAGGGGGGGAGGGGAATTGGAAGCTTTTATTGGCGAGAAATGTGGCATCTTGACGGAGGGAAGCGAAATTTCTTCACACGACTCGATGGATTCGGAAACGGAAAAAAGACGGAGAACGAAGCGAAAATTCAATCCCCAATATGCCAGCAGCTGTTTACAGGGTGACAACGAAGCCACGAAGGAGGAAGGGAGGGGGGGGGGGTTAATGGGAATGATGGATCGCGCTACATGTTAAATTGTTACATGAAGCCTTGCGGACCGGGCCCTTCAGATATGGATGGAATGCGACGGCGACGGTGAGATGTAAGTTGCACGGGGAACGAAAATATGTGAGTGGATGTGTAATGGTGGTGGGTGGAATGCATGTTTGGATGTATCTGGAGCGCGAAATTATTTTGGAAGGATTTTAACGGAAGCGAAACGGAATTTTAGATGGCAGCGTGAAATGGTGAGTGTGTCAGTCTGGGTGAGAGGCGAGACTTATTGGGGAAGGACAGCTTTAGCTTTAGCGAAATGTTTTTATCCGATTAGCGTGGTGTAATTGAATTTGTGTGCCTGTCCGGAAAGAGGATTACAATTTGGAGTGGCTTAAAGTTTTATGAAAAGTGATGTGACAACATGAGCAACATGAGGACTGATGAGCAACAGCTCTGTGTAGAAATTTGTTTTGGTAGTAAAATCATTTAGAAAGATAAAGATGGTTGTATCATTCCTTGGATCTCCAAGGTAGAGGTTAAGAGCTCTAGTTAGCGAATTTCTTTGCAAATATAGTAAGGGTCTGATTTGACAACACAACCTTTTTGGACTTATAAGCTTTCCATAAATTTTGATAATTGTAAATCTGATTATCTGATCACACCCCAAGCTTAACGAGTATCCGGAAAATCTAAGAAAAATATGACAGAGGATTTGGAGATAATAAAAGTGCAGCTAAAGGCGGAAAACAACTCCGCGCGGTGCATTGAACCACTTGCACAGTGGTCCAGAATGGGAGTTTAACCGGAATAGTTCTTTTCAATGTTGGAAAAGTATCAAAAAATCTAATCTCACCAAAGCCCAAGATCACGCTTGATTTTCGTAGACAAAAATCAACAAGCACACAAGTCCGGTTGATATTGCAAGCAGTGATGTCGCAGCTCGGAATATCAAGTTAACAAAACTCGCCATGGCCCAGCAGGTGGATTTGGCAACATCCGCATAACCAGAAACGGTTCCGGTATGGCTAAGCCTCATATACTGGTACCTTCCGACGGCTCATAATTTATTATTATCATTATCATATTGGGGCCTCCCTTAGCTCAATCGGTAAAGGCGCAGCTACAAAGCAAGACCATGCTGGAGGTTGCTGGGTTCGATTCCCGGTCTGGTCTAGGAATTTTTCTAATTGGAAAATTTCTCGACTTCCCTGGGCATAGAAGTATGATTGGACTTGCCACACAATTATACCAATGCAAAAATAGAACAGGCATCGAAAGCTCTCAATTAATAACTGTGGAAGTGCATCTAGAACACTAAGTTGAGAGCACGCAATATGCAATAAGCTTGAAATGCGAAGAAGAAGAAGAAGAATAAGAAGAAGAATAAGATACTGCCAGAAACGGTGCTGGGTATCCGGATGTGGCCATATTCACCTGTGTATTCGTGGCACGATGTCTATTTATTCCCGGATTTATTACAGAGAATTTTAGCCGTAAGCTAGTTCATCTCTTACTTCCGGATGAAAAATATTAAATTTTGAACCGTCGGACAGTACCAGTACATGAGGTTTTGGAAGTATTCTATTTGAGGCCCTGCTGGAACCGATTCTGGGTATCCAGATGTGACTAGATCCACCTGTCAGTCCATAGCATAATGTCTATTTACTTCTGGATGAAAAATCATAAATTTTGAGCCGTTGGACGATACCACTGCATGAAGGTTAGGAAGGGTCTTTTTTGGGGCACTGCCGGAACCGATGTATATATACTTAATTAAAAATCATGAAAGCCCTCGGACGGTACCGGTGCATGAGGTTTAGGATGTGTCCTATTTGAAGCCCTTCCGGAATCGAGTCTGGGAACCGGATAAGGCCAGATCAACCTATTTGTTCGTGGCATGATGTCTATTTAGTTTTGGTTTAAAAATCATGATTTTTGAGCCGTCGGACGATACCAGTATATGTTCTTTAAGAAGTGTCCTTTTTGAGCCCTAACGGAACCGGCTCCGGGTATCCGGATGTGACCAGATTCATCTTACGGTTCATGGCAGGATTTCTTTTTACATCTGGATGAAACATCATACCTAAGAGCCTTTAAAATTCTTTGTGTACTGTCGGACGGTACCAGTACATGAGGTTTAGGATGTGTCCTATTTGAAGCCCTTCCGGAATCGGGTCTGGGTACCGGATATGGCCAGATCCACATATTTGTTCATGGCATGATGTCTATTTAGTTTTGGTTTACAAATCATAAATTTTGAGTCGTCAGACAATACCAGTATATGAAGTTTAGGACGTGTCCTTTTTGAGCCCTACCGGAGCCGGCTCACACTGGGGCAGATCAGTGATTTTCTCGGAAAAAATTAATAACTTTTGAACAAAGCATCCAATCAGAATACTGTCTTGGGTAAAGTTGTTTGTATTAGTTAAGCGCTTCTTCTGAATAAATTAATTAGTTTGCAACTTGGTCGTAGAGATGGCGCGCGAATCTAACTTTTGAATAAAGCATCCTAGACGTATAGTGTTTTGAACAAAGTTTTTCATCTATTAAAATGAAGGAAAGTTGCAGAAGACATAAAACTTCCATAACCTTTAGTTTCGGAGATATAGGGTGTATTGAAAAATATGATGTCAAAATTCTTATTTCTTAACTTTTTTGTATATTTTCATATGTTTGCTCTGGTTTCTGCATTTATTCCAACGAAAACAAACTAGGTGCGAATTTTCATTGAACTGTTTGTGGAATTTATAGTGGTTTTAGTGAAATATTCTCGAAAAACATGATATTTTGCCTCTATTTTAGGTGGGTGGGATTCTCGAAAGGGCAGCTAAGGGCAGCTGGACTTTGTCTCTTTTGCTAGCTCATGTCATTGTCTAACATATACCAGAAAACTGAAGACATGGTATTCGATGATTTTTTTTAATTTCACTTTATATATACCGATAAAAACATCCTTTACATTGAAATGAACTGTTTCACATAATGAAAAACATTATATAAATTTTTGACATGTCACCATTTTTAAATGCTGTGCTGAATTTTGAGATTGTTTACTTATTATGAGCTGCCAGCGAACCAGGGGCCTGGCTGGTGGCCATGTTTTTGATGCTATCATCTGTTTTTGACTCTCTGCTTACTACACGATTATCCGTCCCTTTCCACCATGTATACGTCAGCTCAATCAGCTGCATTACCCAGGTAAAGTTGAAAAATCATAAATTTTGAGCCATCGGACGGAACATGAGGTTTTTGAAGTGTCCATTTGAGCCCTATCGGAACCGGTGCCAGCCCAGGTAACAATTTGGGTTTTATGAAGGTTCTGTAGACCATGATTTGGACTTGTAGAATGCTTTAAAACCTTGATAAAACTTGCAATGGTACTTGGGAGGTATCCTGAATGACCACATTGGAAAAATCCTGCACAGGGTGTCCTAGAATGGCCTTTATCATTCTTTTGAGATCAAGAATCGGTTCAAAAATGGAATTTTGGTACCGAGTTGCAGCCTGGGTCACTTGTTTTACAGCGCCACTTCTAGAGGACGCTCAACGCTTCTTTTGACATCATAATGATTGCTTCCGACAGTTAGGAAAAGCGAATAAATTTCAGGTTTCTATCATATTTCATTACAAAGTAACAGCTTTTATTAAGTGACGCTGGGTCAAAAAAGACCCTAATGCACTAGGAAGGTTAAAAACTTGGTCAACAGCAGAAACCTTCTATCAAGGCAAGCTGTCATGGGAAACAAAAAAACTCGAAACAACGTAAAGCAACAGTGCGCTGATGAGTAAATTCCACAGTTTAGCGCTATCGAATAGGTCTAGTATATCTGAACAACTTTACCGAAGACAGGAGCCTTCTATCTAGTCAAGATGTTAAGTTAGGGCAAACAATTCAATATGAATGTCACACGAGCGCCACCTGCTGAGTGAATTCTGTTTAGAACTTTTTACCACAACATAGGCCTTGCGTATCTGAACAACATTGCTGAAGACGGAAACCTTCTATCTAGTCAAGATGGTAAATGTCACGCTAGCGTCAACTGATGTGTAAATTGTGAACTAAACTCATTACCTTAGGATAGATCTTGTCCATCTGAACAACTTTACCCAAGACGGTAACCTTCTATCTAGTACATATGTTAAGTTGGGGCAAACAATTCAATATGAATGTCACACTAGCGCTGGCTTGTGAGTGAATTCAGATCTAAACTCTTTACTTTAGGATAATTCTTGTCCATCTTTTCTGAAGACGAGAACCCTCTATATGAGCAGGTTCTGTAGATAGCGCTATATATTTTTGCATTTTCATCTTAGCGCCATCTAGTGAGTATATTATGTCATAAACTATCCATAGTTTTGCAGTTCTTCTATTCCTACACTCTGAAAAAATTTCACGTCCGATTGACGTGAAAACATAGGCGGTTCTCGTCCACCCTATTTTTCACGTAACTTTTACCGTAATTGCACGTATCCGATAAAATTCAGCTTCACTTATCTACGTGATTAGTCAGGTAACTAAGACCTGATTTCCACGTACAGCTTACGTGAAATTGGGGTAAAAACTACTGGACATCTGGTAACTTTTACGTGACATTCCGTTTTGTTTAAAATGCTTTTAATGTAATCTGTACGCGAATTTTTAATGAGAATAATAGAAAGTATATATAGAAGCAGTCAATATTATGCAATTTTATTGGGAAGATATAAATTTTACGTGTTTAAATTAATACTTATATCTACTCATAAAATTGTAAAATATTGACTAGATGATTATTATAAGGTAGAAACGTGTATGCTTTTTTTAATTTCTGACAAAATATGAACACCTGTTTGCAGACTCAAAATGCTTATGTCACCGTCTGAAATTATAAAACTTGAAAAAGGCTACATATAATCATAAATAAATTAATGTAAAATAATCTAATAACCGTCCAACATTTGCAGCAAGCACTGAGGAATTTTGAATCTTTGAAGAGTTCTTCCACGACGTTCGGTGACGCCATATTGATTTTTTTGCATACCTAAAAATTACGTAAATCTCGTTTGACGTAAATATCGCCAAACACACAAACACAAATGGACTAAACCTGTTTACGTGAATATACGGTCAATTTCACCAACATTTTTAGTGGACATGACGTGTAATGCAGGTCAAAGTTACTAACGTCACGTAACATTTGAGATTTTTTAAATACAGGTCAGGTACGTGATATTTCACGTAAATCAGACGTGAAGATTTTTTAGAGTGTACATATCTTGGCAGAATGAAGGAACATCCTCTATGCTTTGGATCTCGTGATATAAAAATCTCAAACATCAAAACATGCCACTTCATGGGTATATTTTTACAATGACCCCTTCCCATGAGAGATCCGCCCTAAAAAAAAAAAAATTGAAAATTTAAACACTAAATTCACTTTACAAATCATTTGAAATTTAAGAAAACCCATAAAAAATCGTAAAGATACGACATTATGAATTTGGTGTCAAATTGGAGCAGACTTCACCTAGTATTACATTGCTCCGGTGGCCACACCTAGTCACAAAATAATTAGTAAAATCCATCGACAAATAGAAAAGTAACAGTCTTTCAAAGTGGCCTGGGATCAAATTGACCCCAAGGTATACATAAAAGGGTTAAGGGTATCCCAAAAGTGGTATACATAGAATTTTGAAAGCTCTTAGGTACAAACACATCATTGGAATACCAGAGCATGATTCTACGGAAATTCTCAAAAAAGAATCCAAATATATCCAATGAAGAGCTATCTTCTAGAAATGTAGAAATTATCAACATAGGTAATTCAGACATTGTAAATTTGCAGGATTGGGTAAGCACCTAGCTTTTTTTCTGTAACTGAATTCTAAAACTTCGAACAGTTGATAAGATTCTGGATGTTTGGCACCCATTTGACAGCTCGCACTGGCTCCCAACTTGGAAGTCCCAAGTGACAAGCACATTGAGTGAGTCCGCAGTACGCAGGAATCTATCGAAGTTTGTGTTAATTTTGATTAGCCTCATAAATTTGACAGAGTTTAATGAGGGGTCGTGGATTTTCGTATGCTTCGAGGGGTGCTTCAATTGGGTTCTCTAGGGGTATTGAGTTAAATGCATAGTCGTAATCGGCAATAAAAATTAAACCGAAATCCAAATTTTATAAATTTTGATGCACCAGAACTATTTTAAACAAGTGCGATTACATTAGCAAAAATAACCATCATGGTGCCCCCTTAGGTGGGCTTTTGTATGGGAGCGAGCTGTCAATTAGTTAGTTTAGTGGCAAACAGTGAAGTTATGATTTTGCTTAAACTCTTAATGAAATCGAGATAAAAGTGTTTGGGATCGAAAAAATATCATTGTGTTCAGAAAACGAAGGTCTTTCAGGTTAATGAACCATAGGTTAAGGACCGACCACACATATTGATCATGTTTCCTTGGGACCTAGTGTTAAGTCTTAGTGTTAGCATAGAGCTAACTCTAAGACTAGAAGGTCCCGAAGAAACGTGCTCAACTTTTTGGCTCAGCTCTGGTACTCTCTTCGGTCCCAAGCTAATCGATTCACCCCTCGAAACATAGGAAAATCCACAAACCCCTCATTTTATCTGTCAAAATTTCATAGTGAATCAAAACAAACATGGTGTAGTAATAGAATTTCGACTAAAATTGAGTACGTTAATCGACTTGCTTGGGACCAATAGGCTAGTCAAGTAGTGAGGCAATTTAAAATCGTTAGTTTCGTATTGATTGTTGGCAGTACTTCGTTTAATGTAGTTTGACGATTGTAGTACTAAATTAAAGGCGTACTACCAACCGGTGAAAACTAACGATTTTAATTTGGCTCACTACTTGACTAGCCTATTGGTCCCAAGTACATCTATAAGCGTACCCCATTCTAGTCGAAATTCCAGTACTACACTATGTTTGTTTTGATTCGCTATGAAAGTTTGACAGATAAAATGAGGGATCCGTGGCTTGACATATGTTTCGAGGGGTGCATCGATTAGCTTGGGACCGAAGATAGTACCAGAGCTGAGCCAAAAAGTTGAGCTCGTTTCTTCGAGACCTTCTGGTCTTAGAGCTACCTCTATGATTGTACCAATCCAAACAAACATAGTGTAATACTAGAATTTTGACTAGAATGGGGAAAGTTAATCGATTTGCTTGGGACCAATAGGCTAGTCAAGTAGTGAGCCAATTTAAAATCGTTAGTTTCGTATTGATTGTTGGTACTACTGCTATACGCATATAATCTAGTACCACATTCGACGTACTGTAAATAAAGACGTAAACCATTAGTACCATCGTGTCAGTCGATGGCATAACACAGAATATCAGCACCATTCTAGTACTTCCTTAAAGTTTGCCCCCCTCTCGTTGTAATCCTGATTCCTTTCAGCAGGTGAGTAAACCAAAGGCGGAATCCAAGCGAAAACTGGAGAATGTGCTATCCGAGACGACAAGGATACGAATCGCGAAGAGCAGAACGCAGCACCACAGCAGGAAAAAGATGACAGATCTAAATTTGTTAAACGTAAGTAAAACGACAGCTAGCGAACAGTAAACAGCAATGTCTCTAAAGAAAGGTAGCTATAAAGGTGTGAACAGGATGGTAGAGGAAATCAGCATGTTTTGTTGTTGTTTGCTTTGCGGTATTGCGGCACAAGAACAGTGTGTGTGTGAGAGAGAGATAGAGAAATAATATCTAAGCTTACCTCTGGTCGGCGTGGTGGCAGCTGCCATTTTGATTTTCATTTTTGACGTGCAGTAGTAGATTGGTAAACGAACACACAAACACACACACATAGCAAGCGCGTTGTTTGTTCGTCGGTTTTTACACGGATTTTCGAGAACATTTTGAATGTTTTTTGACATTTTATGTGCATCGATAGAGAGATAACCACATCCATAACCATAAAGAGTGTTTCAGTTTAAGGTGTTGTTCAGAAGGGATAGAGTTAAGTAGTAGTAGTAGTGAAAGTGGTGAGGTGTAGTAGTAGTAGTTGATGTGTGTGTGTGTGTGAATGCAATTGTAGCACGGTGTGGTTTTGTTTGTAAGTTTTTTTTAGATTTTGGTGACGGCAGCGTGTTTCCAGTTTTTGGTAGTTTGTAGGTTGGTTGATTCATTCCATCATCATCGTCATCATCACCCGAGCGATCGATCCCAAACGAGTAACACGATTTGGTTTTTGGATACAATAGTACATTTACCGAATAACGATACATAGATACATAGAAAAAAAAAGAAAGAAAAAGAAACAAATTGTTCACCGAAACCAATTGTTTACTTAGACAATTTTTATCAAATTCTACGAAATTGACTTGGATTTTGACTTGTTGGGGTGGGAATTCCCTTAACCAGAACTAAATAAAAAAAATATCTATCTGTACATACATTGATTGCGGCGCAGTCGGCGTCGAAAGGGTTACTTGTGCTATTGTTTTAAGAGGCTGGTGCTAGTCACATGGCGGTACCAAATATGAGTATTTGTACAAAATCCCGTTTGCGTGTGCTTTTTGGTTAGGGATTGTGCAATTGTGCGTTCAGCTGTTTTTTTTTTCTAAAGCCAATCAAGAGTAACAGGGGGCGAGTTTTGTTTGTCTTTGTGATGATGGAATAGTGTTTTCTGTTTTGTGACTTGATTTGCTATTGGTATTGCGGTAAGAGAGTTGAACATCAAAATCTACTACAACTATCGAAATTCTATTAACAGTTTGGAAGCGATAGTTTGGAAATGGGAAACGGAAATTTAAGAAATTTAGACTGTTTTCTATAGAAACATAAGAACATCGATAGCGTGAACATTGGAACTTGGTTGTTGAGCTATATTGAACAACGAACAGATAACACAAACGAACGCTCCAAATTGGACTAGTACTGTGGTCAGAGAGTTAAACAGGACGTGCTTGAGTTCCATTTAATCGCGCAAAGCTTTATGTAACTATAGAGGATTCCTAGAGATTTGGTTCAGGGGTAATTCACGAGTAGTACAACGGGGGGCGGGAGGCGATTTAGTGCCAATTATGTCGGGCAAAAGCGCAGCAAACCGTGTACTTACCATTGGTTTGAAGATGTTCTGGGAATTTCGTGGCGGTTGCTGGGGCGTTTGTTGCTGGGACGATGGCTGCTGGGACTGTTGCTGGGAGGACGAACCGCTGCCGGAACGGGGCGTCGGAGGCAGCGGCCGGTTGGCGTTGGCATTGGCCGGCGGATCCGGTACCACTATTAGACGCTGAGGTAGTGCTGGCCGCGAGGGTGGACCCGGTTCCTCCACCGGTTGCTGTTTACTCCGCTCGTCGCGCTGCGATTACGGGAGCAAGGGAGAGGTTTAGTCAAGATAGGTATGGTGGGAAAATTGGAGAACAGGGATGCCAGATACAGATTGACATTTTAGTTGAAGATTCTCTCAATAGGTGAAATCCCGGAAACATTATTTTGGTATTCTTCTTAGAAGCAAAGACTTAGATTTCACATGAACGTCTACTGCCCTGTGCGGCATAACAGTCCCATTAGCATGTTTGGCGAAAATGAGTTATACATTGGAATCGATTGTCAAGTACCATCACTATACAATGTACACGAAAAGTTTTCTACTTTGTTCAGAATATGTTGCGAAAAATACTAAAACTATGTTGTCCCATCCATAGGAGCCCATGGAGCAAAAATATTCAACAGCGTTTTAACGAATGGGACAACTATGCTGAAAAGCGCAGTCTACTTCTCATCTACTCTAAATTTTCTACGCGTTTTCCTTAGAATTCCCTTGGAATAATCCTGGGGGTGTGGCACATCCAAATCTAAATTTTGGATGGTCAGAAAATTTCATGTTATCTAAATTCATCTACTCGCATCACTCTCCAACTTTTTGCAGAAAATCTTTAAAATTTCCATAAATCTTCTTTCTATCTACTAAGCGTTTACGCATCTCCAAACAGCAAAGCGATTTTTTTCCTGCATCTTAGATAGAGTCGCCCCCCTCGGAATAATCCGTAGAGTTCCTTTTATTTTATTTAGCCTCAATATTCCTAAAGAACCCTTAACAAAATTCACTAGATAATTCTACAAAATGTCAGAACCATGAATTTGTTTTCCAAATCCAAGAGCCTCTAAATTTTTTAATCTCATTCAGATAGGGGATTGTGGGGAAAGATGGCATCTAGAGTGTTCCTGAGGGGCCGTTTGATGTTGTTTTCGTGTGTTCCTAAGGTGTTCTGTGGAATTGTTTTGCATTGTTATTAATCGTACCCTAAACTGCCAAAAATAGTATATCAGTCCCATTGTTGCTTGATGTCCTATCCATATGGGACTGTTGTGCGATTATGGGTAGTATACTAGGCATATCTTCGATGCCTATATACCAGGATGGCCGTCTTGCCCCACTTTCCCCTAATCCCATAATATCTGTTTTTAAATCTGGAACCGTCTAAAATTTTCCTAGCCTTATAATCTAATCTTCGTTCCAGAGTCTTGAAAATTTCTAATATTTCGAATTATATTTTAAAATTTATGTTTCAAAACTAATGAAGACAGCAGATTGCAACAATTTGTCCCTGGATCTATTTTTTTTTAGAAATTGAACATTTCCAAGATGGTCTAGATGATTCTTCACACGTGAGCGAATTTTCAGTCGAGAGATTCACCCATTTGATCTCAATTCTTACCAAGCAAATGAACTAAAGCTGCTCAAATTAATCCTTCCAGTTGGAATGGAAGGAAACTTTTGCAAAAATTTACTATGGTCCTTTTGGCAAACCTTATGAAATTTCGCGAACTTTTCTATTATCAGCAACTGATTCTATCACTGACCTAAGAACGACACAATCGCTATCAGTTTCGAGGCAACGTGCAATTCACAAGCTTGGAAAAACATACATTGCTGAGGCAATCTTCCGAGAACCAGTTAATTTGTTTCTGTGGTACACGGTCGTTCAGACCAACTCAACATTGAGTCGAGTCGACTCAATTTCGACAAAAGTGGATTTACTCAAAAGTGAGTGGAATTTTCCGGGCAAAAGCCGTGGAAACACAGGAAAAGCTTCTCGAATATGAGGAATATCCATGAAAATTTTACCCAGTCTAGGAGTATACTAATAGATCATCTATCGATCATAATAAGTTAGGCCTATTCAGCACGGCGTGTGAGGTGACAGTGAAGTGATTCTCCATTTGATTTACATTGGAATTTTTAATTCGAGTTGCTTTTAATTTTTCATCCGGCTTCTTCCGTAATTTGATCTAGAAGATATATGCAAATTCTTCCACAAGTCTTTTAAACATTTCCTAGAAATTTTCGTCTGATTCCATCGGAAGCTTCTTCCAGAAGTACTTCCGATTTCCACGATAGGTTATTTTGCCTTCCGCTGGTAGGTTCATCCAACTTCTTCAGGAAGCTTCTTAAAACATTCATTGAAGTTTTGTATTCAATCAATCTAAGGAAAACAACTGATTTTCTTAAATTTTGGATTGCTTTTCCTAATATGTTTAGAAAAATTAAAACGTACCAAAAAACATCCGAATTTTAGCTATTTTCAAGAACTCTCGAAACTTGCAAAACTCTTGCAACTCTAAAACGCTCAAAACTTGGTTCGACACTTAAACCACTTGGTATTGACGGGACTCGAGCTGCTCTAATTTCATCGATACAGCTATCGAAGAAATTAGAGCAGCTCGAGTCCCGTCAATTCCAAGAGGTTTAAGTGTCGATAAAAGTTTTGTAAATGTCTAGACATGTAAACACTTTCGAGACTCCAGGCATCCGTGGCAGTTTGAGAAATTCAAATTCTTCTAGACATCCAGGAACACCAGACGCTTTCCAAGCTTTGAAAATTCTCCAAAACTCCAGGAACTGGCTGAACTCCTGGAACACACAAAACCTCTAAGTCCAAAATTCCTAGAAGTTCCTGCCACTTTCAAAAGAGTTTGCTTACTCCATAATTTCACGAAGATCCAGAAATTTCATTAGTTTTTGAAGTTAAAAGTGTTCTCAAAGTACTCGGAATACCATAATTTCCTAATAATTTGATAGTTGCCCAGGATTCTCAAGCTCTCATATTTGTGAAATTTCTTGTAAATTTCACTGAGTTGCATCAGTTCTAAGAGTACCGGAAGTTTTTGGAATTCCTGACAATTGTCCAGACACAATTTTTAAAGTTTGTATTGGCCGTAATTGCCAACCCCCCTTCCCCCTTAAACTGTCTACAATGAACAGCACCAGGAGTTATGAGAGAGCAACTTGAGTTCCTGGAGCTCTCAGGGAACATTTCTAATAGTTCAGCGAGTTTCTTTGATTTCAAACATTCCGGCAAAGTTCTGCTTGGCGTTCACCAATTAAAATTTCATGGACATTTGAACGAAGTCGGTAATGGTGACCAGTAAATTCCGATTAGCAATTTCCCGGAATTTTGGTAATTTCGGTTGTGCGATATACATTAAAATTAAGGATAAAACCGAAAGCCGAAGGCACCAATTGGTTACATGGGTCATTACTTAGACAGCAGTATTTTTCCTGGGTCAAATTTGGTTCTACGTTCGAGTTCTTCAAAATTTAAACCTTCTTGAAAATTTACTCAAAACTCTTTACTAGAATATTCTCAAGCATTTCCTTTGGGATCAATTGCCTTCCTAGAGTTTATTTAAATTAAGTTTGAGATTCTCTCTGTGGAAGTCCCTGAAACAAATATTTATAACAGACTGAAAAAATTCCCTGCAGATCAATCCAAATCTTCGAAGCTCCCTTCCATAAATCTATATAAAATTCGCTTGAATTCTTTTTAGAATTCCCTAGCAATTCATCAGAATCGTCGGGTCAGAATTACCATGGGGTTCTCCTATACATAAACTGTTCTGAAATTTACTTAGAAATTTCCTTAAAATGCTCTAGAAATTCGTTTTGTGTTGACCTTGTACTTATCATTGGAATTCATTTGGAATTGTACCATGAAAATTCAATTCCCTTGGTATTCTTCACGTATCCTGGGATCCTCTCCCAATCGACTTGGAATTTTCCACAGAGCTACTTGCAGATTCTACTCTAAAGTCACACAAGTGATTTGGAGTTAGAGTCTAAAATCTCTAAGAGTTATTTCAAAAACTCCCTTTAATTTTGTCTGAAATACTTTGGTGTTATCCCTGATATTTATTCTAAAATCTTCTCGAAATTCCATCGAAAAAAAAAACCTAGTCCAGCCCAGTGTTGGCAAAATCAGCAACCAATTGATATTTTTCCGCTGTCATGCGCTCGCAATTTCACGCGTGATATTGGCACAAAATATCATGCTTGATGATATTGACTTTACAAGCTCCTTTGACATAGCGAGACTATTCACAACGTGCAAAAATCAAGCTGAGAGTTGACTCGACACAAAAATAATTCCGTTGCACATCGTTTTCTTAGAAAGAGAAAGTATAGTTTGCTATCTCTTTTTACTCTTCACCGAAGGCAGACACGAAGTGACTGCTGTTAGCCGTTATGGAAGTTTCGGTTACATTCGGGTGTAAAGAAAAAATCATGAAACTCAATCTCACCACAGTTTGTTGAGATTTGCAGCTGGTGAGTTTTGTTAGCTTGATATTCCGAGCTGCGATATCACAGCTTGCAAAATCAACCCCAGTTGTTTGCTTGTTGATTTTGGTCTACGAAAATCAAGCGTGATCTTGGGCGTTTGTGAGATTAGATTTTTTGATATTTTTCCAGTCAAAGAATCTTAAAATTTTTCAGAGGTTCGAAGTCTTATTTTTTTTTACTGAAAAACAGATTAAGACTCCGAACACGATGCCTCCGGTAAAATGTGTAACGGCAAACTTGCAATGTTTGAAAAATCATAGTTCAGCCATTTATTGGCGAATTTCAAATCTATTCTTAAGGAATCTGATGTTGATAAATTGCTGAGCAATGATTTTTTAAACATTGCCGTAACTCACTTTACCGGAGGCATCGTGTTCGGAGTGTTAAGTATTTTTTTTCTCGATTTGTCATACAAATTCACGGGTTTTTCCCGTTGACTTAGAATTCCCGGTTTTGATTTCCCGGCTCCTTGGTCACCAAGAAATTATCTAAGTACCGGAAAGTACCATCATTTTGCGAGCCTAAGTCCCTAATTTTGCGTAATCCCAAAATTATATTGAATATTGTTGTATTGTTGACTAGTATATGGGGAAAATACATATTTAGAAATTTTCACAATACACTACAACATATAACCAAAATGAGCGGAGTTAGGCACCACACGAAATTATGGCACTTCCCAGTATGCCGAATTTTAAAAGATCTTCAATGCCAAATTTTACAATCCAATGGAAAAATCTGGCAAACTGAAGAATATTCCACAAAACTGGCATGCCTGTATTGTATCTTACACCACGTAAAACAAACATACCGCTGGTGGTTTCTGGTTTCGGTTCGCATTAGGCGGCGGTTGTGGCTGCTGCTGCTGTTGCTGTTGCTGTTCGGCATTCTGCATCAACGTCCGGCCCTCCTGGATCTGCTGAAAGTTTCGCCGCAGCGTGTCGCCACCGGGAGCCTGAATGATGGACGATGGTTCACCGGCCGTTGGCAGTTCCTCTTCTTCATTCTCCGAACCCGAGTACCGGTAGTCGTCCCGTTCCTTCTCCTGCTTGCGTTTCTTACACCTGGAAGAGATCGAATTTTTTTTAAAGTAATCCTTGCTGTAATCCGGCTCTTAAAATCGTACCTATCGATATGGTCTTTCAGCTGTATCCGCACCTGCCGTTCCGTCGGTTGTTCCTTGATGAACGGATGCTTCAGTAACTGTTCCGTGTAAGGCCGTTGATGATAGTCTTTCACTGTGAAAGAGATAAGCGAATTGATCGATTTTAATTAAGTTAGAAACTTCAGTTATTCTAATTAATGTATGGTGACAGAATACAGAGACGGTAACATCGAGCGAAGTGGCAGATAATTTTAATTAGAAGCGATCTTCCCCCTTTAGGTGGAAAATGCAGCAGCAGCAGCATGGTCCCAGTGGGAAAAGTTGAACGAGGCCACCCGCACACCGACGCCGAAGACGACGGTGGTGGGTGAAGCAGCCGTTACGAAAAAATTAAAAAGTTTTACATCGGTTTCTAGAACAGAACAAGGGTCGGCCGGCGACACCAACCTGGAGATGTGTTTAGTTTACATTTAAGGCAGGTAGGTGGGTAGGTGTATGAGCAGAGTAGATCTCGTACTAACATCAGCTTGAGTGCACTGCTACTGATAAAAGGTTATTGCTGTAAATTTGTGATGCAACTTTGTCTTGTGCTTCCGCTGGCTGGCGAAAAGATGATGATGGTGGAATACAAAGTAAATGTTGAGCTTCCTGGGGTTGAAAATTACAAAATTTATCATGTTACCGTTGAAGTTTGCTTGCCGATATTGGAGGCAAAATTTGAAATTTTGTCGAATTCAAAATAAAGGTCCACGAAAAAGCTACTACGTCAAGAATTTAGCCTTTGTAATCAAGACTAGAGCGTAACATTCTTGACATTTAAGGCTGAATGCGCCGTACCATTCAATCGGTTTCCCTAACCTCACGTTTATGTCCCACGAGGCAGCCCAAGCCGTTTGCTTTCGCTCTATCTCTTGGAAACCCGACTAAAACACAGCAAGCTTTTGCCCTAAAAATTTGCAGCCATTTCATTGCGACTGAAATAATTCACATAGATGTTATCACAACCATTTTGCGACAAGTGTGCTACCAGGAATAGATTCGTAGATTTTCATTTCGTTAAAAAAAAAAAACAAATGGCACATCATGGTGTAAAGTGATGAATTGTTGATGTCATATATGCAGGGCTTTTCAATTTCAGCATTCAATGCTGCCAAAAATAATGACCATGTTGAAGAAATGAAATAAGTGACCAAATAGTGACTTATAGTTGTAAAAAACGTGACCTACGAGAAAAAGAGTAGTCGCAGGGTTTTGGAAAATATCAAAACATCAAATCTCACCAATGCCCACGATTACGCTTGATTTTCGTAGACAAAAATCAACAAGCAAGCGACTGCGGACGATATTTTAGGCTGTGATATCGAAGCTATGAATATCGAACTAACAAAAATCACCTGCTACAGTTCTAACCAAACCGTGGTGAGTTTGAGTTTCATGATTTTTGTTTTACATCCGAACGCAACCCAAAACTATCGGCAGCAGTGTCTACCATCGGTTAAGATTAAAGAGAGATAGCAAACTATACCTTCTCTTTCTAAGAAAACTACAAGGAACAGCCCTATGGGGTTGTACGCAATGGTGACGTAGAACTACGTTGTCTGTATAATAAATCTTATTTGGTAGCTGCACCAGGAGCTTTAGTTTTGTGTAGGAATAGGAATTTGAGCGGGGTTATATCTGTTTATACTCTTTAGTATGACGCGCTTGATATAGATGGGCCACAGCAACTCACGAAGAGCTTCTGATTTCGATCAATAGCGGTGTGACTTCTTCCTCCTTCTATGGATGCTCATGTGGGCTGCTGCTCGCTGCTTGCATGCAGCCTTTCGTTGTGTACTGGAGAACACCACCACTAACCACGCGGTGATTGAAAAAAAAAACCGTTTGGTGAGAGCGGATGGAATTCAACTTTGAAATCTGTGTTAGGGAAATCGCTTTACGCAGGGAATCGGCGATAATTTTAATTATCATAGCAACAGTTACACATCCGTGCAATTTCAATAGTGACATTTTGAAAAATGATTAAGTCTTAATTTTAACAGATTCGTAGAAAAAAATCCTATCGATTGGCGTATTAAGAGTTAAAATCCATCATCTCTGGATCAAAATCAGACCACTTTCATGCCACGACCGACTTTGGTTTTTGAAATCGCACCCGCAATGTTGCCTTTAAGTAGATGGTATGTTACATTTAAACATATCTAGATAGAGCTGGAACTGAATCCGATCAGCGGTTGAGATCAGCCTTGGTAGCTAGCTGCTTCCGGGGAGCCTTTCGTTGTGTACTGGAGAACACCACCACTCACCACGCGGTGGCTGAATAAACACCGTTTGGTGAGACCCGATGGAATTCAACTTTGAAATCTGTGTTAGAGAATTCGCTTTTCGCAGGCAATCGGTGATAATTTTAGTTATCAAAGCAAAAGTTGCACATTCATGCAATTTTCAATAGTGACATATTGAAAAATGATAAAAACTTAAATTGACCAGATGCGTAGGAATATATCTGATCGATTGGTGATAAAATTATTTAAATTGGTCCAGGTAAAACTGAGTTATTAACGTTCAAAATCTTTCATAATTTTGTTACATGTTCCATTTTCGGTTTTCACAAAGTGTACCCCCATATAGAAATTACAGACGTAGTCCTACGTCAAAACAATGTGCAGCGGAATCATTTTTGTGGCGAGTCAACTCTTAGCTTAATTTGTACATGTTGTGAATAGTCTTGCAATATCAAAGGAGCTGGCGTGGCAAAATCAATATCAAGCATGATATTTTTGTTCCAATATCACGCGTGGTATTGAGAGTGTGTGAGAGCGGAAAAATGTCATTTGATTGAGGATTTTGCCAACACTGTCCTGATGGCACACCAAATAAATGTTTGACGTTGGACATTTTTTAAAGAATACTTAGGGGGTGAGGTGCTAAAAGGAGGATTACAATTAAATCTGAGAATAAATCCAGGAAATTCTCAAACGAATTTCGAAAAAAAAATCCAGGGGAGTTTGCCAAACAAATTATGAGGACAAATCAAAAGAATTTGTGAGGAGAAATGCAAATGAATTCTTGGGAAACTTTCAATGTGAGTAGAATTCCAGGGAAAGGAGTGAGATTCAAAATGAAATCTGAAATTAATTCAATTAAAATTCTGAGAATCATTCCCAAGGGTTTCTTACTGAGGAGAATTTCAAAGAACATTGAATTCGGAGGATAGTTCCTACGAAATGTTGCGGAATATATCAATGGAATTGGGAGAAGTGTTCTAATTACATTCTGGTAATATTTTGTATTTTTGAAATTCCAGATATTTTATGTTTTTGAAATTCCAGATTTTACATGTAAACTTTATGTCAATCTAAAAACATGTAAGTTTACAGGGGAAAACGTGTGAATCTACATCATTTAACAAAAAAAATTACAGGATGCAAATGATTATTATGTAATTTTACATGACTTGCATGTAACCTAACATCACAAGCTTGCACATACCAAAAGCTGTAAAATTAGATGTATAGTTTCATTGCATGCTCAATTTTCTATCGATAGCACCTTGGGTATGAATCTAATGGCTCCAAGTCCCTAAGTGAATGTTCGAAACCACTGTAAACTCATGCACATTCCACTGAATTCCCAATTTTGTCTTGGAATTTCCGACTTTTCCCGCTTTTCCCGAATGGGTGGCCATCCTGCTCATTCCACTTATCTATCTATCTATGTATCTATCTATATATATAAAAATGAATTTCTGTCTGTCTGTCTGTCTGACCCTTATAGACTCGAAAACTACTGAACCGATTGGCGTGAAAATTTGTATACAGGGGTTTTTGGGGCCGTGGAAGGTTCTTATGATGGTTCAAGACCCCTCCCCCTTCTGTAAGGGGGGGGCTCCCATACAAATGAAACAGAAATATCTGCATAACTCGAGAACTAATCAAGCAAATGGAACCAAATTAGGCATGTGGGGGCGAGTGTGGGGGTATAAGGAGATAATCATAGGGTAGCCCCTTAGATAATAGGGGGGGGGGCTAAGTACAATATAGCATGCTTTTTTTTTAAATCGGCGCATAAACTCAAGCTAATATTGAATCCCGAGCAAGACCGAGCACACTCAGCTAGTATATTATAAATTTTCAAACGGAGAATGTCATTCAAGCACTTGTTTGAAGCACGTCAGGAGTTTGAAGTTGTAATGTGTGGTCTGCTGTAAAGTGGACCCTACATGATTGCTTTTATTGACTATAACCGTATTGACAATACATTCTATATTGACGTCAATACATCGGTATTGACAATATTTATGTATTTACATCACCAATATTGTTGTCAATAATTCCCTTTCACGCCAATATATTGAAACGTGTGGGGTTCACTTAAGGAGTTATTATTTTGTTTTAAATCAATAATTCACGATGGAAGCGCCTGGAGGATGGTTACTGCAATGACACTTTCCTCAAAGTTAAACACCTTAGTAAGCACGTTCAAATTGCTTACAGAAAACATTTAGGGGGGAAGTACAGAAAACTGCTGGGACAATCTCAATGAACATCCAAGACAGATTTCTAAAGTACTTCCAGTGAACATACAGTACTACGAGACTCCTAGGAT
The DNA here is from genome assembly GCF_037179485.1 of Ochlerotatus camptorhynchus. Taxonomy (NCBI): domain Eukaryota; kingdom Metazoa; phylum Arthropoda; class Insecta; order Diptera; family Culicidae; genus Ochlerotatus; species Ochlerotatus camptorhynchus. The sequence goes on from NW_027040849.1 coordinate 5,457,585, forward strand.
AAGTATAGAGGTCATGTGGACATTTAAGAGAAGTTTGGAGATCGGCATATCACTCAACATAAAGCAAACCAATTATCTTACAAGACCTTGGATAATCTCTGAAGGTGTTCAAAGAGAAAATTGCACTTGCGTTGAAAGGTTTCTGGAATCAGTGGGATTTGTAAGGTAAGTGTATGAACCTTACCACAGGCAACAAATGCCAATATTTGCCGACATCTTTCGAGATCTTTTTCTAACTACCTCTGGAATCGATCAGCTGATGTAAGCTGATTACACCAATTTAAACGAAAGATATCTGTTTCCCTCATGGGCATACATCTGATGTAATAAAATGAACCCTTACAGCTTCCGACCGATTAAGTACGCAAAGCATCAGTTATGATACAACAGCGCGTAAAAATTCAGCTCATTCAAGCCCTCCGCGTCAAACCCCAATCAATTTATCGATCATCTTCATCTTCATCCTCTGCTGCTGCCGCTCGCTGCCCGCTTTGTACCCATCAGCTTAAACGCCGACTCGAGCGCACAGTTGGCAATCAATAACATGCCCATGTTCCCCCCATATGATTAATGATTATTCAATGATTTAAATTGCGAAGCTCTCTCGCTTGGGGTGGGAGTGACTATCAGCCACCTGAAGGGAACCAGAACCTACCTAGCACCGTATCGATGAATCCGTGGAACTTTTTGGACCACTTTTTCGATTTCAGTCGCGGCGGTGGATTCCGGGGAATGAGGAACAGTGCCCGCATCGGGTGCAGGTCACACAGGGGTGGCTGCGATTCGGCCATCTCCAGGGCGGTGATGCCGAGGGACCACAGATCGGACCGGTTGTCGTAGGTGGCGTCTCGGTTTTCGTCGCATGCAATGACCTCCGGTGCCATCCAGTAGGGCGTACCGATGAAGGTGTTCCGCCGGCCGATGGTTTTGTCCAACTGTGCCGACACACCGAAATCCACCAATTTGACCTCGGCGTTGTCCGTGAGCAGCACGTTCTGGCCTTTGATGTCCCGGTGTATCACTTTGTTCGTGTGCAGGTAGCTCAACCCCCGTAGGATCTCCCGGCAGATATAGGCGATCCATTCCTCTTTGAGGCTCTGGCCTTTGGTAGATTTGACCAGATCGGTAACGGAACCGGCCCCGCAGTACTCCATCACCAGCCACAGCTGGTCGTCCTTTCCGGCCGAGGTTTTCTTGATAAATGCACCATAGTACGTGGCAATGTTCCGGTGGTTGGAGTACTTTTTGAGCACGTTGATCTCAAGTTTGATTTCCTCCTCCTCCTCTTCGGTGACGTCCATCACCTTAATGGCAGCGAGTTGTCCAGTCTTTGTGTGGCGACCCTGTTAGAAGAGGAAAGAAAATAGACCAGAATTAGTGAATCAGTTTGCAACCACAGTCTGAATTTGATTTTGCGGTTGCTGCGGATTTACAGTGGAATGCAAACGAATCGCAATTGCCATCAACCGCAGTGAGGAAAATTTCTCCCACTGCACTCGACGACCTCGTCATTGTCATTATTGTTCGCATTTGAGAAATGCCGTATCCACCCATCCATCATCATCACCCAGCAACAATGCACTTTGGAACAATTGTGGTTTTAGCTCCGGTGAATCTTCCCACAATCTAAAACTATAACTAAATGGAAAAGCGTCCCAGGCGTCGTGGTGCCGTGTGTTTGGATGAAAGCGAAAGGAAAGCTCCTCGGTCGGTCGGTATCTGTCTATTTACTGTTTAGCAACGGGTCCGACCGACTAACTAATCATCTTCTCGCTGGTTCGCGCTCGAGTCTACGGGTGTTATTACTTTGTTATTATATTCCATTAACTAAATGGTAATAAAAAGTTTTCACTTTTCTTCTCGTCCGGGGGAGGCCCATCTAGCTGACTTCTTCTGGCTAACATTAAGAGATCGATAACAGCGCGCGGCCGTGGTCAGGTTAGGGAGATCCGCAATAAGTAGTCCGCGCGCTGCAATTCGTTTCTTTTATCTTCATTCGTCTATCAGTAGGCAAAAGTGATTAGCCGGAGCTGCGCAGTGGTGAGGTGAGTCATGAAAGCATTCAATTAAGATACGGCGGCTCACGTAATCTATCCAGGCAACGAACGGACGGCGCAGTGGAATAGGGAAAAAAAAGGTGGTTTGTTTACAGTGTGGAAATGTTGTACGCGCAAAAACCGGAGCGATAGTATTAGGAGACAATGGATACCCTAAATGATAGGTCGGATTTGACTGCGAAAATAGAAGGAAAGCGAATTTAAAGGTTTTGGAAATTATAGGTTTCTATATGCAATAAAGCTGAGATGATTAAGTTCAATATCCATTTCCATTGCAAGACAATTCAAGGCCGAGGTAATGCATGCAGACTACATCATCGCCATAGAAAATGAATAAAGATAGGTTATGATGGGTAGTTTGTGGTCTTTGCATCGACAAAAATGCAGCAAAATGTTCTAATTCTGTATAAAAGAAAAGTCACCTGGAAAAGGATACGTAAAAACCGTAATCCAGTGCTGTTTTAACGGTAAGATGTTGGTAGGCTGAAGGCAGGGCCCCCAATTTGGCTCATATCCTTCTCAACGATATGATTTGAATGGGCATTGAGTTCTTTTCAACCATTCAAAGATGAAATATTCCCAGCATTACTTCAACAGGGGAAAGAAACACTCAGCTCCCTCCTTATTGAACTATTCGAAGCCAGTGTTACTCTGAGGTACACACCAAAAGCATGGAGAAAGGTTCGAGTTGTTTTCATTCCAAAAGCTAGAAAATGAGATAAAACGACTCCGAAAGCCTTTAGACCCATTAACCCTTTCATCTGTTTGTAAAAGACAATGGAAAAATTCTAGATGACTCCATCAAATCAACAAGTTTAGCGAGGTTACCTTTTAGCAAATTCCAATTAGCTTATCAATCAGGTAAATCTACGATAACGGCTCTTCAATCGCTAGTTATTAAAATCGGGAAATCGCTTAAAGCCAAGGAAATAGCCGTGGTAACTTTTCTCGATATTGAATGTGCTTTCGACAATGCATCCTACAGCTCCATGCGTTCAGCTATGGAAGCAAAGGCAGGGTGGCCAGTGAATTTTCATTTTAAAATTCCCGGTTATTTCCCGGTTTTCCCGGTTCAAATCTTAAAAAATTACCGGTTATTAATATTCAACAAAAAACGATATTGAACGTACTTTTAAAAGGGCGGCCAACTGTAACTTTTCGGTAGTTATTTGTGGAAAAAATAAAAGCAAAATTACAGAAAGTTTTTTTTTTAATCTGAAAGTAAAAATTGAACTCTATGAGTCACTTAATGTATTCGAAACAAATCATTAATCTTCCGAGAAACTTTGAAAACTCACACTTTTTTAAGCTTGATACATCTTATGATTTCAAAGCCCTAGAATTTATTCTGTAACAGAGATTAAAGTCACTAGGCCAAATGCTGTATGGATGAATAGGGTATAAGGGTTGATGCATATATTATGTCACGCTCTAAGGAGGGAGGGGGAGTCTAAGATTTTGTGACAAGCAATACATTAGGTATAGGAAAAACGTCACGATAGGGGGGGGGGTAATTTTTTGCTCGATTTAGCGTTACATAATTAATGCATGGGCTCTAAAACAGAATTCTGAAGAATAAAATATTTAATTAAAAAAAAAATGTTTCAGAAAAAAATAACTTGATACCAATGAGAATTAGAAGAAATTGTTAGGGATATCGGATAAAGAAAATGTGGCTTCACTTCTTTGTCTATACTAACATATATATTAACCTTTCAGTACTCGGGCTGATGTATAAAGCTAAGCACGAAAATAATAATATGTAAAATCTACTGGCATTGGAACTCACTCAACGTGAAACTAAACATGGTTCATGAAATTTAATACCCACATCCAATAGACCAATACTTGAAGAATATTACTGAAGAATAAAAAAGCGATGTACGAAGATTCCCAAGATTGTGGGGCTTTGACATTTGTGTAGAGTCTGAAACTAGAACTTTTCTTCAAAATTTTCGTTTTGTAATATTTGGAGAAAAAATAACAACGATTTTAAAAAAATTTCAAGATCACACTCATACTGGAGTCATAATTGTCAAGGCTCTGAGACTAGGAAGCATTTGAAAGGTTATAACAAATAAAAAAAAACAATCTATATAATCTTGCAGACACACTCTGTAAATTTTAATACAATTTGAAAGTGGTCAACGTGTTCATTTCAAACATATATTGAGGAGGAATCCTATATAATTTTCGAAGGAGAAGTTCTGAGCAGAATTCCAGAATTATTCTGACATGAAGTCCTCAGAAATTGTTAGAAGAATTAGGAGAGATTTCTGTGGAGAAGGATGCTCTAAAAAGTTCTAAATTGAATTCTTAGATAATTCTGGAAGATTTCAAAACCAGTTGTGAAAGAAAACTTTAAAGAAAATTTCTACGTAATTCTTAAGAGATTTTTATGGGGATCTCGAGGAGAATGACATATGAATGAATAAATTAAAAAGAATTTTAATAGAATTATGATGAGGATTCAACAAGAAACAGAGTTCTAAGAGTGTTCTGTTGATAATTTCAACCCCAGTGCGAAAGATTCATCACAGAGCTCTAACAAAATAGATTGCAAAAAAAAAATGTTGATAATTAGAAATAAATTCTTTAAAATACTCCAAGGGCTTTCTAAATAAATATATGCTGTTTTGAATAGAGTTAAAAGAAAATTTTGAAAATAATTTCAAAGCAATCAAAGTCTCCGAATAGGCTCAAGGGAATTCTAAGAAGAATTCTAATCAAATTCTTACAAGGGGTTTCAAGAAAATTCAAAAAAGAATTCAACGGTAATTATTAAGCGGAGTGTTTACTGGTAAATTTCAGAAAAAAATTATGATATATCAGAACAGAATTCCAAGTAAATTCTGGAATTCATATCATGAGAATTTTGAATAAAATTGCATGGTTGATTTCGAAATGAAAACGAAAAATTAAAACCTTGGAAAAGAGTAGTTCAGATTCAGTTTTTACAAATATTTGTTTCCAAAGTCGAGCATCTTCAATATTTTCTTTTAATGCCCTTGCACTTTACACCTGAAATTGAAACGACAAAATTAAAGACGGGAAACTGAAGAAAATTATGCAGCAAATAGAGCTAGACATTCATTTGGTAAATAATCACTCTGTTTTAATGGTTTACTCTGAAATTCTGGTATACAAATTTGTTCCTATGGTATTGTAAATTTATTTTTCCCGGTTCTCTCGTCGAATTCCCGGGTTTTTCCCGGTTACTTTTCAAATTCCGGGATATTTCTCGGTATTCCCGGTTTTCCCGGTTCGCTGGCCACCCTGAAAGGGCTTGGATAACTGCATTGTTAATTAGGTAATGGAAATGAATGCTCACAGATCGAGTTAATAAAGTGGATGATTGAATGGTAACGAAGACAAACTATGATGTTCTCTTCAAAGTGGTTAAATCAAGCCGACCTATATGGGAATCTAGTGAGCCAAATGTACGGTCAGGGTCTATTGTATTTTACACCGACGGGTCAAAAGTCAGAAGTCAGTAAAGTTGTACCAATGGGACATAGTCCCACAGTATTTCAAGCAGAAATTCAAGGAATTATTGAATGTGTGAATATCCTCCTAATAAGGAAATACGGATTTGCTAAGATCTGTATATTCTCGAACAGCCAAGCAGCTGGACCTTATTAACAGTGCTGGTAATGCTGATGCGATATAATAGTAGTGACTTTAGTGACTAAAATTACGGAAATAGTGACCAAATAGTGACTTGTAAATAATCAATAAGTGACCATTTATATGGTAACTTAGAAATTCAAATGCGGTTTGATATTGAAATAAACTTTTTATTTCATGAAACTTGAAATCAAATTTCATAAATTCCTCTAGTTTAATCGAATCTCACAACGGAATCTCCTGTGAAGAGCATTTGAAGTGATTTGAATAATTTACTTTTGCTTACGTTATACATGATGATTAACAAATAACATTTTTTATATTCTTAAATTTGATTCTGCGTTTGAAATCTTCAAAATTTTGATATATCGCTAAGAACTTTTCACATAATTTCTTCAGAATAATCTCAACAACTTATTTAGAATAATTCCCTTTCTCTTAAACTTAGAGGCAAATAAGCTTTCACAAAAATAATATTGCATTCTTAAAATTCTTTGCAGAATAATCAACAACATTCTTGGAAATAGATTATTTTCGTAGTTGGAAATGCTTAACATCAAATATCAGAATTAAAGTGGACATTTTATACGATCGATGACGAGATGAAAGTAAAGAGTTTATAGTTCCGTGATAGTACGGCAGTGTGAAATTTGTATATAGAAAGTAGAAAGCGAACAAAGAACAATTTTGAGGAAGGTACGATTAGGGCAGAACATCTCCTTTACCAAGCTCATCCGTTAATGAGGGATGGTGAGGGGTGTTTCCCCCTGCCACCACTGGCAAAAGGGATGATCGCCGATTTGCTCATGTACCTCCGATGTGCGGAAACAGTTCTATCGATTGTTTCACACTCAAGTCGCCATCTGACCTAAACAACTACCCGATTCGTACCTTCCTCAAAGTTGTCCTTTGCTCGCTTCTACTATGTATATACAATTTTCACACTGCCGTAGTATAACGGAACTATCAACTCTATAATTTAATCTCCTCAACCATCGAATAAAATCTCCACTTTAATTCTGATATTTGACGTTAAGCATCTCCGACTATGTAAATTGTTAAATTTACGCATGAAGTAATAACACATGATTAGTTAAAGTAGATCATTTTCGATTTTTTATTGATTCATCTAGGAACTCACTGAAGGCTCCTTCCATAAATCCATTTTAAATTTATTTGAATTCTCCATAGAATTTCCATGCAATTAATCACCATAGTATTTCCTCAGAATTCACAAAACAAAAATCCATCACAGAATAACTTTGAAACTCCTCTCAGAATTCCTTTGAGATTGAACCCTTAAAATTCGATTTCATTGGACTCCTTCTCGGAATTTATTTAGAACTCTTTACAATTCTCTTGGAAGTATCTTCAGAAATCACCCCCAGAATTCTTTTAGAACTATCCGCAGAGACCATCTTTAGAGTTCACGGGATTTTCATGAAATTTTCATCACAGCTCCCTTAAGCAAAATTTCAGAACTAATTTTGAATTCTTATGAGAATTGGACCTAGAATCCTCTTCCAATCATCATAGAATTTGTCTCAGAACTCTCGTTAAAATCCACTCTCAATTACCCGAGTAGCACACTTCCGTTAAGAAAAGTTGCAGCAACTTGTTTATGACTGAAATAAGTCGTAAAGAAGTTTCTACAACTGATATGTGACAAGCGTGCTACTAGGGTATATTGGAAATATTTCCAAAATTGTTTCAGAGCTGAATTTTGCGTCTCTAATAATTTAAACAATAATCAAAAGCGACGCTCGTATGTGTTAAGCCAAGTTTAACTATATACTAGGTAAACCTGGCTTAAGATTTAAGCGGAGATGAAGAAATCGGTCCTCATAGCACTTAAATTTACATCACACTTTCGTAGTCTTCTCTGATATATCTTGGAATCCTTTAAAATTCTCTTAAAATTTACTTTGGATTTTTTAAACTTCTCAATCATCCTTGAAAGACTTTTAAAAACCTATCACAGACAATAACCTTTGGAAAGTTTCCAAGGTTTACAATTTATTTTCGGGGAAATGAGGTATATTTTCCCCGATTTTTAATCGAAATTGAAGGCATTAACCAATAGTTTTCCTGGTGTTCTAAAGTTTTGCGGTTCACTGGTTACCCTAGTTAAAATTTTCAATTTTTTAACAGATATTTTTATTTTGTTGAAATTACTGTAGACTTTCTTAGTGCCAAGTACTCAATTTAAACATTTTGTCGATATTTTTAAATTTCACTCTATGTTAGTAGTGAACAAGTGACTTTAGTGACTTTTTGGTGACTGGCTTCAAAATAGTGACCAAGTCACTAAAAAGTAACCTGCTACCAGCCCTGTTATTAATGAATCATTGCAAACTGGATATGTTCCACACATTTGGAAGGAATCCTTAGTGGCTCCTATTCAAAAAGTTGCTGAAACGATTAAAGCCAAAGATTTTCATCTCATCATTACAATTAGAGAAAATTTTAGAACTTGTTGTTAAAGGTCAGCTGTTAGTGTATTTAAATAGTAATAGTTTGTTGATACCAGAACTATCAGGATATCGGGAAGGTCATTCTTGTGAAACCGCATTGAATTTGGTATTAGCGAAGTGGAAAAATTACTTGGAGTATAAAGATACGATTGTTGCTGTTTTCTTGGATCTTAAACGCGCTTTTAAAACAATTTCTATGCCCTTATTGTTTAGATCAACCAAGCGTTTTAAAATTACGAAACTTTAAACTAGAAACTAAACCCTTTGACAACTTTTATTTATGTTTTGAGCGAATTTTCCATTGCAATTTAAGCAGGAATGGTGCAAAAAGTGATTTTACTGATTTTTTGTCTGAAATAGGAACTTCTTAGTGACCACCTTCAAAAAAGTGACATAGTAACTAAAAAGTGACCCGCATCAACCCTGCGAATTCCAAGTATGAATTGCAAAAAAATCAGAATGCCATAGAAATACTCGTTAGAAATCACGAGGAATTCTCTTCACACAATCCCCATAGTATTCTTTTCAGAACTATATTTGAATTGTACTTAGATTGCACCAGGAGTGCATAATACCTTTTCAAGCCAAATTTAATGGTATAATGTTTTAATCAAGTAGAACTTACAGTAATACTGAACATATATTTTTCAAATGCTTGTTTAAGAGCAAAGCCAAATAAAAAAATGCTGATTATTTGTTAGTAAGTGAAATGAGTAATAGAGTTTCATTAACTTTATTATTGAATGATCCTTTAAATTGAAATTTTAAGAGCAAAAATATCAGCTCCTACAAAACGTACAACAATGAAACTGGAACTCCCCGTTTGGTTCAGTGCAGCAAACAGGGAGTTTCAATTTCATGAGCGATGTAGCAACAGTGCCCGAGATTTGTGCTCTAGAAGACTTGAAGTGATAGGGCCTCATGATCAACTAAATATCACGACGACCATTTTTGGACCATCAATCGTACGTTCATTTCGACCATTTGAGAACAGTTTGTATGGACAAAGGATCGAATGAAACTTCAAAAAGATTTTAATAGAATAGCATAGCATATGCGATTGCACAAATCGTGTGTTGCCGTGAAAAAACACTTGGGATTAGTGGTTTTCCCCACACATCAAAATTTGCAAACTAAGCATCGCATTATACACCTGGCCACATCCTTACAATCTAAGAGGATAGAAACGAAAATGAGTCCAACATCTACTTACTTCATAGATGTCTCGGGAGGGAACATTTATGTTAATAGGGAGTGGAATATATTTAGGAATTTCTATTCGGCAATCTAAAGTATAGATTATGTGAAAATTGAAATACAATTAAATAAATACAAAAGGAAAGATCTCAATAATATTATCTGCAATAATCCAGTCTTTCTATGTTTTTGAAGCTGTTCTATGCATCATTCTTGCCACTACGCTCCAGCACGCATTTTCTCTTTACACCGAAGCATTGAGGCCATTAACCACTCTTTCGCCTGTGTTACTAAATTGGAAGATAACAGGTGAAACTTCAAAAAGATTTGAATGGACGAAAATTCGGCACTAAATATGAAGGAAAAAGTTCATGATTTGCATCATCAGTCTCTAGTTCTCAGTGACCATTATAGATTTAGGAGCTTAGGACATATTTCGACTCAAAACTCCTGCCCATTTATATATCGGTACCCTATAAATAATTAACGTTTCATTTTCAAACTGTTCAAAACTATCAACACATGAATTAAATTCCTGAAAAATGTCAACAGTGATCATTAAAATTATATTTTCTACATTGACACTGGTAGGAGCCGTTATTAAAAATGACCCTGTTGAATCAATCTTCCATACGTTCGTCCTTATACACTCAATAATTGCATAGATGCCACAATAAATGGCAAATGAAAGGAATGACTGGCGCAAACCGAGCACAGTATGAACCACAAAGGTCTTATAACTAGCCAGCACACAACGGATCAAATTTGTGCTGAGTTGTTCAGTCCCATGCTCCGCGGTGGAATTTGTTTTCGTCGTTTTTTATCTCCGAGGCAGATCACTGGAATTCCACAGCCACTACACCTAGTATCTGTGAGTCATCCTTCCAGCTTGCATAGCGGGACCCGAGTAGAAAAGTGCATTCATATGCAGGTGCACAAATTTCAGTTGGATGTCACTCATCTGCACCCGGAGTAGAGTTGTGTGAGTCATCGCGGCCTAAAGCATATAAGTAATGAAAACGTTTTATTGGATTTGATCATACAAGCATCGGATAATTCTAACAAACAGTTATTGAAACAATTTGGCATTTTTAGTCCTTGTCACCTCGAGGGATGCTTCACAATAGTCTCAGCTATATAGGTATCATGTGGCGAGTAATAAATAATCATATTAAACCCGACGATGGTTTGTTTTCAAAATCGAGCGTAGCAATATCGAAGTGGGGTGCAAAAACTGTCATCCATAAATCGTTTAGTTCGGTTTGCGATGGGTCCTTCCGGTGCAGAGTCTGCAGCAGTGCGTGCCTGAAGAATGCAGTTGAGATTTATGGTTCACATTGGAGGACGGTAAACAAACGAACGGCTTTCGAACAGCTGATCGAAATATAATGCCGTCCTAAGCAAGCGGTTTCCGTGGTGTAGTGGTTATCACATCCGCCTAACACGCGGAAGGCCCCCGGTTCGATCCCGGGCGGAAACACGGTACTTTTTTTTCAATTATATGAAATTCAAGCTGTCAAACAAAAGATTTCATTCATTGAAATTCAAACAACACCGATATAAATATCCTCATGAGAAGCTATGAATTCGATTCACCCCCTTCACTTGCTGACAATTCCACTGTCTTTTTCTGCACCGTTCGCCCAGCCAGCCAAACCCCACCCAAACGCGAACGAAGAGTGGTACGGCAAGCAAGCAAAGGCGAATAAAGCAAAGCAGGACAACGTGTTTGCGATCTACTAATAACGAGCCGGCTTTAAAATGTTGCTGTAGCTGGCGTACGAGGCCTAAAAATAAATCACATCACAGCACTTGACCGAGTTTTGATTACCGTCTTGCCTCTAAATTTGCCACAGTTTCCGTGGTGTAGTGGTTATCACATCCGCCTAACACGCGGAAGGCCCCCGGTTCGATCCCGGGCGGAAACATGATGCTTTTTTTTTTCGTCGCTCAAATTCTACTTAGGACAAGGTATTTATTCCGGGTTAGAAAGTTATTTATGGCATCTGCAGTGTGACTAAATACAACGCGGCGATTGCGAATAGTTTCGAAAGGAAAACTTTTCCTCGGTCGTCAATTTATTTGTCTAGACTGGGTTCTGCAGGCCATATTGCAATGTCAGCAGTGGGGTAGTCTTTTTTTTTCCTCAACCTTCCCTGGGGCAAGGACACTAGTCAAGCTAAAGTTTTCCGGAAGGGGTGGATAGTTTTAAAAATTTATACCACTCTGTAGTTTCACTTCTAGTCCTCTACCACAAGTGAACTGGAATGGTTGGGAGTGTTTGGCGAGGCATTGGCGCATCTGGGACAGGTACGTACGTGGCAGAAGATGGAAGAGGTCATCAACAATTCAGTGCTTGTATTCCTTGCTCAAGATTGGAGCTGTGGTTCGATGCATAGTTCCGGAGGAAAAACAAACTATCTATCCTGGTTGTGAATGATGACAATCGTTGGCGAAATAACATCGAGATCCGGGATTTTTGTTGATAGGCTCTCTATCAATTTAGCGTTCACCAAAAAATCATTTATAAAACAACCAATTCCAAATTGTGCATTTTTTCTCGTACCTGATTTTTAAAAATGACGTGATCGATATTGTTCAATAAATCATAGCAGGAAAACATGTCGTCTAATAGAAATTGCATCTGATATAAAGTTGTAGAAAAAAAAATTAAATTATAAATGCGTTACTGTTTTTTTGTACTTTTGCCTTAAGATTCAAATTTTATAACATGTGTATTATTTTTTGAAAAGACTATCCCACAACTTTGTCGCAGACGTTGTTTTGATTAGACGATACGTTTTCGTGCTATGACTTATTGATATTCGATTTTTAAGTACCTTAAAACGGGGTATCTTTGATAATGCGGGTAACTTTGATAGTATAATAAAAAGAATAAATTTACTCGCTGTGCCTTTTCCAAATAAGCAACATTGGTTCCATATTGTAGCTTAGGGTATTTCCGTTGATATGGTATATATATTTATATAGAATGTGTTACATATTTTACAAAAATATTCAAAAACCATTTTCGAGTTTTTCACCTTTTTGAAAAAGCACTCAAACTATGACTTATGAAATGTATTTCAGATATAGCCATCACAAAATCAATGTGGTATTCTTATTACTTATAAAGTTTTCTGATTATATACTCATTCAAAGTTTCATATTTAAAGAACTAAATTGTTTGAGTTTCACTCATTTTTTTCTACATTCATCGAGCATTATCAAAGTAACCCCAAATCAAAATACTGAAGTTCGGCCACAAAACTAAAAAAGTAGTGCAAATACTTTAATTTTCGTTCAACATATTACTAACGAATTAACTTTTGCTTCCGTGCTTCCGTCTATTAACGTATCTTTAAACTGTTCCCCTGGTAGAGGGCAATTAAATAATTAAACTCTTGGATCCTCAGCACTTGTTTTAAAAATATCAAATTTGAAAAACAGTCATTACTGTAAAAAATATTTAGAATATACTTTAAAAAACTATCAATGTTACCCCGTTTTACGGTATTTTAGGTTAGGGACCAGTCTTGTAAGCGGTCACGGTAGTCGACACATTTTCTGTGATAATTGACTGCCTTTTCCTCCGACACTTGCAAAACAAGCTATCATAGTACAGTACCAAACTAAAATGTCATATAACAGTCTCTGCCGGACGATACTGTCGCCGAAGACCGTCACCAATGTATGTATTTTAGTTTTTCTCATAATAAGAGCTGCTGATGTTGTGTTTGTGTGAATTCTGAAAATAGCAAGCAATGATGTCCTAGTAATGATATTTCTATTCAGAAATGGTTTGATTTACACCAAATTCAGGAATTACAACGAAATCACATGTGTCAAATGATAGCTATTTTGATAATTTTCTTTTAGCTCGAATGTTTTTCTACCGCTCGTGTTGTGTGAGAGAGACGAAGGAAGAGCATGAGTGTTCGAATGTTTGTAAATGCCTCATAATATGAAAAAAGTATTGGTAAGCTTTTGAATGCATCACAACTACTGCTATAAGTGAAGCAACTGTCATAGTTTCAGGCGGATTTAACTTTAGAATTTCTTGATTTATCACTGTTCTGCAACATAAAGTCTGGTCCACTTAGAATCCGGACACTTTATTTATTCTATAGCAGCGCCTCGGATATGCAATGTTTGGACAGCGATTTGTTTTGAAAGTACACGTGTTTCAGTGGTGAAACTTTCGTTTCGATACGTGCAGTAATAAAAAAGTTGTACTAGATGTAACACGAGAAAAGGAAATTAATCCTACACACCATTTTGTTGGCGATGAAAAGCATGCTTTTAAGTCCGCATCTGCAGATTCCTTTCCAGATCATCAGTTACCGGCGAATTTATCGGCGAAAACAAACTTTAATTTGCTAGGGATATCACCCAGTATTGTGGCCAGATAAAACTTTTGTGCAGGAACCTGCCTGATATCCATCTTGACATAGGTTTCGTCGTCAATGAGAAGGCATCCTCTGTACTTTGTCAGAAATCGGTCATACAACTTCCGGGCGCGTGTTCTAGCCACTAGATTTTGCTTCATCGTCCTGTTCGGTTGCTTCAGGGCTGGTAGCGATCAATGCTGTCAAAAATACTGATTTTAGTGACCATGTCGAATGTTTGATGTTTTAGACTTATTCATTTAGAATCTCAAAAACACTTAAATATGTATGATAGGAACCTTTAAAGCGAACGTTTCAATAGAAAGTTTATTACTAAACCTGAAAAACCGGAAATTTTCAGGGAATTTTATTTCTTCTGAAAAGACCTGGAAGTCTCAGGAAATTTTATCATTTTCTTACTAAGGATCTTCCAAAGAAAATTATGCATTTTAAAATAAACAAACATTTAATATTCCTGGTTATTTTCATTCGCACATTGAGCTTACCCCTTTATGGTTCTAGAATATGCATAGTTCTGATAGTTCTGAAGAATTTTAGATATCATGTGAAGCCTGAGATAGTTTTGAACACAATTTCAAGACAACCCGGAATTGAATTCAATGTAAATTTTAATGAAAATTCATAGGAATTTCTCCTTCTCTGAAATTCAGAGGAAAATTCCAAGGGCATTCTGAGGATAATTACATGAAATTTGTGAAAGACAATGATATCGGAGCATAAGTCCTCGTAATTGTTTGGTGAATACTTAGGTTTTAAAGGGGATGCCTTTAAGGATAACAATTAAATCTGAGAATAACTCCAGAGATCGATCTTCAAAGAAATTCGTAAAATAATTCCAATAGAGATTGCCAAACAAATTAAGGGGAGAAATCTAAGGAATTTGTGAGGAGACATGGAAATGAATTCTTAGGAGACTTTCAATGTGAGTAGAATTCCAAGGAAAGGAGTGAGATTAAAATGGAAATCTGAAATAAATTCAGTGAAAAATCTGAGAATCTTTCCATAAGATTTCTTACTGAGGAGAATTTCAAGCAATTCCTAGGAAAATTAGAAGAAAATTGAATTCGAAATTTTGAGGAATATTTCAATGGAATTGCGAGAAATATTCTAACTATATTCTTGTGATATTTTTTTTAGAGAATTCAGAGAAGTATTTCGAGTGAATTTCTGAAATAATTCCATGAGAGTTTCGGAAGAATACGAGCGTTAGATTAGGAGAACTCCAAGCGAATTTTCATGAGAAATCTCCGTTGAATATGTAATGGACTATTTTGAGGTCTTCAGAACAGCTTGTAAGTTCCCAAAATATTCCTGAAGTTAGTGAAACTGCCTCGAAGTTCTTTTGTAGTTTGAGAAACTAGCCTGATACTCGCAATACTTCTCATCAATGTTTTTAACTTCTCTAAACATTTTCGGACTTCCTAATGTTTCCACAATTTTCCGAACGATCATGAATCTTCTCTAAAGTTTTAGCAATTCACTGCATTTCTCGAAACTTTTTTAAAATTTATGTAATTTAGATGCTCTGGAATATCGCTGCTGTGAGGATATATGTTCTTTCTTGAAGTTTTATTTTTTTTATTGTAGAGCTTTATTAGCGAGATCAATATCTTTCTTGAAGTTCTCGAAACTTCTCTGAAGTGTTTGCAGTTCTCATGGAGCTTGTTGTACTACCATTAATTTAATTGAACTGTTCTAAAAATGTTTAAGCTTACGTGAACTCTGGACTTATGTGAAAACCTCAATAATTGTCTTAACATCTCCAAAGTTCTCTTACAATCTGGGAACTTCTTGAAATTTCCCGCTAATTTAGTGAAACTAATAGAACTGAACTCCTCTGAAATTCGCCTTGTTTTTGGAGTTGTACTTAACTTATTTGAAATGCTCCCGAAATGTCCATATAAATTCCTGAAGTTCTCGGATCTTCCTTTAAGATCCATAGACTTTTATGAAGTTCTCGAAATCTTTGACGATCTCTGTACTTATGTGAAATTTTCGAAGTTATTCTGAAATTTCAGGAACTTATTTAAGCTCCCGTAACGAGATAATTAATGTAGTTCTACGATTTTCACTGATGTTCTCAAGATTTGTCTGAAGTTCAGATTATAGAAACTAATTCATAACTTCTTCAACAGTCTAGAGTTTCCTGATGATTTAAAAATGGCCAAAATATTTCTCAATTTCCTTAAAGTTCTCTAGACTGCCCTGAATATCTTAGTATTTTTTTTTTTAAGAACTCATCATTTAACTGGAATTTATTGAATTGCTTTCAAGTTCTACAATTTTCGCTCAAGGAAATTTGCCTTAAATCTCTTATTTTTCCAGGAAAGTCCAGCCCTGAAGATTTCTATGCTTATCTTAATTTCTCTAAATTGATCAAATGTTCTGGTAAATTCTTCTTGAGTTTTCAGATCAATCATAGAATTCTCGGTACATCCCATAATCCTAAGGAACTCCTTGTAAGTCACTGCAAATTTCCTTAAGTTAATGGGATTTTTCTGATGTTATCTCATCAACCTCGAAATACTCGGAACTTGACTGAATATAATGAAACAATCTAAAAATATCTATATTTATTGGAAGTTCTCTATTTCTTGAAAATATCGGTGCTTGCTAAAAGTCATCCTTTTTATTTTATTAATTAATGGAACTTCGTTGATGTTCTCTAATCAACTTAGCTCAATTTTCGAAATTTTTTAGATCTTGAAATTTCCATGATATATAACCTTTGAAATACTCCCACATGTTTCGGATGTTCATATAACATTGACGAAACACAAGGGCTGCACTTTGATCGATGACGAAACATACATCAAACTCGATTTTAAGCAACTTCCCGGTCAAAAGTTTTACATCGCGATTGGACGTGAAGTTCGCGAAGAAGGCCATGATTTTGCAAACGATTTGCAGAAATTTTTTATTCTGGAGTGGTATTCTGCCAACAAGATTGATTTTGTCCCCAAGCTAATGAATCCTCCGAATTGTCCGTAATTTTGCAAAAATCGCCCGAAAAATACTGGGCAATTTCAAAGCAGCGACTTCGACAAAGCGGCGGGACAGTCAAGGACATCCAGCAAATGTGGGCGCTGATGGGCTCCATCAAGAGGAAGGTTCGAGATTTCGTTCTAACTCGAGAAATGTAGCCATCAAATGCTGAAACTTTGAAGTTTTAATAAAACTACTGTAAAGCAACCATTAATGAACTTTTTAAACTTATTGAATCACAAATTACAGGTCTTTCTGTGTGTAACAATTTACTTTTAGTCAGCCTTTACAAAGAGTAAAAGTACACTGGAGTCGCTTTTTACGCGGTTTTTTTTTTACACGGTTTTTTTTACGCGGTTTTTTTACGCGGATTTCGGAATTTACGCGGTTTTTTTTACGCGGATTCCGGAATTTACGCGGTTTTTTTTACGCGGTTTTTTTTTACGCGGGACGTATCACCCGCGTAAAAAGCGACTCCAGTGTATCTAACGAGAATTTTGTTGTTGTTGAGACTTTCAGTCTCAGACGAAGAACATAAAGTCGGTTGTATTATAAAATATATTAAAATTCCTAAGAAGATTCTCTGGCATACTTCAATATATTTTATTCCTAAAATTGTTTATAAAGAAATTTGAAAATTGCCTGTGAATTCCAGGTTTTTACCGGTAAAATGAAATTCCCTGATTCCAGATTTTTCAGGCTTTTCCAAGTAGTTGACACCCTCTTAAACAAAGTCCCATAATCCGTTGAACATATGATATGTTCCACGGATTATGGGGCTTACGGTGGGGATTACGGTGTCTTTCTGCTTATAATAAGCAGAAAGACAAGAGCAGATGATAGCATCAAAAACTTGGCCGCCAGCCAGGCCCCTGTTTACAACGGACAAGAGAGCGAGAGCGAGCTTTTGTGCTCTCTTTCTCCATTTCTCTCTTTACCTGCAATCAGATATCCAAGTGCACAGCGAGAAATGCACGCTTTAGGCACCCATACATCACAAATGTTCTTCTAATTTAAACGCACACATTCAAACCGGTCTGCAACGAGCGTCAATATGATAACGTCCAAAGCGTACCGTACAACTAGTGCTGCAAACCGCCATGTAGACTGAAGTTTTTTTAACACTGTTTTTTTTTTTACGCGGTTTTTTAAACGGTTTTTACACCGTTTTTCACGATTTACACGGTACGTTTTTAACGATTTCTCAACAACGATACAACCTATCGACTCGATTCCAATCACATTATCCGTTTCAAGATATTGATAATCGAGTGGCATACTTTAAAAAAAAAAAATCACAATTTTTGGTGTAAATACAGACATTTTTAAAACATTTATATATGGACCATAGCATGCTATAATTACAAATGGCATCAAAATCCGATTTTTTTAAAACATTTAAGCATATGAAAAATCAAAATCTCGGTTGGTTTACTTTTACACCGTTTTTTAAACGGTACATATCCCCCGTGTAAAATAGACCTGAGTGTATTGTGGAAAATTTGTGGTATATTTCAAGAGGTGATAGAAGGTCTGCTTGGCTTACATCAGGCATTTGACCATTCACAAACTTGCCACCCGCCACCCAAAAAAGCTCGCTTTTAGGTGAACTATTTAACGAGTTTTGGCATGGTAGTGATATCGACATGCTTAGAAATCAATGCATTAGGGATTAGGCAGACCATCCGAACTGAATTTAATCCTTTTTGGAGCAAACCAAGGTCGAAGATTTAATTAAGCCACACTATAAAATAGTGTATTCATGGTCACTTGTGGTCTGGAGTAAAGAAGTACAGCTATAATGTAACCATTAAATCTATAAAAATGTAAACGTATTTTTTGACGTAGGACTACATATTTATTTTCTATACTGGGGGTCACATAAAAAAATCAAAATTCAGACATGTAACGAAAAATCCCAAGCACGGACGTAACAATTTGGGCGCAAATCGAACACATGACACATTGCGCATGCTCACATGAACGAACTCACCGCTCGGTTGACCGCTCACCATTTTACCAATGAATGGAAGGGAGGTGAAAAGCAGTGGTAAGAAAAACGCTTGCCAAATCGTTTTCTTCGTCATTTACTTTCAACCAACAGACGGATAAGCGTCGGATACGACGTATGAGTGGAACAGCACGCATCGCACCAATACGAAGACGACGACGAATGCACTCACATTGACCGGAGGAAAGGCTTGCCGCAATAGGCAGCATGACTGGGTCGCCATCATGCGGTCGACATCGACTTGCACTGGTGTGAAAGTGTCAAGTAGCGCTAGTTGTTCTTTCACAAGAATCCAATTCAATGCTTGTTCTGGTGTGAATGCTGCCATATAATTGCAAGTAGGAACGCTCTGACGAAAAATACTCCAAAATAGAGGACCCTAATTAGCTATTCTTCAAGTATAAATCAGACTGTAATTCAGTGAACGTGATCAGTTGCAATTTCAGTGGGTGTTGGGATAGTCATCACAACTAATTTGAAAGAGCCAAAAAATGGACGCGGACATCGGAATGAGAAGAATTACCAACGGAAAAGACATCCGTCGAACGTTACACAGCTGAGTTTGACTGAAATGATCAACTGCATAATGCTGCTGCCAGGAAAGCCAACTGAGCACGCTGTTTCTGGAGATACCCAAGTACACCAGTTTGTTCGCTTCGATCCAAAATGACAGTTTCATTTGCGACGGAGATGGCTACCACAAATTTGGTAGGACCCTGAAGGACGCGGACATCGGAGGCTCTCTGAGTAGCTTCACCATCTTTCGGACGTTCTACTGCAGTCGTTCCGTTAGGCTGACTACAGCATTGATCACCTGCAAAATGTCAATCGCTGTGCAATGTTGTAAGCACGCCATCCCGAAAGTACCAGCATGTAAACTTCTTGGATCCCAAATGGCCTTTTCAGGGTCAGTATATTTCTACGCTATAGAATTTCTTTTAAGATCTCTAGATGGTTTGTAAAACAGGTTCACAAAATTGAAATATTTTTGAACCATGGAGAGAAATAACAGCAATCATCAATCAGTCCCAATAGCAGTGTTCATTGAGTCTCCGTGAGAGAATACACTTGCGTGAATCATCCAGTTCTAAACCGTCAATTGGTAGCACGTTTATGCATTTCGTGTTATTTCTTCATTCACTGAAGCAAATGCAACAGCAATATCAACAAATAGCACCAAAATAAAAGGAGCGCCAAAAGGCAACAGCGATTATTACCTATTCGTTCCGTACCCTCCAATCCAACAACCATTTCGATGGGCACCAGAGAATAACAACAATCAGTCTTTTTCAGGGCTACCATTTGAAAAACAAACGGCCCTTTTCAGGGCCACAAATTCAAAACGGAAAGAGTTAAGATAATAGATTATCGATCAATTAAAAGAACTAAAGGCTCAACATATTTGTTCCGTCCACTAGCGGTCCTACGTCAAGCATCCGTTCGTGCTCCTAGGTACATACTCTTCTACTTTTTTTTTAAATTATTTACACCTGTGCCGTGCAGAGGTTGCACTTGCGGACGCGACACCACTGTGCTTATAACACGATTTTCCGTCCCTTTCCACCATGTATACGTCAGACGGGCTATATTTAAATAAGGCCCGTGATATTGCCTACTGACAAACGTATGTATATGATTGATATGGGGTTGCCAGTCTCCTGGTTATAAATCTCTCAATTACAGATGGTTGCGCCGGTGCGCCTGTCAAAACTTTTGAGGTTCCCCTGGTTCATTCTGATAGTGTTATTCTGATGAATAAAGAGTTGGTTAATTCAAGTTTGCTACCCAGGGGACTTAATGAATTTTCTCTAGATGTTGACACAGTTTTGTATGAAAAAATGTTTTCGGAAATGTTTGACGAATATTCTTCATTACACTTCAGTCGAAAGAGTTAGCCTTGTGATAAAACCGTTTTGCAATTCCTCCTACTTCGGTTAACGCGAAAAGGGCCATACAAGTTTTGTTTACACAAGATGATAGGCCCTTCAAATGTTACGTTAGGTAGTGATTAATATAGTAATAGAGAATATATCACTCGAATTTATGGAGCATTGACAAATAAAACAAAAACTAATATGTGGTGGTAAACTATAACCAACAAAGTTTGGACCACAGGTAAACAAATGAGGCACGCGACACCTCTGATTTGTGAGTAGAAATTCTACTCTTCAGAAAAATGCTACGCTCGACTCATTTCAGACTCGCGAGTGAGGCTCCATCAAGCCTGGTTAGGACGTTTTACGACATCCCTGGACGTATAGGCGACGGACTTCGCGAGGATTCACCTCGAACAGTCACCCTCATTGGATTCCTCCGGGAAGGGTGATAGGCACATATCTCAAAAATCAAACGCATCGGCAATCGCATGTTGTGAATATTACCTCAAGATAACAAATGTGTTACTCAAAATCGTTATACCTGAAAGTAGACAAGAGAGAAAATTTTACATATTAGTGACGATTATTTAAAAGGATATTTTAAATTAGGCTACCTAAAAAACGATTTTAAAGGACAGTAAACGAGACAGAATAGCAATAACAATTTCATAATTCAACAAACTTCAAGACGAACAAGAAAGACTATGAAATGATTTTTCATAGCAGATTTTTCTATTTTTTAAGTATGATCAGAGTGTCTTTTGTTGGAGTGCAGAGGTAAACACGGCCCACAAACAACAAAGGTCACTCTAATATTCCTTCCCTACTCCCACCTGATTGCAAGGAAGTGGCCGACGCCGTTATTGATCTACAACATATAGAGCCACTGAAACTTGTACAATGAGAATGGACGGTCACTCCCAGCCCCATTCAGTTGATTCATTGTACAATTTCACTGATTCTGATCAATCACGGAGTGCAGTCAATCTAAGCTAAGCTAGCTATTGGTTATCCTATTTGTATAGTGTTTATAGTACTACATATCTTTCATTATTGACTTTACATCATTTAATATTATTGTAAATTACATTTTATTATACTTAATTCTTAATGTTAGCTATTATGAGCGGCTCCAGGGAAGCATAGTGTCAGCTTGAAAAGAAATCTGAATCGTTCATTATCTGTTTTGTAAAAATCTTGTGTTTATTGTATCTTGTTACATGGCATTATAACGCATTTTCAATATTACATTACATTTAAATAAGTATTAACCCGGTTACACACATTTCAGGTCATCCAGGTCTTAAATAAGATGGGATCCGTTCCTTTTATTAACAGTTGTGATATTGCATCATATGCTGAAAATATATGAATTATCGCGTATTTCTGTTGTTCATTACATACCAGGTGAGGGCTTAATCATGTTTTGCCATCTAGTGTTTTGGTTTTGAGATGCTCGATAACCTTATAGGGATCGGTTTTGCTTAATGAGCAGAACATCATGGGTTTAATCCCAAGCTCACCCACAACATAACACAACACAAACATATCAAGTATCATTCTAGCTAAAAATATTTATTTGCATAATATAACCTGGAAATTTCAGGGTTACATCTTCCTTATTGGGAGCTGAGGAGACATAGAGCTGCATCATATTGAATCTAAAATAATTATTATTTTCATTGCGGAATACCAGTTTTTTTTTATCCATATAAATGTATTTTCATTATTACGTATTTTAATGTTCTGATATATTTCATTTCTCCATTACATATTTTTACTATATATATAAATAAATACTGGGCTGGGAGGGAGCATCAGGGTATCATTTGACATGGAACTGGACGATTGGAGTGGTATGACAACCGGAGTCTAGGAGGGAATAAACACTATTATTTTCTTTATCCTACCGATTCGATTGTGATGGTGTGAATTCTACTCCAACAGTTTCATGGAGATTGACGCGCCCTTCTTAACAAACCATCCTGTAGGAAGCTTAATAAGTATTGCGAATTGCGTTATTCGATTTGTTGGATCGTATCGTTGGAAGGAGATTCTTAAATTCCCGTGGATTTCGCGTAAGTGTCTCTGCTTACGGGTCCACCCCACCGTTTTTGGCCCTTCATACAGCGATATTGTGAATTCAGATCGGTAGCTCAAATTGATCTTGCTATTAAGTGGAGCTGCATACAAGACAAGATCTTCGAAGGGATGGTGGCTACCTTACATACATACATACATGATCAGTTCATTAGAGTAGCCTCAGGCTAAAAATCACTCTTAACTCACCATTTTCAAGAAGCTGTTTGAAATGTGAATTGAATTGCTTTTTTCGTAAATTTTCTCACACACACACACACGTATCCTGCCGATCATATGTGATTTGCTTCTCAGTATCTTCTAATTCGGAGACGGCTCGGCTGAAAGTCTCGATTATAAAGGAAGAATGAAAAAAATTCCAAACAATTAAAAATAACTTGACTTAAAGTCTATTAACCGTTGAAAAGGCTCTGATTTTGTCGATCAATGGATACTAGATCAAAGCGTTGAATTCTATAACTCATCTTTGGATTCCATAATGTATCTACATCAGTGTTGCTTCCACTCACGTGCTGTAAAACATTGTTTTTCGGAATAATTAAATCATTATATGATAGGGTAAATGCAGGTAGTGTCGGCCTAAGTGTCCCTAATTTGGGCCCATACATAAATTCAGCAATCGACTAAATTTTCAATAGCAACCAAAAATATCCATTAGTAACATCCCAATAACGCGTTCATGTAGATAAAATTGAAAAATAGCAGATTTTTATCGATGGGCCCAATCTTAGATCCATAGGCCAACATTAGAGACATTTCCCCTATAATGTTATGTTGTACTTGTAAGTAACAAGAAGAGGGTGTAAAGTATGTGTTTGACTCGTAAAACCTGTCAATTTTGGTTTCAGAGCATCACAATCAGCGATCATATGATTCGCTCACGAATCGTAAAATCGCTGATTGTGACGTACTGAATTGACAGATTTTATGTGTCAAACACATACTTAACGACCTGTTCTTGTAACTTACAAGTAAGAATTATCATTATAACATCTAATGATTTCATAATTCTGAAAAACATTTTTGTTATAGCAAGTGAGTGGAAGTAACCCTGATCTACATACAATTTCAGTAATTTTTACAATGCAAAAAGAGTGACTGTTGGTTTATTCAAGCTGAGAGGTGATAGCTTCATGCATTTAAGTTATCGTCTTTCAACGCCCAGAAATCAGTATATAGCAAAAGTATATAAATAAACATAAAATCAACGAATCATTCAACGAAACACAATTTAACAATCGTTAATAATTTCGTTGACGGTTCCCACATTTAACGGAAACGTTAATTCATAAACATAAAATTAACGTCGTTGATTAACGGTTAACAATTTAACGAAAATGTACCCACCACTACCCCCAACGATCATGGGTAAAGGAATCGACGAAGACAAACACAATTATTACCCACTTTGGTCATTTGTTACCGAAGTTCCAACAGATGAACGTTCGGTAAAATTTTGACCATCATTTCGAAAGCTGTTTTCCTAAATTTTCATTTCAGAACACTGTCAGCCTTGTTTAAATAATCGAGTCTTACCATTGAGGGGATTTTTTTCTTGTCTTGAAGCTTTAAAACTAATGAATTAAAATACCTGATTTTTACCTAACAGCTTTTAGCTGTTTAAAGTTCGGTCAAAATGACCGAAGTCGGTAATCATTGCTAAATGCTAAGATACTCTAGTTACTACAAACATTGTAAATGAAAGGATTACAAAGTCATAAAAAAGTAACAACGTAAATATTGCATGTAACAACTTGGATTTGTTTTATATATCTCTCAAGAATCATTAGAAGATGCACCCCAGTATGACGTGTACTTAACCTAATTCAATTTGTTTATGCTTGCAATATTGAACACCTAAATTCTATAAAAGTCATACACCTAGCTGATTTGATTACAATCACGTGCCGGTTCAACTTTCATATTCAAAACAGAACTGCATTTCATTATTAGTGTATATGCCTATCGAATTGAAGAAGCCGTGCTCGTGCAGTGTGTGAACTACGGACTTAACGGTTTATTGAAGCTAATCGGTGAGGGCCACGGACGCACGCGTTCCGCTCGGTACCTTTCCATATTGCCCGGTGTACGAACGAACGACTTTCGAGGCGTGGTGGCGTCTTGGCAATAATTTTCACCACTCACCTCCCCCGCCCCTCGTCCCAAGCTTTTGAGTCTACGAATGGTAGTAGACGAAAACAAACGCCATATTAGAACGATGCACTCATCATCATCATCATCATCGTCACAGACAGTCAGACAGACCATGCACTTCGCACAAATGAGGTTGACTCCGCCGTCGTCGCGTCGCATTCAACCGGCTGAGTAAGTATTAGGACTAGTGAAAAATCGAAGCAGCTGGGGTCGTGACTGCTTGTTTAGTCGACACTGGAAGTAGAATTTCTTCAGCGCCGTCATCACCACCATCAACTTCGGGAACAAGCGTTCGCATCTTTGATGAATGTTTTGTTTGGAAATAAATGAGAAATTATGTTTTGAATTGCCGAACATTGACATCGAATCTTACGGACCGTGTCGTGGAATCTATTTTGAAAATATCTACTTCGATCTCACAGCGTAGAACCACGCGTAAAGTAAACAACTTGGAATTGACTTGTTGGAGAAGCGGGAATTCAGGAACCAAATGAAATTAAATTGAATTTGAATTTGTACCGCTCTGCTCAATATGGTAGTATGGTGACACAAACACGGGCAAATGGGCAACAAAAGACCATATATTCCAGCTAGTCAGACATTCATCCGCTCCCAGCAAGACCAGATTGGATTAGATTAGTACACAAATACTTCCTAGTAGTTGTCAGGCGTAAAGCCAGTATGGGCTCCACATCGGGAGGACGTCGTCGGTCGTTGAGCGCAGCTAAGTTGACAACTAACATCACAATAAGTAGTACCTAAATAAACGTGCATGACGGCGGCGGGGAACGGTTCCGACTACTGATCTATTTATGCGAGAGCGAAAAGAAAAAAAAAAACTGCTGATGGATTTGTGCATGACATTAGCTCAAATATGGCGCAACAAAGCAGCAGGAGACACACTAATTATGGGCGATAATCCGGCGGATAGCGGCGAATTGCGATGCGTTTACTTTATTCGTTCACATTCGCCGGTGGGTGGCCGATTTGTGAAAACAAACCCAATGACCCTCAACTCTTATTAAACTTTTCTCCGATGACAAACATGATGTCATGCTGGGCTGGGGTGAGTGATTTCTTAACTTTTAGCTGAGATTTTCAAGGTCAAAACCGATTGAATCAGTGTGCCTTTGTGTTCTGGGACAATGATGTTACGTCAACATAGCCGCAACAGTGGGCACAAATTGAAAAAAAAACCACAACTAAATTCAGTATTTCTGCAGACAAATGGTTTTAGTGAAAATTCTATACAGGACTGTTAACATGTTATAACATCTTTTACGGACAATCCAGATTATCCGGAGAACCAGGATATGATCACTTCACCCCAAAATATCAAATCCATATTTAATACAGCTCAAACATCAAATGATGGCATGCTTATCCATGTTGTATTAGAATTCCATTCACTAATGCAAATAATAATGAATGACCTGAAAACTCATCGGTGATTTTTTGGCTGTTGAATAGGCGAATAAAGTCATGCATGAGATTTGAGTTTTGGGGTTTTTCAGAACACTGGCCGCAACATAGCCGCTCACCAAAACGTTTTGAACCTCTCAAATGCTCCGATACTATTGATCAATGATTAGAGGAAATTCATCTACAGTTTCTAACTATGCAATAATATGTAAGGGAATAAAAAGTAGGTGAAAACGTTGTAAAGTCACATTAGAATGTGTCTTGTGAGTAAGCTTCAAAGAACTTCCCAGGCAACCAGAATGCACGTATATTCAAAGTTGTTTTCGTGATATACAAACATATATACAAACAAACAAGTCGTATAGAATGCAAAGAAATGGCTTATACGTACAAAACTGGAGGCCATATACGTGCATATTTTTGTTTAATTTTAAACGAGTTGATTTAACATCATATGCGATTTTATCTGTAATAACAAATCCATTTTGAAAAGTCTTACGATGTAATCCGATTAAATTTGTGATACAGTACGACGGAAAAATGAGTCATCGCATTTAAGTCCGAAATTTGCATTCTATACGATTTAACTTAAACATAATGCGAGGTATGCCATTCTAATATGCGATTTTGACTTAAACTGTAGCAATTTACGATAATGTCTGTACATTGTTATATGACTTCTGGTTGTCTGGGTTATAGCTCAAATTCTCCAAATGAATAGGGCCTCTCTGAAAAAAGATTGTGCTCCTAGGCCTTGTGGACTATGATTGAATCCGGTGTTTCCTGCTGCTTCTGACAGCACTCACCACCAGAGGGCGAGCAGCCTTCAATCGTATGTGCTGGTGAAAATTGACTTGAGAACGTATGATGAAATCAATTTTTAATTAAAAATATCCATAATGGTACAATTTTTCCGATATATTACTTCTACATAATATCACCATTACTAAAAAGAACAAATCTAATCTAATCTAATCTAAACTAACACCAACACAGCCAGTTCATGAAAGCATCCTGGAAAATGAAAGATCTACCTCCATTCTTTTTCGTGTCTATTTGGTATATTTTGTACATCAGAGATGCGCAAAATATATCAAAACCGCCAGGCCTACTGTGCAGCATTAAAGGGGCAAGATGATTAAAAAATATCGGGCCTGATTAAATCAAAGATTTAAACACGATGTTTCAGAATCCAATAGATGGATGAAACGTGGACATCTCGTACCGTATGTTTCGTTGTTATAAATGATTGGTCGTTGGGAGCATCTTACTTAAAAAATTTAAATGATGATCCATTTTTCTCGAGTGGTTGGGACATGAGCATTAGCTCTTGTCTTAGCCCTATATGGCGTATCTCAAGTAACAATTTAGGTTTTATAAGGGTTCTGTAGACCATGATTTAGACTTGTAGCATGCTTTAAAACCCCAATAAAACTTGCAATGTCACTTGGGGTGGCTGTAGCGCCATTACTCGCTCTCTGAAATGAAAAAAAATGAATAAAAGGCCGTAGGAGAAATGAAAAGGAGGAAGGAACCCTAGTTCTATCTTCCCTTGTGTAAAAACTGAAAAAAGGGCCTCTAATCAATCTACAGTTCGCTAAAACCACATAACATATGTGGAACTCGAAAATCAAAAATCGACCCAATTTCAGTGATTTCGAGTGGTATAGAGAGACATCGATCTGTCAAATGGATTATACCAGCTGTAAAATGAGAAAGGGGTTCAAGGGGGTGGTCAATTCTATTAAAATAATTATAGCGTGGTTTATAATTCTCTGTCTTCTTAGAACTTTTGAACTTATGTCTAGGTTTTTCCTTAACTATTAACGTCCTTTATTTATAACTATATAGCTAGCTCCTCTAATCGCGTCACACAGCAAACAAATATATTAACGTTTGAAATCAAAAAAGTATAAATTTTTCGCCGATTTTGTAAGCAATGACCACCCAACGAGTAATCCTGAAATGTCATTGTTAACCATACGTA
Source organism: Ochlerotatus camptorhynchus (assembly GCF_037179485.1). NCBI lineage: Eukaryota > Metazoa > Arthropoda > Insecta > Diptera > Culicidae > Ochlerotatus > Ochlerotatus camptorhynchus. The sequence continues at coordinate 5,485,885 of NW_027040849.1, forward strand.
TTGTTTTTCTGTAGTTATGGCAAAAAAGTGGGAAAACTCCACGCCAATACTTCTTCTAATCTTAAATATTTTTGTTTACTTAGAAGAAAAATGTATGTACCATTTTATTTTCGTTAAACTTTTTTTAAATGTTTGGAGCCAATTGCACCAACTTTGATTTCATTTTGGATTCTTAGGTGGAAAAATACGACCCCGCAAATTAGGAGTTAACTGCATAAATTTTGAAGTTCAAAGAGAAGCAGCATCATTTTGCAACAAGTGTCCCGGTTTATGCGGAAATTATGCAGTGTTTTGAGCTGATCATCGTCCCATTCGCAAGAATTTCTCGCAAGCAAAACGATAAATCAAATCGAGTGCTTATCGGTACCTGTAATACCCAAGGATTCAATGCTCCATATGCTTCTCAGCTGCGGCCAATTCAAAATGTTTTGAGCAAAAGATCTACTCCAATTATTTTGCACTAAAAACGTGAAAAGATTGATCGAAAATGCAAAGGAAGGGAATGACTATATTTTCTAGCAACAATAAGCACTATTTACAAACGAAAGTAATCATTTGAATCTATTTAACATAGGATAAGTGTACCAGTATTGGCACTAGTGGTCTAGTTTTTGGCCCCAGGGCCATATTTGAAATAATAAATTTTAATGGCTTCATTAGCGTAGATTTCTGCCAAAACATATGTTCTTACCTTGTATCAAAACAAATTTAGGAAGAATTTTAAAATGTGAAATTTAAGATAAGGTCAATTCGATGACCACTACTGTGCTACCTGACTTATAACGAATAAACGTTGTATACGAGTACCCCGAATAGAACGTATGACTCGTCTAATTTTGCATAGCATTTGCAATGTAAAATTAGACGAACTATACGTTATATCCGAGGTACTCGTATACAACGTATATTCGTTATAAGTCAGCTAGCACAGTAGGACCTAAAACTGGTACACATACCCTAGTTATGTTTCTAGATTTCTTAAGGCCCACGCACATTAGATCCGGATCGGACGCGTTGCGGTAAAATGACAGCTAAATCTATTGTCTAACTGTCAAATTAACGTCAACGCAACGCAAACGGATCTAATGTGGGTGGCCCTTTAGAAAAAATTTCAACTTTTTATAAATGTCAACTAAATATTTTATGACACTCATAAGTTGATTTACTAATAGCACAGTGAACAATATTATTCATATAAAATGTTTACTTACACCTATTCAACGCAAACATTAAATCTTCGAATTGTTTGCATTATATTCAACTATCGCAATTTACTCTCATTGAATGGAATTCAATCAGGTCAAAGAGACTAAGAAATATTGCATCTGGAAATATGCAATATGACTGCGTTATTCTTGATTGGCTTCTAACCGGCTTGAAAATACTAGTTAAAAAATACCTTTGATAAGCCCCCTGTAGAGCTGGTCGAAAAAAGAAAAGCCGCATTATCCGATGTCAATCATACAAGGTCTGTAGAAGCAGGCAGCTTGCTGGTATTAGAAGCAGAAATGTTGTAAACATTGCTGCGCAAGCGAATGACGACGTTACGTCAGCACAACATTCTATACTGTGAACAGCAGACGTGACATCACAGGCAACAGCTATTTCGTGTAAAAAGATAAACTCTTAGTTGAAATACGAACACCACCTTCCACATTCAACTGTGTAATACCAATAAGTCAGTTGGGCCCGACCTTGTATGATTGACATCGCGCATTACCCTGGCAATTTACAATTCGCCTCGTCTGTGCGTGAAACCTGGTGGACATTTCCTTACCTTTTCACTCCTATGAAAATTGCATAAAATACTATCAAGCTTTGTGTGAAAAGATGGTGGCTCGCTGGTTCTATGGTAGAGTGAAGAGATAAGACAAAGTCCACTAGATTTCATGCACATATTTTCAGATGCATATGGAATTTTACCAAGGAGTAAAGAGTTGCAGGGTCGTCGTCAACGTCAATGCTTACTGAGCATGCAACAATATATCTGCTTTTCTTTCATAAGAGCTAATGTCGCAAACGTAAACTTTTTCTGCGAATTTCCCGAGAATGAAACACCACTTGAGTCAACTACACCGTAAACTGTGTAGAGGGAGAGTCCCCCTATCCAATGGAATTGATGGCTTACATGGAATGACTTTGAGCTACAAGAAAAATACGAAAGAAGCCATTGTTTATGTTTTCGACATTGGTCCTTTTGAACGCACAGTGTCGATATCCCGACAATTTTGTTTTGACAGATAGATCGATGCCCAACTATACCAGTTATACCACTGAGGCAACACAAAAAAGGAGTCAACTTTTAGAAAGTTATTTTGCATGCAGTTCCACATATGTTATGTGCTAAAACCGACGACTTCAAATCAAGAAAACTGGCAACTTTGCCACAATCCAAGCGACAGATACAGTAGCGCTGCGCTCGTCGAAGCACAAAACTTGGAAGACTGTTGCATCTCTTAGTTCTAGCTCAACACTTCAAATCATTCCGCCTCCAATCCAATCAAAATCTCATCGGGCCAACTTGCCAATCGCCTAATAACAGTTCTGACGAAAATGATGCCGATTAAAAACACTTTGAAATGCATTTTACACGATTACTTGCACTTGCTTTGCACTTAAGTTCTTTTCTAGAACTATGTTATCGAGCGACACATTGTTTCGGACTACAACGCGATGAAAAAATCAATGACAGAGAAAATTAAGCCTAAAATTTTTGAACCTATGATTTTCTGCTCAGTAAGCAAAATTGGTCACCACAAGGCCAACGAGCTCCTTAAATCCCATAAAAATTACGATCAACTTCCCGTTCAACTTTCTGTCACTAGATTTCGATCCCAGCGATGATCTTATCAACGTCGACAACAACTGCGCTTCAGAAGGATTTTATATGTAATTACGATCAACACATTAGCGTTAGCGTCAGCGTTGCTACGGTATACTTCGGATACTAGTGACACTCACGTCTCTTTTGAAATTCTTAGTCAGACTGCGTTCAGGAATAATGCAAGGAAGTTAACATTATTTCCAATCTAAACAAGAATACCAAAAACATCACTGTTACTATTCCCGGCCACGCCTATATTTACCGTAACTAGGGATAGTAAAGGAAATGTTGATGTAGTACTTACTCAACGAGAGGCCACCGAATTAGTGACACCCTCATAAGTATAACAGAGTTGGAGTATTGGGTACGGTATTAGGTCAGGATACGCCTCAACCAGGCGAAACAAAAGCATATGATTGTTTTTTTTTAGGAATTTGATAATAAACCTACGATCTTATGCACAGTAAGCAAACACAGCAGCCGCTGAGCTAGCCGAGTTCCTAAATTTGTTTTCTTAGTACTGTATTAGTGAAATTCATATGGAACATAATGCTACGAACTAAATAAATAAAAAGGAAGGATCTCACCCGAATAATCCTTGAAGCTCCCGAATACAGTTCAGAAAAGTTTCTTGGATCTTGATTAAGAAAAACCGCTTCTCGTTGCCAGCCCTCGGAAAGAGATGCATCATCTCGGTATCACTATAAGCCTGCTGGATTCACACCATCGTGATCATCTTGGGATCTTCGTTGCCCATCAGCTAAGACAACTCCCAACAAACACCGCTCCTTTTTCTTTTTCTTTTTCACTTATCATCTGCCATGGTCTGATCTATTTCGATCCCGTCCATGAGATTTTGAAAAATTGAACAATCGGAAGTTTGTTTAAACATTATTAAAATGGTTAAAATCACCAAATGAAAATCATCAGCAAAATTAAAAACGTCTTTCCAGCGCGACCTAGTTCGATCAGCTCACCATTACTAAAAAGAACAAAATGTAGAAATTTTCTCAGCGCTTGCTTCTAAGGTTTTAAGGGAAATTGGCGATTTTTCAAAATCTTCCGTACCACAAAAACTGGTTTATCCAGCACTGGTGGGACGACATCTGTCGGATTTAACGGTGGAAACTATAACTCAATTGGAAAGGTTTCATAGGTTAAATTCAAATATTTTCCAGGCTCCTATCTTAATCGGTAACTATCTTGTCCTCTTTTTTTTTCTGATAAACAACTCCTTCGACATCCTGTATGATTCTCACCGGCCTCGGAGGCTCAAAGACAATAGGTTCCACTAAAGCATCTACATTAATCGGAACAGGTGCATGCAATATCTTGGAAACGTTTTGATGATTTGATTATCGTTCAATTATAAACCCGTGGCCTCATCGGATGACCGAGAAATCCTGGGAGCAAGTTCTAAGGATCCTTAGGCCAAGACGATAAAGCTACGATTAGTCGAGGCAGTTTCTCTGTACAACCCTGCACAGTTAAATGGCTTCTAATGATATTGGTGCAGACAAATTTGTCTGTTGCAGCAACTATTCTGCGGAACTTGTCTATAGGAGATATTTTGACATTCGGTAATTTGATTTAGTTGTTCAGCATTCAATCTAACCGATTCGATCCCATGGGGTCACCGACAGCTGTCAAAAATCACCGTTCAGAGATGATCATATATTTCAACACAATTGCTTTGCAACACGTTAACTAGGGGAATTGGATGTAATGTCGGCCTAAATGGCCCTAATTTGGGCCAATGTATAAATTCAGCAATCGACTAAATTTTCAATAGCTACAAAAAAACATTAGTACCGTCCCAAGGACGCGATCATCTAGATAAAATAGATAAATAGCAGATTTTTAGCGATGGGCCCAATCCTAGATCCATAGGCCTACATTAGAGCCATTTCCCCTATCAGTTTGATTTCACTTGTTTCTCTCGGTGTCGATCACGCTATCGAGGGCTGTTTACTCGGCCCCAGTATTGTTTTCATGTGCTTTGGTCAGTGCTCTTTGTCGTCGCTGTTGAACGAAAATTTTCGACAATAATGGTCGAAATAAAGCAAACTTTGTGTTTGACCTATCCAGGTGGGAGTTCAAGGCCAAACATGGGCGAGATTGCAAACTTCGTTAAATCATTGGACGCGAATCATGGTGACATATACGCCACATATCGAATTGCTGAGGGAAAGGCGATCGTCATATAGTTGAAATCTTTAGTTCTGGTGCATAATCCGGAGCAACTAACTTTCCGATATGCTAATGGGAAGGCAGTGGAAGTACGTCGCTTGCCGGGGGCAACGTGCAATACGTGCGAGTGTACGATCTTCCATCAAAGATTGTTATCTAACGTTGGTGTTAGCAAAATACGGAAAAGTGAAGCGTGTCATTTGGGAAAAAAATCCCTGTTGCATTGGGCCTCTATATGTCCACAGGAGTGCTAGGTGTTTACATGGACGTGGAAAAGGAGATTCCCTCCTCGCTTAATTTCTTCAATGGGAAGGGAAATATATTCTATTCGAAGAATAAGGATAAATGCTTCGTAAGTAATGCGGAGGGGCACCGGATAAATTTCTGCCCCAAGCTTAAGGCCCGTAAACAGCAGCAGCAATCTGGAAAGTAACAGGATTTGGACAACAAGCAGGATGAAGAAAAACAGACGATAAAGGCAGCAATTCGTACGTTGGTGCAGCTGCTGGAGGTGCATCGTCGGACAGCAGCAGCCAGGAAACAGAGGAAGCGACAGAGGTGCTGCATGAAGAGGGAATAAAAATGGACGTGACGACCCCACTGACCGAAATCGAAACCGAACCTCAACTGACCTCGCGCCAACAACGCCAGAAACATTGGAACACTGGAGCTCTAAAGGTTTTCAGAATGATTCCTAACCAACCTTATAATTATTAACTACACTCCCGATCATATGTTTAGGGTCACCCCCAAAAAACATGCAAATGTGATATGTTCATATAGGTGTCATTTTATGTCCAATTGTCGTTTTCGTTATGTCATTTGAAAGGTATTGAAAGGAACTTTCTTCGTAAGTAAATGTTTCAATATAATGTTCAAATGTTGTATACTAAAAGTACACGTAAAGTTGCAACTTTTTTCAAAATTTACTCTCAAGAATCATGACTGATTTTCTCAGAATTGGATTTTGAAATGAAAGTGAGAGTAGAAATATGTAATTCATAAAAAATATTTATTCAAGTTCCAGATTCCAAACAATATGGTGTTTCACTGTTGTAAATTAAGGTGAAATTTCACTTTAAATAACTAAATAATACGTTAAGTCACATAACTAAAAATGGACGTAAAGTAGCAAATATATGACCAAAGAACATTTTCAGGTATTGTTTTGTGGGTGACCCCAAACTTTTGATCGATGATTTGAATACATATTTTCATGATTCGAATATTTCTGAATTATTCCACCAAATTTTCTCAACTGGAGCCCATTGGATATTGAATGAGGGTTCTGGCACCATTTTCATTTCCAAATTTGGACGATCCAATTCTGAGAACATCAGTCATGATTATTCAGTCTAAATTTGGATAAATGTTGCAACTTTAGATGAACTTTTATTATACAAAATCTAAAAATAAATTGAGACATTTATGTACGAAGTTAGTTTTATTCCATACCTTTTAAATGAGCTAAGGAAAACGAAAACTAGACGTAAAATGACAGTGATATGAACAAAACACATTTGTATGGTTTTTTGGGGGTGTCAATGACCTCATTTACACTCAATAATGAGAGAATATCTGAAGGACTGAACGTAGTTTGAATAACTTTTGATTATCTTGATATGATGATATAACTTAATGTAATGATGATATAATTTAATATAGGGTTACGGTATGTAATGTGGGTCTAGTCCTTTCATTCGGCCTATCACGCAAATAAATAATTAATTAAGGAATATTACACAGTCCGCATCGTGCTCTCTTGCCGTGCGGATCTATTTGCTTTTTGCTTAATGAAGTGTTACTACTACCTAAAGCTACAACAAATTTAAACAGCACTTTTCAGTGCTCAACCTGTAAAAAATTTCTACCTTGTTCAACTCTTATTCCTCTTCGATCCTTGTTTGGACCCTACCCGAGGTAATCCTTCTTGGATATCGATTTGGAAAATTCCTCTTCGATCCTTCAGATTCTTATAGTAATCTGCTTGGAAGTCGATTTGGATAAAAATTTACTGCCGCCATGGCGCCTAAACGCAAAAGAAAGGGGCAAACTCTTGACCCCCCTTCTGATGAAATTAATTTGAGTAATCAATTTGATTTGCTCACGGATGATGAGAATGATCCATCATCCAAGAAAAATTCTAGTAAACTTTCCCGGCTTAGTGCCAAGAAGGAAAAGATTCCCCCTATTGTGATAACCACTACCGATTTCCATGCTCTTCGCATGGAACTTTTGAATTTCGTGAAAGTTAAGTTTTCACTACAAATTGGACGTCGGGGTGAATGCCGTGTATTGGCTGAAACCTTGGACGGATTTAAATGTCTTCTCAAGTATCTTACTGAGAAGAAGCACAAATTTTTTACTTACGACACCAAAACTGAACGTGTGTTCAAGGTTGTCATGAAAGGACTGCCCAGTGGTGAATCCCTGGATCAGATCAAAGATGAACTGGCAAAATTACTTGGAGTTGTGCCACTCCAAGTAATCAAAATGAAAATGAAATCCCGTCCTGGCGATTCGCGCAACGGGATTTCTAATGATTTTTATTTAGTTCACTTCAAGTCTAGTGAACTAAACAACCTTAAGGCCTTAGAAAAAGCTAGCCTTATGCTCCATGTCCGAGTGAAGTGGGAACACTTCAGGAAGACTGGAGGAAATTTCCAAAACCTCACCCAGTGCCGTAAGTGCCAGGGATGGGGTCACGGAACTAAAAATTGCTACATGCCAGCTAAATGCATGAATTGTGGTGATTCCTCTCACGCAAAGGACGACTGTCCTGTGAAGGAAGATCCTAAGAAATTTAAATGTTCAAATTGTGGTGAAAACCACAAATCCAATTTTTGGGAATGTAAGACTCGCAAAGCGATCCTACAATCTCGTTCTAACCGCCAGGTAGGAAACGCTCCACGTTCCCGACCAGGTACAAATTCCTCTGCTGTTAACAACGGTCAGCGAGGAACAAATTCTACATTCGTACCCGTAGGTACAAATATCTCCCCTGCTTCAAATGTTTCATCTGTACCTACTCCCCTCGCTGCTAACAATATTCAGCGAGTTAATGGAGCTACCTATGCTGCTATTGCAGCGGGTAGAAACCAAAATACTAACCAACGTTCTAACGGAAATTTTGACAATTTTGACTTAGGAAGCATTACTGCCCCTAAAATGGAATTTTTACAGAATTCATTAATTGACATGATTTCTGATATGCTTAAATCTAACTCCATGTTTGATGCTATTCAAACTGGAGTAAAATTTGCTAATAATATTGTCATGACTTTAAAATTCAGTAATGGATTTTAAAGCATTAAACATTTTAAATTGGAATGCTCGATCTCTTAAAGATAATGAAGACGAGCTATTTAATTTTTTGAGAGTTCATAACGTGCATATTGCCGTTATAACTGAAACGTTCCTTAAACCTGACCATAAGGTTAAGAAGGACGCAAATTACTTGATTTATAGAAATGATCGTCTTGATGGACCCTGTGGTGGCGTTGCCATCATTATTCATAGACGAATCAAACATAAAATTCTTTCTTCATTTGAAACCAAAGTTTTTGAAACTTTGGGAGTTTCTGTTGAAACAAAATTTGGACAACTTACGTTTATAGCTGCCTATTTGCCATTCCAATGCGTAGGCCAGCAAAAGAATTTTCTCAAGGGTGACCTCCAGAAACTTACCCGTCATAGGTCTAAATTCTTCATTATTGGTGATTTTAATGCAAAACACCGCTCATGGAATAATGCTCAAAGCAATTCCAATGGTAATATTCTGTTTGATGATTGTTCTGCAGGTTATTACACTATTCAATATCCAAACAGCCCAACATGCTTTTCTTCTGCAAGAAATCCCTCCACTATTGATTTGGTCTTAACTGATTCATGTCAACTTTGTAGCCAATTGGTTACCCATGCTGACTTCGGTTCTGATCACCTTCCAGTAACTTTTGAAATATCCCAAGAAATAATTTGTAATCCCAACAGCTCTACTTTCAATTACCATAGAGCTGATTGGGAGCAGTATCGAACATTTATGGAATATAACTTTGATCCAAACATTCCTTTGCAAACCAAAGATGAAATTAATTATGCTCTTGAATCTCTGACTACTTCTATAGTTGAAGCAAGAGCTGCCTCAGTACCAAAATGCGAGGTTAAATTCGATTCAATTATAATAGACGATGATCTTCAGCTCTTGATCCGTCTTAAAAATGTCCGTAGGAGACAATATCAAAGAACACGCGATCCTGCCATGAAAGTTATCTGGCGGGATTTGCAAAAACAAATTAAAAAGCGATTCTCTGCCCTGAGGAACAAAACTTTTGAAAATAATATTTCTAAATTAGACCCGAGTTCCAAACCCTTTTGGAAACTCACAAAAATTTTGAAAAAACCTCAAAAGCCTATTCCAGCGCTTAAAGAAGGTGGTAAAATTTTGATCACAAATTTGGAAAAAGCTCAGAAACTTGCTAAGCAATTCGAGAGTTCCCATAATTTCAGTTTGGGTCTTACTAGTCCTATTGAGAATCAGGTTGCTCGGGATTTTCTGAATATTTTCTCTCGGGAAAATATTTTTGATGATTCCTGGGGGACTGATTTGGACGAAGTAAGGTCTATAACTAAAAAGTTTCAAAATATGAAAGCTCCAGGTGATGATGGAATTTTCTATATCCTCATCAAAAAACTCCCAGAGAGTACCTTGTCTTTCTTGGTAAAATTATTTAACAGATGTTTCCATTTGGCATACTTTCCTGATAAATGGAAAAATGCAAAAGTTGTTCCAATTTTGAAGCCGGATAAAAATCCAGCTGAAGCTTCTAGCTACCGTCCAATAAGTTTGCTTTCTTCAATAAGTAAACTTTTTGAAAAGATAATTTTGAATAGAATGATGCTTCACATCAATACGAACTCAATTTTTGCAGATGAGCAGTTTGGATTTCGCCATGGGCATTCAACTACTCATCAACTCTTAAGAGTTAACAATTTAATTCGTTCAAACAAATCTGAAGGCCACTCAACTGGAGTTGCTCTTCTAGACATAGAAAAAGCATTCGACAGTGTTTGGCATGAAGGTTTGATTGCTAAATTGAAAAAGTTTAATTTTCCACTTTATATTATGAAATTAGTTCAAAATTATTTAACTGACAGAACTCTTCAAGTTAATTATCAAAATTCCAAATCTTATCGACTACCTGTTAGGGCAGGAGTTCCTCAGGGTAGCATTCTTGGGCCTATATTGTATAACATTTTCACTTCGGACCTCCCTGATTTGCCTCAGGGTTGCCACAAATCTTTGTTCGCTGATGACACAGGCATTTCCGCTAAAGGAAGAAGTCTTCGTGTTATTTGCAGCAGACTGCAGAAAAGTTTAGATATTTTCTCTTCTTATTTACAAAAATGGAAGATTTCTCCCAACGCTTCCAAAACTCAACTTATAATATTTCCACATAAGCCTAGAGCTTCGTTTTTGAAACCTAGTAGTAGTCACATAGTCACTATGAACGGAGTTCCAATTTCCTGGTCAAACCAAGTGAAATATCTTGGATTAATACTTGACCAAAAATTAACTTTTAAAGATCACATTGAGGGCATTCAAGCCAAATGTAACAAATATATAAAATGTTTGTATCCTCTTATAAACAGGAAATCCAAACTTTGCCTGACGAATAAACTTCTAATATTTAAACAAGTTTTTAGACCGGCCATGCTTTACGCTGTGCCAATATGGTCTAGTTGCTGCACTACCAGGAAAAAAGCACTTCAAAGGGTTCAGAACAAAATTCTGAAAATGATTTTGAAGTTGCCTCCCTGGTACAGTACAACCGAAGTACATAGAATTTCGAATGTTGAGACTTTAGCACAAATGTCCAATAAAATAATTAATAATTTCAGGCAAAAATCGTTGCAATCCTCAATTGCAACGATTAATTCCCTTTATACTTAGATAAGATTTAGTTTTAGTTTTTAGTTTTAAGATATCAATTGTTATACTGACATGCAGGTTAAAAAACCTGTTAAAAATACTGAATTGCCAAGACATGAACAATGTAAAAACACTTAGATATATATCATAACAATTAAGGCTGGTACGTTACTGCAGTAACTGGAGCACCTAGGTTAAAATGTAATGTAATTTATTTTTGAATGTGGAACAAATAAAGAGTTAAAAAAAAAAAAAAAAAAAAAAGGAATATTACACAAAAAATAAGGAAAATATTGATCACTGATGATTGATAAATGTGTACCACACACAAATCAATTTATATCACAACATTTCAATACATTTTCAGCTCTCGTAAGTAATAAAACTGGTTGAGAATATCACTCTGTTCGGAGTTTTTAGCCGCCATGACTTCTAAGGTTAAGATGGGAAGGTTGCACTGACGATCATCAAATGGCCTGATTATGGCATTTATTGAATGGAATTACCTGATAATACACACTAGACGTAAAACTCACAGTTACTGTTTGAATATTTTGTGTTTATTTTAATTGTTTAACAACGTTTTCACAAGTAAATCATGGACCCAACTTTAGGGACACATTTCTTTTCTATGTTCCTAACTTTGGCCCATGAAATTCATTTGACAGCATATAGCAATAAGAGTAACGTCAACAATGTGGTTTGCATTTGGATGATAAGGAACGAACAGGAAGGGAGATTTTTTCTGCCAAATCTGTATAATGAACATCACAATGTTTTGATTTAGATATTCTGCGGTCGAAAGACGATAAGCGAAATTTTTAATTTTTAATTTTTAACTTGAGTGATTTAATGTAGTTTTCGTAAAATTTTCTCTAAGAAATGTTTTGAGGAATGAAGAGTATTAAGTTAACAGTGATAGTGATAAAAAAAAATACATAAGAAAACGTTACCAAGAGCGTTTTTTTTGAGAATCAAACAGGATAGGACGAAGTTGCATCCATAAATAGACCCAATTTGGGGACAATAGACCGATATTACATACATTTCCCTGGTGAGTTTTTGTCTTAAAAAAAGTAAGTTTTTCAACTTTTTGCGGTTCCTGATAGCAAACGACATGATAAGCATATCTAAGCATACCATTTAGCAGTAGAATATCGTTTGCAGGTAAATTAATTGATGAGTTATGATTAAAAACGTAATCTATGGCTGCATATTAGACCGAGGTTAGGGACGTATACCCTAATTCTTGATAATCTTAATGTTATAGAAGAAAATTTAAATAATTTTTCTATGAACTTAACTTAAGATGATCGTTAGTGATCATAAGAGAAAATTTCGAAGTCGGAAGGCACTCAAAATAATTCCAGATGATCTTTACAATATTTCATATTCAAACGAACCATCCTGATATGATGCAACAATAGCTGATCATTTATTTCTGATCAATCTATCATGATGATAGAACATCTAAAGAATTTAATTTCTGACTTTTTGATCAGCTAGAATTCCTCATAATCCTGGTTTGATGAAAGAATATCTGAAGGACTTCATTTGATCCGATGCTGTTCTTGAGAATAATTCCATATCAACGTTATATGATGAGAGAATATCTGAGGGTCTGAAGGACCTAGTAATGATTCCTTATTCAACCTGATAAGATGAGTGAGTTTTTGAAGGACTACGATTGAATGTTTGATCAGTTGTAGATCCTTAGAATAACTACTGATCAACACCTCACATTATGATAGAATATCTCAGGAACAGAAGGTCTTCAGAATTTTTTTCAAAAACCCTGATATAATGAAAGATTATCCAAAGGACTTTGATAGAATTTTTGATCAGTTGAAAGTCTTCAGGATAATTTCCGATCACCTTAATATGAAAAGAGAGATTATCCGAAGTACTGAAGATCTTCATAATAATTACTGATCATCGTGATATGATGAGACAATGTATTAGTCAGTCAAATTGTGATCAATTGTTTGTCTCCAAAATAAATTGTTATAATCCTGGTGTAAAGGGACAATATCTGTAGGTCTCCAGAATAACTTTTGATCATCCTAATATGATCAGAGGATATGTTAAGGGTTTCATTTGATTATTGATCAGTTGTAGACCTGCAGAATACTTCCTGATTATCCTGATAAATTGAGAAAATAGCTGATGAACTGAAGGTCTTCATAATACAGTCAACTCTCCATAAATCGATATTGCATGGATCATCGAGGTATAGAATTAGCGACTTATAGAATAAATACAATATTTTGTATTGATCGTGTCTAATTTTAAGTATAAGTATAATACCAAAATACTCTATTTGCTAGAATATCTGGCCTTTTTTACTCATATGAATTCGAAAAATGATTCAAATATCCATTTATGGAAGTTCTGAGTAGTTAATTTATAAAATTGAGCCAATATGCATAAAACAATAGGGCTGCCAGTTCTTGAAATTTAATTTAATCAAAAGTTCTGGTCATTAATGGATGTGGCACTATCATCCTGAGGGTGTCCGGCCATTAGCCCAGACTTAAATAAATTTTGAGCTTCCTTACACAGTTATGTTTATAAGACTTTAAACACTTAGATATTTGTTCAGACAATTTAGATTTGGATCTTGGCGAATTTTCTTTTTTTTTTTTTTTTAATAGTAGAAATAACTTACATTTCCTGGTATTTGAAAGATTCAAGTTTGGCAATCAATTAAAATGCAAGTATGAGCAGTTCTTTAGAGTATAACTGGTTTTGTGATTTTTAGAATTGCAAATAAAATATACCATCACATTAATTTTCATTCTTTCAAAAGCTACTTCACACCAATCTATGTGACTGAGCCTGTACAAATAAAGTAATCACCAAAAAAAATCTCGATTACAATTGTTTTTGTTTTTTTAAACATAGATTGTTCCGATATTTTCCGTTATTCCAGAATTTGGACAAAATTCCGTGCGGTACCTACTATATCATATAATGGATTTATGCTTGTCTCTTAATATTTTGAATGCTTTATGCTACCGAATAACGAATGTCTATATTTGAAATTGCTGTGGTCACTCGAGACAGGCTGGGCCCCAATGCGGGGACACTTGCTGATTTATTTTGTAAATTTCCATGATGATTTTGCATGCAGAACTGTTTGGCATTATTCCTAGGTCCTAAGGATCGACTAGAACAAATCCTGCTTCGGAACCATTCCGGTGGGGTCTCAATGGGGGCAGTTACAAGTATCCATTAGAACTTGGAATGATGGCAAAACACTTCTATTCAAAAATGCTTAACAGCACGTTTGCATAGAAACTGAAAGTGGTCCCATTGGAGTCCTACCGATATCAGCTCTGAGATATCCGGATGTGATATAGTCCATCGATTGGACTTCGGTATAATTCCAAAAAGCTTCTGTATGTAAAAGCATGAAATTTGATAGGCCGAACGGCACACTTAGGTGAGAAACTGAGAGTGGCCCTTTTGGAGCCCTACCGGAATTAACTTTGAAGTATCCGGATGTGGTCTAGTCCATCCATAGGACCTTGACTTAATGCCAAGATGTTTATGTATGAAGTTCAATAGGTCGAAAGGTACATAAAGCAAGAAACTATTGAGGCCCGGTCGGAACCAATCCTGGGTGTCTAGGTGCCCTTTAGTAACGACAATCGATCATCTTAAATATTCATTATTCTGTAGCATACAGCATTCAACATATTTAGAGTCAAAAGTAAAATCAACATGAGTTGGGTAATAAATTTAGGAATATCCATTAAATCATATGATAGGTGCCCCACGGGATTGTGGTCTCATATATAAATCAGAATAGTCTATGTTTCTAAAAAAAAACACTTGATTACATTTGTGATCGACTGAAACTTGTTTCATCAAAATTGGTTGTAATCTGGTTGAACCTGAGCAATTTTGAATTGTATTCGTTAATGTCATTGGTGATTAACATTTCAATCTGGTTTGGCATTTTAAGAAAATGTCGACTTATTAAAACCATCTTTGTGATGCAAATGAATTTGCTTTTATTGGTATTTCAGATGATTTTGGTGTTTTTTTTGTTGGAGCGCTTTTAAAGATTTCAAGACCATTCTCATATTTACCAGCGATTTTGGAATTATGACGAAGCTTTCAATGATGTTTTACTATACACTACCGATCATAAGTTTAAGGACACCCCAAAAAACCATGCAAATATGTTTTGTTCAATTTTCGATCTTCAAAGGTTATTTGAATGGTATGAATGGTATAGCATAAGGGAAGGTCCATTAATTATGTCACGCAAATTTGGCCCATTTTCAACTCCCCCTCTCCCCATTTGTCACATTTTTTATATGGACCTTAATTGTTTTTTGTAAGACTTGTCACAGTTTCCAAAACCCACCTCCCCCCTAAAAGTGGACGATCCCTAAGTGTTCTACTACTACTTTTATTTCAAAATTTGGCCAACACAATTCTTAGAAAACAGTCACGATTTTTCAGAGTAAATTTTGAAAAATATTGTAACTTTGGGTGAACTTTTAAGCACACAAAATTTGAAAATTATGTTGAACAATTTGCCTACGAGGAAAGTTCCATTCAATACCTTTCAAATGATCTAAAGAGAACGAAAATTGGACGTAACATGACAGAGATAGGAACATAACAAATTTGTCATACTTTTTTGGGGGTGTCCTTAAACTTATGCTCGGGAGTGTAAGTTGAATTATGAAAAGGACACAATTACCAGCTTGACGAAGCGGAGATAATGAGAGAGAGAGAAGGATTAGTAATTTCCATTTAATTCCACTACCTTATTTACTTATCCTTGGCAGATACGCGTATTTCGTCTAAAATGTGCAGACTTCTTCAGTGTCTTGTACTAATACCAGTCGTGTATTAGTACAAGACACTGCAGAAGTCTGCACATTGTAGACGAAATACGCGTATCTGTCAAGGATAAGCAAATAAGGTAGTGGAATTAAATGGAAATTACTAATCCTTCGCTCTCTCATTATACTGCTAAACCTGTTCTGAGATCACCAACACAGCAAAATATGTTATGTCAAGAGCCCAACCGCAATATCGACCCCGAAGATTTTTTCACAAATTTTCTCACACACGTCTCCTACCAATGATATGTGCTTACTTCTCAGTATCTTCTAACTTTCTCATAAACAATAAAAATCTGACTTTAAGTCGCTAACCGCAATTAACATAAATTTTAGTATTTTTTTTTCTGTGAACGTGTTGTTTAAAATACTCAGATTAGGTAACCGATTCTAAAAAACTTTATTTGATTTGCTCAGCACAGTGAAACCCCATATGTAATTGCACTGAAACAAATGCAAACGTTACGCAAATTTTCACTCTGAAAACTTTATCATATTTCAGCACTGGATAACAACAAGGGAAGAGATGAACTTGCCCAGTTACAACGAGCAGCCATCCAAATCCATAATTTGATTCATAGTTCGTTCATGGAAGTCAACCGCATTCAAACCGTTTTCAGCGTATCGGACGAGCTCGGAATCAAGTGCTCTAAATTGAAGTGATGAATGCATTTCTACGCCCTCCGCCCCTTCACTTCATTCCATTCAAACGGCACTTCACAGCTGATGGTGTGCTTTCAGGAAGTTTCACTCACACCAGGGTTATAGTAGTGTTTTTAGGCTTTAGTCTTCATCAATCACATCACCAACAACGAGCAAAATGATTGCGTAATTCTCCGCAGGGAGCAAGATAGCGAAATTACACGCGCAATGCAGTTAATTCGATTGAATGCACTGCATACAGTTTTCTAAATTGAGTTAGCTACGCTGATTGCCATTGACGAAGTCGTCGTCGTTGAAATGTCTCAAATTCACAATCTTGTTCGACACATTCGGGTTTAGTAAAAAATATTAAAAAAATCTAATCCATACCGAAGGATATCAGATCAGTACAAAAAGACGCGAGCAAACAGCACAAGGTGTCATGGGAATGAACTCCTACGCTGTCGGAGAGGTGGATTGTGGGCTAGCGAGTGTGGGTAGCACCGGCGCCTACACACGACCGCATTTGCATGAAGTTGCGCCATTATCAGCGGATCATCCCACGCTTCAAAGCACCAGGCCAAGCTACGAAGGAACAGGTTCATCTGATCACCATACTGGATATCTTTATAATAACACATTTGGTGTTGCCTAAAACCTTTAAGATTCGAAGATTTGACTTATGAGACCATCCACCATCGACCCCTGTCACGCCAACTTTTTTTTAATGTGTAGGATGAGGTTTATTGCTGGAAACTGTTTGATGGATGAACACTGATAAAGGTCAATTTTTTTTAAATTTTCGCCGCAGCCAAATTGATTCTTCCAAAGAAACAATTTAGCACCCATTCCCATCCGGCAGAATTATTAATCACGTTAATTTTTAAAATCCTCCCTCACCCTTGCCGTATCGTGCTTCCAAATGAGTGGAGACGAGCGCACGCTCCCGGTGGGCGATGATAAATACCTCCCCATTATGACTGGAAAGCCACGAAGGCAAACGCACTTACGCACTCACTTTAATTCCGGCAGCACGCATCCTATAAATAACAATGACCACACCGTCATCATCATCATCATCGTCATCATCGTCTTTCTCTGCCAGTTGGGGAATTGAATCATCTAGCGGAAGTTTATGCGTGTGAGACCCTACCGGACACAAACGCCATTAGCGCCACTTCTTCAGCAGTTGTACGCTCTTGGAACCGTTGTGGAATTATAAATTCAAATATTTTCAGCTGATTAATTGATCCCACGCATACATCAGGAAGCAATTATTCATCAACGTTGGTGGAAGATTAATAAATTTTGATTTGCCACTCAACCCTAGTCAGTTAATTTACACCTGCCGATAAACTTCTTCAGACAATCACGGTATAAACTAATTTAAATGAAAAGAAAAGTTTGATGATTTTAATATAGTCTTCAACTTATACTGCAGTCGTCCATCACAATAAGTTGCTGCAACTTGATTGTGACTGAAATAAGTTACATACAAGTAGATACAACTGTTCAGTGACAATTGGGTTGCTAGGGGGTGGTACAGGTTCTAGATTATTGTCCATCCGGTACGTCATAGTCAGCACTTTGGAGTTCAACATTGCCTCTTAGATGGAAGTGATACAACCTCCAACGATCCAACGATATTGAGAATATTGGAAGTATTTTTGGATAACTTACATTTAAAGTTAAAAAAAAACTCAAACTCCGTGGCCCATTTTCCATTACCCATTTGCAAACCAGCCTTAATGCTAATATAGGACTCTGGGTAATATTAACCCTATTGATAACACTAGTTTACAGCATATTTGATGGTCATTTCCCATGTAAAATCATGCGCTGAATCCAAAAATGTAGCCCAAAAAAATCTCAGTAGGATAGTTTTCGAGATATAGCAAAAAATGAAATTTCACTTTAAAAAAATGTGTTAATTAAAATATTTACAAATATCTCCGATTGTAATGAAGTTATATTAATTATTTTAACGCCAAATTAAAGGTGATAAAATTTGCTTTCGATTGTCTGCACACCATTTTTCAGTGGTACAACCACTACAAAAAAATTATTTACTCTGCTGAAAAACTTAACAGAAATTCAATTTTTCTGGGAAAAATGCAAAATATAAAAAAAAAACAAACAAACTATTAATGAACAATAATACCACTAATGTCACTGACAATTGATAGTGGGTTGAACGAAAGAAAAATTTCTTACCTTTAATTTGGTGTTAAAATAATTGATATGATCTCATTACAACCGAAGATTGTATTTTAGTAAACAAACTTTTTTTAAGTAAATTTTAGTTTTTTAGCTGTATCTCGAAAACTATCCTATTGAGATTTTTTTTTTACTTTTATTTGTAAACTAATGTAATTCCTAAACTTTTTGGTTTGTTGGAATTGCACTCTTACTGGTGACATGCGTACCTCCACTGTTTTTCATCAACATAACCGAAAATAGGATGTTTCGAGTTGTTCATGACCTACATTCTTTTTCTGGTTTGAACTTCATTAAAAGTGTTTTCACCCTCGCAATCATGTAAGTTGCTTCCATCTCAATAGTAACCGCATCCAATGCTTTCACAAAGTGTAAGGTAGGTAGATGAATGCACGAAATGATTGTAAGTGATTTTCCATGCCTACCTACCTTACATTTTGTGAAAGCATTGGATGCGATTGCTATACAGAATTCCATAAATGATGTATGAAACTTTTGTAGGTCTTGATAAAAGCTACAACTTTTGTGAATAGCTCACTCTCACAAACTAACTAAACTAAGTGAGAGCAATCAGTCCCTTACCTGTTTCTTTTATTCGCGAGAAATTGGGAACTGAAGTCATTGATTACAAAAGTACACACTTAGGAAAATTCATGTAAATTTAGGTGCTCTGAGACTGACATATACGAGCGTCAATTTTGACATAACATTGAGTCATAATAAACGCGAAGTTCAGCGCAATCAAACGTACTTTCGAACTTTTCAGTCTCGGAGCACTTAATTTTACATGACATGTTTGTTTACGTCTCATCCTTTATGTCAAAGATGTATTCCGTCACGTGTAAGATTAAGTATTTCTAAGTGTGTAGTTGCACTCAAATCTGAAATCCATTTGAATCCGTAAAATCCGCACCACGACAAATCCGCAAAAGAAAAATTCTGGATTTACAAACAAAATACCGACAGAAAATTAGGAACACACTCAAGAATATTGGATACACCGTAAAACGTAATACTGGAATCTGTTGTAGATGTATATTCTCGTTTGAATAAAAGACGTTTATTGCCTAATTCTCTGTAATGCTGCGAAGAGTTTGATTATTACCGCTTCCCAATTCTTTTTTGTGAACACGAAGACAGTGAAACAAGCATGATGGAGTTGATCAGTGATTATAAGTTTGGCTTATCAGACGAGGGTCTGGGTCAACTTTCATTAGCTTAAATATTTTCACGAATTAGTGTCAATGATTGGCGCTCTTCCATGTTAGTATTTTTTAAGACTTATTGCAAGCTAATTGCGGACAAGTTCTTCCCATATCCCAGCATCAATTAGAGGGAACTAAATTGTGTGTGTATATGCAACCCTCCCCATATCACAATTACAGGGCTGGTAGCGATCACTGCTCTCAAAAATAGTGATTTTAGTGACTATGTTGAAGAAATAAGTGACCAAATAGTGACTTATAGTTGTAAAACTAGTGACTAAAAAGTGACCTAAGAGAAAATAAATGTTTGATGTTTTAGACCTATTCAACAAGTATCTCATAAACACTTATGTACGATATGAACCTTTAAAACGAAAGATTCCATAGAAAGTTTATGGCCAAACCCCCGGTATTAGTCAGGGTGTCTACTAACTGCAAAAACCTGGAAAACCGGAAATCCTCAGGAAATTGTATCTTTCCTCAAAATACCTGGAAGGCTCAGAGAATTTAATAATTGTCTTACTAAGGATATTTAAAGAAAAGAATGAATTTGAAAATACAATTAATTAATGTTTCACGTTATTTACATTCGAACTTTGAACTTTATAGATCCACAGTGGACTAATATTCAGTAACAAATGAATTTAAAAAAAAGAGGCTTAAAATTTTTGTTTTTGTTTGGATTTAAAAGCTATTATACTTCAAGAAATTTTCAAAAATCTGGTGTTAAAATCCATGCTCAGTTTTAAAAGTTGCAATCTGCTTTTAAGGTAGTTCTGAAGAATTTTAGATTTCATGTAAAGCCTTAGTTTTGAGTAGAATTTCAAGAAACCTTTAAATGAATTAAAAACAAATTTTAATGAAAAATCTTAGGAATTTCTGAGGACGTGAACGTCACCGGAAAATTCCAAGAGCATTATGAGGAAAATTTAATAAAGTGTGTGGGAAAAAACCAATCCGTAGCACAAGACCTTGGAATCTTTTTGAAAATGCTAAAAGGAGGATTACAATTAAATCTGAGAATAACTCCAGAACATCTTCAAAGAAATTCTGAAAATACATTCAGGAGGGTTTCCCGAACAAATTCTGAGAAGAAATCTAAGGAATTTGTGAGGAGAAATGCCACTGAATTCTTAGGAGACTTTCAATGTGAGAGTGAGATTCAAAAGAAAATCTGATATAAATTCAATGAATATTCGGAGAATTTTTACAAAGGGTTTCTTATTGTGGAGAATTTCAAGGTAATTCCGAGAAGAACTAAAAGAAAATTGAATTAGGAGGATAGCTTTGTTGAAATGTTGAGGAATATTTCGATGGAAATCAGGAAGGACTATTCTGCGGTCTTCAGAACTACTCGAAAGTTCTCAAATTTTTCCTGAAGTTAATAAAATTGCCTTAAAGTTCTTTTGTTGTTTGAGAAACTAGCCGGATGCGCACAATACTTCTCATCAAATTCTTAAACTTCCCTGAACTTTATAGAACTTCCTAAAGTTTCCTCAATTCAACGTTGCCTTGAAGTTTCGACAATTTTCCTTAAGTATTATAACCATTATAAACGCTCACTAATTTTTCCTGAACTTATCTATGGTTACCTGAAGTTCTCTAAATTTGTTTAATAATCCGAAAAATTTTCTGATATATATATTCTAAAGCTCTCAATTCTATTGAAGCTCTCGGTTCTGCTCGGAAATAAATGGAATTCCCGTAAACACCTTTAAAATTCCCTAAAATTCACTGGACTTCTGTGAAGTTGCTGTTATATTTTTGAAGGTCTCTGTACTTCCCTGAAATTCTTAAGGGTTCTCGATTTTTTTCTTTTCAGCACATCATGGAACTATTTACTCCAAAAAGCTACGGAAACTGCTCTTAAGATCTGAAATTCAACAAAAATCTCTAGATCTAGCTTTTCTGAGGTGCTTAGAACTTCTTAAAAATTTGCACAATACCCCTAAAGTTTTCTAAATTTCTCAAGTTCACTTGTCACCTGTGAAATTCTCTGAAATTCTAGGAACTTCATAAAAGTTCCTGAAATTTTCGGATGCATAAAGAACCGCTTCGAGGTTCTTAAAGCTTCCAGTAAGTTCCCTATATTTTCAGCGTGTTAACTTCCCTTATGTTCCCGCAGTTGGTTTATGGAGCTTCACTGAAATTCTCAGCATTGCTTTTCATTACTCAGAACTTCTCCAAAGTTCGTACAATTACTTTTACTACAATTATTTTTTTTCCTTGATTCTGGTACTTTTAAAATGTTCAATATTTTGAACATGGAATACGAAACTTCAAGATATTGAAACATTTCGATCTTAGACTTACTCAAATTAAGTAAGTTGTTTTAAACTTTATTAAGTGAAAAATTGAGTAAGTGTTAAACTTCAACATTCAATGGATTTGATTGTAAAGCTGTTTCTTTAAAACTGATTGCCATGTCTTTAAAAAGTTTGGATAAATTGCTGTTGTTTTTGATCTACCAAAACTAGCATATTTTTAACGCATTTAAAAAACATCTTTCTTATTATAAACCTGGAATTTATCCGTTAAAGTACTGGATTTTTTTTATTTAGAAAAATGAGTAGACACCCTGTAGATAGAGAATGACGATTAAATGCCACAAAGCAAAGAATGATCAAGCTTGAAATAAATGAACGCTAAAAAAAATAGAAAATAGTAACTGATTACAAGGAAAAGTGACTTTAGTGACTTTAGAGACTTTTTAGTGACTGACTTGAAAAAAGTGACTCGCTACCAGCCCTGCAATTATGGGCGCTCTTGAAAGGGAGCGCATGGATTTGAGTTGGGAGGAGCGCACATTTCTAAAAAAAATAAGAGAGTAGCCAGCTCTAAATTTGCCACGACAGCACCGTTGCGAAACATTTTCCATGATTTTTATAGAAATTCCCTGATAGGGGAAATGGATGTAATGTCGGCCTAAATACCCCTAATTTGGACCCATATATAAATTCAGCAATCGACTAAATTTTCAAAAGCGACCAAAAATATCCATTAGTACCGTCCCAATAACGCGATCAGCTAGATAAAATTGATAAATAGCAGATTTTTAGCGATGGGCCCAATCTTAGATCCATAGGCCAACATTAGAGCCATTTCCCGTATTCCCTGATTTTTCAGATCAAAAATTGAAATCCCTTAAATTCCCTGATTATCCAGGTTTGTTCCTCAGGTAGTTTTCCCACATTGAAAATTGCTAGTCCCAAGTATCATCTGTTGATTCTCTGTGTAATTGAAGGTGATCTGGCAAGAACGGAGTAGCAACCGCGGGCGGTCAAGCATGCTCATGTTCATTCACCAATCTTTAATATTTTACAAGGAAAGGCGTCATGTTTTGAAAAATTAAACCCTCTCATATAACGATGCTTTTTTTCCGCCTCAAATTGAAACATAAAGCAAATCATTTCCATTCGTCCCTCCCTAACCCATCGCAACTTCAAAGTGTCACCCATCGATAACAACCCCAGCGCCCCACTATGGGCCAGGAATGCAATCTAGCGGGGCAGAAATAATAGCTCCGGAACGAAGCATTCCCGTGACTTGTTGTCTTGAGCAAAGAATCACACAATAATTAAGACCATCTATTGACATTATCATATAGTTTGGTACTCAACCGCATAGATGGCACCAAAATCTAACTTTTAACTCTGATATTCTGGAGACTTAACGTCTTAGCTGTGGAATTTTGACGTTTTGAAGAGTTGTTTATTTTTATAAGATAAACAACTTTGCCAACTCTGTCTGTTTATGTCAATAGCAGGTTTGCTGAAACTCCTCAAACTCACTGGAGGTTTTAAAATACTCTTGTCCTGCGAGTTTAGCGAACCCTCACCTCGAGTGAGTGGCGGCAGGAATATGGAAGAAGTAAACAAAAACTCCTCGCGAGAGAGGGAGAGTGAACTTTAACGAGAGGATGATTTGTTCGACACAAGAAGCTCTGAGTTCACCCAGAGTGAGAGTATGAGCGTGTGATAGAAAACATGAACATGAATGGCAGCAAACCTTACTCTCATTTTATCCCCCTTCGCTCTGAAGCTCAGTGGAATGATTTGGCAGTAATCATTCTACTCCTCAGAAAAATACTACGCTCGGCTCATTTCAAACTAGTGAGTGAGGCTCCATCAAGCCTGATCAATAGATGGTCCTTATTTTTGTGAGAAACTTCGCTGAAGACACCAAATCACAGAAATGCTTTGTTTCGGAGTTATCAATTTTGTCCCGCAAGATTGCATTCCAGGTCCACTCCAAAAAACTCGAAAACAATAGGGTGTGGAATTTTGACGGCTTCGAAAAGATGGTCCTAATTATACTAGGCAACATCACTCAACACACCTAGTCCCGGAAATACTTCTTTTCGAAGCTATTGATTTTGTCCCGCTAGATTGCACTCCTGGCCCACTGTGCACCGTACACTCATTATGCGTCTTCTTCTTGCCCTCGTCTGCTGTGGGGGGAGCATTGTTTCACCATGATAGCGCCACGACCGCGCCGTCACCGACAGGTCCATCCCACTATCGTTCCAACCGGCACCGAGGGGTCATTTACTGTGTCTGTCCCTCGTCACATGCATATCCATATCTGTTTATCCGATATCCCCCTTACGTAAATAAATATGGGTATCACACACCCCACCTTCTGATTCAATTATTGCACCGGGTGCAGAGTTTCCACCCCGGCTGCTGCTGCTGGTGTTGAAATATTTATTGATTGCAGTCATTTTAAACCGGACCAATTTTGCTCTCCCTTGGGACCGGGGGACTTACCACGACAGGCAGAGGGGGAGGGGGGGGGGTAGTATGCGAAATCGATTTTATGTTGTTTGTTGCTATGCGTCACCCCTTCTTTTTAGCATTATGGTCGGTTTTTGCATGCCTACCAGGGAAACGGAAGATGAAGTTAAAGTTACATAAACCGAAAATGGGGGATGGTGGATTAAACGCATGTTTAATTACTCGAATCTATTAAGTAACAAAATTATTGAAATCAGTATGCAAAACATGCTTTCAATTCTAAGTGAAAATTTAACTGCAAAAGCTAATATTATTTTTGATTTTAAAACGACGCTGATTGTTATCAAGCTGCTAATTAAATATAGATGAATATAGGGAAGAGAACTAAATCAGCCTATATTTGGTCTATCGAGTAAAAACCATGAAATATGCCTATAGTTTTCTTATAAACGAGTCAATTATACGTTCGGTACGATACTGTAGCTGAAACCTACAAAACAAGGTCTATTGCGTTCTTAAAAAACTATTATTTACACCGATTTTACTCAAAACAAGGAAGCGCTAAAAGCGACTCTATTTTTCCATTTCATTTTGGCCGTCATCCGTATGACGAAGTAAATCCCATGACGTTTCAATGCGTTTGTACGAAAATGAAACTTATAGGCCGAATTTAGAATCAAGAAGCAGTGTTGTATTTTTAACAAAATTTCAGCAATTTGTGACTCTTAATCAAATCCAACGGTACATCAGGAAAGGTAAATACATTTAGGCTCTGAACCATTTGGTGGATTATTTTAAATTTTGGTTAAATTTTAACAGATGGAAAGTTATCGATTAACCCTGCTATCCGAGCTTGGTTATTTCTGACAGACAAGAAGTTAAATGTTGACAACCGTGGCTGAGTTCTTCTCGAAAACCGGTCGATCGACAGCACATGGATTTTCGAACATCAAGAATAACTTTCGAAATGTCACTTTTAACCACGAGTTAAATTTAACTCGGCAAATGGTCCACAGCCTTAGAAATCATCTATGAACAAAAAGACCGATAAAGTGCGGCGAGTAGGCCGAAAATCAGATCTGAACCCTAAATCGAATCCTTCAGAAAAATTACTCGAAACTGCATACATTTTCCCCCAAAAAAAAAAACAGATACTTCTCAGAAAATCACAAACGCAGTCAACCTTAGCAAACTCATAAGAAATGGGCACCAACCAGGTGAGCACAATGGGGGAAGAAACCCGAGCAGAAAGTAATTCAAAACCATTTTCCCACATGCAGCAGCGGGGCAGCGAAATCACAGCATCGCCAATCAACTGACTGACTTTTAAGTTGCACGAAAGGCGCGCGGAGGAGGAAAGGAGGACGGAGAAGATTTTCAAGTGAAATAGTGCAATTACTTGCGCGGCTCTCCAAGGGAAAACAATTGTGGGAGGCAGAAATGAGAAATATTTTTATTTACCTAACGTTTGTTTTTCTCGCCTTTGCGTAACATAGGAATGTTGTGATTCAGGTTCGGGAGGGTGAAGGGGGCGTAAGAAATCTGATTCATCAACGAGCGTCTCGCGGTGCAGTGGTAGTAGACAAAAGGGAGATGAATCATAGCGATAGCAGTTTTGACGGTAATTATGTGCAAACAGCGTGAGTTAAAGATAGGAGCTAGCTGCTGGAAAGTTGTTTACGGGTTTGGGGTTAATGTTGGCAAATTTTATGATCCAATTATGATGTAAACCTGTCGGGACATTCCGGTTATTTCTGGTGGGATTTGACAAATTAGCTTGCGAAGTTTACGTCATTTTTAATTTGAAACAGGTGTTTGACAGCCATTCTAGAGCTGAACATTCGAAATCAATAGCATTGAATGTATGATTTTGAGATAAACCATTCCAAAACAAGTTGTAGAGTTCATTCAAACGGTTCATCCTACTGAGTAGGTAAATAATTCCAGGGCTGATAGCGATCAATGCTGTCAAAAATAGTGATTTTAGTGACCATTTTGAAGAAATAAGTGACCAAATAGTGACTTATAGTTGTAAAAAAGTGACTAAAAAGTGACCTTTATTTAGTCGTTCTGATGGCATACAAATGAATGTTTGATACTTTAGACTTATTCAAACCATTTAAATATGTACGATAGGAACCTTTAAAACGAAAAATTCAATATAAAGTTTATGACTAAACCAGGGAATTCGCAGGGAATTTTACTTTTCCTGAAAATACCTGGAAGTATCAGAGAATCTTATCATTTCTCAGGAAATTTAATAATTTTCTTATTAGGAATGCATTTAAAAAAACAAATTTAATATTCCTAGTAATTTTCATTCACACATTGAACTTAATAGATCCAGAATGGATTAATCTTCAGTAAAAATACATTTTTAAAATTCAAAGGCTTCAAATGATTTTTTTTTGGTTCTGCATATTGCATATTTCCCACAAATTTTCTAGCATTTTTTAGAACTGAAAAGTTATAATACTTCAATAAATTTTCAAGACTCTGGAGTCAAATTCCTTGCACAGTTTTAAGGCTAATGGATTTTTATTATAATTTTTAAGGACCTCATTCCACGGGATTTCTGGGAAAAAAAATCTATGAGAAAAACATCAACATCTGCTTTCATGGTGCTTCTGAGGAACTTTAGACTTCATGTAAAGCTTAAGCCTAAGATAGTAAACTCCAAGCGAATTTTCATGAGTAATCTTCGTTGAATATGGAATGGACTATTCGGAAGTCTTCAGAACTACTTGAAAGTTCCTAATATATTCCTGAAATTAATTAAATTGCCTTGAAGTTCTTTGTAGTTTGAGAAACTAGCCTGATCCTCGCAATACTTTTCATCAATTTTTTTAACTTCTCTAAACTTTTTCGGACCTCCTAAAGTTTCCAAAATTTTCCTAACGATCATGAATCTTCTCTAAAGTGTTAAAAAATCACTGAATTTCTCGAAACTTTTTAAAACTTATGTAATTTACCTAGTCTGGAATATCTCTGCTCTGCAGATATCTGTTTCTTCTTTTTTATGTTTAGTGCTTTATAAGCGGGAAAATATCTTTCTCGAAACTTATCTTAAGTGCTTGCAGTTCTCATGAAGCTTGTTGTACTACTATGAATTTAATGCAATTGAACTGTTCTAAAAATGTTGAGGGTTGCGGGAACTTCTGGACTTATGTGAAAACCTCAATTATTTTCTTAACATCTCTAAGGTTCTCTGAAAATCTGGGAGCTTCTTGAAATTTCCCGCTAAATTAGTGAAACTAATAGAACTGAACTCCCCTGAAATTCCCTTTGTTTTTTAAGCTTTACTAAACTTATTTAAGATGCTCCCGAAATGTCCATAAAAGTTCCCGAAGTTCTCGGATCTTCCCTTAAGTTTCATAGACTTTTCTGAAGTTCTCGAAATGTTTCTGAAGATCTCAGTTACTTCAGTGAAGTTTTCGAAGTTATTCTGAAATTTCAGCAACTTCTTTATGCTTCCGCGGCGAAATAATTAATATAGTTCTATGATTTTCACTGAAGTTCTCAAGGTTTGTCTTAAGTTCAAATTATCGAAGCTAATTCATAGCTTCTTCAATAGTATAGATTTTCCTAATGTTTTTAAAACTGCCCAAAATATTTCTCAATTTTATTAAAATTCTCTAGACTACCCTGAATATATAAGTATATTTTTAAAAGAATCCACCATTTTACTAGAATTGATTTAATTGCCTTTAAGTTCTACAATTTTCCTTAAGTTTTATAAAGTTTATATACGCTCATGGAACTTTGCCTTAAATCACCAATTTTCCCTGGAAAACCTGGACATCCCAGAAGTTTTCTATACTTACCTTAATTTCTATAAATTGATAAAACGTTCACCTTCTAAAGTTTTCGAATCAATTATAGAATTCTCGGAATATCCCATAACGCTAAGGAACTCCTGGTAAGTCGCTGCAAATTTCCTTAAGTTAATGTGATATTTCTGATGTTATCTGATCGTCCTCGAAGTACTCGGAACTTCACTGAATATAATGAAACTAAAAATATCTGAATTTCTTAGAAGTTCTCAAGAATTTGTTGAAAATATCGGTGCTTGTTCTCGCCTTTTTTCAATTAATGGAACTTCGTTGATGTTCTCTAATCAACTTGGCTAAATTTTTGATTTTTTTTTAGATCTTGAAATTTCCATGTCCATTTAATTTTTTTGCGTTCCAGAAATTTTCTCTGAGCAAACCGAAGTTTCAGACAAATTCCGGTTTCTGCAATTTCCTAGAAATTTTTTTAACTACCCTTTAATCCTCTGATCTGTCTTGATGTTCTCGGAGCTTCCCTAAAACTCTCAACTCTAATGAAGATCTCGGTTCTGCTTGAAAATAAAATAAATGGAATTCTCATAAACACCTTTAAACATCCCTGGAATTCTCTGGATTTCTGTGAAGTTCCTGAAATATTTCTGAAGTTTTCATAAATTCTGAAGGTCTCTGTGTTGAATCTTTCGGAACATCTTATGGGTTCTCGATTTTATTTCAGCACATTATGGAACTATCCTTAATTTGTCTAAACTCACGCTTACTGATTTTTAAACCAATTCAATAGTCAATAGTCCCCAAAAGTTTCGTTGGACTTCCCCTTAAGATCTCTGGAATTCCTCAAAGATATCTAGATCTAGCTTTTCTGAGATCAATATAACTTCATTGATGTTTCCACATTTTTGTTAGTACGAAACGTCAAGACATTAAAAGTGTTGTGATCTTAGACTTACTTAAATGAATTAAGGGTTCAACTTCAACATTTAATGGATTTGATAGTAAAGCTGTTCCTTTAAAACTGATTGTCATGTCTTAAAAACGTTAAATAAGGCCTGTACTCGAAAAAAAATGCACCAGACAAAAGTGTTCGCCAAAAATTTATTTTAAGTAGGATTTTCTTGAAACTTTCAGATAATGAACTAATACATATGGATTATGTTTCGGCATAATTACTTCATTCAATTTCCTTTCCATCGCTGGAATCCCGCACCTTTCCCTTAAGACCCCTAATTACATTTTGGGCAATGGTGGAGCAGACCTTTTTGGTCACTTTCATCCATTCTTTCTTCAACTCCAGCTCGTTCTTAAACACCTTGGACGATTTTCAAACTTTTGGCCTTCATTATGGCCCAAAATATTTCCACTGGACGAATATCTGGTGAATTTGGGGGGTTGGCGGTTTTTTGTACAAAAACAACGTTATTGTCTCTGTACCAATCCAACGTCGATCGCGCGTAATGGCATGATGCCACGTCCGGCCAAAATAATGTCTCGCCTCCGTGGGACCGCAGGAAGGGCAACAGACGATTCTGGAGGCACTCGATGCGGTAAATTTCGCTGTTGATAGTCCCATTGTGATGTACGGCTTACTCAGTTTACCGCATTAGCATATGACCTGCCAGAGCAAGTATTTTTTGGCGAATTTGTACACTTTCTTCTTCCTTATGTCTTCCGGAACATCGAACCGTGATTTGGCAACGTAGAACTCCAGCTCCGGTATCTGCTTTGCGTCTGCCTTGATGTAGGTTTCGTCATCCATAACCACACACATCGGTTTCGTTAACCATTCTCGATACAGCTTCCTTGCGCGGGATTTGGCCGCCGTGTTTTGTTGATCACGCCGGTTCGGTGCCTTCCGGACCTTGAATACACGAAGCCCAGCTCGTTTCATGGTTTGCTGAACGAACCAAGCGAAACACTTTGCCTTCAGAGCCGCGTCGCGAATCGAAAGGTTCGGATTACGCTTGAAATAATCCAACACCTTCCGGGCCTTCACAGGGTCAGCTGTCTTCGATTTTCTTCCACTTCCACCCCGCCGCTCGGTCGTCTGGGACTCATTAAACGATTTTACCACCCGAGACACAGTTGTATGGGTGTTTCCCAGTTGTCTTCCGATCCATCTCATGGTCGCAGTCGGATTTTCCATGACGGCGCGCAAAATTCTCCGGCGACTTTCTTCTTGTTTCGATGACGCCTCAATAACCACTGAACCGATTGTTATGAAATTTTGCCCATTTAAACAATTCACTCCAAACTAGTTATACCCAGATTTTCATCAATTTTTACCCACAGATAAAAAAGTTACACACGGATAAAAATGGTGCATTTTTTTCGAGTACAAGCCTTACATATTTTTAACGCATTTCATACATAACATTCTGGAAATTATCCGCCAAAGTTATTGGAAAAACCTTTATTTAGCCAAATGAGTGGACACCCTGTAGATAGAGAAGAACGATTAAACGTAAAAAAAAAACTCTATACCAGGTCGTCAACTTCGAATTGTTCAAAATATAACAAAATGTAGGCCTATCCAGAAGAATGATCAATTTTGAAATAAATTCACGCTTTAAAAAGTTTGAAATAGTGACTTATTACAAGAAAAAGTGACTTTAGTGACTTGAAATTAAAAAATAGACTTTTTAGTGACTGGCTTGAAAAAAGTGACCAAGTCACTAAAAAATGATTCGCTCCCAGCCCTGGAATTCCAAGGTATTCTGAGGAGAATGCCGAATAATTTCTGAGGATAGTTTTGCGTAAAGCGTAAAGCATGCTCATTTCATCTGGATTGGAGTAGAGAAAACGATTTGAACAATTTATGGGTAATTAAATCATATAAAAAAGGCCACAAACTAATGGCAACTATACATTAAAAATCTACAAGGGACAGCCCTTTGGGGTTGTACGCAATGGTGTCGTAGGACTACGTGGTCTTATAAAATAATACTTATTTGTTAGCTCCAGCAGGAGTTTGTGTTTTGTGTAGGAATAGGAATTTGAGCGGGGTTCTCTCTGTTTATACTCTTTAGTATGATGTGCTTGATATAGATGGCCCACAGCGACTAACGAAGAGCTACTGATTCCGATCAAAAGCAGTGCGGTTTCTTCCTCCTATGGATGCTCATGTGAGATGGTGCTCGCTGCTTGCGGGAAGCCTTTGGTTGAGTACTGGAGAACACCACGCGGTGATTGAATAAACACCGTTTGGTGAGACCGGATGGAATTTAACTTTGAAATCTCTGTTAGGGAAATTCCTTTTTGCAGGCAATCGGTGATATTTTTAATTATCTAAACAACAGTTGCACATTCGTGCAATTTTCAATAGTGACATTTTGAAAAATTATAAAGTCTTAAATTTAACATTTATCTGATCGACTGGTGATAAAATTATAGAAACTGGTCCAGCGGCAGCTGAGTCATTAACGTTCAAAATCTTTCATAATTTTGTTACATGTTCCATTTTCGGTTTTCACAAAGTGTACACCCATATAGAAATCACAGACGTAGTCCTACGTCAAAACAGAGTTTAAGTATGTTGATGATAATTCCAAAGTAATTACTTTTTAAATTTCGGCTCAATGACCCATTCGGTGTAATGGTTTTCGGTTTTATGGTTTAATGGCCCTAAACCACCACCATATACTATACTACCAGATACTAGCACTATTCCGAGATGTTACGAGAGTTCTAGGAGTTCTCAGGCTTTAAACCATTTCTAGACATCAGAGGGTTCCACTTTCAAACCACTTCCAACGGATACAACGATCGAATGCCTTTCACAAAATTCAATAGAAATTCAAGAAGCTATTCAAAATTTCAAACAATTGTACTTACGGTTTACGTTTCTAAGTTTCATGAAAAATGGAACATACCTGAAAAATGCATAAGGAAACAACAAATTAGTTACCATTCAAATAAATCAGCACAATATAATACAAAGCAACAAATTTCGCAGGAGAAAATTCCCGTTCCCGCATTGCCATTCCGTCGCACGAACAAGTCGTCAATTTTAATAAACCTCATCTCACCGGGAACAACTTCACACACGCTAAAGTGAGCCCATAAACAATGAAACACACTAGCGAGACACACACACAGAGAGAGAGAGAGAGAGAGACATAGCGAATAAGTGAAAAATATCCATCCCGAAGGCGATTTGCACGCCGATGAAATTGATTTCAAGTGCCAGGCCGGGATATGTGTGCATTTTGCCTGATGATATTATTCAAAGCGGTTTCTCGTCGTCGTCGTCGTCGTCGTCTTCGATTGTACCGATGCATCTTCTTCATAGTGCTATACTAACGAGCGAGGCGCAGTTGATGGGGTCGTAAAAATGCAACTCCTCCTAGCTGCTCGAGAGCTTTAGGGCGAAGATGACTAAGATTTCGAAGATGGCAAAGCGGGAGGTTGACTATCATCGTGATCATCATCATCATCATCATCACCGTAATGGAAATTGTTGTCACGAACTGGACCAGGGGTTTTCAAGCTGCCTCCAATAATTGTCGTAATGGAAATATTTTGCAATCTTGAACCGTTACATTAATTTGTTTTGATTCACTCAGAGATTAGATTTTCGAAAGTGAATGTTTAGAAAATCCACCATTTTATCAAGTACGTTATTTTTGCAGACATTTATCATTATTGCTGACTTCATCAGGATTTATTAAAGCCCCACGACGCCGGAGCACGTTCAATTGGAAAACCTCTGAGCAAGACGACTGTGCAGTGCCACACCACAGTCGCCACATAAATGCCGAATAAGTGAATAGTGAGTGAATGTGGCTGAGAACAACGGCTCAGAACATAGAGAAATGCAAATGAGTTACTGCGGTTGAGGCAAACCGAGAAAATAAGGGTGGTTGTTGAAGAAAGGAATAGAGGAGAAGTTATGTTGCTTTTCTAAGAAAATGTGACACCGACATTTTTTTAAGTTTCTCTCATCTTGAGAAACCCATTGCCATTTAAATAAGAAACCGATTAAGGGACCTCCCTAAAGCCCTTTCAAGGAAAATTTCTACCCGTCAGTTCAGAAGGTCATCTACGAGCGATGTTCTTCCCGAACCATTCATAAATCAAATCCTCCACCACCATCTAGAGATGCAATATCCTCCACAACACCGCACACAAGAGAAGCCAAATTGAACTTGATGATCTCCAAGTTGATTAGCTTCCTTTTCCAAACTAAATTGAATTAATTTTTCCCCTTGGCAATAGAGCAAGCACATGTTGTATAGTGTGCTTTGCGGAGCCGGACCATTGGCCAGGCCTGGAGCAACCGAGGTCATCGTCATCGTAGTCCGCGACGGTTTGTCATCACGGGTTTTTTGAACCCTAAACCGCAAAGGTTTTACCACCTCATTCCTATTCTTTCTCTACGAAACGGAAAAGAAAGAACGGCATGCATCGTAGGCATCTTAATCTGGTCGCCAACCGACTGAAGTGACTTCCTCGTGAGCGAATGCGTTTTCTTTTTTTTTTCGTTTTGGAAGAGAGCGCTAGAACTCGGAATAGAAATAGACCACGCGGCGGTCACAATGTCAGAAAGATAGATGACAATCTGCTTCTCGGCCTCCGTTGCTGGTGTAATTGTTATTGTAGGAGGTGAATGCATAGCTGAGATGTCGGAAAAGAGTCCGGAAAAGAGATACGTAGTAGGTCCTACTATAAATAGGTGCGTGAGTGGGAAGCATTAACAACAAAACCGGAAAAAAGCACAAATTTGTTGGAAAGTCTTTCGATGGGAGGTAATGTAGAAGTGATTTTTCGTTAGCTTTGTTTATCTTGATATAAAACATTTTAATTTGCAATAACGATATGCTTCGTTGAATATTATATTTTCGAGTTGGGAGGAAATGCTATACTAATAGCAACATGAAGCTTTAATTCGATAATTTATTAGCTAGAGAAAGTTCTGAAGAAGATAGATTGATCGTTGCGCTAGAATATGGCAGTGAGAAAATTGAACAGAATTTGAAATTGAGCGAAGTGCCATTAATGCATTGATGGATGAAGGGATTTGAGGTATGTCCTCAAATTCACAAGAAAAAGACATACGCGAAATTTCCGAAAAAAAAAAATTCCACACGAAAGCGAAACGTATCTTTGGTGGCAGAATTCCGCAAAATCAAACAAATTTGTTGTGAAATTTGATACAAACCGACGCACTTAAGCAGAAGTGAGAGAAAGGTATAGCAAGGATGACCAGTGAACCGGGAAAACTAAGCGAACAGAGAATCGAAAACAACCAGAAAAACTGGAAAATAACCAGGCTTTGATTGGACTTTTGAAACTAAATTTTCAAAAATTGGTATCTTGAATATACCCGATTTTACAGCCCCTCCGTGCATCAGACTTTGTCTTTCAATAATTTCACATAACCGTAATTCCAAATTTTTCTCATCCATCTCCAAGATGGGCAGTGTTCACTCGGCTGTCGACAGAAGCAGTGTTTACTCGGCAGCAACCATTGTTCCTCATTGTTCTTCATCAGCTGTTCTTTCAGTCGATGCATCGTCGACTTAGAAAAGCAACCATTTCGTGATGAATGTGTGAGTGCTGACCACGTTTTGCGTCCATTGTTGCAATGGAAGCGCTCGGCTCCCCGTTAGCGAATGTGCCATACAATGAAACCACTTGAAACTGCTCCCGTTTTGGTGGAGGAGGTTTATTGGATATAGGAAGACAGAATGTTTATTGTTTTGTACCTTTTGACTATAGTTTTAAGATGTATTGTATAGTGAACAAGAATCCTCGGCTCTGTAAATTTAATTCGGTTGAACCTTATCAAATAAATTAATTTACTGAAAAAGTACATGAGCTTCGTAGAATATTAGAAAATATTTTCAAAAGGCGGGCTATCAAAATCGGGTAGTTACTGTATCTCTTAGAATTTTGAATCTAGCCCCACAATCTTGAGCAGTTTTCTAAGACCAGGATCTTGAAAAATGTTCTCAACTGAAGTCTCAGAAACTTGGAAATATTAAAACAATCTTGGATCTTGAAATTTTGTGAACTAAATTCAAAAACTTAAACTTGACTAAATTAATTTTTGAAACTTATCTCATATTGGCAATTTTCAGAATAATTTTAAAATGCCTTTAGAATTACTCTCTCTTTCAGGATTTCCCCTCAATAATCTCATGGTTCTGTCAAGTATTCCCTGAAAAATTGTCTCCATCAATACCGGAATTATAAAAAAAATATTTTAGGAATTCCCTTCAAAAAATGCTTGAAATGCAATCTTGCATGCTTAGACATGCACGCAAGACTTAGCCTCAATTTCTAACCATTATATTCTTTACAGTTGGCTTGGAATTTAGAAAATTATAACCCTAAAATTTCCTTGGATTTCATCACAAAATTCCAAAGAAATTTTTCTCAGAATGTCCTCGAAATGTACCTAAAAATTATCCAACTTCTAAAAGAATTCCTTCCTCTTCCTAAGAATTCGCTTGCAGCGAAGTAACAAATTCCATACATATATCGTTAAACAGTATTTGTCATTCTAGTCAGAAGTCTCTTGGAATTTTT
Organism: Ochlerotatus camptorhynchus; assembly: GCF_037179485.1. Taxonomy (NCBI): domain Eukaryota; kingdom Metazoa; phylum Arthropoda; class Insecta; order Diptera; family Culicidae; genus Ochlerotatus; species Ochlerotatus camptorhynchus. Next base: position 5,521,811 of record NW_027040849.1, read on the forward strand.
TTCCGAGTTCCTTCTAAGTTTTCCTAGAATTCTTTTCAGATTTAATTGTAATCCTCCGTTTAGCATACTCCAGAAGTATTCTCCGAAAATCCGCAAACTTATTGAAATTATTCTCAGAATTCGTTTGGAATTCTGCTTCGAATTTCGTTGAAGTCCTCATCAGAATTACTTAGAAATTACTTAGGAATTAACTATTTAGAGTTTACTAGGAATTCTACTCGAAACTACCTAGGTATTCAGGTTTCACAAAGAATCTGGAGTTCCTCAGGACTACATTGAAAGCAGATGATAATGAGTTCCTTAAGGAATAATCATCCAATTTCATGAGCCTTGGAAATTATGTAAGGTCCTCAATCTTGATGTATTTCAAATCTGTGATCTTGGAAAATACTTAGGAAATAGATTCTTGAAAATTTCTCCAAGCATCATTATTTTTAAGAAAAGAATTAAAAAAAAATTAAATTTAAAATTTGTGAAAAAAAAAAACAATTCAAGTCTCTGAGTTGTTACTGAAGATAAATCCACTCAGAATCTATTATGTTCAATGAGTGAAAGATAATAACAAGGAAAATTAAATAGGGGAAATGGCTCTAATGTTGGCCTATGGATCTAAGATTGGGCCCATCGCTAGAAATCTGCTATTTATCCATTGTATCTAGATGAACGCGTCATTGGGACGGTACTAATTGATATTTTTGGTTGCTATTGAAAATTTAGTCGATTGCTGAATTTATGTATGGGCCCAAATTAGGGAAACTTACGCCGACATTACATACATTTCCCCTATATGTAGTTAGGATTCCTAAGGAATTATCCACATAAATACCATTAACATATCCATATCCCATATCCCCGTGGGTGGATCACCTTTTCGTGGTACGTTACGGGATGTAAGATCTACCAGAGATTCCTAGTCCTGACTCCTTCAAACTAGGGGAACAGGATTTTTCAGTAATCAAAAAAACACATCTTAGTCCTTGTAACTTTTTATGCCTTGTTGATAGTGACAAGACTCGGCTTTGTCCACAGAGGAAGATCTTGAAACAAGGAAAAAATGAGTTAGTTAGTCTTCATCTATGTGATTCCTAATCTTCTATTCGTTGTTCTCTAGTTTGAAGGGGTTAAGACTAGGGTTCCGATGCATGGTCATTATCGGTGTCATTACTTAATTTTGTTGCTAAGGAATCCAATTTTGACTGACGAAGGGGCGCACCTTTCGAGGGCGATTCAATGGAGTAATACGACATGCACTAAACTAAGGACACGGGATATACTACAATAGATCAGATTACTGGTCGCAGTAGTGTTAGGTCCCGAACAGAGGAAAAAAAACACGTATCCAATGAATCCTATTCAAGGTTTTCTCTTAGAATTTTGCTCAGAACTATCTTGCTATTTTCAGGGTGGTCAGTGAATTTTCATTTTGAGATTCCGTTATTTCCCGGTTCGAATCTAAAACATTTCCTGGTTTCCACTCTGAAAATGTTCACCAGCGAAATATGAGAAATTTTCACACATACATATATTTTTGTTGAAAATGTTCATGTATAGTAGGAGGATTTTCCTCAAACATGACAAATTTCGAGGAAACCGTTTTTATGATGTTTGATTTCTGTATCATTTCCCAAAAAAAAAATGGCCAAATGTAATAATTTTTGCCGCTAAAACTGTGGGCAACTTTTCATAGTATGTTGTGGCCCTTCAACCCAATTTTCCCGATAGTAAAAAGAGATCCCCAATTATTTTATTAGTCTCGAACTGGATACAAATAAGAGCTTTTTATCTTCGTGCCAGATTCTTGAAAATTTCTCAAATATACTTATTTTTAAGCTCAGAATTTCAAATCAAAAATTAACTTTGTAATCTGTAAAAAATATCCATGCTCCAGAACCTGACAAATAAAAACAGTTTAGGCCTCTTAATTTTTCTTAAATTTTGATTTGTTAATGAATATATATTCGCTCAAGATCTATTAAGTTCAATGAATCAAATCGTCAGACAATTTTATACAGAGATGGCGCTGTTCCGCTGGTAGGAAATAACGAAAATTCCCGTATATAAATTGAGATAGGTGGGAATAATTAGCTGTCGATGCATATTCAGGTCAAAAAAAGTGAACGACAACCTAAAGAAATCAGTCAGGGACTTTGTCGTATAGTTTTTTCTCGGATATTGTTGTTAAGCTACAATTTAATTGAATACAATATTTCCCCTTACACTTTTTACCCGTTTAGCTACCAGTCAGTGCTAAGAGATCGAAAAAAATCAAATTCAAAAGCGAAAATTTTCTCTCACGAACTCAATCTCTCAACATGCCGTGTATAGTGATGCCACACAATATGTGATTTCCCTTTCACAGACTACAAAATATAGTACCTAGCGCTAAGAAATGATGGAACCCTTACATATACAATTAGATTTCCCATCCAGGGGTGGAGCTGTGGACAGTATTTTTGTCGTAAAATATGTGAAAAAATATGTTATTCTAACTGAACCATATGTGTTTTTACCGCACTACTCTCTGTTAACAATTAACGGAACTAAGTGTAAGCGTAATTCCGATCGATGCCACCATTAAGAACAGCAGTGACATCTGAAGGAAAATTAACGCAGAAGCATGGTGACATGTTTTAAATTCATTATAACTTTTTTTAAACTTGTAAGATCTTAGCGATTATCCTTTGCTTTTTCTACACAAAAAAAAAACTAACTCAGAATAGAGCAACTGAAATATGATATACGTACGATTGAACCGCCCGCTAGCAGATTATACCTTATGCAAAGTCTGTCTGGGTAGTTAAATGTGCGGAACACGTTAAGCCATATTGAATTTCTCCACCAATGGATAAGCAGCAGACTAGTTAGGTACCTTCCCTCGTAAAGGAGCCCGAAAGAAAGAAACTCCCCCTGCTGAAGGTCACGGACGACAAGTCGGTAGCGACAGACGCGAAAGAAAAATCAATTAGAAGGTTAAATCCGAATGCCTGAATTGGTATCGCCCTCTATTCACATGTTCTTTGCGTGCCCAAGTGCGGATTAGTCAAGTACACATTCAGACACACAAATGCGTCTGCCCGGGTCTAGTCTCCGTGTCTCAGTGTGGTCGGGCCGGACGATCTCCATTTCCAGTTCTGCCCTGTCTTGTCCTCCTGTCTCGTGGGGCTCAAAGAATGTGTGCAAAGTTGAAAGCGTAGGATTACTGCGGAATGCTACACCAGCCGTCTCTGTAGCCATTAGCGAGGAGCGAACGTTTGAATAAAATGTACTTTTACTATGGATCGCATATTCTTTGAACCCAATTTTGCGCCAACGGGATTAAAAGGGGGAGATGCAAGCAAGACCTCGCCCAAATCCAACCGGTCCAGCGACAATCTCCAAACATGGTCTTATCGTTTCTGCTGCTGCTGCCCTGCCGTTGTTGGTGTTTTTAAAGCGTGGCAGAACGTGGCACTTTCCTTGCGCTCCTTCTTCATGTCTCTGTTCTTTCATGGCTCGAACCGAGGAACGGGACTTGAGAGACGATGCAGGAGAACAAGTTCCGAGCAGGTTGCAACTTTTCTTATCGCGTGGAACTTCCTCTGTCTCTATTTCTCTCTCGCTTTGGGGTAGTACAGGAACATGAACATCGAGAATCAGCCTTGGTTGCTAATTTGTTAAACTTGATTTACTTGTTTTTAACTGGGCTTTTTAGTTTTGCTTGGCGAGGTTTGTTGTCCATTGTAGTTATAATATTCAATTTTTAATTTTCAAGTAACAATTTTCTCATGTTTCTAGCCTCTCAGAAAACTGCAATCAAATATCTCGCAGGCAAATGGCACAGCCGAACAAAAGCACGTTGCTGATAATAACGATGACGATGATCTTCTGAAGAGGAGCCAATCGAACCAGCACCCAGTCGGTAGTAAGTGCCTTGGCTGCTGGGAGGCACACAGACCCGAGCTGCCGACAGAAAGAGAAGGAGAGCGAGCAGCAGAATAACGTTCTCATTATCATCATCGTCGGCGTCGTCATCAGGCGGCCGGATGAACTGCATGCTGAACGTGTGCCATGCAGCGCTACGAGGTGGGTTCATCGTCCGGATTCTTACACCATCATCATCAGGTCAGCGCTGCAGACAGACATAACACTCTGTGAACTTGCCACAGATAGGTGGCACGGTTTGGCCAGAGTTTTAGACTAATTCAAAAAATGGGAGTGCGTTTAAAAAAAAATACTGTTTTCTACCACGTTTTGGTAGCATTTCCATTTGACATTTTTTCTTCAAATTTTTCTTAAGCTCGATTCACTAATTCAAATCATAAATTTCGACTTTTCCGCGACATCCGACGCTACAGTATGTTTTATTTATAAATCAATTTATCAATTTTATCTTAGGTGGTTGGAAATGCTATCTTACATGTTTATCTGTTAAAAATTTACTGTTCATATTTTTTTGATGTTCTAAATTTGTCAATGATCATCTTTCAATGTATTATTTAGATTCTAAATTTTCCTAACTTCCATTTTGGTGCTTACAATTTCGTATTTGTGATAAATTATTTGCTAGATTTAAATGATAACTTAGTGTTCATAGTTAATGCTTACTTTTTTTAAACTTTTACAGCTTTCCGAATGGAGCAATTCCAAATGACGAATCGATCAGATTCGACCTTCTCATATTTACATGAAACTCTACATAATTGTTTGTTATGGACAATTAGTCACATTTTTGCTAAAATCCAGTCATTTGAATCATGAAAACGACGTCTTTGACATTTTCCAATAAGTCGTAGCACGGAAACGTCACTTTAAATCAAACAGACGTCTGAGACAAAGTTGTAGGGAAAAATAATTGTTTTCTAGGAAAAATATACACAGCGTTTTTTTTTTTAATAATTCAGATAAAAAAAATGTTAAAAACGTTAATAACAAAAAAGAACTTTTTCTAAATTTTTGATATAAAAAAGCCTATAAATTAGGAATATTGAAAACCTTGGACACTTGACAAAAATTGTAGAACAACAACTTTTGATCAAATTTTAACTTTATTGTTGGGCAATATTTTTGTAATTTTTGCACAGAAAATGATTTAAAAAGTCTTAAATATTGATTTCTGAACAAAAACTACAAAAACAAAAAGTTCAAAAAATTTACCACAACGATTGTTGTAAATTATAAATGCTCAAAGGTTTGTAATATTTCAAAAGTTTGCATTTTTCATAAGCCTTTTTTATTTACTTTAGTAAAAGAGAGCTTAGAGCTATCAGATCCACCATAAACATTTTTGATGTAGAAAGGGTGTCCATTCAAATCCAATTTTTCAATTCCCAGTTTTCCCTGGATATTTAATAATAAACACAACTCACACATCACCCCTGCCTTAAACAAAAAAAGGCGTTCAAAAATAACTATTTAGAGATAATATTTTATTTTTTTGAGCAGCAATAATATGTCAACTGTTTAGAAAAAATAAATGAAATGAGATTTACATTAGCATGATGATCTAAATGTCAAAAATATCATGGAATCATGATATCGTATCAAAGAGTTTCTCTGCAAAAACTGAGCCTAAATCCTGTTTTGGTATGTCGGAAAAAGCAAACATCAATACAAGAGACCTGGGCTCGAGAAACGCAGTACTAAAAGTTCCTCAAATCTTTCTGGGGTTGGGGTTGAGACTGTTGACGTTTTTTACTACACTCGTTCGGTGTCGTGCGCGACCGTCTGTTTGTATTCGTACTCTCATGCTCTACTGTCGCCTCTCTTACACAACACAAACGGCAGAACAATATTCGAGCAAAAATAGAGCTATGAAATAACTATCATATGACATGTGTGATTTCGTTCTAATTCCTCAATTGGATGTAAATTAAACCATTTCTGATCAGAAATGTTATTACTAGAACATCATTGCTTGCTATTCACACAAGCACAACATCAGCAGCTCTTATTATGATAAAAACTAAAATACATACATTCGTGACGGTCTTCGGCGACAGTGTCATATGACATTTTAGTTTGGTACTGTAATTTGATAGCTTGTTTAGCAAATGTCGGAAGCAAAGCCAGTCGATTTTCACAGAAAAAGCGTCGAGTACGGTTTTTTTTTGCAGCAGGGTTCGATTTGGTAAACGATAAGCTGAATTGATGTCCTAACGATCATACAACGCAAAGGAGCTTCGGATTGAATCCACGGTTTTCTGCTCAGTAAGCAAAAACGTTTGCCACTAGGCAAACGAGCTCCGTATTAATCATCGAGTTGCTGTTAACAAATTTACAACAATTAACATATCTTGAATGTTGATGGGTCTGAGATTGGACTCATGCTGTTCTGCTCAGTAAGCAAAAACGGTCGCTATAAGGTCACCGAGCCCCTCTTATCACATCATACCGTTACTCAAGTTGTTGTAACCATTCAAACCTGGCACCGATGACCACAAGTTTCGCAAAATAAACGATAAACAGGCGATTTGACCATAAATCTCTTTAATATGGACCTGGGAATACGTTTTTCTGCTCAGTAAGTAAGTCACTGTAACCGACGATCTTTCAAATCCGAAAACTAAAAGCTACGAAAAAGCACTTAGGCTTTCATTAAGTTCCACTTTCACGCGACGTTCAATGTTTCGATTAGCTCTTCACGCATTGTTCAGGTTATCATAACAAGCTATTTAAATGAAATAACGTTCTCGAAAGCAGTCAATAATGTGTCCCAAACTGGATCAAGCGTGCGCCGAAGCGTTCCGCCTAAGATCTATCAGTTAAGTTTTTCTTCCTGGGATGAATTGTAATGTCTATTCCCCTACAAGACTCTACTATGTTCTTGCACATCTTAACGAAAATATTGATTTTCTTATGTTCCAACTAAAACCGCAAAATAGATCACGCGCGATCTAGGTTATCCTGCCGGGAAACAAACGGATTGTTTTTAACTGGAACAAGAAAATCAACTACAATCACCATGCCAACACCAACACAACCTAAAACAAATTTTAGAAAATTTCGAAAAAAAATAAAAGGAAAAAATATACACAACCTTCATAATGCAAAACGCACCAACATAAAACCTCCATCATTATAACATTATAAACACATATCGGCAAGCATTTAATTTATGAAACAACTATTATTTTTCATCCTGGACGCGTACATAGCATTTTATAAAATACGATTAAGGACTGTTCATTGAAGAAAGTGAACACCTGTTTATCAATGGTTTAGGGTTAAAACGTAACGCAAAATTGTGAATTTTCGCTCAGTGTGTAAAACCATTATTTATTTTGGCAACACACCTGAAAAATAAAAATAAAGTGACAAATTACGAACGATGGGTCGGATCAGCGTATCAACTCACAGATTAATTCTGCACAAATGGTTTTCCGAAAAGTTGTCGCTTCGAGAATTGGCACAAAGTATGAAGTGCAGTAAATCTACAGTATTCAATATTGTTAAGAAGTTTGTAGAAACGTGTTTTGTTGAAGATTTACCGAAATCTGGGCGCCTAAAGGGGGCATCGAACAAAAAAAAGGAACTGGCAGCAGCACGCCTTTTGAAATCGCATAAAACGTGATCCGTTCGTGACATTGACAAAAAATTACGACATTAGCAGAATATCAAAAAACGTAACAATATCAGTACCTACAAGAAGTAAAAAGCACCCAAAAGGACGGATTCACAGAAAATTTCTTCGAAAATACGGTCACGAAACTTGTATGACGTTCTCCTTCAAAAGCCGAACCGATGCATTTTGATGGACGACGAGACGTACGTCAAATTGGATACCTGGGTCGCAATTTTTCAACGCAATTTCGTATTTCACAACGGGCACAATCAATGGTGAAAATTACAGAAAAGAAAGCAAAAAAAAAATCGCTTCTACCCATCTACCGAAAGCATACGGATCCTCCATTGTTTTGGCCGGATCTGGTATTTGCTCACTATGCTTCTGCTAGGTTGGAGATGCTCAAGAAGGAAAACTGCATCCTATCGAAAGATACTGGGCAATAATTAAACGGCATCTTAAGAAGGATGGAAGAGTTGACTGCTTCAAGAAAACCATGCTTTAAAACCTCCATAAAACTTGCAATGTTACTTAGGTAGGCACAAGTCCATTTGATACGCAACTTGTACCGAGTTCATTAAGAAATATCAGCAACAAAATAGATAAGCGCTGAGTAAATTAATGCAGTGTAGCTTATCCAAAAATTATCTTTTAAGAAATTTACATTTAAATTTTAATTAAATTTTATTCAACTTCACAACTCAACAGGCTTTGTGACGACTTCTCCGAGTCTTGTCACTTTTAACAAGGCATAGAAAGTAACCAGGACTAAAATGTGTTCCTTTGATTACTGAAAAGTGTAGTTTCCCTCGTTTGAAGTTGTCAGGACTAGGGTCCGGAGGTAGATTTTAAATCAGTAACGCACAACGAAAAGGTGATGAACTGAAGACTCTTTTTTGCCACTTTCATGTACCTCAGATTTTTCTTCATATGAAGTAAGTATTGATCCTAACAATCAAATCTGTGAAGGTTTTAAATAAAAAGTGTTTTGACGTATACTTAGCCGTTTACAAAGGCGTATACGAACTATTGATGATACAAAACTGTTACGGATCGAAACAAATTCAGCTGAAAATGATTCAAAATGGGGTTAAAGTTGTCAAAATACTAAATTTCAATGGTACAGTAAGATTCCCTCTTCGGTACCGTAAGATATCGTAACTTTGTCAAGATCTCATAATGTTTAAATTAATAAAATAATTAAACAATGTTTTAGTCTCTAATTTCAGCCAAATTTAAGCCAAAGTAAATTTTTCTCTCTATTATTCAGCCATTGCAAAACGATATAGTGGTTCTTAGAATTTGGTAAAAAATGGTAGTTTTATTCCTTACCGCAATTTTTTTTTATTTTGTCTTGATACTTGTTATACAAAATATAATGAAATTTAAAAAAAAAAACTGGCATTTTATATTGAAAAACATCGATTTTATTCGTTTATTATAGTTTTCATGGTTTGTAGATATAGGGCACAAAATGTTTTCATATTTTTCCTTAAAAAATAAGCTTTTTTACCCAACGCATCGAAAAATCAGTGATGTGTTGTTTTTCGTTCGCTGATGATCAAAACTTCATCATTGAAACACTGCACGTTTATCAGACACCTTCAATGGCGACCAGCGGATCCGGGTCGCATTTGCGGCAGCCACCATATTGCGTTATTGGGATCACTCTTGACCGCGTTGTTTTTCCCCATAGCTGATTTGAGGCCGGGCTGGATTGTTTCATACGTTTAGCCAATTTTAGCGTCTTTAGCGTCGATATTTTTTTCGGTGGCGAACTCTCATTTTTACGCCCTTCAACACACATTATATAAGGGAAGCGTAAAAGAGAAAGATATATCACAAGAAATTCTCTCTATTACACCTGTTTTCTAAGACATAGAGTGGGAGTCTTCCTTTTTTCCTTGATTTTCGTTGAACTTCGATTAAATTCTTCAAACTTTCCTGAGTATGGAATTTTTTCCTGAAATTCTCAGATATTTCTTAAAGTTCACAGTACTTTTCTAATGTTATTAAAGTTTCCCAAAATTTTGGTTAAAAATTTCGTCGTTTCTAAGGTTTGCCAAAATTTCCTCACGTTTAAAGAACTTTTTGCAGAGCATCATTGAAATTCATATAATATTGCTATAGTTCACAGAACTCTATTGAAGTTCTTAGAACTTACCAGGACGACATTGAACTCCTCAGAAGCTCACAAAACGTCCCTGAAGATGGCAGAATTTTCCTGAAGTTTATAGAACTTCTCTGAAAATCGAAGCACATCTTTAAAGTTTGAAGGATTTTCCTGAAGTTTGTGGAACTTCCCTGAAGTTCAATGAACTTATCTGAAAGTTGTTGAATTTCTCTGCTTCTTTGAAGGAAATTATTTAAAGTTTGCAGTACTTTCCTAAAATTCACTACAGTTACCTATAGCTCGCAGAATTTCCTAGAAAGTCTCTCTAGAATCTTCCTGAAAATTTCCTTAGACAAAATATGGGAACTGCAATGAAGCTCTAGCAATTCTGTAGTAATTCAAGGTGATTCGGGTGAATTCAGGGATCAGTGACTTTACGGCACGGAAGATCGTAAAGGAAGATTGCGGGGCGAAGTCGAGAGCACGGAAAAAACTCACATTACGAGTGACGAGTCGAACGATGCAAGAAAATCTTGAACTTCCTTAAGCGAAAAAATCCGGTAATCCTGTTCACCGGCGAGAGCATGTTTACCGTCGATCCCGTATCAAATTCCAGAACCAACAGGTATATTAGTTCTTTTCCGGTAAAAGACGTGGCCGACGAGCACAAGATCGTGTATCTGACCAAGCATCCTGCTAGCGTTATGGTGTTTGGATTGGTGGCTTCCGATGGCAAAAAAATGGACCCGGTGTTCATTCCAGAAGGCGACAAGGTCAACACGGAGGTCTACATCGGGATTTTAAGTAAGTATGTTCTTCCGTGGATCAAAGAACAGTACGGTCCGAAGCCAAATGTTGTATTTCAACAAGATGGGGCTCCGTGCCACACCTCGAACCGCACTCAGAAGTGGTTACAGGAACATCTTCCGTTCTGGGCGAAGGATATGTGGCCGCCATCCAGCCCCGATCTTAATCCGCTGGATTACTCAATATGGCGCGTCATGAAGGCCAAGGCCTGTTCCAAACGCCACCCGAGTACAGCAAGCCTCATACAAACATTGACCCGTACCTGGAGAGAAATGGATCCAGACTACATTATTAGAACCGTGCATTCCGGAAGCGTGTGGTGGCCGTAATTGCAGCAAGTGGAAACTCGATCGATAAATAATATAGTTCAAGACTCTGAGAAACATCCCCCCCTTTGAATAAATAAAAAAAAAAAACCCGTAAACAAAATTTTTGAGATTTTTTTAAATTTTGACATTGCTCAATGGTGCAAACATTATCACGCATACGGTAATAAACAATTATACGAATAGTTGAAGATGCTAATTTCAAATAACAGACTAAAGTGGTAATTTTTGTACGATAGATGAGGAGATGAAATTATAGAGTTGATAGTTCCGTTAGAGTACAGCAGTGTGAAAATTGCATATAGAGAGTAGAAAGCGAGCAAGGACAATTTTAGGAAGGTACAAATCGGTTTGATCATCTCTCTTTACCAAAATCCCCCGTTGGAGAGGGATGGTGAGGGGTATTCCCCCCGCCACCACTGGCAAAAAGAGGTGATCGCCGACTCGCTCATGTACCGACGATGTGTTTGAAACAGTTCTATCTAAGGCATCCAGTCGTAGGTTTGGAAATTGTAGCTATTGTTACCTCTACTACGGTATGTGCTCCTGTCATCGTCGACTTGACGATCTCGAGGGACACGGGTAGGGTAGGTGCTGCTACTGCAAAAGCAACCCCTACTCTAACGGAACTATCGACTCTATACTTTCATCTCCTCATCTATCGTATAAAAATACCAAAATTAGCATCTTCAATTTTGTAAATCGTTGACTTCACGCAGAAGTAATACTAAACATATACACACTTAGAAATACCTAATTTTACACGTGACGGAATCCATCTTTGACATAAAGGATGAGACGTAAACAAACATGCTCCGAGACTGAAAACTTCAAAAGTACGTTTGATTGAGTTGAATTTCGCATCTGTTATGACTTATTATGATTTTTTTTAAAGATTAAATAAGACAATTTTTAGTATTTTACATTCTTGAATTTGGTGAGATTTTTTACTTGATATATTGCCGATTTTAAAAATCTCATATTTAAAAAAAATCATGGCCCTTGGACTAGGACAAAATATTAGGATTCTGACACTTCAAAGCATTGCCTAGAGAATTAAGATGACAATGCCAAATTAGTATAGAAGGATGAAGAGGAATTCTAGGGATAATTATAAATTATTTATGGGTTGATTTTCAATAGAATTTGACAAGAATTTCCACACAATTTTGCGAATTATTTAAAGAAAATTGTAAGGCAAACTTCAAGTGGTTTCTAAGGTAGTTCTGAAGAGGCTATTCTGGGTATGATGAGTAGAATTTTAGGGAACTGTATAGACTGATTCCAGACCAATTTGCAAATCCAATCATTTTCCTATTTTATTTATATAGCTGAAATTTTTTAGAAACATTCCATTTTGCATCTTCAGATCACCATTTTAAATCGAGCATTTTATTGGGGAGCTGCCTAAAGCCTTTTAATTGTAAATTTCCCGATCTTTCGGAAAAAAATATTGTTGTAACTAGAGAACCGCAAAATACATTCGAAAATGTCCAAAAGCTACCAACATAAAAAAAAATCTATCAGGCTTAAATTTTATTTTAGTTCTTTTTTATTGTAAATTTCACGTACTTTCAATGAATCAACTAAAAAAAATAAATTGAAATAAACTTAACACTTTACGGAGTGTGTTGATTGATTTCCGTTTAATTCCGATTTTTAAATTTTTATTTTAAATTAAAAAATAGTGATATTTTTTTAGAGTGCATTTATTTTTTCAAATAGATCTAGATGTTTCCTACAACATTGCCGAACATACCAAACCGATTGGACGAACATTATTCGAGTAACAGTTTTCTGAAGATAAGCTTAACATTTTCCAATAGACCCTTTTCAAAATTAAGGCTCGATTTAAAATGGTGATCTGAAGATGCAAAATGGCATTTTAGTCTTGAGGAACGTTTCTGAAAATTTTCAGACAAAATGCGAAAATTAATGGATTTGCGAATTCGTCTGAAATCGCTCTATAGAAAATCGGAGTGAATTTCAAGCAGCATTCAAATGGAATTCGGAAGAGTATTGAAAGTGAATTAATCGTGAAGCTAATTTAACGGTCATAGCACCGAACTTGCAAAATGCGTGTTGATTCTGAGACACAGCACGACTGACCGTTTGTCAATTGGCATGTTTGTTTGTTTGAATCTAGTTCTTAATATAATTCAAAACAAAATATTGAAGAATTTCAAGTAAATTTATAAGAAATTTTGAAGGATTAGAAGCGGATTCCGTAGGGTTTGACAGGACATTCTTAGTATATTTTAAAAGTAGCTCTGAATAGTGTTCCAGGAGATTCAGAAGAAAATTAAAAAAAAAACTAAGGAGAGTTTCAAGAGAATTCCATGTAAATTTCAAGAGATCTCATTTTGATAAGAATTTGAAGGAAATTCTCAGGAAATTGTTTATGGAATTCTGAAGTGGATGTACTTTCAAAGTTCTAAATGGCATAGCAAGAGGTTGCTAGGAATATTTCAAGTGAATTGTAAAGAATATAATGTTGCAGCACATTCTGACGAGAATTTTAAAGAATACAAACATAAATGAAGAGTAAGTTTCAAGATTTCTTTCTGGAGAGAATTCCTAAACTGTTTTGCACAGAGCTCCTTCATGGAGAATAGGGGACAGATGTTGGACAAAATCATTAGATTATTGAGGGAAATCCTGAAATCAAAAGTAATTCGTAGGACATTTTGAAATTATCCCAAGAAAATCCTTGAGAAATTTTCATATTTAGGAGAAATGGATGTAATGTTGGCCTAAATGCCTCTAATTTGGGCCCATACATAAATTCAGCAATCGAATAAATTTTCAATAGCTGCCATAAATATTCATTAGTACCGTCAAAATAACGCGTTCATCTAGATAAAATTGATAAATAACAGATTTTTAGCGATGGACCCAATCTTATATCCATAGACCAACATTAGAGCCATTTTCCCTATCCTGAGAGAATTTCCAAAGAATTAATTCAAACTAGTTTTGTGTAAAGAAATTCAAGATCCAGAATTAACATAAATTGACAATATTCAGGTACTTCAGGTACGTTTGATTGAGTTGAATTTCGCATCTGTTATGACTTAATTCTATGTCAAAACTGACGCTCGTATATCTCAGTCTCAGAGCAGCTACATTTACATTATTTTTTTTAAAGTCAAAGTCAAAGTAATTATACAAAGTTTCGTGCAAATCGGAGAAGGTCGCATCAAATCGATTCGTCATTTGGAGTAGAACTTCTCTGTGGTTTACACTGTCGTACGATGGTTAGAAGAATGCACAAATGGGTTGATATGGGAAATTCGACCGAATGGCAAAAATGATCAATGATGAAAATTGGACAAAAGCAATAATCTACGGAAACGACAATTGACGGCAGTATCAATATCTTCTATTTTTTTTCCAAAAATACATTTACTTAAACATTCGGGAAAAACTGGAAGAGCCTTCCTGGTATAATCCAGAACTAAATTTCAGAACTTTCCCTAGATAATAAGTTATCGCACTAAAACTTCATGTTGATATTGGTATAGCATTGCCTCCCAACTCTTACCGGGGAAGCTGGAAGACAATTTTAGAAGGACTTTTTGGTGGAAGTAGCAATCAATTTTTTTCCCGGGTAGTCTATGGTATTTTTAAACAACACGAATCAGCCTAACGTCCGCACACAATAGCACAGTAAGTATACACCCGATGAGTACGGGTTTATAATAATGCTCTTTATGGTGCTGATGCTGCAATTTTTCTACAGAAGGCCTCTTTTTTTTACCGAAGGACTTTTCTGTGTTATAATAGTATGCACGTCCGAGCGTACGTCGTTGGCGGATTGGTTCTTGCCCGCATGTTTCCTCGCCTCCACCCTCGCCCTCCAATGTCCAAATCAATCAAATTGAGAATTGCATCGGACCCGTTTGAGGCATTGGTGATTGAAATTTTCGTCCAAAAAAAAAAAACGTAATTGATCGTTGGTACATCATGATTTTCTGACCTTGAAACATCTATCCCTAACGCAAGGTTCGGTGCGTCCCCATACAATGATGATGATGATGATGATCATGACGACGATGATGGTGCTCACAACACTCCAACTTCGAACTGGTTTTGCATTCCATCACAACGACCTCATCGCTACGAAACGATTTCGTACGTACGTGTGTAAGATGCAAGTAACGTATTCCGTGTCTATCATTCTCTCTCTCTCTCTCACACACACACACACACACATTATTTGCAAATCTACTTATGGGAGTTTAGACGAGATCGTAATTCTTGCATTACTTTAGCGAGCGGATTGTCGTGGTGGAGGATGGACGAACATGGGGTGATTATGGAAATGGCTCATCATATGCGGTATGGCGAAGGTTCAATGTGCCACTTGAAATATGTTCTCTCCGGTTTGGAGTTTTGCACTATATGGTAGGGTTGAAGTATTGTTTGAAACAAATTTAGTTTTTCAACCTCATTTTTTATACATTTTAATGATTTTCAATTTTTTATCAGATGTAATTGAACTACTGTAATATTTTTCAATTTCAACTTGCAATATTTTGTTTATATCAATAGAAATTTTCAATTTTCAACTACGAATTACAAGATGATATTCATTATGCCACTTGTACTAACTGAAACTCTTTATGACCGAGACTCACCTTGTAAACCTGTCCGTAGGTTCCATTTCCGACCACTTCGATCAGTTCGAAGATTCCAGCTGGGTCCTGCAAAGAGTGGAAGAAACAAAGTAAAACAAACTGGTTAATCATCCGGTTCAGACTAGTGTATAGGTTTATGGTCGCTAAATCATCCGCCAAACATGAAACGGCTCTTCTAACATAATTAGATCTACAGTGTCCTAGTGGACGACCTGGACTTAGATTTCAGACGGCTTGAAACAAGCTCGTAAATTTGTGCTAATTTGAAAGGTGCCAGCAGTTGGTCCGAGAAATCGTTTTATGTGGCACTTAAAACCAGATGTCTCAAACTGTATCCAATTCCTCTTGCATGTTAGTTACATTGATCGGCTCTAATGAGCGCAGCGCAGTACATTGTGGTCACTTGTCCCTAATGGAGGAGCGCAGAACGAACAGCCACCCCATCTGGATTGAATCACTCAATCCAGCAGAGCTTACGAAATCTGTCAATTATTTCACGGGGCATCTCACACGCCCAAATAAATCGACGGGTAAGCAAATGTCAGTGAATGGTTTTTGATTACATAAATTTATTCGAGCACCACCCGCTGCTGCTGCTGCCGCTGCTGCTGTCAGTGTCGAGAGTGAACGGATTGCCGAGCTCGTGTGAAGGACCCTCCGTGGTGAGAAGAGTACGTGTGCGATACCCTACAAAATACTACTGACTACAACGAGAAGCGGCGGAGTCATGTTCGTAAAAAAGTAAAAGTCAAACAATGAAGAGTCTTATGCGGCATGCAGGTTTCATTCAGACGAGACTTTACAAATTTGGGGAGCAAAAGTTTGATTACGAGTGGTATTTTATGGATGTACTCCCCCGTTTCCATGAGTACCTCTCGTTGTGTATGTGGAGTGCTAAAATTGTGAAGTCATACATTGATTGGTTGATGTTTATGTAATGGGTCATGCAGCAGTTACGAAAGCAGATTTTTGGAATTAGAAGATTCATTATTTGCGTTGGAAGATCATTCATTACATGAACTCAAAATCACACTTGTTTCAAGGGGTGTGATATCTACAAGCAAACACGGTCGCCATTAGGTCACCAAGCCCCTCCTATTACAATACACTCCTCATGATCGATTTGTTTCTATTGCCATTCTTATTGGATGATTACCAAATAAACAAGACGAGTCGCGCAAACGAAGCAATCGTTTTCTCTGAGAACAGTTTGTTAATTCATTTCAATTCTGTTTTTAGATCACAAAATACGGTAAATTTTTATCTCTAATTAAAGTCATGGGTGGCCAGTGTATGTTCATTTTGAAAATCCCGGTTTTTGACGATTATCCCGATTCAAATCTAAACAATATCCCGATTTTTTATGTTCAGCAAAAAACGAAAGTGTCAAAATAATTGCAATATCCCGTTACTTCCTAGATACTTTACTAAGTATTTGAACATAATTTGAATAACTTTTTTATTCGCGTGTTCATTTATGATTTTAAAGCGGCAAAATTTACGAAGAAACCAAGTCATGGAAGGTCGGTTAGCCGAACGCTATCGGGCTGAATAGGTCACTATACCGAATTTAGGAGTGAAAAATTAAGGTTAAATTTACTTCGATGTATTTCCGAAAAATTCAGAAGGAGTTTATATCGACGCATCATTTTATATGACGCGTATTGTGTAAAATAGCAAAATAAATTTAATGACGGGAGCTTTTTGCAACCTGAAACGATGCATCGAAAAAACCTGCTTATGAATGTTTCGAAAAAGCATCAGCATAAATTGAACCTTAATTTAATACATTGTTTAAAAAATCGTGAATTTGATACCAAGATTTCGAAGCAACAAAATGTTTCAACAAATCGTGATGCGTATTAACAGAATTTTCCATGATTCTGAGGCTTTGATTTAGTTTTAGAATATGACATCTTTTTTCGACCTATGTGACTTAAAGTGTGAGATTTAAAAAAATTACCAAAATACCTGATTTAAAAAAAAAATAGGTTCCTGAAAAATTTGCTTCGAAAAATGATCAGGTTTCCAAAAATTTGTTGAATATTTTAATAATTTTGAATTTAATTATTGGAAATTCAGAGAAAATCTTGGAAAACAATTCAACGGAGTTTTGATAAAAATAAAAATCCCAACATGATTCTGAGAGTCCCATGAAATTCAGAATCCTAAGGGATTTGTGAAGAGGATTTTCCAGATGATTGTGTGCATCTTAGTGAAATACCAGAGAAGGGTTAGTAATTTCCATTTCATTCCATTGCATTATTTGCTTATCGTTGACATGTACGCAAATTTCGTCTACAATGTGCAGACTTCTTCAGTGCTTTGTACTAATACTCGACACTGAAGAAGTCTGCACATTGTAGACGAAATTCGCGTATCTGTCAAGGATAAGTAAATAAGGTAGTGGAATTAAATGGAAATTACTAATCTTCTTTATTAAAGAGGATTTTATTTTAAGTATGGGATTGAAGAACAATTTTTGAAAATTAACAAGAACTTAGATTCAGGTGGGTAATTAAATATAAGAAATTAGGTTTTTCCGGTTTCATAGAAACTACTAAATGTGGTGAAAGGAAATACCGGCATGATTGATTACAGCAATTTATGCAATTCAGCAATTTAAATATAGAAAACCGTAGAAATCCCCTCACTCCTCACTCCGAAACATCGTTATCTATGGAATAACATTTGAATTCTCAGAATATGATTTTTTTTAAAGATTAAATAAGACAATTTTTAGTATTTTACATTCTTGAATTTGGTGAGATTTTTTACTTGATATATTGCCGATTTTAAAAATCTCATATTTAAAAAAAATCATGGCCCTTGGACTAGGACAAAATATTAGGATTCTGACACTTCAAAGCATTGCCTAGAGAATTAAGATGACAATGCCAAATTAGTATAGAAGGATGAAGAGGAATTCTAGGGATAATTATAAATTATTTATGGGTTGATTTTCAATAGAATTTGACAAGAATTTCCACACAATTTTGCGAATTATTTAAAGAAAATTGTAAGGCAAACTTCAAGTGGTTTCTAAGGTAGTTCTGAAGAGGCTATTCTGGGTATGATGAGTAGAATTTTAGGGAACTGTATAGACTGATTCCAGACCAATTTGCAAATCCAATCATTTTCCTATTTTATTTATATAGCTGAAATTTTTTAGAAACATTCCATTTTGCATCTTCAGATCACCATTTTAAATCGAGCATTTTATTGGGGAGCTGCCTAAAGCCTTTTAATTGTAAATTTCCCGATCTTTCGGAAAAAAATATTGTTGTAACTAGAGAACCGCAAAATACATTCGAAAATGTCCAAAAGCTACCAACATAAAAAAAAATCTATCAGGCTTAAATTTTATTTTAGTTCTTTTTTATTGTAAATTTCACGTACTTTCAATGAATCAACTAAAAAAAATAAATTGAAATAAACTTAACACTTTACGGAGTGTGTTGATTGATTTCCGTTTAATTCCGATTTTTAAATTTTTATTTTAAATTAAAAAATAGTGATATTTTTTTAGAGTGCATTTATTTTTTCAAATAGATCTAGATGTTTCCTACAACATTGCCGAACATACCAAACCGATTGGACGAACATTATTCGAGTAACAGTTTTCTGAAGATAAGCTTAACATTTTCCAATAGACCCTTTTCAAAATTAAGGCTCGATTTAAAATGGTGATCTGAAGATGCAAAATGGCATTTTAGTCTTGAGGAACGTTTCTGAAAATTTTCAGACAAAATGCGAAAATTAATGGATTTGCGAATTCGTCTGAAATCGCTCTATAGAAAATCGGAGTGAATTTCAAGCAGCATTCAAATGGAATTCGGAAGAGTATTGAAAGTGAATTAATCGTGAAGCTAATTTAACGGTCATAGCACCGAACTTGCAAAATGCGTGTTGATTCTGAGACACAGCACGACTGACCGTTTGTCAATTGGCATGTTTGTTTGTTTGAATCTAGTTCTTAATATAATTCAAAACAAAATATTGAAGAATTTCAAGTAAATTTATAAGAAATTTTGAAGGATTAGAAGCGGATTCCGTAGGGTTTGACAGGACATTCTTAGTATATTTTAAAAGTAGCTCTGAATAGTGTTCCAGGAGATTCAGAAGAAAATTAAAAAAAAAACTAAGGAGAGTTTCAAGAGAATTCCATGTAAATTTCAAGAGATCTCATTTTGATAAGAATTTGAAGGAAATTCTCAGGAAATTGTTTATGGAATTCTGAAGTGGATGTACTTTCAAAGTTCTAAATGGCATAGCAAGAGGTTGCTAGGAATATTTCAAGTGAATTGTAAAGAATATAATGTTGCAGCACATTCTGACGAGAATTTTAAAGAATACAAACATAAATGAAGAGTAAGTTTCAAGATTTCTTTCTGGAGAGAATTCCTAAACTGTTTTGCACAGAGCTCCTTCATGGAGAATAGGGGACAGATGTTGGACAAAATCATTAGATTATTGAGGGAAATCCTGAAATCAAAAGTAATTCGTAGGACATTTTGAAATTATCCCAAGAAAATCCTTGAGAAATTTTCATATTTAGGAGAAATGGATGTAATGTTGGCCTAAATGCCTCTAATTTGGGCCCATACATAAATTCAGCAATCGAATAAATTTTCAATAGCTGCCATAAATATTCATTAGTACCGTCAAAATAACGCGTTCATCTAGATAAAATTGATAAATAACAGATTTTTAGCGATGGACCCAATCTTATATCCATAGACCAACATTAGAGCCATTTTCCCTATCCTGAGAGAATTTCCAAAGAATTAATTCAAACTAGTTTTGTGTAAAGAAATTCAAGATCCAGAATTAACATAAATTGACAATATTCAGATACTTTGGTTGAAAACAAATTTCAAGAAAACTGTTCAAGACTATGGGGCAATATTGAAGATTATAAGTAATATTGGACTTTAAATATTTATTTAAAAATGAATATTTTAAAGATTTGATTCAATTCCCGGTTATTTGCAGGTTTTTCTCGGTTGTTTTCGATTGCCGGTTAAATCCCGGTTTCACCGGTTGAGTGGCAACCCTGCAGATTTAAACAAAATTATTATTTTGGTCTGGGACATTTTCAAGGCTCTGCAGCGTGGAAGTTCTAGGATCCAGCAATTTAGAAAGAAATTTTATAAAATTCTGAGAAGAATATCTACGGAATTTTTTAGGAGAATTGAATTGGAATAAAAGTGTTATTTAAAAAAAAATGCTGAGAAGAATAATTATAAAATTCTGGTATACATCCTCCTAAAGGGAATCTGCCCAGGATTCAAATATAATTCAGGGAATTAAGAGAGTAACATTCAAAAGAACTTCTGCAAAGAAGAAAGGAAGCTCTGAAATGAATTCCTAATTAATTCTTAGAATAATTTCATAAAGGTTGTGAAAAGAACCTCATAGGGAACCGCTACGTGACAGAGACATTTTATGGGTATTGTGAGCTATCCACCTCACCTTGTGAATTTTAAGAATAATTCCACCATAATTTTGACGAGAATTCAAGGAGATTTATAAACAGAATTTAAAGAGTGTTCTGATGATATTTTCAAAATAAATAGACTCCGGAAAATGTCTGAGTAAAGTTTTCAATTCTGGTCTCCAGATACTAGAATGTGCTGGCCAACAAGAATTCCCATGCTATTCTCCTTAGAATTGTTGTAAAACTTGGGTCAAGATTATGTAGGGGTTTCTCCTCTGAATTCCTTTGAAAATTAAATATAAATTTTCCTTAAAATTCTCTAGAAATTCTTTTTGAGATGTTCTTGGAATTATCCTCGGAATTCCCTTGAAACTTTTCACAGAATGGGCATAACAATCCAAAACAATCATCATTCTTAGATTCTTTTCTAATTTTAAAGTTTTATTTTCTAACAATTCACTGAAGCTTCATTCCATAATTGTATTTTAAATTCGCTTGAACTAACTTTAGAATTCCTATGCAATTCACCTTCACTATTGATTTAAAACTAAGCTCAGGATTTCCTAGGGGTTTTCCCCTAAATTGTTCTATGAATTCACTTGAAATATTCCAAAAATATTCTCCAAAAATTCTTTAAGAGATTCTCTTGGAATAATTCTCTAAATTCCATTAAAACTTCTGTCAGAATTCGTTTGAAATTTAACCCTCAAAATTTGATTCTCACAATCGTCATACTATTTCCACAGAGCTAGCTAAAAATGCTACTCTGAACTCCCACAAATGAATTTGTGTTTTAGTCAAAACTCTTTTAGACTTCTTTCCAAAAATCCCTTGGTGTTAACCCTAAAAAGCATTTTAAAACCTCCTCAAGATTCCTTGGAAATTGATTTCTGCATCTGCATCTTGAAAATCTAGTCCAGTCCAAAGGTATTGCATTTTTTTTTTCATGGTCCAAAATCTTATTTCTATCGAAGAGAGGACGAAGTATATTTTTTCCCGATTTGTCATCGAAATTCACGGAATATTCCCGGTGATTTCGAATAAACAGAAGAACTACCTACTGTCTCCGGAATCTACAAATTTTTACCAAAACCAACGGAGAAGAATTGGAACATGGAATGTACTAACGTTAGCCCAGCAGGGTTAGCTGTCACAACTCGCAAGCAAGACGCGACGCTTGAAGCTCGAAGTCCTGGGACTGAGCGAAGTTCGTTGATTGAACTGCCGTCGGGACAGTCACTCTACATTCTGTTATTCGATGTGAGTCGTAGAGTTCCAAAGGAACAATTGAGTTTTGTTATGGGTTTGAAGAGGTTTTTAAGGATTATAATGGACATGAAGACGATAATAACTTAGCGTGCAGGCAAATGCTGCGCTCATCAGCCAATAAATAAGTGGATACTCATTGTCAAATTTAGAACACAGGTTCACTACCTTACAAAAATCCAATGTTCCCTTGAATTATTTTCTAAGTTTTTGGAATTACTCTGCAGAATCTCATACATGTTTCTGCAATTTCTCTGAGTCCTGAGGTTCTCTCATCTTCCCTGAAGTTCTCGCATTTCATCTGGAAAAAAATCAAAACTTCCCATAAATACTCTAGACTTATGTCACAAATGAAGTGACAGACGGAGCGGCTCGAAAACTTTGGTGACGAACCTCCTATTGCAATTTTTCAGTGTACCACATGGCAACACTACTACTGGATTGTACCACATGGCAACACTAAATGTACTAGAATATTTTGGTTCTATCTCTTTCACTCTACTCAAAACTGAAATGCATTTAAAAAAATGACAAAATGATACACTCTTTGCACACTGTCAAAGATCATTGCACACAAAATCAACTTTGTTCAAATCAAAACAAAAAAACTAGCCCATCTGATTATTATTTTACTTGATTTCTTCGTCAGTTAGTCGTCTGTCACTTCGTTTGTGCTTATGTGAAGTTCGTTGTGATATTCTTAGAACTTCTAAAAGTTTTATAAAATTTTACAAAAATCCCGGAGCTGCTTTGGAGCTGTTCATAAACCACGTAGACAATTTAGCTGTGGAGTAAGTAAGGCGGTGAGTTGTCTACGCAGCGGGAGAAGGGTCTAAACCCTCCAAAGAACGATCTACGTAGTTTGTGAACAGCCCCTTCAAGGTTTCCGCATTTGTCTCTAGTTAATGGAATTATTCTGCAGTTCTAAGGTTTTCATCGATGCAGTTGATATTTTTTAAGCTTATGGAATTACCTAGAATTTATCGGAACATACCCTCGAAGGTCTTAAAACTTCCGTCGGGTTTGAGCATCATGATTTTTTTTTTTTTTTTTTTTTTTAACCTTTTTAAAGATTTCTGAACTTTCCTGAAGCTCAGGTTTTGGGTTATTTGGCCGGTTGCAAATTGATAAACGTAATTGAAATTGAGCCTGGCCTGTACTGTGCTCCGTCTCTGGAACTCTTAACCACTAAAACCTCCTTACTCGCCTTTAGCCGTATGGACAGCCCCAATGAACTACTCATGTTTAAAACCAGGAAGTATCTCCTATATATAAAAATTCATTTTTTTTTCTAAATTGTATGGCAAGCTGCATTTGCTGTGCCAAAAATAACTAGAACATCAAACTCCAAATAACTACTCATGTTTAAAAGAAGGGTAAAATTTTCTTATATTTTAAATTCTGATTGGTCTTAATTTAATGTCAATGTGCATTTGCAAAAGTTTTCTCTAATCTAATCAAACACCAACACAGCCAGTTCTTGAAAGCATCCTGGAAAATGATATTTCCCTACATCATTTTTCTTGTCTATTTGATATATGTTTCACATCGAAGATGCATCACACATACGAAAACGGCCAGGCCTACTGTGCAGCATTTAAGGGGCAAGATGATTCAGAAAACATCGAGCGATGCTTCAGAATCCAATAAATGGATGAAACGTGGACGTCTCGTACCGTCCGTTCCGATTTTGGTAATTATATGATTGATTGGTCGTTGGAAGCATCAAAGCTAGAAAGGTTAAGTGATGCTCCATTTTCTTCTGACGGTTGGGGCATGAGCACTAACTCTTGTCCTAGCCTTTTATGACTTATGGCTATAGCGCCATTACTCGCTTTTTGAAAAGAGAAGAGGGAAAGGAAAAGGAGAAGTACAAAAAAAAAGGATTATGTGACATCTATGAACATAAACAATATTTTTGATTTGAAATATACAGTATAGGAATGCATAACGGTGGTCACTACCCGAGTCTTGTCACTATTATCAAGTCATAAAACAAGGACTAAAAGGTGATCCTTTGATTACTGGAAAATCTTGATGCTTGGGACTAGCAATCATCCTCAATGTTTTAAAAACTGGTAATCTCAAACTAGGTAATACCAGCGCCGGTCGCGCCCTAACGCAGGTCAAGAAAGGAATGGGTAGAAATGTGTTGACGTGACACTCGCTTTGATGGAAGCCGAGAAATCATCCGCACTTCCACGATGAATCACTGGGGTGTTGGGTTTTCGCGTACAAGATTATAAAACGTTTATTAACAAACGTTTAATCCACCTATTTGCAGTAAACAAGCCAAAATTTAATGTTGCCAAAATCGAATGGTCTTATTTGAAAATTTAATTTATGATTTGGTTGACTTTGGACTACTGCGAGGCATCGCCATGACATAGACGTTACTAATAATAAATCTTTTATTAAAAGTTGTAATCACAAGGAGAAAAAAACACTATTTTCAAATTTTGTTCAATCTTGGCACGTTGCCAAAATTGAACCTCGTACCAAAAGCGAACGGTATTGTGATTTTGTTGCTAAAATCGAACCGTGCCTAAATCAAACGACTACTGTACAAATATTTAAATTAAATAAATGGTAAGCTCTCACCAGATTCAGCAGTTGTTTGTGCCCATTCAACACTGTTGACCATCATAATCACAAGTGTTAATAAGTAGGAACGAACTCACCAAATGAATCCATGAGCAATGTCAACAGAATGAAATTGCATGGCGCTACTGGTACTTTCATGGTCCACCTTTCTTGCTTGAATCAGGATGATATCCACCTGGTACTATTCAACAGAATTAACATGTTGCCTCTTCTTGAATACATCCTGATTCCTGGTGATTCCTTTTCTTCAGGATGAATTTCCTGTAGTCCTGTATCTGTTATCTTTTTGTAATTTTCGCATTTTGATCATCCAGATCAGGTTCAGCTAATATGAAATATCACTAAAAAAAAAGAGTCCCCAGGATAAGCCCTTGTGGCTCGCTTCTCCGTGACGTCGTCGCAAACGAAAGAACGTCGGGGGTTCACTGGAGGAGTTTGTTTTCGGAGCTGCTGCCCTCTGAAGCTCTGAAAAACCTTCATGACACGGGTTTTTTTTGAGAGTCACGAAAAGACAGCTCCAAACTTGAATAACTTTGGAAATCACTATCAGATTGGTTTTTTTACAGTTTTAAAAATATGCCAAAATCGTTTCTCCAAAAAAATCACAGCAAAGAAAATGCACGTCAAGCTTGTTCAAAGGTAGAGCCTACTCATGTGCATTTGCAAAAGTTTTCCACCAAAATGATTGAAATCTACTTTTTTTTCTAAATTTTATGGTGCCTAGAATAACTAGAACATCAAAACTCCAAAGATCTGCTCATGTTTAAAAGGGTGTCGAGCTAAAAATCATGCCAATTACCTAACTAAAAAGAACAACTCATGAAAACATAAAATGTCTGTTTTATAAAAATATACAATTTTTTAAAGTTTCCCGTCTACATAATCTCAAAACACCAGAAATATGAAAAGTCAAAAGAAGCAAGAAGACCCGGATCGTAAATTTCTACTCAGCTTGGGACTTAAGAACTTAAAATTACTCCGAAACAAGAGTTAGGAAATACTCAGGAGTCTAGTTGTGAACGAAAATTGAAAAGCTCTATCAAGTATTCGGCCAAATGTCATTCGGCCAAACGCCAAATTTCCAAAAATGTGGATGGACTATTATCTACGCAGGGAAGAGGGATAAAACCTCATTACAAAAGGCCACGTATTTTATAAACACCCCCTACTGGTACTGCCTTTATGTTATTCCATCTTCCTAAAAGTTCCCGTAGTTTTCCTAACTATCTTAAAGTTCATTAGTTATAAAAAAATCTTTCAACTGCCCAAGTCTTCCCTTGAAATTTGTGGAGCTTCTCTGAAGCTACCGAAAATTTCCAGAAATTCTCTGAAATTCAGAAAATTTCTGGAAATTTTCCAGTTATAACTTCGCTAAATAACCTAAATAATAATATGAAGTTCTCGGAATTTTCCTGAAAATCTTGGAATTTTCTCCAAGTTTCTCCAAATTTCTTTAAAATTCCATCAATTTTCCTACACTTTTCTGAAGTTTTCAAAACTCATTTAAAGTTCCTGTAATTTTGCTGCAGCTACTAGAGCTGCTCTAAAGTTCTCTGATCTTTCCAATTCAAGATTATGAACCTCAAAAAAACAATAAAGGTTCTGAACCATGGAAATTATCTTAGAATCTGGAATTTGATTCATCGATATTTGCAACCGCTTTTAGATTCTATGCATAGAAAAAATATAATAATTTCAAACTTAAATATTGTTTTAGGAATCTGGGATTAAGAGAAATATTCCAAGTTTAGACAAATTTCTCTGAACCCTGAATTAAAAAAAAAAATATTACGATCCCAGAAAAATGTTGAAGTCTGAGGAAATTGGACGAATTTTAGGGTTCTGGATTTTTACATTATTTTCTAGAGAAATTAGATGATATTTTCATAGCTGAAGTGATAATTGCATCCTGAGCCACTGTGTGTTGATACTTATGATGTTCCGCATTTCATCGAGAAATTGGTCTTAATTATACCTGAGCCTGATGGATTTTACACATAAAATCGCATGAGAACCGAAGAACTAGATTATATTTAGTACACCCAGACATGTTGACTCCTCTTCCTGACTGGAGACGAGCTGTTTAAATTTCCGGTCAATCGAATGGAAATTGTACATCACTAGAGGTAGATACTCGATGGTCGACAGTTTAATCTAGTGTAAACATGATAGAACGAGTTTACTCACGATGAGTCACTATATATATCGGATGACCATATTGAGAAAGTTTCCGGGTTAAGAAATATCTCGACTCCCCAGGGTGGGTAAATCTGCCGTAAAATATACGAAAGCAATAATTGTACAGACCTAGACATTTGTCAATTTTATATTCTAACGACTGTGGAAGTGTGGAAGTTCCAGCCAGAAGAAGAAGTAGATGTGAACACTTGGATTCTATAGTATCATAAAATATCGTGATTCACCTCTCGCAATTACATATTGACTTCCCATGGCAAAAGGGGTTCAGTCCCATCCAGTTCCATTTATCCGAATGTCTAAACGACACATCGGAATCCGAAAAGTAGAACAACTGCAAAATAAGCATTGCATGCAAAAATCAAGCCAGAACGCACTTCATGCAATCCACCCCTTCGATACAAACACTAATGAGCTTCTTGATTGACCAGGACAGATCTTGTCACCTAGCGCGTCCATGCCACTTAAAGATGTTCAGTCACAAGACACAGATGCCTCTGCCACGACGAGTCTACTGTATCTCGCAGCAGGAGACCTCTTTGGTACAGGCCACCAAGATGTTGTTACGAACGATTGCACCGAGAGAGTCATTCGTCCACGGTCTTTGTTTTCTTCAACCACGACACTAGCAGCGTAGTCTCGTTTGAAGCAGTTACGCGAAACCACTGATCCCGCCATCGGTTGATTATAATGAATGGTGATCTCAATACGTTTCGGACGCACTACTTGCCTGGGGGTGACGCATTCACAGCCACATAGCAGATCTGGGCCGATCGTCCGTGCCACAACAGGAAAGGTAATCAATCAGCACCAATTAGCGGGCGATTTGACTCCGTTTGGTGTTGTTCCTTGATTGCCTCTTTTTTGTCTTTCTTTGGGATAGCAAATTTCGCAACAATCCGTTGTTTTCCACCTAGCTGTTGGTCCGAACCGAAATTGATTTTAGTGTAACCGGGGAAGCGGGCGCCAAATTATGGACGTCTGTATCTCAAGTGTTCTGTTTACAAACACAAACCGCGCCCGATGCCCGTTCAAGAGAGTAGCTCTACGCGGACGGCCCTGTTGTTGCGAGGGGGAAAACAAGGAACGGTCATAAATCAAAATAACGCTGTTTGGATTATAACTGCATGTAAGGCGTATTTCTTTCCATTTTTATTTGCTTGAGACCGCGTGCCCGGCTTTGAAGGCGGTGGAGAGATGGGATTGCCTAATAGTCGAAAACTAAGGCCAGTAAGTCAACAAGAAGAAGAAAATTGCGGCATCATCTCACGCTCGAGACTTTCAAGACGAATAAGAAGCAGAAGAAGAAAAACCGTCATCGTGAGGATCCGAATCGTCTGCCTCAGTTTTTTTGGTTGTGGGACGACGTTGGAGTTGTTTTCCTACGGTCATTCGCGATTCGTGATGATTCATTTGTGTCACCTATTATGTCATTTTTATTTTGTTTTGGATGTCACGGTTGCAAGGCGCGTTTGAAGAATGCTATTTCTATTATGAGGATGAGATTTTGGACACCTTGAGGTTTTTACCAAAAAGGGAGACCATTTTAATATGAAAATGGACTGAAATTGATGGTTTCGATCAAATGTGGTCAAAAGTACATGTGGCCAATCAGCCATTTGACCAATGATTGATTTAATAGATTTTCTGTTTAACTGTTGCCAAAAGATGCACGTGACCATTTGGACATTATCTGGTTGGGTCACTGCCGAAACAGTACAACTTTCGAAATTTTGTTATCTCTTGCCACCGCAAGCAATTCTTCCTGGTAAAACACCTTTTTCGATTAAACAACCTACTCACAGTTTTTTTTTTTGAATGCAGTTGGCATTTCCCATCCAAACACTGCACTCAACGGAACGCTCATTCACCTCAGCAAAATCAATATCACCCGCAATGACCGATATAATGATAATTGATGAATCTGGTGGTGTTCCAGTTTCGTTCCTCTTCGCACATGCATCCATATAGCACCAACGTGAAAATAATTTGCGCACATCATCCAAACAATTTTCCCATTCGAACAAATTACGCTGTTTTCGGCCGGTTCGGAGTCAACGGTAACAACTTCGACCAACAGCAACAGTACAGTCGGTGGTAGCAGCGGAATCACCCAAAGCTTAATGTCTATACTGGAGGAGATGTTTGTTTTTACTCCGCTCACCGTCTGGTCTATCTCCGTTGGTTGTATTTAGGTATTTTGCTTTTTTTTTTATTCGCATCTGATTACTATAGATCGCTACTTCACTACACTGGTTGAGCTGTGGCTAGCCTTCACCTAAAAATATGTATTATTACTGACCAGAGCTGATGCTGCTGTTGTTACCATAAGTTTCCCTGCGTGAGTGTGTGTGTGTGTGTTTGCAAGATTGCCATGGTTGAGAATCTTGTGTTAAAATAAATCGATACTTAATTTGCAATGTTGATGTAAGCTCGCAGTTGGAGTTGAGTTTGTTTTGATTTTGTTCGTACAAGCCGCTTGAATCGTAGATTATTGAAAAGATGCTAAACATTAAAATCAATGTTCATCCAAATATATCGATAACATTTATTTTTATTTGTCATAATGGATCAACCTTTACAACACAACTTTTTTATGGAGCTTACTGAGAGAGTTGATTATTTTTTTCTGATTTCCTTAAATATTCAGGCGTTTCAAAACCAATGAGGAATTCTCTGTCTTAGCTCTGGGATTTTTTTTTGCCATTCCTACGGCCAAGTTTCACGTTTTGAAGGGCATTTTGACGTTTGTAAAACTATCACTCGCGCGTTGTACAATATACCTTTCGGGTACTTCTTGAAACTTGACATCCTCCTAAATATTCCTAAAGCATCCGTCTATCTCAGATTTACTAGTTCAAATACATATGGATCATTCTGCGCCAAGCGTCCGCGGCAAGTAAAATTGTCATCTTTCGATTTGGACCAAATTTGGAGGAGTTGTTTATTTAGTCTGATGTTTATTTAGATGTTTTAAGAATCCAAAATTTTGGTGTGATCGAAGCACCTCTCGGTTTGATGTCCTCTGCTGACCGAATAAGTCGTCTCCACTCTACTCGATTCATGGCCCACGTCACCAGCTTCGTAATCTGCGAAGGGTCCGCAAGTCGCCTTCTACTTGGTCGATCCACGTTGCCCGCTGCGCGCCTCTTCTACTTGTTCCTGTTGGGTCGCTTTCGAGAACCATTTTCACTGGGTCGTCGTCCGGCATTCTTCACCTTAGTCGCCCAATTTTTGCAGTCTGGACGATGGCTGGTTCTCCTAGCAGCTGGTGGAATTCTGGGTTCATTCGGCTGCTTCACATTCCGTCATGCATCTGCACTTCACTGTAGATGGTACGCACACCTTCCGATCGAAAATATCATGGGCGCGTTGGTCCAGGTCTCGTGGCCATAGAGGACCACCGATTTTCGGTGGTCACCAGTGAGCCCAAATATACGAACTCGTCGACCAACTCGATTTCGTCACCGTCAATTTGAACTCGGGGTGGGAGATTAACATTGTCTTCCCTAGACCCTCTTCCTTTCATATATTTCGTCTTCGATGCGTTGATGGCAAGTCCAATCCGCCTAGCTTCAACCTTCAGTCTGATGTACGTTTCCGCCATCGTCTCAAAGCTCCGTGCCATAATGTCAGTCCATGTCATCGGCGAAGCCAAGAAGCTAGATGGACTTCCTGAAGATCGTGCCTCTCGTGTCTATCCCAGCTCTTCTGATCACACCTTCTAACGCGATGTTGAATAGCAGACACGAAAGTCCATCACCTTGTCGTAGCCCCCCTTCGAGATTCAAAGGGACTCGAGAGTGTCCCCGATACTCGAACAACGCACATCACTCGATCCATCGTCGCCTTGACCAATCGCGTCAGTTTATCCGGGAATCAATACTCGTGCATAATCAGCCATAGCTGATCTCGAAGCCAAGAAGCTGGATGGACTTCCTGAAGATCGTGTCACTCGTGTCTATCCCAGCTCTTCGGATCACAGCTTCTAAAACTATGCTAAATAGCAGAAAAGTCATGTAGTTTAAAAATTTGAGACCCCAGACGGAGATCTCCGGGAAGGAGGGTGGGACCCCAGAAGGCAGTCCCCCTAACACAGAGTTATTTAAATCAGAGTATTGTATGCTGTCTGGTATGCTCTAGTTTGCTGGCCGTAGGTCTGCTGGGGTCAGCAGTCCGGGTTTTGGTGCGCATGGGTTGTATCGTTGGTCAGTTAAAATTGTAAGTTTAGAGTTGTATAATGCATCGGTTGTTAAGGGAAACGTTTCAAAAGTTCTATTTTAAACTACCTAATGAAATTGTAAACAAATCATAATATAACTGTTTCATGAAACAGGATTGTTGTGAAACGAAAATTGAAAGGTGTAGTGATCAACTTTACCCCGTTTTACGGTACTGGTAGAAATTGTCTGCAATCAGCAAAATGACTAATTCTTCAAGATCTTTTAACTTCTTCAAAGTCTAGACTATTCTGAAGATTTCGGTGTAATCCCTATCATAGACGTGTTGGGTACCCGCGATCTCTGCTGTATGCAGTCGATTTATGTGTTTCTGCAAATGTCTAGTATAAGAATTTATTTATTTATTTCGTCATCAACAGGCTTCTTGGCCCCAATGATGGATAAGTTGTTTTAATATACATTAAAACTACACATATGTTTCAAATTATCTAAGAACATTAAGAAATCTAGTACGTAAAAAGTCACGCGAAACGTTAAAATCAAATTGACAGGCAACCCGGTTGAAAACTCTCTGTATCCCAGTAATGGCACTGTTCTTTCCGTAATTGGTGCGGTGAGGTTGAGGTCGTAGCATCACATTGTTCCGTAGAGATCTTGGTCGCACATACAAGTTGATTCGTTGTAGGATTTCAGGACAATCAACTCGACCCAGCAGACATCAGAAACTAGCATAGCCTTAAATAGCAACTTCTCTTCGTGTACTAAGTGTATCCAGAAGAATTAGCTGACATCGGTGCTCGTAGTTTGGGAGACGAAATGGATCCCGCCATGGTAGTCGACGAAGTGCGAATCGAACAAACCGCCGTTGCACTGATTCTATTCTCTCAATTCCATTTTGCTAGTGAGGGCTCCAAACAGTCGAACAGTACTCCAATGTCGACCGAACTAATGCACAGTAGAGCGCCTTTAGACAGTAAATCTCCGTAAACTCTTTTGTTAACCGGAAGATAAAGCCTAGAGATTTTGAAGCTTTATTCACTACGAACGACACGTGCTGCTTGAAGTTCAACTGGGAGTCGAGGATAATTCCCAAGTCCTTGATTTCGTTCATTCTTACCAGTGGTACTCCAGAAAATGAATAATCGT
This sequence comes from Ochlerotatus camptorhynchus, assembly GCF_037179485.1. Lineage (NCBI taxonomy): Eukaryota > Metazoa > Arthropoda > Insecta > Diptera > Culicidae > Ochlerotatus > Ochlerotatus camptorhynchus. The sequence continues at coordinate 5,554,070 of NW_027040849.1, forward strand.
GGAGTTTTGGATCTTTCAGTCGAGAAAACGTAATAACTCAGTATTTTGCAGGATTTACGGTCATACGATTCATCTGGCACCAATGAGCGAATGCATCAAGTTGTTGTTGTAGAAACTGAGCGTCAGCCTCAGAACGAATCTTGAAATATAGCTTGAAGTCATCAGCAAACGAAAGCCTTGGTCCATCCAGCACTGCATTGACATCGTTGACGTATAAAAAGAAGATGAGTGGTCCAAGATGACTTCCCTGCGGAATCCCTGACGTGATTGGAAATGAAGCTGAAGTGGATTCGCCGATGACTACTTTTGAGCGACGTCCGTTCAAGTAGGACTGGAACCAATCCAAAAAAGTTCCATGAATTCCAAGCTTTTCAAGCTTCGCTACAGCAATTTGATGGTTGACCTTATCGAATGCTGCGGATAAGTCCAAATATAGTACATCCGTTTGTGCTCGTTCAAGCATACTGTCGGTTACGTAAGACGTGAGACATAAAAGGTTTGACGCGGTTGAACGACCGGAAATGAAACCATGCTGGTCTGGGCTTAAAAATTGCTTGCAATGAAAGAATAATTGGTCCATCACAACAAGCTCAAATAGTTTGGAAACAGCGCATAACGAGGATATTCCGCGATAATTATCAACATTCTTCCTATCGCCGTTTTTGTGTACAGGGAACATGTAGGCACGTTTCCAGCAGAACGGAAACACTCCGGATGAAAGCGACAAGCTGAAGATCACTTGAAGTGGCTCGAGCAAGCTGTCAATGCAGTTTTTCAAAAACACCGACGGAATTCCATTGGGACCTAAGCACGTTGACACTTTTAGTTTACGTGCAGCTGCCATAATCGCATCATTGTTGACAGTGACTCCAGGCATAGCTAGCCCTGACGGCTGTGTGTTACTAGATGCTGATGATATCTGTCTATCGGATAGCAATTCGTTGGAGAAAATCCTAGAAAACTTCGAGGCAAACATATCACATATGGCTTGTGGTTCAGAGGCTACGATCCCATTCCACTTCATTGAAGAAGGCAGATCACACTCGTTACGTTGCTGTTTGACATAATCCCAGAAAGATTGTGGTGGGATTTGAGTCGTTGTTGTAAGCCCGTCTGATATCGAATATAACATCTCTTGCTAACGCCTTTATAGATTATGTTCAGTTTCACGTTTCCTTCGACAATGTACCTCTCTTAACTCGGGTAAGCCGCGAGTATTCGACCCAACTAGAATTAGGTGAATTTTGTTACAAACAAAGAACAAAGAATTGTCGGCTCCGTAAAGCTAACGCGATTGATCCTTACAAATAAACGAACTGGATAAAAAAAAAGATTTCGGTGTTTTCCCGAAGAGTTTGGAACCATTACTGAACTTCAATAAAGTTCTCAAGCTTCCCTGAATTTGCCTGAACATTTTAATTTTTTCCGCATATTTCCTGATGTTAATTGAACTGCCTTGAAACTCTTTTATCTATTCTGAAGTTCCTTCAATTTTCCTGAAGTTTTCGTAACTTCCGTGAACCTCATTGAAGTTCCCTTAAAAAACCTTTCCTGAACTTCTCCGGATTCAACATGAAGTTTCCTTTATGAAGTTCCTTAATTCTCCAAGTTCTCTGAATTTCTCTAACCTTCCATCAATTACCATGAAGACCCCATATTTTTATGAAATTTAAGGTTAATTCATGACATTTTCGGCATGTTCCATAATCCTTCGGAACGTTCAAGTAATTAATAAATGGAACTGCTGTGAAGATCCCTGATCTCCCTCTGAGTAGTTGAAATATCTCTAAAAATAATGAAACTGCCTGGAAATTCACAAACTTCTCTGAAATTCTCTAAAGATCTCGAAATTTTAATTAAGTATTGGAAAATTTCCTAAGTTTCTCGAAACTTGATTAAAATTCCTGCGATCTCCTCGAAGCTTGCTTAACTCCCCTCAGGTTCTCTATTATTTCCTATTATTTTCAATGCTACCCTGAAGTTCTCGCAAATATCCTAAAGTTCATGGTATTGCCCTAAAAATAATCGATTTTTATGATAGAAACCTATAAACTTCCTCGAAAATATGTGTACAACTTCCCAAAATATTTCTGAATATTTCTAAACCATTCCCGAGTTCTCTGCAGTTCCCAAAAACATCCGGAACTTCTCCTGAAGTTCATGGAGATGTCCTGAATTTATCGAAACTAACTTTTGAAAATATTTAATTGTCAAATCCCCCTACAATGTCCAGATTTGATCATTAGAATAAGGATGAACGAGTTATGATTTTTTTTAAATAAACTTTAAAATTAAGGTCAAAGGTTTACCTGTTGTTCAGCAGTTGACTTAAGACTGTACTCGAAAAAAAAGCAACAGACAAAAATGATCACCAAAAAATCATTTCCATTGAAACTCTCAGGGAATAAATAAACACATTTTAGCTATGTTTTTGCAGAGTTGGTTTATTCAACCTCCTCTCCTAGGCTAAATGCCCGCGCTTTGGACTTAGCGCTACCCATCAAATCCTGTGCAACACTTTGCCAGATCCGGCCAAAACAGAGTGTCGCCTTCGTGGGACCGGAGGAAGGACAGCAGGTGCTTCTGGAGGCATTCTTCTTTATATATTTGGCCGCCTGCCACACTTGGCAAATCTGTCGACCTTCTTCCTCCGGAACATCCAAATGGGACTTGCGGATGAAAAACTCCAGGCCGGAGATCTGGTTGGCGTCCGCTTTAATGTACGTCTCGTCGTCCATTACGATGCATTTCGGCTGCATCAACAACTCGTGGTACAGTTTCCTGACGCGAGATTTGGCCACCGTATTCTGTTTATCGGATCGGTTAGGCACCTTCCTTACCTTGATGACATAAAGTCCGGCCCGCTTCATTGTCTGAGGGACGAACCAGATGGAAGAATTGACCTTCTTGGCCACGTCCCGAATCGAAAGGTTTAGATTGCGCTCGAAATAATCCCTCACCTTCCTAGCGTTCACGGGGTCGGTCGTCTTCGCTTTTCTTCTGCTGCCAGCTCGCCGCTGGGTCGCTTGGGTCTCCTTGAACGATTTTACCACACAGGATACGGTCGAATTGTCGATTCCAAACTGTTTCGCGATCCACCTGTGGGACTGGCCTGGATTTTCCACGACCGCTCCCATGATTTTTTGTCGAAGCACTTCTTGCTTGGAAGCCATCTCGATAACCACTTGACAGATTGTGACGAGATTTTGCAGATGTAAACATTACACTCTAAACTAGTTTTACGGAAAATTTCATCATTTTTTACCCATGCAATAAAAAGTTGTACACCAAAGAAATTGTTGCATTTTTTTTCGAGTATAATCTTTAGACTAGACTGAAGAAGTTTGCAATTAGTAAACGAAATACGTATCTGTTATAGTTTTTTTATAAAGTGTTAGCGGAAGCAAATAGCGAAAGTGAATAGTGAATAGTAAAAATAAATAGTTAATTAGTGAAAGTGATGTAATAGTAGTAGAATTAAAAGAAAAAAACAACGTCATAAGGTAAACAATCATTCTAATAAAACGCTCATCAATCTATCTAGATTGTACTTACAATTTTTTGACCACCATGAAAGTTCTCTTATCTTTCCTCAAATTATTGGAACTTCAGATTTTTTTATGGTGGCCACACTCCTTGAGAAGATTTGAACTCATAGCATTGGCGTGAGAGGTATGGATGTTAACCGACGCTGGGGCCGTCCAATTTTTTCTTAAGTTTTCTTAACTTTTTTGATGTTTCCGTAACTTCTTGAAAAAGCTCCCTATTTACCTGATTTTAATGGAACAGCCTTAAGGAACTTACATCCGCAGTTACACAGTTCTCAGAACTGTGGCGCTGATCAAATATTTCCTCTTAATACTGAAGTTTTTAGCACATTATGTGAAGTTAAATGAACTGCCCTGAAAATCGTTAATCTTCACTACAGTTCTTGAACTTTTTTTTTCTAAAATATATGGACCAGCTAAATCTTCCCGTAATTCTGGATGTTCTTGCAAATCTCGGAAATTCACAAAAGTTTTCGGCACTTCCTTTGTCTTAGTCCTGGAATTTACATGAAATTTTACAGATTTTCTTGATGGTTCCCGTAATTTACTGATGTTAATGGAACTAACATATTTTTTTTAAATATTATATAAGTTATTGGAACTTCATTAAAGCTCCTGAATTTTAACTGTTCATGGGACTCCCAACGTCTTTGAAGATTTCTGTACTTTGTTTTTGGAACATATCAGGCATAACATTTGAAAACGGCACAAAAGCTTTTGTAAACAAATTTTTTAAGACCCTTTACATGCGAATCGAAGTACGCTCACGCAAACCAACAACATCATCGGATAGGGGCAACTCTCACCTTTTCGAAAATGGTATTGGTTTGCGTGAGCGTACTTTGGTTCGCGTGTTAAGGGCCATAAAAAGTTTGATCACAAATGCTTTTGTGCCGTTATCAAATGTTACGCCTGATATGTAAAGATCCTGCAACTTTTCTGAAGTTCTCAAAATTTTCCGGAAGTTTTCTAATGTTCCCGAAAAAAAATCTAATGTTCTTGGAACTGCCCTGAAGTTCTCAGAACTTTCAGAGAGTTTTGTGAAAGGTTCCTTAAGATCTGTAAACTTACCTGAAGTTTTCTGAAGTGTCTTGAAGTTCTTGTAAAGTTTCTGTAATTTTCATGAAGTTAATGAAACTTCTTTGAATATTTTGAACATTCCCTAAAGTTTGTGGAATATTCCGGAAGTTATAGAAGCTTTCCTGAAATTTTCGAAAATGTTCTAAGGTGCTCTTAACTTCCCTGATCTGGACTTCCCTGAATTTCTCTTCGATTTACGTGCAATTTTTTTTTTGTCTGTTTGCAAAAAATTTGGTCATGGCAATAATCCACATTTTTGCAAAAAATCTGCCATTTTAGAGCTTAAAACTTTGTTTCAAAATGGCGTTTTTCAATAAATTTCTGCACGAAAATGTCGCTTTTAATAGAAATGACGGCTGAGACAAAGTTGTTGAGGAAAATCAAGTCTTTCTGGTAAAAAATTACACGGTCATTTGGTTTTTTTTTTAATAGCTTTGAGTAAAACTTACACACAACTTAGATAACTCTTAAAGATAGCTTCACTTTAAAAAAAAACTCATGGAAAATCAAATTTCTGGATTATTTGTCATCAAGGACACTTTAAAATTGACAAAAATTGTAGTATATCAACTATTGCATTATTTGCACAGAAAAAGATTTAAAATGCCTCAAATATTGTTTCCTGTTAAGAAATCAATAAGAAAGCATACTAACAAAAATTTCAAGGATTTGACCAAAAGATCTTGATATACGATTTTTTTTAATTTAAGTGTTTAAAATGGTGGTTTAAAATATTACAAAAGATTGTTAATTATTAAAATTGGAGATATGCTTTTTGAGATTGTTTGTCAATGTCTGAAATTTACAAATTTATAAACCTCGTAAACCTTGAGATTTGAGCACTTGTAAGTGTGAAGTGTGATAAGAAAAAAGACTGCCAATTTAGAATCGTACACTTTTTTGTAAAGTACAGCGCTCCTAGTGGTCGGTTCTGGCATCAGTTGACAGCAATTTGTTTACAAAGTATTTCTCTTGAAATCCTGTGCAAGAATTTAAAAAAAGTTTGTTTTCTTGATTTGCCACGCGATGGAAACAACAGAAGAGAATTACATTATTCTGCACACAAGATATGAAAACCCGACGAGGGTAGCAAAGGAGTTGAAAATGACCAAAACCGTCATCTGTGCAGTGCTGAAACGTTTCAAGGAATAGTTGTCTGTTTCCTTCCTTAGCTCAGTCGGTAAATGCACCAAGACCATGCTGGAGGTGGCTGGGTTCGATTCCCGATCCGGTCTAGAAATTTTTCGGGTTGGAAAATTTCTCGACATACCTGGGCATAGAGTATGATTGTACTTGCCAAACAATTATACTAAATGACAAATTGTTACAGGCATCGAAAGCTCTCCATTAATAACTGTGAAAGTGCATCTTGAATACAAAGCTGAGAGCACGCAATAAGCCAATATGCGATAAGCAATAAGCTTGAAATTCGAGGAAGAAGAAGTTGTCTGTTTCCCGAAAGGTGCAATCAAGGCGTCGAAGCGGTACAGTGGACCGGAAACTGCGTCAGAACGTCATGAAGGCTTTCAAAGCGAATCCAGGAGTTTCGGACGTGGATGTGGCCAACAAACTCGGTGCTGTGCGCAGTACAATTCGGAATATACGCATTTGGGAAGGTTTCTTCAAGTATCGGGCTATTAAGCAATCGAACCGTTTGTATATTCCGACCTTTTGTCCATACGTCCTTTGTTTCTCTAAATTTAATTCGACCATTTGCCGATTCGACCTTATGTCTTTCGATCTTTTGTCATAGATTTGAAATGAAGGACTAGATTGACGGGCTTCGTGTTTACAAAGGCAATAATCTCAACATCCAGAAGTCGTTCTGAAAACTAAAGGCTGTGCTTGCTTCTCTGCAGTAAACACACACATAGAAAGGATCGTTCGAGTTTGACGTCACACTTGTTATTACATAAGATCATCGGTAGAAAGAATGAGACGACAAATACCCCACACAAGAATGACATAACATTGCTTTGTACTTGAATCATCAAGGCTGTTGGGCAAGATTTTTTTTCCTATCCTATTCTGATTAGTTTTTCAAGTTTTCATTTGCACCAACCCCACCCAACATCAATTTACTCAAGTACTTGAGGTCACTCAACCCTCGGCGCTGTGCTGATCTTGAACGTAATCCCCGCTCATCGAAACAAGCAAAAACAGAAAACCCAAGCTGAATGACGCCAATCGTCATTCAACCATCGAATTTTGGCCACCTCACGTAAAAATCGACGTCTTGCATACACCTAACAGTATAGTGTATCTAATTGATCGATGAAACAAATGAAAAAATGCCGCCGAAAAGCCGACCTTGCACTTCACAAGCGCTCGCTGGCAGTGGCCAATTAAGGTGCAGCAGCAGCAGTCAACAGTGCCGAAAATTGTGTGACGACGGCAGCGCCGGTTCATTAAAAACCATTGCACCTCAATCGACGGCGACGGCGACGACGACGACGGTGACTTAATCACTCTTGACGAGCAGGCGATGAAGGCGACGTGTTCATAATTGCCCCTCTGCGGCCGACGAATTAGATGCGCGTTTCCAAACGGATTTCCATATCGGATTGAGCTGAGTGCTGAGAAGCTTGAGAATGCAATTTTTCCATAATTTTATGGCAGATCAATTGGGGTGAATTCTACAGCTTGAGGTCGAGCAACTTGTTGAATCGCTGCTTTTGGTATTGGCACAGTTGCTTTCAATAAAACTTCGAACTCCAAAAACCCGCTTTCCGATACACATTCGCTGAAATGGTAGCACATGCTAACGAACTAATGAAATGATTTAATTTACATAAGTTTATGTCTCGAAATGTTTTCTTTATTCTCCAGTGCTTCTTCTTTGTTGTGATTGGTTTGCTTTGTCTCCGAATCCAAACCAGCCGAGGGTGATTTGATTTGGATTTTTATTTTATTGGCGTGTTGAGTTTGAGCTTAAGATTGCGGACACTTTTGCACGGCCGATCGCTGCGAGTCGAGTGAGGGAAATGAGATTATAGAAACACGATGACCGCAATGGCACATGTTGCGCGCCACACCCAAGTGCCATGTTCCACTTGCCGGTTGGCTACTGCTCGGGGATCTCGAATTTCGCGTGCCAAATATTCCTGCCTGGGTTGGGTATTTTGGGTGTAATCGGAATTTTACTACGTGATCGGAATGGGTTTCGCGACCGAGCTTTTATCCTACGTATTTGATTTGTGTGTTTCTAGTTTAGATTTATGGCATTGACTATGCACGAAAAGATGGAATTTGAGAAGCTGGCTGTTTTCCTCCGTTGTGAGTTTACGAGAGACAAAGTACACCCAAAGCGGGAAATGTAAGATTCTATTACAGATTTGCATAAAAAGAAGCATACTTAACACTCCGAATACGGTGGGTAACATACTTTACGCCGACTACGGAGCCTCCAAAAAACGTGTAACAGCAAGTTTGCAATTACATAACTTTGCCATTTCTTGATGAATTTCGAAAATTATGGTACCTCTAGGATTCCTAAGCTCTGTATATTATTCTAATTGTAGACAGATTGAAAATAGGGTCGTCTACTTTTTTCAAAAGCGAAAAAAATCTTACGCGTTTTTTTAAAGGTGTGTTTATGGGTTTTGCAAGTGGCTTAAGATCCATAATTTAGATTAATGGGCACAAATGTTCATAATTAGCCAGAATACAGCCATGTTTCCTACATATGGAACCTGGAGATAATGGAACGGTCCTCGAAAGATCCGGAATATCCGCAAAAGTGGTCTATCCATAAACCCCTGATCCTAGAACTCCACGTTTTTTTCGAAAACATTAAGAACTGTGATATAAGAAAGAATTTGGGTTCATGATCTGTTTATGAACCCAGACGGCCATCGAACCGTCCGCCGGAAGATCCTGAACATCCGTAAAAGCGTTAAATCTATGAAATTGGTCCTAGAACTCCACAGTTTATTTTTTCGAAAACACTTGGAATTAATTAGGGGTCATGACATAACCATGTACCTAGAAGGCCATGGGACCGTTCTCTGGAAGATCTGGAACATCCTTAAAAATGATCAATCCACGAAACGGATCCTAGAACTCCGCTTTTTTTTCGAAAGCATTAGGAGCTGCGTTATAAGAAAGAATTTGGGGTCATGACATAAACATGGACCTGTATGGCCATAAGACCGTCCTCCGGAAGATCCAAAACATCCGTAAAAGTGGTCAATTCATGAAACTGATCCAAAAGAGAGCTATGATGATAGAATGAATGTGGGGTCATGACAAACATGGACCCTGATAGCCATGAGACTGTCCTCTGAAAGATCCGGAACATCCGTAAAAGTGGTCAATGCACGAAACTGATCCTAGAGTTATAGGTTTTTTTCGAAAGCATTTTATACTGTTATATAATATATAATTTGGGCTAAAGACAAAAACATGGACCCGGATGGCCATAGGGCCGGCATCTGGTAGGTCCGGAACATCCGGAAAAAAGGTCAATCAATGAAACTGATCCTAGAGCTCCACATTTTTTTTTTTTTCAAATACATTAGGAACTATGATGTAAGAATTTGGTGTCATGGCATAAACATGTACCTGCATGGCCATAAAATCGTCGTCTTGAAGATCTGGAACATCCGTAAAATTGATTCATCCATGAAACTGATTCTAGAGCTCAGCGGTTTTCTCGAGAACACTTCGAACTGTGAAGTTTTCGAAAAAAAACAAGGGTTTTTCCAAGTTTCATGTATGAAACACTTTTACGGATGTCCCGGATCTTCCAAATGACGGTCCAATGGCCATCCAGGTTCATGTTTATGTCACGACCCCAAATTCATTCTTATAACACAGTTCCTAATATTTTTTGAAATAAACTGCAGAGCCCTAGGATCAGTTTCATGGATTTACTACTTTTAAGGATGTTCCAGATCTTCCAGAGGACGGTCTCATGCCCGTCCAGGTCCATGTTTACGTCCCGACTTATTTTTTTCTTTCTTATATCACAGTTCCAATTTATTAAAAAAAAACTGCTGAGCTCTAGAATCAGTTTCATGGATAAACCAATTTTACCGATGCTCCGAATCTTCCGGAGGATTGTTAAATAGCCATCCGGGTTCATGTTTATGTCACGACTCCAAATTATTTCTTATATTACAGCTCCACGTGTTTTCGAAAAAACTGCGGAGCTCTAGGATCAGTTGCATGGAGGGACCACTTTTATGGATGTTTCGGATTTTCCCGGAGGACGGTCTCATGGTCATCCGGGTTCATGTTTATTTCACGACCCTAAATTATTTCTTATATCACAGTTACAAATGTTTTTGGAAAAAAACGCGGAGCTCTAGAATCAGTTTCATGGATGAATCACTTTTACGGATGTTCCGGATCTTTCGGAGGATGATTCCATTCGACCATGTTTATGTCACGACCCCAAATTAATACCTTTAAGAAGTTCCGCGAATTTCAGATAAATTGCGGGATCATCAGGGAAGTTCCATTAACAGGGTGTCGACTCAACGAAGAAAACAAAATTCTCTGATATTCCCTGATTTTCCAGTAATTTAAAAAAAAATCCAGGTGCAGCGCCTACCCAGTTTTGGAAACACAACCCCATCAGCTATAACTTTCCTCTGTGCTGCAGCTACCGCGCGATCACACTGCTGAGAGTCGCCTACAAGGTACTCACCCAAATTCTATGCCACCGCCTGTTACCATTTGCAAGAGAGTTCGTGGGGCAATACCAGGCGGGATTCATGGGTGCCCGCACTACCACGGACCAAATTTTCGCAATTCGGCAGGTTTTGCAGAAATGCCCCGAATACAACGTGCCCACACATCATTTGTTCATCGATTTCAAAACCGCATACGACACACTCGATCGAGATCATGGACAATGGATCGAGGGAGGTGCGTTGGTCAAGTATCGGGGACACTCTAGAGTCCATTTGAATCTCGAAGAGGGTTACGGCAAGGTGATGGACTTTCGTGTCTGCTATTCAACATCGCGTTAGAAGGTGTGATCAGAAGAGGTGGGATAGACACGACACGAGTGGCACGTTCATCAGGAAGGCTATCCAGCTTCTTGGCTTCGCCAATGACATTGACATCATGGCACGGAACTTTGAGACGATAGCGGAAACGTATATCAGACTGAACGCTGAAGCTAGGCGGATTGGACTTGCCTTCAACGCATCAAAGACAAAATACATGAAAGGAAGAGGTTCGAGGTGGTCGATGAGTTCGTGTATTTGGGCGCACTGGGGACCGCCGAAAATGATACCAGCAGAGACATTCAAAGACGCAGAGACGCAAAGACTCCGGCGGATGCTCCGGTCGAATAAAATTCGCCGCCGCACGAAGTTGACTGTCTACAAGACGCTTATTAGACCGGTGGTCCTCTACGGCCAGGAGACCTGGACTATGCTCGTGGATGACCAACACGCCATTGGTGTTTTCGAACGGAAGGTGTTGCGTACCATCTACGGTGGAGTGCAGATGGATGACGGAACGTGGAGGAGGCGAATGAACCACGAATTGCACCAGCTGCTGGGAGAAACATCCATCGTCCACATTGCAAAAATTGGGCGACTACGGTGGGCTGGGCACGTCGTAAGAATGCCACGCGACGACCCAGTGAAAATGGTTCTAGAAAGCGACCCAGCAGAACAAGAAGAAGAGGCGTGCAGCGGGCAAGGTTGATCGACCAAGTAGAAGGCGACCTGCGGACCCTTCGCAGACTACGAGGCTAGGGAACTGTGGTTATGGATCGAGTAGAGTGGATACAACTTCTTCGGACAGCAGAGGACAACAAGGCCTTAGCCTGATTGGTAAGGTAAGTATTTACTCAAAAGTGCTCCAATGCGCTCAAGGGGTTGATTTTTGTTAAACACAGCTGGATCGAGGAGACGCAGAATCTACTTGAAGGTTAAATTTTGTCAGACGCAATTAGGTATAACATCTATTAAGAGACGCACATTGCCATAAGCAGTTTAATTTTGCAACAACAAACAACGTCTAGCGTCTCTACGGAACTGAATTTCTATCTCGGTTCAACTCAGGAATGTAACAACACCCAGTGGGAGCAGAATTTATAATAGGCTATCATCGAAATACCCTCTTATTTGAGTAACTTTTGCTCCACTTGCAAAAATGCAACATCAAGCATTGAACAACCACAACTGCGCAACTCTATTTAAAATTTGAAATTGTATACCATCCTCAAACTGCAACGAGTAATAAAGTTGTTTGAAACTACTGAAGTCAGCCATAGCCAGGCCCAAAAATGAATTCCCTGCCATTCCCTGATTTTCCAGCTAATCGACACCCTGATTAATATCAGGAAAATTTCCGGAGCACTTCTTGGAAATATATAGAGCTTCAGGGAAGCACCAAAAATTTCATGGAAGGTAGCTAAAAACAGGCTTGTTCAGCATTTAGCCTGCTCAATGGTTTGTTACGAAGCTTAGGGACGTTTTCAGATTTTCAAAGATGTTCCGTAAGCTTCAAGAAAGTTTCTAAAACTTTAGAAAATTTTCGGGAGCTTCATGGACGATAAAATTACTTCATGGCAGCTCAATTAGCTTCAGGAAATATTTGGGATCTTTTTAAAAGTTCTGAGAAATTCGGCTTCAGGAAAACTTTGTGATCTTTAGGGCAGGTCAAATAACTTCAGGGAAGCATCGAAAACTCCAGGAAAGTCTAGACTTTTGGAAAAATTGAAAAATCTTTAAGAATCAGTTCTGAGAAATTAAAGATTGTACTCGAAAAAAATGCAACACTTTCGTTTGTGTATAATTTTTTATTGCGTGGGTAAAAATTGATTAAATTCTGAGTAAAACTAGTTTAGCATGTAATGTTTACATGTGCAAAATCTCGTCACAATCTGTCAAGTGGCTATCGAGATGGTTTCCAAGCAAGAAGTGCTTCGACGAAAAATTATGGGAGCGGTCGTGGAAAATCCAGGCCAGTCCCACTGGTGGATCGCAAAACAGCTTGTCCCGTGTCCCGACGAAGACGACCGACCCCGTGAACGCAAGGAAGGCGAGGGATTACTTCAAGCGCAATCCGAACCTTTCGATTCGGGACGTGGCCAAGAGGGTCAATTCTTCCATCTGGTTCGTCCAGCAGACAATGAAGCGGGCCGGACTTCATGTCATCAAGGTAAGGAAGGCGCCTAACCGAACTGATAAACAGAATACGGTGGCCAAATCCTGCGTCAGGAAGCTGTACCGCGAGTGGTTGGTGCAGCCGAAATGCATCGTAATGTACAGCGAGACATACATTAAAGCGGGCGCCAAGTGGATCTCCGGCCTGGAGTTTTTCGTCGGCAAGTCCCATTTGGATGTTCCGGAGGAGGAAGGTCGACAGATTTGCCAAGTGTGGTAGGCGGCCAAATATATAAAGAAGAATGCCTCCAGAAGTGCTTACTGTCCTTCCTCCGGTCCACGAAGGCAACACTATGTTACAGTGTCTTATCTTGTCTTATGTTATGACACTGAAACAAATATCAAAATGCAAACCATAAAAAATACTTGTTCCGCGAGGATTTCGATGATTTTCAAAAATAATAAATAGAGAATTGTTTCCTGAAAGCACTGTAAATGGAAGACAAACGATTTAAAACTGGAAATCAGGCACATTAGGAATTGGAAATCATAGGTAAGCTCAAAAGTAAAAACTGAAAACGAAAAATTTACTATTGGCAACTGAAAATTTATTTAGAATGGTTAAATTAAAAAATAATAAATAATAAAAACTGTGATACGTTCTTTGAAGCACTTTCACAGTTAATAAAGCCAGAGTTGGTAAATATCACGACCGTCATGTGACAATGAGAAAACAGGTCCTCTCACTATCACGAGACGAAACTACTTATCATGAGCTTTCTTGTCATTTTCCAATGTTCATACACTCATGAAAATAATTTACATACGGTTTTGGCATCCAAATTTCTAGCTAATCAAGATGAATTTAGGCAAGCAACAGTATGTAATCTGTTGCGTGAATATATTCTTAAGATTTTCGCGGTGCATATAAAAATAATATCAATAAATGAGCTAGTAATTGCAAAGATTCGAACACTGCACAGTGGTCGGTCCAGAATGCAGATTTAGGTGGAAGAATATGTTTTGAGCCTGAAATTGAAACTTAAGCTAAAAGTCTCTTCTACAAAGTTTTTCCTTATAGTTAGATCTTCTTTTTTATGACAATAAATTCTAGGGTGGTTCTTATTATCATTGAAATCAAAAATATAACTTTTTTTTGTAGATATTAAGGTATACATTCTTTGGAAAAGTTATAGCTGAGCTAATTTCAAGCAACTTTGTAAAAGAGAACTTTTTTGTATCTCTTATTAGAGCTATTTAGAGCTATTTTCATGAATTGAATAAGGGTGTCTCTGAAAAACAGTTGTTTTGCTCTAGTTTCCTTGTTTCAAATTTCTCAGCAAAGGTGTCTTGAAAGAACTTTTTCCATAAGTACCGTTGAATTTGATAAAGAGCCCCACATTGCTGAGATATTGTTAAAAATCTAACACTGCTTCTTGATTCCAAATTCGTCCTACGAGTTTCAATTCCGTCCAAACGCATTGAAACGCCATTGGATTTTCTTCGTCCTACAGATGAAGGTAGAAAAAGCGAGTTAGCTAGGAGCGCTTCTTTTGCTTTGAGAACAATGAGTGTAAATATTCACGCAATACGCTTTAATAGGCTTTGTGTTGTAGCTTGTGAACTAACGCATCGGTACAAACGTATTACTGATTTGTTCACGGTGAAATCATTGATTATACTGATGTTTTTTGCTCGATAGAACGGAAATGGACGATTACGACGAAGTAGCGCTCTACCCTATCTTAGTTTCTACAAAGAAAAAAGTTATATTTTTGATTTCAATAAAAATTAAAACCACCCTAGAATTCATTGTCATAAAAATGACGACCTAACTATGAGGAACAACTTTGTACAAGAGACTTTAAGTCTGAAGTTTCAATTTCAGGCTCAAAACATATTCAACTTATCTGCGGACCACTGTGCACTGTCACGTTTTGTCATGACAAAAAAATTGATGAGATTTGGAAGAAAATCTCTATCATTGTTTTCTTATCCGATGATAGTGACAGAAGTATCTCTGTAAATGTCGCGTTAGATCTTTTATTGAAAATTAATATTGTGCGTTGCGTTGCGTGTGTAACGGGGTAATTCGTAGATTGCAAACTGGCAACTGTCAGGTATCAACTTTAACGTTCTTATTCTGAATGCTTAAGGAAAACTATTTGGGAGTGAATAGTTCTCCAATCAAAGTTCAGAACCGGAAAAGCATGACAATTACCATTGCCGGCCAGGCCCATCTTCTCCGTTACGGGGAAAGGAAGGATATTGTTGATGTAGCATCTACTTAACGGGAGGCCAGCGACTCACCGACGCCCCCATAGATGCTACGGAGTTCGATAGTTTGGTAGGAGATGGGTCTGGATTCGCTTAAGCAGGCGATGCGACCATATTTTTTTTTAAACTTTATTGGAGAGACTTTTAGCCGTTGGCTAGTTCATCTCTAAAGATGCGACCATAGTAATTGTTTTGTTCTCGAAGAGCTTGGGCGTAAACCCACGATCTTCTACTCATTAAGCAAAAGCGGCGGCCGCCAAGCTAGCCGAACTCCTAAATTTAAATTCTAATCCTGTTTAAAATAAAATTAAATAATTGTGAAAATAAAAACTATTTTTAGAATTCCACAACGAGAAAACTGTTAATTTTTTTCTCACAGTGTCTCAGCAAAAGCGTGAGTGAGTGATGCGCACATGCATGCATCGTTATCGAAAAAAATTATCTTTCGACGAAGGCGACCGCCTAAACAACTGCGGCACACAAATCTCGAGCACTGATATTGATACCAAACCCGCAGCAATGAATCAATTGAAACCTTGTTTTTCCCGAAATGCATTTTCAATTCTAATGCACAGCAGTACACAATGGAACCATTCAGGAAGACCACCCGTTAACAATCAATCCCGTGATACCGTCTGTGACGTTTACAAACGGTAAACGATTGTCAAGCGGTTCACATTTGTTCGCGTTCAATCTCACGACCGGAATTAGACCGAGCGAGTCAGTTGTTGTATCGCTCCTCTAATCAAAACGCGACAAAGCCCACTTCGCAACTTTCCGAACAATCGTTGTAATTGTCGTTGTTGTTGCTGTTGCTGTTGTTGTTATGCTTCAGATTCCATACTCACAAGTCGCGATTATTATCATGGGAAAATAATCGTGCAGGTTGCTACGATGGGACAGAAACCAGTCGCTTATCCAAAACCGTGTTCATTTACCTGAAAAATAGAGGGAAAGAGAAAAAAAAATACATTAGACTCATTTTTACGCTAAACGCGACCGAGTAAAAATGTAAGAACGATCAACCGTTAAATTTACGGTTAAAATCAACAACTGCATCCAAAGGCTAGAAAATGGGTATTTAATTCTGTCTTCCGCACCGCAAATTAAACGGTTCCTTGACAACACATTTTACACTACTTCCATGACTGCTTTTGATCGGGTCCCGGAACGGGGTTGGCGGTGAAAGGCGCAACTAAATTAAATTTACACGCGCTGCTTCTTCTTTTTGTGGTACGCTCGGTGCGAATGGAAAATCGAATCTCTTATATTGGACTCGTTTTTTTTTTTTCAAAAGAAGCGACGAAAACGACATCGGTTGGCAACAATGTGGCGTCCATTCACTCCATTTCTCCCGGCAACTCTCACGGTATGAAGATGGCGCCCTAATCTGAATCTAATTAAAAATGCTATCAGTTCGAAAGCAACAATTCAGTGCAGTGAAGAAATAGTTGAGTGCCATCATTGAATCAACAACAACAACGGCGCTGCTTTGGGTTGATGGATTTAAGTGGAAGAGCAGAACGGGGATGGGGGGAAGCAGATTATGAAACGTACCGAACTGTCACGCAAGTGGCTTACTTATCGCAAGCTTATGCTTCGTGAATTAAAATATAAGATTTTAGAAAATGGGCACCAGCATGCGTTTGTTGGCACTGTCATCGATTAGGGAGGGTTTTTTTTTGGTATGGAGAGGGAACGATGAAAGACAAATATGAGTCACTTTCAGCTCGAAATGCGGGTAGATACCAGTTTACCACTCAGTGACAAATTGGATTCATTAAGTTGAAGAGTGGATCAATTCTAGAATTGAAGGCAATTGAATGCGGAGAAAGAAGGTCAATAATTTAACATGAAACAAATATTTGGACAAAAATTATAATTGAAACTGAATTATGAAATTGTATACAGAAAGCAATAGCCTGAAAAATGTGCCATCAATGTTGTTTGTTCAAAAGTTGGAGTTGAGCCACAATTGATAACGGAAACATGGACAAAATCAAGAGTTGTTAATCAGTCCGCATCGTGCTCTCTTGCCGTGCGGATCTATTTGCTTTTTGCTTAAGGAAGTGTTACTACTACCTAAAGCTACAACAAATTTAAACAGCACTTTTCAGTGCTCAACCTGTAAAAATTTTCTACCTTGTTCAACTCCTCTTATTCCTCTTCGATCCTTGTTTGGACCCTACCCGAGGTAATCCTTCTTGGATATCGATTTGGAAAATTCCTCTTCGATCCTTCAGATTCTTATAGTAATCTGCTTGGAAGTCGAATTGGATAAAAATTTACTGCCGCCATGGCGCCTAAACGCAAAAGAAAGGGGCAAACTCTTGACCCCCCTTCTGATGAAATTAATTTGAGTAATCAATTTGATTTGCTCACGGATGATGAGAATGATCCATCATCCAAGAAAAATTCTAGTAAACTTTCCCGGCTTAATGCCAAGAAGGAAAAGATTCCCCCTATTGTGATAACCACTACCGATTTCCATGCTCTTCGCATGGAACTTTTGAATTTCGTGAAAGTTAAGTTTTCACTACAAATTGGACGTCGGGGTGAATGCCGTGTGTTGGCTGAAACCTTGGACGGATTTAAATGTCTTCTCAAGTATCTTACTGAGAAGAAGCACAAATTTTTTACTTACGACACCAAAACTGAACGTGTGTTCAAGGTTGTCATGAAAGGACTGCCCAGTGGTGAATCCCTGGATCAGATCAAAGATGAACTGGCAAAATTACTTGGAGTTGTGCCACTCCAAGTAATCAAAATGAAAATGAAATCCCGTCCTGGCGATTCGCGCAACGGGATTTCTAATGATTTTTATTTAGTTCACTTCAAGTCTAGTGAACTAAACAACCTTAAGGCCTTAGAAAAAGCTAGCCTTATGCTCCATGTCCGAGTGAAGTGGGAACACTTCAGGAAGACTGGAGGAAATTTCCAAAACCTCACTCAGTGCCGTAAGTGCCAGGGATGGGGTCACGGAACTAAAAATTGCTACATGCCAGCTAAATGCATGAATTGTGGTGATTCCTCTCACGCAAAGGACGACTGTCCTGTGAAGGAAGATCCTAAGAAATTTAAATGTTCAAATTGTGGTGAAAACCACAAATCCAATTTTTGGGAATGTAAGACTCGCAAAGCGATCCTACAATCTCGTTCTAACCGACAGGTAAGAAACGCTCCACGTTTCCGAACAGGTACAAATTCCTCTGCTGTTAACAACGGTCAGCGAGGAACAAATTCTACATTCGTACCCGTAGGTACAAATATCACCCCTGCTTCAAATGTTTCATCTGTACCTACTCCCCTCGCTGCTAACAATGTTCAGCGAGTTAATGGAGCTACCTATGCTGCTATTGCAGCGGGTAGAAATCAAAATACTAACCAACGTTCTAACGGAAATTTTGACAATTTTGACTTAGGAAGCATTACTGCCCCTAAAATGGAATTTTTACAGAATTCATTAATTGACATGATTTCTGATATGCTTAAATCTAACTCCATGTTTGATGCTATTCAAACTGGAGTAAAATTTGCTAATAATATTGTCATGACTTTAAAATTCAGTAATGGATTTTAAAGCATTAAACATTTTAAATTGGAATGCTCGATCTCTTAAAGATAATGAAGACGAGCTATTTAATTTTTTGAAAGTTCATAACGTGCATATTGCCGTTATAACTGAAACGTTCCTTAAACCTGACCATAAGGTTAAGAAGGACGCAAATTACTTGATTTATAGAAATGATCGTCTTGATGGACCCTGTGGTGGCGTTGCCATCATTATTCATAGACGAATCAAGCATAAAATTCTTTCTTCATTTGAAACCAAAGTTTTTGAAACTTTGGGAGTTTCTGTTGAAACAAAATTTGGACAACTTACGTTTATAGCTGCCTATTTGCCATTCTAATGCGTAGGCCAGCAAAAGAATTTTCTCAAGGGTGACCTCCAGAAACTTACCCGTCATAGGTCTAAATTCTTCATTATTGGTGATTTTAATGCAAAACACCGCTCATGGAATAATGCTCAAAGCAATTCCAATGGTAATATTCTGTTTGATGATTGTTCTGCAGGTTATTACACTATTCAATATCCAAACAGCCCAACATGCTTTTCTTCTGCAAGAAATCCCTCCACTATTGATTTGGTCTTAACTGATTCATGTCAACTTTGTAGCCAATTGGTTACCCATGCTGACTTCGGTTCTGATCACCTTCCAGTAACTTTTGAAATATCCCAAGAAATAATTTGTAATCCCAACAGCTCTACTTTCAATTACCATAGAGCTGATTGGGAGCAGTATCGAACATTTATGGAATATAACTTCGATCCAAACATTCCTTTGCAAACCAAAGATGAAATTAATTATGCTCTTGAATCTCTGACTACTTCTATAGTTGCAGCAAGAGCTGCCTCAGTACCGAAATGCGAGGTTAAATTCGATTCAATTATAATAGACGATGATCTTCAGCTCTTGATCCGTCTTAAAAATGTCCGTAGGAGACAATTTCAAAGAACACGCGATCCTGCCATGAAAGTTATCTGGCGGGATTTGCAAAAACAAATTAAAAAGCGATTCTCTGTCCTGAGGAACAAAACTTTTGAAAATAATGTTTCTAAATTAGACCCGAGTTGCAAACCCTTTTGGAAACTCACAAAAATTTTGAAAAAACCTCAAAAGCCAATTCCAACGTTTAAAGAAGGTGGTAAAATTTTGATCACAAATTTGGAAAAAGCTCAGAAACTTGCTAAGCAATTCGAGAGTTCCCATAATTTCAGTTTGGGTCTTACTAGTCCTATTGAGAATCAGGTTGCTCGGGATTTTCGGAATATTTTCTCACGGGAAAATATTTTTGATGATTCCTGGGGGACTGATTTGGACGAAGTAAGGTCTATAACTAAAAAATTTCAAAATATGCAAGCTCCAGGTGATGATGGAATTTTCTATATCCTCATCAAAAAACTCCCAGAGAGTACCTTGTCTTTCTTGGTAAAATTATTTAACAGATGTTTCCATTTGGCATACTTTCCTGATAAATGGAAAAATGCAAAAGTTGTTCCAATTTTGAAGCCGGATAAAAATCCAGCTGAAGCTTCTAGCTACCGTCCAATAAGTTTGCTTTCTTCAATAAGTAAACTTTTTGAAAAAATAATTTTGAATAGAATGATGCTTCACATCAATACGAACTCAATTTTTGCAGATGAGCAGTTTGGATTTCGCCATGGGCATTCAACTACTCATCAACTCTTGAGAGTTACCAATTTAATTCGTTCAAACAAATCTGAAGGCCACTCAACTGGAGTTGCTCTTCTAGACATAGAAAAAGAATTCGACAGTGTTTGGCATGAAGGTTTGATTGCTAAATTGAAAAAGTTTAATTTTCCACTTTATATTATGAAATTAGTTCAAAATTATTTAACTGACAGAACTCTGCAGGTAAATTATCAAAATTCCAAATCTAATCGACTACCTGTTAGAGCAGGAGTTCCTCAGGGTAGCATTCTTGGGCCTATATTGTATAACATTTTCACTTCGGACCTTCCTGATTTGCCTCAGGGTTGCCACAAATCTTTGTTCGCTGATGACACAGGCATTTCCGCTAAAGGAAGAAGTCTTCGTGTTATTTGCAGCAGACTTCAGAAAAGCTTAGATATTTTCTCTTCTTATTTACAAAAATGGAAGATTTCTCCCAACGCTTCCAAAACTCCACTTATAATATTTCCACATAAGCCCAGGGCTTCCTTTTTGAAACCTAGTAGTAGTCACATAGTCACTATGAACGGAGTTCCAATTTCCTGGTCAAACCAAGTGAAATATCTTGGATTAATACTTGACCATAAATTAACTTTTAAAGATCACATTGAGGGCATTCAAGCCAAATGTAACAAATATATAAAATGTTTGTATCCTCTTATAAACAGGAAATCCAAACTTTGCCTGACGAATAAACTTCTAATATTTAAACAAGTTTTTAGACCGGCCATGCTTTACGCTGTGCCAATATGGTCTAGTTGTTGCACTACCAGGAAAAAAGCACTTCAAAGGATTCAGAACAAAATTCTGAAGATGATTTTGAAGTTGCCTCCCTGGTACAGTACTACCGAAGTACATAGAATTTCGAATGTTGAGACTTTAGCACAAATGTCCAACAAAATAATTAATAATTTCCGGCAAAAATCGTTACAATCCTCAATTGCAACGATTAATTCCCTTTATACTTAGATAAGATTTAGTTTTAGTTTTTAGTTTTAAGATATCAATTGTTATTGCAGATTACATGCAGGTTAAAAAACCTGTTTAAAATACTGAATTGCCAAGACAGGAACAATGTAAAAACACTTAGATATATATCATAACAATTAAGGCTGGTAAGTTACTGTAGTAACTGGAGCACCTAGGTTAAAAATGAAATGTAATTTATTTTGAATTTGGAACAAATAAAGAGTTAAAAAAAAAAAAAAAAAAAAAAAAGAGTTGTTAATATCCCTCCAACTTTGGTACAACCAGCGGCGCCGGTGATGTAGTGGTAAGCATGATTGCCTCTCACCCCAAAAGGCCTGGGTTCAATCCCAGTCGGCGCCGCCGGGATGTTCTGAGGCATAACATCTCTGATCACGCCTTCCTTCGGGAAGAAAAGCCGTTGGTCCCCGGTTCATGAGTTGATGGGTCGATAGGTAGGGTCCAGGTGTGGCGTCGGTAGCATTGGTGCTCAGCGCGGAAAACAAGATCGACGGAAAACAAATCAAGGAAAAAATAAACTAGACGACAAGCCATAAAATTTGAACATGTATTTGCTATGCTGCAATTCTATGCCAAATTTGAGCAGTTCCACGCCAAATGACGAATCGGAAAAACACGATCTTCTGTGATTTGCATGAAACTTTGCATTATTTGTTTGTTCGCATTTTTGCTAAAATTCTACCTTTTTGGTTCTTGAAAAAATATCAAAATTACGTCCCTGAAATTTTCTGATTCTAATTGAAATGAAAATGTTGTAGAGAAAGAGAAACATAATGATTTTCTGGGAAAATATACAAAAACATGTATTTAGTAATTTCAAGTCAAAATTTAAAAAAAAAAGTTAAAAACCAAAGTAAAACGAAATTTCCTTGTTAGGTTTTGAAAAATTAAATTAAAGAAAACCTCATGAAAAATGCAAATTATTAGACTGTTTAAAATTATGGAAACTTGAAAATTGAAAAAATCCGTAGAACAAGAAAATTTGGTTAAATTTATGAACTGTTTTGCTAAACGAAAGAAACGAAAGAAAGCGTAGTTACAAGATGTTACCTTGTTCTACGATATTTGTCAGATAACAAGTGTCCATAGTTTGGATCATTCGAAAAGTTTGCATTTTTTTATAAGCTGGGCTACAAAATGGTGAGTGACAATCTGGAAGTAGCGATATACCTAGCTCCGGTCCTCACAAGTTCCTACCTCACGCCTCCACGAGTCATATGATCACAAAAGACTGCCAGCTGAAACATGGACACAGCTGGTTGGCGTAGCCTGGGCAATGTTGTCAATCCGACAATAGCAGAGTGAGGAGGTGCGACGTTAACACTGGCGCGGTAACCATAACACGGTGATAGAGGAAATGCTTTGCCAACCCAAGCGTCGATTCACCATGGAGGTGCGGCTCAAACAGCGTCTGACTGGCATCCAGCGGCTGAATAAGAAATGCTCTTCCCCGGAAGCTACACCTAAGATGGCAGCCCGAGCAAAGCTGAAGATCAAATTGAAATCAAAATTTGCTGTTATGATGTAACTTATTTTGAATACTCCAGTTGATCTCATTTTGGTTGACTTAACGGTTAACACAGCAAAAATGAGAGCAAAATTTTACACTGTTGAAGCAAACGGAAAACTAATCCTGCTTTCAATGAAATCAATTTGTTTACTGATTTTGCATTCATAATGTTCAACTGAATACGGGCCTGGAGTAAATGGTTACCATTCATGTTTCTCAAGCTGAAAGACTTGGGCTCCAATCTCACCCCGGGCAAGTCACAAATGACCTAAAATGTGTTAAACAAATCAAATAAACAATAATCATTAGTTCAATGACAGATGAATTTCAATTAAATTTTAAACAAGACGTAAACAGCAGAACTTCAAGTTAAGTTGCTTTCATTTAAAAAGTTTTGACTGCATAATGAAAGCACAATATGATATCAGACTTATGTCGCAACATTTGAAATCAAAATGAGTTTTCATTATGATAGCAACTGCACACTTTAATATCGATTTGCTTTCATTTTGTTAACCGACTTTGCTCGGGAGCCCCATCACGGCGGATAGGAGACCTTAGGCCAACCACCTACTGTCTCTGAAACCTTTACAATTGTTACAGAAACCAACAGAGAAAGACATCAAACTGATATAACGGCAACGACTTTTAGCGCAAAACAACGGACACGAATTGGATCATGGAATGTATTGACGTTAGCCCAGCAGGGTAAACTGGCACAACTCGCCAACGAGGCGCGACGCATGAAGCTAGAAATCCTGGGACTGAGTGAAGTTCGTTGGCCAAACTTTGGAGAACACAAACTGCCGTCGGGACAGGTACTACTATACTCTGGTATTCGAGGTGAAAACGCTCCCCGCCATCGTGGAGTTGGTCTCCTACTTAGCGTCCAGGCAAGTGCTGCGCTCATCAAGTGGGAGCCTGTTAATGAGAGGATAATCGTTGCCAGATTTAGAACACGGGTTCGTAACCTTACCATAATCCAATGTTATGCGCCAACCGATGCTGCCGAGCTACAGGACAAGGAGAATTTTTACAGTTTTTACAGGAGAATGCCGTCGTGGATAAGGTTCCAAAGGGTGACATCAAGATCTACATTGGCGACTTCAATGCGAAGATCGGCTCCGACAACACGGACTATGAGCGTGTCATGGGACGCCATGGTCTCGGCGAAATGAGCGAGAACGGTGAGCTGTTTGCAGAATTTTGTGGCAATAACGACATGGTGATCGGGGGCTCGCTCTTCTCCCATCGGCCAGTGCACAAAGTCACGTGGGTTTCCCGTGATGGACATACCGAAAATCAGATCGACCACATCTGCATCAGCCCAAAATGGAGACGAAGCCTTCTTGATGTCCGGAATAAACGCAGCGCCGACATCGCGTCTGACCATCACCTTCTAATCGGTGAAATCCGCCTATGCATGGCGCGGATCCAGCGACCGACGGGAGGAGACACTCGGGCGGCGGTTCATCACACGCCGACTTGAAGATCCAGCGGCAAAAAGGTCTTTTGTTGAAGAACTTGAGACTCGAGCTGTGGACACAGGAGAAGATCGACGCGACTCTCCGACGGCAGCAGGCAGGATTCCGTGCCGGAAGATCTTGTGTGGACCATATTGTCACGCTCCGCATCATCCTGGAGCAGGTCAATGAATTCCAAGAGTCCCTTTATTTGGTATTCATTGACTACGAAAAAGCTTTCGACCGTCTCAATCACGAGAATCGGTGGGGCGCCCTGAGACGCAAGGGAGTCCCGGATAAAATCGTCAACCTCATCGAAGCGCAGTATGAGGCTTTCACGTGCAGAGTTCTGCATAACGGAGCTTTGTCCGACCCTATCCGGGTAGTCGCTAGTGTGAGACAAGGATGTATACTATCACCGCTACTGTTTCTCATCGTAATCGACGAGATCATGGTGTACCGAACCGTGGGCTGTTTTGGCAGCCTATCACCATGGAGCATCTCAACGACTTCGATTTGGCTGATGATGTTGCTCTACTAGCACAACGGCGCTCTGATATGCAGAGTAAGCTCAATGACCTAGCCGCACGCTCCTCTGCGGCGGGTCTCACCATCAACGTCAACAAGACCAAATCGTTGGATATCAACACCGGCAACCCTTCCAACTTTACACGGTAGCGGGGCAAGCAGTGGAGAAGGCCGAAAGTTTCCAATATCTTGGCAGCCAAATAGCGTCGGACGGCGGGACCAAGAGCGATATAGGTGCACGAATCAAGAAGGCTAGGGCTGCCTTTGCGAGTTTACGAAACGTATGGAGATCCAACCAGATAAGTCAACGCACCAAAATCCGAATTTTCAACTCGAACGTGAAATCTGTGTTGTTATACGTTAGCGAGACGTGGTGTGTATCAGCGGAGAACACTCAAAAGCTGCAGATCTTCATCACTGCGGTATATAATTCGTGCCTGGTGGCCTCACAACTGGATCTCGAATGCCGAGCTCCATCGTCGATGTCATCAGAAGCCGATAGCAACAGAAATTCGAGAGCGAAAGTGGAGGTGGGTCGGCCACACACTTCGACGGGGCGGAAACGAAATCTGCAAGCAAGCGTTGGATTGGAATCTGGCAGGACATCGCAGCAGAGGTAGACCCAGGGGCTCATGGCGGCGGAGCCTCAATAAGGAAATTAAGCAAGTCGATAGGAATCTGACCTGGGCCTAGGTCAAGGCAAAAGCGAGCAGCCGCCCAGGATAGAAGTCTTTCACGTTGGCCCTTTGCACCGCTGGTGGTGCACAGGACCCTTAAGTAAGTAAGTTCAAAAAAATCAAAAAATAAACAAAGTAATTTTGAGATAGGGGAATTTACGTATTCTCGGCAACCTAAGCAGCGACCTTCTTTCTATAGCCTTTTTCTCTAAGGAACACACACATATGCAGTATTGGTTTGTTTACAATCTTTTGCTGCCAGCTGGTCTAACAATTTCAGTCGAAAGAATTGTCAAAAACTGTTTTGAAACGCTTTTACAAAGCTCCAATCTTCTCTAGTGAGAGCGAGTATTGTCGGCAACCAGTTTTTCTTCGGCAACCGTTCCATTTGAGCTGCATGTAAATCTGCTGTTCTATTAACGGCAACTCGAAATCAGCTACAATTTGTAGTGCGTGTGTTGCATTTCAAGAAAACCTTGTTAGATTGCTTTTTCTCAGTGGTAAAAATATAGTCAAATTGAAGCTGAAAGCATAAAGAATCGTTTGCATGCATTCAGCGAAGTGTTTTCGTAAGAAAATCCAGTGAAAATAGTGTTTCAATTTGGGTTGCCGAAAATAGTCTGGCATGCCGAAGCCGTCATTTCCCCTACTTGAAAATTTAACATTTTTTTTTATTATTTTAATTTAAAATAAATTAAAAGTAAATTGTTTATTTTTTCCATGAAGACATTATTTTTTTCAACAATTTTGTCGTTTTGTTTTTTATTTCACGTCGATCTCTGTTCCGCAATCTAGTGCCAATCACCGATGGACATCGATTACCGCCTAGGCTTCGGTTGGTGGCGTTCATCTGAAAGGTCCAATTTTCCATGACTCTGGCGCACAAATCGGGCTGAATCTTGGCGGGTTGATGACTTGAGTAATGTTGGCTTATTGGCATAGACCTGCGACTTAACATAACCCCACAAGAAAAAGTCTAGCGGGGTTAAATCACACGATCTTGGTGGCCAGTTGACATCGCTTCCGCGCGAAATAACCATGCCCGGAAATCGCTCATGCAGAAAATCGATTGTTTCGTGCGCTGTGTGGCACGTTGCACCGTCCTGTCGGAACCACACATCGTTCCCATCAGGCCAACGTCGTTTTCGAAGAAGTACGGACCGACGACGCCTCCGGCCCAAAATGCACACCAAACAGTGACTTTCTGGGGATGCATTGTCACTTGGTGGATCTCGTGTGAATTGGCCTTGTCCCAAATACGACAATTCTGCTCATTTCCTGCTTCTTGGATTTCCATCCGCTTCAATCTTCTTTTGATACCCGGTTTCACTTTCTTTATCGCCATCTTCTTCATCCGTGTTTGTTCCTGTATTCACCTTTCTGTATTCTTTCACCCCTTTTGGATTTTCTTCGCGCTCTACTTCATCCTCTGCATAACCATCTTCTTCTGCTTTCTTCGCATCATCTTCTGCCATCTTCATCAGCTTCCATTTTTGCCCTTAGGTAGCGGCAACTCTTCTCCTTCGTCTTCTTGATTTTCCTTCGTTCTTCACTTGATCTTCTGCCCCGCTTTCTTTATCTTGTTCTCCATTCATGTCTTCTTCTGCTCCCACTTTGTATGTTTCTTCTCCATCATCCTCTGTTTTCTTCTGTTGTCCTTAACGTCCTCTGAATCCGCTTCTCTCTTTTCCTCGTTTTCACAATGATTGATAGATATTAGCTTCATGCAGGTAGCTTCAGTAACCGCTTTTCACTGTCATCATCGTTGCATAGTGCCGTATGAAGACTAGTTGGATCGATCTCATGTTTCGTCCTGACTGCTTCAAATTTCCTGCAGTGTAGAATTACATGCCGGAAATCCATAACCGTTCCACAGCATTCGCATGTCGGTGGCGATGATTTCTTTAATCGAAATTCGTGTGTCAGTCTGATATGGCCAATGCGCAAACGAGTGAGTACTCGCTGGTCGGCAGAACTTTTCTGATCGATCCACTTTTTCGTGTCACGTTTTATCTCCTTCAGCTTGACTTCTGTAAGTTGCGCCCATCGTGCCTCCCACTGTTGACAGACGGCTTGGTTCATTGCCTTAATGGCATCTTTTCCTGGAATACCAATATTGATTGGCGGATTATTTCGAGCTTCTCCGGCGAGTTGGTCCGCTTCCTCGTTTTTTTTTCCTCTGTTCGGGACCTAACACTACTGCAACCAGTAATTTGATCTATTGTAGTATATCCCGTGTCCTTAGTTTAATGCATGTCGTATTACTCCATCACTATTGAGAAATGATGAAGTATTCGATTTTTTTTGAAGTTGCCACTCTTGCATTTATCGCAAGGATCCGACTCCAATTGAAAGGTCCCGCTATTTATACCCTTCGGAGTGTTGAAACACCCTCCAAAGGCGCACCCCTTTGTCAGTCAAAATTGGATTCCTTAGCAACAAAATTAAGGTATGCCACCGATAATGACCATGCCTCAGAACCCTAGTCTTAACCACTTCAAGCTAGGGAACAAGGAATAGAAGATTAGGAATCACATTTTTTCCTTGTTTCAAGATCATCCTCGGTAGACAAAGCCGAGTCTTGTCACTATCAACAAGGCATAAAAAGTAACAAGGACTAAGATGTGTTCCTTGGATTACTGAAAAATCCTGTTCCCCTAGTCTGAGGTAGTCAGGACTAGGAATCGGTGGTAGATTTTCCCAACACAAGTGAATCGGACGGTTTCGAAGCAGACATTCAATTTCTTGGATCCAGGGATGCTGCGATTTGCCACTCTCTATTGCTGAAAGAGCGCTAGCCGAATCGGACAGAATGATCGCGTCAATTATTGTACTCGCCTCGTTGACAGCCGATTTGGTCGCATAGGCCCCGCCGAAAAAACGCTGCATTGTGACGGAAGGCCTATCGCTCTCTGCACGCTGCTGCTGAATACTCATGCTCCTACTTTGTCTTCACACCTAGAACCGTCGGTATAGATAGCCGCAGCACGGTGAAACCGGTTTGCCAGCAACTCCTGAAAGATGGGACGCACTGTATCTGGGGGATCTCCTGCATTCACCTGTCGTTTCACGTCCCAAACAATGCGTGGCTTGGGAGCATGCCCCACTCGATTGGCGAAACGTGGTGTCCTTACAGTGATGGTCGGAAAATTAATATCAACCGCCGCCGGACGATCGGATACCCGTTGGAAGACTGGAAGGTCGACATTTCTGTGATTCTTTTCCAGCAAACGAATGGCAACTCGAGCTGTAGCTTGAAAAACCAGGAGATCGAACGGTAATGTGCCCGCTTCAGCCATGATCGCTGGAATCTGGGGACGTACGCTCCTGAGGCGAACCGGACCATCCGGTTGTAGATGGGTGCGAGAGTTTGCACAACCTTATCCTTCGCTCTGCTGACAAGTCCGATGCCGCAAAGAATGCGTGACGTAACGATTGCCGATCCTATGCACAGAAGAGACCCGCGTTGCCCTCGTGGAAGTTTAACCCCAATCATTTTAAGAATTCGCAGCCTTGAGTCGCATGTAGTTTTCACAGTCTTACAATGCTTTTTGAAAGTCAGTGACCGGTCGAAGGTGACACCGATGACTTTCAAACGATTCGTCTTCAGTACAACTACACGATCGATGCTGACATTGCTGCTAAGTTCTCGACGGGCGTTGGGACTGCCGTAGAAGATCTTCGATTTCGTAGCTGATATTTTGAACGCAACGCTTTTCGTCCACTTATCGACAGCTTTCACTGCGGCTTGTAGATCGCGATAGAGCGGTCGTTCCTTATTTCTCCGTATCACCAGCAAAATATCGTCCACATATAAGAGCACGGTGACAGTATGTGGCACCGCTCTGAAGATTGGCTACATCGCGACGAGGAACAACGTGACCGACAGCACTGACCCTTGGGGAAATCCGTTTCCCAATGGCATTTCACTCGATAAATGTTCTTCCACGTTCACTTGGAATGTTCTGTCGGCGAGGAAACTGTTGAACACTTCCGCAGAGTGCGTAAAATGCCGTCTCTCTAGGTGGTATCATATGCCTTCGATATGTTCAGTGATGCTATCAAGCAGTGTTCATCACGATTGGGAAGCGACCTATCCAACTCCGCCAAGTACGTTTCAACCCCGCGTTCAGCTCTAAAAGCGTGCTGCCTTTTGTCTAATCGTCCTTTTGACTCCAACTCCGTCGTCAATCAACGATTCATCATGCGCTCTAACACCTTCGCGATACAGTTGGTCAGAGTGATAGGGCGGAAAGCTGCAGGACCAGACTCAGATTAGTCCGGTTCGCCAGCTGATAGGGTACACGCCACTACACCAGACTCTGTTTAGAAGCTCCAGTAACGCGATCTTGACGCATACAGGCAAACGTCGGAGTATCGAAACTATACCGAGTCAGGACCTGTAGGGACACTACGTCCTTTGTCCACTGCCCACAGAAGCTATTCCAGGGTAAAGTCCGAGTTATAGATGTTGTTGGTGTTTGGAAGAGAGTTCACGCAATCCCGTTCCGCTCTTTCCTTCGCTGCTTGGAACAGTGGGGGATAGCTAGAGGTCGCCGGCGAACTCTTCCGGACACCCACAGCAGCGACCATTTTCCGATCACCGTCTCTTCACTGGAATGCTCACAGGTCACAACGAAGCGGAGAAGATGGCTCTACGACCAAGCGTATTGGACATCGGTCGAACAGCTGACTTCCCGCATCATCGAATCAGACGAAGAGCTTGGCATTGATAAGTTCGTCGATCGGGTATTATCAGCAGCAACAACAAGCATCCCTCAAACATCAGGACGAGTTGGTCCCAAATCGGTACCATGGTGGTGCGCGGAAGTGAAAACGGCGATTAAGCAGCGCCGAAAACTTCTGAGAGCAGCGCAGCAGAGAAGCGCGATTAGACACGGCGGATGTTTTGGAGCAGTTCCAGAAAGCGAAGGCAGAGAAGAAAGCTAAGGAACGTTCATGGGAGGACTTTGTCGTAAAAATATCTCCGAGCAGCACAACGGCAGAAATGTGGCAGACGATGAACACCCTGAGAGGTAAGCGGCAGCACAACAAGGCGGTTATCAAACGATGCGACGGTTAAACAGATAAGGCAGAAGAAATAGCAAAAGAACTTGCGAAACACTGCTCTGGAATGGCTGATGTTTATATTCCAAATGAGAGGATTGACATTTCGAATTTTCACTTTGAGAATTAAAGTGAATTCAATATGAAAAAAAAAAACCTTGAACAGGATGTTTGCGACAGATCTTAAAATGCATTTTCCATACCACCTCTCTTCCCACTGAAACCACAATATCGTCTAGACGGCGACAAAAACTGACAAACGCACACACGCACACAAACACAAACCAATGCATACGGAGCACTTGAAGGCAGCAAACAAAAGAACGCATTTCAGCAAAGGAAATGCATATCTGCCCTGCATCCCTTCTCTTTTTTTCTGTAGATCCTTTTATTCGGGCCTGTCAGAACCAACGGTAATAACAATAAACAACGACCGGAGCGCGGGACCTTGACAATGAACGGGAGAGTACGAGTGCGTGCACAGCATTCAAACCGCACACCCCTTCGAGTTTCAGTGGCATTTTCTTCCCATCTACCGTGCAGAGCGCACATGAACCAATTGGGAAAAAGGACATATTTATGGGTTTTCCCCTTCTGCACCGAATAGGTTTGACGGTGATTTATTGAATGTTTATTTTTGAGATTTGAGAAATACATAATCCAAAAACGAAAGCTAAACAATCGGAATGTGGGGTGGTTGTCTCTGGGGGGAAAAAACAGTCAGGCATCTTGCAACAAATGATTACAGCATTAATTACTCATTAGAAATTCCACCCACGCCATTCGATCTCGGTGGGAACGACGGCGGCGCTCCAAAGAAAGGAAAAATGAAACTTTTCCCATCCATGCACTGATTATGACCGAGCTAGCTGCTGCCGGTAGGAACGCTTTTGTGGGATCAAATTATACCAGCAACTGTGCTTCGATGAAAACAAGCCCTCAAAAACAAAACAAAAAATATATAAAAGGGAAGTGCCCGGAATTTGAATTGCAAACGGCGCGTGACAGCGCGAAAAACGAGAAAATTTCGAAAGGAGGAAGAGATTGCAGTTTTTCCTAGCACGATCCGAGCGGCAATCATGACGATGACGACGACAACGACGACGAGGACGATGCAGTGGGAATTTCCCCGATGCGAGGAATCGAAACAATGACGAGATTTGTTGGTGGTGCATCAGGTCGAAAACTGCAACAACAAAACATATACATACATATAATACGATCACGTACCGGACGACTTGTTTGGATTCTTGTGGCGTGAAGTTTTGTTGAGCCGCCTTGGTTTCGAGACGGAAGAGAGGGGTAGACTTTCAAGACCGATAAGCCGTAAAAGTAATTAGCTGCGGGAATAAAACTTATGACGCGCTTGTGATTACGAGCAATCAAATTAAAGCTAGTGTGCAACGCCTTCGGTTGATAAGTGGAAGATATGGTGAAGGGAGAAAAGATTGATGACCTAGGAGTTTATTTTGACGGATAATCGGATTTCTTAGTCATAACTCAGTCTCATAACTGTTTTTAAAACACCACATTGGCCATCATCGGTTGCTAAAAGATGGTTATTCTTCTTTCTGGTGTAGACGCTCTTACACGAGTTTACACCTGCTCTGAGTTCTTTGAATCATTTCCACAGTTATTAAGAGAGAAATATCTATGTCATCCAATGCGTTAATCTGTGGAGTCGAAACATAATCGATCGACTCCGAGATTCGAGCAACATACAATAATAATGTATTTCAATAAATTGTGGAGTTCAACCCGAGTAGAGATAAACAGCAAAATCATAGCAAAAGACATATTTAGATACTTGAGTATTACTTCTGCATAAAGTCAACGATTTACATAGTTGAAGATGCTAATTTCAAATAACAGACTAAAGTGGTATTTTTTATACGATAGATGAGGAGATGAAAGTATAGAATTGATAGTTCCGTTAGAGTACGGCAGTGTGAAAATTGCAAATAGAAAGCGAGCAAGGACAACTTTAGGAAGGTACAAATCGGTTTGATCATCTCTCTTTACCAAACTCCCCAGTTGGAGAGGGATGGTGAGGGATATTCCCCCCGCCACCACCGGTACTTAAGCGTGTCGGTGATCATCTCTTTTTGCCAGTGGGGGCGAGGAACTATTGACATCACTATGTCCAAGCAGCAAATAAAAACTTAGCTAAAACAGAATATAATTAATGAGAGAGAGAAGGATTAGTATTTTCCATTTAATTCCACTACTTTATTTGCTTATCGTTGTCAAGGATAAGCAAATAAAGTAGTGGAATTAAATGGAAAATACTAATCCTTCTCTCTCTCATTATACAGGTATTCCACTAAGACGCCCACATTCATCAGGAGAATAGAATTAATTCATAGTATGTAAGTAAACATTTTTATAATCAGTGTCTACACTGGCTTGACGAAATGAATAAATAAAATGCCTTCGGAAAAGCCAAGAAGCTGGATGGACTTCCTAAAGATCGTGCCACTCGTGTCTATTATTAAAAAATATTATCAAATTTCGCAATCATATCCTATTAAGTTAATGGTATGTTCTTCAAGAAGGTGGCAGCGTAGAAGAACAATGGACGGCCATCAAGAATGCTTTTATAGAAACAAGCGGGAACAACCTGGGTAAGCTGCGCACCCAGAGGAAAGAGTGGATCACTGATGCAACCTGGTGGAAGATTGAGGAGCGTAGAGAATCAAAAGCTGCGATAGAGCGGGCGAGAACCGAAGGAGCCAAGAACGAAGCCCGTCAACGGTACTCGGCTCTAGAAAAGGAAGTCAAGCGCTCTTGCAGACGGGACAAGCGAGCTTGGGTGAACTCCCTGGCCGACGATCTCACGACACCTGAGTGGAGCAAGGATGAACCCAAGGATGCCAGTTGCTTACCGACCCCACTTACCAGCTGAAACGCTGGTTTGAGCACTTCGAACAACTTCTTCAAGTTTCGACGGGCAACCAGCCATCAACATCTCGGCATGATCCACCTAGGGTGCGGCGCATCACTCGCCTCAATTCCGAGACCCCATCACTGCAGCTATCCGAATCAATGAAATCCAACAAGGCTCCAGGGGTCGATCGCATATCAGCAAAGATGCTCGAAGCTGACCCCATGCTATCCGCTCAAATGTTGCATCAACTATTCTGTAAGATCTGGGACACCACGACTTTTCTGGCCGACTGGATGCAGGGCGTCTTAGTGAAGGTCCCAAAGAAGGGGATCAGACTGTGTGCGACAATTGGCGAGGCATCATGTTACTGTGTATTGTTCTCAAAGTTCTGTGCAAAGTTATCCTGAATCGGATACAGGAGAAGATCGACGCGACTCTCCGGCGGCAGCAGGCAGGATTCCGTGCCGGAAGATCTTGTGTGGACCATTTTGTCACGCTCCGCATCATCCTGGAGCAGGTCAATGAATTCCAATAGTCCCTTTATTTGGTATTCATTGACTACGAAAAAGCTTTCGACCGA